>NC_044194.1:30093232-31554154 GCF_900880675.1 Sparus aurata
ATTTATGTTCTATTTTGTTTTAAAGGAAAAAGTCACTAATTAAAGTAGTGCTTTCAGAGAGGGTCATTTCCATGGCTTTTTAAGGGAGCAGCTGCACATCCTGTAACCTAATATTATGAATCCCATCCACTGATAACAAATCATTTAAATATTGTTTATATAATGTTAAACCTATGATGGGTCTCCTTTCAAGTTGGGATACAGGATATAAGTGTAGTAAACAAGTACTTGTGATGCAAAAAGGATTCACTTACTTTAGGTTTGCTATCATGTGTAATAGGCAATTCTTAAATTTGTTGTGATGTAAACTCCAATAAACCTTACAGAGTTTGTGTCCCGCTGAATCAATGTAACAGGCATCAAGTTCAGACAGCCTACTAATGAGAGCTCATGCACTTATGTGTCTGATGCTATCATATAACATTTAAACGATCTCACAGACAGTTCAGATCAGGAAATATGTGGTAACACTTTCCGTTGCAAAGAGTTTGTTTTGTTCTTACTCGTGTCTTCCTGTTACACTCATCATGCTCATACATTTCTGCCCTTTCAGTTTTGTTCTCAAAGCATTTTGAAAATTCTGGGGCTTTTTCTGCATACGGCAGGCTCCGGTGCTCACACAACCATAGCAAGTAACTGTAAACTCACAGGTATCTTGTTGGGGTGCTGCTCTCGGATCAGTCTGACATCTTCTACTCTCTGTTCTGTGGGGCAGACAAACAGACTCGGGTTAATGGGTATGTACAACCAGACAAAGAGATTAACAGGTCAGCAGTATCAGCAAGAACTGATCAAACACCAATGAGGTCAGAGACATCAGACACAAACACATGAACAGAGCCACCTAAAAAGAAAAGAAAAAAAAGAAATACAGTCAAAATATATCCTCCACACTCCACTGTCAGTTGATGCATTTGGTGATCACGTGATCAAGGTGCTGTCATGATGTAATTACAATCTCTGGCTCAACAGCTTTGTGGACCTGTTATCACACATTCCTGTTTAACCAAAGAATGTCCAAGCTGTAATTCATTTTCCAATATTTCTTATCAGATCTGCTTGAAATATTATTCAGTAAAAAAAATCATAATTAGATTACATTCTTGGAGTTTAATGCAGAATAAAAGGAGGAAGAGTATATTTAACAGACTGCTTAGTGGACTAAGGCACTGCAGTTAAAAAAAAAAACAAAAAAAAAAAAACATAATGAGCTTTCCTAAAATCCACTCATAGTGTAACCACATTGTTTCACAGTGATTAGCAGATTATTAGAAGAAAATTAGGAGTCACTAATTTTCTACTCAATTACATAAGTGTGTGTTCATGAGTGTGTACAGTTTACATGCCCTAACACACACCAAAACTGCATGAAATTAGCAAAAATGTGTCACTTACATAATGAAGATTTGGTCTGTTTATGCCTGTCATAATATAACAATGTGCAGCCGCTAAATGCTCTCACTACGGGCTGCAGAATTCAAAATCATATTCATGTGGGCCTGGATGGTTCTACTAGGGATTGACCAATACATCTTGTCAGGGCAGATACCAATTATAAATAATCAAGAAGACTGGTAACTGATAAGTGATATTTGGAACTGATAAATACTTGCATAAAAATACAAATCTTGATGTCAAAATCAAGAATAACCAGTGAGGGAATGCGACTAGTAACAATTTTCTTAAGTACTGTACTTAAGTACAATTTTGAGATACTTTACTGGAGTATTTCCATTTTATGCTATTGTATTCTTCCACCCGTCTACATTTATTTGATAACTTTAGTTAGTATTTATTGTGCAGATTCAGACTATTCAGTGTTCATTGGCTACTACTCAAGGAGAGTAACCAATCAGGCAGTGGTATGGGTGGGTCATTGAGTGAGAATATAGAATGGTGACTGCAGACAGAGAACAGATAATGCATCAGGTCCAAAGTATTGCATTTTTTAAATTAATTTAATCTGCGATTGGACACAAAAACCGATACAGATAATCTGTCTATCTCTAGTTTCTACACACTTGTTTGTTAGATTGTCAGCTAAAGATGGATCTTATCAACACAAGGTTTCTCCTCCACTATGACTATTCAGAAGGTCAGGTCAGTAACAGCTGCTGATTGGCAGTAGGCCCCTCCTTTTTTAGGTTTAACCCAGTTTTAAGTGATTTGTAACTGGGCCAAAATAAATGGCCACAGATAACACCTTGGGCTTAGTGCACTTTGTACTGACAACATCAACAACAACAATATGTTGGTCAACATGGGATCAATCAACAAACTTGAACATGTGGGGTAAAAAACTGTCTGAACATCATCACAGTCATCTTCATCCGTTTGTGCACTTTGACGTACAATGAAACATGTTGTAGAAATAGTGTCAAGGAAGCTGGAGCCAAGCATTCAAAGGCAGTACAATGGCTCCTGTCAGCCATCTGAGTCACTTAAAGCTTTGTGTTACTACTGGTATCCAGTCTTGTGACATCAGGCACTAATAGATGATAACACCTACTGTTAGGATAACTAACTCCATCAAATAACATATGTTTATCATGTTGAGGGCTACTTACATACTTAATTTGAGGAAATGTAGGGCACTGTACATTTAAACTGGGATGAGCTCATGGCTGGGGAACAAGGAAGCTCTGTATGTGTCACAACTGGTTCTCATGACCAGACCAACAGCCTTCGAGTCATCAGATTTCAATCAAACAAAAGAGAAAAAAGGGAAGCAGTTGACTTAAAAGCATGTGGCATTTTTTTTTCTCCCCATATCTCTGTTTTGTCACAATATGGAAATAGTCAGTACCACCCAGCACAAGTGGAAGATTCCCTGTGGTTTCATGAGTCATGTCATGACCTACTCCACAGACACACAACTTGAACTGTTTCATACTCGGAAAGTGAACACAGGTTTGGGCCTGCCGATTTATACAGGCTTAATGACAATGTAATGTATATGTTGGAGAGGTGTATGTACTCAAACATGTGGGTCAGATAATCATGTATACACAAAGAACGTCATCATGACTACAGAAGCTGGTGAGCCCTGTCACACTGTAAATAACCACTGATAAATTCCTGTCTGCTCCTGAAGTGGTAATGTATGTAGCTACAGTTAGTTCCTTATCTCGCTATATTACAGTAACACATAATTATGAAAAGCTTTACTTTGGCAAGCTCTCAAATAACCTCAAACGCACGTGAGGAGATGTTTCTGACAGGCCCTCACGTGCTGTGGTTGTGTACATTTGGACTAATAACTTGACGTTAAACCGGAAGTCGGGTATTGTAGTGAGTCATTCTGGGAATTATATTTCTAGGACTGAAGGCAACAGTTTCCATCTTTTGTTCAAGGTACATATCACTAATAAAGAAACAACTAATGGCTTGTGTAACGACCTAATGGGATGAGATGGAATGAGTTACCTACAGAAAAACACAAATTATATGCAATTAGATCGAGGCAAGAAGATAAACGACTAAGTTTTTAAAGCGTCGCAGGCCATGTCTTTAGCTCTGGGGGAAGGGAGAGCATAACCAAAACTATAATCCGCATCGAGGCTGTGGCCTAGCCTCCAAACAAGAGCTAAACTTCATTTCTGGGCACCATCTGAATCTGTTTCCTCTTCTAAACTCCTCTCTTCTCATCCACAAACTGTCCCATCCCCCAATCCTGCAGCTCCCTTTTTCTCTGCCCTGCATTTCGACACCACTTTGTTTTTCTCCAGTCGCTCTGATGCAAATAAACACACACAGGCGCGCGCGCACACACACACACACACACAAACACAAACACACACTCAGGGAGAGACAGGCCTGCAGCAAAAAAAACCCCATCATATTTTGTTCTATTCTAATCAATTTTAAACCTTTCTGTATACATTTGTGAACATTTCTGTATCCTATTTAAGACAAGTTGACACGACCATCGCTGACGGCGATGTCCTGTACGTTCATTATCTGTAGTCAGTGTCTCTTCTATGCAACGTCAACATTAAAATGTGGTCTACACTGAGGTAGTTTGGTAGAATGAACGCTAATACTCGCAACTGGGACATCAACCAACAACTACCTGGCCTGTCTACATTAACGTCGTAATTCGCTCTTGTCCGTTTCAGGGGAAAAACTCGACCGACAGCTACAAACATACTTAGCCCAGGAAAGACAAGAAGCGGAGGAGTTCTGTAAAAAAAGAAAAATATGAAAGAGGCTGTGATAATAACACCTACCGAATGTCCTTCTTTGTTTGAAGGTTTTTTCTGAAGGCATTGCGTCAAAGTCAAACAGCTGGTAGTGGGAATGAAGACGGAGGTAGCGGCTGTATCAAAGCACAAATATAAAAGCTAAAAAGGGATTATAAAACTCTCCGTGGTGTCCAGCGGGCAGCTTTCGGTAAAAACGCTAACTGAGGAGGAGTACTGTAAAGATGGGCTGATGTCGTTGCTTCCTTCCTCTCGCTGTGTTTTTATCTGAGCGAGCTCGAGCAAGCAAAACAAACCGGTCAGCTGACCCCTGACGTCATGCGCCTCCTCTCTCCCTCCCTCTCCCCGTCTTTCTCTCTCTCCCTCCCCCTTTCTCTCTATCTCCCCCCGCTCTCTTCCTCTCTCTCCCCCTCTACCCCTCTGTCCCACCCCCCTCTCTCTAATCCACTTACAGACACACAAAATATTGCATCTCTATTTAAAGAGTAATTGTCAGTGAGACAAAATTTGATGATTTCAACAAGCATTTAAGAAAAGATAAGATCATCCTTTATTAGTTCCACAATAGGGACATTTTTGCATTATTACAGCAGCAAAGGGAGGCAAATATAGAGAGAATCAATTAAAACAGCAGCAATATATAAAATAATAAAAAAAAATGTAGGAAATATAAGTAAAAAGTGATGCTGAAACAATATTGACAATATAAATGAGAAACAAAAACTATTATTCACACCATTGCACAATGAGATACTGAAATTTCCCACAGATTGAAGTCTTTAGTAACACTGCAACAATATTTGTCCAGACACTGTGCCAATCGATATTCACCTTGTTGACTGCTCTAGAGAGCCAGAGTCAGACCCCTTCCCTTGGACCCCATGGGACCTTATTTTGGTAAAATGTATATATATATATATATATATATATATATATATATATATATATATATATATATATATATATATATATATATATATATATATATATATATACATATATGAGTGGTAGTGAATAGAGAGAAATAGTTTTTTGATCCTGTTTGAAAGTGCCATGAAGTACACGTATGAAATTTGTCAATTTAAAAGATGTTTTTTCAATTTGAGATAGTTTCAGTTTGTCTATAATGAAATAATGAAATAAAGGACTGTGAAAAAAATTAAATTATAAAGACTTGACAGTCAACAGTCGTGTTAGTAATGTCGTCTCATTGAACGGTCAGAATAAGTAACTTTAACATTGTAGTGCAGCCTCTGTATATAAGCAGCTCGCAGAACTGACAAACTACCCTCTCACATAACTGCTGCTGTCAACATGACCAGTTTTACTGGGATTTTCACCTTTGTTAATACTTATTCTGTGCAGAGGAGGCGACCATGTTGGTGTGGGTGATGTGTTGAGCGAGACGACGTCGCTCACTGAGCGGTTTCACACAAACCAGATTGTACCTTACTCTCATTATAACAAATGGGGACTTTCTTGACGAAGTCAAGGCCCTTCCAGTCCACATGGCAGTGGCTGATGTTTACCTGTTGTGTCACATCAGTTTTGTGCAGGCTCATCAGCTCCTGGCTCTTGTCATCCCTGCCATCAGTTTGTAAGGCTTAATACTGTAAGCACTGACAAAAATCTGTTCATTGAGTAGGCGAAGAGGCTTTTGAAGCAATTACTTTTTACAACAAGCATCTTTTTCAAATGAACTAGGTTATATTTAAGGGGCTCTATTTAACAATTTTTAGTCATCTACATGTATTAATCTTTTTTTTATTATCATATTCAAGCACATTGTAACAGGATGTGATGAATGAGACCTTCCCCTTCTCTCTTGGTTGGCTAGACAAGCCTGTGGAAGTTGTTCAATGCTGCTAAACTCTGCATTTCTGTGTGAAAGACAGATTGTCCGCCATAGTCCAAAGGATGTGACTTTATGTATTTTATCAAGTGCCTCCTCTTAGTGCCTCTGTCCGCCCCACTAACAGAGAGCGACAGTAGCTGAAGTTAGTCAAGAAATGGAGTCCGCTTATATCGATCGGCATCCAGCACAACACAGAAGCTCCATAGAGCCCCTTTAGAGTTTGTTTCATAAATACTGTATGTTTGATTGGCTGAATGACTCAGAATAGTTCACTTACTTTTCTGTAGTGATTGATTTCATTTTGAATTTTTGTAACAATTTGAACAACAAAAGGAAAACTTTGGTATCAGCGTCAGATATTGGCCAAAATGATATTCTGAACAATGGCATTGGTTTTGGCCCCAGAATTTTACAACTGGTGCGTCCTTGATTGTATCATTTTTCCTTTCTATTTCCGTTTCAGTGACAGAGACATTTGAAGCACGCTGTTCTGCATTAGGAAGCAGGGGTTTCATTATTTTATATCATTTCTTGAAGGCCAAGCTACAAGACGAATCTAGGATGTCATAATGTTTTGTCAAGGTCCCAAACCTTGTTACACAAAAACTGCAGATACAATTTTCTCACCCCAAAAGAAATCGAGAGCAATAACATTAATAATAATAATGATAAACTTTATTCATAAAGCACCATTAAAAATAGAGTTACAAGGTGCTGTACAATCCAAACGTGGAGGAAGAAGTTAAAACAATTAAATTAATAAATAACTGCAATCAAACCTACAAAGATGATTAATATACATTACAGGACAAATTCAGTCTTAAAATGATCAACTGACTCATCATTCTTTTAAGAACATAGGGAGACAGAACCAGAGGCTGGGAGCCACAACTGCCAAAGTCTGGTCCTCTTTGGTTCTAAGCCTCGATTTTGGGTCAGCCAAAAGGCCTTGGTCCTTAGACTTCAGTGTTCTTTATGGACAATAATGCAAAGATATAAAGTGTGGCCAGTGTAGTTCTTAGCAAAAAGTGTTAAAAATCAATTCTACCCTCAATTCTATGGGTAACCAGTGTAAGTTGGCCACAGCAGTGTAATGTGGGACCTGCGTGCTGCATTGATTAAAAACCTAGAGGCAGCCATTTGGACCAGCTGGAGCTGAGACACAGACAAACGGCTCAGAGTGGTGAACAGTGAATTACAATAATTAAGACGGTGGGAGACAAACACATGAAAGATTTTTTCTTAGAAGGAGACAACAACAACTGCAGCTTTTGATGAACATGGCAAATTGACTGAAAACACTCTTGTACGAAAGCAATTTCTTTCCTTTCTTTTACCAATATATTCTTGTATTTAGTCTGCTGTAAATGTTACATCAACTTTATATGAATTAGTGCCAGTGGAAACTGCTCCTGGGCAGACTGAGAGATACTGCCTCAAGTTCAGGAATGAAAGCAAGAAATCAGGAGTGTCACAGTACTTCACATTGGCTACCCTGATTGATGTTGACTTTACAAAAGGAAAAATAAAATTACTCAGTGGTCAAAAAGTAGTTGGCCCACCATGTACACATAAAGTACATACAAATATTAAAGTGAGCTCTGTGTGCTGCTGTCTTCAAATGGCAGTTTTTACTGCTGTTAAAGAGACAGTTTGAATTTACACCGAATTATTAGTTCTTCACTTTCTCTTAAAGAGCATTTTGCCTCAGACCCTCAAAGCAACAAAATGTACCTTCCTGGATTAAGACAATGGACGATTGTTAAAGGTGCACTGTTTAGTTTTGGGAAAAAAATGTAATCAGAAGAAAAAGATCTTCATTGACTGATTTTTTTTAATGTCTAAAAAAACTGAAAAACAAACTCAGCTTGAAGAACAACACAATTTCACACAATGCTTTATATGTGGCGGACCCTGTAGTGTTATGCAGACCTTATTTTCTTCTAATAAACAGCTTATTTATTCACTTATAGAACAAACAAATATTTGTGTTTTGATTATTACCTCATTATTATTGCAGATTTTAAAATTCTGAGTTTGAATTGAGACCGGAATTTCTCCTCCTTGAACCGGCACCTTATCGTGGTGGAGGGGTTTGAGCACCTGAATGATCCTAGGACCTATGTTGTCTGGGGCTTAATGCCCCTGGTAGGGTCTCCCAAGGCAAACAGGTCCTAGGTGACAGACTAAGATCGGTTCAAAAGCCCCTAATGAAAGATAGAACACCGAGGAAGTTTACGTCACCCGGATTGGCGTCACCGGGGCCCCACCCTGGAGCCCATGGGACCCGGCCGGGCGCAGCCCGAACGAGCGGCATGGGCCCGCCCTCCAGTGGGCTCACCACTCGCAGGAGGGTTCAGAATAAGGGGCCGGGGCAGTGTGATTTGGGTGACAGTCGTGGGCGGGGGGCCCGGCGACCCAATCCCCGGACAGTGATTCTAGCCATGGGGACACGGAATGTCACCTCGCTGAGCGGGGAAAGAGCCTGAGCTGGTGTGGGAGGTTGAGCGGTACCGGCTAGAGATAGTTGGGCTCACCTCATCGCACAGTCTGGGCTCTGGAACCCAACTCCTTGAGAGAGGCTGGACTCTCTTCTACTCTGGAGTTGCCCGCGGTGAGAGGCGGCGAGCTGGTGTGGGCTTGTTTATAGCTCCTCAGCTCAGCCGCCATGTGTTGGAGTTTACCCCAGTGAGGGTCGCTTCCCTGCGCCTTCGGGTCAGGGATAGGTCTCTCACTGTTGTCTCGGCAGTGCAGAGTACCCAGCCTTCTTGGAGTCCCTGGGAGGGGTACTGGAGAGTGCTCCAACCGGGGACTCCATCGTTCTACTGGGGGACTTCAACGCTCACGTGGGCAGCGACAGTGTTACCTGGAGGGGTGTGATTGGGAGGAACGGCCTCCACGATCTGTACCCGAGTGGTGTTTTGTTATTGGACTTCTGTGCTAGTCACAGTTTGTCCATAACGAACACCATATTCAAGCATCAGGGTGTCCATATGTGCTTGTGGCACCAGGACACCCTAGGCCAGAGGTCAATGATCAACTTTGTGGTCGTGTCATCTGACCTCAGACCGTATGTCTTGGACACTCGGGTGAAGAGAGGGGCTGAGCTGTCAACTGATCACCACCTGGTGGTGAGTCAGATCCGCTGGCAGGGGAGGAAGCTGGATAGACCTGGCAGACCCAAAAGTATTGTGAGGGTCTGCTGTGAACGTCTGGCGGAACCCTCTGTCAGGGAGGTCTTTAACTCCCACCTCCGGGAGAGCTTTGACCAGATCCCGAGGGAGGCTGGGGACATTGAGTCCGAATGGACCATGTTCTCCACTTCCAGTGTTGACGCGGCTGTCCGGAGCTGTGGCCATAAGGTCTCCGGTGCCTGTTGTGGCGGCAATCCCCGAACCTGGTGGTGGACTCCGGAAGTAAGGGATGCTGTCAAGCTGAAGAAGGAGTCCTATCGAGCCTGGTTGGCCCGGGGGACTCCTGAGGCAGCTGACAGGTAACGGCAGGCCAAGCGTGCTGCAGCACGGGCAGTCGCGGAAGCAAAAACTCGGGTCTGGGAAAAGTTCGGGGAGGCCATGGAGGAGGACTACCGGTCAGCCTTGAAGAAATTCTGGCAAACCAAAGCCTCAGGAGGGGGAAGCAGTCCTCCACCAACACTGTTTACAGTGGAGGTGGGGAGCGGTTGACCTTGACTGTGGACATTGTCGGGCGGTGGAAGGAATACTTTGAGGATCTCCTCAATCCCACTGACACGCCTTCCATAGAGGAAGCAGAGGCTGGGGACTCAGAGGTTGACCCATTCATCACCCAAGCCGAAGTCACTGAGGTAGTCCGAAAGCTCCTCAGTGGCAAAGCACCGGGGTGGATGAGATCCTCCCTGAGTACCTCAAGTCTCTGGATGTTGTGGGGCTGTCTTGGTTGACACGTCTCTGCAGCCCCTATTCAAAAAGGGGGACCGGAGGGTGTGTTCCAACTATCGGGGGATCACACTCCTCAGCCTCCCTGGGAAAGTCTATTCCAGGGTACTGGAGAGGAGAATTCGGCCGATAGTCGAACCTCGGATTCAGGAGGAGCATGTGGTTAACGTCCGGGCCGCAGAACACTTTTTGCGGATGATGTGGTCTTGTTGGCTCCTTCGAGCCAGGACCTCCAGCATGTCCTGGGGCGGTTTGCAGCCGAGTGTGAAGCAGCTGGGATGAGAATCAGCACCTCCAAGTCCTAGGCCATGACTCTCGACCGGAAAAAGGTGGCTTGCTCCCTCTGGGTTGGGGGAGAGTTACTGCCTCAAGTGGAGGAGTTTAAGTATCTTGGGGTCTTGTTCACGAGTGAGGGAAGGATGGAGCGTGAGATTGACAGGCGGATCGGTGCAGCGGCCGCAGCAATGCGGTCGTTGTATCGGTCTGTCGTGGTGAAGAGAGAAAAGCGAAGCTCTCGATTTACCGGTCAATCTACGTTCCTACGTCCCTATGGTCATGAACTTTGGGTCATGACCTAAAGAATAAGATCCCAGATACAAGCGGCTGAAATGAGTTTCCTCCGCAGGGTGGCGGGGCTCTGTCACCTGGGAGGAGCTCGGAGTAGAGCCGCTACTCCTCCACATCGAGAGGAGCTAGCTGAGGTGGCTCGGGCATCTGTTTCGGATGCCCCCAATACGCCTCCCTCGGGAAGTGTTCCTGGCATGTCCCCCCGGGAGGAGACCCCGAGGAAGACCCAGGACACGCTGGAGTGACTATGTCACCCAGCTGGCCTGGGAACGCCTTGGGATCCTCCCGGAAGAGCTGGAGGAAGTGTCCGGGGAGAGGGAAGTCTGGGTGTCCCTGCTCAGGCAGCTGCCCCCACGACCCGGCCCCGGATAAGCGGATGAAAATGGATGGATGGATGGAGTTTGAATTTCTTTCCCCAAATTACGAAGTGTCCTTACAAACTAATAAATGAGACAAAACTCAAGATTCAGCTACCTATCTCCAGGAAGTTACATTTTGTTGCCTTTATTTTGGTCAAATATACTAAAATCGATGGTTTCTGAAACAAGTGTGAACCCTAACCCTGCCTTTCTTCACCTTACAGTTTTCACTGCAGCCTTATAGCCAGTATGTGTGATGTATATGAATAAAACAGCATGTTAATAGTGTTTGGGAGCACTGCAAAAGCTTTGTCACTGAGAAAAGTGATTTTCGAGTCTCACCTGACCTGGAGGAGAAAGCCTTTAAGGTTAGTTAAAACAGCTAGTGAACTGAGTGATGACCTACACACTGTATTTGCATTTATGCCCATTTGATTCAGCAGCATTATCGACAGCATCATACTTTGTCAGCTGGTGTATTTTAAAATGTAACTGTGGTTGGAAAGGTGTTAAATTCCACTTATGGAGGGATAGTGCTTACTCTTGTACTTGAGTATTAGCAGGAGAATACATAAGCAGCAAGTGTTAAGGTGTTTGTTAAAAAAAACAAACTAAATTGACTGTTGAATAATTGACATATTATAAGCAGAATTGTATTGTTGTAGCTGATCCTGGTGATGAGTGACTGGTGGCGAGTTCAGCTACTTTGTTTTGGTATTTTGAAAAAAGCAATCAGTTGTTATTATGAGATCAGAATCTGTTCTGGTAAAAGTACAAATTGGCCTACATGTGAGGGAATCAAACATTCAGTGTTTTTCTCTGAGCTGTAGTAGAATAGAAGTAGCATCAAATTAATACCTAAGCCAGCTTCATTCCCTAATTAAATCCAAGACTAGCTACTTAAACACTTAATCTATGCTAATGGACATCATGATTGATGGAAATTGTAGTCTCAAAGAAGTAGGCCACAAACTAAATGCAGTTTTCATTTTAGTCCAGCAGGTGGAGAACTCAGATCACCTGTTGCTGATGATCTGTGCTGTCAGAGCTGGGGGCAAAGCCTGGTGCACCGCTCAAGGGCTACCTGACCACACACTTTGCTTCATGCAGAAATTGCAGAACCTTTAAATTACTTTGAGACTCAGCTCAGTTTGTGTGTTACTGTAATAACAAAAGCTTCAGTGTCATCAGACACTACTAACATGCTGACAAAGCGTGGGGTCAGGCCAATGTTAGATTTCACACACGACCATTTAACTGTTTCCTGAGCAGCACTGTTGCCCATCCCTTTATCTTCCTGTTCCAGGTGTTTCTTGAGGAATGGCTAATGTCACAGTGTGTTTGTTTATTCACAAAGGGCCGCCAAGTGCATTATATTTTTAGGCCAGCCATGCTGCGAAGCCTTCCCCGCGGACTTCCACCTGAAACCCCCCAACTGATGCTCAGTCAGGTGTGTGTGTGTGTGTGTGTGTGTGTGTGTGTGTGAGTGTGTTTCAAAGGGTTGCATAGAGACTGCTGTTAGTGTGTGTGAACGTGCTGCCGGCACCCTACCGGGTGTGTCAATGATAGACATGAAGTCAGTTAGAAATGATCTGCAGCTAAGACTCGCTCTCTCTCTCTCTCTCTCTCTCTCTCACACACACACACACACACGCACACACACACACACACACACACACCTACACACACACACACACACACACACACACACACCTGCAGCCTCAGCTACCACTGTCAGCTGTGTATTTGTCTCAGCATGGTGCAGGCCCTGAGGACTGTGTGTGTAGGTGCATATATGAAGCATCCACCCCTCTCTCTTCAAGTCAACAACAGCTGTACACGCTGATAAAATGTGAAATTGTTAGTTGGTGTGTGCATGTGTGCGCGTGTGTGCGCGTGTGTGTATTCTTTGTCTGAGTCACACTCTTATGAGTCAGGGGACACCCCTACCCTTCAATCAAATATTTGCTGTCAATATTTAGTCCATCTCCTCCCCTCCGCAGTGTGCTCCCGCCTGCTCCCTCCACTCATTAGGTGGTGGTGTTGAGATTTCACAGTTCTCGCCAGGAGGCTTCAGTGGAGCAGAACTGGTCTCACTCAGCTGTACAGACGGCTGAAGCGCTAATCCGTGTGATATAAAATGTTGACACTGTTGTAGTGTCATATATGACAGGGAGGAACAATACCAGAGTGGTCGATAACAATAAGAGGTGAGGGATATGAAGGGGGCAAAGGTGGAGGTTGGGTTTTCTGTGTGTGTGTGTGTGTGTGTTCACATTATGTGAAAGGGTTCCCTTTATGTATCAATCAAAGTAAAAGAAATTATTAGGGACACACACACTCCTCCACAAAGCCTTATTGGAGGAGTGTGTGTCCCTAAGACTTTTACTTTGATTGGTCGTATTACTGTAAATCAAATGAAATGATGCAGATAAGTAGAAGCAGTGTGCTCAGGGAAGAACATATTTTTAGGTTATGGTGTATCAGCTCTGAATTATAAGGATAATACAAAACTCACCAATACTTGTCCCTCAAGAAACAATGTCCTTGTTATTTTTGAATAATAAAAGAGCAGCATTCCCAATGTAACCACTCAAAGTAAGGTCTGTTGATTTTCCTGAGTATCCAGAACAAAAGCCTAAGTGCTGTTGAGTTTATAAAATGTTTTCAGTGCTTTGAGGAGCACAAACACGATTCCATCCACTTTGGATAGCTCATCTACAAACTCTATGCACTTGAGCTACCATCAGGAGCAATTGAGAGAAAGCTACATTTATTTTGTTATTTAGCTGAAAGTTCTCATTGGCGTGTCAGACTTCTGCACAGATTTCTCTGCGTCAGAAATGCTTCACAGCACATTTCCGATTGCAAATAAATACAAACTAGCAATCGGCTCAAAAGTTGGCTTTAAATCTACCATGTGTATTTTTTAAATGAAATTTGTATCAATTGTGGTATCTGTTCATACGCAATATAACCATAGGTGGAGTTTGTGGGCAGGCGGGAGGACGTTGCTCCCCTGAGCAGCTGAAAAATGTCACTACCTTGAGTCCAAAATAAGTCTTACAAAATTACTTCTTGTGTAAATAAAAATATTTTAAAGTGATCTTATAAAACATTGGTTATTAAAATGTTTGCCCCTCCCAGCCCAAGTGTAAAAAAATCGTCTATGAATATAACTAACTATACGACTCAGAGAAATGTGGAAATAATTACAAAGTGAGTTTAACCACTGCAACCACCAGCCGTAAAAAAAAACAAAAACAAAGAACAAACAAACAGCTAATGCAGGCAGAAGCAATATGGCAGCCATCTTTAGAGTAGTAGAACTTCATCATCAGTCGGCCTTCTGGGCTGCTTTTTATATGTCAGGGGATAATGAACACACCCTTGTGAATCTTTTCTGACCTTTATGCAGCCACTGCTTTGTATCCATATCATCTTTCACCATTTTGAGTAGTAAACTTTAACCAAATGCCCTCCTCACTTCTCTGCTGTTAGTAGAGCTCTTATATCCATCACAGTGGAGCAGACTGTGGCTGATGTCACGATTATGGGAAATACAGTACCAAGTAGTCCTGTTGGAGAGGAAATTTTTGTGAAATATTTTGGCTCTGCGTCATTGCAGGATGATGAGCACATGGGAGGATGTGTTGGGAAGTACCGCATTACTGTTTTTGTTCTGGTGACTGGGGCTTCTGGCAGGGATTGTGGGCCCTTAGCAAAAGATGACCAAAAGGTGGTCAGGCATGTATTGTGACATTAAACGTAGCTCTGTTAATACTCTACTTCTGTTTCACATCAAACACACAATTCAAGCCCGCCTTTTTTAACCAGAAACTGCTTCCTCTGTAATGAAATCGTTGTAACGTTAGGGGAAGGGAGCTGAATGTTATATTTCACTTTTTGTTTAAAAGCAAGTCCCTCTCCAATTTTGGTGTGTCAAACGCTTCATTTCCTGCCTTCTGGTGTTTTTTTTATGCACCAATTTGTGCATCCATCTGTGGTGGAAATGTCTTCATTTATGTAAAGGAAAACACAAAAGCTACCGGGAGACAATTCAAAAATATAATGGAATATAATTCAGTAAGGCTCTCAGGCAAGCAATTCATCAAAATGAAAGTCCTCACCTACTTTTATGTTCTTATTTCTGAGGGCACGGATGCTTACCTTGCGTGACAGCTGGATTCAGCAGGTCATGTGATCGTGTTATCTTGAGTGTCCCTCTCACCAGGCTTCAAGCTATGTGCTTGTGGCTGAACACACAGTGGTTCAACTAATCATTTCTCCTCCTTTTAGGAACTACTGACCAGCGATGGCCATGGTTTAAGTGTGGCTGGGAGAAAAACAACTGTTTTAAAATAGCTGTCCTCAAGAGGTTAGCGTACATGCTGTTATAGCATCAGTTACATCAGGACAGGAGAGTATATTTGATTGGACGGAGAGCGCTCAATGGAACGTTTTCGCTCTTCTCTCGACTGGCTGGAGTCAAAGTTTGATTTGCCAACAGCCTCTGCTGGTGGTGGTGATCTCCTGCTGTTGATCTGATTGGTTAAAATTAGCCCTTGATAGATGGTAATAGACAGATGGTTCGTCCAATCCCCTGCCAAGTATTTTTTTTTTTTAAAGTGCCTGCCCTTTTCCAAACAGTTTCTAGCAGCACCTGTCAAGACATGTCACAAACCATCTGGAGCATCAGGTTCAAAAAATGCACCTGTTCCAAATATTGAGGGAGACTTGTCCTTCAACACCCCCCTGAAATCTACGTCTCTGGCCCAATAGCTCAAAATCACATTGAACAGCATGGCATTGGTTCAGCTTGTTTAATCATGTCCCCCAAATGAAATATCCTTATTGAACAATAAGACTCTCCGATGCTCACATGAAAAGAGACACTGGAAGAATTGAATAATCCTACCACTCTACATTTAAATAAAGAGCCATGAGTGAAGTACATATGAAAGATGGGCAAATTTGTACTAAAGCATTCAAACCAAAGTTTTTGTAGTGAAGTTAGACTCTGCCGAATCATTACCGACCTCAGCCTGAACGAAGTTGTCCCTGCTTCACTTGGGCATATCAGCAAGTTGAATGTTGGGGTTTTTTTTTATACAATATATACAATTTATCTATCTATCTGTCTATCTGTCTATCTATCTATCTATCTATCTATCTATCTATCTATCTATCTATCTATCTATCTATCTATATATATATTATTTCATGATGTGCAGCTGTTAGTGGAGAGTTTCATCTCTTCTTCAGTCAATGATTTAGAAAGCTATCTCTTTGTTACACAATGAGCTGTGATCTCCGAGTGAGTAAGCATATTTCAGTTTTTAATTTCACGTGTGTGACTACTAAATGGTGTATATATATATACATATATATATATATATATGTATTTATATATATATATATAGTACAGAGCAACATTAAGGACACAAACACACGGAATACAAACAAGAGACCACTTGAAAAACAGGACAGGAGCAGGTGGGAATAGTTCTCACGCACAGTTGTAACATGAAGTGTTGAGCTGTCATAGTTGAATATGTGGATAAATATCTTGTATGAATATATAATTGCAATTTTTACAATTAGCTGAGCTACTCCTCGTTCTCTCTGTGCACCACCTGGGTACTGCAGAAGAACACCTGGGATACAAAAATACCATACAGAAATCGCACACATACATACGCTTGTGCAGGGACCTATCTTTTGCCAGACAGCAGCACGGTGAACAGACTGTGGCTGGGGTGGGTGTTGTCTTTGATGGGCTGAACACACTGGCTGCGGGAGTGACGCGTGTGGGTGGCGAAACATCTTGCTTTTCATTTTGGCGTCCATGTTAGCAGGTTAGCGCAGCCACGCACATGTCAAGTGAGGCTGTAGAATAGCGCAAGCTACAAGTTCAGTCTGGACTGTTTTTGCAGAGAGACTCGTAGATAGTCATATCAGCCACTGTTTTATGAGAGTTTTAATGTCTGTATCTGTAGAATATGTCACAGATATGAAGAAAAACAGGTGAGGAGCAGTTTTTATCCTGTGCACTCTCTTCAACGGGAATAAAGAAAAGTCACGTCATAATTGTTATCGATAAGTATCGAAGGCAAACTCGGCCATGCTGCAGCAGCAACGCTGCCTGTGTGGACACACACACACACACACACACACACACACAAGCCACAGCCGCTCAGCAATGCAGCCAACACGCACTACACAAGCAGGCAGTGTGGACCATGGGTTAGTATCGTTTTGGCTCTGCTCTGACATCTCACTTTACTGACATTACTGATGCTCGGTAGATGGTACCAGTGATGTTCCCGGGCGGTGATTTGTCATGACCATGATACAGGTTGACCAGGTTCTCTGTGATGTTGATTGCTAGGAACCTAAAACTGTTCACCTGCTCCACCTCAGCTCCACTGATGTAGACAGACGTGTGTGTCTAACAGAAGGGAGGGTACAGTGACAACAACACTGTTATAAAACATCTGTTGCTTCCACACCACAGACAGTTCATTTAAAACACTGCACAGTTGGGCTGCTGATAGTTCAGAGCCATGGCGGGGTCATGGGTTGTAACTTGCACAATCCTCAGTCTGACTGAGGATCGAGAAACTAGGCAGACTGAACTATCCTGTTTAACTAAACAACCGCCCTGCCCCTGCTTTTTTCTCTGCTACTAGAGGATGGAGACAGGGATGGCAGGTTAACAAGGGGGATACATCCCGCTTAAGAAACATCCCCTCTGCTGCTCTAAACGAAAGGATGGAGAAGAGGTTAGCACGCTAACAAGGGGGATGCATTTTGATAATTTTACTAACAAGAGGTCGCATCCCCCTTTATATCCCCCGTGTACTACCTGGCAACTGCAGAAATACACCTCCAAAAATAGTCCAGATACAGGTACAGCACTGAAGGACAGCCAGACCCTTTTGTGCGTGTATTTTAAGGAGCCCTGTAAACCTCAGAAAGTAGACTCAGCTTGAATTATTATGTTTTGAGGATGAACTAACAAAAGAAGCAGCTCCTGAAAAAATTCATTAAAGCATCAGATGTTCCTTTTGAGCCCACCGAGCCCATGTGGTTTACATTGCGGACCCATACGTCCCTTTATCCGTGAGTATGTCAGTGTCCACTGTGTCCTCCATGTGTCCCCCAACAACAAAACCTCACGCTGTGGAGCTCCACTGTTCTTGGAGGTGACTGTGGTCTGAAACGACGTGTGTTTAGAGACCGCTCCGAGAAGACGAGCCCTGCAACAGGAAACACTTTGTGGCCTTTTCTGGAGTACATTGGTTGGACTGTTGCCAAGACAACAGCAATTAGAAAAGACTAGGTTACCAAGCAGAGAGCGGTTATGTTTCCTTGGCAACCAAGGTCAGGAAGACGGCTCTGGGTTTACCTGATTCTTAAGAAAACTGATACAACGTACTTGTTATTGTTCAAGGTATACGGAGGCACTGGGCTTGTGTAGTAATATATGATATGTTTGCACCGAAGACTCCAGTGGTAACTAACTCCACAGTGTGCTGCATCCTTATTGGCTTTTGAACATCTGTGGGGAAACTGAATAGCCGATAGTTGCTTACTTGACCTATAAGGGAAGTGAAGGCTTACATTTCCTGCAGAAAACTCAAAACATATTAACCCTAGCAGCACCAGAGTGGGCACAGAGCCGCTCTTACTCACCACCTCGCCAGCATTAAGGCGCACACAATTTTATATAGGCAATCTGATTGTTGCGACGACAACAGGCAACGTGTCCTCCTATCCTGTATGTAGGCCTTTCTACACCTGCTGTGTGCGCTTCATGCAATTAGTTGATTATCGCAGCATGTTGTCACACACCAGCTTACACAAACACACTATAATGACAATGACATAACACGGCTTTCTTAATCCATGATCTACAACACTGCATTTGTTGTGCTTGAGCAAAACTAAGCAGCTACATAATACAGTCTGTGCACTCAGACATCGATCCTCACATCTCGTCCATTCTTTCATCTCTCCATCATCTTTTTGTCTGTAAATACCTGCTTCCCTCTGCCTAAAACCCCCGTTAGTCTCCCTCTCTCTCATGCACACACCTCCCAGGTCCACTGTAGAGTGTAACCAGAGGCTAGGAGGACACTTAATCCCTGTGCACCTGCTCTCCATGCCACCATGACCTCTTTGCAGCTGCTTCCATATGTGGTTTTTTTGCCTTTATATCTGTTTATCATACACGTTCCTGTTCATGTGCGTTCACGTTGGGAGAGGGGGTGGCGGACTATTTGCATATGCGTAGATTTGTTTATATCTGTGTGCGTTTGTGTGTTACTATAACACATTTCTAATGTAAACAGACGTCCGGTGCTTTCGCCTGCAGAACAGATGGACCGGATGTGAGAAAAACTGACGTTTGAGCCTATACAGTACATGAGAACAGACTGCATGGAACAGCAGTCAAATAAAATATGACACTTGCACTGCATGTTTTCTGCGCTCCATATGCAATACAACCCTGTGCTATCATTATTTCAGGTTCATTATAAGGCTCCGAGGCAATAAGATATGCATTGCGATTCTTTTTTAGATTCCACTGCCTGTATAAGACACGTTAAGAAATAGATAATTAGAAAGATTATGACAGGAAAAAAACACTGAATGTGCTATACGATTAAACAAAGCTGCATCCAGAAGAACAATGTCTGCAGTTCTTTTGCTACTCCGATGATGTCCCTCACATTTGCATAAAAAAAAAAAGAAGGAAAGAAAGAAACGCCTATGTCTGCATGTGGATGAGCTCACACACAAACACACATTATATAAAGAAATGTCTTCTCCCATATCAAGGAGTATATACACACAGGTCAATATTTAGAGGTCAGGAGCAGAAACAATACCAGTTCCGGCTTCTCGCCACAGCAAGCCTTTCCCTGTCCACTCAAATTCAAAGTATAGCAAATTAAAAAAACTGCAAAATTTAGACAATTTTATTAGCATAAAATATATACAAGTGGTAATATGTAAAAAAAAAAAAAAAAAAAAAAGTGTAAAACAATATATTATAAAATTACCTCTTGAATCAACAGGGTAAGCAATTCTGATATGAATGTGCAGCTTTCACTGCTTAGCAGGAAAAAGAAAACACCTCTGGTTCCTTCTTCTAAGAGCTTCGGCTACCTGCGGCTCCCACCTCCGTCGCACATCAATCACTCTCTCTACATCTCCATTTACACTTATTCCAGCCTCTCCTCCCTACTGCTCCCTCTTTGTTCTGCCAAGGAAGGGGGAACGAGGAGGTGAAACGGTGCAGACGAAAGCAAAAAGGCAGAATTGCTGCCTTCTTGCGGAGGGGGAGGAGGGGTGGAAGTGGAGTGACCACTGTGTGATGGAGGGGGCAAGAGGAGAGGAACAGTGGTTTCCATCAGGAGGAGAATGAAGAAAAAGGACTGCTGATTTCTGTGGAGGAGGAGAGGGCGACTAACAGAACAAGCAGTTTTGTGCCTCCTGATGGAGGACACGTTTGTTGTATTGTCGACAGTAACTGCAAACAGAAACCCAACGGTCCTGCAATTTTATTCCAAGTGTGAGTCCGCAGGCTCTCCGAGTTTAGATTGCTGCACAAATACACACGCTCCTCAGGCGCAGACATGCCTCATGTGGAAGTTGACCACATACTCTGCGTTGGTGCGCTGGACAGAGATGGCAAACGGTTCGAAGGGATGGAAAGTGAAAGCAACCAGGCGTCGCACTGCGTGATTCACCGGCCGTCCCAGCAGGCCTGCCTGGATCTTAAACTTCAGCAGGCCGGAGTCCCGCGCATAAAACCTGGTGTGTGAGAGATGCAGGGATAACATGTAGTGCCATTCATTTCTTAATTCAGTCCAGTCTGTTGGTTTATTAAGGCTTCTACTCCTGTATAACACGGATACGTATTGTTATTTACTCCTTCCAGAAAACTGAGAAGTCAATGTTGCTACAAAACTGTGACTGTCACCTACTGACAATGTAATACTATGACATCATTTGATAGGATGCAAATTCGGCCTTAACAGGCGTGTACCTGATGGGGTGGTCTCCGCAGGTCTTGGGTCTCTCCATCACCGACACCCACTTGTCATCATAACTGAAGAGGGAGAGGTCGAGGTACGGACTGCTGCTGTAGGACTGAGCGCTGATGGGCAGCTGACCCAGCAGCCGACGCACCGCCTCGGTGTGCCCGCCATATTTGGCATTCACTATGGTGTCTTTGAATCTGAAGCACAGACAGACAGATATCAGCGGGATAACATTAAGCAGCAACACTAATCTTCTCTTTTGGCACTGAAGCTAAACTCCCACAGAAGTGCCTCTATGATCCCCAAGTGTATTTCCACTTATTTTGGTTTGAAGTCCAGAAAGCAGTGAACTGCCTTGTTTGCACTTTAGTTGTTTTGTTTTGGAGAATAACAGCTCAAAGGCTCCATGAGATGTCATAAAAGTCTGAGTTTGGCGAGGAAATACTTTTTTTTTTTTTTAAATCTTCTAAGCCGCTATTTTCCAAACATGCCTGGCTAAATTATACTCCCAAAGTCTTGCTAAACTACCAACACTCAGCTGTGACTGTGTGGTCTCACATTCCCTCCTCCTTCCTTTACGACCAACACTCTCCATCCATGTTTTTAGTTTTTCCTGTCGACCTGTTTGCTACTGCAGACCTGCCTGTCTCACTATACTCGGTTTGATGCTGTCTAAAACCCCGTGAACTGGGCTAATGCTAGCTAGTTGTTCAGTGGCATAAATCCTGTTTGCCGAATTAGCTCACCAGCTTTCAATTTCTCCTCTCCTTCTTCCACATATCAATTTTCACTACGCTAAAATCCTATTATAAGCTCCTTTTCCCTGTTCTAACTATCCTTTATCCTCGCCTCCTTCCTGTACCCTCCCCCTCCATCTGGTCACTCTTCACCTTCCACAGAGGATTTTGTCTCCTATGCTGGCGAGACAAACACCAAATTCAATCACAGCTCCACCGGCCATGCTGACTGTCTTAATGTCTCTCTCTATATCCAGATTAAGTCCTAAAACTCATTCCCTCTCCTCCAGGCAATTGCTGCTGATCTGGTTCCCTTCCTTCTACCGTCTTCAAATCCTCCCTGACATTTGGCTGCACGACATCAGGTGCAGTTTTTTTTTTTTTTCAGTAAGAAAAGTCCTCTCGACCCAGCAGCTGGCCAGCACAATTACGTCCAAAATGAAATATTTTCAATGTTGAAGGAAAGATATTTGGTATTGCAATTCTGCTCTGCTGTACCTTCTTTGGACCTGCCGTGCGTAGTTGTTGGATGATGCGGAGCAGGGGAACTGGACGGCCTGGCTGTGCAGCGTGGCGTTTCTGAAGAGGTCGCAGAAATTTTCAAACAGCTCCAGCAGCTGGTCGGAGGTGTTCTCAAAGACGGCCAGCACCTCTGTAGACACCATGTTGTACACAACGAAGAACGACGGCTGTCAGATGAAGAGGAGCAGGGGGTGAAGGTTTGGAGAAAAAAAGTACAGACTACAGATTCTGTTGTATCCTCTTCCTTAAAAAGGTATTTTGTTATTTCAAACCATGACACAATCCACACTGGCCCTTCCACAGTGATAAACCAAGGACAGTTGATTCAATGTTTATTACAGTGAGATAAGCATTCCTGGCTTGAGCTTTCACCTGTATTCATAATGATAAACAATATTTTTTCATTGGTGAGACAAAAACAGGAACAAGAAAGCTAAAGAGTTGAAACCTCATGTAAATAAAAGATGTTTACATTAATTTGATCTATTTGTTGTTGCCACGAATGAGTAACAGGACTGAAGAGAATCTGTAGGAGAAACGTGTCCTTGGAGACCTGAAAGAGGAATCCCTGCTATGCAGCACAAACAAGAAAAAGGACACAAGAGAGGCATGGGAGAGCAACCGAGCGAACACAGAGAGGAATTCAGGTGTGTGTGTGTGTGTGTGTGTGTGTGTGTGTGTGTGTGTGTGTGTGTGTGTGTGTGTGGTTTCTACCTGTGAGGGGTCAGTGACTCTGAGTGTGACCACATCTTCGCTGGTGTATTTAATGAAGAGGTGATGCTCATCTAACAGCTGCATCTTCCACATCCTTAACCTCCTCAGCTGATCGAAAAACTGGAAGAATCTGATGACAAAAACAATTGTGGGTGAACTGAAGTGATCGCTAAAATAATATCTAACATCAGTACAACATGGAAGTGGTGCTTAATAAACTATTAACTTGTACAGAGGCGTTCATGCTCAGCATGCTCATTACAGTATTCTCTGAAATGGCAAGGGGTGTGCAAACAAAACAATCTGTGAAGAAGCAAGAAGTCAACAAGTGGTCCTGCAGAACATAGTTTCACGCACTGCGATAAAGCTCCTCAATGCAAGGACTGCACAACTAATCGATTAATCAAAATCTAAGTATGGCCAAGTACAATATCCAAATTACAAGAAGCTGCACCTTTTTGAGAAAGGTAACAGCATTATAATGAAGTACTGCAGTGCTGCCGAGATGCCCTGACCTACAAATCTTGTTTTCAAGATTAAGATAGTGTGTTTGTTTGGTAGAGACCCCAATAAATGTCACATCATCGGGATTCTTATAGATTCTCTGTGACTACAGAGCAAAACAAAGGTCTTTTTTTTTTTTAAAAAGATACAGTCAAATCATATACTACATTTGGTTTCCAACTAGTCTTGTTTTCTTAGTTTTTGTACACAACTACACAAGTTCTGAAACAACTGGCTTATTAAATGATGAGCTGACAGAATAATAACAATCAGTATGTGTCATTTATTACTCTAAAATTACGCATTTTAACTGCTTTTTAACCTCTCCATTATGATGATGCAGCTCTCTCGGTTTATTTCTTTGTAAAGTGAACATCTTTTAGACTTTGGACTGCTGGTCAAACACTCACTTTTCACAATTTTTTTGTATAGACCAGCACTACACACTAGTACTTTACTTGGCTCATGAACACTTGATACTGACTGTATACTCGTTTTTCTTTGTTAATAGTACATAGCGGTCACATGTAGGATGTTACCACTACAGGAATTCACTCGGGTAAACAAGAACCCTATCAGGCACCACAGACTTTAGCCTGAGTTTCAAGCAGAGGCACCAGGGGATGAAAATAGCTCCTGTATAGTAGGGGTGGTTAATCAGCCCAATTTCCCGATTCGATTCGATTCCGATTATTGAAGTCTCGATTCGATTACAAATCGATTTTCGATTATTAACGATTATCGATTCGATTTTCAATTATTAACGATTATTGATCTTCCATTTAACATCAGTCAGCTGCTGAATTATTTTACTTATCTTTTGAGTGACACCTCACAGCACCTTCAATATTATATAGTGTAACTGTAATATCAAAATTATTATTTTTTACTTTGTTTTAATGTAGTCTTTCACTGTTGAAAGAAAGTTGCCAAGCTCAGTAGCCGGACTCATGTTAGAAGCATTGTTGGTGACGAGAACCAGGGCGTGTTTCTCTATTCCCCACTCGTCTGCCATTGCTTTGAGGAACTCACATATTTGCGCTTGTGTGGCTATCATCCATAGCTCTCATCTGAAGTACGTAGGACATTTGCTTCCATTAACTGCTGACATAATGAGCTGTAACGGTCACACATGAGACTGTCTCTCTGGATGTCCAGACATCACAGGTTATTGCTACCCTGTGAGCAGAGTTGAGGGACACTTGCATGGAAAGCTTTGTCTCCTTGTAAAGATTTGGAATCGATTTAAGTGTGAAAAAGCTCTGGGATGGAATAAACTATCTTGGCTCCAGACTGTGGACCATGTAGCAGAAGCCAGTAAGAGGAGGACTCCAGTTTGTATTACAATTTCAAAAAAAAAAAAAAAAAATACATTTTTTTTTTTTTAAATCGATTTTTGGTAATTTAATAATCGAATCATAATCGCGATTAATCAATAATCGATTTTTTTCACCACCCCTACTGTATAGTAGTTCCATGTATTATAAAAGCTCCTGGTCTGGAGGAAGCACTTTCTGATGGTTCAGGACCTATAGAGGCAGAGTTTGAAGGGCTGACTGCTGCCGACTGGTCAAGCAGGCACCGCTGCAAACACAGCCAGTGTACTCATGGACCTATTGGTATTCTGCTTAATTTACTAAATGAGGAAGTGTTCTAGTATTGATATCAGGATGAGAGGTCGAGATATGTTCATGTTTATTCATGTTAAAAAAAACATAGACTTTTTATGTCAGCTTGCATGCCTTTGTAGGAAAAAAATGGAGTTAAAAAGAAAAAGTTTGAGCAAGGGGGGCGAGAGCATTAGCAACTGAAAAAGCTAGGGAGTGAATGAGAGAGAAAGTGGAGACGAGAAATCCAAGGGAGTGAAGCACAGAAATCTTAGTTCATTTTTTGATAGTTTCATGGCGGTTAAGTTCTAAAGAAGAGATAAACACCATCGAACCCTCAACAAATAATCTACTTTAGAGAGAGGCACTCTCGAGTTTCTGCTTAGGATTTTTCCTTTTCATCTAAAACTGCTGACTCACAAACACTCAAGGAGCTGTTAGCAGGACATTCTACACAATGATTCTCAAGTTCTTTCAAAGCACTATTTTTTTCAATTATTATTTTTTTTTTTTACATTTTTAAGGACTGCAATCAAAGCAAATAATTCATTAATTAATTTTTCAATATATATACACACACAACATACAGCTGTATGTACATACATACTTCTTCTTCTCTACATTTCTTTGATAAATGCAGTTATTCAGGATCCAAAGTGCAATTTTAAATTTAACTTATCTTATCAGCAGTCTGACAGAAAAATCACTGATAGATAATAAACTCAATATTGGCCCCTATCATCGGACAGGGCTGATAATCGGTCTCCCATTCAGAAAATACAATAACAACAGTATGATTGGAAAAAAACACACCAACTGTAGAAAAGAAACATTTGTTTCATTGATGAACCAAGACCAATACCTTGGGTTCACGTAACATTTTTAGGTAAGAGTATAATGAAAAGAAGGTTCTGTACCTCCTCTTGGCAGTGGCACTGCCGTCCTGCTCAGCCCTCCTCCACAGGTAGACCAGCAGCCTGTGCTTGAGTGAATTGATGGTTTTGTCTGTATACAGGCGAGGGAACCCCGGCTGACTCTCAGCCTGAGCCTCAGTGTAAACTGCTGAAAGGGTGAGGAGGTCGTCCTCATAACAGAACCGCCCAATAGTTCTTACATCTAGAAACGTTCCCTCTGGAGTGACCTGGAACAGTGAGAGGAAAAAGAGAGATGAGGGAAGACACTCTCGTGTTTAAATGTGTTCTTTTAGCAGTGGTTGGTCCCCAAGTTAGACAGAATTATTGTATAGGTATTATTATTGTACCTTTTTCAAACCCTATCAGGTTTCACACTATATGTTTATGAACTGACACTTTTATATCCAGGGGTGGAGAGCATTGCGATGGAGTTACAACTGGGCGAGATGGCAGCATAGCTGGAGACGACTGTTCGAGACTGTGTTTTGACATTTGTTAGCGTGATACCGCTGAATACTTTTAACAAGACGTCTGGACAATTCTTTGCTGTGATTATGGTGACAAAGCAGGTGTTTTAAGCAAAAAATGTACCTTTTCCTTAACCGTACCAAGTGGTTTTTGTGCTAACCAGAACATAAGCACAACAAGTCAACAACATAACAAAGAAGGTGAAGTTACAACATAAAGAAATGGAAAGTTTAAAAATATCTGTGGTATTGGTCCACAACCAATTTATATGTATTCTGCCTTTCAGTGATACTAGGAAACTACTTCTGACACCAGTAGTGTCATTTGCATTAAAAAATGTAAATGGTGAATCAGCTCACCTGAAACACATGTATAGTTTGCTGCTGGACCGACAGCACAGCCAGGATGTTCCTGTAGAGGTAGAGGCCCTGGTTATGGGACAGGATAATCTTGTCACATTTGAAGGACCTGGTGTCACACAGCCTGCCAGTGTGGAGGTCAATAATGTGTAGCGAATAGTCCTCTAGAGGAGACCGGGGATTGGGAGTCACAGATTCGTTGTTCCGATACACCTGGTGGGAGATGGAATATGGATGGAAGGGACAGTCTGAGCAAAACTATGGAAGTTAATTCATAGTTAATCAGTAGCTTCTGTTTTTTTTAATAAGTTCGATGACATTGTTACCTCAAAGAAGTAAGGCGGCGGCTCCTCTGGGACGTACACAGCCGACCCTACGATGACATAGCGGCAGTCGTCTGTGAAGAGGCTGCATTCCCGGTTGAGATGTTCTCCATTTGAGGCCACATTAGTGACGTGGAGCAAGGAGAAGAAGCGCTCAAACAGGCGGCCACGAATGTTCAGGGAACGCTGGTCATTGGCTGTTAGAAGAGTTTCTCCCTCTTGCCCTAACAGCAGGTCCTGAGCTGCCTGGCAGCCTTGGTATTCATATATCTGCATGAAGAACATCTTTTTCAGATCTCGTTGTCATGATTAAGTAACTGGACAGATCAAGTCTGTTGCAGTCTTGGTCAAACAATATGTTTAGATGGGAAATATGATTAACAGTTCAGTTTCTATCTTCTTACCTCCAGAGAAGTCTGGTCAGAAGAGAAGGCAATAAAGCAACGCCCGTCAGGAGAGAACTTCCTCAGGAAGCAGGGGGGCTTCTCCACATTGACCACAGTGAAGTTGGGGAAAAGGTTCTGGTGGAAGCAGCGTACTCTGTACCAGTGAGCTCCGGGTCGGCCAGAACAGATCCTGCGCCTCTCAAGACGATGAACCACATTTTGATTCTGAATCCGTCTGGGCTTCAGGGTTGGGGTGTCCTCATCCATCGCGGGGATCAGATAGAGCTCTCAAACCCCTCCTCAAAAGGTAGTCAGACTGGCGGCCAGTACGGTGACTCGACTACATCACAAGTGCAGTCATGTTACCTGTGTTTTCTAGAGAAGGTGAGAGAAAATAAGGGTACTCAGTTTTCAAGTAAAACAGCAGTTGGTGCTGAAGGCATCGGTTGCCCAATTTACCGGTTTTATGTCAGTGACCGTGCAAAACGCCAAAATATTTGCTGGTCAGACAAAGTAAATTGATATATATTTTATTTGCCATGTGAATGATAAGTAGAAATCAGAAATGCAAGATGACAGAAAAATGGCTCAAGTGAAAAGATGTGTGTGGCATCCCTAACACACAATGACCAAAAACTAATTGAAGGTCAGTCCACATTATTCAAAAGAGGAAACACAGCTGCTGGAATGAAAGAGTGATAAAAAGCATGGCAAACAATAGGGGGCTAACTGAATGCATGAGAGCCTAAAGTCTACATTTACAACTTTAACAGAAAGTTAATGTGTTTATCTCTCACAGCAGAACAAGTGATCGCAGCAAACGCAAGGTCAAAAAATATCATGGCGTCCTCCCCCTTGTTGTTTCAAGAACCACAAATTGTGTGCTACCTATGTAAAATAAAATACACCAAGACATGGAAGAATAACATACCAGATTGATCTGTATTGTTAAAGCTACACCAAAAATCAATAATAAATCCACTACAGTAACAACGTGTATTGGTCTGTGACCAGTCCGTCACTGATTTTAATCAGGATATATTGCAACAGAGGTAAGACATGCTGACTTTCAGTCCCTGGTGTTGGTCAAGCTTCAAAAATACTTTCAGACTTTTCCCAGAATGCAACGTAACAGTAGCTTCCACTGACATTAACTCAGCCTGGAAGATGTAGATGTCTTTATAGCTTTACATCCTCAGTTTACATCTGTGAGAAATGTTTAGACCATGCTGAGATAACCTCGCTGACATTATCAGGCTTATTCTTTGAGACCAGAGAAAGCTCCGCTGGTGAGATTAGAGAGCTTTTTTCACAATACTTTGCACTTTCAGGTAGTTACTTGTGGAGATACAGCATCGCAGACCAGATACACACGTAAATCATCGCTCCACAGCAGCAGGGACAGGAGGGCTTTCTCTTGCTGTTTGCTGTCTGAGCCTACTGCATGTCTCTGGTTTAATAGTGAGCTCGCTAAAAAGAACAGCCACCATCTAATTCACTTACATCACCAGACATTTAACACTGTAAGGCGTTACTCACATGTTGTTTTAAAAAGCAGACCAGCCCGCTATTTGCAATCTTTCTTGGTCCTCCGAGTTCAGCTGGTTGTGTTAGCAGGAGCAGTTAAGTTTGACTGAACAGTTAGCTACCGGCTACTAGCTTGCACCTCACGTTAGTGGGAAACGTCAAGCTTCATTCATTTCACAAAGTGTAAAAGTAACTGTAATGTCTCACATGTATTCAAACGTGCGACTGCCTGGAGGAGTTAGGTGAATCGGCCGCTGTGTTTGTTGTGAGTGAGCCGTGAAGGAACCGCAGAAGAAGAGGAGGAAGACAGAAGTGCTGCTGGACCGAAGTGTAGCTCAGAGCTGTTTTAAACAGCGCCATCACATCCTCCTCAGGTCGGAAATGGTACTGCAAACTGTTTTTATTTGTATCGAATGGATTTGTGATACTGTCATGAAGACTAAAGGCAACCCACAGCGACGTGAAAAGCTAGTCAAAAACTGGGCCGAACATGTTTAATTCTAATCTTTATCTTTAAAAAAACAAATTTGTATTGGACTTGTTATATTACACTAGAGCAACAACAGATTTGATGGAGAGGTGCAAAAGAAACCCCAGAGGCAATTGATCTTGGCACTCTGCAGTGAAAAGATTGTATTGACAAAAAGGAAAGAGAACAATAAATGAAGTAGATGGAAAAAAGAAAGAAACGCAGAAAAAATGTACATACGTATATAGGAGCACAAAGTGCTACAAACAACATTGCAGAGGAAAAAAAAACAAGCCTTTAACAGCTTTCTTAAAGGGACACTGTAGTTTTGGAGAAGAAATTCAAACTCAGAATTTTAATATTTAGAATTTAAATGAGGTAATAATACAAACTTGGAAAATATTTATTTTCCATAACTGAACACACAAGCTGTGCTCAGAGGAAAATAACGTCCCAGAACACTGTTTTAAGATAGAAACGTGGCAGGGTCCGCCACATATAAACAAAGTAAAACAGTATGAAAATGTGTTGTTCTTTGAGGTCAGTTTATATATTCAGTTTATTCAGTCATGGAAACGAAGAGAGTTTGTTTATTTAGGCAGAAAATTTAAAAAATGAACCAACGAAGGTCTTTATCTTCTGATCCAAAAATCCCCTAAAGTGCATAGTGCACCTTTAAATTGTTCAGGAGCTAAATTTAAAAAAAAATTGAGATAGCATTCAATATAATTGAACCTCTGCTAATGAAACCAAACTGTAATTGTTCAACAGATAGGAGACCTGAGTTTATAGTGGTTTTGAGTTAAAAATTGATGGAATTGGTGGTAGTAGAAACAATGTCCGTGAAAGAATGGTGGAAGGAGGATCTGTCCAAAGAGCCATATAGAGAAGAAGCAGCCAGTAGCTGGATGACGTTACACGTTATGTAACTACTTTAAAATAACAGCTGTAATAGAAGCATGTTGATGGTACACTGTCTTGTAGGCTGAAAGGTGTCTCTGTCTCAGCCTCGCCGCCCCCCTGTCACTTGTTTCTGCACTATGTAAGTTCATTGAGAAGGTAGGATCACAGTGTTACATATAGTCATGTTTTCAACACACAGCATTGTTATGATGTATTGAGTGTTGTTTGTAGTTAACACCTACAATACGTCTACCGAACTGTTACAGACCTTGGATTTATGACAGTCGGTGTTTTTATTCTACATAATGTTGCTTTAACGAGTTCTTGATTTAATAGTTTAGCTATTTCATCAGAGTCTTCGTGCGAACCAAAAACAGTTGTATCACACCTTTGACAGTTTGTTTGAAACATTACATGAATCATTCATGTAAATTAAGAATAATAATGGCCCAGGGACCAATCCCTCCACAGGACTGTTATACATAATGATTACAGCACAGTAACACACCACTTAGATGATTACAGGGATAAATGAATGTAATTTGATACATTATATTTTAAATTGTCCAAAGAGGACATCGTGGTATTGTTTATTCATAATGTTGTAAGTTTACACATTTCTTTAACCTGTGTATTTCGTTTTAACCTGCTAATAACCCAAAAGGTAAACTAATACACCAAACTAACGCATTACCAATATATTTCTGAGCACTACAGTGCAAAGTTTTACTGAATATAATTATAAGTAGATAATTGCGGTGGACTTTATTTTAAGGTAACCCTTTTATAGTTGCTTCTCATGAGCCCAACATCCACCTGCTGATTTCCGTAAAGGGTCAATTTACTGAGCAGTAGGTGAGGAGCAGAAAGCTTTGAACATGATTATAATTGCTTTCACTAAAATGGCAGGGTAAAAAAAAAAAACACAGACCTTTGGCCACTGTACCTAGAGTGTGTACAACTGTCTTGTTTGTTTAGCCTGTTTCATTTAATTGATTTGTTTATAAAAGCATGTAGCATAAATGAACCTGAGGTGACCTACGTTTTGCTCCCCATAATGACAGATAATTAAATCATAATTATCCCCTTTCTTACGAGGAATGTTCTTACAGATTGAGATTAGCATTATAAAAAGAAAAAAAAAAAGAAAAAATGTTCATAGTACATTTGTCTTGGAAGACTGCTAATGGATCTTTGTGTAATTATCCCTGACCAAAGAGTCTGGCTTAAATGTTGTAATTTTCCATAAAAGCACATGTAGTGGGCATAAAAGGCCGGTTTGAAAAGAAAAATGAAGAAATGAATGGATGGAAGGATGTGAAATTATCCACTTTAAAGTCTAATGGCATTTTCCATTTCAACTATGCCTGATTAAACCTGTGCTTCAAGATGTGGATGTGGATGTGTGTCTCTGCATGTGTGTGTGTGTGTGTGCATGTGCGTGCTTGTGCGCATGTGTGTATATGTCCAGCTGTTTCTGTGCTACGACAATAACCCACACAGGAGTAATTCAGCATAGAGATGTACCATCCTCCGGTTGTTCTTCTGTTATTTTCTAATAAATAGAAAGTAAACTGCTCACTACACAGGACCCTCGCCTCAGCTTTTAGCATCTGCCCATGAAGTAGAGAAAAGATGGAGAGAGGGTTTATTTATGATCATTTTTTCATCCTTCTCTGCTTTTTACAGTCCAAAGTGGACAGACCATTCTTCCTGCACTCTTTTCCAGGCGAAGCACACAGACATTTTGCTCTTAACTGCATGCTTTCACCCTACCCCAAAATGGAGTTACTGAAAAACTTTAAATTGTTCTCTCTTCAGCAGTCAGCGGGTAGAAGAGATGGTAAAGAAATACAACCAATGACAACAGATCCTAGGTACAAAAATTTAAGAAAACAAAGATATAGAGACAAAGATTGGGGATCCATGACACCCTTGCTTTAATCAGGAGCTGAACAGAGTGCAAAGTCTAGGAAAATGCTTTTATTATGATCATTATGACAAACAGAAATGTCTAAAATAGCTTTTGCATCAAAGGACATCTGGAAGTATAGAGCAAATTGATTGACTTGATACAACTCCTATATAAAAGGCACTTAGAAAAAGGTTATTGAAAGCATGGAGAGCAAATAAAAATACATTGTTTAACCATTTCCTCCATCTTTTACACTCAGACAGTTGTGTTTGGCATTTAACAAAAGCTTTTAACTTTTCGATCCAGCCTAATTTCAGAGCACAACAGGACGTTGCAACTTTCCAATCGTTATGCAGCATGAACTTTTCCTGTCTCGCATGGCAGCGGATGATTTCCTCTTTTCTTCTGAGAAATTACAGTGATCACAAATGCATTATGGCAGGCCACAGTCTCCTCAGCGTTGCAAAGTGTGAGCAGCCGCACTGACAGAGAGACAGGCAAGAGAAAGATGCAGCTACTGTACAGGCTACACTTTTCTGTCTCCAGCATGGATGGACTAATGAATGTGCAGGATACAGGTCCAGGGATCCAAAGAGTCATGGGGTCCTAAAGCAGAACCCCCTGTGTCTCTCAAAGGCAGCATGTATTCTTTCAGTCCCACCAAAATGTTAAGATATTGATTTTTTTTAATGCATTTAGCAAATTCTTAAGTAAAAGTAGCAGGACTGCAACAGTAAGATACTCCCTTATAATTCTGCCTTAAAAATCTTACCTAAGCATCGCAGGAAAAGGAACAGTTCAACAACATTTTATCATATTATTTTCTTTTCCTATATTTTAAAATTTTTCCCTTATGTCTTATATTCTCATTTTTATATGTATTTTCATTAGCCACAACGGCACTGGCTTGGGTTGTTTTCACCTCAGGAGTCTAGAACTGACACAGAAACAGTTTTCGTACTTTGCCAGGTGTCTGTCTTCCGTCTGTTGTAGTGTCACAAGTGAGCAAGATGCAGTCTCAAAACTTCACAGGTGTGTAGTTAAGATCAATATGAAAGCTGAGTTGGAAGATAGGTGAGATCGTACTAATGAGTACTGCATACTCATGTAATAATGAAGTAATGAGTACTGAGTAGTCTTGGATTGAAATGTGAACATGTTGACGGGTGTTGCAGCAAGTGCATCTCAAAAAGGTCTATAGTCTTATACTATCTGTTGAAGCATTGCTGGAGGGAGCCTAAGACTTAAGAACAATTGCTAATTACAGCCTCACTGTAAGTACCGCACAAATGGCTGTTAGCGGGTTGAAACTAAAAGAGTACTTGAAGCATATGTAGGCCTATCATCATTAACAAAATGTTCTATACATATGAAAAGTAAAAGTTCTCATAACGCAGAACAATGGCTCCGATGTTATGTTATGTCATATCATATTATATAATATAATATTACATTATATTATATAATATCATATCAAATCATATCATATCATATCATATTGTATTTTATTATATTATATTATATTATATTATATTATATTGTATTATATTATGTAATATTATATTATATTATTATGTAATATTATATTATATTGTATGATATGATATGATATGATATGATATTATGTTGTGTTGTATTATATCATATCATATTGTAATATATCATTTTTGTTATGTTATGTTAAGTTGTTGTATTTAATGATATGTAGTATATAATAATTATAAGATAATATATAATAATATAATACATAATTATAATATAATATGATGCATTATTCAATTTCTTTTATTGAATTTTGTACCATTATTTTTTGTTATGTAATGTTATGTTAAGTTGTTTTATTATATTATATTATATGTATTATATAATATAATTTATAAAATCATATATTTTATTTAATTATTTTTTTAGATTCAATTCAATTCAATTTTGCGCGTATTATTTTTTGTTATGTAATGTTATGTTAAGCTGTTATATTATATTATATATTTTTATACATTATTCTCTTATGTTATAAATTGGACAGACATTACTGATGTTGAATGGCTAAATGGCATTTTGGTAAATGAACTTGCATTTCTGTAGCACTTTTCCAGTCTACTGACCACTCAAAGCGCTTTACAACACTTGTCATATTCACCCATTCATACACACATTCATGCACACATTCATACACACCTCCTGAGCTACAGCTCCCCTGATTTTACTGATTTTAATGGTCAAGATTGAGTTGATTATTATTATCATTGTTATTATTAAGAAGGGGCCCTAGGCAGCATCAAATTGAACCAAAGTGAATCAAATCAAATCTGAAAGAATCACAGATTCACAGATAGATCACAATTATGTAAGTGTAGCTTTGAGTAGAAATAACTGAATGTGGAGTCCGTCAATAGAGCAGTGTTACAATAGAATTCAAAAACACATATTTATGTTAAGCATGTGAGCCCTGAAAAATACCATAACCACTAAGAGCAGACCTTGTGAACAAATTTCTCACATTTACGCACTTACATTGAATATACACACACTGTCTCTTTAGGCCTATGAATAAGATGCAGTCACATAAATTGCGGTACATGCTGACATAAAATACGTCTCATCTGCCTTCGGTGTCTTGGCTGAAGGCGCATGTGTGTATGAAAGAAAATGCAAGTGCATGTAATAAAAGTCACATTAAATGACATCCAACCATACATTTGAGCCAGCAGCATTTGAAATGTATCCTTTCCAGACCTTTGCTACCACTCTGAATATATTTACCCTCACACAGTGTGTGATGTGGAGAGGCACAGGCCAAGCGTGACAACAGCATGAATAAGAGACAACTGCTGTTACTCAGATATTTTATGGAAATTATTATTTTTTTTCTTCTTTTCAGTGAGCCCACCCACACAAATCACATCTCATTTAGACATGCACAAGAACGGTTCAGAGGTTAAACACACACACACACACACACACACACACACACACACAGCTGTTTGTCTCCATCCTTGTCATTTAAACATGAATAATTTGGTGGGTCTGAAAAGTCACAAAAAATCTCACTGCCGATTGGTTAATCACTACATGCATCATTTTCTTGTGAAGCTTGATTAACTTTCACATTAAAAAAACACGGCTCTTAATTAATTATATACGTTTTTATCAAACCTCCTGTTATTTACTTTCGCTGAAAATAAGTCTTCAGCCTCACAGCTTTGTTCTGCTTCTTGTGTGTAATTGGTTGTATGGGAACCCTCCTGCTAAATGTTCCACATTTTCAATTTCAATTTTCTTCAAGTGAGGCATAATTTTAGATGTGAGTTACCAGGGGGAAAGGAGGGAGAGAGCAAAAGCAGCTGCTAGTGCACTGCTTTGTCAATGTGTGTGGTTTTGCATTTGCATGCGCGTGCACATACTAGCGTATTGTGAACATTTTCAATTATCCATTCCTTTCTCTTGATCATGATCATGATAAACAACAAAACATTGCAATTCTCCAATCACAGTTCTAATTCAGTTTCCAGTCTTTTGCTCAATTCGTTCTGCTGTTGACTTCCTGTTGTGTTTCCCCTCACCAGGCTTCATAGTAATGGAAATAAGAGCGGAGGATGAGGTGTTAATGGGTGTGTCTATGTAAGAGTGAGTTCAGAACAGTGAACAAGCATAAGAAATTTGGTGAGAATTTGTTCATTCAGTGGTTTATAATCACAAGAACACAGCATAGCCAATTCTTTTCACGGGGTCAAGCCTTTCTCCTCATTCAGGTCAGCAGCACAACACAAGAAGTCAGGGACACAATTATTTTGCCATTTCCCCCAAAAGAAAAAGAGACCTCAAATCTCAAAGGAAGAGCTTAAAAAGAGGTCACCGAAACTTGCCTCACTACCCTCTCACGTTCCCAATTCAGCCAGAGACGAATGGCCTTGGTGGGGGAATGAACAGCTGTACACATTACAGCCCAGTCTCAACAGCTAGAGCTGAGGCAGGCCTGTAATTTCTGCCATTTGAGAGTGTGAGGTGAAAAGCGAAGTGATGGCCACTTTTCTGTTATTATTCCTTTTGCAGAGTGCTGGCTGAAGGAAACAGCCGGGCTTTAAGAACATGTCCATCAGCTGCCGGCAGTATTTGGAAATAGTATTTGGAAAAGTAACTCTGTCATATTGTATTGTCAATTTTGAAAAGAAAGTTCAGCTGGACATGTTGCAGTATATAATGCCCCATCCTCGCCTCCTGCCTCATACTGCAGCAGCTGCTGTAGTCTAGCCTAGCTTGCTGTTTTTAATACTCTGATTCATGACTGACAAACAACTAAAAAGTTGCTAAAACGTGGCTTGCAGATGAAAAGTGCCACATCATGGCAGAAGTTTTTGTAATGGAGACAGTAGTGTTTGTCATATCATTTATACTACTGGAAATGGAAAATTCAGGTTATTCACCCGAAAGGTCAAGACGCCTGTTCACCTTATGCCAAGTGGGAAAGAAATGTCAGCCTTTCTATTCCAAAGCCAGACTTATCTCTCACCACTGCTGACCATCGAAAATAAAATCTGATATTATCTTTGAAACAGTACAGTTTGTACCTGATCTTACAAACAACTACAAGAACTGTATTCAACATAAAAACGATAGCTAATTTATCATTTCCATTTCCATGTGGTTCGACCATGAGGCTTCAAAGTTTAAAATAACAGGAACAGGAACAGGATATTTTCATTAAAGTATGAAAGGTACAAGGTGTTACTGACACCATTAACAATGTATCTGTTCTATTCATGAATATTATATTTAGCCATGGCAGTATGAACCATGTCTGGATCCTAAAACTGAAGTGTTCAGAAACTCGGCCCCAATTCATTCCTGAGACATGCTGAAGGCCCAGTTTGTCTGCAATGTGATAGTTAGTTGGTGACTCTCAAATACTCTTCGTCGGTGGCCGGCCCGAAGAATCAGTATTTGATGACCTGGTAATTCATTTAAAAAAAAAATCCTTTTCTTCCCATTCTGCGTATCTGGTTCAATGCAAGTGATAGTAGCTTGCTGGTTTTAGTGTGTTAAATTAAAGCTAGATTAAATAAGCCAAGCAGTGTTCATGTAAAAACTACAAGTTTGTATTATTATCATGGCATGTTTTAAAAATTTATCATATACATTTATTGTCCACAACACTTTTAACTGATGCCATGTATGCCAATTTATGTGTGTGTGTGTGTGTGTGTGTGTGTGTGTGTGTGTGTGTGTGTGTGTGTGTGTAATCATGGTAATGACAGAACATGACACACAGTGCAATGTGGCTCATTAATGTGTTTTTGGACAACAGTGGAGCTGAATGGCACCGAGGAATAATCAGGCTTTAGCTACACCGGCACTATTTGTTGATAGGATGATTTCATTGTTGGTTTTAGTCTTGTCATTTGATTTGTTGACAGTAAGATCAATACGAAATACCACCAGACTTATCCTATAATTTAATATCAAGTGGTTCTATTGGCAGATTTTGGTTTGTGTTGTAAGCCCTTATATTAGTGACATAATTGAAATGTGTAGAACTTTATGACCTTTTATTCCTATATCCTACAAAAACAAGTGGAAATCTTGGGCCTGCATTCATCAAAAGACATCGCTATTGAATCACCAGCACACTGGTTTTAAGATGATTCGCCATGTTGCTGGTATTATCAGCCATGCTTATGAATAAAGAAATGCAATGGAAGCTGATGTTTGTGTCTAAAGAAACAGCCTCTGTGTGTTATTATTATGATAGCACTCGCTGTTGAGTCGTAAAATTGTTTGCAGACTAAGAAGACATAATGCAAAAGGGAGGTGTGATTGTACTAGAGTTGATTCAATCAAAAACAGAAGAGACCGGCATCGTAAATTGACTAAATCGTCAGCGTAAACATGTCAATCCAGTATTTGGACTCTTTTTAGTCGTCAGTTTTAGACCTCCCGTTGAGCTGCAGCTGCATGGCTGCTCTCCCTCCTTTATCATCTCTCTTTCCCTCCGTGTCTCTCTTGTGTTTTCAGACCCGCCTCTGTGTTTGCAGGTAAATGAGTTCTTAGTGAGTATTAACTAAGATCAGTGGTGGTTATCTGATCAGAGCAGGTCACATGGAACAAAGGCCTCTCCTTTACCTCCAGCCACCTGCACTGCCCGCTGCAAATGAGCTCGAAAGCCCTGTTCGTGTGTGTGTACCTGCATTTGTGCATGTGACCAAACGCTCATGTAAGTATGTTTATCTATGCATAACTGTGTGTGTATGTGTGCGGCTCCAGGGACGAGGGGTCGACAGATGCTCCTTCTCAGTGAACACAATGAATTACTTATAGGCCGTTAAGCCAAACACGGCTGCGCTGGTCGCTGGTTTACCCAACACTGATAGGGCCATCTGCTGAGGTGACTCTGCCTTCCCCACTGCTCTTAACAGACAGGTAACCAGACGCTTATCTGCCAGGGTGGGGCCTCTCTGCTGATTAAAAACATCAGGACTTCTACAATTGTCTGCGTGGATTTGAACATGTGTGTACACGTTCGACTGTGTGTGGGTGGGTGTATACCTCCATAAAAAAAAAACAATGAGAGGGGTTAGTGTGAGGGGTTTTGGCAAGGTGACTAGATTTCTGAAATGAAAAGGAGGACATTTCCAGTTCGGCAGTCAACATATGATTTAAATATCAAGCATTATTCTTTTAGCATTGGAAAACATCAGTCTTCTGTATTTTGACCATGTAGCTCTTTAATGTAAATGGTGAAGCTATTATATGGTAGTAGTATAAAAGGAGGTTTGATCAAGCAATGCATCCTATTCTATAGGATCATCTTTTGTTTGCAGCTTGGCTTTGCTGTGAGAACCACTTATCTCTAATCCAAGAGGGTTTTTAGACAGTTTATTTAAGCTTAAGAAGTGAGGGAACTTTCTTTGCCCATTAAGGAACACCTCATCCTTCAGTTCATCACAAGCAGTCAAAATCAACACATTTGGACTGACAAGGTTTTCACTGGACAGGACGGGTGTGAACCAACAAAACGCTGTCAGACACATGTAGTGGAGAACGTTAATTTGCCTCTAAGATGAAGTAGAGAGGCTGGGGGTTCTCCGATTAACCTAGGTTAAGTAAGGTTAAACAGCGGTGACTCACAACCCAATTGGACTTTCATTATGTGACATTGCAGGTTTTACTGGTCCCCAGTTACTCACCTAAAAAAACTCTGGGAAAAGGGGAGAGCTAGTGAAGGTGATGTGGCGCAGGTGTGGAGGGAATGCAGCCCGGGGAGGAACTCAGATAACAGGGCTGGGCTAAGCCAACAGACACAAGACAGGTGTGTGAGGGGCACAAGAAAACAGGAAGGGAAACAGAACCCCGGAAAAGGGTAGGAGACGCCGCAAAAACATAACATGACGTAAATAACCTGACCATATACATAGAATGCATATGATACATAAAGAGCATTAGACATTGTTTTTGAAAGCATAATGTTCGGGGTCGACAAAAGTCAGGTTACCTTTGACTGCGACGTTACACTGGTGCTTATCTGTCTGACTGTTTACTGAACCCCTCGACCTGAAGGCCTTTTCTCCTGTAATATTAAGATGTGAAAACATGCTATATGAAAATACTAAAATATATGTGAGCTAAGTAGATAGATAGATAGATAGATAGATAGATAGATAGATAGATAGAGAGAGAGAGAGAGAGAGAGAGAGAGAGAGAGAGTGAGAGTGAATCAAAACAGTAGTCCAGAGGTCTGATATTGAAAATGTTCAGTTTCCATTTTTTTTCCATTAGTGGTATTAATGATGTCCTTCAGTGTATTTGATTCATTAACACAGAAACAGACCCTGTTGACGGCAGACATTTTGACTTTTCAAAGCAGGAAAAGCACAGGTGTGACCGTTAATGTGGATGATGGCATCATTCTATTAAGTTTACCGGTAAGCCATGACAGCTGATCAGCATCCACAATACCAGAGCCCAGGAACTAGCTCACCTCAGTAGAATGAAGCTGTCGTTACTGCTATAAACCTCAGCTGTGCTTTTCCTGCTTTGACAAGCCAAAATGTCTGCCGTCAAAAGGGTCCACAGAAAACTACTGTTGGCACCGCTGTCACAAACACACAACATTAGAAACGTGGCTACCGCTAGCAGCCGGGCTACCGTCACTTACATAAGAATCCCAAATTCACTTAGAAACCCTGAGTTAAACACCCTTGTTGTTATAATAAGTAGTCAGGTTTGGTTGTCTACTGATCTAGTGGAAAGAATGCCAGTTTAAACTGTCTCAAGTCCTGGTAGAAGAGGAAACACTTATCCACAGGGGAACAGACTTTGACACCAATGCTCTCCATCGAGTGAGTGCCCGTCCATTCACTTTTGTTTTACTTCAGTTTCTATCATCATCTGTTCACCTTCTTTGCTTCCTTCATCAGCAGGCTTCTTTTTCGGTTGCAGAGTAGGGTTTCCACAGTTATTCCAGTTATTCCACCATCACCTGGAGATAGTCACCAGGTAAACATTGCCTCTTCCAAAGTCCAGCCCAGTGGCAGACAGGAAAGCACTGTGAAAGCGAGGTTTATGGGAAACCAATCCATACATCGATGGTGTGATTTTTCTACAGCCATTACGGTGTGAGGTCAGGATTTACTTCAGAATGACAGATTAAAACAAAAACGATTGTCTGTCGCCAGTGTCCTAACATTTTCCAATGTTGCCAGAAGAAACATTTTAGCTGGAATGTACCTTTTACCTTCCAGACAGCTGTAAATAAGTTAGGTTTTGTATCAGTTCTATTTCAGATTTTACCTGCAGATGATTCATTAGGATGCTATTTTAAAATGCTTTTTAGCTTTTCAGTCACAAAGTTTAGTTTTGTATGTGTGTGGGTGTTTGTCTGTTTGTGTGTCTGGGAGTGTAGGTGTATTATACATACCTGGTTGTGTGTGTGTGTGTGTGTGTTTGTGTGTGTGTGTCTGATATTTGGAGTGGTTGCCATGCTTACAGGACCTTCTGTAGAAACTCTGAAGAAGTACAGATTTGGAAGGTCTCTGTAATGATGATTGGACCCACTTCAGTCAAACTGCACTCTGCAAGGGAGTTGAATCTCTGTCCTGTTCAACTCTATAAACATACAGCAGTCTGTCAACATGATTAACTGTGTGTATTCCTCTCGAAGTGTTCAGCCCCACATTCAACAGGACATTCCTAGATGTTTTTCTGTGTTGTGTTCAGTGCTGAAGGGTTCAGTTCCAAAATGCTCGAAAAATTGCATTGTGTTCATTAGTTCAATGACACAACTACTTATATATTGGGTGTATTCAAATCTGCATACTGTAATGTTATGGTAAAATGGTTTAATTTTGATGAGTGGGATATCGCACAAAAGTTTGTGTTGGCATCTGTCAGATCAGTTCTACATTGTGACTGGACATATCTTGTTCTAATGGAACTATAAACCATTTTGTTTTGTGCAACATAGAACTGGCCTTCCTCACACAGCAGCAGGGCCAAACCTTTCGTCTTTAGTCTGACATTTTTTCCAGCTCTCAGTACCCCGAAGACAAACATGGCTCTCTCAAGATTACCTTTAACTGTATTTTCAAGTAAGACACTTTCAAGCTCACTTCACATTGTTTCCACATGCAACCAAACAAATTACCCGGACTAAATGTCTGGAGATTCTGCTCAACCCGAAGTGGATAATTCTACTTCTTATGACATTGGATGCACATTCTCATTTTAAAACAAAATTATCTTCTGAAGCTTTAGAATTTAAGCACCATGACCACCTTAGCAGACCAAAGCATGCCAGGATCTATGTAAATGCCCATTAGCTCACTCAGTTGGTAGAGCGGGCGTCCCTACGTGCAGAGGCTTTGTCCTCGCTGCAGCGGCCCGGGGTTCGAGCCTGACCTGAGGCCCCTTGCTGTGTGTCACATGTAATAATCAAACTAAATAGACTCACAAAAGGTGAAGAAAGGAAATATTTTTGAATCTGTTTTCCATACAACCATACACAACTTTCTCCAAACTAAACTGCCTTGTTAACTCATCGCAAAACACATTTCAAATAATGTGATGAAAAAATAAGAATAACATTTTTTGCAAGCTATTTCGGGATGCAGGGTTTTTTTTTTCACGGAGTTCATTGTAATTGTGTGATTGGTTAATCCCCCATGATCCTCTGTCTAGTCTAAAGAGTTGGCATTTTTCTTAAAACTGAAAGAATAGATTTCACTTTTAGGGGGCTGTAGACCATTTCTGTAACAAGTGGCTATGCTTGAGTAATGATTAACAGCCTACGAACACTCCCCTCCTGAATAGGGTAAAAGTTAGAAGGGCTAGAAGAAGGTTAAAAGAATATTATTTAACTAGAAAAGGCTTTTCCTTCTGAAAATGCAGTCTGAATGCTGACAGCTGAAATGCCCATTGCTGGAAATGCAGAAATGAATTGCCCTGCATTGCACTGTGACCGGTCAGGAGTCAAACTGCCAACCTGCGGTTCTCACAGGATCAAGCAGGCAGTTTTATTTAAATAGTGTCAAATTGCAACAAGTTATCTCATGACACTTTTCAATTAGAGTCGGTCTAGCACCCAACATTCCCCTATGAGCATGTATTTGGCTAAAGTGGCAAAAACTGCCCTTTAACAGAAACCTTGGAGCAGGCCCGGAACTTTGGTGGGTGGCCATCTGCCTTGACCGGTTGAACATGACTTATATGTACCTACCATTATGCCACTGAGCAGCAGTTACTGTTGAAAAGATCTTGATAGAGACACATCAAGTGAAAGAGCTCCAGGTGAAATCAAATACTCAGATGCACTGCACTGGATTTGCCATGATTTGTGCTGCGGACTTGAACACACTAATAGTCGGTTCTTGTAAAAGCTGTTGAAGTAGTGGTAGTAATAAAGGCTTTTTGACTGTAGCTGTAACAAAAGTAGTAGTAGCAGTAGTATTCGCAGTAATAGTGGTAGCAGTAGCAGAATTGTAGTAGCAGTAGTGGTAGTAGTTGTAGTAGGGTCTGGTGTCAGGGTTCGAGCCTTGCAACCTTGTGATCACGTGCCCTCCCACAAGGTACAGTTACTGTTTCTTCAGTTGAAAGCAAGCAGGAGTAGCAGTTATCAAAAAAGGTATGGAATCTGAAAAATGTGAATGCTTCAGTTTTAATTTTATTCACTCTCAAGCACTGCTACTAGACATTATTTGTTAAACTGTTTCTCTTTTATTCTATTTTTATTTTTATTTCGATTTTTACATTTCATACAGCTTTTTCTTTTCCTATAGTCAATTGTGTGTTGAACTATGTATCTTTAAGGTAGTGGCAGAAGAGGATGTGTGGGAGGTGGGGAGGGATGACTTCTGCAAAGAATAATAATTCTTCAGTCGTACATATTGGACTTGTATCCATTTCTCAGTAAAAACATTTAACCAAAAATTTCAAATGTACAATAAGTCAAAATGGAGTTAACCAAACCTGTGTCTGTATCGAAACGTATAAAACCACAGAACGACAGTTTTGATTATATTTCATTTTCCCTGAGCCCTGCATTGTTTTTCAAAATTGAATATAACAGCGGGTCATGCAAAAAATCTGAAAAAACCATTTTACTAAACTGAAACATTATCCAAATTTCCCCATGGGAGACCATTACTTTATTATTTTATCTAACAAATGTCACATCATTTTCAGTTGCCTTGGCTGAGTGTGTTGTAGATATTCCGTGCGTGCGATAATCATGCGGTGTTGTCTGTGACCATTTATGATGGCAATCTATTATACCTAAGAGTGTTTATTTCTCGCGGTTGGCATTTGTGCCTCTTCTTGCTAATCATACATCCAATGAATGAGTGAGAGTTATATTTATTAGTTTCAGTAAAGTGTAGAATATAAAGGATGTTTTAACTGTATGTTATCTTGTTTGATTTTTATAGTTTTTAAATGGATTCTGATTTAAGTTTTAAGTTTCTCAGTTACTGATTCTCTTTCTGGTTCAATGTTTCCACTTTTCCACTAAAGCAACATTATGTAACTTTTATGTAACGTTAGAATGACAGCTTCAGAATGATTTTGATGTTACAGTGTCTTGTAACAGGGTGAATGGTGTCTTTGTCACTTGTGTCTGCACTATGTAACTTCAGTGAGATGGGAGGATCACAGTGGATCACATTTTTACATCATATTACAAGTTTTCAACACATAACATTGTTATGTTGTGATGAGTTTTATTTGTAGTCGGCACCTACATTACTTCTGGCCAATTGTTACAGACCCGGGAATTTACAACAGCTGTGTTGCACAAAATGCCATGATGTCGCTTTAAGGGAATAGTTGGACATTTTTGGTGCATTAACTGTTTGTTAGCTTTACCACTGATGGATGAGATGACTGACATCTCTCTCATTTTTTGAATGGTAAATATGAAACTACTGCCAGTACCAGGGACGTGCACATGATTATAGAGGGGCAGGGGCTCAAAGTCAGAAAAGGGCAGTATGTGCATGTGCACAGCGTGTGCACATTTTTTTTTCTGGCCTTAGTAACACAATATGTAGATTAATTAATGTAAAATAAACAAAGTACTTATGGAAAGCTAACTACTTAGCTGTGTATCCGGTGTAGCTATGAGTGATATGCAATTGCCATTTCTTTTGTGTCAACAAATTATTGTCAACATGAGTTTATTGACATTATCATAATACTGAGATTTGGAAGACATGCAATTCAGCTGCAATTCTTAAAAAGCAGTAAAAAAAACACTGGTTTATTATTGGGCTATTTATTTGAGGGCAAACTAGAAATACATGCTACACATCTAAAAATGTGACAAAACCAAGAAATGACTACTGTGAATGTTAGTAGGAACAGCAATGTTTACAACAGTAAAGTCACAATAAACTCAATATCTGGAAGAAGCTGAAGATTTGTGGCAAGATAAACAGCCGACACAGACAGCTGTCAGATTAGATTATTCTTAACTCTCATTAACAAGCAGTTAGCTTAACAAGGACAAATGGACACTCTTTTAAATATGACTCATATTTAAGCATGTTGAATAAGTGGAAGGTGACTTGTTAGCCCCCACAAGAAAGTTATGTTCATGGATTTATAACTCACAATGGATCAAGTCGCTCCACTGTCACATCTCAACTACGTGCGTGGTGGAGTTCTCATGTGGCAGCAGTCTCTCTCTCTCTCTCTCTCTCTCTCTCCATCTCTCTGTCTGTCTGTCTCTCTCTCTCTGTCTGTCTGTCTGTCTCTCTCTCTCTGTCTGTCTGTCTGTCTCTCTCTCTCTCTGTCTGTCTGTCTGTCTCTCTCTCTCTCTCGCCCCTCTGTAGCCCTTTTTAGATAGAATAGGCGGCACATTAGTAATATTCCTCCTTTTCCAAAAGCCGCCACTTGGCCGCCACTGGGGTAGGCGTAAACATGTGACGTGACATGAAGCACGAAGTTGGGCAGTGAACAGTGACAAAGAATTTGTCTTCAAAATAAGAGCTTTACATTGCACCCCATTAAAGTTTAGAACTGGGTTCTTAGCGGGGGGGCTTTTAACTCGAAAGAAGCGACCGTTCGTAGAGAGAGAGAGAGAGAGAGAGAGAGAGAGAGAGCGGAGCCACAGCTTACAGAGAAGCGACTTTAGGCTCAACACCAGTGTTGATCACGTTACTTTTAAATAGTAATTAGTTATAGTTACTAGTTACTTCTCCCAAAAAGTAACTGAGTTAGTAACGGAATTACTCCAATATAAATTAATTAGTTACCAGGAAAAGTAACTCTTGCGTTACTTTCTTTTCTTCCCCTTTTGAGCTCGGCATTGATTTTAATGTACTCTGCATCTATGTATTTAGAAAATGTCTTTCTGCATGGCGGACCGGCACCTGCTCTCCCTGGTATTTAGCCAATGAAGGAGTCTGGGTCAGCTGTTGATAACGGGAGCATGTTCTTAACAACATACCTGCCTATCATTGCATTCAGTTCAGTCTGTGTCACAAATTTTAGTGAAGCTGGAGTAGAAACATCCAGCTTTAGCTGCTCGGACGGCTCCATGTCCTTCTGTGTTAGCGGAGCTCACGTTAGCCACACCTGCTATCATCATCAACAGTGTCAACAACGGAGTTTTTGGCCACTAGTGTTGTAGAAGCGCGTGCAGTTGAGAGATGCTTCATTAGATTAGAGTTGCTTAAAACAGACGTGGACAGGTTAAAGTAGTGTCTGTACTTCCACTTTGAAAACGTATACTTTCCCTCTGCACTCGCCATTTCTGCAGCTCACCTCTGCTAGTTTGTGTGTGCGAGGCTGTGTGGTTTGTGTGTAAACCGAACACAGCCTCTGATTGGCTTACGAACTCTCACTCTACCTTAGAGAGCCAATCATCACTTCTGCGGTTGTCCCGCCCCTCCCTCCTGCACGTACCTGGCCAGCTTCTGGTTAGCTTAGCTTAGCATAAAGACTGGAAACGAGGAAGGAACAGCTACTGTAGCCCGGCTTAGGCTCTCAAATTGACATGTTTTATGTTGGTGGTATGATCTGTAAAACTAAAAACAAACAAACAAACAAATATTGTGTATAAAGGACAAGTTTTGGTGTCATGTGGGAGTTATGTGTCAGATTTTTTTCTCGGTAGGGAGCAGTGGCTCTCTGGAGTCTCTGCTGGTTGCCAGGCAACCTTACTGCACCTTGCTAGAAACAGTAAGTAAAGATGGTGGTAGGTGGCTGTTGTTACCTTTTGACAGAGCCAGGCTAGCTGTTTCCCCTTGCTTACAGTCTTTAAGCTAAGCTATGCTAACCAACTTTACAGTTACCATGCAGACATACGAGCGGGTTCAATCTTTTCATGTAACTCTTGGCAAGAATGTGTACAAATATTTCCCAAATTTGAATTAGTGTGAAAAAGTTCACCCCACATAGGTTAGGTTTGAGTTTTGAATATTTTTCCGCATCATCCACCTTTTGCCATGTTGGCTTCTTATGTCAGCCTCTGACATTGTGTTCACTTCTGCATATGGCAAAAGAGCCATCTTATTTGTAGAGGCAGCACTCAGGGTACAGTACACACCTGTGTTCATGGTAGTTTGGCTGGGTGGTACAGTCCGCCTTGTGACCCCCACTATTCACTGTCCTCACAGCCTTTGTCAAACTACTACAGTGTCACATGAAAGTAGTCAGACTTGACCTAGATTTATATGAAAGGGAACACAGGTTACAATCAAGTTTCCCAAAAGACAGAAAAACGCCCCTGCACAAATGTCCGTGCATGCGTGCGTGCGTGTGTGTCTGTGTGTGTGTGTGTGTGTGCAGAGCCGACCCATTTCAAAAGCTGCAGGGAAAGAGAACAGGACACAAAACCCACAGAAAACAAAACAAAAAAACAAGCACTCAATGGAGGCACAATTGCATTTCCCACAATGGTTTCTGAGTCTGGGAAATTAGAAAGTACAATGATGCACGCGGCACACAATGGCCTTGCAAAATGCTCATTTGTGTGAAAATACACCTCTTTTTCCAGTGTTTCTGCCATCACTCTGCCGGGGAGACACTCGGTGACAGATTATGTGTAGCTGTCATCTGCTGAGCGGGTAGAGTTCACAAGAAATGTAACATCGCTTTCAATGTCTTTATTGGCTCTAGATACTGTTGTACCGCTGCTGCTGCTTAGAGCTGGAGAGCAACAAGGGGACAGTCAGGAGTGAAGTGGGTGTATGGACGTCTGGCACTCTACTTATGAGCGTGTGTTCCTTTATCAACACATCAGTACAGGCTTATGAAAACCTCGACACTAAGACTATTCCAATTTTGGTAAAATACATACGAATTACTCTGACATTTAATGTTTTTTCTTTGTATGTATCCCTCTAAATAAATCAACTCTCACAACAGCGTATATATACAATCTTACATAAGGTGTGCGGCCTTGAAGGGCTCCTCACTGGGCTAAAAATATAAATCTAAAGCACAGATCTCATGAAAACATATCCAACATTAATTTACAATTTTAAAAAACGCATGAAAGATGTCAATTTAGACATTCATTGTTGAGAGTGTTGTTCATGGTGGATTCATAAATTCATAACTGGCCCTCAAGGTTGCCACTCATACTATGTTGCAGCCTTGGATGTTAATGATGGTCTGATAGAGCTGGAAGAATTATTTGTGTCCTTGCTTACCTTGTTTATTATTAAAGTACATGTTTTGCTAGAGTGGACACTCGATTGCGTCCATGGCACAGCAGGTTATTCCCTCCCTTACCCCGTGTTGATAATTAAGACTCTAAAACATGTAAATCCAGCCCTGATTTCGATTTTGTTATAGCTGCAATTACAGGTGTACAATCTCCTCTATGGGTTATTTTGCATTTATGTGACTAATGTTGGTCTTATGAACCAATTTGAAGGCTTTGCATGAATACACACAAACTGGTTGTGAGCAAATGTTTTCTTCTTGATTCTAAAATAGACGCATTTGCTTTAAAGTGTTTTCTTTTGCCATTGCCGTGCTTATTCAGCAGGCTCACCTTCAAAAATAGAATGTATCTCTATAATGTGATAATCAAGGCTTTCATCGCACTGCGGGCTCAGAATTATACTTTAAAGACATGAAGATTCTGCTTTACCAAACTACTTGAAACAGCTGACAATAATGGAAAAAAGTGTTTTGCATTTGCATTTGTAATGTGATTCAACATAGGCGATACACTGTTTTAGCAAGCAGCACTGTACTGTAAGTCATTATCTAATTATGTATTGTAAAATCTGGGAAATTGGATGCAATCTATATATTATGATCTTTGTGTGTGAATTTTGATTCTACAGTCTATAATCCACTGAACAATAACATTTTCCTGCATGTGCTGTAGGCTGTTGCCCAGCCGTGGTTTACAGCTTTCTGTACACATCAGGTCCTGGGTTAAAATTTTGTCAAGGTTTCTCCCCAAACTCCGGAGCGACTGTTTCAACTGCTGGTGCTGATTGAGGGCAAAGTGTTCTTTTCCTTCCATAGCTCCTTTGTTTGAGAACATTTCTCAGAACATTTGTAACAAGTCACGCTTTTAAAAAGCGATGGGGACAAATCTGTCCATTTCAAAAAGTGGTGGGGACATATCTATATATACCTACGCCTATATTTACTGTACAAATATCGGGATGGAATTCTAAGTGATGCATTAACGTGGAAGCAGCGTTTTGATGTCTTCAGCTTGGAGCCACATTTGAATAATGGTATGTACTGTGGAAGGTTTACTCTAACAACTCATCATCATACATCCTTAATGTCAAATCTTAATGTGAAAAAGAATGAGTCACCAAACATGAAACAAATTTAGTGAACGAATGAAATGAATGAATGAATGAATGAATGAATGAATGAATGCTCATCATTTCTGCTTTTCCAACTCTGCATTCAAAAACCCAACAGGTCTCCGACATGTTTTGAATGTAGGGAAACTCAGATTTCAAACTACAGATGATAGACTACACCTGACTCGTTTCCCAGCAGCGTTATGCTAATGATATGGAATGCCCCACCCCGCAAGTTGACAGGATTGGTTCCTCAGGTCTGTGACGGATAAAACCCTGGTTGTCTGAATCTGTTTTGTTACTGGGGCACTCCAGTAACAAAGCAGAACTGCTCGGCCACGGCTTTGACTGCTTATTCTCCTGATTATATGTCTGGTATCATAAAAAACACCATATGGACAGGTTAACAAGTTTAAAAACCTGACTTTCATTGAAGAGGGTCTTTAATATTTACAATGTGCAGCTACATTGTAATAACTGTGTGTACTATTTACCCTGACAGTGCGTCATCATGCATCCATAATGCAAAATCTTAATCTGAAAAGGGTGAGTCAATTGCTTTGAAACTAATTTTATGGAGTAGAAGTGGAAAGAGGCATGAAATGAGAGTACTGAGGTAATATATTTGTATGCACTTGGTTGCATTACACAATTGCATCATACATACAAAGAAAGGTTGGATTTAAAGGCGACGTATGTGTAGTTTTGGACAAGAATTAACATTTTTTATTTTAATATTTACAATATTAATTAGGTAATTATACAAATTCAGATATATGTATTTATTGTTCTCATAAGTGAATAGGCAAGCTGTTCTCAGAGGAAAATAAAGTCCAAGAACACTGTTTTGAGGCTAGAAAGGTGGCAGGGTCCGCCACATACAAACGACGTGCCGTATGAAGCTGTGTTGTCTTTTGATGCGAGTTTGTTTCTTCAGTTCATTCAGTCATAAAAACAAAGAGTTGTTTATTTAGTTTGTTTAGGCATAAAATAGTCAACGATGACCTTTCTCTTCTGATTAAAATGTCCTCCCTCCAAAGTGCAGCTTTAAACACAAAATATGAATAAGATGTGGAGCTGCACCCTGTTGCACATTTTACATCTCTTTCGTCTGGAACTCACTTGCTCTGTGTCTGTCTGTCTAATACTGACCAGACCATGGTGGAGATCCGGATGTGTTTTTTTTTTTTTTTTTCACCTCTTCAGTGGACATCGCAAAGACACAAAAAGTTCATGAGTTTGGCACATTCTACCGTCATACATATACATTGTTGTCTTTTGTTTCATATGAAAAAACCCCTAACCCAAATGGAAGCAGGGAGTAGAACTGAGGAGCTTAAAATCTTCTCCCCACCGACACTTCAGTGTTGTCTTTCCTCTGTGTGGAGGAAATAACGCTCCTATAATTTCTCCTATAGTTCTAATGTAGTGGGGGGTCGGTGGGTGACGTCAGCCCCCTTCACGCTGACAGACCTCCTATTGGCCCAGTGGAGGCTTTTTAAAGGAGCAGGCAGCAGCGCACCGGAGACTCGTTCTCCTCTTCAGACGCGCCGCACTTCTCCACCTCTCCATCCCTCCATCCATCCGCGACCGCGGCAGCAGAGGCAGCGGAGCCGGAGTGACAGCAGCCAGGTGAGAGCGGACATTCACGGCCGGCATGTCACACTGTAGCTGAGAAACAGAGCCAGTGAGAGGGGAGGAGAGGAGAGAAGAGGAGAGGGAGAGAGGGCTGTGGGGAGAGGAGCGCACTGTGCCGGTGTTTGGTGAGCTGTTAGAGGAGAGCTGATTGAAATATTTCGCTTTTAAGTATCGGGAAGATTTTTAATTGTGACATTCATCATCTTTCCCTGCCCTGATCCTCCTTTTTCTTCTTCTTTCCTGCTTTAGATGCGACGACGGCGAGGACGCACGTTGCCGGCCGACCTGCAGAGATATCAACAGGTATGTGAACCCAGCGATCTTTACATAACAGACACACTCCCAAGTGTCACAATCTGCACTCTGGAGTGAGAAAGACGCGATCGTCCTTTACAAACACCTCAAAAAAAGAAAAGAAAAAAAAGAAAAGAAAAAGAAGTGTGTCCGATCCCAGCGCAGCCCGGCAGCGCAGCGTAGAGTATCGATCCTGAGACGACGGTGTGCCAATCAACAATACCGACAGTTTAATTAGACCGAAAATAAAGTTCGTCATCTCGCCCCCCCCGCCTGCAGATAAGAGCAGCGTGGTCCCCGCGTCGTTAGCCCAGATAGATTATCAGCAGCATCCCCCCTGATCGGGCTTCCCGGGGTCAGAGGACAACAGCTCCATGTCGAAACCCTCCGACTGAATCGATAGCCGAGTCGCCTCCTGTAGCTCGGACACATGACAGAGGAGGTGGAGAGAGTCAGAGAGGTAGGAAGAGGAGCTTCATTTGTCTTTACGCTGTTTTCAAAGTGTGAAACGATTTCTGCTGCGGTGTAAATGAAGTGCGCTTTCCAAAAAAAAAAAAAAAGAAATAAAAAGCTCCCGTGGGGGTCCTCGTAACCGCAATAATTTCACTTTTAATAATTAATTTCTAGTTCTTCTTTTTTTTTCTTTTCTTTCCCCCCCATCCCCTCAAAGTTATGCTGAAATTACAGCTGTTATGCGCGTGAAACGAAAGGTGGATGTGTGCGCAACGCAGGCAGAGTAGATTTCAGCACCGGCGCGGCGGACAGCTCCACACATGTGGCCAGAAGATGCCCCACAGCAAGGACATGAGAGTCACACACACACACACACACACACACACGCACGCACGCACGCACGCAGCTTTTGTCTGATCTCAAACCAAAACGGAGCCCGAGACGCGCTGCTTCAGTGCGCTACAGCAGGTGAAATGAGCAGAAACGAGGCTCCAGAAGAACTAAAGGAGAGCAGTGATGACAGCATGAGAGGTGTGAAGGGCCAAGATGTATCATGCATAATATTCATTTTCTTGTCAAAGTCCCAAATTATTCTGGGTGAATCGCCTTGGGATGTGTCAGTGACAGGCAGCCTCCTTCTGGCAGGGTCTGAGGTGTCAAAATGGAAACTGGAGCTCAGCCAGGATTTCATATTTACATAACCCCCCATTTATGGGAGGGGGGGTTAACACAATCTGAGGCTCACACACAGGGATGCATACATACACCCACATGTACACACACACACACACACGCGCGCACCAAATGGTGTGACACAGCACATGCAATCTGTAGCCATGAGAGAAATTCAGTGCTAACAGGTGTTCAAACAGGCCGCTCGGTACGTTCTTCCAATTATTGCAATTAGATGCTGCCTGGTTACCACTCCATAATGTACAACTGCTGTGGAGGAGTGTGTGTTTTGCGTGTGTGTGTGTGTGTGAGGGAGAGAGAGAGGGAAAGGATGACAGAGACGGACAGAAATAGAGGGAACACAGCAGGAAAGCACGAGAGAGGGAGAGGGAGAGGCAGAGAGCCCCCCAGTGTATTTGTGATGATGTGGCGATTGTTGCTATCTGTGGAGAATTATATACTACTGAGTGAACGCGCTGTGAATGCATAACTAATCCCCTTTTTGCCCTGAGTCATTATCAGCTTTAGCAGATTGTCTAGAAAACCGCAGGCTTTTTGCCTCGGCAGCAGACAACATTGTTTCGAATAAAATCACAGCGTCCCTCGGTACATTAGAGTGATCGGTGCGTTTTAGATAAACTGGTGTTATTACCGGGTTTGTGTTGTCCGTGTGTAGACGCACAGCATACAGATTGGAGTGGGTCTCGGCTTTCGAGTGAAGCCGTGTCTGGGAGAGTGAAAATGACAATTATTTTCATTAACTGGTAAACTTTTGAGTCATTTCTTGGTCTATAAAACAGAATCTCTCAGAGACCAAGGCGACGTCCTCGATTGTCTTGTTTTGTCCCAAATCCCACAGATGTTCAGTTAACTATAACATGACAAAGGCCTGTCACGCCAACAGGCTTTCACTACACGATCATCGTTGCCAAACAAATTCAGGATAGCGGTATTATCGCGATATCTACAACAATTTGAAAGAAAAATGGTAATGATCCGATCTCACTTCCTGGCACATAAATAATTGACAAAATAGGAGTGGAAGGAGGCATGGGCGACCAGATGAACACTGGACCCATAAGGCCAAACATCTTTGCTGAATTATCATGTGCATATTATTATCACAATTGTAATATGTAATTTCTAATATTCCAGTCATTATCAATATTGCAATAAATGCGACACAGAAAAGTGACTTAAACGATGAATCGATTATCAAAATGTAGATTACACTTATTATTAATCATATATATCATCAATATTAGGTTAATTAATAGTTAACTAAACATTGGTTAAACAATGAAATGCTTCATAAACCATTCATTCCACAGTTGTTAAGAATGTAAGTTGCAACTGATGTTTATCATGCGTTGTAAAAGTTCAATAAATACAGTGACATTATCTGGATGGACGACTGATGTCTTTCAACCTTTACGATAACTTAACAAATGGATTATAAAACATGTCATATAAAACATGTCATTGTGTTTCAACAGTGAAATGATTATTAACTAATGTTTGATTAACTATAAATGTACCATTTATGAATGATAATTATGTGTCTCCCACATGCTGAAAATCGGTTCATCTTTTAAGTTGTTTTTCAAGCAGAAATGCCAAACATTTGTCACTTCTAGGCGTCTCAAATATGAGAATTTGCAGCTCAAATCATAGCAAACTGAACATGTTTGAGTTTTGGGACTGTTTGTGCTTCTCGATGTGGTCTTTATTCTATTTGCAGATGAATTCCCTGTGTGTCGATAATGACAGCAGCTCTATCAGTGATACAGGGGTGACTGTTGTCTTTTATCGAAGCCACATACACAAATATCTCTTCCTCTTTTGGACGAACAACAACAACGTAAATTGCACATTTATGAGATTATTGACGGGCATCGCGAGATTGAAGGTGGTTATGATTATGTTTCTCTTTAGCTGAGAAGAAAAACATGAAGGTCCTCAAAACATACAGCGAGCCAGAGAATGGCAGGGGGAGAGAGTGTGTGATGGAGGACACAGGTATTCTGTCATGATGAGGGGGACATCTTGATTTGATGAGTGATTGAGCTGTCATGCTTTACAGAGAGCGGAGGGCAATCACAGCGGCCGCAGACTTATCAGTGAGCAAGACACAAGAAGGCAAGATGACAGGGTGCCATAAAGCAGGGCAGCAACCAGACATCTGAGCGATATCAGTCCGTTTTGTGTGTGTGTGTCTGTGTGTGTGTGTGTGTGTGCGTGTCCATAGGTGAGCGTACATGTGTGTGTCATATTAAGCAGGAGATGTTTGTGGCAGCTGTCGGCCTTGTTTGAACAGCAATCACAATCAGCGGCAACAGCAGCCAAGCGTGTGGTTGTGACAGCGCTGGTGGGAGCCTCTCTGCCATCGCCTCCCTCCCCCGTTCTCCGCCCTGCACCTTCTGCTCCTCAACTCTCCGTCCTCCTCCATCCTCTCTGACCTCCTCCTCTCTCTCCCCCCCCCCACCTCCTGTACTTCCTGTCTGCTGCCTCCTGTCCTCCTGTTGCTCCTCCACCTCCCTTCGCTCGGTGAAAACTGGCTGACATTGCATCAGTTCCACCTCAGCTGAGGCCGAGTCGGGATTGATTCTCCACCCTCCCAGCAAAGTTATTACAGCTTCACATCTCTTTCAATCCAACTTCAAAAAGCCTCTTTGTAAAGCCGTGAAAACAAGGTGTCCTTGTTCCTCTGGTGTGGCCGTGTGTAGCTCTTCTTCAACACTGCCTAGAAAAAGCATCAGCTTCCTCTGTGCTGATGCTGTTTGGCTGTCTGTAATGAGAGAGACACACTGTGAGAATGATTAAATGACATTTCAATGATTCTCTGTAGGGATACTCAGTGGTTTCAGCAACGAAATATAGAAGACAAAAAGTAAAAAAGAAGTGAGAACGAACAGGAGTGGGACAGAACTGGTGTAAAAGATTAAATTAAAGATACGATATGTAACATTTCCACATTCAAATGTGTAAAACGTTTTGACCTTTGTTAAATATGGCGCTGCGCGTGAGTAGATTACCCCCATGTTTCCAACAAGGGAAAGAGAACAGGACAAATCAACAAGTTTACTCAAGGAAACTGTGTGTTTCATTTGTTCGCCTGTTGCTTTGACTTCCGAGATAGAGTCAGAGAGCGAGAGCGATCTCTAAACCTGCATTACCCCGTCGCTAAACACTGCAGCCTGAATCACGTCAGATACATTTTCAAAGACAACAACTCCCATGATTCTGCGCTACTTCATGACGTCATGCATTTAAAACTCGTGTTGTCAGTGGTTTTAAGTTAGTCAATAACTTTTAGGAATATTTACTTTTCCTATTTCCTTGACTTCTTTTTTCCGAAGGATGATTACATCCTCAAAAAAGTTACTTTTAAAGCTTAAGATTTTTTGTTAACTTCAGATTATTAAATGGTTAAATCGGGGATGAAAGCAAAACATACAAATTAAAGATCATTAAAAAATGTTTTTTAAAGTAATAAAGAAAATAATGTAGCCCGACAGTAACCATTTTATCGATACAGCTGGCTCATAATGACATTGCTGTGCTTATGCTCTGGTTAGGTTTAGGCTCACAAGCCACTTGTTCAGGGTTAGGAAAACGTCTTGTTTTGGTGGTCATAAACTCAGTTTGAGATTTCCCAACATCAAAAATATAATTTTTGTGGCCATGAACGCGGTTTCATGATTACAGATGTTGAAATGCAGTCTTGAACGGTGGTCAGTGGCTTGACAGCTTTGTCGCCTGGGTCATATCCATATAATGTGAACTTTGATGTTACATGTTTTGTTGAAATGTCAGTATGGTACTAAGCATCTGACAGCTACAAATGTGAACGTATCAGTGGTTTGCAGAAATATTAAGCGACAACATTTTATCCTGGCGACGGGGCTGTCACCAGATGTCACTTGATGTAAATGGACTGCATTTATATGGTATATTTCCAGCCTTACCAACAACTCAGAGCCGTCTGATCAGAGAATGAGTGCCCTGCCTCCTCAGCCTGAGGCACATCAAACGTCACATTTCATCTATGTGGCTCTGCGTTGAAGATCTGATGCCAAATTTTAAATGTTCGGCGCCATTCTTTCCATTCTCCGCCACCCTTTCTTTCTCTACCTGGTCTTCACATTCCCCTCCTCCACATGTTTCTGCTTCACACCTCCACTCACACCCCAGCCCCCACCCCCACTCCCTCAGCCTTACCCTCTTATCCTAGCTTCATTTCTCCATCTTCCTCCGTTGTTTCCCTTTCCCTCATCTATTAGGGAGTGGGCTAAATCCATTGTTTGATGTGGCCTTTTCATTTGCTGGAGGAAGGCAGAAAAGAGGAGAGGGGGCAGGGACGGAGAGGTGAGGGGGGTCACTTGAGGATGGGAGAGAAAAGAGAACAAATATTAGGGGGGTGGGGAGGGGAAGGCAGAAGCGGGAGTGCTGGAGCAACAGGCTTGCCAGGGGTTTGTGGAGCAGCCATACAGTGATTAACTGATGCAGTCTGTAGATTTAAGAAGGAAGGCAAATATCAAATTACTAATATCGACAAAATGTCACATTCTACCTTAGAGACTTTTTTAGGAGTTATAGCATCAGTGGTGCAGTGAGGTTTGAACAGACCACGAAGACCTCTTTTCATTTATATCTAGGTTGCATTTTACTGTCGGAAGCCATTAGTTCCCCATCTATGTAGATTAAGAACTCCTTCACATACAGCCAATCAAATCATTTCATTTTTTAAACTGTGTCTGAATAAAGCAGTACCATCACTGTTCCATCACAGAGTGAGTCACACCATCTGTGTCCAAAATCACTCCTCATTCAGTCTTTCACTACTCGCTCTATAATACTCACTCAGTTGCCTTGTTTACGCTATAGTAAGTATTAAATTGGGATTTGGGATATTTATGAATCATGCTCTTTTTTATCAGTGTGTAGTCACACTATGAACAGCTATAATTTTTTTCATAGGATTGTTAAAGGAAACTCTTTAACTGTGGGACTTCCAACTTTTTTACTGAATACATATCAGCCTTAGAACTCAGACACTCAAATAAATAGACAGAGGGTAAATGTAGTGGCAGTGCACGAGTAAGTAGGGAGTGATTTCAGACACAGTCAGTGGCTAACTGCTAGAAAGCAGCCTGCTGTTAAGGAATCACAGACTTCGAACAACAACCCGCGTTGGCTTTCCTGCTGATGTCTTCCTTTTCCCCTTCCTGCCTCTCCCTCTCATCTGACTTACAGACATGTTGTTGTCCTGCATGCTAGCTTGTTGAATGAGCAGCTAAATAACCAAGGAACTGCTAGGTTTAGACAGCAATTTACCTAGTCAGCTATCACATCGAACACCCTAAAAACACATGGAGGGGTCATTTTGGTAAATTTAGTCTATACAGGCTACATACATGGTGGCCATTTTCCTCTGACGTTTTGGTCACGGTGGTAAGCTCAAATGCTATACCGCTGTAGTCCTGGTTCCAAGTCCTAAAAATGCAGTGAATCCGACAAATTGTTATCATTTATCACCTAAAGAGACATAGTTAGACAATAGGCATACTTTAAATCTGGAGGGACAACAGGCCATATTTGAAGGTAAAACAACATATTTGATAACCCATTAGCTAACATCAGACACCAGCTAACTTTAGCACTAAACCCCTTCCTTGTGAACACAATACAGATGCAAACTAATTATATCAAATTTCAATGCACGTCTTGGACACATTTAGTTTGGCCTGGAATTGAAAATGCACTGGATGCGATCAGATGATTATGTTAGCTAGGAACGCTTTTTACCGTGTAATATGGCCTTACGTGCCGCCACAAATTATTATTATTATTATTATAATTTGAAATTATTGTGACTGAAAAAATAGACATAACAGAAATCACTGTTCTGTTCTGTTCTGTTCTTCAGCTTGCTGAAGGCAGTGTTTTTTGTCCTATCCCCATTTATCTGAGGTGGCTAATCAATGCTAAGGCTAACTAGGTTAACCTTTGTTCTGTGCAAACAAAAACGCAGAAATATGAATGTCATCAGTTTTAGGGCACAAGAAAAAGAGCCACTAGACTAAAATTCGCATTATTGTGTAAGTGACTATTTCAGTTTAATTGATAATAACTTTTTTGTCGCAGAATACATGTATGGCATTTAGTGTTGTCTCCAAAATTCAACATTTTTCAGTAGAAATCTTACCTTGGCAACAGTCAGACTGGAAAAAATATTCACTAAACTTATCTGAAAGGCGATTCAATTAAATGAATCTTGGACTGACAGGTGGTCGAATGTCCTAATTATGTGTGGTTGGAATGAAAAACAGTAGTGAACACAAGACACTCGGCGCAAAAACGAGACTGGAGTATCAAATGGACTAACGAGCAGCAAACCGAGCACACCGCTCTCTCGAGTGAGCGTACGATGAGATCAAACCGTGGCTTGTTGATGGGTTTTTTCTCTTAAAACTCAGACTGTAGCTGCATAAGTCTCCTCATCTGCTCTGACATTTGATCCCCAGCTGTGGCACCTTTTGCTGTTGTTCTCCTGTTCTACAAGGAACACAAGGCAAAGTGAAAAGCGTAGTTGACTGCATGCTTCTTTTTTTTTTTTTTACCCGTGCTGTTGTTTAAATCGGAACAGAAAGGCGTACTGCTGTTTAGCAGGAGCGGGTCGCTCCTCGTGACATGCAGGTTGTGAGTCATGATTGGTTTGCAGAATAGAGGATGAGGCTGTCTGTCTGTCTGTTCTCTGGCAGACTCTAACATCTGAGCTGTCAGGCTCGCCCTCTGCACAATGATAAGAAAGGATTCGTTTCAATAGCGCTGACAAAGGACTGTCGGCATAAAGGAAAATACAGATTAATGCAAATAAAGGATCATGCTTAAAAATCGGAAGGTCAGAGACAAGATCTGCATCGTACACTTGAGTGCTTCTATGTGTTGCTGTGGTACACACAGCTCAGTGCAGTGCACGCATTTGAGAACCTTTAAGTCCCTTAAATGCTACAAAGCTGTCTTCTTTCTTTCATTGTTTTGCTTTGTTCAATTTCTTAGTTTTTAAATCTTTCTTAATCTTTAAACTATTATATTCGATTGGAGAAAAGAAAAGCAGATTAGTGATATCCCACGCGTAGATCACATTCAGTATAAAATAGTTGTGCAGCATTACAGCAAGTCTCTGGAGAACAACGTGAGGGAAAGTATAATTAAAGATCCACTGAGTACGTTCCTTAGAGAGCAACTAAGAATCATTTATGTGTAATTATGTGTAATTGTAAATACTATACAGCTGCAGTCTATTAATTGGTCGGTTCATATGCTTCTTTAACACAGTGTTTGTACAGGACAGTACAGGTTAATCTGTGCAGCAGACTGTACAGACATGTTGTATCTCTATATATGAAATGATTTCAATACAAACAACAAAGACTATCGCTTCATTTACATTTCAATGCGTTGGACCCGACTCACTTCACACATACGTAGAACTACAGAGCAGAGCAGCACTCAAGAGTTTCACACATCTTAATTGGTGACTATTCACATTGGCGTGTACCAGGCAGGAATGTGGAGGAAAAGCTCACAGAGCACATTGTTCACGTTTGATTGCGTCGCACTCCCGTTTCTATCAGGCCTTTCACTCTATACAGAATGTAACGGCGCAGACTGTTCTGTATTCCTGCGCGCGGATTTGTACGTCTATTTTCGTGTGAATGACTGCTGCAGCTAACGATTCACATTTTTCACTCCAAGGTTGATGCAGAGTTCTTTAGTGAGAGGCAAACCGCTTCCTCGTCCACCTGCACACTGTGAGTAACTGTCAGCATGTCGGCCATCTGCCGCCTCGTTTTCCTCTACACACTGCATTGTGTTGTTGCTCTGATTGGAATGTGGGCCTATGTGTGTAATCCTGTTTTATTTTCTGAATGCTACATTGATTTTTGCACATTTCTCCATGTGTGAAGTCTGTTACGAGTCCGCATTGCAGGTGTGAAACAGGCATGCTCCGGGGCGATGTACCGCCTGATTACGTATAAAACTTTCGTGGCTTTGTGCAATTTTGTGTTCCTTGTGTGCTGTTGCATTTGTGCATTTCTATTTCTTGACTCGTTGTGTGTGTGTGTGTGTGTGTGTGTGTGTGTGTGGGTCCTCTTCAAGCATGATTTGTGTTCCCTAAGTTTGTGTGTGCGTCCTTGTGTGTCTCCCTATGTATGTGTGTTTATAATCCAAGGCCATTCAATAGCACCACATGGATCCATCCCATATCCTGGTCGCCATGGTTACCGGGGCCACTTATCACAGAGGGTCCCGGCAGATCAAACAGGTGTGCATCCTGACGATGTCTCTCCTCGACGACTGTTGCTAGGAACCTTTGTTGCACACAACGCACAGGTGCTTGTCGCCGCCAGTGAAAACCAGCAGGAGTGCAAAAACATTGTCTTGATGTCCCAGTCTGAACTGGTGTGTGTGTGTGTGTGTGTGTGTGTGTGTGTTCTTGTATTTAGTTCTCCTGAAAGATTTTTATAATATATTTCAAAAGTAACAATTGTCCCCACCACCCCGCGTGTCCGTCTCAGTAATAGCTGAGCCTCACCGACAACCTGATCAGTACTGCTCATGTGCAGCTCACAACAGAGATGAGAAATAAGCGAGATGTCTCACTCCCTTTTTTTCCATCATCAGCTCTGAAAAAAGGAAAACAGTGTGCCTCATTCGGAATGTCGTCGAACAGGACGTTTTAAAAACGAGTTTAGCACATTCCGGATGCAGCCTGTGAGGTTTATGATCTCCTGTTCCCTGCTTTTTTTTTTTCCGGCACGTTGCTGGATGACGATGATCCGGTTTACCCACACTTAAAAAAAACAACATAGACGCGCTAATACTGGTGTAAATATGGTATGAGTGGAGCCTCGAAAACACCAGATCCTCCCATGTTGCAACTCAGCAGCTTCTGTCCTCGCACCCAGATATCTGAAATCAGACTTTGAATTTTCTCTCTATAGCCACTGAAGAAATAATACACCATTACAGAGCTATTCCTAAATGCTAAAGTAGTAGTGTCAGTGGATTTGATAACCAGTGAACTGGAAACAGCACCTTCAATCACCTTTTACCAAGTGAGCCCCTCTCAAACTGTCTCATCTGAAGTCTCCTACACAGCAACGGGTAAACGGGACTCCCATTCAATGAGCTCTTTGCAATATATGCCTTTGACTTGATACTCAGTCCTACAGTTTTAACGTGTGGGTTCAGAAGAGGGCGTAGTCAATAGGAAGAGGAGGAAAGGGGATGAAATGAAAGGACGGAGAACATCTGAGTGCCAGAGAAAAGGATTGTATCATGAACCCACTGAGCGCCCGTTGACTCGCACCGCTCCTCCCTCCCTCCATCCCTTTGCTCACCTCGCTCTCCCGCTGCAACTGTGCCGACGGCGCTGACACCCTAACCCTTTCACCTCACACCCCGCTGTTCTCCACAGCTCCTTCCCTCTCCAGCCCCACCTCCCGTCTCCCCTCCGCACACAGCCCCTGTTCAGCGCCCACTTTAACTGTAGGTCGTTCAGGAGGCGTCCTGCTGTCGATAAAGCAGTGGCTCGTGGCTTTGGGTACACCTCCTCCACCTCGCCTCCACTATATCCTATCTAATAAACCTGAAAGGACAAACGTAAGCTCCCCCAAATATTGCCCTTACCTCTTAAACCCCCCCTACCCCACCCCCGCACCACCTGGCATTAACATACGTCTCATGTGATTCCGTGCAGATCTACATCTGACATTAAAACACATCCTCTGTATGTATGAGCATTTTCCAATTTGGGTTCCTCTCCCTCCACTGCGAGTATTTACCAGATAATTAATATTGACAGGAGGCGCTCGGTCTTGTTCAGTCAGCTGTACAGCCTACAAGACAAGTATCCTCATAAATCCATGTTGACAAGTGGGTTGAGTCTGAGCTGCCTCCCACCTGTTTGTGAGTTTATTTCCGTATACACAATTACTGCATGCAGACAGGGGCTGAACTCCACTGTGCCTCGGGTGCATTTACACCTGCAGCTGATCTGATTTTCTTCTATTTGATTACGACTTCATTGGGTTGTAGCGACGGCAGGTGCACAAGGGGGTCTTAAGCGAAGAAGGGAGAAACAAAATGTCATCTTTTGATAAAAGATTTCTCCGTTCTTCCTGCTTTCCTCCTCCATGTTCTCCACCTCTCTTGGCCTCCCTTCCACCTTTACCGTATGCTGCTCGTTTCAGCTGTAATCCCCACATAGCACCTTTCCTTTCTCTCGCCGTCACTCCCCCATTTCTCTCCTCCACCTCGCACCTCTCTTTCACCACTTCCCTCACCTCTTCCTCCCTCAATAAGGCGCTCCTCCTCCTCCTCCTCCTCCTCCTCTCCTCCACCTTACTCCTCTGTTCTTACTGCTTGCGCTTCTTCCACCTAACCCAATAACCTTGCCTCTCGAGAGCTTCCCTCGCCTCTCCTCCTCACCTTCCCTGCTGCTCTTCCAGCAGCGACCCCCCGCCTCCCCCTCCGCCTGCCGCCCCCACGCCTGTGTCTGCTTCTCCCCCTGTGGCGAGCCCTCGACTCAGGCCGCCGTGTACAGGATGCTGCCCCTGTGAGAGGTCACTGGTCTGGCTGTTTTCTTCTCTGTTCTCCCCCTCAGCGATTCTCAAAACATGACAGATCACACATACTTTCATTTACTATGGAATGGGCTGGCAAGGGGTTAAATATTTATTTATATGTCCATTGTCTTTTTACGGATAGATTGTAACCCTCAGATGATTTGAGACAGTTACACTCCGCGCTTTATATTTTATTTGTTTGCGTGTTTGGTCCCCTCAGGGACACAGAAGAGGTAATTCATATTCTGACATGGATTTGTAGCATTTTTAAACATGAATACAGGCGAAACACATTAACAGCGAAACACTATAATTACCACAAAAAAAACAAAAAAACATGTCTACATGATGATAGCACACCGGTGGCACTGTTAGCGCTCAAAATGAAGACCTTGTTTCACTGAATGTGGCACTGGCACAAAAAAATGGTGCGGCAATGTTTCTCCCTTTCTGAAGCTAATGCATCAGAGGAGAACAAACAAAACGTCCGTGGTTCTTAATTGTTTTGTTAGTGCGATGAACTGTTTTCAATTTATGATAGCATCAAATAGGTAATGGCGAGCAATTGCTGCATTTGTGAAGTTTGCAGGACATATGTGGCGCATTGGAGTAAAAGGAACAGTACACCCAAAAATGAAAATTCACTGATTGTCTACCCCCCCCCCCCCCCCCCCCATGCCGATGGAAAGTCTTGTGAAGTTTCATACTCCACAAATGATTTCTGGAGCTTCACAGCAGAACAGTGTTGCAGAATTCTCTTTAACAACTGAAATAGATGGAGCTTTCCCCCGGCCGAGCTCTATGGAAGCATTTTATGTTTGTTTCTGTAGACTTATAGGCTATAGGTGTAATATATTGTATGTTTTGCATTCAAAATTAGATATCGGAAACCTGAAGTTGCAGCAACATTTTCGATATATTCTAAAACTACAGCTTATTGTATAAATGATGATTGTGAATATTGCCACACTGCTGTTTGGTTAAAAAAAAACGGGATTTAATGCGAGGGGGAAGAGGTGACGAGAACTGATGATACTCGAGTTAGAAATGCATTTCCCTTGTAGTCTATTTAACAGGGCTAATTCAATTGTGAACCAATTTGAACACTGTTTGCAGCGGTAAAGAGACGTTATCGCTGATTATTTTCATCCCAGCTGAGGAGGACCTGTAGCAAGAATCAACCTAATTGGCGAGCCCATTAATTGAACACTCATTTGTTTAAACGTACTTTTGCAAAATTAATCACAACATAAATTATGTTCAAAATTGCAAATCATAATGTATGCCGGTGGCCAGAGGACAGAGAAATCTGTTCTGTCACAGAGCGAATAATGAAAATGTGTCATCTTGGATGAGGAAGGCAGAAGCTTGCTGCTCTTCAGAGAATTCCATTTTCTAATTCTCTGACAGACGCAGAGGGGGAGCAGAACACATGTACCTCCCCCTCACATACACCAATTACCGCAATGAGCAAATGAAAGGTTGTGTCCCATCAGGGCCGCCGTAGGGGGTAGAGAGAGAGAGGGGAATGTAGCAAGAGAGGGGGGAGTTATACATAATTGCCACCACCCCCACGGCCCCCCACTCCACACACACACACACACACACACACACACACATGCATTACCGACAATCATCATTTGCTGTCACCATTGTTGATAATCCCAGAGATGTCTGTTCGGCGTCACAGCAGATTGGCTCTCTCACTTTCGCTCTCCTTGTCTTATTTTTTTATTTATCTTTTTTATTTTCCGTCTCGCCCTCGATTTCTTGTCTCCGTTTCCCCACCATGCCATTTTACCCACTCCACAGATTTTTCCCTCCCCCTCCACCTCTACCTCCTCATCAGCCATCACCATGCTCAGTGACATTTTCCACTGGCTTCGTTTTTACAATAATGGCAGTCAAAATATGTCGAAAGAGTCGGGGCGGGTCAATCAGGATTATTTGCGGCTTCACAACATGCAAGTGAAAGACAATGACTGACTGACTGGTTCTTAAAACTAAAATAATGAGTATTAGAGCTTGTATTAATGTAGCAATTATATCTGAGCTATAATTATTATCATACTGTAAATCATTCTGTGAAGTTTCAGTTCGAAAAGCTGCATTTTGGCTCTGATATAGTACAAAATCTCAGGCAGACAGAAAAACTTTGCGTCTTCCTGTCTCATTTACAGTCACTCGGTGTGAATCTTAAATGTGCCAGAACTAAAATCCAACTGTAAATCTGAGAGCCGTGAAGCCCACCTGACTACATGTTCGCACAGCGCCCGGCTGCAGCACAGTGTCTCTGCAGGCTAATTGAAGTCAACCACAGGGCACTGCTAATGATCAGCCTACAGCGACCCTTGATGGTCTGTCATCTTCCTGTCTGCAGCCCTGCGTGGTATTTAGAGAGATCCTGAAGCTTCAGAGAAAATGAGAGAGATCAGGAAGCAAGGTAAAAAAAGACGGAGAAGAGGACGGGGAGTTGAGTTGAAAAGGCCATGGGGGTAGAGGAGGAGGTGGTGGTGTTGGTGGTGGGAGGGGGGGTGAGGGTGTGAGACAAATGACTCGGGTGATGAAATGACCGCCATGCTGTGCAGGAAGTAGCCACGTCCGGCTCTGCTCACTTCCGCTCAGTGGCCATTTGCGATCGCAGAATCGATCGGAGCAGGTGGTGCGAGGACAGGAACTGTGGATGAGATGAGAGGGGTGGAGGAGGAGGGAGGCTTAGGCCAGGGGGGTAAAAGAAGAAAAAGAAAGGTAAAAAGATCAGAGGAGAGAGAACACAGAGCTAAAGGAAAGTGAAGATGAGGAGCGAGGGAGTGGAAAAAGAAAGGTAAAAGGAAAGGGGTGGAAAAGAAGATAGGAGGAGAAGAGGAGGTGAAAGGAGGAGAGAAGAAGAGTGAGGGGGAAGGGATAATGGAAAGGACAGAAGAGGGGAGGAAACAAAAGGAGAGGGAAAATGAATGGAAATAAAAGGAGAGGAGAGAAAATGGGGAGCTAAAGGGAAGGGAAGAAAGGGAGAGGAAAAAGGGAGGGGAAGACAAAAGAGGAGAGGAGGGAAAAGAAAAGAGGGGAGACAATGGAAGAAAGAGAAAAAGGAGAGGAGCAGAAAGAAAGGGGATCGAAAAGCAAAACAGAAGCGAAGGGAAAATGGGGGAAATTAAATGACAAAATAGATGTAGAGGAAAGTAAAAGGGAATAAAGGAAAGACGAAAGGAAAATGAAAAGGGAAAGGACGGTGGAGGAGAGGGAAAAAACAAGACTGGGGAGGAGGGAAGCGGAGAGGATGTATGCTCTGGATTCTCATGGTTACAAAATATCAGGAACTCTACATCCATGTCAATTCTATTTTTTTATATGAACTACTGTCAAATCCGAAAATGCATTTAAGTGACATGTTTTCTAATGTTTCTACATTAATTGTAGATTGTGTCATTTTACTGCCACAGCACAGCGTAACAACAGCTGCTCAACCGGAGCTCATGTCTGCCACGTTTGCCCTCGTGGCATTTGAGTTTACGAGTCCCCCGAGCCAGCGGTCAGCCCCGGCAGTTAGACTTAAGGTAAAAGGAAAAAAACAAGCATCAAGGCTCTGCCAGTCACGCGTAATGTACCGTGCTGAGGCACGAGTTCATCCTGAGCTTTCTGAGAGGAGAGTGTTGACCACAGTCGCTTTCTTTTTTAAATCCTTTTAATAGATTAATAGATAGGTTCAGACAGCAGTAAAAACCCAAATAGAGTTAAATCTTTGTATCAAAAGCTCACTTACAATAATTGCAAATTCTCTCAACTATTCACGCTGCATGCTATTCTGAATCTGGAAGAAATCCTTGCACTTACCACGACTTTCATGAATTATTAACTGAAAAAGGTTTTTGATGAAATGCTTTGGTCAACATAAAATCCTCCTGAGTATCTCACTCACTAAGTCAGAGTCTATTGCAGAATCAAATCATATGTCTGTCATTTCACACAAAGAAAAACACGACTTGAAAGAAAGAATGTGATGGAGTATACGTTTGATGCAGCAGAGAGAGCTGAGGAGCCCGTGGCTTTGATATATAATACACAGGATGTACGTGCAATAACAGAAACACCTGTAGAATATAATGTGATCCAACAGATCCAACCATCCCTGTGAAGCTCATGGAGGGCCACTATATAGTGTTGAAGAAGAAAAATCAATATCAGAATATTAATGAGGTAATAACACAAACTCAGAAATATTCATTTTTTCCACAAGTGAATGAACGAGCTGTCCTCAGAGGAAATTAAGGTCCAAGAACACTGTTCGAGGCTAGAAAGGTGGCAGGGTCCGCCACATATAAACAAAGTAAAGCGGTATGAAACTGTGTTGTCCTTTAAGGTCATTTTGTTTATTCAGATATTCAGTCCTGAAAACAAAATAGTTTGTTCATGTAGTTTGTTTAGGCATGAACAATAATCAGCCGGTGAAGACCCCTCCTCCAGTGCTCAGTGCACCTTCAGTGCTCAGGTTCTTTACGTCAGTGCCAGGATGTCATCTGCGTTCGATTGCGCTCTATTGAAACGCGTACCGCTTATTTTGTCCACCCCCTGTCATGACATCTGGGCGCAATACGACTTCATTATCAACGGCACGTTAAGAGCCTTGTCCGTATGATTCGAGCTACTTCAGACGCTCTCATTAACATGAAATCTCGGCCTATTTACGATCGGCCAATGGTTAATGATTTGATTAGATTACCATACATGTAACGGGAAATTACTCCCGTTGGATACGATGGAATATGATGAAACGATTTTCCTCTGCCTCTGCACAAGAATTATATTTCACCAACTGGCCTTGACAACCTAATTGAACATTAGTCTAATATAGAACGTTACCAGGAGCGAATGAAAGGCTGCTGTCCTTGAACAGTCTGTCAGCTTTTGCGGTGAACGCTGCTGCTGTCTTCTCTCAGTTATTTCTCTCTTTGGCTCTGAGTGAAAGGACCTTCATCCCAAAGTAAAGAGCATAATTTAGCCTCCTCTAATGACATAGAACTATTCAGCAGGCTCCCCATAATTGTTGGACCAGGGCTGGGAGAATAATAGTCCCAAACTCACCCTCTGAGGTTTTCTCCCACACAAGTCTCAGTATGACCTAAGTCCTCGAGAGGGACAGAAAGAGAGCCGGAGATAACTAGAGCCACTAAGTTATGTGAACTATGGGGAGCCCATTATTTCTTAATATGCTTTGAATGTGAAAATTAAAAAGCAGACTGGATGTGGAGCTAATTCCTAATGTGTCATTCTGTGTGTGCGCGGGGGTTCATGGGTTTAACCAGGCGGCATGTCCTTGTGTGGACATCTTCAATGTTCCTCGGCTAATACCTGTAACTCAGTGGCTCATATTGGACGTTAATGAGTACTGAGAAGGGCACACCTCGCCGGGCAGGGAGAGAGGGAGAGAGAGGAGCACTTAGGGAACAGAGAGAGAGAGAGAGAGAGAGAGAGAGAGAAAGACAGGAGCGCGGTGCTGGTCTAATGAACTCATAGCCCGCTGTACGCTGTCACTCTCCTGCTCAGCACTGTGACCTGGACAATGCAGCCACATTGTTGGCCCGACATTGTGTGAGCTAACCCAGGCAGCCAGCACCCCATAGAGAATCAATGGCTCCTGTAACTTAAACTTGGTGGCGGTGCGGGGCCAGCCAAGGCAGCTGTCATTCTGAGTATTGTTTGCTCTGACAGCTGACTCTGATGAGGGCATTGTAAAGAGAGAAACTACAGACACGACGTGGTGCAATGTGGAGGCTGTACACGTTCACTGTGAGATGCAAAAAAAAAAAAAAAAAGAAATACATATCTTTAGCTGCAGCAACTCGGAGAACAGTAAATCGGGTACTGAGCAGATTACATGTTAGAGCTCAGACAAGGTGGAGAGTTTTATAAATGTTCTTCAGGATAAACGGAAGTTTAAGCTTTCTATGTATTTATTTTCTGCATTTTTTTATATATTATTTAGGCCTTTCCTTGATATAACTGATGACTACATTAATATCTACATTGGTGTTCTGTGACTCTGTGACGACTGTGTTGCTTACATGAAGGACAATTAGACATACAGCCGACCAACATACCCGCCAACATGAGGCTGCGAAATAGAAGGAGGTGTTCTGAAGTAACGGAACCCTACACCAAAGATTAATAGAACCCTAAATTACATCTAAAAATAAACATGTGAAACACGCAAAAGAGTCATCTGAAGTCAGGAAGGCCTCGCACAGGGGGAGTTCAATTTGGAGCCGTATTTCAGGGACGAGTGACACACATCAGGCAGCTCACCTCTGCCTCTGGGTCGGGTTGCCAGGTACCACAACACACATCCCACACAGAAACTGAAAAACACCCATTCAGTTTCTAGCACTAAGAAAATCAGGAGATTAACGGGAGAAATGACAAATGAGAAAGGGTTGAAAAAAAAAAAAAATAGGCAGACTCCTGCGAAAATGTGTGGGTAGTGTTTAACCAAAGTTAACGAAAGGCTTCAGAGCTATCAGTAATTATTATAGAGGAAAGGAAATGACCCGTTATTTATTATAATTCAAATGTAAAACGTGTTTGAATACCTTGCAAGAATTCTGTAATGTTCAATGATATTTTTACATATCCGGGAGAGGGCGATGTGACGCATCGTGCTGCAAGAAAAGCTAAAGAAAAACAAATGAAGATAATGAAATACCACTGCCGTGACGAGATGAGATTTAACCCCCACTGTCACCAGACTAAACCTCATACAGTTCCCTATTTGTCTGGAGCATTTCCATTCAAGTAAAATGTCAGCTAAGCTATATAAAGTGTTGTCTGATGCCCACGTGGTAGACAGGTGTATAGCAAAAATTATTCCATGTGAAAGAAGAAGTTAAATTTCCACACCCAGGCTTTAACCTGACGAATCAAAATAATGCCATCTTTAAATCAGAGAATGAGGCTGCAGCAAGCAATGAAAAGACGCCCCGGTCCATCGTAAAACAGTAAATCAAAAAATGAATAAATAAATAAATTGTGCTGTACGTTCGAGCAGACATCTGTCAAACGGGAGTCATTCAGTCGTTTTGGGGGGACTATTTTTGAGCCGGGGATTAATCCACATTTAATGCTATTGCTGGTTTTTACAGTAGGACAGTTCAGTGTGAGATTGGCTCCAAATAAACCACCAAATAAACACAGCACTTTTCTTTATAAAGAAGTAACGTGTCAGCCAGTGCAACAGTGTGACTCTCTGTTTGTTTTTTATCGGGTTTTTTTTGGAGACATGAAGCTGAGGATGTAGCTGGTTCTTGTCTTTTCAGGGGATTCGACTGTAAGAAAAACACAGACCACCACCAGATCAAAAAAGTGCCACTTATAGAAACTCCATAATGCAGCGCCACTCTCGCTGTCAAACAAATGATCTCTGGAAGTGCAGAGCGGAAGTCTCAGCTAGTTAGTGTGAAAATCAATTACGGAAAGCAACTCTCTGATTTACCACTTTTTAGGTGTTGTGAAAACAGTGTTGTTCTTGTAAAAAGCTGTCATTTTACAATAATCACATGCTTTTAAGCCTGTGAAACGCCAGTTTGGCTGTTTCCCTTTTCATACCAGGCATCCAACCAGTCCTCTACGGTATATTTTAATATGCAAACCAGAAAAATCCATTTATCCTCTTCTGTGAATTCAGACATCAATCATCCATGTCAGGGGTAGAATAAGAATTGTCAGGTAATTCCTGCAAAAAAAAAAAAAAGACTGCCTGTCTGAGATATGAAGTTTTCATCCAGCAGATGTAATATACAAATTTTAAATTATACAATCAAAAGCTCAACAGCCCCCGGCTTGGTCTCTTTAATGGTGGGCTTTGGGCTGAGATTTGATTGAGTCCTGTAGTGCCTCAACCTCAACGAGGACCTGAAAAGCTCAGCAGAGGAGAGCACCCAGAAAGCAGGCGTATGAATAGAAAGGTATTGAAGCAAGTATTGAGGTCTCAAAGAGTGTGTGCATGTGCATGTGCATGCGTGCGTGCGTGCATGTGTGTGTGTGTGTGTGTGTGTGTGTGTTCTTTTCAGGAGCTTAGGAGCTCTTATACCCAAGCAGTAAAACATGGAGCGCAGCACTCCCCGACCCTGCCGGTCATTTCATCTACTTCCAAATGTCACAGTGTCACAGACCTCTGTTGAGATCAGCAAGCAGGGCACCAGTGTGTGTGTGTGTGTGTGTGTGTGTGTGTGTGTGTGTGTGTGTGTGTGTACTATACACTCCAGACTACACATTATTGACCCGAAGAGAGAAAGAGCACAAAAAAACACTTAAAATTGAAAACTTTATAGCTCTGCCGTGCCTGAGCTTTCCTGTCTGTCACAGTAAAACCATCAGCCTGGGGAAGATGGCCGTCATTAGACAAGAAATGACACATTGTGACCATCTTGGCCATAATTAAAAAACAGGAATTCACAGAGGCTTGAAACAGCTCGAAGCAGACAAACCAGCTGACAGAGAAACACTACAGACAGCATAAAGAGTCAACATCCTTAATAGATTTCGGCCAAATTGTTTTGTTGCTCCTGCTTTTGTTTTCTCCTCCGGGACAATAATGAGGTGGGGAAAGCCGCTGTCGGTCAGTGTGTGGCGCGGGGCCGTTTACCCGCCATTAAAGATTAATAGAAACAGAAGAACGGCAGAGAGGTCAGCGAGGCTGAAGCCAGCGATATTACCAGGAAATAGGATGGAGCAGAGGCGCTGCGGGCGAGCTCCAGCTAAACAAGCCATTATCATTCATTTACAGGATGTTTGTCATTCACAACACAACCGGCACCCACAGTGTTGTGATGTTTGACTTGAATAACAGACAGCTGACGAACATGAAAACAGTTATCTCGCTGCTTTATTCTCGCTCCTTATTTTCCTCTCCGTCTCACTGTTCATCTCTACTCCTCTCATACAACATCACTTAGAAGCCACTTTTAATTTCTTCTCCCTCTTCTGCCCTTTTCTCTCCTTCCCCGTTTCCTTTGCTTTAATGTTCTCTTGTTTCCTTTCCTATACCGTCTTCTGCACTTTCCTCTCAAAAAACAAGAAAGGAAAAGAAAGGAAATGGTTCCCTCTTTCCTTTCCTCTCCTCTCTGCCTTTCCCGTCCATCCCCTATTTTCCTTTCCTCTCATGATCTCTTGTTTCCTTTCTTTCCACCTTCCTTCTCTTTTCCTCTTTTATTTCCCCATTCTCCTGTTCCCTCTCCCCTTTTTCCCATATCTTTTCCTTCAGTCTCCTTATCCCTTTGTCATTGCTTTCTCCACTTTTCCCTTCCTTTCCTTTCCTTTCCTTTCCTTTCCTTTCCTTTCCTTTCCTTTCCTCTTCTTGCTCAGCTCTCCTTCTCTCCTCTCCTCTTCTCTCCTCGTCCTTATCTTGCAGAGATCCAGCTTTATTGGCAGAGCTTTATAGAACCAATATTAGGAGATTAAACTTGTGTCCTTTTACTCTTCTGTTATTAAAACAGCTGCTCTGTCACAACTGCACAGCTTTATGTGTGTGTGTGTGTGTGTGTGTGTGTGTGTGTGTGTGTGCGCATGCGTGCGTGCGTGTGTGTGTGTTCTCCCCCCACACACTCAACCAGCCTGTACCGTGGCAGAGTGGGGATACACAGTGAAATGACAGCGGTGAGACTTGAGATCTTGTGTGTGTGTGCCTGTGTGTGTTGTGTTGTTCAGTGCGTTATTGCCAGCTCCCAGGCAGCACAGACACTCATACATGAATTCATCAAGCTTTGTCTCTCCCACTGTGCGTTGTTTCCTCGCGCTCCTGTTTGCATTACACGTGCAAAGTGTCTTAATGTCCCTGGACGTTTACATCACGCGTCATGAATGAACTGTGATTAATGTAATGTATCACAGAGTGCAAACACATTTAGGGTAGTCATTATCAAGTGTTGAGTGTTGTGACATTGTCTTGTCTAATATTTTCATTTGATAAGCCTTGAAAGACTGTATTAATAACTCCCCCTGTTTAGATACATGATCCTGGATGTTAATGTTTTCCACAGGCAGAAGAAGTCTTTATTAATCAGGAAAAATCCTCCATGTTTGAGGTCACACAGATGCTCCTGTCAGATGACCAGAAGCCACCACACTGAGCCGAGCCTGTCAGGATAGTGTCACGCGCTGTGGAAGACTAGTGATTTTGTTGTTGTACATTCACGTTCTTGACAACAAGTCACAGTCTGCCTCAGCGAGTCACGCCCGCGCATCCGTCCTCATCTCTTACCTGTAGCCTGCAGCTCATAACCAGCTCCCCCTGGATCTCCACCTGCTCCTGCGAACCAAACAGTCACAAGCAGAACCCACACCGCGCCTTTGCACCTCCTCTGAAATGCATTCATTTACTTTATTAAAGCCTGAATGAGAAACTGAGAAAATACTAGTTATGATCCTTAAAGGAACAGTTCACCCAAAAGGGAATAATCACTCATTATCTACTCACGGCCATGCGGATGGAAAGTCAGGTGAAGTCTCGTAGTCCACAAAACATTTCTGGAGCTTCACAGCGAAACAGCATTCTCCTAAACAACTCAAGTAGATGGGGACTTGATTTGAAACGTGCAGAAAAAATATAATAAAATGGATCCATACAGCTTGTCCGGCATAATCCAAGTCTCTGGAAGCCCAGAGATCCCAAATTGATTAGAAAAGACGTCATTTGCACCCTCGACACGCTTGGAAGCTCGAGCCTGCTTAAGCCCTTCAGATTGGTTGCCTTTTTCTTTAGCAGCGACTGAAGATTTCATCTTAAAAAGGTAATAGATAACGTCTTTTCAGATCATTTTGGGATCCCTGGAGACTTGGATTAAGCCGGAGTTGTTTGTAAGCCATTTTATGTTTTGTTTTTTTCTTGTTAAAACAAATTAACAAAACGTATTTACATTTTGGGTGAACTTTGAGACTTCAGTTCTACGCCAACACACGAATCCTTTTTACAAATGACACATTTTTCAATCAATAGCGACATGAAACTCACCTTGAGCAGCTGAACATCACTCAAACCCGGGGGCGTGGTGGACTCCACCACTCACAATACAAGCTAGTACAACAAATGGAAAGACATTGAATGAGTGTAAACACATTAAATGGTTATAACGGAATACATTCCAAACAGTAATTGGGTTTTAACTGGGTTCGATACCACAGAAAATCTTTAAACAAACATAGGTCATCTCAAAAATGTGTCGCCCCCTCTTTCTATTTTAATCTTGACCCCATATTCCTGAAATACCCTGTCTATATGTTGGAAATCATGTAAAAGGTAAGTACTATAAACCATTTGCATATATACTGTAGCCTGCCTCTGAACATGTGTTTTTGCTTTTTATATGATATTGCCAGAATAGCATACATTAAGACTGTAAAGAGAGTATAGCTGCACATTTAAGGAGCAAATGATGAATAAAACAATTGTTTATGCACACGTGGATAAGACAGAACTGAGGGAGAATGCTACCAAACATATGCAAAAACTTAATGGAAAAATAATCTCTTCCATTTCCTGTCACTTCTCTCGTATGACTTGTAGTGTATATATATATTTTCAACTGTACCTGAAATAAAAATGAGAGCCTGTAGCCTGTTCGTGTGAGTTGATTAATGTTCTGCGCTTTGCATATTCCACCCCATTGTACATCTCAGCCAGACTCCAACTGTGGCAATCAATTCAATCAGCAGCGCTTATGAACCCATTACAATCTAGCTGAGAGCAGGCGGGGGCTGCATCCTTTAACTGGCCTCAGAGTAATTACTATTTAGTCAAGCCAAAAGGAATAGGAGGATGGAAGGATGGGTAGATGGATGGATGGATAGATAGATGGGTGGGTAGACTAATAAAAAATGTCCCTAATGACTCGCATGTGACTATGAATATGCATCACAACGATTGGGCAATAAGAGTGGGTGTTGCATTATTTACCCCCCCAACGAGAACGCTGTAGCAGGTTGTCATGGTGACTAACGTGTACCATAGCAACCGCGCTGAATGTTCCGTCCCAGTTCCACAGGCCAGAGGTCTCGAAGCGCTCTGAGGATGTCTACAGGCCTCGAGGGCGTAATGCACGATGAAGAAAATTCACCGGCCGCAGTGCTGACAGAGGCGGCCCACCACTCTCACCTCGGGCATAATCACAGGCTCAGCTCTCCGTACGCACAAGAAAGGAAATTTTAACAAGGCTGCGGGAACAACTAACCTCTGGATGACCGGCTTGTACTTCTGTGTCACTCCACTGGGAGTTGTAGCGTCGGTGTTGTATGAGCCGCACATGTGGGGGTGCACAACCAAAGTGGTCAGGGGCCTTTTTTCCAATCTCCGACGAGGCATTTATTTTTTTCATTGCCTGTTTCAAACCTCCAGCCTGTGCATTTTAATTCCATTTAAGCAGCTTCCGGGTTAGAAAAAAACAAATCTCTCTGTCCAACACTTGCATCACAATCACATATATTATGTGTCAGCTCGTGCCAAGGCTTCTTCGTGACATGTCATGGTGATGTTTCGCGCAACATTTCCAGTATCAAACTCAGCCAGACGTCGTTCATGTTGCTCGGCTTGGCTGCAAGTCAGTGCGGTCAAAGTGGTTGAGTGAACCGCACCAAAATGCACTCGTTCCCATGTTTCTGTTCCATTCCGCTCTCTATTTTGTCACAAGGACAGGCCTCTACACGGTCGAGTACATGCATCCACTCCGCTCCTCTTTGACCAGCCTTGAACACAAATAGCCAGGTCCAATGAAAAACACATTTAATAACTGTGGTGAATTCTTGAAGATTTGGAAGCCTCGACAGGCCCTACATTGGTGTTCTTATATTAAGAGTATCATACATCTGTGAAACAAGGCTCCAGCTGAAGAAATGACACTTACTGTATCCATTTGAATGAGAAGCTCATTGAGATCAATCTTACTAATATAACCTGCATACATAAAAATACCTTATGGCAGTGTTTTTTTTTTTAAATCCTGTTCCTGAAGGCTGTCTGTCCTGCATGTTTTAGATGTTTCCCTGCACCAGAAGCTCGGTCAAATCTGTTAAGATCCGGCAGCTGGCCGTTGAGGGCGTCACGTTGGCTCTCCAGCTTCAGAGGAGACAGACCAGCATGTGTTGCGATTAAGTCGTCAAAGATAGCTGGAACAACACATCTGTCGTGTTTCAGGATAGGAGGCCAAGACCCAGGTGTGGGATATCCATGAGCGACAGCGTCTTAGGAGAGCAGCAGCGGGCTCTGAGCGAGAGCCAATTACCTCCGAGCATCGCCTTAATACTGAAATAATTATTGACAAGGCTGCCACTTGATAATGAAGCCATCACACATTCACAGATAACATAATGAAGCTGCCAGATCAACAAATTCATCAAATGAAACAACAAATCCCTGCCATATGGTCTGGACTTACAGATTTAGGTTTGACATTGTTTGTGTTGCCTTCCAGAACAGTTACAAATAACTGAAAACTGAATCCATCTTACAGTGTGACAGCGCTTGGCTGGGGTTCTCTTGTGTTTAGGCTCAAAAAGAACCTGGGTAGGTTTAGGGGAAGGTCACTTAAGATTGGGGAAACATCGTGGTTTGCATTAAAATGACTACTTTGTTCATGTTTGGGGACCTCTGTCGTCGTGGTAACAATAACAACCATGTGGTTAAGCTGAGGAGACGATCGTGTTCATGCTTTAAAGGAATAATCAAAACAACGTTGACTGTCATTGGAAATGAGAAGCAAACAGCTGCCTCGGATGCTGTGTTGACCCACCGATCCACCTCAACTTGGTCGCTCAACAACGCCAACCTTCTTCCTCCTTTGCTCCAATCATAACTACTACGGCCAGCAGAGGGTTTTGTCACTTGACCGTAAACGTATGTGGATGTCACTTGCTGAATCGACTCATTATGTCAATCTTTCTGCATAGAAAGTCTCAATCTGCAGCAGTGTTTCTCAAGCTCAAACAAAAAAAATCTCATGGAACACCAAACATTAACCTCCCAATATCCCCAAGAACAATCGGCCTACTTCAAGTGTATATTACAAATTTTAGCCCAACTATATGACAGTCTGGTGAAATAGCCTCACTCATCATTGTCTCACTCATCATTGTCTCTGTTGCCTTAATGGGAAGAACGAAGACATCAGTGTAGTCATGTCTGGCTCAAAACTGGAGAGTTTTAGTCTCACATAGCGGTCAACGGTTGATATTTTTTTTACATGAATCGTAAATATGTTCTGCAGGCAGTGTCTCAACGCGGTCACAAAACATTGCTGAAGTCTGAACAGCCAATTCAAATTACAATGTCTGAATTTACATACGAGCTGATTTGATATTAAAAACCACAAATCTGTCCTACTCACCATGAGGCTTTGGTATCTCTTGGTATCACATGAAGTTTGAGAAACACTTGATTTAAAACTGGAAAAAAAATTAAAATGGGTATTTTATCTACTCAGCTGCGAGGCAGCACTCGCTGATCCATGCACTTTCAGACAGCATGTGGTGTGCCACTAGGCTCTATTCTCAAGCCTTTGTTGTTTTCTATTCTGTTGGTGTCTCTGTGTCTTTACAGCTTGGCTAAACCACCTAATGCTCTAATCTAATGTCACATTCAGAATCATGTGTATTGCCAAGTATGTTATCAGATGTTTTCAGAAATTTGCCTGAGTGTGTTGGTGTAAACAGTTCTAGAAACAGCTGAAACCAGATCTTTAAGTCACAGAGCATTAATTGGAAATAAGATTGAAAATGAAGTACGAAAGTAAGTAGAATGGAGAATTACTTCTAACAATAAGACGTAGATAGTTGAATAAGTACTTAATGGTTCAGTGAAACAGGTATAAAGGTAGAATTTTTGGACAAAAACACAAGGGAGTCGTGGCTGATGAGGTGTCAAAATCTAATTCACACTTTATTACAGTGATGTGACACAACCCCTATTTTTACAGCTTGATTTTCCGTGGCCTGCCATTCAGCAGCTTTTATAAGGAGGGTTTCTCAATTTGACCCCTGCGTCTGCAAGCTTCATGCTTCCCAGAAGAATCACAGCAGAATAATTATACTGTACAGAACACTACATGTTTAACATAGACATGAACATAAAACAGGCATTTTTTTCTCTTGATCCAAAAATCATCTGTGAGATATTACATAGAGTAAATGTGTAACTGTACTGTATGTACATGCTTTATCTGAAAATGTCTAACATGGACAGTAAAATTTGTGAAAAAAGTAAAATCTCACCTGAGGACCCTCTCAGCGCTGATGGATGTGTATTCCCCAATCTCCTTCTGCCCTCTGCTGTCTAACTGCTGTACAACAGAAAGGTACCATACAGAAGCAATAATGGATGACTTACTTATGTGTGTTCTATATATAGCAATCTGACCGATGATAGACTATGTATGTATGTAGGTACCAGCACAGCAGGCATCAGCTTAACTTTATTTCCATACAGTGATGTCTCTTTGCCACGAGTAAACAGTCACACAAACATCTACACAACAGCAGGCCTGTGACAACATTATATTACAGTTAAGTGTAACACGCTGGGATGCAAATGATCTGAGTCTGCCATCACACTTATGGACTACAATATGATTCAGGAGGCTCTTCACTCCGTATGTTCCTTGATACATATATTTGACTTCAGAAAGTGCTCCATTACAGTAAGTGCCATAAAACACAATCATGTCGGCTATTCATCGTAGTCAATTGATGGAACATTAAATAACACTGTGGGCTTAATTTGCCTCATGATGATACTCATGAGTTGCGTTGTTTTTTTCCACAATATGAATCACCAAAAGAATCCCCAGCGATTTAGAGGTCTGTCATCAGGCCACCTACCAACTGTCCAGATCGCAGGAGACTGACACTATGAGTTGAGAGAGATTCGGAATTTACTGGAAGCAAAACACTAATATTGTTGTTCTTAAACCTGAAAGAAATCAGAACTCAGGTCATCGCATCACTTTTGTAATATGACAGGGTGACTCCACCAGTTTTACACATTAAAGTGTGTTTACAGGTCTTGAGTAAAGCTACTACGTATGTGAAAACAGGAGAATAAAGTGTTCCAGAGGAAACTGCGTAACCTGATGTCACTTAGTGGCTAAGTTGCATTGTGCCTGTAAACGCACTTTATTGTGTGAGATTGGTGGAGTTATCCTTTAAGCACTGGTCAAAATAACACAGTACAGATCATCAACAATGACACACTGCCTATTGTTCATACACAGTTGTGTCAAATCAGCCTTCAGGGGAGGAGGGTCCATGCATTTTTAACAAGGACCTCACACCTGACAGGCAGTACAGATAGCTGTAGCAGATATAGTCTTCCAAAAACTCTTTATTGCAGACAGTTGAGTTTGTCAGCAAGCCTCCAACCTGCTGCAGGCTGATTTTTTAAATCAATTTTTAAACTAAAAAATTGTGTGTGTGTGGGGGGGCTGCTTTCTTAAAAATCTTCCTCTAGTCCGTTGTGGCCCTTGTGCCTGGTGTTAAGATATTCCAAAGAGGACTTTGCTGTAGCGACGCCCCCACAGTTCAAGTCCAGGCTGGTAAGGCCAAGAGACCAGGGTATAGAAACAGGAAAAATGCCAAGAGGCAGTACTTTGTGTTAGTGACAGAGCTGTTCATTTCCACGCTTATTTATTTATTTCTCCATGAATTTATTCACACAGACTACACTTTCCTCTCTGGAAATATCCTAATTATCACGTCTGTGCAATTCAATAGAATTAAAGCTGTCAGCGGTGAGTCGTGTGGTAGTTAATGACAAGAGTAACACCGATCACACCCATATTACTCCTAGTGGTGTCTACAGGAGAAAAATTTACAGTTTTATCATTCAGCATTTCAATTCATAAACCTGAAGATCCAGGAGCCCACACATAAACACCTACATTTATGGTTCCAAAAAAGCTGCTAATGGTCTCATCCAAACCTGTATGAGGTTGCGGGAAGCCTATCCACTCTCACACTTACAAGTTGTACATTAATAAGCCATGGCTCAAGTCTCACCAATTTTAACATTATGACTTCTGAGTTAATTCTCATTTTGTGGCAAAAAGACCTCTTACCAGGTGTTTTTTTCTGTTCCTGTTAAATGGTGAGTTTTGCTGATGCCTCGAGTTGTTGAGACTGGAGCAATATTTATAAGCTATATAGTGATCCATAACATATTACCTCAATATTTTGAAATCTCCCCAAAAGCACTTCATAAATGCTAGTATTTGGTGACAAAATCAGATATCAGAATATATTTTACCAACTACCGCAATATTGATACTGTGACAATATCGTGGGAATGATTGTTAGTACTTTCCCAAAATATTAAAAAGGTGCAATATGTAAGAACTTTTAGTTGAAAACATTTTACAAAAAAATAACTATAATGATCCACAGAATGTGAAGGGATAACAGTTTTGTCCTCATGACTTCTATGCATTGTGCTGCAGAGATATCTGTCTATGTATTCCAGTCTATGGTGGCCAGTGTCCGGTTCTATGCTGTGGTGTGCTGAGAAAGGAAGCGGCAAGCAGAGGGACACAGCCCCTCTGTTTGCTGCTGGCCGCTGGCTCATTCATCCCCCTGGTCATTAGATTGTACATCAACTCTCAGTTATGGCAGGGGGAACAAACAGACTGACAGACAGACAAATGCCTTTTTGCACTTGAACACTTTAATGCCAATTTACGCTAAGTTTTGCACAGACTCGTTTCATCCGTTTCATCATGGACTAACTTTTCAATTTGTTTCAACCGGTTTCATTTCGCAAAACCTAAATCCAGGCACTGCTGTTTTGTTGGTACTTACAGTGTCTATTTCTTTATTTGCAAAGGTTCAGTCTAATTTAACATTTATCTGGCAGGTCTACTTTTAAGTGTGAAGTCCCGGTGCGAAGCCCACATTCTGGGGGTGTAAGCACCAACACTCCCCCGGTGCCCCAAGCTCACAGTTTGGACTGCTAGCCGCACTTTTAACTGAGCTTACTAGCTAACAGCAGCTACAGTTAGCAGCAATTAGCAGTTACTTTGGTGATAGCCCCACTGTGTCTTGGCTAACTCAAATTATGCATTGGGTGAATATTGAAACATCAGGGACACGTCACTTATTCAGCAACTTTGCAGTCTGTAGTACACATTCGTACTGTAAGAAGAAAAATGATTAAATAAATGATAACACACACAAATAAAAACAGGAGATCAATTGTATGCTTATGGATGTATTTTAATAAAAATAATTCTGTCAAAATTAAACAGAATACAATATTTCTTTTTTAACATGTTTCCAGTACATAGGTATTTTTTTCAATTATCATTTTTCCTTTTTTATATCATTTTAAAGGTTTTAAAAGTCATGCTAAGTAGAGGGTAACTCAATTCACAATTTTTTTTTTCATTTTTTCATTTTTTTTGCTAAAACTCAAAAGTCAAAATATGAAATTAAAATTATGATAGAAGTCAATTGTGCACAGCGACGCCCAAATCCATTTCTCTGGCCTCTTCTCGAAGAAGTCCATGTGGCTTCAGAGGCCTCAGGCCCATTTCCAAAACTGTTCACATCCCTCCTTTCCTTAAAACAATCACTGATCACATCAGTGGCTATGTCTATGCAGGGATAAGAGGAAGGGTGCGTGGTAACAGTGCTGAGACGCAGCCCAGGCTCAAACACAAAGGACAGCTGGGAGACTCGTTCCCTACAGGTATGCAACAGAGGTTGTTCTTTCATGTAGAAGTGTGTGTAACAGAAGTCCTTTAAAGCTGTAGAAGCAGATGTTTTGAGAAGGTACTGTACGTGTTATTAGAATAGTTTCCATTATAGCAGAAGGTCTTTATAAAAACCAGCTCTGTAAAAGTGTGACCACATACCCTGTAGTAAACCCCAGTGCATACACACATCTCCAGTATTACATTATTCCATAGGTCTCTACCATAAATGCTCTTATAAATGGAAATATACACTTCAGGGTGGATCCACAAGCCATTAGCCAGGTTACAACAAAGCAGCCAGAGTGACAGCTTCACACAAGTCAGACAATATTGAGTCAGTGCTACTGGGTAGAAAACAAGTGTACATACAAAAAATTACACTGTTTGAGATAAAGCAAAGGGACGGAACAAAACAAGTGTAATTGAAATCCAATGGTGATGTACATGGAAATCGACCAATTTAACTTTGTCATAACGTCTTTTTTGTTAGTTTATTATCCTTGCACACTGCTGGCTACTTGAATTGGTAGATTTCTGCTGCTACCGATTTGTCTCAATAACAGGGAGAAAAAGGGGTCAACTTTGTAAACCTTATGGTAGCCAGCAGCAAACCTGAACAAAATAAAGACCCTACCTTTCCATCTCTTTAAGTTATTGTACACGCTGAGAAACACTCTGAAACAAAGGTGAGGTTTGGGGCTGCATGTTTAGTTGCATGATCAGATACCGCCATGTCGGTGTTCCTAAAACATCCTAATTAATGTTGCACAAGGACCACCACTGACCTATCAGGTTACTGTGATGTCACAGCTTTGTAAAACATTCAACGTTTTCCAAAGGGACTATTTCAGTGTTGTCAAAATTACTGATAAAAATACACATATCAACTCATAACATTTGGGAGGGTTTCGCGCTACTGAAACACCGGTACTAGCTACGTTCTCTTGCTTTCCTTTACAGAAGCGACAAATGCACCCAGCGCTATCCTTGTATCCTCACAAGTAAATTGATCTGGATCCTGTTGTTTTTTTAAACCACAGAACACAAGCCTTGTCATATTCAACTTTTATTAAAAATCTGAAATATTATGCCTTCAGTGTCATCTCAGTCTTTACCTGTGGTATCAAACATGATATGACATATCAGTATTTTACAACGTAATATTATATACGTTGTCGATATACGTATCGTTAGGTAGTTTTGTTGGCTAACAAGTTTTGCTGCCAAAACATTAACAGGTCATCCTGTTGTCTAAACCTAACTATGCAGTTTTGTTGCTTGAACCTAGCTAGGTAAATATTTTGCCAAAAATACGGGGTATCTTTGTTGTCAAGACCTAATCAAACAGTGACAGGAAAACTGAAAAGAAATGGAAAAATAATAGGCAAACTAAGTGTTAAAATAATGTTATAATAATAATAAAATAATTTTAAATAGTTTGATAATTTTTTTCTAAGCAGTATACAAACCCCAGTCTCCTGAGTCAGAGTCCTGTACACAACCCATGAAGCCACAACGGCTTGCACAAAATGCAGCCTTGACAGTTCTTGGAGCTCATCAATTGTCATGATCCGGAAACAACACCAACAGAAGTTGCAAAGCTATGACATCACAAAAGTGTGATTGGTCAACTTGCAAAAATGGTCCTGGAACAACATTATGATATTAAAGTAAAAACCCCAACACAGCATATCACATACACTACATTGATTTCCTCTTGTCCAATTTATGGGCAGGACATAGTCAAGTCAAATCATACACAACTTGTTTTCACAACTTGAAGGGCAATGCCCAAAATGAAAAACTGTAATTTAATTATCACAAAGTGCACCCTCAAATGAAAAACATCCTCCTCCCTGGCAATTGATTTCACCTCTTAATTTGAGACTTTATTTGCACATGCACAGAGCAGGACAGGTTGTGGACCATGATAAAAAAAAAGACCCCAGTAATGACATCCCAAAGGGTGACTTGACACACACTGTGCTTGTTAGTCTGCCCAATGCTGGCATCAAGGGTGGCCACGATAATAGTGTTAGGTTCCCGAGAGCGGGTGTCGTAGCTGAGCTCTCCCACCTTCACAACACTGATTGGTCAATACTGAGGTTGCTACAGTAAAATTAAGGCTCCAACACCTCTGATAAACCAATTGAGTCCCCATGCATTACCTCCTCTACCTTGTTACTGGCAGTGTGTGCCTCTTCAGGGGCCCTTCAATTATGTTTTTTTTAAAACATTTTTTTTAACTTGGGTGAGGTTTTTCTTTCAGCGTGTGTCCCATTCTTTGGCTTCTAATTTGTTAACTCAAATCCTTGAAACATTACTGTGACATGGGGCACTACATTCTTACATTTGTTCATTACTGTATGGTATTAAACTTTACCACAGCTAATGATCCGCTTCTCACAATCAGAGGTGTTCTTTATGCTGAGGTCTGCTTGCCCTCCTGAATGTATTTCAAGACATAGACCAACTTGTGGATTATCTGTGAGGATAAAGGGCCTCAGAGCCTGCCCCTTTTCTTACTAAAGATGACGTAAAGAAACCTCAGGTTAGGTTAAGTTTACCTATGGCCGTGGGAGGGTCACTGTGGTAACCAGATGTTGGTTTTGTGGTCGGTGATATGGTGAACAACGAGAATGTGAGTAAGATACTGATCGTAGGGAATCAAAATCCACCCATTACAACAGAAGAAAAAATAAAAAGGGGAGTTACAATTTGTTCTGTCCGGGATGAGCACATCAAACTGACAAAAAAAGAACTATAAAAATGGCTAGATAAACAGAATAATAATTAATTATCTTTAAATAGTGTCACACATTTCTTTATTTGATAATACTAAATTAAAAGGAAGCTTTCTTCTCTCGCGCTCTCCTCCGCTCCTCTGTCTGTGCCGCTGGCTCGGTCTGACGGGACAGCCAAACACACCAATCACACGCATGCTCTTTCCTCCGTCGCCATGACAACTACCTGCTGGACATGCCTTCTCTCAGTGCTACTTAACATTAACCTGTGGAGAGACGGATAATCATCTAAGCAAGGCAATGTATGAATGTGGCATGATTAAAACAGATGGCTTTTAAATTCATGCATAGCCTAGATCTAATATCCTGTTATGGTCTTTTTATTTGGTTTGGAGTAATTGTTCTGCCTTTTCATTAATGTACTGTATGATCAGTGTATATTGTTCAGTAAGTATCATCAGTCTGAATTATTAAGGGAAACGCGATTTTTCAATCTGGCTTTTATTCTGCAAAATTGGGCCATTCTGACTATCTGTCTTACCAACGTGGACTTGGAAAAACAGGGAAAGTCTACTCAACCCTCCTTAAGCTGTCAAAAACATCACTTACATTTGACATAAATCACTTCAAACACTTGTCTGCAAGTCTGACTGAAAGTAAATAAAGAAATAAGACGCCTGTATTAGCTTTTCAAGCCAACTGCATAGAGATCTACGTCCTGGCTGAACAAAACAAAAGCAACCAAAGTCTTGTAATGTAATTTAAAATACATTTGCCTCTTTTAAAGCCAAATCCTGAAATATATGTAACAATAAGTAACAAGGAGGAATACCTAGTTTGGCTGATGGCAAACTGCCAATTGGGAAGTAAATCCCTGTTCAGTCAGCTACATTAGCAAGTTCTGGCATCTAACATCTGGGTTTACCTTCAGCCGGACTCAGAAAGTGTTTGAAATGATTTAGATAGAAATTAGGTCTATATAGAAAGCTGTAGGACGTTTGCGCCACTTGCCAAAAAAAGCTGTGAAAAACCATAGTCATAGAACAACAACTTTGAGAAAGATCTTGACTGAAATACAATGTGACTTTCTTTGATCTTAACAACCAAGACTGTTGTGTAGAGCACCAGTATTGTTTGTGGCCATGGTATTAATACCTTTTACTTAGTTTTTACTCACCTGGACCTGGGCTAGTGCAAAAAGTTGTCTACTCTGGCAAAGGAGCAGGAACCAGATCGGACTCGGGCCATGAGCTGAACACACTCTGTGGCCTGGCCGAGCGCTAACATCAGCGGAGGCTGCTTAGGCAGATTTTGGGACTCTAGAGGGAAAAAATACAGCCAGGCAGGGGTTCAGCACACAAGTCACAGTGCAGCAAATTGTGTGTTGTCAAAAGATACAATTTTTCTTTTTCTTCTATAATTATGGGACAACAGCGATTCTTTAGGTTTGTCATCCATATGAAGAATGACAGTTGACAGGGTCAAATATTTTTAAAATGACAAAATATCATGTGTAAATTCTAATAACACAAAGCAATGATATTGCATATATATGTAATATATACAGGATAACACACAGTATGTGTCCGTGTCTGCGCTTTACCCAGTATGGCGCTGTTGAGTGCGGAGCAGAGTGATTCTCTCTGCGTAGGGTCTAACTGCTGGCCCACGGGGCAGTTCCACGGGTCTGAGTATGCTAGCAGGCTGAATGCATCCTACACAGACAGACAGACAGACAGACAGACAGACAGACAGACAGACAAAGAGAGGGACCCATATGAACATAACTGAGCACAGCATACACTCTACAGCTCTCTAGGTTGGGCTTTTAATGTGTCATTTGGCCCTTGTGATGGTCTCTTGCCACCGTAGGTAGGGTTAATTAAGACAGCGGGGAGCACCCGTCCAGTCTCCACGTTATTGATGACCAGTAGAAACATCCGACATGCTCTGTGTCATCCTCATCCCTCCGGCACCATCGTCTTGTATAATGGTATAGTTAGTAGATAACCTTACCATCATTTTTCAGTTCTTGTTTATTTAATAAAACCTGTAAACCTTTCCATTGACACAGCGTGTCCCCTCTCTTTTGTCATAGCTCACGCCCCAGGTCATGACACCCTTGATAGATCTTCCTTACATGTACCCATTCAGTCATGAGGGCAAGTGAAACAACGACTGATAAATTACTCGAAATTATTGATTACTATAATTTAGAAACGTAGCCGTGAGGGGAGCGCTTCTCAAATAAATGTTGCCATTTCAAAATATATTTCTTGCGATTTCTATCCGATATTTGGTTCCCATCATTATGAGACAAACTACAGTATAACTTCAGCCTCAGTCAGGTAACTTGACATGCAGATTGACCCACAGAAACGTACTTAGGTCAGAAAATCTGTCAGGTTATGTGTAGACCGCCTATAGAGCATCGTAGCGTCTTGACAATGCACACAAGAAAGTGAGCCAATTTTCAGGGGAGGGGGTTTTATCATGCAACAGGCTACATTTAACTAAAGCAACAACAAATACAACTTGTCTGTTGCTCGCAGTGTTGGATTGACACCCATTACTGCAGTTTCCTGCACATTTTAGCCTCTTTCAGATCACAGTTCTGGTTCTCCAGTATGCATAGACAGCCTGTTTGAATCCTACATCTACAATATGAAACCATAGGCAGCTGTTGCGGGTAACAACATAATAAGCTGTAAGTACAGTATGTCAGGACTGTTTGTATCACTTGGATTTAGTGCTTGGTCTTTCTGACCTCTGGTGGTTAAAATTACATAATGCAACAGGAAACACTACCAGAGGAGGTGACTTCAAAGTAAATTTCCTTCCTTCTAAATCTAATTTTGTAGAAATGGAACTAGTACAAAATTCTTATGAAATGGGAAAATGGCCTGTGTTTAACAAACAACACAGACTACAGACAGGCTTCTTGGCTAAACTGTTATCATTCCCATGAGGTTTCTGTTGTTTTTCCAGAGACTCTTTTGTTCTCAGAGCGGCTGCTTATGAATCAGAGGACACAGCTTGCGGTACAAAGTCATTTGAGCCTTCTCGTGTGCAGAACTGAAGCCACCGGTTGTAAGACAGCAGAGACTGTCTGCATTATTACAGCACATCCTAAATCAAACACCAGCGTGCACAGAATGCTGTAACCAGGATTTTAAATGGTGCCAGCAGAAGAAATCTCTTCAGCCCAGTTTTGGCATCACTTTAATCTGGTGTAGCAACAGCTGCCTGTTGGAATCCAGAGTGTGTGCACGTGCGGTTGCGTGCGCGTACCTGTAACATCTTCTTATGTGTGGCGTTCTTGCCATACTCGCGGCACAGCTGTTCATTGAGCGCCTGCAGCTCCCGCCCAAACTGGATCATCCTCTCTGTGGCCGCCTGGTTCCCTCCGCAAAGCTGTCTGCCATTACTACAGCCGTCATCTGCTGGCAACAGAAACACACACAGTTCAAGTACACACAAGTGTGAATGTCAAGTTGGATGTAAAATGAACGAACAGGCAAAAGACACATGAAGTGTAAGAGAAGTAAATGAGGTCCGTGTGTGTGTGCGCATGTACCTGTGACCCCGTTGCCGATGCTGTTGTCGTCCGGCTGGAGGATCTCTTCATGTTTGTACGTGCCGTTCATGATCCGTGCAGAGGAGCCCTCAACAACACCGTTGGTATAGTGCTCTGCTTCGATCTCCATCTCACTGTCACTATGCACATGCACGCACACACACACACACACGCAATATAGGGTGATTACAAGTGACTGTTTGCCCTTTCAGGACATTTTAAGCAGTGATGGAATGTAATTAAGTATATTCACTCAAGTACTGTACTTTTGTACAATTCATACATGTATAGTTTACTTTTACTTGTACTTTTATTTATTTATTGAAAGAAATAACTTTTGATACATTTAATATCTGATACGGTAAGATGTACACTTAAGTACTATTCCATATGGAACCTTTAAAAATGTTATGTTTTAACAATCACATCTTTACTTTTCTTTCACTATGACTTTTGGGTACTTTTCACAAATCTGCCTTCAACTTGACAGACAGGGCAACAACTGGAAATCTAACTATGACTCAAGGTAGCACTGGACAGAGGTAATTAAGCCCATCTGTAAGGGTAGGGCATTATTACACTCATCATTTACAACCTGGTGACACGATGACGTCACCACACACACACCCTTAGAACAGAAGTCCTTTAAAGAATTTAAGAACCTAGCCAGACATGTCCCAGACATGTTAAGACATGTCTCTAGTTTTCAGATTTCATCAACACTACTAATCTGCTATTTCAATCAAGGTGTACTTGTACTTGTATTTAATGCTCCTTATTATAGTCTACTTCTGCGTAGCAAAACTATGCCCCATGTAGCACAGTACTCTATTTTAACTAAAGGAATTCAGTGATCTCCAAATACGTATGGATATTTACAGCAAACTGTCTTCTTGGTTGCATTTCCCTTTTCTTCATTTCAAGACATGTATTTTAGACAGTATGGTTAAACAGGTGGTTAGCTGAAAACCTGTCTTGTCCCTAATTTTCCCTGTACACTGTGAAGCTGTTGCTAGAACAGCAGCTGCATCGGCATGTTTCAGCATTTAAGTCAAGGAGCAAAATGTTATCATCACCTGCAGAGTGATGGCCAGAGACATACAAATATGACCAGAGCTGTAAAAAAGAAAAGGAAAAAACTTCCTCCCAAGTTGCTACCGTCCTGCTTCCTGACGGTGTTGCCACATGTAAACCATGCTAACAAACACATCCTGTACAGGCCCTTAACCGCACAGTACGCAACTTCTGCTGCCACGGATATTTCAATCTAAACACTGACGACAACAGCTGTAGCTTAATGATTTTGTGAAGTAGCCTGGAATCACTGGAATTGTTATTTCATTTTTTTTCCCCAACACCCACCTCTGCAATCTATCAGATGTGACTCACAGTGACTGGCAGAAATGTTCACTAAAAGGGGAATGTATGAAAGCTTTATTCACGTCATTTTAAGGCATGATCATCGACTTCCTTCCTCACTCTCTGAAACATCAACTGATGTTTCCCCTGAAGCCATAGCAACAGTCAACAAAATGAAACTCATTGTTACCTTGAGGAAAAACGAGGTTCTGTGTTTCAATCATAGTAGGAAACATTTGGGATAATGTGAGTACACAACTCAATAAAATATCCAACACAGGTTAAACATCTTAATGCAGAAATGTTAAATATTACACTTTTTGAAAATTGTATTTTTAGAGATCAAATATTCATCAAAGTCAAAGTTCAGAAAAAACATTCAGAATTTTACACATCTGCTCTATCGGACTGTGCGGGTGTGGTCTGATCTGATTTGATTGAAGATGGCTCTTTATAAAGCCACAAATGCCAGCAGATTCCAGTTCAAATGTTCCTTAGCCTGATTGTAACACTGGAAGATGGGATGTCAACTTTTTTTCCAACTGAGCCCTGCCCATTTCCAACAGAAAGTGATACTCATCACAGACCACATGTAAATGAAACCCGGCAAGAGAACAAACAAAAAATAGAAGTAAAATGGCTGCTGGTTCTAAATGGAGCAATTAAACTGATTTCCTTCTATGAATTATCCAGTGACGGGCAAAGTGAAATGTGTCAGGATCATAGATGCTGCCAGCGTTCCTTGGTGGTGTTTTTATTTGCTTGCAGTGATTAAATATTAATGTCTGCGGTGATGATTTATTGATGTTAAACTATCCCATGTGGCTGCTTTGATGAATCACGGCCGACAGAAAAAATGAATACTGAACCAGACTGTAACGCCACCTCAATCTTTATTTATTTGTAACTATATATTGAGGTCGTCTGCTACATCTGACACCTTTACCACGGCACCATACCTGTTTTATATTAGCTGTGGAGATAACACCACTGACAGTCCTTCCTACCTGGTTTCCTGGTTGCTGTTGGCGCTGTGTGGCTGGCTCTTGGTGGAGTCAGAGGAGTTGGACTCGGAGTAGTTGACGGAGGAAGGGGAGGAGGAGGTGGAGGAGGAGGCTGAAGAGGACACGCTGGGGTATTTGCCGCTGCCTGCGCCACTGTGGCTCTTTGACTTGTTGGTGGGAGTCACCCCGTTACTGCAGGTCGGGCTGTCCGCTCCTGGGTGACGAAAAAAGTTTGATTTCTTAAAGTGAGTGAGAAAATTATTCTTTTGGTTGATTGTTTCCAGGCATTCCAATCCGTGTCAATGTCTTGCTCTTAAGAGGGGACGAAACTTCGGCATGGGTGAGTGTGTGTACCTCCAGTGTGCAGGTGTGTGTTGCTGGCTCCGTGGCGGGGGCTGAGGCTGGGTGAGCCAGGGTAACTGTCCTGGGACTTGGGTGAGCGAATGGTCAAGCAGCAAACCTCACTGTCTGTACCGTTCACCATCTCCACGAACTGACGACACCTAAAAACAGCAAGGCAGCATCGGTGAGGGTAAACAAACTGTTTTGAATTATGGTAACAACATCTTTGCCCTGCATTTGATCATAATCTTGACTTACTTCAACATGAATAGTAGGTTGGGGTTGTGGTCTAACAGGCCGGGATAAAGCTGCTGAGTAGCTTCTATGGCTTCGCCCACCCGTCCTGCCAGCACCAGCTTCTGTATTCCTATTGGACAAAGAAACAGGCTGTTCTTTACCGTATATTGATAAAGAGGAACGTCGCTTTGACAACAAACATTAAGTAGAGGACAGTTGATCATTCACTGAAGCCACAGGTCATCAGGGACAAATAAAAGCAACAGCATCTATTTCTGGACTTTCATTTCTTTCAAATGAATGGGATACTTAACATACATTCAGTCCATATTTTGACCAAGCCCAGAAGATTCTTTGATGCCATTATATGACTTGTATGTATTATTTGCCACTGGCGAAATAAAAATGTGTTGGTTTGTCAACTCACTCTGTCTGTTCTTTATAGATGTCTGGTCCTCTTGTATCATGGTCTCTGTGGCTCTGGCGAAGGCTGTTGCTGTGGCACAGTACCCATGATGCACCAGGTAGCTGGAAACCATACTGGAGACAAAACATTAAAAAGGTTTGACTTTCCTAAAGGATGAGTCTGGTGATATTCCACATTCATACAGTAGCCAAATCCCATGAGAGGACCAAAACAAACAAGTTAGTCAGTTTCTGATACTTTCTGACTTCTTAAGAATGTGTGGAGCTCTCTGCACAAGGCTTATCTGTTCAGACATAAATCTGTATAAAAAGGTCACAAATATATAGTTATATACATATATTATTTTGAAACCGCTGGGCACTGTAGATTTTAGCAAACATTACTCAAACTGGAGCAAACGGCGTATTCATTGGGGACAGCAGATAAATGCACACTTTGTGCTCAAGTAGGATTTCCAGCATCAGGACAGTGTAGTGTTTTGGTCATGAAGGAACATTCATCTAACAATGTGCAACTAAAGTGGCTCACCACACTGGGAAATAAGATATAACTGGCTTCGGATACACAGAAAAATACTTGTTACTAGTGATTCTGTTGCTTTTAGTTGTAGAGAGGAGAAAAACAGGATAGTTTTGAGATTTTGTTTTCACCCCTGTCTATTTTACAGTTGGTGGTTTTTCAACAGGATTACACAAAAGCTGCTGAACAGATTTCCACAAAACTTGGATGGTGGATGGGTCTCGGCTCTGAATAGACTCTATTAACTTTTGGTACTGATCTGGATAAAAGGACGGATACAGGGATTTTTTTTGCCACTTTCTTAAACGTTGCAAGATAGTTTGTTTTTCCACATTTTCATTTATTTCTCTGGGAATAATGGATGGGTTTTAATGAAAACATGCAGGTGTGTTTAGGTGGCTGGAACTTTTGAGTGAGTATAAAATGGGACTGTTGAGACTTGGCAGAGGCGTGCACTCCAAAGTGCCATTCCAAACAATTCATTTCAAACTGGTTGTTATTTAGCTTTTAATCAAATAGAAGTGTTTATAAGAGTGGATGTTACAATTTTGTCATGCAATTAAACTTTAATCTGCTGTAGATAAAAGTTTATTCATTTCTTGTAGCTAATCATTTAGAGTATTTATCCATTACTTTTAAGTAACTATTTAATTCTTTTTCACACTTGCTAATACGTTTTTAAACACTCTTAATGAGGGAAATTACGGCACCCTAAAACACGTGAATAAACTGCTAGCTGATTCATTATGTGTGTATTATGGATGCATCTTTTTTATAATCAAAACATAAAAAAACACTTTTTCACTCCAACATCTCTTAAGTAATCCTTTTGGGAATCCTGCTCCAAGTGATGAGACAGTCAACACCACAGTCAAACATTATTTAGTGTTATTCATTTTAAAATTAATTAAATATAACAATACAATTTATGTAGCAAGATCTGGTTTTCTAATTATTGCATGTGATGAATTATGTCTTCATATGTTGGTTGGTTTTCCTCCTCCACCATCTGCACTGATTTTAGAAAGCCTGCAGACTGTATGGTCATTCACAACAGTGTATCATTTACCCTTGTCCTATGCACTTTCAGCTCTTGCTGCATTACATTTAAATTATTTCTGTTTAGCTGCTACATACTTGCATATCTCAGCTTTGAGATGAGACTATATTACTGTAGCATCACCTAGAACAGTGTGCTCTCGTAGTGACAGGTATGTGTGTGAGTGTTTGCGGAGGTGTGTGGACTGAATCTTACTTCTGCAGGACGGCCTGCCACTCCCCCAGCCTCTCTCCTATTGGGAAGCGAGCGATCATGCCATGAATCTTGGCCCGCCATTCACTCATATAGTCCTCGATGTCGAAGACAAACGGTTGCTGGCCAAAGTTAGCGTCTACGATCTCGCCTGGAGTTTGAAGCCCCACAGTGGGGTACAGGTTGGGCTGGAAGATATTAGATCAAAAACAATTCAGGTTAAAACAGACTGAATAGAGTAGTCTTTTAGACCATTTATTTAGTACAATTGCACAAAAAATTGCATAATCTTAAAACAATTATAATATGCATGCTGTTTATTAGTTAATGCTGGCAGCAAGCTTGTTAATCTATCTGCAGCCTGTCGAATTGGGACACTGAATAGTGCAGTCAGACCCAAATGCTTATAAGAAAACATGTTCAAATGCTGGTTATGGAAAGCCTCAGGTAACGGCTTGTTAAGTTCCTGTAGTGGAAAACTGTCATCGCATAAACAGGCTGGCAAACAGCACAAACTGTAAGCTGTTTTTCACTAAGCTGTTATTAGATTATAGGGTTCAGTTAGACTTTGGTCTTTTGGTAAATGCACAAACCACCAACAGGGTGTGAAATTAACACCAACACCCAGTTGAATGCTGTTTAGGTTTTGACAATGGTTGGTGCCTCCATCTGCTCTTACAGCCACTGTGGCCAGCAGCCAGCTGTGATTTTGAATTCCTGTTCTATTCTTAAAACCTATTTGGTGGGTAAAACCGTTAAAGTGGCTGTTTTTATTCAGGAGAATGTTCCATTTACTGCGGTGACTGGACCAAAAAAGGTTTGTTTCTGACCCAACTGCCAACATAATCTTAAATTAGATATGGACCCACATGGTCCAAATCCAGTTGTATATTATTACATAGTTTGTCACTAGTAAGTGGAATGGTATGATATGGTTTATATGGGTTTGTAATCTGATATTTGTTTAAATTAATTCAGTAACTTTTCCTTCAAAGATAAACAAGGACAAATTGGAGTATTTTATTGGCTGCCAAGTTACAGGACAGCGCGGTTGCCAGGAGCAAATGTTAGCAGTTAACATTTCTACAAACCACTGATGCGTTTGTGGTACATGGCCTATGGCACATACCATACTGACATTTCTACAAAATGTGTCATATCATGTTCACATTACAGGTTTATGACCTCACTTTCATATCAGGAGGAGGAGATGGTACACCACAGGATATTTTATATTAAGAAACAGGACAATTTCCAGTCGTGTGTGTGGTGACAGCCAATATTTCTGACGAGGACTCAGGACATCTCCAGCAGTGTTTGGAACCAAAACAGCTAATTTAAGCCAATAACATGAACTTTTCCTAACCCTTACCATTTGGTTTTTGTAACTTAACCTAACCAGAGCGAAACCAGAGCATTATCACAACATAACACTGAAATTTAAACCTGAAGAAATGTAGAGCTTCAGCATGAGGCGGTGATGGGGGTAACTAAAAGAGGTATGTCAATGAATGTATGGCAATAAAAAAGTTGAATAAGAAAACAAAAAGCTGGTAGAGTTTAATTTGTACATCGTGAAAAAAGATGCTGCAAGGATGTGATGCACATTTAGGAATACTTACAGGGAGGTCTGTGAAGGCTACACCTGATAGATACAAAGACAAACACTTAAAGTTAAAGTTTATTTGACGATTTCAAGCTTTAAATTAAGCACTTAGTTACAAACTTTATGTTACTACATCACACAATCAGAATCATATAAAACACACAGCATGTTCACTGACCTAAACTGATGCCATTTTTGGTGTAAAAGCAAGTGTTGTTGATGAGGTTAACGCAGCAGCCGATCACGTCCCCTGTTGTGAATGTTGGGCCGTACGGTTGGCCGGTCCCGGAGGAGCAGAAGGAGTGGCCGTCATCTCCATGGTAACCGTATGAGTGCTTGTCCCATCCTAAAATAGGACGAGGATTAGGATTAGTTTTGTCATTTTATACTTGACCTCTCATGAAAAATGTGTTGTTAGCCAAACAACACAGCAAAAGGTTGATCAGAGTGCATGTTGTCTGCTCCCTGTTCAGTTTAATACTGTGCACATCAAGTGGCTGCTGCTGCCGAGCACACAGTCTCTGAACCCACAGGAGCATCTAAGGTGGAGTGACTTGCTCGAGGTCACCCTTAACGGTAGTTGCAGCTGACAGAGGAGACAGTTACTCATTGACTTCCGCTGCTCAGATTTTCCCATCTGACTACCACTGCCTGCAGGGCGTCCCATGAAAATGTACACACACACTATCTGACTGTTTGGCATGTGCTGCAGTGCTGTGGATGACCAGCAGGAGGATCCCATCTATGTAAAGAAACTGGTGAGTCACTGCAAACAGGAACAGCAGCACAGGAGGCTGAACCAGGAGACTCAGCAGCAGAGGAGGATCATGATCATGATTCGCTCATTAAACTCCCTAATTTCTTGTTCCTGCTGGTACTGGCGCATGTGTATGTAGCTGTGACTTCTTTATGTAGCCAGACTGTAGAGCAAAAATCTCACTAATCAGTGTACCGCACATGGTAACGCTTGAGATATCCTTAGAATTTCCAGGGACATTTTTTGGAAAGCACTACGTCATTTAATACAAATTATAGGGAACACAGAGACAGTGTTTAATGAATGAAGCAGAATATGTTTGTGACTCCTTGTCAAAGGTTATGTCCTCAGTGAAGACATGAGAGTGAGTTTTCCTTCATTTATTGTTTCATTTGACTGATTTTTACAGGTCTAAAGAGGTTAAAGTATCGCACTTTACAATGACGCTAGAGAAAGTCAGGAAAACAAATCAACAGTTCTCATCTTTTTATGGAATAGTTTGACATTTCTGTCATGCTGAGAGTTGGATAAGAAGATCAACACCACTTTCATGGACCTCAGGATAAAAAACATGTCTACATCAAGTCCGGCCAAGAAGTAGTAACATGATGTAATCCCTGTAAAATGTTTTTCACCTTCTGATTTAAAAAAACAATCACATGTCAAGTGAGTTTTAGAGCTGCTAGTAGGCAGTTTGTTTAATTTTTCCTTTAGGAGAGGCTTTATGCTATGCTAAGCTAAGCTAAGCCAACCATCTCAGGGATCTAGTTACATATTCATTGTACTGACATGAGAGTAGTACTGATCTCCTCATCTACAATCCTGTTTCCAAAAAAGATGGGAAGCTGTGTAGAATGTTAATAAAAACAGAATAATTTGTAGTGACTGTAGTAATATCCCTTGTGTGATCATGTGTTTGTTCAGGTGATGAACCTCGTCCCATCCCTGCTTGAGAAGGACTGAGCCTCTTGAGTGAGCATATGTCAAAAAGGATTAGCAAATGATTACATTCTGTGTTATTTATGTTTTACACAGCATCATATTGGGGCTGTAACTGTCAGCAAGTGAGCATAAGCATGTTATATTCCTTTAATCATCTGTGACTCCCACAATATACATCTCAACCCGCAGGCCAAAAAACACAGACCTAGACAATCAGTGTACAGAAGCTCAGCTTAACATAAAATATTGTATTCCTTTATCTACAGACAAGCATACAATTCAACATCACAGTATGAGGACAATATACTATCTATTAATGGATCAAAGTTAAGCTGCAACAACTCACTTCAATTAACCAGCCTGCTGAGAGGAAGTTAGACTGGAACGAGTAGGAAATTAAAATGGAATGATCAGCAGACCTCAATGCATTAAAAGGTGCATTATGTATTTGTGGGAAAGATATTTTAATCAGAAGAGAAAGATCTTCATTGACTGTTTTTTTTTTATGCCTAAACAAACTAAGTAAACAAACTGACCCTGAAGGACACACAATACACAACACAATATCATACTGTTTTGGCGGACCCTGCCAACTTTCCAGCTTCTAACAGTGATCTGGGGGCCTTATTTTCCACTGAGAACAGTTTGTTTATTCAGTAATGGAAAAGATATATTTTTCTGATTTTTAATTATTACCTCATTAATAGTGTAAGGCTAAAATTCTGAGTTTGAATTTTCTTTCCTCAAACTACACAGTGCCCTTTTGAAGAAACCAGTTTATATTAACTGCTTACTGGAAAACGGCAGAATGTTTTTTTTATATAAAATCAGGGTGATTTTAAATCTATTTTGAGGTAATTATTGTGGTAACTTCAGGGTCATTTCAAAGAAATTTTAATTTTGTTGCTTGGTTACCACCTACCCACTAGGACATTTCCAGGACTGTTAATGAATTGTTACCAACATAAATATTTACCTCGAAGTACACTTATGCATTCCTAAACACTTACAGCAGGAGTCACTGAGTCTACTAAATCAGTACATTAACATCAGCAGGATTCAGAGACGAGGAGACTCTCATGTTCTCAGTTCTGTCATGTCAGTGTGTGTAACCATGTCATTCATTTCATTTGATATAACCTCAAATAAGCAGTCAAAAAAAGAAAAAGGAGCTTTATGCTGCTCGCAATGGCAAGATGTACATGCAGTGCAGCCAACGTGCAGTCTGACCTCAAACAACCTCTATGTATTTATACCACGCTTAAGAGGCAGTTTACAATCTGTACAGAGTCACATATCTAGTATTCTGCATGTCTATTAGAAATATACCGACACCTCTCATTGATCCGACTAAAGACAGATGTTGATGCCGTACGCTTCCCAAAGCTAAAGTACAACCTTGTGATCGGCATGTTGTGGGGAAAGCAGACGTGACTTTCCGTCTCTCTTTGAATGAAATATCTCTAACAGAGAAAACAAGACAGATCCCGGCCACTCTGGTCCAGTGAATCTAAAGCAGCTGACTAATGTCTAGTAGAACATACAGATTGGATCCACAAAGATCATATCACTGTGATTTCAGTGCAACAAAGGCAGCATTCTACAGCACGGTCCTTCCACAGCGAGAGGACACAACGTCATCTGCTAACATCAGAGATTCACTTTGCGGCTACAGTGTTTGGTTGACAAGCTTGTTATGCACTAATCCAGTTTCGAAGGAATTCTTCCTCCTGACCTGATCGCGCTGAAAAGGGGACCTGAACCCGACAGCGTTCAGCTTCAGCTCGCTGCTGCTCTGTCAGTGTCTCTCCTCAATCACAGCTTGTCTGTCGTTGCCAAAAAGCAAAGCAGGGTTAGTGAAAGTAGGTCGTGGGTGAGCTGAGATATTAGATGCGTACTCGTATATGTTCATATGAGTATCTGTGAGCATGATATAACCGCTAAGCTGAGCAAATGTCTTTGTCTTTGTGTTTACGTCATGTGCATTGGTGTGCTTCTTCTGAAGTCGTGCGCAGACTGTTCCGCCTCTACAAGCGCTCTTTAGTGCAAATGTGCATATACTTCTGTGTGTGCATGTGTGTGTGAGGGAGGGAGGTATTAGATTAATCTGCTGACAGGGATATTGCCTCTAAAGCCAGGCTCACTGCTCCAACATGCTAATGAAATGGGCAGGCCTCCACAGCAGGATCAGACACAGAGGTCAGCAGTGGAGAACATTGTACTATTAACAGACAGACAGACAGACAGACAGACACACACACACGTATATAAAGACAGAATAATGCGTGTGTTCCCAAGCACATTACAAACACATGCAGTTGAATATAACATTATATGCAAAACGTGCACAGATGCACAGGCGAGCGGGGACAAACACAAACGAGTCGACTTAGAGACGCAATCAGTCGGTCCAGGACACACACGGATAAATCTGCACAGTTTGGGACAAACACACACTGGCACACAAACACACTGAGTCGGTCGGAGTTAAGGCAATCAGCAGTAATCTGTCTACCAGGGCTACAGACCATCTGTAGTGGAAACCTAGCAACCAGAAATATTTTCATAACTAATGTGTGAGCGGGTTCGGATAACACGCCCCTCCACGCAGTGCCGTTCCACGCTATTCCAGCCTTTGTGTGACATTTGACACATGTGAATCAAGAAGAGGGGAGAACGAATGATCTTTGTGTGTATGTGTGCGTGTGTGTGTAGTCTGCTGAACAGGCTGCCCTGATGTCCACAGCATTCCACAAGCCTCGGCCACCGGACAGATCTTGACTGCTCAATAAGCAGGTCAAATGGCCCCAGCGAGGGCTGGAAGCCCCAGAACGTGATTGGCCAGAGCAGAGGAGAGGTCTGATTGGTTGTGAGATGCAAGGGGCTTTATTCAGGCTCTCGGCTGCTATATGGCTACTATGCTTCCTCTTACGTCATCAGAGATTACTGGACCATTCACGGATGTCATTGTATGTGTGTGAGAGTGCGTTTGTGTTTGTTAAGTGTTTGGAGACATGGTGGGCAGGGGGCTGAGGGCACGAGAAGAAGATAAAGCCAAAACAGAACAAAAAACTACGAACACACACAGGGGAAAAGTGGAAGTCAACAAAGAAAACAAAGATATATCTCCTGGCTATGAAATCTTTTTCCGAATTCATTTCAACTCACATTAATGAATGACGTAATCATGTGACAATCGGCATTGCCATTTTGTTGGTATACAACTTAGAGAGTACGAACATTCATGCGTCAGTAGACAAAGGCTTGGTGATTGTTGACACACGTTCCTAGTAGCACCTTTGTTCTCTGGTTCCTCGCAGTAGACACAGGGGCCATGGTCGGGTTCCAACTTTATTCATACATGTTTTTATTCACACTGATTTGACTTATCTTACATATCACAGTCAGTTCACTCATCATGATGAGTACTACGCAGTAGTGTTGTCATGATACTGGAATTCCTAACTTAGATACCACACCTTGAAAAACATATATTCGATACCATGTGTGAAACCATAGGAATAAACAGTGAGGGCATAAAAAAATGTAGATTTCTATTAAAAGATTAATATAAAAAGCTGTGGCGTGTGTGTCAACTCACTGTCGGAGAGAAGAGAAAGCAAGAAAGCACAGCTGGTATCAGTAGTGATACTGTGGGAAACTAATACTGAAACTGTTTTAAATATTCAGTATCGATTTTTTTACAGATATTTCAATATTTTAGACAACACTATGATTCACCCTGTGAAAATGGTTGTAAAACGTCATCTGTGACTCTGGAGATGTTTATATATTACATAAACCAACTTTTGTGATGTCACCATGACGTCAGCCGGGTTATCTCAGTTTATGCACATTAAGATTACCACAAGGAGGAGTCCTTAGACACTATTGAGTCGCATAATGGGAAGTGAAGAATGATTGAACCAGTGTTTATGGGATTTAAAAGGTACATTGTGAAGTTTTTGATCACTAGCAGTGCTAATTTGTTGTAATTTTGCATATGGGCATCTGTTTTGTTTATAACATGCAGGTATGTGAGCACTAGGCATTCCAATACACATTTCTGACAGCATTTACACACCATTCCATTGATGGAAAAGATGGTAGCTGTAATGCACCAACAAACCTAGCAGTACACAGGCAAAGGCAGTGAAGCAGAAAGATAACTAGCAAACATGAGTGTGAACTACGAATGTCATTTTGGTTTCAATAGCCTGGCACCCATTAACAAGTAAGTTACAGGTTCATTATTAAAAATAATAAAACTGAAATACTAGAGGCACTTTCCTATTATCCAAATGACTCAATGAGCTCCGGCATGCTATGTCGGCATGCCGCTTTTCTGCAAGGCTGTCTGACGGAATGTTTCTGAGTGAGGAGCACACCAGTTCAACTCCGCTGGACCCTTTTCACTTTGTTTGTTTCGTTGCTTTACCATTGCTAGAAAAGGGAGTACACTGGACTATATCTCCCAGTCAGCACTGATGAAGTTAGCATTCAAACTGCTTTTTTGCCCGTGTTTAGTCACAGTAGCTGTCGATGTCATAACATGCTCGGGCACAAGGAACAAAACCAGTTCTTTGAATCCCTCGGCCTCTACCACACTGATTGGCAGCATAAAACCTTGGACCAGCGCATCACACTTTCTTCCCTGGCCAGCAGCAATGTGATGTTTGGCTGCGTAGTGCTACTACCACGGAACTGAAGAGTCGCTTCACACATTCAAGTTTGGTTTAACTTTGTTGTCTCTCTGGAGGAAATGTCCCCACAATGATCTTCTTTCAAAGCCTCAGACTGCTAAAGCAAAGTCATTAGTAGACAGTTTGTCTGTAAGCAACTTTGAGTTTACCCAAAAATAAATTATCTTTACAGCAAAACAGGGTTGTCTCATTCTCCTTTACCGCTATAGAGGATAAGTACTTGCTTTAAAATGAAAATAAAACAAACATTAAAGGTTCCATACAGCTCATCCAGTGTGATCCAAGTGTCTAGGCGCCCAGATATACCAAACTGATTTAAAAAGCACATTATTTAGACCCTCAACACACTTGTGCATCCACTTTATAAGTTGTGTAAGCTAATGCTTTTAGCTTTGCAGCTACAGTGAATATTTCTGCTTGAAATTATGTGAATATTGTGGTTTCAAATTAATCTGGAATGTCGTGGCTTCAGGAGACTTGGATTTTGAGTACAATTTAAAGTAAGTCTGTTTTGCTTTAAGCTCTCTGAAATTTCACCTGACTTTCCATCAGAATGGGGGTGAGTTAATAATGACTTAATTTTCATTTCTGTGTGAACTTATCGTTACACCTGTAAATGGATAAGCATGTAGAGTAACTGGTCAGAAATAACATTGGTGATTAACCTTTGACATCCGCAGTGTGAACAGTGATTGAACTAAAATGGGCTAAAATTGGCTTTACAAATGTTTTAGGAAAAACAGAAAGCATTCAACACCTTGGCAATCCTCAGGGATACACACAATGCATTTCGGTGAGCAACACTGAATAAACCATTACTTTTATATGTTTACAATAGAACTCCACAGGGTACCTTAAATCAACACTAGGGACTGAAAGTCAGGACATCTTTGCCTCTGATGTATTGATTCTTATCATTTATTTTTAAGTCCTCCAACTACATAAAAATGAAATACTAAATTGCTTGAGTATGTTTTCAAATCTTAATGTGTTAACACAACTTCACTCAGCATAATCCAGTAGATGTTATAGTATATAACTCAAACAGAACCGAGTACAAGTTTACACAACAGGTTAATTTTGGCAAAGATTGTATTGTACAATTGCTCACAATTGGTATGTAAGAAACACATTCACAAAAATGTCCAGAATTTTAAAACTGCATATTCTGTTCATTTAATGTGGTGTTGGCTTAGGCCCAAAACCATGTTCAGTGTAAAATAGTGTTTGAGCAATCTGTCATTACAAAGTGAGAAGCAATGTTTGTCCTGAGTCAGATTATACTGAGGTCAAACCACAAGCCGGAGTCAACATCATCTGTCACTGATCCATATGACTGCTCAGTGACATGTCCTGACATGTTCTTTCTGCAGCTGTCAGACTGTTCCTACGGAATCCACAAACCACATCCGATTACTATAGCAACGCCACACATCCTCATCTTCTCCTGCTTTCATCCTCAAATCTCATAAATGTTGGCACTTCTCCAGCTACTTTCACTTATCCACAAAATCCATTTCTTGTCACTTTCTTCTTTCCTTTCATCTACATTCATATCTCGCCTCCACAAACTCCACACATGAAAATATCATCCATCTCTCCACACCGCTGCAGCACCAAAAATATCTCCGGCCTGAGGGAAAACAATGACTAAGTGCTTATGGTCAATCTCTTTCCAGTGTTTACATTGTTGAATAAGAACATCTTTATTCCGTCATGTATTCAACTAAAGAAAACCAACAACACAGCACTGTCGATGCTTGATTGTAATCTGAGTCAATAAGGGTCTTAGGGCTGGAGCCGTGGGCCAATAAGTAATTAGAAAAGTTTAGGGTCAAGGTCTTGGCCAGCCCATCCGGACTGATTAATTGTACTGTGCAGACTGTCCTGTGTGTAACCACAACTGAACAGAAGAAGACAGCACTGCAGGGTGGTTCTCTTCTTGCCAAAGCACTGGTCCGATCCGACTGCTGCTAAGTGTTTGAAATTCTGGCTCGAGCCCAGCAAGCCAATGTTATTCTTGGATGTTGGCGTGATGAAGTGCTCGCCATACACTCTGTTCATGTTGACTAACCTTGGGAGTCCTTATTTTCACCGCATTCCGCTGATTGCAAAAAGGCAGACTCCTCTTGTAACCACACCCATTACAACATCACTTAATTCATTTAAAGCAAATAAATGCTTATCTGTCCATTTACCGTCCCCTCAATATTATTTTATGCTTATATCATTCAGTTACTCACCAGGCAGTCTGTTCATGTTGACTCCCTGAGCAGACAGGCCGATGCCCATGTATCTGCGAAGAGCAAGAGAAGAAAAAAATTAAGCTGTGGAGGATTTTACACAGTATACAACATGGAATCCCCTTGAAACATATCTCTAATCGCTCAAACTATCAACTTTTGGGGGTTTTCTCAGGTAAACTTTGAAAAATTCTCAAATAAAGCTTTGGATCGTATATCAAAGAGTAGCAACCAGATGTAACTTTGAACATACTGTGTTTGATCTCCTTTCACATCCCAGTGTTTCCCCTACCATTCTGTTGGCGGGGCGGCCCGCCCCCTTGAAAAACGTGAAAATCTAGGCGCCAACCCGCGCTTGTTGTCTGTTTCTCTGCACACTGTTGGATGCTATTTACATTTTACACTTTTCATTCAAATAAGCTAACGTAGCTGCCACATATGTTTATTTTCATCTATGAGACCTACATTTATCTTCCGAAAATGAAGCTATCCAGCCCGTGTTTAATCTCCAAAAAGCTGCAGGTAAATTAATCGGCTCGGGTTCTTCTACCGGTATGACGGTGAAGTTTTGACCGCAGATCACTTCAGCAGACCCGGGCTGGGCTACTCCGCCGCTCCGCTACAGGTGCGGCTGGTCTGGACTTCTCCAACCACGTCGGAGCAAATGGGCAAACAAGCGTTATTTGGATAAACTGGCGGCACAACGGGAAAAAACAGCTACTTTCTCACACGAAAAAGCTTCAAAACCTGATGTTACCGGCGCTATAGCGGAATTTAAAACAGAGTTACGGCAGTTTGAAGTTAGCCTTAGCGAGGGCAGGTTTGCGTTTATAAAATAAGCGCAAATTCTATCCTTATGGTTTTCTTCATAATCAAAGGACAACAGGTGTTTTATTTTTGTGAAAATGACCAGAAGTGCGTTACTTACTACGGCTGGCTTGGGTAGCGCTGAATTAATCGGAACAAAACTTTAAACAGCTGTTATTATTATGTTATGTAAGCCAGCTTGTATGATTCTTGCAAGATAGCAAGTCAGCTGGCCTTGTATTGATGGCTAAATCTTTAAATAGATTATAATATATATATATATATATATATATATATATATATATATATATATATATATATATATATATATATATATATATATATATATATATATACATATATATATATATATACATATATATATATATATATATATACATATATATATATATATACATATATATATATATATATATATATATATATATATATATATATATATATATATATATATTTTATTTTATTTTATTTTTTCAATTCAGGAATGTTCTCTAGGTTCTGTCGGACTCACAAAAAATCCCAGCCCCTACCCAACCTGTCCTGTCCAGCTCAGCCTCGTACAGCCCAGCCCTTCAATGAAGTGTTTGAGTGTTTCTGTTTTGTTAATGTTGCTCTGTTGTGTTTTAATTAAAATAAATTGTTCTATTCATCACCTTGGTCTGAGGAGTCGCTGAATGTAAATGTTCAATGTAAAACATTTTCAGCCGGACGAGGCCCCCCCCCCATCCCGCGGATACCACCCCGCCAACAAAAAAACCTAGGGGAAACACTGCATCCCAAATGTGTAGAGTGGTTTAGGCAGAGTCAACTGCCTCCAAAGTAAAGTCTGAACATCAAAAGTGTCGGTGAGAGTTGAAGCTTAGGAGTCAACAGTGACATCATAAGTCCGTCACACGAGGATAAGCAGTTGGCCCGCATCCTTCTCGTGTAAGAAAGCTTACGAAAGGCCAGCAAAAAACCTTTTTGCTCAATTGAACGAGCCATCAGAATTGTCAGTTGAACACGTTTGGCATCGTCTCAGCTTGCTTTGGCACACTTTGATATCAACACTCAAATCCCAACAATAAATTACATTTCGTCTAAGCTGAATAGATGGCCTTTTTCACAAGATTCATTCTTTTTGCTCAATGACATCTCGGCTGGGAGAGGATGGAAAGACACTGGTGTCACATTAGTCAACTGGTAGATGATTTTAAATAAGTTGAACTCAGAGTGGGGCGAGAATAATGAGGCAGAGTCACAGGATGAAGTAAACATTATTGTTCCAGCAACTGTTCATCAAGGGGAAATTTAACTACTCAGTTTGCAATTAAAAATAAGAAGACAAAGGCTCAATCCCATTTCCAGTTGCTCAGATCAGAGTTACAAGGGGTAATGGTGTAAATATCCTCCTGTGAAATAAGACAACCCTTCAGACCCTCATTAGTCATCACTAGTCGGCATTTATGTGAACAGAGGCAACCAGACATTTCCAACATGCCGCAACATTGAAATACCTCGAAATGCGGGATTGTCATGCTCGAATCAGCAATTAGCTAACTGTTCTAGTCATTTTATACTTGTCATAAAGAAAATGACCATAAGACATTAAAATGAAAGAGTTCTAATAAGCCTCATAAGGCTTAATAAGAAACATCTGTTTGGAGGGCAAAGCAGCCCTAACACTTCACCCTACTCCTGTATCCCAAAAATAATCTGGACGCCCTTCTCCTAGACGTGAGCGAAGTAACATAATAAAGAAGGAAGATCCTCAAACCTCCTCTCTTTGCTCCCCCAGATTAAGAGATAAACTGGGACATTCATTGCAACCAATAGTATTAAATTATAATTATTAATTTACATATTTCTTGTAGTCAAATTAAACATTCATTTTGCTTGAGGAAATATCTTTGAGGGATGTTGTGACCTTTGTATTTATTTGTTCAAAACTATAATTGCCAAAATGGGCAAATCTAAATTTGTATTGATATATGCCATATGTATGTATATTACTACATACTTTAAGACAAAAGATACCCTGTGTTGTGATTTATAATCACAAGTAAAAAAAAATAAAGAAATGAGTTTGTTGTTTTGAGTTCCCATGAGTCATTTGCGATTACCACATCTTGCCCCATGAAAGACAGACAGCTGATACTAATTAGACCCACCCTTTCTATGATGTGCATTCGGTCGAAAGTGTTGACTATTGTAAAGGGAGGTCTTAAATAACTAACAGCTGATAATAAGCACTAATCAACAACTTGTTCAAAATGTAATTTAGAGGCTTTAAGCTTGGAGACTGTTTCCACACACATGTCCAACAACTGTGAAAGTTCAAAGAAACCTGAGACCTGAGGCCATAGTACTGACATTTTGTGATGCAGTAGTCAATATCATAACAGGGGTTTATACATGCAGTGCATCTTATGTCAATTTAGCAGTGTTTGTGATGCACTGCATGTCATTATTTCATGTTGCAACTTAAATATGAATTCAGTATGTTGTTCAGTCCTGCTGTTGGAAGAGTGACCCAGACAATCGCTTCATACAATCACACTGCTGTCTGGTGTTTACAAGCAGCTTGGTTGATTCTGAAGTCTTTCACATTAGGTAGTAGTTTCACACACAGACACTCCCACAGTGCAGTTGTCTTTTACACTACAGTTTTGCTCTGTTTGCACCGAGCTGTTCAACAGTATATTGTGCAACTTGAGGCTTTTATGACTTTTTTTGAAGGCTAGGACATCTAAGCACCTGGAGAAGCAGTGTCAACAACCCCAGCAGATGCTTAAAGTTAACTCAGTAACTTTTAGTGACTACTTCTTGAATAGTGTCACCTATTCTGGCAGTCTTCTTGGAGCTAATAGTGCCTCAATAGTTTACTCAGTTAGTCAATATATCAGTCCAACCAGGTTAAAAATGTGAAACTGGATATGGATAACCAATATTTTGCAATAGTGCCTGCAGAAAAAAGGCATTATAATCTACCAACAAATTTTCTCTGATACCAGTTTAAAAAGGTATCACATGATGGTATATCACACGGTAGAAGAGGCTATCCTGCCTTGCATCTCTATTGAATGATCTTTTTTATGTACAATCGTACTGTCCCTTTCCTGTTTCTGGAAAAAATTGGGCCAAATTTCACATTGAAATAATTCTGGTGCAGCTTAGATAAGAGTTTAGATTTTTCAGCTACACAAAACCTCGACAGTCAGGTTTTTGCCCTCAGATTTAACAAGCCAGGTTATTTTTGCGTAAGGCAACATTTTTGGGTTGAAACGTGCTCATTTTCACAGTCACAGCAGATGCACATAAGTTTAAATGTCTAACACTGTTGATGCAACTTTTGTCACTGAAACACTCAGAGAGCAGCTGATGCAGATATTGGCACCAAGATGACTCCAACAGAGGTCATGAGTGACATATTTGGAGGGACTGTTGTATCTGGCAATGAACTTGAATAGTCATATCAAGATCGCAGTTTTTATGCAGACTCATGGTGAGTATATGCTGCTGAAGCAAGTTCACAGATTCACAAGCCACCACACTGAGACAGGGCCGTGTGATCTTAGCAAAACAACCACTAGAAAACAAGGATGAACAAAGAAAGTAAACTCAAATCCAGATATTTGACACATTATGGAGAAAAACTTCAACTATGAAAATATAGAATACATATGAAATTAATTTATTTGTATCAGTGCTGACAATTTCACAAGATACAGTAGACTTTGTAGATAAACTGCTATAATGCCATACTGCATCAAAAAACACAACTATGCTTGACATGATAACATTTAGCATCTAATGTTTATTTTGTCAACAGGTTAATGTGCATACCTTGAGCATGATAAATGCTAATATTTTACATCCTTCAGGGTTCGACATAACCCATGGCCCGCTGGCCCGGGGCCAGTAAAAGTAGGTGCAGGGCATGTCGATTGGTCAGTCAATCGCTGATGATATTGAATGATATAAATGAATAAATGAATATAAATGAATAAATGAATTATAGGAGTGAGAGAAATAATACATCTCAAAATATTAAATATGTTGTCATTTCAATTTTGAAATTTTAATACTTGTTATTACGCAAACCCCTATTACTTTTTGCCATCATTGCCAGATTATACTGATTTTGCAGGGACAGACTCTATAAACAATTAAATGGGAACAATTTCAATGTTTTTTTTCCCAAAAATTGTTATTTTCATTTTTTCGTGGCTGGACCACTAAAATTTCACATGGGGCCAGTAAAGCTCGAATCTACTGGCCAAGTGGGCCAGTAAGAAAAAAATGTTATGTTGGACACTGTCCTTATATTTAGCATGTAAATATCTGAAATTTTAGCGAACATTTATTAAGTTAAGTTACCATGATAATGTGTAGCATGTTCTCACTTTTTCACTCCAGCTAACATTTAGCACGTTAACAACACTGATATCTAACCATTGGCATGGTAGTGTGCTATGTTTACATTTTTCTCAAAGCACAGTTGAGGCCTCTATGAATTCAGGAATAATTTTATTCAGAAACACCCCGTCATGAGTGGAAGCTGAGTGCTGCTGTTAGCTTCATTCATCCTCTGCAGAGCCTGAATTTCTGCAATTCTTCAAATATGTGTTTACTGACTGTGTTTACGTCTGTACATTGTGAGCGACGGAAAAAACTGGAGTAAAATTCTTTGTATGTGTTCACATACTTGGCAAATAAAGCTGCTTCTGATTCTGATATTTATCAAGACAGGACAAGACGAACCTATATATCTATCCGAAGATTAGGCCTGGTATTTAGTTTTAATAATAAGATGAATTAAACTCTGTCCAATTATTTGGATTACAGATCCAAATAAACAAACAAACTTCACGTTTGTCAAGATTTGGGTACATACAGTACACGGAAACTACATTGCATTTTTGCAGTTGGCAGTTTGCTCTTTTAGCTTATAACTTAACGTATACCTACAAATCAAAGGTACGACCCTGCTTGATGAGAACTATGGCACCTGGCCTGCATGATATAAGGGATTTTCAATAACTCTGTTCAACACTGAGATGAAGATGTGACTTGGTAAATAAACAAATACTTAAGGGCCCTAATAAGTGCTTCTTTTCTTCCTCAGACAAGCGGTTGCTAGCCCCACCAAAATGAAACTAATTAATCTGAGGGCAACTGATGGCTAGCTTGGGGTTCATCTGAATGACCAGATGGTATGAATGCATGGCTCAATCTCATAGGTCAAAATGATTGAATTGCTCATTCATTCCAAAAATCATGTTTTGTAATGCTTATATTGTGGTGATGATGAAAAAATACAATTTAACGGTCAGCAATACCGGTGTCGATGAAAATGGCATATGTGCAATGTTGACCTACTGACATAAGGCTGTAAAAGTTACCGTACTAACATGGAACCCATGAAACTAAGATTGAAATGTGTTGTTTCTACTTACCCATCGCGACCTTTGCTGACTATCTTGACTTCAAAGTAGTAGATCCCACAGGCAGCGGGGATTGGGTGTGTGGCTCTCACTGATGCTGCGTCCTTGTGGTTCTTACCATGGCCTGCAATAGGAGAAACATGAGGTGTAAATGAATAATATAGTAAGTGGTAATGTCTTCTGGATAATAGATCTTCAGGGCTTATGGTTGCTTTAAGTTATAGAGCTCAACGGTGACCACACATATTTTGAATTGTTCCAATTTCTGAGGTAAATTTTCCATTCTTTCACTCAATTGATATTTCAGAAGTCGTAAATGAAGTTTAAAGCCTGGAACCAAGGCAACAAATGACGAGCAGAAGGATAACCATAAAATATTTAATCAGGGAAGAAATAAAAAGTGCAAGACAGCAAAAAAGGTAAAGGCACAAGACTGTCTACAATTATCTGAAGGGTGTAGTGGTGGGGAATAACATAATAATAAGTACAAATACTTTGTCACTGTACTTAAGTAGATTTTTCAGATGTACAGTATATACTTTACTTAAATGTGAATTTGTCTGACATATTTTACTTTTACTCGCTACATTATAACATAAATATCTGTACTTTGGCTATCAGCGCAGTAGCGCAGTGGTAAGCACTGTTGCCTCACACTTGGGGCAGGGCCTTTCTGTGCAGTGCTTGCATGTTCTTCATGTTATTGCGTTGGGTACTCTGGTTTCCCTCACCATCAAAACATGCACACTAGGTTAATTCTCCAGTCAGCACCAAGGCACTTGCTCAGATCTGGAGTTGGTCCCCGGAAATGTTCGCTGCCCACTGCTCCCTCAGGATGGGTTAAATGCAAAGCACCAGTTTCACTATGTTGTATATTGTATGACATGATATGGAAACAGAAACAGACAGATTGGGAGACTTGAATTGGGAGAACAGACGTCTTGTACCTGCAGAGACCCTGCAGCCCCTCTGCCTGGATTTTCTTAGGTTCTAATTTTGTTGCTGTGCTTGAGAGGCTTTACCAACCCAAAATGTTGATATTTGACACCCTGAGAATGAGATTCAACCATCAAGTAATTTTCTGGTGCCTTTACGAACAGTTCAAATCCTAATGATTCTACCTATAAGTTTAATAGTCTTAGTTCTTTATAATATCAATATGGCGTAAAGTTCAGAAAGCTTTGTATATGTGTACTTCTGCCAAGTATGATGATATGACACAAACTTCTATCAGTGCATTTTATTCGCACCAGCTAAGTGTTTATGATCTTCAAAATAGTAACGTTTGCGAGTCTACTATATAAGAAAAAGCTAAACCTGACTAAGAAAATCAATTAATTGCTTATTTGTTAGATATTTACTGCACTTTTTATTTTCATAAGTTTTTCATGTGTTATTTTCTACTTTTTTGTTTGTTTGATGAGCAACTTCCTCTCTGTCTTACTTCATTTTCTAGGACAACATATATCAGATAGTCACATCTAACTGTTTAACTTGATGTACTGGGACACAGAAGTAAATCTTATAATCAGTCATGCACAGATTTAGCTCAGCTATGACTGATTTTCTCCCAATAATCCATACTTTTATAAAAGGCAATGTTTTCTATCATTATTTTTATTCTATCATTTCTATTTATTTTGTGTGTGTGAAGATAATCCCCTACTTATATACAGTCAATGATAAAGATGTAAATAACAGGGTCACAGGGCTCATGTAAGGTGTCTGGACCAATAACATTCAGGCACAACAGTCAATACTGACTGTCATTCTATATTCAGATGGCCACTTATGCAATCCCTGGGGTCATGAGAGAGAGAGGTATGTTGTGTAACTGCTATCTGGGCTGTACAGTAAACATGAGCATCTTTCTGTTACATGTAATCACACCATTGACTGATCGGGAGCTCCTTGTGTGTGTGTGTGTGTGTGTGTGTGTGTGTGTGTGTGTGTGTGTGTGTGTGTGCATGTATGAAATGTAGATAGGCTGTAACCTTAAACGAAGCAGCTGGCTGTCAGCAGACACCTTGAGGCTGTTGCAGTGTGTGTGTGTGTGTGTGTGTGTGTGTGTGTGTGTGTGTGTGTGTGTGTGTGTGTGTGTGTGTGTGTGTGTGTGTGTGTGCATGTGTTAGAGACAGACAGAGCATAGGAAAATCCAGCTACTTACAAACAGCCAGCTGGGGATGCACAGAACATGACAACAGTAATGATCAAAACTGCTGAGTGATTGAAACTTAGCTCATTATTCTGGTCTCTATTTAATTGATGATATGCCTTTATCTAATTTAAGCTCATGGTGATTTTTTCACAACGTCATCATCACACCATGCACAGGAGATAAATGTAATGCATACTGTCATCACAATGATAATGATATGATTAGCTTCACTCAGTTCTGCCTGTTCTACGACTCAACATATCTACTGTGGTACCAAGGCATGTTATTACTGCACATTTATTCATGTGACCAGCATGCTCGTGCATGTGCATGTGTGTGTGCATGTGTGTGTGTGTGGCGTGACTGTCTGGTCCAATGGTTGGAGCAACATTTGCGGCATCTATTTTTAGCTGCTCCTCGTGAAAACGAGTCGTCAGTAGGCCAACAGGTCTCTTTGTAACTGCATAGAGGGGTAAGAGAAATGGACACTACTTTTAACATCATCTACCACCCCCTAATTAACAAACCTAAATTTAAAAGAATGCCTTCATGAAAAACAAAGGGCCAAAACATTTTTATCATGCAAGATATTCCCCATTGTCAGCTTGTTATTTAACTGAACAACTGAGACAAAACTTTACTTTGAGAAACACCCTTCAGCTGTTCTGTGACACCTCTCCACCAGAGGTCCTGGGTCAAAGGTTGATTTACTTTTTCTACCCCACAGCACATTGAGGCCTCAGTTGCTTACTAGGAAACCAGCAAACACACCCTAGGCTCTATCCTTGACCACGAGAAGGGGAAAGTACAAAATCTATCAGTTCAATTACAGAAAGTCCAACAAAAGCCGCAGTTCCACGTTGTCATATGCCTCGTCACTTCAACAGCAGCAGCAGCAGAAGAAGAGTGAATAGTACAATTTCACCAATGAAGAAGAGATATTACCACAGTGGGCACAAAATGCTACCACAGAAGATGTACAAAACATTAACATGGCTTGACAAAGAGAATCACTGTCATTCAGCCGAAGCATTCAAAATCTACTAAAGCCTACTAAAGATGACAACCGCATTTTCTTGGATACCATCCTAGATTGGTTGAACAGTGTTTAGACTGATAGAGGAAACACAGACAATCTCGCTTTTGTTTTGCAAGGTTACATATTGCCTGTCACAGGTATCGTCAGCACTTACAGTACAATTTAACAAGGAATTATTTGGCCCCCAATGAACTAAGTATGTACTAATCTTATACAAGTGACAAATACTGAACATCAAGAAAAAGATTTGGAGCTCTGTCCAATACTGGCCTCAATGGGAAAGGCCATGCCAAACTGCAACACCTAAACACTGTAACCCCTACAGATTTAATGGCCTAGTTTAGTCAAAGGTAAAAGCCACATTCACGCTGTTTTGTTCAGACTGTAATCACCAGCAGAGTTGGAAAAACCTTTCACATCGGCCTTACTTTTTGTAATTCCAAGAATCACTGACAACACTCCAGCTGTTATGTGTCATACTTGGTGAACAGAAATACGAAAAATGCCAACAATCCAGTGACAAAATGGCTGCAAAGCCTCCATCACTGGCAGCTGCATTGAAAAAAAAAATCCAATATTAACACAAATTAAGTCGATTCAGCAGATTTCAAACTAACAATACAGTGTGTTTGTCTCTGGTTTAACTTGCTGACAAGTCACTACTAATGCTTAACACAATAAAGTTAGCTAACCAAAGGCAACCGTCTTGCATATGTGTTAATGTGTTAACACTCTCAAGTCTGGATAACTTACTTCCTATTCTGCCGACACTGAATGAATGCAGTAAATGGCAAGGGCCACATGTCAACACTTCATCGTTTACTTTTACTTAAAATGTAATTCAAACCTCTCAGAACTTTAGAAATAGGCTTTCCAGTGTTTTAATTGTTGCCGTTAATGTTGCAAAGACATGCAGATCATTTACGTTTTCTTCAGAGACGCATCTACCAACAACCCAGGACAAAAGGTAGGCTTATTAAATAATAATCATTGATGGAGACGTGAAAGCAGATAAACATGGTGCCAGGCTGCCAGCCTGACTGGATCATCAGTCTGCCTTAATTTTTCCAGGAGACTTGCGCTATGTGGCAAAATTAACCACCCAGTAAAAGCGAGGTTTAGAGAGAGCCAATGTAAACGCAAATTGCATCATTATTCTGTAGCCATTACATTGTGTGATCAACACTGACTTCATAAAGATAAGAAAAAGCTAAAATCTTGTCTCCTGTAAGTTTAAGTTAAACCTCCAGTAAGTAGGTTTTACTGTTTTATCACTTGACTGTCTGTAATGTATAACAGTTACTCGCACATGAGGCTAATTTTGCATTCAGCTCACTATTTTTGTTAGCTGGCTCGACCAGCTGAATCTATACAGCTCTCATCAAACTCCACTCCCATCATGCAATAAAATAACATCAGCAGCAACTCTGAAAATACAAGCACAAACTAGTCATGATGATGATAGAAAAGCTATGGAAATTAGACCCAAGATAGAACAAACCAGAAATCTTCACACCCATGGAACATTCAAACAGGTGTTGCTCTAGTTTTGCTGTAATGGGTAACTTACACCTTTGAAATTCTTAGTTTATAAGCTCGAAATGGCCTGAATTTTTCAAGCACCTTTCCCCAAGGTGCTCTGCAGTGTGACACAATCATAAGCACATGCCAGTAATGTCTTGGAGCCAATGAGGTTCAGGGTTTTGCTCAAGGATACTGTAAAAGGACAGGCGTAGCTGGGGATTGAACCATCCATCAATATACAGTGCCTATAAAAAGTATTCATCCCCCTAATTGCTTTACCCTGTATAATTGGAATCATGGTCAATACACAAGAATAAATGCTGAATGCTTTGGGTCATTGTCTTGCTGAAATTAAGTTTTTTCCCAAGTCGTAGTCCTCTTGGTTTTCCTCCACATGGCTCTACGCTGACATTTTTCCCAACATGCACATGTGCTCCTAAAGTAAAATATCTGGGAGCACAAAGATATGGGAGCACAAAAAATATTTATCTATTGATTTATCGAACTCTTCACACTTAAATAGGCAGCACAAACAGATTGATTGATTTTTGATTTCATTTTTTTCATTTCAGGCAGCACACAACAATTTCTTAAATCAACAGTGATTCAATTTTTTTCATTTCATTTTGCATCCAATGTGTACTAAACACAAAGGATGTCAGTTGTCTCAAATACGATAGAAAGAGGTGTCTTATTCCTCCAGTTTATACAATTGACTGCTGGTTTGGAGTCACTGGGTCACATAACATGGAAGATATTGAGAAAACTGCAATTATTTCGTATTAATATATTTATGCTAAATAATTTAATGACTTAGACTTTCTTTAGTTGTCATTTGAATTACACTTTACAGTGCAATGGGAACAAAATTTTGTTTCAATGGCTCAGGATAGTGCAGGATAAAAAAACAACAGCATGTAAAATGGTGGAAAGTAGGATGGAGGGAAGCGATGTTCTCCGCGGATTTGCCTCCAGCCCAGATGCTAGCCCTGCTGGAAAGCCGCGCCTCTGTCCTTGGTAACAACTAGGGGTGGGAAAAATAATTGATTCTTGGATGAATCGCGATTCGGACGTGGATGATTGTGAATCGATTCACAAATGTCAAAAATCGATTTTCTACATGTTAATTGACAACGTAATGTTGACGGAACGCAAGAGGCAGAACTCAGAAGTGTGGAAGTGCAGCGCCCGGACAGTTGACGGCGTGCACACAACAAAAAACATGGGATGTGTTGTGAATGTCTGTACTCACAAACAACTCATGGGTGGAACGTCTGAGGCATTTGTTCACGCCGAGCGGTTCGAGAGCAGCGTGGAGACCGCTGTTGGCTGTTAGCTGTTGGCTGTTAGCTGTTGGCTGATAGCTTTTGGCTGATAGCTGTTGGCTGATAGCTGTTGGCTGATAGCTGTTGGCTGATAGCTGTTGGCTGTGGCGTTGAGTGTGCAGCGTCCAGGTTAACTTGCGACACCTGTAGCTAACTATTGGGTATTTCTGTCATTCTGTCGTGCGTTCAAATGGTTACTTAAAGCCATCGTTTCCAGTTGCTTATTAAGCTGAATCCAAGTCGATATGAAAACTGTACACTGTCATACAGCCCGCACAGTATGTTGAAATCCAGCCCGAACTCAGCGTGAGGTCAGTCAGCTGTGGCAAAGTGTGAGACGTCCAGATCAACCTGTGATACAAACACCTGTATCGACCGTCGACCAGCTGCAGCTGTATTAATGTACTACATGTATGCTGCTACAGGAACACTTTTCTTTTCCTTTTGGTTCTTTGCAAAGCTGGATGTTTGCTAGCAAATGTAACCCTCCAGTTGACTTGCCACATTTCTTTCATTTGTTTTATTAAATAAATATATTGGAAGTAAATTAAGTATGGATCATTACAAATACTTTGCTTTGAAAGTACCAAGTGGTCACACAGAGAGAAAAAAGTAGGAAGTGATTGGCAAACTCAGATTTTATTTATTTATTCTTTTTAATCGTGCATGGAAATGTACATAAAAAACGAGATGCATCAAGAATCGATTTAGAATCGAATCGTTGACCTCTGAATCGGAATCGAATCGAATCATGAGGTGCCAAGAGATTCCCACCCCTAGTAACAATGCCTCCGCTTGCTCCTCTGTCGGCTTGTGATGCTAGGAGCGTCCATAGCAACTGGGTCTTGTCGGCGTAGGTCCCTAAATCAGTTTCCAGCAATTCAGCGCGAGGCTCTGGGAGGTGAGCTAACCGTCCTCCTGCTGCTAACACTGGGCGAACCTCAGTAATGTCGCGGCTGGACCCAAGTGAATATCCGCCAAATATCCAACCTGAAACTAACTTCACCACAGTCCGTTGATCTGTCACCTCTCGCGTGACACTGGTTGCATCATTACAGAAAACTACTGTGATTGGTGCATTGTGACCAGAGGATTGTAGTTTTTGAACGATCGTAGATAAAATAGGTTGTGACGTTAACTTGTGACCTTTGCTCGCACTTCGTGCGGCAAAATCTTTTTCTCGGTTTGCACATACATTTTTTTAGGGGCAAATGCAAGTGAAATTCTCACACTGTAGAGGTCGGCTCCAGAATTTACCTATATTTTTCTCAATTCATTGTACTATCTTTACAACTCTGTCAGGGCCTGCTACTGAGAAGCATCCCCACGGCACTAAGCTTCACAGTAGGGATGGTGTTTTTGTGGTGACGTGCAGTGTTTGGTGTCCACCAAGCATAGCATCTAGCCTGATCCTTCCAGTTGGCCTTGGAGTCTCCCAAATGCCTTAGGATAAACTCTAGTTGATATGTAATGAGCTTTCTTCAACAGTGGCTTTCTCTTTGCCACTCTCCCTATAGCTTTGACTGGTGAAAAACCTGGGCAACAGTTGTATGCAGATTTTCTCACATCTCAACTGCTGAAGCTTTCAACTCTTTCAGAGTAGTCATAGGTGTCTTGGTGGCCTCCCTCACTGGTCTCCTTTTTGCACGGTCACTCAGTTTGTGGTTACGCCTGCTCTAGGCTGATTTACACATGTGCCACATTCCTTCCATTTCTTAATGATGGATTAAACTGGCCTCTGGGGGATGTTCACTGACATCCCCTGACTCATACTTTTCAATAACCTTTTCAAGAAGTTGCTTGGGGTGTTCTTTTGTATTCGTGGAGTAATTGTAGCAAGGAATACTGATTAACCATTGACTGGACCTTCAGACACACCTGTCTTTATTCTACCAGCACCTCAGACACATTCACTACACTCGGGGGATTTATATTTCACCTCTGTTGAGTTAAGTCAGTCTCTTTAAAGGGGGTGAATATTTTTGCCGTCACTTATTTTACATGATATATTTTTAATTAATTCACATTACTGTAAAGAAATCTTTTTTCACTTTGAAATTAAGGACTTTGTATATTTATATTGACCATGATTCCATTTATAAATGCAATAAAATGGAAAAACAATTAAGGCGGTGAATTCTTTTTATAGGCACTGTACAACCTGCTTTCCCCCCTGAGCTACAACCGCCCTACATATTAGTAGCAAATGGAGTTTAGAAACCTAAAATAATCGCCATGAAATCTCTGTCCAACTTCAGCCTGTCTAATCAGCCAAGATATCTGAACACCTGTGTCAATGTGTTTTTAAACTGTAACTGTCAGAGGTCCAAACTGCACTCATAAGTTTGAAATAGGGGAAAATTTAGAGGCAAATGTCAAAAATTACTGTAGCCTGATAATAGAGTAGATGGTTTAAAGCAACTTAATGTACCCATTTACAGTGGTCCCAGCCATATTCTATGCTTCTTTTAAAAAGGTGCAATATGTAAGAATTGGCCACCTGTTGAACTCAAAAAGGGATCAGCAGATCATCGTAACCACTAACTTTTGCCAACTATAGCTGCTGTTAGCTGGTTTGCTCAGTTAGCCATGCAGCCAGCATCCTTTACCAGGAGCTCAAAGCCCCAGAGAGGAGTTGGTGCTTACACCAAGGACGTATCATTGCAATCTGGATGCAGCCTTGGGGACAGAGCCCCATTCGTTCCTATTAAAGCTACTCAGTGGCTGATGAAGCCAAAATGGCTTGACTTCAGCAAGTCGATTTCAGTAAGAATTCCCAGATCTTCGTGTCGTGGGGCACACAGACCATGCACACTAGAGACTTCTGCTGACCGAGTCGGCTAACTTTGGGCTTAGCGGCCGACTAACTTGAATAAGGATAAAAATTATCTAGTAGTGCCGCAATTCTAGACTTTCTAGATTTTTTGGGAACCGATGGCACAAATTCTGACAGTGATTCAAGTCATTCCACGGGGGTTGTGACACTCAAAAAGAATTATGCAGCGTTTTAGAGGAGCTTCTTTGACAATTTTAGCTTGTGGAGAAAAGGCTTTGGAATTGATGTTGTAATTATATGGTTTGGCCACTATGAAAGTTGTCTTTCAATCAATCCGACGAATATATTAAAGACGAGGCATATACAAATAACTACAGCAGTCTCACTGAACAAAACTGCAATCAAGCCATGAGAAACCTGGAAAGACTGGTAAGCTATAATATTGATGAGCACATGGCTAAGATTTCTAACTCCAAGAAGTTGCTTTTATTCTGCAGTACCTTTCTTTTTGACTTGGTAAGGTAGCAGTGTGTTGGATCAATGGACTTGAACTAGTCAAGGGGCAGCTGTGGGATTACATGCCCTGGCCCTGTTATTGTGAGCAATTAGGTCCTTGTGTAACTGGACCAAAAGCTCTGTCGTCATCCTTGGCAGTTTGCACTTTTTCCATAGCTTTCTCAATAGATGATAGACACCATTGTGCTTTGTCATCTATTCTGTTCATGATTTTCAAGAACAGAAATTTAAGGCACAGCCAAGAATTGGAGGATATCCAGTCCTCTTCAGTGACCTGAGGACTGCATGTCAGAAATTTTTCAGATGATGCTTTGTCAGACTGTGACCTTCATCACTTGGGGAGGGGGGGTTTGCAGCTGAGTTTGAAATGGTTTGGAAGAGGGTCAGCAGTTCAGTTCAGGAGATGGTGAACTATGCCAAGAAGATTTGGAGTGAAAATCTGCAAAAGGCACTTAAAGGTACATTAATTGATTTATTAGCCACCTGTGGGCAGTGCTACAAGTTTTAAACTCAACATTTGCTCTTTGTTGACTTAAAAAGTTGTTATGGCAAATGTGTCTGCAGGCATTTTTTTATTCAGTTGTGTCTCTCTTCAGATCTGTTCCAGTGTGGCTCCTGAAGGAAATATCTGGAAATATCTGAAGGAAATATCTTTAGCTGCCGAAAACTCATCTGTTAACCAGCCGGTCGCTAACTTTGTCTGTTAGCCAATTGGTGCTGTGCAGATAGGATTCCGTGGGATCTGTCAGAGGTTTTATTGTTGATGAAGGCAGAAAAAAGGTTTAACAAAGGATTCTATGAACAGTAAGATCAAAACCTGGGCAAGAGCTTTGGATAATGATGATATGGATAGGATCAAGAAAAGTAGTACAGGGTTTTCCCTGCCATTATACGGCTTAGGCGCAGCGCCCAAGCGTTTTTGCCTCCCGCCTAAGCAGGGTTCTCCCCAGACGGTGGAACAGCGGTGCTACGCCGCTATACCGCTAGGTCCGCGGCGCTATACTCCGCGCGACTGACGGTGACGAGCGTCCGTCCCCCGGCTGACGGCGATGAGCGTCCGTCCGTCACCCGGCTGACGGAGTTGATGACCGTCTGTCCGTGCCCCCGCCCCCCAGACTGACGTTGACGAGTGTTCGCGCCTGACCTGTTCGGCAGAAAAGTTGCATTGAAACATACCGCCTCGACGGCTGCCAATTACACCGTAGCATGTACGTTCTGTGCTTGCGCAAGATGCAATAAATCTCCTTAACATCGGGTGACACTAGTCTCATGCCAGTAATCCAAAACATGGAAATAGGAAATAACGGAACAGAGTGCGAAGAAAAACAAAGTGCAAACCATAGAGTTCAACGGCACACACAGAATTCCGCCCCTCCCACACACCGAACTGATTTGCTACCAAGCCGCCAGTCAGAATGGTCATACAGCTAGCACACAACCAATCAGAGTATCCAATGGCTGAGACGGCCAACAGCCAACGTTCTCAGACTTCGCGAGTTGAATCAGAGCAGACGCTGTCCACGCGGTTCCAAAAGCTTCCAACACGGCCGAACACACTGAACAGATTTGTTCCCCAAACGCTTCAGATGGCCAACTGTTGGCCCAGTGTGTTTAAGGCTTTAGACAACAAGTGGTTTCCATTGATTGTAAAAAAAATAAAGCCACAGTGACCTCAACCATAGGTTTCTGAAGACCAGAATGAAGCGCAAACTAGGTGGTCGCCATCTTGGCAGTGCCCAACTCCATGTAACTCCCAGCTAATCAAAAATTAGCAAAGAGGTGGTGCATGGACGGAGCTGAAGTAAGCTGCATGAAGCTTGGTCACTGCAGCAATTCGCTTCCAAGCAACCTAGAGCTAACAAGCTAGCTGTGTTTACACATAAAGAAATACCTGTTGAGTTATTTACTTTATTGTGATCACAAGATCATTTGAGTTTATGTCTGACTGCAGGTCTATTTGCCCAAAACAGCCAGAATACCTTACTGTGCAATAGCCATCAAGGCCCTTACACACTAAACTCAAATCAAAGAACTAGCTGCATCAAAAGCCAACTACTGCATCACCTCATGCCTCCTGTGTCCTATCCAAAAAGCTGTATTGAAACACACTGCAAAGACTAGAGCAGAAGGCCAACAAGCTTGTACTGCCCCTGCATGAAAGGAAACACCTCTCTGCTAATATAAAATCAGTTGTTAGAAATGAGCATAATTTGTTGACATGACTCTCGCTATTACAGCTGCTTCCAATCGAGAAATTACCTGATAAAATAAAAAAAAAGCACTGGTTAACAGGCAGAGGAGGACAAAATAAGGAAGAGTGGCAAATGGGTGAACTGGATACTACAGTACATAATCAAGGGGCTCTCACTTTCTTTTTCCATTTCTCTTTTCTGTACTGATCCCCTTACCTGAACAGCCAATCAGAGTGATTTCACTCACAGATGAGACACCGCCGATTGTACATGCTCAATCGACAAAAAAGATACCAACAAGCCGTCCAATGCCAATGGTGGAAGACACACCCCACCAACTACAGCCACTGACAGCCCTACAATGCCCAATGGGCTGATGTCAGCCTGTGTGTGTCAGGGCCTTAAGGTTGCGAGCAACAGCAGGCATCAACGGTGTGTCTGTCTTTGTGTTCAGATTAACATTGGATTCTGACCAAAGCCAGGTTGCCACTATCCATCTCATCTAATTTCATCACATAGATTAGGATAAAACTTACTCTATCAAACTGGATGAAATGGTGAACATTGCAAGATTAACAAGGTTAGCTGATATCATTAGCTATTTATTGGCCCAGAATAGGTTAAAAGAAAAAAGATCAACTCTGAAGTTGCTCCAAGAAAGTTTTTCTTGATAATATTCACTGCTGGTGAAGAGGTGTAAACTTCAGGGAATTTAGACACTAGTAAAATTAGCTCCCACATCATTTTTTCGCTGTGTTTTCTGTGGTTGCTATGGTCACATGGCAAGCGTTGGTGGCAAGTTGAAAAAGTTCAATTCAAAGATCAACATCCATCTACTCAGACAGCAGTGGCAAACAGCTGCATCTGTGAACAAGGATGGCAGCCACTATATTTCTCTTTGCCGCTGTTGCTGCCACATACCTTCATGGCATGGCTGAAGGGTATACCTTGGACAAAATGGAGATATAAGCAGCAGTCCAGAAAGTTAATGTGCCAGGCCAATAGTCAGGCAACATATACCCACCATGTGTTATTTTCACAACTCGGTTATTGTCTGAATTCAACTAATTATAGCTGTTTCCTCGTTTTCTCCTAAAATGTCAAACTATTCCTTTAATGCCACTTCTGCCCCATGACAGTCATTCAGCCATACATTTACTGTACAGTAAGTGAACTTCATAATTCAGTCACTCACAGATCAATGGGATATTTAAGGTGGTAATACAGAGACAGAGTTAGCTAAAGTTGTTTAAGAAGCATGTTTTGTGCTTAAATATTTTGAAGCACTTTATGAAGCACATAAATCTTTATTTACTTAGAATATAGATATGGATAACTGAATGATTATTGTTAAAAACAACTGATTCATATGATAGTGGGTTTATCATGTTTCATTGTGATAAAGTCTGTAAACATCTTAGTCATCCAGGAGGACGACCAGGGGATACACTGAATGCTAACCAATCTATTTTTATCAGCTATATATATTAAGTTATACAGACACAGAGAACACTTCAGGGTATGCTACAGTGCACTATCTATAGCTAAATAATGAGTCACTCCCTATATGAATGAAGCCCTACCTATCGATCAGCTGTATTTGTCTATTATCTATGTATCGATCCTTAAGGCCTATAAAAAGAACCATGAAATCTTCTCTGCACCAGGACAAAACATAAATCCTTCATAGACCAGAGTGATGTGTTGATAGTGTTTGTAAAAGAACAAAAAAAAAACATCACTTGTTTTATGTATTAAGGCACTAAGTCAATATGTGTGTTTGTATGTGTTACAGGGTTTATTTATGTATCCATCTGTTGAGACTGGGTACATTAATCTGTGTCTGTGCTCAACAGCACTAGGTAGACACAGTGTGGCCTTGAACAGAGAAAATTGGCACACTGGTCAAAATAGCATTCAAACCACAAGGGTGAGGGAACAGAGCAGGAGCTAAAACAACCAGGAGGAGGAAAATTATCCTGCACACTGCAGAATAGACCTATTTATATGTCATCCCTGAACAATTGTGCAGTGTCACTTAATCTGTGCACTTTTCATAGACCAAAAGACTTAATGCCCTACATAACACCATCATGAAATGACATGACTTATCTCATGACATACATGGGCCCATTCATCATTTTTTGACACTGTCACATGTCAGTGGATAATTCGAGACAGAATGCGAAGATCTCAATAACTCGGATTAAAATGGATGTCAAGATGTGAAAAAGCTTCTTTGCATCATTAACAGAAAAAAAGGAGCACAGCAGCATCCTGAAAAAACAATGCATGTGGTGCATCTGCACCACGGATAAACAGAATATGCTTATATTCAATTTTACCACTGTTCATATCAACAGCAGGGACCTGATCAATTATGCATTTAATAATCTGTGGGTTATATCTGGCTATCTGCCTCACAGTCTTAATTTGAACAAATAATAGGCCTTCCTTGCTATTCACAAACAGCAGGACCACAACTACGTATGTGCCAAATAAGCCTTTCAAAATGGGTTACAGAGCCTGCCTGTATCCTCTCATCCTCTGCGTGTTTCACTGATGTAAACAGCCAACAGGGCCCAGAGTGGCCTTGCGATGCCTCTGTGGAGATTTTCACAGGCTGAGATGTAGGGCTAGCTCGCATGCTACCGGGGGGGCTGTCCTGACGTGTCGCCTGACGAAAAATAGCAGGGCAGGCAAAAGACTGAGAACAGGACTTAACGCAGATGTCACCTTGTTTTGATTTAGGAGCTGGATGTATGGCATTAAAATAATCCAGCTGACAGGCCTGGCAGCCCGTACTGACCCATCCGAATAAGTGATCGACTGCAACGTCTGGCGAGCAAAGTTGCTGTTATTGTGATAAGGCCAGTCTGTCGATAATACATATTTATAACAAGATCGGTACCTTTGGCCTAATGTAATGCGCAGAGGCCTCCTCCCTCACAGCAGCTGTTGAAAACGAGCTGGCTGCCTGCTGGAGGTTGGACATGAGACTGTTGTGCTCAGGGCACATACAGATCTGAATGGAGTTCGACCGGTTGCTTCTAGGCTGGAAAAAATGATTTACGATTTCTGAAAAAGACTTCCAGAACACTGCCACTGAACTCACGCGAGAAAACACAACAATGCCATTTTAATTCTATTTTGGTGCTTGTTCTGGTCAAAAACTAAACAATTGCAGTACACCCTCAATACTACATTGTAAAAGGCTAACAACAAGTTTGGCTCGGCTCCATCTTGTAGCCAGCTTATCCAGCCGTTTACATTACAAATATAAGTCCAAAGGAACAGCTAGGTTAGCTAACACTAGCTAGTTAGCCACAAAGCTAGCCACTGTATTTGCTTAAGAGATAGCTTGCTGTTAGCTAGCCCCTGTTTGTTAAATACCATTAGTTAGCTTAAAGGCAGAGTCTTGTCAATGCGTCGTTATTCGTGCCAATGCCACCTTCCAGTTCAAACTATGGAGAACGTCAGATGCACTTCAGTTTACTGCGAACAAATAACGTCATAAACGGTAAATAAACAAAGGAGAGAGACGTGTTGTTGAAGGTGATTTTCAGTGTGGTGGTATTAAGACCAACTGTCAGGGTTAGAGAGTTCACTGTCACCCATTTGGGAATTCCTCTGTGAAACAAAGCAAGGTTACAGGACAGGAGAGGCAGCTCAGACTAGATTTACCAGGAGTGCACACACATACACAATCAACATAATCGCATACTGTGTATGTGTGTGTGTGTGTGACTGTGTGCGTATGTGTGCGAGTCAGAGAGACAGAGAGACCCCCTCCGCAACAACACAGTGACAGATTAGAGCTGAGACCCTTTGCTGTGTGACTACATGTTTAGACCATCAGGGATGAGCCAGCCCTCTAACCTTTGTAATGGACCCGCAGGTTGTTCTGTGACAGCCCAATGTAGCTGTATTTATCCTTGGGGCTCCAGGATCGGGGTAAAGGGGTCTCTTCCTCGTTCACAGCCGGGTAGAGCCGTTTCAGACGCTCGTTCAGCTCGTGCTCCTGGTAATTAAAAGCAGGATCCCCTAACGGCAGACTTCCCGCTCCAAGCTCTGCCATTTTCGCCCTCTGTTTTGTATCTTATTGTTCGTTTCTTTCTATCCAAAGCCCCGTGTCAGTCCGCTGGAGCTGTAGGCTGAGAGTGAGAGGGACTGAGGGGAGAAAATAGCAGTGGTGTGACATCCCCGGATAAGCAGCAGAATGTACTGTAGGCTCGTGCGGTGCCGTTTGGGTACTGTAGTTCAGCCGCACGCTCGCTTTTATGATAATTTCTCTGGAAACGACTACACAGCTCCACTGCTGATACTCTGGTTCGGGGCTTCCACTGAGAAAGGTGGCTAGGAAATGTAGTTTTTAAGCTGCATAATTTAGTGGCAGTTCTTTAGCACATTATATAATTTTAGAGTATTAATTTAATATTTTATCCAAACGTGGCACACGCATAAAAGAATGTGCAGTATAAAAATATTTGCTAGCTGGACGATCATTTCATAAACAGCATTAATAGCACTGTCATGTCATTTCCACAACGAAAACAAGGTGTAAATTGAGCAAAACATGCCTCCTCCTTAAGACACCTCCCTATTCAGGTGAATTAAGCATGCTGTTTTCACCATCTTCTTTTCCATCCCTTATATTAATATGTAATTAATACAGAAAGTTTCTTTTTTTATGTGATATTTACGAATTACACATGCTAAATTGTTTATTGATGTATATCTGTCATTGGCACCAGTCAGAGTTGATGGCTTACACACTTGCTTTTTCCAAACCTGCAGTCTCCTGTTTTTAAAAAGTGTGTTCGCTATTTATGAACAAAGTTTCCCTTACACAACTTGAAAACTAGTTAGGCGCGCCGCGGTCTACTCTGTGGGTCCTGCTGCTCACTCCGTCCTCGTAACCATGGAAACCCTGCTACAACGCCGTGATCTGTGATGCTAAAGCCAGCCACGAGCTAACCGGAGCACGCTCATCAATTCATGTAGACTGAGCAAGAGTTTGTTCTGTCATCATTCTGTTAGTCGTTAGAGATGTCACCACACAAAGACATTAAGTTTCCACCTTTAACACCGTCACAGAAACAAAGGCAAGTGATTCAAATAAGACAGCGAAAATGTTATACCGTCAATTATTGCGTTATTAACGTCACAACTGTGACGTTGAGTTACTATACATAACTAAATTACAATTCTAAACAACGTAAATGTATTTTTTTTGTTGTCTTAGACTTACATATGATCGTACTCTACAAAACGACCCTGCCCAGACAACAGAGGAAGGGCCAGAAGGACAAAATCCAGTTTCTGCCCAGCCTGCAGCAATAAAGGTAAGCAAACCAGGTACAGCTTCAGCAAACCTGGCAAAAATTCAGTTACAGAAATCAAAACAATAAAGGACTGTGATCTCTGTAAATTAGATTTATCAAAAACATAGCATGACACCGCCAATTGCTGTCTCCCCCTCTTCCACTCAAGTTAAAGCATCTCTCACTCTTTGTGTGTGTGTGTGTGTGCGCGCACGTCTGTGTGAGACCCTATAGATGTGCTGGAAGGGTAGCAGTTACATCTACGCAGGTCTGGGGAGGAAGCCCCAACTCCTGATTCACATGGAGAGCTATGTGAACAAGGAGCTGCATACTATCAGCTCTCATGAGCCAAAATTCCAGGAACTGAAACTACAGGTGCTATGTTTTGGCTTTTTGTGTTGTTGTTTTTTTTCCCACAATTAAACCAGAAAAAATACCATGTATGGCCTATCTTGGAAGAGAGAGTTCTCACATATCTTAATCTGCTTTGGACACAGGTCTACCGTGATGTCTTTGGTTGTTTCATCAGAGAGTTTAAAACCTACCAACCCCTTCTTTCTGCCATCAAAAAGGAGTATGAAACCACTTTAGGTCAGTAGCTGACTGCGTATACTGTCTACTGATTATTTATACAGTTTAATGATTTTCAACTGTTTGAAATAATTCCACAGACCCCAAAGTGACCAGTCAACAGACCAAAACCCAAAGTGGACCAAACTGGACTCTCCATTCTCTATCATAAATGACAAAGAAATACAACATTTCTGCTTAACAAATGACTGAAACAATTAACTGATTATCAAACTAGCTGGCAACTTTTGGTTGATTTATCAATTAATTGTCAAAAGAAGTCAAAATAACAGAACAAACAGAAATCTAGAGCATGACTCAGCCAGAGTAACACAATCTTCTAATTTGTTATTTTAATAATACATCATATTTTTTAGTCTGCATCGGAATAAAAAGTGACTGATGACAAAAAATGTTGAAAAATGCCATTCTTTTAATTTTACTTTGCCAATTAATTTCAGTGGAAGTTCAGTGAGTTCAGTGATTGGTGACCGTGTCTGCAAACCAAAAACATGGAGCTATACTGCTGCAAACTAACAGTTTTCTTAAGTGAGAAGTTAAGTATGTGCACTTGCAGGACATACTTTAGAAACAGCTATTGTTTTTTTTAAAAGATTGTTACCAAATACATGCATGCTGATTAAAACATGCTGAGTCATGTTTTGATCATGATCACCAATAATTCTGTGTGAAACACATTTTAATTGGTGATTCATCTATTTGTAATTTTTCAGTGTATCCATTAGTCATTTGGCTACTTAAATGTTTAACTTAATAACAAGAGCCCACAACAGATTCTCAGATCCTGAAGTGTTTGATGTCGTCGGAATTTATTATTTCATCAGACAGTTAAAAAACACAGAGGGATTGAATTTACTGATAAGAAACACAAGCAGATCTTCAATTGTGAGAAGCTTATAAAAGGAATTTGGTAATAATTTATCAAAGTTATGATCAGTGTCTTTGCATTTAACCCAAGAATTGTTTCAGCCCTATAGTGTCTTGTAGATGATTTTAATGCATTTTACATCTGTGCAGCACATCAGCAGGAGCAAATCCGAGAACTGGAGCCGATGCGATCCCATCTGAGACTGGTGTCAGAGGAATGTGACAGGAAGATTCAAGCTCGCTGTGCAGAGGAGCATGCTGAGATCGAAGCCTTGAAAAGGGAGAAGCAGCAATTGCAGAGGGACATTGAGGCCATGAGGGAGAGAGAAAAGGCCAAGCAGGCAGTGGTACATGACATACTTGTAAAGTGGGGTTCTAACCACTATTTATGTATTCACTCATGTGAGTTTTCTGAAAGTTGATATGCTTAAATTCCAGTTGAATTCCTTCTGTTGAATGTTTATTTTGTGTGCTGTCCTTATCTCGCTCATGTGTATAAAAAGTTACAGAACATTTTTTTTGTTTGTAATTCAGCTCAGATAGAAAAGACAACTGTAGATTATCACAATCCTTGTTTGAGCAACCCAACTATCTTTTATTCCTCTCCAGGTGGACCGCCTGCAGTCTGAACTCTCCAGCCAGTATCTGCAGTACCGGGAGGAGCGTGATGCCCGCAAGCTGCTGATCTGGCAGCTCAGTGACCTAACAAGAGGCCCTGGGAAGGAGGAGCGCTCTGCAGATCCATGTACAGGTAGAGCAGCAACTACTAATATATTATTCAGACAAGTGATCAGTCGATCGACTGAAAACTTCAATAATTTATTAAATATTTGGGGTCATTTTTCTTTCCTCTGTTGAAGATGTAACATCAGTAATTCGCAGTTTCATAAAACGTAACAGGCCAAGTGGTCAATCAGTTAATCAAGAAAATAACACACAGATAAACCAAAGATGAATAATATTATTAGTTGCAGGCCGAAACTGTTCAAAAATTATGGTTTTGCCTTCCCTCAAAACTTTGCTCACTGACTCATAATTTCGGGTTAAGGCCCCAACAAAACCTGCCTAGTAATGGGTTTTTCCTTTCTTTGATGAAAACGTTAAAAATTAACTTTCTTTCAGTTACGCGAGACAATGGATACCACTCTCAAATCTGTCCATTAAATATCAAGCTACAGCCGGAAGCCATTAAGCTTAGCTTAGCTGCACTTGGACACACAAAACGGCAGCTGGCAGACCAAAAGCTTGTGTGTTCTGCTTGTGTAGGAGGAATTAAATGCAGATATACAAACTCTTATTATGATAGTTTATAGCTTATAACAGCTTTTATGCCACTCTCACAGTGGAGAATATGTCTGCTCAAACTATGCAAATGGAACTGGTGAAGAGGCAGAGGAGAAAAAATAAGGAGAAACTGCACTGGGTGAAATCATGGATACTAAAGCAACAGGCTCAAGGGCCTCTCCCTTTCTTTTTCCATTTCTCTTGTCTGCACTGGTCCACTTACCTGAACACTCAATCAGTGATTTCTCCCACAGACTAGATGCCACACTGACTGCAGCCATGGACACTCACTGACAGCTGTAACAATGCCTGACAGCCGACTGCTGGCCTAGTGTGTTAGGGTCTTAAAGCTCAGTAATTAACAGAGTTTATCAAGTTTGTTTTATCCATACAGAAACTTAGTTTGAAATAAGACAAGTTGTGGTTGTACAGGGGGTCATGTGCTGGATTACTTTATGACCTGAAGTAAATTACCCTGCCAAGAAATGGTGGCCTGGTTATATTTTCATATTAACCATCCACACATCAGTGTCATCTAAATATCTGCAATAAAGGCTGAAATTTATAGAATTTATAAATAAAGTTTCAGCCAAATACTTCAGGTGTAAAAACATTTGCTAAATTATGCATATGTTGGTCTGAAATTTGTTTCCACTTTAAAAGAAGAGGAGAAGGACCAAGTGGAGCTGCAGCTGGCTCTGAAGGTGTGTCGGGCAGACCTGACCAAAGCCCAGGAGGAGCTCAACAGGATGAAGGCAGAGTACTGGGATGTGGTGCCACGACGTAACTGGGACACCCTGGAACGAACACACAAACAGACTATCCTGCAGGTGGCTCATATAGACAAATATACTGCACACATACATGTATATACGGAATGCTTTGAAATGCATTCAAATGCCTTCAAATCTTTAAAAGGTCATATTATGCATTTGGGGTCTTTGCCTTTGCTTTATTGTGTTATGTAGCATTTTTGTGCATGGAAAAGTGTGAAAAATCCCAATGTCCAAGCCAACGGGTGTTACTGTCTCTCATGGAAAAATACTGCTCCTCAACTGCCTGAAACGCCTGGTTTGGAGTCGTGCCTTTACTTAACGTATGTGCACCACTATGTAACATATGTTATATTAATACATATATTCATATATTTATCATAAAATATATACACTCCAGTCAGTTGGCAGACATACAGTTGTTACTGCTGTAGCGGCGTTATTTTGGATCACACTACCTTGCTCTGCATGACCCGCCCTACTCTAACATGCCTACTTTAAAGAGGCGAGATGTCTCACTCTGTGGCTTAAAAAGAGCTTTCAAGACACATCGTGGAAAGTGATGATGCAGCAATGCACCGTATGAGAAAAATAATGTTTATTTTTTTAAATTAACGTATATTAATCTATTCTACGAGGAACCTCAAATAAAAGTATGAACCTGAAAAATAGCATAATATGACCTCTTTAACTGTCTTCACCTTCACTGTCTTGTTTTTATGTTTTTGCGGTGTCCAGTTGAAGACTCTGCTGGGTGACTTTGATAAACTGAAGAGTGAGTATGACACCCTGCTGGAGCTCCACAAAGGGGACAGCATGCAGAATGAGGCACATGACCACATCACTGTGCAGGTAAATTAAAGTAACCATGGGATCAAGAAAGGGCACAGTATGTTGTAATGTGATGGAGTGTAAATGTGTGTCACTTTATCTGCTATTAGACTACTAGGTTTGTTAGCATTTTACCTTAAAGGTGGAATATGTAAGATGTTTTTAAATATTCAAAATTTTAGTAAAATTAACAGCAGAATGGGAAGAAATAACAGTTTTGAAGTTATTTCAATGACCTTTACAGTCGCACAAGCTTGAAACTCCCCCGCCGGCAGCCCATGGTCTCTTTGAGGGTGATGTAAACAACAGCAACATCCCCCTGGCAGAGTATGGGCAGAGTATATACAGTATCTATTATAGGACTGCTAGCTGCATGGCTAACTTAGCTAACTTGCTAACAACAGCTACAGTTGGCCGCAGTTAGCAGTTACTCTGGTGATGTGCTGCCTCCTATTTGTCTGGCGTATGAAGTCTTAGAGAATGCACATTTAAAAAGAGAAGTGACAAGTTTTGATAAGTTGTACCTACCTTGTTTAAATAAATCATTTGGGATAAGGCAATTATTGGATTTATTGCCAAGAATTATATGAGAAGACTGATACCATTGGCTTGTCTGCCTGTTTGATATGAAGTTGGAGCTTATCTTAGCATAAAGACAGGAGACAGAGAAACAGCTAGCGTGGCTCTGTCCAAAGGTAAACATGCTAAGTGACTTTATGGAGGGTCTTAACATTTTTTATGATTGGGTTTTTGAATGATAAAACTAAACATATTAAGGTAGTTCTTACTTTGGACAGAGCCCGGCCAGCTGTTTCCCGCAGTCTCCAGTCCTTATGCTATGCTAATCTAACCGTCTCCTTGCTGCTGCTTCATATTGAACTGACAAACACATGAGTAGCGTCAATCTTCTCATATAAGTCTTGGCAAAAAAAGTTGAATGAGTATATTTCCCCAAATGTTGAGCTATTACATTAAAAAGCTGTTTGTTTTTTTACAGATGGATGACACTGTGTCCAAGGGACAAAACCAGATTCAGTCCAGCCATCTAAAAGTGCCACTTGACTCTGATGCCCCTGAAAGCAGCACACTCCGGGAGTTTAGGTGATATAAAGAAAAGCACACAGACGATTGATTACAAGTCAAGCCAGTTTTTATCATATATATCCTATAATCACAACCTTACCACCCTCCGTCCGTAGCATCTCGGTTAAATAAGAAAAAACTTCACCAATAAAGACGTTTTTGTACTTGCTGGCAATCTCTGTTTGTCTCATGAGAGAGACTTTTGTGTATGAATTTACAGGCCGGCTCTGAGGACAGTCTTCCCTCTGAAGTCAGTTCAGGAAAAAGATGAACTTGTGGCCTCGGCTCAGTGTGAACCAGACAGCAGCAAAGATGCCATCTCCTCTCAGAGACCCCACTGCCCAGTGAGTACCAGCATAGGTTTCACTGTCTTTGTTTTTTGTAATTCACCGTATGTGACCCATAACTTGCCATCTCAGTGAAGCACTTTAAAATGTTTTTTTTCTGTCTTTAATGCTCCAACAGCTTGCAGAATCCAGTGTGGCAGCCTTATCTGCAGCTCTCGACAAATCAGAAGAAAATGCTGTGTCAAGTCAACTTCCAGCCAGCAAGTGATTGTGTAGTAGTATTCATTTTATCGATTGATAATGAAAAAGGTAGGCTAACATGCAATCAAGAACATGTAAGAGAAAGTAGTGTCAGGAACTTCTTGAATCACAGACTATTGATGAAGCTGCTGATCTAAATAGCTACACATGTATGTACAGTAACATCAGATTATGATGGTCTGCTATCACATTTACAGTTGCACATAAAACAATGCCATACACCTGGAGTTTTGTGACATTATTCTACAATAGGTTGATATGACGATTATAGGTTGGTCAAATGCACTGTATCAAAACGTAATTGAATCACTATAAATGTATACAGGTCAATCAGATGGCTTTTTATTAGTATGTCTAGTCATTCATTACAACTAGAAAATACATAATTTTTTATGACATTAAATGTTTGAACTGTATCTAAAAGAAGACAAGGTCAGGACAGCAGCTGACCTCAGTGCCTTTGAACTACATGGTCTGGAGAAAGAGATTAATGAATGTGCTGTTGATGATAAAGAGACCACCCCCGAGCTCCTTTCTGACATGGACAGTAATCTATAAATGCCAGTTTGACTGAACATGTTGATGTCATGTAAAAGATGCTCCTTCAGTTTGCCAGAACCTCGCCAAGTATGATAGAGGATTTTGAGTTTTCTACATGCATTATGTTGTTTTTGTGTTTGCTGTGCAAGTCCAGGTGCTGGCACTGGCACTAGCTTCAATGCGTATAAGCACTTTCTTTTGTTTGATTAATTTGAGCAAGCTTGTATCATACTATTATCCATTTATTTTGATGGTTTGGTACATTGTTTTAAAGCCATTCGCCAGAAAATCACTTATAGACAGGGCCCTGTAATTCATCTCCCAATCTCCCAAATGTTTGCTTATGAATAGGAAAATTATAAAAACCCTTTTGTATTATTTCTTATTGTTCATAGTGTAGTGCAATTGTAATGGTTTCAATCTATCCACATGGTTGAATACACTTATTATAAGTCACTTTGGATAAAAGCTGAATGAGCTAAAGCGAATACATTTCAGTGCCCAATGGGAAAAGATGAACGTTCAAGTCCAGTTAGTGATAAGAGCTAAAAAATAAAAGACAAGATGGTAAGGAAATGGTCTGCTCCTCTCTTCTCCATGTCTTCTGTATTGAACAGAATGCAGCAGCTCAAACTCTCCCCAGTAAATATCATTATGGCAGCACTTTCCGATGGACTGCACGCTCACTGAACAGATGAGACAATTACATTTACGCAAGATTTAGACTCAGTCATCCAGAACTCCCAGTAGCATGAACGGCATGCCACACACACACACAAAAATCTGTGAGTGAGGTGTGGAAGTTGGCCTGGACGTTGAATCAAGGACCTGTTTGGGCAGTTTGCAGGGACGGAACTCGAGGTGAAGGCAGAGTGCTTTGTCCATGCCCTTACAGTCCTCTTTGAAGACACAGTTTAGATAAAACGTCTCTTTGTCCAAATTAACATGAGTGCAGGAGTCCTGGAGGGAGAATTCAAGAAAAACAAGACATTTTACTAGGCGATATGAGGCATTTACAATGGAATTCTTCTTTACATAGAAATGTATCCAAATTTATTTCAACACAGAATTACAGGTATGGTATAGGCTAGTCACAAATCTGCATGTAATACACATTCATTCGTAAAGAATTATCATTTAATCTTATATTTATATAAAATATAGGTTTGAGAAATGATTAAATTAGATGTAAGTTACAAAGAATGAGCTCACTGATGTTTTGGAGCAGATTTTTTTAAAGGAGGCCAGATTTTTTAAACAATTGAAAGACCCTGAGGGCTGACTGCGACCTCCTGTTACACTTTTCTTTTCAGCCTTTTGTTCACATCTTGAGAGTCCTATAACACATGGAAGAAGAGGTAAGGAAATGGACCAGGAAGCTGAGAAATATATGGGTTAATTTTACTCACTTAGAAACTGTAATGTATGAATCTGAGTTGACAAAAAGACAGGCAACTTATTGACACTAATGAGACCGCCGATACTGAAATCTTGATTGCAGTACACAGGCCCCGTCTGGTTTGAGAGCAGTGAATGAGACACATATAATATGGAGATCTGTTAGTCTGGACCTTTACACAAATATGTAGAGCCAAACAAGCTGAGCCTTTTTACTGCAAATGGTCTCGTTACGGGAATCTGCTGATATGGGATGCACAAGTCATCGTTGCACTGCAGCTCCAACTGCACCTGATGTGAGAGATAACCAGGGGTCTTGGAGAAGGAGCAGAAGAAAAGCAACATGTCCTTCCTAACAGCAACATATTCACCTGTTGAACACTGCAGAGAGAGATGCAAAGGCTGCTGCTGGCCCACCTGTTGCACACCAATACTGTCTTCTGTCTTACCCTAAACTGGTATTCAATCCATCCAAATGCTTTGTTGTGCCAGGAGTTCCGACATAGGTTGTCCTTTTCCAGCCGAAATTTGCAGAATTTCCCCCCGAGAGGAAGAGCACTGCAGAAATAAGCTCTGCACGTCATTGGAGTAGATAATTTCTCCATAATCCACCTCGATGTGGAGCAGTAACCCTATAAATTGGCGGTGGTGCAGAGCTTTGGAGCAAATGAAGTTAATAGTCTTCACCACCTGTTTCACATCATGATCGCATTTCAGACATTGGACACAGAGAACCTGTTCACTGACTTTGTTACATTTCAGTGTGGATAACTCTCTTCATTCACCAGCCGTGGTGTGGGCATAGTCATCGGTAATGATTCCACTAACTTTACTCCCTGGTAGATTTTTTCTTTAGTAGCTGAACAGACGGAGACAAATCAGTCCACTTCCACTGCTCTTGTATAGCCTTTGGGACTATGGAGGTCAATCAACTTTACTGTTATGTACATGTCATCATCAGAAGTGTCAGGTGTAACTTATACTCTGTGAAAGGTTTAACATGGCCACCTCATAGCTTGTTTTTGTTTTCAGTTGACTCACGAGCCCCAGTAGATCGCTGCTGGGAGGTCACAGCTTCAAACTGCTTCACTTTTTCTGTGCAGCCGCTTGTTGTATGTATCAGCATGGTTTGTCTTATAATATCTCCTTACATTTAATTAGCAACAAACTTCCTTTTTTTGGTTTCTAATGGGCCACAAATTATACATTATAAGAAGTAAGCCATGTGCCATATAAAACATGGCCCTGTGCCAATATTGTCCCCCAGGCTGGACTTTGGACATGTTTTGGAGGATACATTTTTACAGTTTTATTTATGGCTGGAAATACTGTGTGACAGAATAATTTGTTTTGTGTCGCAGAGGTACGCTACTTGTGGAGCTGCTGGGCAGTCATAGGGTTCAGTTGTTGCTTCTATGTGTTAGCCAGGGCTCAATTTAACCCCTGTGTGTAAGCATCATTTTACTGTTCTGTCTAATTTTAGATCTCGTCACTTTTTTTTTTTTTTTCCAACTGAGGGTTCAGGCTTCCTCCAAAGGGTCAACTGAGGGATTGTGATGTCACTTAAGAAGGAAAAACAAAGTTGTGCTGTATACATTTGTATTCACTTTTTGGAATTTTTCTCAAATTTTTCACTATTATTTAAATTGGACAATCTTACTGCAATATGCAACTATTGAAATGAGTGTGGTGGAAATTTTCCTTGTGAGATTTGAGAGTTGCTAAGTCTCCGAAGAATTTCAGACTTCAGCGTATGAATCAGATCTCTTTAATAACATGCAGCGTGGAAAGAAGGCAAAAGTGTTCTCTCCTGTCCTCTAAAATGTTACCCACTTAAGTACAGAAGCAGAGAGAAGGTTACCTTCATTTACAACAGACAGAAATCATTTTCTTTCCATAACAATGACCCTTTAATGTTTGGGTGTATCCTGTCTTTCCCAAGACAGTGACCCCTTGATGTTTTAGATTGACAGTAAATGTCATCTTTTCTTTATTTCTGTATCCTCCCATGCAGAGAATGTGCTCCACCTGTGGCTTTCTGACACCTCAAGCAAAATGCTAAATCTCCCCTCCTCCTCTCACATCCTGCTCCTGCTCTTTAAAGCATATTGTTTACCAAATCTACAAACTATGTAATTTCTCACAGAAGTTTAAAGGTTAAACGTTTTTTGGTGGAACTGCTCAAGACTTAGAGACAACTAAAATGTGGCAAATGGCCCCAACCAGACAGTTTTTACCAAGAGGTCACAGATCAAATGTTTTGCAACAACTGTAATCTTTGCATTGTGTTGTAGTTAACTTATCCTATGTGTTTTTATGTAAAACATGAAACTGATAACTTCGTATTGGGAAGCAAATGCTTTTAATATTATGATAATGATTTGATTTATGGTGCATGTGATGGATAATATACACTAAATAAACTTAAAAAATATAAACTGAAATGTTATGTATTGTGATGGCTCCTGCATTTTACCTGATCTTACAGCCCTACCTTAATAAGAGGCCCAATGTTGAAATCCAACTCTGGGATGTAAAGTGGTGCGGACATAACAACTGAGATGAAAAATATTAAAATTGGTCTTCAGCATATGAAGTTTAAGCAAAATAATGGGAGATCATATTTGGTAAGAGTAGATAAGTGCTGTATGGACAACAATAACCAACTTAATTAACTAAATGCTGCGGGCTGTTTTAGCCTTATTACAGGGCTTATACAATAGGTTGCTTTACATGTTAGGTCCTGGATAAAAATGTTGTCATATTTTACAGTAGAATCAGCAGCAGCCAGTTTCAAAGCATTAGTTTTCATTTGTTAGTGAACATTTCTTGGTGAATGATATTTTTCTGAACATCGTTAAGAAATTCTGCTCCTAAAAAGCCATGGGGACAATTCTGGTTATCTGAAAAAGTGGGGACTTGTCCCCACTGCCCCAACATAGATAACAAATATATTTATATGCTTGACGAAAACAAAGACAATCCACAAAGATTCCAAACTTAAAAAATTGCCCTAAAGCTTGTTGAATGACATTAAAATGCAAGGAGAGTTAGAAGGGTGCAGATTTGACATTATGTCAGATTTTCTAACCCAGGCTGATCATTTTAATTGCTTCACTAACGGCTGGTAGCTAAATTGCATTTCTTGAATAATGGCTGGAAGCTAAACTGCATGATCTGAATAATGACAGGGATGAACTAAATGCATTGCTTTACCACAGGCTGCATAATAGCCATGACCTGTAGCCATGACACGAAAAACTCCAGCAGCCATGTAAACAGGTAGACCAAAACAAATGGTGGTGGGGACAGCGTCCTCACTATGAATGACACCCATGTTGAAAGCTATTCTACCAGTATTATTTAATTTAATGTCATTCTTACAGTATATAGTGCACATTCTTAAATATTTATCAGCTACCAACTTCAGCTTGGAGACTGTGAGCAGCTGAATGGAGGCCCACAGCTCACTTTAACCCTGAGCCTGCAAGCAGGTAAGTCCAGCCCTGATTGGTCAGTGTTTTTCTAATATTTATATATTCATATACGTGTACCAAACTGTATATCCTGTAGGATAATCAAACTGACGTCCAATTAACTGCCCTTGCAACTCCCTACAACCAAAACAACTGTCGCACATTAAGACTACAGTTCCCACAATCCAACGGGACCTGTTAGAGTGCGTGCCCTCGTAGAGAAGCAGACACTGCACTGTGCGATCGTGCAGCCGGCCTCGGCGTTGGATAGTGGTAAGTTGTTATTACTTGTTTTTGGGAAATCATGTCGTGAAATAGTGAATGAAAACATGTGCGAAAACAAAAAGCGCTAGTTTAGCCTGACATTTGAACAAGTATAAGGTAATACAAGTAGTTCAATTGGCTGCTCCTGCCGGGTTTAGGGCAAACGTTGGGCACGCCTATGTAGTTAGCTGCTCTGGGGTTCCAGAGCTGTGTTGCGCGGGCCTGGAGGAGCCAGCAACACTTGGAGGAGACGAGGTATTTTTAGCAACCTGTGAAAGGGCCAAAGCCAGCCAGCCAGCTGGCTAACTCCGTGAAACATAATTTATCAGACGTCCAACATTAGCTGGCGGGGAGGCATACTAGGTCTGTGGACTGTTCTTGCTAAGACAGGCTAAGTCAATGTTAGCAAACAAGGCGGCTCACTGGCTAGTAGCGGCTAGTTAGCTTCTGTTAACTAGCCATATATGAGCGTTTCTATTATTAACATTGCTTAGGAAAAAAGCTGATTTTGCTCTCCCGCTAGCCGTATCCGTATTCACGCTGGTCTTTAACTATTTACGTCCCGTGGGTATTCATTGTACGCTGTCGCGACTTCTCCGCTAATTTTCCGAGCTCTCAGATTGTTCCAGTAACAACAGTGTATCGTTATGTGGAAGCACATGACCTGTGCTGTCAGTGTCACCAGAGCGGAGAGCGGAGTGTCCAGTTTAACTCCTCCGGGCCATTTTAGTTGAAGCTTTTTAAATGTTTTTGTCTCCGAGTGTGGTGGTATTAGCTGCACCGCCAGTCGTGCCACTTTTTGTTGTTGTTTTTGTTTAAGAAATTGTGGTCAGCAAAAGGACGGGTTTTTTGTTGTTTTTATTTCTTGAATTAAGTGAACACATTGACTTCATGTGGGTTTAAAGTCAATAGAAAACTGTGATTCGGATAGTGTATATTTTGGTATAGTTTTCGTAATCCATACATCACCGGCATACACACTGGATTTAGATATTGCTTTCATCTCCTTATTGCTCCATGTGAGTACATATACTGTTTGATATTATTATATAAACGGCTTGAAGGTTATTATGTTCAAATGTTTTCAAAACTGCCTTAGACAGGTTCTAATATAAAATGAACCTGTATGTAAACAGAAACACTTGACAGATCTCCCAGTGTTCAGCTGGGTTGAGATCTGGGTACTCTAGGTCACAGAAAATGATCCATACCATTTTCTTTTAGCCAACCAATTGGGTGCATACTTGAAATGAATATGGAGGTTGTTAATTGTTTATTTTTGTTTTTATTTGCATTCTTCACCAGCGTATCAGTGTTTTCATTCTGTCTTTCTGACCCATCTATTCCATCTTCCCAGTGTGTGTTGCAGGGTGAGACAGGATGGTGGACCAGCCTCTGTGGGAGCAGATAGGATCCAGCTTTGTGCAGCACTACTATGCTGTGTTTGACTCTGAAAGAGAAAACCTGGGAGCCATATATGTGAGTGTGACAGAACCGGGATCTCCTTCAGTTACGACATGACTTGCCGCAGGACTTGGCTGCACCTTTATTCATTTCTCAGCAGCACCGGTGGGGCTGGTAATGTTTTCACTTTGTGCTTATATGTTTCTGCCCTTCTGTGGACAGAATATTGCCAACACAATAGTGTCACAACAGTGAAGATACAGTCATGAAAATTAAGGTGTGCAGTTGAGATCAATATGAAGGCATTGTTCAAAGCCTTTTGTTGTCTGAGCAAGGTTGCTGGAACTAGCGAGGTAGGAATAGGGTAAGAGTCCGTTGGCCCCCCGCTTTATGCCCGTCTCACATTTGTTTTTAATTTGCATACCACTGTAACCCAGTTCAAATCATTCCTGTCCACTCCAGTGCAGTTGATATTGTTTTCACCATGTTTGTCTGTCCATCTGTGGACAGATTATGTCAGCCATATAGTGTCACAACTTTGCAGGATGCAACCATTAACTTTTGCAGTAGCTGATACCGATTATTAGAAATCAAGGAGACTGAAATCCGGTATTTGGGACTGATATTCATTTAATACAATTTTGAACAACCATTGATGAAATAAAGCCAAGTACAATTTACTCAAGTGCTGTTCTTATGTACGATTATGAGGTATTTTACTTGATTATTTCCATGCTAATCTATGCTCCACTCCACAACATTAATTTGATACATTTAGTAACTAGTTACTTTGCAGATTCAGATTGTTTATAGGTTTATAGTTTATAGGCTATTAATTGCTGGTTTACAAATCAGACAATGTTGTAGGCAGGACACTGTGTGAGAGGATGGTGCATCAGAGCCAGAGTAGCAGATTTTTAAAGTGGTTTATTTTGGCTGCAATCTGACATGAAAATCACTGATAACAGTAATCGGAAAATGCTGAATATTGGCCCCGATAATCGGCCTGGGGTAGTTTTATTGAATACAATACAAAACAAACAAGATCACTTGTACCTGTTGCACTTGCTGTGTGTTTATGTAACTGAAGACTTAAATAGGAGCGGAGCCTGTTTTTATGTTCTTTCATTTTAAGCAGTTTTCTTGATCAATAACTGTTTATCGTTGACAATTGATTCAAGACTAACTATATTTTTCATACATACATTTTGTTTTAATATACATAAAAAAGGTCACTAAATGATAATAATAAATGGCTTGACTTTTGAATTGAATAAGATGAAATTATGTTTTTACTTGCTTTTACTTTCTTGCTCGTACAAAGAATACATCTGACTTTCAAACTTTCAAAAAGACAAGACAAAGAAGAAGACACTGACTCACTGTACACTATGGCAATTGAAATGAGTCGCTGGAGCAAGAGAACCAGCCAGCTTCGCTCAAATCAGCTGTGCAGATAAATGTTGGAGAGCAATTAAACATGATGACACATAATAGAAGGCACGGCTTCACCCAGATGTGACAATCACTCAAATGGGGAATAAAAACACAAAAAACAAAAACAAAGTCCAACAACTGCTCCCTGCTGTTTTAAAGCAGCCTCTAGATGTGAAAGCAGACAGGGCCAAAGACATTCCCGAAGCTATTACATCACAGTCATATTTTTAATTTAAATGTTTTCTTTTTAATCAGCCCTGTATGGAAGCGTATTGCATTCACTTGAAAAACAAACTCCGGTTTTTCTGAGTAATTTATTTTTTGGTTTGTTTTTTTGAATATTTTTTTCTGTTTTTCTGACTAATTCTTTTCCTGTTTTTCGGAATCTTTTTTTTTTCTGTTTTTCGGAATCATTTTTTTCTGTTTTTCAGAGTAATTTTTTTTCTGAAATATCAAGATACTTCGAACTCCCGCGAGAACCTCCAACCTGCAAGTGACTCCCATGGACCTATAATGACTCCTGCTCCTGATTTCAAATGTATCATCTTGTATCCGTGGAGCATGCCATATCTGTCCAACTGATCCTGGAGAAACATTGCTATGTCTAGCAGATCTGAATGGGCTTTCTTTCTGAACTGCAAGGTCCTCAGGTGCCTGCGTAAAGTCGACAAACTAATGGTAATACCATCGATATGACTTAAAGACAGGACTATATCCCAGTGTCTTTAACCCTGATCAAAGTAAAACTTGATTAAACTAAACAAGCCAGTCATGTTTGTTTCAATTATTCCATTAGCTTGAGCTCTCAATAAAGGAATGAATGCATCTATTGTTTCAAATGCTCTCTAAACTCAGAAAAAAAAATATTCAGAAAATCCGAAAAAAATTACTCAGAAAAACCAACCATAAAAATAAATTACTCTGAAAAACAGAAAAAAAAAATCCCAGAAAAACAAACCAGAATATAAATTATTCAGAAAAACAGAAATAATTACTCTGAAAAACAGACCAAAAAATTAATAACTCAGAAAAACAAACCAAAAAATTTTTTTTTTCAAGTGAATGCAATACACTTCCGTAGCCCTGCATATGTTTGCCATTTACTGCTTTATGTACTACAGGCTATACCTACCTGTTTCAGGTGGAGGTGGACACTAGGTGTAACAAATTGAAACTTGCACGACTATCTGTTCACACTGGTTAGGTTGACCAATAATACGTCCCAGATACTACCTCCAGAGGCAGGTCAGCGGGGCGAAATGTCACCCCTCACCGCATCTGAAACTTTCACACAGAGGAGGAGGCGGAGAACTGGCGCAGGATCCCCGCATGCAAATGGCAGTGTGAATAGGGCTACTGTCTGTTGAAAAAAGGACATAGCGTTATGGCCGCGGGATTATTTTGCTGCTTTCCTCTGTTTTACCAAACAGTGACCCCCATAGTATGTTATGTACAGAACCGTGACCTATGAATCCTGTTACTCCCCTTATATTTAGCCTTTACTTCTGTGTCAGTAGATTGTCATACACCAGTCGACACCTTCTCACTTTGTCAATCTGATTGATTCGAGCTAGCATCATTTGAATAATGTGATGTGGCTTTTTGATTGACTTTACATCTGCAAATGGCATCCTCTACAATTCATTATTTTCCTTTCTCTCTGTCTTGCTCCACACAGATCGACTCGTCATGCCTCACATGGGAAGGCCAACAGTACCAGGGAAAAACAGCAATTGTTGACAAACTTAAGGTGAGTATATCTGGTAACTTATTGCTATGTACAGAGCTAGCATGTAAAATAGGAGAAGCACAGGCAGTATCAGTTGGTGTGTTTTCATGCGCACGAGAACCAAAGTTAACCATAGGGATTCAGACAAACTATTTACATAATTCTTATTTCTCACGGTGTAATGGAAATAGCCCGAAATGAATTAGAAGAATCTTAGGTGAAGTTGAAACTTCTCAGTCATCCAGGTCATGGTAATTCTAAGTGCTATATCATACACAACTGGTCCAGTTTCCTACGATATAACACTTAGAATCTAAGGTGAATGTTTTGAGTTTTTATTTTCTATCATTGTCTGATGTACCTGTATTAATCTGCCTGTTGTGTATGTTTCCTGTTTGTGTGTGCCAGAGTCTCCCCTTCTCAAAAATAGCACATAATATAACAGCGCAGGACCACCAGCCAACTCCAGACTGCTGCATCTTGAGTATGGTTGTAGGACAGCTAAGAGTAAGTAGCATTCACACCTTATTTTAGACTGCGTCATCTGTTCGGCAGCAGAATCATCACACATTCACTTCTGAAGTTGATATGGTTATTCATGAATATTCCTGTGATTCAAATAAATTCTGTTAGTGTACTGTCAAATCACCTAATCATCTATTTGACATTAATTGTTTAACCCTGATTTAACAATGTTTGTGTGTGAGTCAGAGGTTGCCTTGACTGTCTTGTTTTCTTGTCATTTTGATGGACAGGATTGTAAAATTATGTCATTGATTATTACCTATCATTTTGATTTTAGTTTTTTTTTTTTTTTTAAAGATAATGTCATAGCCTATTTAACATTTATTTTTTAAAAATCATCATCTTGTGCATCACCACAGGCTAATGCACAAGAAACATAAACTTTATGGAAAAGGTGAATCGAAACAGTAAATGTAGACACGAAGCAGATGAATGATTTATTTAAAAAAAAAAAAAAAATACTAAAAAAAAACAGCGGGGGGCACTAGAAAATGATTATTGTGCCAAGAAGGAAAATGTGAACAAAGCAATTTTTCAGTAAAAGACAGCAAATTAAATAGAAAGAAACCATTAAAAAGTCAATTAGCCTGCTGTAACCAGTGTTGGGTGTAACGCGTCACAAAGTAACGTGTTGTGAGTCAGATAATGGAACAGTGATTGGTTGGGGGTTGGCACAAGGTATCTTTCACCATCACCGATTGGTTAGTCACCACCCGCAAGGGGAGATGGGATAACAATGGCAGCGTCAACAACAGGAGCAGAACATGCTGCTGCATGCGACTTGCCTGAAGTCCCCCCGCTGCGTAAAGCCACTTTTGACGGTTGGAGATACAAACATTACTTTGAATTTGTTGAACGTAAGGAAAATAACTTGACTGTAAGGTGCACACTTTGCCCGTGTTGGAAACTTCTCTCCACTGCTGCTAACACTACCTCAAACTTAACTAAGCACCCGGAAGCACCTACAGAGACAGCACGCACACACACAAAGCTTGTTGCTAAGGAACTGTGAAGCAACATGAATGTAACGAGTAATGTAACTAATTACTTTCTTCAGTGAGTAATCATGTAATGTAAGACATTACTATTTTTGAGAGTAATGTGTAGTATATTTTTGAGTAATGAGCCCCAACACTGGCTGTAACATAGCCCAAACTCAAACCTGGACTTAAATCAGTTCACATGGACTTAAATTGGGTGCTCACTTGAGCTTAATCAAATGCATAATGGGAGATTGCTGCTGAGGGGATTGTCATAATGGCATCTGTGCCTCGGACAGACGACTTTCTGTGGTTGTTGAAATTCTGTTATGAACCTGCCTCCTGCTACCTCACTGGAGACTAACAGCACGACTTGGGCCAAAGTTTTGAAGTTGATCCTACAAGCACTCGCTTCACTTGGAGGAAATCACAGCAAGCAGTCTTTGCACTGGTCACACAGGTGTTATCCGTCTGTGACCCTTTGCTGTCGCAGACTCCTGCCAAGACCTCCAGTCCATATCTCTTCCAACGCGCTAGTGAGGGGGCTCGTCTACAGGTGGTTCTCATGTGGTTATCGAGAGTGTTAGGCGTGAATTGCTAATATTGCTGTATGTCACCTTCAGGGACTTAATCAGATAAAATGATGGCCGTCAGATTTTTACTGTAACTGTAAAAAAAAATCCGTCATTTACGGAAAGCAATCGGTCAACACGACCTCTGGGGTGAATGGGGGCCAAGTTATCTCAGGGTCAACTGTTAAGTTATACTTATCCCTGGGATAAGAATATGCAATGTGAAAAGCCTTACTATTTTCTTGTAAACCTTGTAACTAATTATTTGCAAACTTGATTGGAACTGCCAGTGCTTTGGTACAACTTTAGGTTTGCACACTTCTGGGAAGCGTTGTTGCCATTCCTTTCCAGCAAGGCACATTAGGGATTACATGTTGTTTTCAATGGCTGGACAGTCCCCACAACCAGCATATGCACTTTTATCTTCAACTGATAAATGAAATGGCTACAGTGCTGACTTCGTCCTGAACCCCTTCTATTTCTGTTTGTGTGTGTTCACAGGCAGATGATGACCCCATCATGGGTTTTCATCAGAGTTTCCTCCTGAAGAACATTAACGATGCATGGGTGTGCACCAATGACATGTTCAGGCTGGCCATTCACAACTTTGGCTAACCCCCATCCCCACTCTGGTGGGCAGGGGCGGCCATAGTGAAGAGCACTTTGTGATGAAGTATGGAGGGAGGGCAGGGAGGAGTCGAAGATGGAGAGAAGAGGGAAACGCTCATCCCTCCCTCCTGCTGTCTCATTTGACAAACAAGCAAACACCGGATTCTAGATGTCAATCACTGAACCTCATCCAGGTGGGTTTTTTAAGACCACCCCAGCCAGTAGAACTGCAACGTGTTTCTTTGCTGCGAGCCGGCCGACCAATCAGATGCCCCTGTCTGCCACTCTGCATGACGCTGGGATCCTCCTATTACAATATCTACACTCAAAACCACCAGAAGACAAACAGCTGACCAATGCCATTAACTCATTACTCTGCTTGTCACCATTCTTTACTTAAATCTAACCCATTCTACTCTAATGTTGATTCCATTGCTGTCAACTGAGTTCTGTTAGCACTGTCGTTGATTGATCTGTAGATCCATGTTCAGGTTCAGAGTCGCCTTCTTCAGCTCCGAAGTCTTTCATTGTAAGTTGTTTTAGATGCCACTTGTGTGTTTGCATCAGTGTGTTTAACTAAGTTTTATCTTCCTTTAAATAATTGTTAACTTTGCCATGAGTTGCTCTCTCATGCCAGGTTTAGCTCTTGCAATCCAAAGAGTCATGAAGGACATAAAGTCTGACCCTGCTATGTGATTGGCTTTGATCCTACATTCTCTCTCTCTCTCTCTCTCTCTCTCTCTCTCTCTCTCTCTCTCTCTCTCTCTCCCCCCCCCCCCTCTCTCTCTCCCCCCCTCCTCTCTCTCTCTCTCTCTCTCCCTCTCTCTCTTTTCGCTCTCACACGTTTGGCAGATACCATGGACTACAGCCACGATAGACAATAAAACCTGGATTTTTTCTTAATGGTGTGGCCTTGTCTTTCTGTCTTATTCTCCATGGCTTGCCTTTTCATAGTTTCATACAAGCTTTGTGGTTCTTCAGGTACATATTATTTTTGCTGTTTGCAAAATCATTGGTTTTGGTGACCTTATAACAAAACATCAGTGGGAGAAAACGGTCAAATAAATGCCAGCCATAGGTCCTCAGGATTGTAATCTAGCTGATACTGACCTTATTAAGTGGATTGTGCTATTGGCCAGAAGTGACAGTCCACTTTCAATGCAGTACGTCAAGTTATAAAATCCCGTATTTCCACTATATGAGTTGCAGTCAGTAGGTCATGACCAGTTGCTGACTTGTTTTTTAGCATCACGGCAATCCCTGACATTATGTCACCTCATGTAAAAAGGAGGCTAATGAATTCCAGGCAGTGTGGTAGACGGATTTTAAATTTGGGAAGAAGAGGGCGCCGACAAAGGATCTGCGCTCAATTTCGTTGAAATATCAGAAGAGAAAGTTGGATTGGCAGAAATATTTCACAATCCTCAAAGAAATTCATGTGTTGGGATTTTATTTCATACAGGACCAATCACCTCCTCAGCAGGTGCCACATTACTTTGCTGTTTCTATAACACACTCACTTCTCCGTGTTGATTGCATCAGTTACATTTGTACCATTTTAGAGAGTCAATAATTGAAGGACAGCAGACTGAAGCAGGTCTGTAGGAGCCAGTCACCTGGTGCTCATGAGTCATAACCTATTTATAGAGTCTGGAGTGTGACCTCTGAATAAATTAGATTTCAGTGTTTCATATTATTAATCTGTTGATCATGAAAAATGGCTAAATGAATCACTTGAATCTCGACCGAATTCTTGAATTCTATAATTATCACTATATGGTAATTTGCACAGGAATATATATATATATTTTTAAAAAAACAAACAAACTGTCATTTAAACCTTAAAAAGCAGCAACCAAAATGACTGGTAAAGGAAAACATAAGGGAACATAGATATTCAATACAATGTGTAACATCGCTTGTTGCAACTGAAGATAGACTTTCTATTCAAGATGTTCAGTGCATGGGGATAGAAAGTTCCAGGCTGTGGGGGCTGTGAATTTCTTCAAACACGCATCCTGGATGTGATATCAAACTACTGTACCAGCAGGAGGCCTCAGTGAGCGGCCTTAGTGCAGTCGAAATGAATACAACAAATGGGAACTGAAGTGTAAAACACTACGAGGTTTTGAGGTTATCATGACAATATGTATGATTAACTGTAATTCCATGGTCACATTTGGTTGTGTATAATTGTGTATAACTATTTGGGGATTTATTTATGTACACTGTCATGATGTTATTGATTTAATGCTGCCCATTTTCCATTCATAAAATGTCTAATCAGTTGTAGGATTGCATGTCAAGGGTTTGGTCTGACGTGGTCTAGTTTGTCATATACAGCATAAGGCAAGTGGCGGAAACAGAGCGGGTGGTAAAATGACCAAGAAGTCTACAAAAAAAAAGGATAAAGCGGGAAAATGTATTATTTCTGACAGTGGAGGGCGACATTATGCCTCGTAGTGTCTGAGCCTCCGTAGAATTTGAGGTAGGAACCAATGACCTGACAGAGAGACGACACGGAGGCTACGGCACGGACACAGCGGAAGTTTAGACGGTTGCTCTGGGTGAACGAAGGGAACATTGACAGCATCCCATCAAACAAGAAATCATTTTCTCCCCCAAAATTAACCCAGCCTCCCCTTTCCCTCACACATGGCGTCCAATTCTAACATAGATATCGAGGGTGCGACTCAGCATCTCCGGGACATCCTCAAGCTCGACCGTCCCGGGAACGGCACCGGTAAGTTGAACCGGGAATGAAAAGCTGCTGCGCTAGTTAAGGCCGCAGAAGCTAATCGAATGCTAGCTAGCTCGCTAAAGTGGTACCTAGCTAACGCGAGTTGGTTTAGCGCGCTGCTGTGCTGGAGTAAAGTTAGCTCAAAAGCAGTTTCACTACCTGTTATTAAACGGCACCCCCTTTGGATTGAAACAACTTGAATATCAACAAATTTACACAACTAGCTATGTTTTGTCACTCATTTCCACGGAGAAACGAATGCGTTGAGGTTCGTCGTAATGTTGGAGCGCTAACTGCGTCGGAAAGGTCTCTAGTATTTTATCATCCTAAGTGTTAGCTACGTTTCGAGCTATAGTTAGCTTATGTCTCAGTCTATTTTCTGGTGTAGGGAATATGGGTCCTCTGCTGCCAAGTGACGATAAAGTACAATTAATGTTTTGTTTATTCCAAATGATCTCTGTATTACTTGCGCACTTGTGGCAGTGACATAGGTGTAACATTTTCTTTATATCGCACGTTTAGCTTTAAATATTTTGATGCTATCCAGCATTAGCTCGAGCCTCCATAACTGCGTAGAAGGTCAGTTTTAATGGCTGTTTTGATACACACACACACACACCTACACCTTGATTGTTTTGTGGGACCTTCGATCTACTCGTTTTTTTTAATAGAATCTCGCGCCTGTCTAAAACGATAGAGGATATTAACGAAGACACAGACGTCTTGAGGGAAGTTGGAGGAAAGAAAACGCAGGTGTCCATAAGTTACCAGAGTGTATTGTGGTCCTGTTTATTAGCACACTCTTAACAAATATGTTTATGGTTGTAGACTGAGGAGGAGTAGAAACATTTGACGATTGGGAAAACAAATACATATAGGAGTTGGATCATTATTGGGTTTCTTTTTGTCATAGTCTGATTGAAGATGTTGCCATCTTTTATAAAGTTACATATACAATTTAAATCACTGAATCAGAACTGAATCATTGTGCCCTAATAATAAACAAAATTGAATCCCATGGGATATGATTAATATTCCAGGGGAATAATGAAATACATGCCCAGCTCCTTAACGTAATGGCCATGGATCGTGGATTTTAGTGGAGATTGTTGTGTTATAGATGAGGATCTTCTGCTGGAAAATCATGTGACCTTCCTCAACAGGCAGTTGAACTATTCAAATGGCTGTTTTTGTAGATCTTTTTAACAGCAGGCATTTGGAAATTTGGTCGGAAAGATCAGGTGCAATTAATTTCCCCAATCACAGTTCTGTGTTACTGTCCCAGGAAGTAAATGTAAATTAACGTGAATCGTTTTGCCTGTGATTTTACCCTGCTCCATTGCACACAAATATGAATGAATAAGCATTGTGTTTCACAGGAGGGGAATTGATTTGAATCTGCAAGGGACAATGGTTTGATGAGCTTTTTACAGACAATATTCTTACTTTAGAATTACATCAGGCACAGAAGTAGTAATTTTCAATAGAAATTGTTTCTGTCCAAACCATTATAGGTATTAAATCATATCTAAATCATTTGAAAACACTAACATTTATAATGTTGTCAAATGAAATAATTTGTTAAATATAGTGGTATATGAATATGAGCGAATATGATACATGTTCTTCCTTATAGCAGATCCTAGCAGCACCAGCCGGCTCCTTTTAAAAAAAAAAAAAAAAAATTGTAATAAAGTGGAGAGGCTGTGTCGTGGTTATATGATAGCTGTTTTTTATTGTTTGAAAGATATTAACAGTATAACTGATGACAAAACCAGGGCTGCATTTGAATGAACGGCTTAATGAATGATCAAGTGATGGAATTCACTTTTTTTTTTACATTGCACTCTTTAAAACAAAGTCATCTCTAAGCTAAAGTGCAAACACTCACAAAGGCCTTGTCCACACGCACAGGTATTTCTTAAATCAAAGCTTTTTTGATGCGTTTTGGCTTATATACACACAAACCTTATTTCACTTCCTAATTGAGCCTTATCAGTGTATGTAGGGCCAATGGCAAATGTAAACTTGGATTATTTGTATACCAAGGGGATGGATCTAAGAAGGACACAAACAGACCATGACAATACAGTGATGGTTCAGACAGACAAAAAAGCTGTTGACGACGTGTTATTAAAAATAACCTTATACAGGAAGTCTCTATGAAGAGCAGTCACATTTTGCAGCCTAATTAAGAGTATTTTCTGTAACTGAGCAATCAATCACATGTGTACGTTCTGCTTCAGCACGTGTATGCACATTGTCTTTGAATGGCATTAAGATATGCTTTTTCAGACGTGTCAGTATGGACGCAGCTTTCTTTTCTGAAAAGGTGCCAAAACGCTTGTCTTAAATAATTTACCTTGTTTCCAAAAATAACTGTCTACGTGTCGATTAGGGCTAAGACAGCAATGTTGTCAAAGTTATAGGCCTGTGTCATATGATGAAAATGTACACCATGCACAGTTCAATATGTCTGAGAAACTTTTCTTTTTCTTTTCTTTTTTTAACCATTGACCAATTATACAAACAGATTTCAGATCCTGTAAATCCTGATGGCTATTATTAGAACTATGTGGGCTGAAATACACAGGAAGCCAAATTTTTCTTGGATACTGTCAGTTCAGTTGACTTAAGAAAAACAATAATTAAGATCAGTTTATTTAATGGAAAAGGAACATTAGAATATGCCAAGGGAAACCACATTTGGGCTTTCAGTAGGGGCCTATCTAGCTTAGCCACCATGTCACTCTGGCTGACTTCTCCTTATCCTTGTGGAAAGCCCTGTTACAGACCCACAACCTGGTGGGGTTAAGTTACTTAAGAGTTCAGCAAATATCTTATTAGCCTCTCCTTGGAATATTAACATCATAAAGTATACATACATGCTTACGGCAGGGTTTCCCATTAATTACTTAAACTGTGGCGGCCCGCCATGGTCTAATTTGTCCCGCCAAAGTCTCAGAGTGAACCGAAAAACTTCTTACACTTCTCATAATAACATAAAAGATCTGTAACTTGTGTTTCGCGCTTCAGCAAAGCATCTGTCACTCCCGGTCAGTCGGCTCTGCCGCGCGCACACTCATACACACTTTCATTACTTACTTACTTTCATTTAAAAAATTGCGTTTGTCCAATTTTGCTTCGGGTGCGGGTCGGGCGTCGGTATCAATTTATAGCGGGTCGGCTCGGGTGCGGAATGTAATTTGTGATACTGTCGGAAAACGGGTCGGATGCGGTTTTAAGTATGGCGGATACAGCCGGGTGCGGGTTTGCAAAATAAGACCCGTGCAGGACTACAGCCGGCAAAATGTCAATATGTGAACTGCTCCAAAAACGAAAGTGAAAGTAAAAAATTGCGCTCGCAGCAGTGAGTGACCCAGCTGTCTGTGTATCGTTGGCTTGAGTGGAATGTAGGGAGAGTTATATAAATGTGTATTTTGGAAGTTTTCTTTCCACTAGTCTGAAAGAAGACATGTTATGGAAGCAAAATAGCCCAAAATGTTTTTGCCTGCCATGTCTCCCCTTAAAGCTGCAACTAATGATGAATTGATGATGTACCCTCCGAATCCATTTCATTTTTTATTACAATTTAGCTTACAGTTTGATTATTTATTAAAAAATAAACAAAAAAATAAACTAATTCGACACAGGTAACCACTTTTGCTTTATTTCTTTGATGGCTCAGATGTATGCTCTAGTTGATTTTGTGTTATCACCATTCGTATCTATACAACCAATGTGTTTGTAATTAAATTGTGTACAAGAGTACACAGTTCTTCATAGATCTAGCCTCATAATTTTGCTTTCAAAGTGCACCAGATTGATGCATTTAACTTTAAAATGTTAAAAAAAAATCTTCTGGGGGAGCATGCCCCCGGAGCCCCCTAGAGGGTCTGACAGCCACCCACCACAGTCTCACAAAATCCTGTGGGAAACACGTACATGCATACATACAACATACATACATACATACATACATACATACATACATGTACACACACACACACACACACACACACATAGGGATGTCACGGTATGAAAATTTGACACCACGGTAATAGTGACCAAAATTATCACGGTTATCGGTATACCGTGGCATTTTTTTAAATGTCTTCAAAATGTTGAAAAAACACTGATAAATTGAAATAATTTCATCAAGATTTATATTTAGATATATTTATTATGTATTAAAATAGTCCAAATCCAAAACCTTAAAAAAAACACTGCAAAATCAACATTAAATAATTATAAAAGAATGTATCAAAACTGTGCAAAATAGGTCATTGGCTTTTTGTGATGAGGGCGCATAAGCAGCCCGTTTTTGAAACATGTCCTTTAATGTCTGCGTTACAGTGGTAGAATGAATGGTAGTGGCATTAGCACTCGATTGGCCAGCAGACCCTCTCTGTGAAAAAAATGAATAGAAAATGTCATTATTAATTGTCATTGTTACTTAATACTACGGGTGCAACCAACAGATCACAAAACTCACAATTTAGATCACATCACTTTTGTGAGGAACAGGTTGGATAATTTTTTTGATCAAAACAAAAAGGATTATTGTTGTTATATGAATTATGAATACTCTATTTTGGCTCTTATTTCTATCTAGACACATGTTATATTCACCATTTTATATTATTCTTTATATATAGTCTATTCTACAAATAATCCACAAGTGTTATATATTTCTGATATAACTTATATATATTGGCTGTCTGTCTCTCTGTCTGCCTGCTCGTCTGTTGTCAGTTGACTCGGTCAATTTGATTGGTCAGATGGCTGCTGAGCCACAGGTAGACGCTGCTCCGGTGAACGGAGCTGAGATGAAAGTCAGTCATCTCAGTCAGTTTGTGTTCACAGACTCAGTCCACCCAGTATGTGTTTGTTTCAAATCCTCCTCACTGCAGCTCTGCATCAATGTTTGGGGAATTATTAGGTCGACTTTAAAAAGTGAAATCTACTATTAATAAGCAGTTCAGATAACGTGCCAAATCACGGATCAACTTCGTTCAGTTATACCACTATCTGGTCAGTTTACATTAGTGACAACAGCAAATTAGACAGAGAAAACTCGACATACACATACATCATGCACACAAGCTTGAGGTTAATTTACCTTGTATTTGCTGAACAGTTGCGGGTGATGGTCGTAAAGTGAAAGTAAGTAAATTGGATGTGTTGCCGCCCCTCGCAACAACTTTCTTCTCGCAGCTCCTGCAGACAGGGCTGCCATCCTCGACCAGCTGTCCTGAGCATTCTTATAACAACCACAATACGCCCAGACTGCAGATTTGGTTCTCTTTGAAGGCGAAAAAATGCCGTGAGGACTGCTACTATCATGTCCTCCCTCCGCCATGTCTTATTCACTACATAACAAGCGCACGCTGCGCATGCGCCGCAAGTTTCAGGGTTTGTACGGGTGCTTGAAATCCTTGAAAGTGCTTGAATTTCAATGTTGTGTTTTCAAGGTCTGAAAAGTGCTTGGATTTTAGTTTAAGTGCTTGAAAGTGCTTGACATTATAACTCTGTGTATTTCACAAAATTGGGATCAGACTGGATAATTAATTTCTGAAGTTTTTGCTGTTATAAAATATAATTTTAGATGTTTACAGCATGATACAATGTACATAACTGTGATAAAAAAGTGAAGAAAAAAATCATAAGTATATATATTCCTTTAGATACGTATTTCACCCCAGCAATAAGGTGCTGGAAAATCTTAAAAATAACCCTTAAAAGTGCCTGAAAAGTGCTTGAATTTGACCTTGAAAAATGTGTACGAACCCTGAAGTTTTCCACACCGTGGTTACCGACCGTGGCGGTTACCATGGTAATTAAAACTTAAACGGTAACCTTCACCGTCGGGAATTTTACCGTGGTTTACCGTTACACCGGTAACCGTTACATCCCTACACACACAATAACTAAGAAACCTTGTACGGTGTATCGCAGCATAAATCCTGCATTCGTTGTCTTTCCTCAGATGCACAATCCAGTGATGGCCAGAGAATGCCATCTTTCAATGGAGAGCTAAACGGGTTATTGGGAGCAGCAGGTCTTCTGGGAAGCACTGATAGGACAACCATGTCAGACTCTACCAGACCCATCTCCACAGACCTCAGCACTGCGCAGGAGTCTCAGATAATGTGAGTGGTTTCTGGGAAACATGCACTCGCACAACTTTGCAGTTAGGCTGATTTTGCCCCATTAAGCATATAGAGATGTTTACTTTATTATTTCTAAATGCAGAGACATTTTGCACTGATTTTAAGAAAATAAATAGATTTGACCCTCTATAAATGTGCTGCACTTCCAGCTGCCTTTCTGGTGACGATGGCTCCACCTGTATCCCCATCACCTCTATAAATGTGGAGATTGTGGCAAGTCAAGATTCCAGCATCAACAGCAAGGCTCGTGGCAGCAACAAGGTAAGAGGCCAAATCATCAGCAACAATAAATTAAAGTCGTGTCAATGTATTAATCACAAAAACATGACGCCAACAGCATTGAGAGCTTTGGTAGTGACGAGTTACTGTGGTTATAAAATTTCAACTCCCTAAATCTCTAGAAAGGAAACGTTTACATTTTTAAAGGAATATGCAGTATTTTATCACAGAAGTTAACATTTTTTATGACTTGGTTTTTGGAGACCACAGCCTCATGGCTATAAAAGTCTTTATGAACTTTGTTAACACGGTATATGGATACATCCTGAATGCTGAATCTGTTTTGTTATTCAGGTGAAGATACAACCTGTTGCCAAGTATGACTGGGAGCACAAGTATTATTATGGCAGGCTGATAGCTGTTTCCAACTCCTTCCTGGCCTATGCCATCAGAGGTGAGAGTCCTGCAATGTCTGTTTGTTTTTACCAATAAATGACACAAACATTAATTAGCACTTGAACTACTACCACAGACAATAAGGCTTTTGGTACATTGTATGCAGTGTTTGTAATGTTCTGCTTTTGGACATTGAAAATTGTTAATCAAAACAATTGAAAAGCAGTAACCATGTTTTCAATTTAGCAATAATAAAAAATCAGAATACAGCTTATCAACAGTACATTCTACCTCTGGCAGTGTCTATAAATGTAGATACAGTGGAGAGAGTAATTTTCTATTACTCTGCCTAAACAGTTTTTTTGTTGTTATTTTATATAACATGATGAAATATGGGTCTGTAGTTGCTCAGATGAACTGAGTGCTGTTGGTTTATCTCCCCTCTCAGGAGCCAACAACCATGCAATGATTCGTGTCCTGAGCGTGGGTTTTGCTGAGCGCTCCCTGCTGAAGGGCTTCACTGGAGCCGTCACAGATCTGGCTTTTGCCCACCTTGACTCCTCCCTGTTGGGTTGTGTCGATGAAGCGGGTAACCTGATGGTCTGGCAGCTCACCTGCACTGGAAGCAAGATACTGTATCCTGACATGTGGGAGAAACTGATAAGGATTGTGTGGGAGGTCCATGTATGTGTCTGTAGAGTGTTACTGCTCATCATTGCACTGTTTATTTCCTCTTATTTCTGTTTGTACTTCTGGTGCAAGTAATCACACCAAGCAGCCCAAACTACTTTGTGATTTAACACAGACCATTGTGATATCACAGCCTGCTTTGGCTAAAGTAATCACAGAAACATATCGGCCAGAGAATGGCCTTTCTACATTTTTCCTCCTTAACCCATCCTCCCTACAGTGATCAGGTGGTGGTTCATATCCGACGGCCAGAGGACACACCGCTAAACTCCCACCGTCGCCTAATATGGTGCCCTTTCATTCAGGATGACAACGAGGACAACCAGGACGACACCAGCCAGACCTTAGCCCTCCTTCATGAAGACAGGGTACCAGAGTTTAACACAGAAATGTTTGTCTTAGACACTGTTTTTGTAACTTGAAACATTTGTTCCTTAACAATGCAGTCAAAATTGCCCATCTACTTCTACTTATTTAGTTGTTCAAAGTAATATGTATTAATGCTGAATGTCAAGTTGTACATAGGGGAATGATCCCATGATGTGGTCATACACGCATGCAATTTGACCTTTACAAAGAAAAAAAAGAACCCTGGTGTCAGATCTGTATACCTGCATACCTGACTTTTCGTCCTCTCCATCTAGGCCGAGGTGTGGGACCTGGAGGTCTTGAGAGCCAACAACAGCAGCTGGCCTATCGATGCAACAGACCTAAAAGAAGGCCTCATCACAGTCAAGGGACATACACAGGTAGGGGGTCAGGATAAAACAGTCATGTCACTGTCCTTAATCAGTAAAGTGATCAGTGCATTACATTGAGGATTTTCTGACTATCAGACAAGTGCAACCTTGTTAATTACTACAGAAAATAAAGCATATAATGGTTTGCTGTTGGTCTTTTGGTTTGTTACAAATAATCCTTACAGTGCTGATTGTGTATGTTGTTTCCAGCGAGTCAGTGAAGGAGCCCTGTCTCCAGATGGAACCGTGTTAGCCACAGCCAGCCATGACGGATATATCAAGTTTTGGCAGATATACATAGAAGGGGTGCAGGATAAACCAAGGTAAGCAAGGACACTTTCTTTTAAATGAATATTCATGTATCTCTCATTTGCTATAACACCTCTATCATTTAATTTGAATGTACATTCTTCTGACATAAAATAGTTAAATTTTCTTAAGAATTTAAAAGTTGAATTCCATGACATCACTTACTGATGTTTATTATTCTCTGTCTTCAAGATGTCTTCATGAATTGCGGCCTCATGGAGGACGCCCCCTGTCCTGCCTTCTTTTTTGCGACAACCACAAGAGGCAGGACCCAGAGTAAGTATACACTGCTGCACACACAGCTTTCAGTGAAAATTATGTATGTATATATCTGTCTTAGGCAGTTGCTAATCTTCATTTGTTCACATTCTTTTCTCCTTTCCTTTGTAACATCTGCTCACTTTTACTGTGCTCTCAATAGGGTTCCTTTCTGGCGGTTCCTAATAACTGGAGCGGATCAGAACCAAGAGTTGAAAATGTGGTGCACTGTTTCCTGGACATGTTTACAGACCATCAGGTTAGTGCTTTACTCATCATTTTTATGCACTGTGTCCTGTCAAATAGGCTTTAAATGTGTTAACATCAAATAAGTGCTTCAGATAAGTCTAAATTTAGTTTAGAGGATTATTTCTGTCTGAAAGCGTATCCCATTAATTTACATTTACAGATTCAAAGATGCTAATGGTGGTGTTTTTTTTTTTTCTTTCATTTTTTAGATTTTCTCCAGATCTCTTCAACTCAGTTATGCCCAGTCTGAAAGCCAGTCTGGACCTCTCTTCTGAGTATCTCATCCTCACAGATGTACAGAGGAAGGTCAGCACTAAGTTGTCAAATTAGTTGTGCAGTTTAAACATAGTACAAGGATATTTATGGCTATGATCCAGTCTCAAATTCATATTGATGCCTATAGGGGCTCCAGTAGGTCAGTTGGAATAGCATGAGCCCCATGTACAGAGGCTGTGGCCTTGTGCTGCATGTCATGTTTTTAAAGTGTTGGACTTCTCTGGACCAAACAATTTTTCTTGCTACCCAAGTTACTACTTAATCCTGCGCCTGGCTTCATATTTGGTTGATTTCATCATTTGTCAGGTTCTGTATGTGATGGAGCTGAGGCAGGACCTGGAGAAAGGCAAGGCCACTTTCACAGCAGTATCAGAGTTTCTGCTCACCCACCCTGTGCTCAGCTTTGGGGTCCGGGATGTCACCCATAGCCGGCTGAGACACACTGAAGTCCTCCCTGCAGAGGAGGAGAGCGAGAGCCTGACAACAGGTGCGCATGTGCACTCTCTCTCACTCACACACACACACACATTTTTGAAACAAAAATGTTTATTTTTTTATTTTATTTTCTATTGAAATTGTTATTGTATTCCTCCAATATCTCTTTATTGTCTCTTTATCTCTATTTCTTTTAAATTACTCTTGTGCTGCTACTTATTTCCTGTGTTACCTGCACATTTCTCACAAGGGGGGTCAATAAACGAACGTCACATCTTATCTTAATCTTTTCACTGCTGTTGTCCTTTGATCATTTCTGTTACCATGCATTTTTTTCAATCATATTCCAAGGGCCAACACACAAGCAGTAATCTTTAAAACAAGGCAATTTATTTTTTCAATCGTTCATTTGAGATCTTTTTGGGAACCCTGCAGAATTAAATAGTGCATTAAATATGTAGCAGTATTGATCTTACAAGACAACTTGCAGCACAACTTTTATATGTGTGTGTTTTCTTCCAGAGGGCACTCAAGGACCCACAGAGTCCAAGTCTGGGATTCAAATAAAACTCTACTGTGTTCACACCAAGTAAGTTTCCTCCCAATGGCTGATGTCAGTTTTAAGACGATTATAGCTGAAGTGAAATAGAATAAAGCTCAAATGATCTTAGGGGCCTATTTCGCATACAGTTGGTCCCTTATAACAAACAACAATTTGTATTGATACCAATTAAGTAAATCATGATGTTTTCAATGCAGGTCAGCGTAACAGGGGATGAGCGTACATGTTGTGGAGTCTTGTGCAAGCAGCATGCAACTGGCATACATTAATGTCAATCCTGTGTGTGTTTTCAGGAGTTTGCAGGATGTTCAGATCTGGTTTCAGCCCAACTTGGGTTCCAGCTCTGCAGTCTTCCTGCCCCACTCTGATTCTCAGGATGGTTTTGGTAAGTCACAGTCTTAACACTAAAACATAAAGTGGGGACAGACAAATCCCAATCCATGGAAATGATGCTTCTTTATTTTTTCATTTTACATTTTTGATCCCAGTGTGTACATTTGTAAACATCTGTAGACTGTTAAGACGATGTTAAGAGTATTTATTTCAGTTTAAATGTATTTAAATTGGATTTAGGTTTGTCACTATATACAGTAGTTGTCATGTCAAAAGTACAACACCTTTATTTAAGCTGAACAATAGCATGATTAATCACTTTTGACCAAACTTTTATGTACATTATGGAATATAGGTTTCTACTATTAGAGTGTTCATTTTACAATAAAGCTCTACTCTGTCATTTGTTTAGATTTTCCAAGTGATTGTGCCTTCTTAATTGTTCAATGTTGCAATGTTGGCACACAAATTAAGCCCTCTTCACATTCTGTGTATCCAGCAGGGTTTTCAGACCATCTCACAGACCAGAGCTCTGACAAGGAATCAGGAAATGGCTCTCAAACAGACCTCAGGAAGATCCCATCGCTTCCTGCTCCCACTGACTTCCTGTCAAACTCTGGTACCAGTAGCGGAGTGATGCCCAAACTAATGACTCCAGATGCTTTCATGACACCAAGCACTTCGGTAAGAACACTCAGGAGCTTTGGAAACGGCTCCTCCAGCTTTGATACACAATTGGTCTGGGATGTCTGGTTGGTGTCTGAGTGTCATTCTACCATACAGTCATCAAAATAGTCAAAACACTTGAGCAAATGAGTGCCAGTGTTCAGACATTTTTTGTGCATCAACTTGCATTATCTCACCCCATGAAAAGCGCCTCCTCCCACGTATCGGCATTCAGCAGACACAAGCCATGACCCTGTGAATACACAATCCATACAAACTGAAAACCCGCTTTACCTTTGGCTGTTTGAATTCAGACAGCTTAAGATAAAGTAAGATTTTCAGTTTCATCCATGTGTGAAGTGAGCGGCGGGGAGTCCAACAGCTCTCTCTCTTTTTTTTTTTTTTTTTGAAGTTTTTCGTCAGTAACCCTCTGAGACCCAAGAAGTTTCTGGGCTTTTTTTCTCCTGTAACATTTATTCTTACTGTGGCCTAATTTTGACTAGAATATGTAAGTCCTGCACCTCTCTGGAAGCAACAGAATCATGGCTAGCGGTGAGGGGAACTCAAAAAGGCATTATACACATTGGAATTTTTAAATCTGATAACCCTTAGTATAGTTCTTAGTTTTCTTGCTATTATAAATGGTGTGACAACCCATCCCAGTAATGTATGGCAGTATGGCAATCACAATAATGCAAGATATAAATGTGGCAACCATGTTTTGTTTATAACCATATGATAGTGATTTTCCAGATCCGCTACATTTTGGTAGATCACTTTTTTGTCATTCTCCAGGTACCCGCATCTCCTGGCAGCAGCGCTAGCAGTCTGACCATTGTGACAGCAATTAGCAGCAACTCTGACTCCACTAACAGGTGAGCTTTTCTGTGCAATGTAGAAGTGACAAGATTGCCAAAAAAAAAATTCAGAAGTGAACAGGATCTGTGGTACAGACTAATCTCTTTTGAAATTTTATAATATTAAACATTCTTAACAAGGGATGTCCCGGTCAGTTTTTTTTACCCCAATCCCGATCCGAGTCCTTTTAATATTTAGTAAATGCCAATACCGAGTTCCGATCCGATACTTAGCCTTAACTAATATTTTCCTGGATAATATAGCTGCATTAAGAAAAAATACCTGCATCCAAGCTCTTCCTTAATAGGTTTTTTTTTATTTTGTTCAAACAAAGTACATACTTTCATATGGCTCTTTCTTGTTCTGCATATTACAACATTACCTACCACCTTCCTTGCGTCAGCAGGTTAGTCTATGATGCTGCACGGTGACAGCAGACCCTCGTGTACAGCCAGCTGAAGTGTGTGTGAGACGCAGCCCACGCTTGGTACCTCCATATCATCCATTGCTTTTTTCATATTCCTTACTTTGTCGCGTAATATGACGTGGACGCGTTGCTTGTCTATTTCACACCCATGTTTTACATGCTCTGCTGTATGAGACCTACAAAACTAGTGCGCATACCGGCACGTTGTAACTCGAAAGTGGAGCCAATGTAATATTATGCCGAGATGATAGGGCATACTGGGCATTCAAAAACTCCAGATGACGAAGAAAACCCTGTTCCTCTACCACAGAGATGAGCTGGTTATCCAGGTTAGCAGCAATTAATTAATTTACCTTCTCTGTAATACTTTTGGCCATGTCGGTGTCTTGAGGATACTTCTCTTTCCTTTTGAAAGTATGAAAGTTGAAAGTGTTTGCTGCTTCGGTGTCTTTGCCTGTATTGCTTGAGTGAAATTATTGTATAACTTTGAGTGTTGTTTTTTTATTTGCTGTATCAAATGTGTAGTATTAATTGCAGATCTTTCGTTAACCCTTAGCACAACGGTTGTATTGCAGATGTTACATGTCGCCGTTTGACTACTTTCTCTTTCTAATTTAAGTTATTCCCACACTGCAGACATTTTATCCACAGGTTTACCAGAGTAACGTTACGCGTGTGTCTGTGTTCTGCCACAAATTGTCCTCTGACAAAAAAAAACAAAAAACGGTCCAAGTTCAAAATTGCCAATCCGATCAGTGAAAAAATGCCCATATCGCCCCGATCCCGATCCTGCAGATCCTGCAGGATTGTTATGTTTTTAATTAGTTGTTTGTTGAATTTGTGATGTTTTAAATTAATTAGTTATCGATACATATCAGCTTTTGGCTTCCTCTGTTTATTATAAATCCAAACTGTTTATCAGTTATAGATTCACTTATGCACACAATGTCTGACTCCTCTGGTCACGCATGTGATCATGTGTCCCTGAGTTAAGTGAGTCTGTTTAACCATGTACAGGGCTATGGACGATGTCAGTCACAGTCCGAGCAGAGCAGAGAACAACACCAGCAGCAGTCTAGCACTCTCCACTTCCACCAGCAGCCCAAGAGCTGCGTCTGCGGTGCTGCTGCCTGGACTGGAGAACCTCCAGGTAGGACCCGACTCACTCTCCAACTTCTACAAGCTTCTTTATACTGTAAATTACATAATACATTTTTTTCATTATACTGCTCTTCTCTGTCTCCAGGCTTTAGCCTCCCCCAGTGGTCCTCTCTCACTTGATGCACCTCAGGTTCTGGATTCTCCCCTCCTGCCACCTCTGGCCTCTCCAACCAGAGCCCGCTCCCCTGACGTCATCTCTTCAGCCTCCACAGCCATGTCCCAGGACATGCCGGAGATTGCATCCCAGACCCTGCAGCTTCAGCGTGGACTGGTGTCCAGCTTGGAGGCCTCACCTCTTTCTGCTCTCCAAACAGACAGCATGGCGTCTGCTGCATCTGCCCTCCACCTACTCACCTCACCACGCACAGCCAACAACAACAGGTACATTACAAGCAATGATAACATAACTTTAAATAAAAATGAATGTTGGCTTAATGTTCACAAGCAAAATGATCAAGAATTTCTTTACGCTTTAAATCACTGGAGATGAACACCAAAAAAATGTGTTCTCTGTCTCAGCCTGTTGCCCCTTGAACTTGGAGGTGCAGATGGGCCAGTGGGCGGGGCAGTAGAGTCCGAGCCCCGACTCAGCAACACCCCATCTCTACTTGAGAACGCGTTATCACAGGAGAACCCTGGGGTTGGAGGAGGATCCTCAGATGGCAGCGTTGGCCATACACCTTGGCCGGCTGCACCTGACATCACCAGAGAAACCAGGAACAGTCTCAGGGACAATGGTCTGAGTGACTGGTAAGAATCCCTATGAACAGAACTATCTCAAAACATGTACATGGAATAAAAGGAATTAAAAAATCTCACCACTACTTAAAGTATGTAACATATAAGCAAAACCTGTAATCAAATTGGTGTTTGTCAAGAAACACATTCAATTAAAGCAAATAGAAGACATGGCCTTTACAGTATGACAGTTTATCTTTCATATCTGTGTGAAACTGTAAAAGCAGCATGAAATACATTTATCAAAAGAAGTTTGTGTCCCATGTCTTGTAGTTCAAGAGAGGAGTCGAAGGACAGACACTTGAGCTCCCCGTACCATCGACGCTCCTATCACCTCACACAGAACGATAGTCAGGATGCTGGCGCAGACCAGAGGTAACATAAGGGAACCCACCTTCTCTTTCATTATGCAAATAAACATAGACATGTCTAGTGTCATTATAAAAAGAAGATATCACAAATCATGGCATAACACAAATCCAGCACTGTCTTTAATATACAATAATGTTCCAATTTTATGGACCTTGAGATGAGTACAGAGCATCTTACTGTATCTGGTTGTATCTGCATGTGATCCAGTGACCCTGATGATGAGGTGGCCAGCCTGGCATCATCCTCAGGGAACTGTGGCGCTCGCTCCTCTCATAGATTACCCGTAAAGGACTGGAAAACCTCGCCACGAGGCTCGCCAAAACCTAAGAGAAAGACCAAGAAAGATGACAGGTATGTCGATGTTTGATAGAGAACATGAAGTGGGCGTGGAATAAGAACTATTTTGTAGAATTGAGAAGACTTGAATCTTGAGATTGATGTTTTCAGTACAGCAGAAATTAGTAGTGTGAGGGAATGAAAATGTGTACTGTGCCTATGTTACTTGAGAGAAGTGATAAGTCAAACTAAAATTACTGTTACACTGTTAAGTGCCATTTTATATACCCTGCTCCTCACATCAACCAGTAAATAACAAACATGGGTCATTTGTTGGAGTATTATTATTAAAGTGTTCTCACATTCTGTTTCCTCAGTGAGTCCTCTCAGTCCAGGCACTTGGACTCTGGTCAGGTAATGTGATCACATTTTGGTTAGCTTCTTTTATATGCATAAACTACCATAATGAAAATATAAATGGAAGAAAAGCAATGTTGTACTTTTAAATTCAAACACACCTACCTGTTAACCATTAATTGATTTTTGACAGGAAAATATAAAAAAAACTTGCTAAGCCATCAGCTTATAAAGTTGCTGTATCTTATCAAATCGTTCTCTACTGACTTACTCAAAAGTATTGTTGTAAGCAAAATTCCCATGCATTAGCAGCACTTTCCTTTCGTACACTCTGTCTTCTTTTACAACCACTCTCTCCATCACCCTGTAGATGAATGCAGAAGTACAGGATGAGTTGTTGATGCTCCTGCGTAGCCAGCAGAGGGAGTTAACTGAACTGCGTGGTCAGATTGAAGCCATGCAGAGCTCCATCATGGCTCAGGTGGAGCATGTCCTGACCAACCACCAGGAACAAGAACGTATCCTCCATACTTGATGTTTTTGATAGCTTTCTGTAAAAAAACAAACTTGAGCCCACTTTCATACACTTGGCAAAGTGAACAACTGTCATGCAACTATTCAAAAATGGATCCTGGAGTTAACTGAAATACTTGTAGGTCAACCAAGGCCATGAAATGTTTTGTATAGTAAATGATATTTGGAACCAAAGGCCTTTTCTGAAAAATCCCTAAGGTATGAGAAGAGTACACATGCAGGCCTTGATGATGATCCTTCATATTCTTATGAGCCTTGACATTTCATGACCTCAGAGCGCAGACTAGAGCGAGTTCTGGCAGAGAGTCAGAATCATCAGCAGCAGCTTCAGGATCAGCTCAGCCAGCAGCTCAGCCACACCCTCAGCTCGGTGTTAACCAACAGAATGGACAAAGTTCTACGAGATGAAATGAAGAAAACAGTCCCGCAAAGTAAGGAAGCACACACAAAAACATGCTATTGTGAAGGACATGTTCAGATCTCGGGAACAGAGCTTTTCTGTGCTGATACAAAGTGGACTGTTTTGGAGTGTCCTCCACACTTGATACCAGATGATGGTGGTATTGCACCATTTTGTTATTTGCTAGTTGCAAAGGAAGTTGGAAGAATTATTATTTTTTTTCAAAATGTATTAAATCTTAACAGTTTGCTCATGTAGTCTTTCCTGTCCATGGCTTCTTTTCCCCATTCTCTTGACCATCCACTTGCAAATGTGTGCTTGGATTAGAAGACTTCTTTCTTGTGTCTACACTGCAGAATTTTGTTTTGCAGCATTGAAAAAATGGACCATGTGCACACTAGGCTATACATCAATAAATTACAGCGTTATCTTGACGCTTGAGATCATCCGAGGCGTATGATGAATTAGATATTATAAAGGCAGCTGAGGTGTGTTGGACTGCGACGCTAAAATTAAGTCTTTGGAGAGATGTTTTCTCGCCTCCCCTCTGCTGCCCTCTAATTTGTGAATGAGACGTTCCTTTCCCTTTTCTTCCAGCCTTGATCTTATGCCTAATTATAGGGGAGTTGTTGCTAATCTGTCTTGCTAATTAATTATTTCCCCTCTCTAGCAATCTCCAAGAGTCTCGAGCCAGTGACCGGTCAGCTGAATAATACAATTGCTGCAAAACTGACCGCTGTGGAGGTCACCCTGAAGGACAATGTTAGCAAGATGGTCAAATCTAAGGTAAGCGACTGGGCCTGTATCCTGTTTGGTCCTAAATCTTATACACATCACACCTCTCTACACGTCTGCTTCATTTCTCACGGCACCTGCTTCCTGTTTACAGAACACAACGGACGCAATGGGCCGAGCAGCAGCTGAAGCGATGCAGGGGCCAATCCAAACAGCCTATAAAGATGCTTTCCAGAGCACCGTGCTGCCCGTTTTTGAAAGAGGCTGCCAGTCCATGTTTCAACAAATCAACGACAGCTTTAAGCAAGGCACACAAGAATGTAAGTTAATCTTTATTCATCAAATTCTGTGGTTTTGCCAGCATATAGATATCAAAATACAGAGGAGACAACTGCAACTACTGCAACACAAGGTCAAACAGTAATACGTGCCTGCGTAAATTGGAAATGGACCTAACTTCCATCCATTCACTATAAGCAAAGACACCTGAGAGTCTTGGACTGTCTGTTGAACCTCTTCTGATGGCTCACGATGGCGGGTGTCTTATATAGACTCATTGTGCTGGTGCGCTCTTCATGATGGTTGTTCCCCCTCTGTAGATCTGAAACCAAGGTCTGTTTATGTGGAAGTCTAATTAAGTAAGTAACCACCTCTTTCAAAAAGCTCAGGGACAGCTTTTGTAACGATGCCTTTTCAGTTTGAGCCAGGCCACTGATGTGTTGATGAGCTGACTATTTATTTTGAGACTGTCCTCTGGAAGCTGGCAGCTAGATATTTTCTTTTAAAATGTACCAAGGCTGTCATACGTACAAAGGGGAGACACACACAGATAGCCTGCAGTAAGTTAGGGCCATAGTAACCATTTGAGCATTTGAGCTAAAATTTAAATTTAATTTAATTTTAAAATTGATCCGTGATCAAATTAAGGGTTTAGTGTTTTGTGTAAACATTGACTGATACTTTGCAAATGCTGCGTTAACATTTTCATTGTTATTTTTCAAGCCTTTAGCAGTGTCGCCCCTGAGTGTCAGTTATGAATCCCCAATTTTGAGAGTTGTTGAAGGATGAGACACTTAAACTTAACACAAAACAGCAACGGCTAATTCAAATTCAATCGTGACTTCTCATAATTCCAAATTAAATACAGTATGTAACATTTTTTCTTTCCTTGTAAAAGTGTCAATTTGCCATGACACCACTGAACCAGCCTATCCGCTTCTATGTCTAACGTCTGACCTACCTCCAAAAATGTTGCAGCTGTTTGAATGCACTCTTTAAAGTGACTTTACCATTTACACTTAATTTATAAAAGGATCTCAAATATCAGATTTCGAATTTTGCAAGTACCTTAAAGGGGAACCAACATAGGCTACTTTTTCATTCCCTATGAAGGAAGTACCCAGACTCACAAAAAATGGCTCAGTTATGTTAGCTGTTGAGTTAGGACAAACCTTAATGTGTTAAACACGTCTTAACTATTAGTGCCTTCATGTCTATTTGGCAAATAATATTATAGATAAAGATGTGTTTTGTGTAAAAAACACATTGTGTTCGTTTTTCCCAGTGATGTATGTTTATTGCACATAGAGCGGGAAACTGAGATACGATCACAAGTGGTCACTCAACACGCATGTTGGTGCTAGTCTGAACTGATGGGCTTAAAGCTGAATGCTTGTGATCGGATGGATGGATGGTAATACCAGGTTTTCCCTCTGGTGTGGGTGCATTGTGTTAAGTTTGTCTATTCATGAAAATGCACCAATGTTTTCCTAATATATCATATTCATGGATAGGCATATATTTAAGAAAACATAATTGGATTGATTAACAATATTCTGCATTACTGATTTATAACAATGAGTAGAAGTTAATATTTCTGTTGCTTGCCATTCATGAAAAGGGTGTATTTTAGCAAAAACAGCCCTGATCACCTTGTTGAGTTATTATTGCTAACCTTTTACTTAACTGCTTATTTACTTTTTGCATATGGATATCCCACTGGAGTTGATCCTGACTAGCGTAACACTAACAACACTGCCCTTTTCACTGTGGTCCTGGAAAAATATTTAGATGTTTAACATGCTCAGTCCTCAACCTTCTTCACCAGCCTGACATCTCTTTTTTGTGCTTGGAAAGGTGGTGTATGCTCATCTTGTCTGAGATTAGAAAGGGCCAGTTGTTGGTTAGAAATCTAGCTTCATGTAGTTTTGAGTGATGTGTTTGCTTGTGTGATGGGGAGAACCAATTTTCTGTCAACTTTCATCTTCATAGACATCCAACAGCTTGAGACCCATATGAAGAACAGAAAGCAGAGGGAGCAGGAGGCACGGGACCCCGTGATTGGCCAGCTCCAGCAGATGATCGACGGCTTCCAAAGCTCCTCTGATCAGCTGGCCAATAACATCACAGCTAACGTCCGGGCAGAGGTCCAGCACCAGATCCAGATGATGGTGGGAAAGTATGTATCCGAACTATCCCTCATTGATCACACTTAGCAGCTTATGATTAGAAAGAACTGAATCACCTCTAAACAATTAACACATTTTTCTTTCCTCTCTCCTTATCCATCATTTTAATAAATTTACATAATTCAATAAATATGATCTCGCCAATGCAGTGTGTCTATTTATTTATACAGAAAAAACACTTACATTGCCCCCCACTTAGTATTATGAGCTTCAACCATCAAGTTTGGTTGACTCCTGCCTGCTGTTAACTGATATTACTTGCAGTGATTGATCTGATAACATTGATTGACATTCCAAGTGGATATTTTGAATATCAGATATGCATATCAGCAGATGACTCTGTCAGCAGCCCCAGCCTTATCCACTGCCTATTGAGCAGGTGCGTAATGGATTGGAGAGCAGAAACAAGCAAAGCTTAATCCTGGGGCTAATGTAAGAACATAAATTCGATCCAGTCTCTTGTTCCCTCTTCAATTAATTTCATGGCCTCTAGAGTTTATAGATTTGTCGGGGGCGGAGCGGAGAGAAAGTAGTTTGCCAACTAAAACTTTATATTCTTGAAAAAGGAAATGACAATGCTGGACTGTGCAGACCCAGAAATGTTTTTCCCAATACAACATTCAAAGTAATCACTTGTATGTTATAATCATCAATTCAAACTTTGTGCCAACATAGAGACAACATTACACTAACAAAAAGTGATTGAATGACAGAATTCCTTCTGATTTCAGGCTCAGACGTAGTACATAGGCTCTTTGAGTCTTGACTGAGCCATCTGTCCAAAAACACACAATATGGAGGATAAACCCTCTTTCTGTCCTCATGTTTTTTCTTCTGTCCATATCCTCCTCAGTTTGCAGGAGTCTATTCTTAGCCATGTGCAGCGAATTGTCAAAGGGGAGGTGAGCCTTGCAATGAAGGAGCAGCAGGCGGTGGTCACCTCCAGTATCATGCAGGCGATGAGGTCAGCGGCCGGCACACCCGTCCCCACAGCACACCTCGACTACCAGACACAGCAGGCAAACATCCTGCAGCTCCTCCAGCAGGGCCAGCTCAACCAGGCTTTTCAGCAGGTAACACACACACAGACACACACAGATATATTCAGGTGTAGCTCTGTACATATTGCAGCCTCTGCAGCTGAGCCTATTTTCTCACTGCTAATGAATGCAAACACACTCACCCAACTTGTAATCATACACACTCACACTCAAAGGGCCCACCAGGGCTCCAAGGCCCAGAAAGCAAATTGACTACAACTACTTCCCACAGGCACCACCAGTGCTTTAGCCGTGCTGCACACACTTGTGTCTTGTGCTTGTGTTTTATTCCAAATGGCTTTGCACCCGAACATGCTGTAATTGCTTCAAACAACTCGTTTAGCTTTTTTCTCCAATCCCCTCGCTTCAGTCTCTCTGGCTATTTGTTATCATCCATGTTTATGTATAAAGAGTTCAGTTCTTAACTCATGGACTTGTGGACACCTAACAAACATGAGAATAGCTTGCCTAAGCTCATGCCTTCATTAGATCTGTGACTTACTTCCCACCAGATTGTTGTGGCATGGAAATGTCTTGTGTTTTTTGTATTCTGAATTAGGCCTGGGTGATAAACCGAAAATTTACCTATACCGAAATTTAGGACGATAACCGACGTCATTTTGCCCATGTCGGTATATTCGGTGTCATAGGCATAACATCCACTAGGGACAGGGGGATATGTCCCCCCCACTTTTATTTAATCCAGCGGAACGCAGTAGCTCTCAAGCATCTGATACTCAAACATTAGGTCCACTTGATTAATCTACTCAGCCTATGTGCTTATTTTACATTAATTTGATGGCAAACTCCGCCCGCTGATGCAACACCAGCTATGCCAGGTTAGTAATCAAGTGAACCCACTCTCGCTGTGAGACGCGGACAGTTTGTGTAATGATGCTGCGTTCAAAGGCTGCAACAGGCCACTGTCTTCGGCCGGGCCATTGATCAAACATTTGTGTTTTGTTTTTTATTCACTCAAAATAATGACTGTATTTCCAGCTAGAAAACGCGCATCTCTCTCCTTCCTTCATTGTTGTTTGCATTTGTGTCTCTGCGTGGTCTTACACGTTAGTGTCCTCATGCTGGAAAACGTGACTTCTCGCGTACGTGACGTCACTCCCCTAGACGCAAGAAGAAAGCAAAAATATATATTTTTTACTAAGGAAAATGACAAAACGGATATAACGCACAGTGACTTGAATAAGTAACTTTAATCTGATTACTGGTTCGGAAATATTAACGTGTTAGATTACTCGTACTGAAAAAAGTGGTCAGATTAGAGTAACGCGTTACCGGCATCACTGATTGTGTAGCTTAAGTGCAACATGGAGCATGAAGATGTAAATACAAAAATAAAAACAGTAGAATTAACTTTGAGCAAGTTTGGAGGAAAGTCGGAGGTGTGGACCCATTTTAAACAAGTCGTGGGCCGTGATAATAACATGTGTCGGCTTTGTCGAGTGCATTAAGTGCGGCACTTGTTGCATTATTCATTAAGATTTCTGTAGTTCAAACAACTCTCAATTGTAGTCGAGAACGTCAGTTATAACAGCCCACGTATTAAACAGTTGTCGGGTTTAAATCGGTCTTGGGCTCATAATTACATTCAATGTGTCGGGCCGGGCTCGGACACAACGTGCACGGGCTCGGGTCGGGCTTGATTCTAAGCTCTACTCAGGTCCAGCCGCGACTTTACTGAGGTTCACCCAGTGTGAGCAGCAGGAGGACGGTTAGCTCACCTCCCAGAACATGGCACTGAATCGCTGGAAACTGATTTAGGGAACTTCATCAAATTACTTAGCATAAATATGTTAATCAGGGTTCGTACGGGTACTTGAAATCCTTGAAAGTGCTTGAATTTCAATGTTGTGTTTTCAAGGTCTGAAAAGTGCTTGGATTTTAGTTTAAGTGCTTGAAAGTGCTTGACATTATAACTCTGTGTCTTTCACAAAATTGGGATCAGACTTGATAATTAATGTCTGAAGTTTTTGCTATTATGAAATATAATTTTAGATATTTACAGCATAATACAATTTACATAATTGTGATAAAAAGTGAAGAAAAAAATCATAAGTATATATACTCCTTTAGATACGTTTTTTACCCCAGCAATAAGGTGCTGGAAAATCTTAAAAGTGACCCTTAGAAGTGCTTGAAAAGTGCTTGAAAAGTGCTTGAATTTGACCTTGAAAAACGTGTACGAACCCTGGTTAATACAAAATAATTGCAATTCTTTAAATATTTTCCATGACATGGGGCCCAGTGACTCCAGCAGCAGATTGTATTAGTAAACTGGACGAATGAGACACAGCTATGTTTATTGTACTTTAGTGCTTCCTCTATTTTATATGAATATTGATATGCAGAAATCTAAAATTAAAAAAATGTCAAATGTAAACTGTGCCAAAAGACTGTTGCGACAAGTCAAGGTAACACATCCAACCTCTTCCACCACCTGCAGTACAACCACGTGATTCAATTCGAAGAAATAAAAAAAGCGAGAAGCGATCAGGACCAGCTAAAAGTGTTAGAATTTGTTTATAAGAGACTGTATTTTTAATACTTTGTGTTTGAAGAAATGTAAGTTATTTTATACTTTTAAACTTGGTCAGTTGTTGTCATTTCAAGTAATCTGTGCTTTTCAGCTGTTTAATCGTGTGCTTATCAGTTGTTCTTAACTACTAAATAAATAATATAAATCTTAACTACAGTGTAGTTCTACAGTCCTTCAAAGTGGAGGGGAGGGGGGTGTTACTTATCGTTCATTTATCGTTATCGAGGTGAGTTGCTCAATATATTGTGATATTGATTTGAGGCCATATGGCCCAGCCCTATTCTGAATAACATTGTGATTTAAACAATAAATATGACAGCATTGCATCTTCACAGACATTTATGTGTCTTTCTTGCTTCTGAGTCAGTGGACACTCCTTTCTTTAGTCAGTCCACTGCAGATTGAAATGTTTTCTTCTAGATGTCTTGCACAGAGAGAGCTATTTAAATTTGAGTTTGATAAAAATTGTTTATATGAATGAAAAGCTTCCTCTCCCCCATTCCTTCAGGCCCTGTCAGCAACAGATCTGAACTTGGTCCTGTACGTGTGTGAGACCATTGACTCTCAGCAGGTGTTTGGTCAGCACCCCTGCCCTCTTAGCCAGCCAGTGCTGCTGTCACTCATCCAGCAGCTGTCCTCCAACCTCACAACCCGCTCTGAGCTCAAAATCAGGTAAGGAAAACAAAGTTATTTCAATATGAATGCTGGTACATTATTTGATTCTCTATTTCACTGGCAACCATAATATCTCTATTCCCTCTTTGAGGAATATGTGGATCCCTTCAACAGTGCTTTCCACAAGCGCCGGCTGCCGGCCATATAGCCGACTACACAGTTAACTCCAGCCGGCTACTTTAATGACTATTATTTTTCGATTTTAATAAAGTTAAATGTTTTTCTAACAGACTGACAATAGTGTCAAACTGAACCGCACTCATTAAAATTGTGATTCGCTGTGCTTGTACTGATAATAATCACAAATTACTCCGATCATCGCCGACTTCATTGATCACAAGGGAGAGAAACTCATCCGCGGCCCCGACACGCGGTGTGTGTGCGCGCGCACTTAGCGGAGTCAGTGTGTCAGCCGTCGTAGGCGAGAAGCAGGGCTCACCATAATACGTTTATTTTATCACCGGTAATCCACTCTTCTCTTCCAGCGTCCATTTAGCAATACCTGCGACACGTGCTGGCATCAAAAAACACTGTCGGTTGTACAAATGAAACCAAACGGACTCTAAGAGTGTATTTTCATTAGTTGCTAAGGGAGAAACGTTCACTGAGTGTTTAATTGTGTAGCCACCACTGCAGACTGTGAAGGTGTCATGCACCGACAATAAGATATTTACAAGCCCAGAACGCCTCATGATGCAATATTATGTGAGCTTGTATAGCCTATTATTCATTATTTTCAGTGCGCAAATCACAGTTTTTATTGGTGCATTAGCGTCTGGCATACTTAGTTACACTAATGAATAAAAGAAGATGCGATATTTTGTAATAATAATAATATAATATATAGAGTAGATATTGATGCTGATCATAATAATAATAATAATAATAATAATAATAATAATAATAATAGAGCAAATGTCTGAGAAATTAATATAGGCTGCCTGTTCTGCAGGCACACTTAGGCTAATAATAATAATAATAATGTAATAATAATATTAATAATGTAACATTAGACCAGTGTATAAGATCGTACTACCCCCCCCCCCCCCCCCCCCCCCCCCCCCCCCCCGGCTGGCTACTTATGTATTATGGCTGGCTAGTCTGTGTGTTAGTGGAAAGCCCTGCTTCAAGGGTGAGCGTAAACATTCAGTTTGTAAATTTTTCAAGTTATGCATTTTGGATCGTGTGGAACACAATAGACACACAGTGTTTTCCTTATTGAGATATAAACTCTGATGACAATGACAATGTCTGAGATGTCAGAGCATAATAAATGATTGTTAGCAAAAGTCTCAACTGCCCGTGTGATGGTGAATTAAACAATGGAAACTGAACTGCTATAAATCTTTCTCTGGCTACAGTACCACATTTTAAAAAAATAAACAAATGTGTTCTCATGTTTGTAAAGCAGTTATAATTAAAGTGAAACCGTCGCCAAAAAGCAACCGAGGCTTTATTTTTGATTGAATATGAGTCAAACCTTCGTGTAAATGCATAATGACAACGAAAGAGGCCCTTTTAAGATTAACTGTAGTTTTGTTTTCGGGCGAGCTAATTTTCAATGGGGTGCAGGGACACTGCCACGCTAGCATCAAAATCGCTATTTTTAAAACACTAAGAAGGCTCGACACAACATGAAACTTTGCTCGTAGCCTCACCAGGGTCTCTACACATGAACACGAGCATTGAGAACATTGTTTGTGTACACAGAGTTTACTAAAAAGAAGGTTCTTGGACAACTCACGTTAGCAGTAGCACCTCCGGCGCGCCGCCGTAATGGCGGACAAAAAGTGTCGATCCCCGCGTGCGACCTAATAGGTAGGAGGTCCACCATTACTCTCCTTCCTGTTAGGTCGTACTCTGGGATCGACACTTTTTGTCTGCCTTGACGGCGACACGCTGGAGATCAAGCTCCAACAGTGAGTAGTTCAAAAACTTTCTTTTTAGTAAACTCTGTGTACACAAACAATGTTCTCAATGCTCATGTTCATGTGTAGAGACCCTGGTGATACTACGAGCAAAGTTTCATGTTGTGTCGAGCCTTCTTAGTGTTTTAAAAATAGAGATTTTGATGGTAGCATGCCAGTGCCCCATGTACTCCATTGAAAATTAGCTTGCCTGAAAACGAAACTACGGCAAATTTTAAAAGTGCCTCTTTCGTCGTAATTGTGCATTTAAACGAAGGTTTGACTCGTATTCAATCACAATTAAAGCCTTGGTTGATTTTTGGCGACAGTTTCACTTTAATCTGTGACAATACTGTGTTTAAAGGAACAACTTTTTTTTAAAGATGTGGCCAGAAATTGAGTTTAAAACATAAAAATGCGAACATAATGTCAGGACATCATTGTACTGTTTTGCAGAGATGTCTACTGAAGTTAGCATGCTAACGAGCTAGCCCAAGCCCGTCTTGTCGAGTAATACCATTTTGTACTATCTAATAGTTTAATAGCCCTCATAGTTTCAGCTGGGAGATGTTCAATTTGCGACTTTGCAACTCAGCCTACAAGGTAAACTTTAGATAAACTCACAAAATGTCAAGAAGAAGAAATATTAGCATCGATTAACTAACAAATACAACCGTAGACCTTTTGAGTTCTAAGATGACATTGCAAATTGTTTGTCAAACTAAGATGAGGTTAAGCACCCCAGTAACTCACTTGTTGTGTCTGGGAGACGGGACGACCAGAAAACACACTTCATTCAAATTTGACATCTTGGTTGGAGTCTTGGTTTGTCTTTTACAACAAATACAACAAATGGTCGAAATAAATCTTCAATTCACGGAGTATGATGTTAAAATATTCCAGCTCTACCTACTGTTTTCATCCACTGCTGATGCCTGACTCTCTCTGTCCTCTGCCGCCTAATGCGTCCCTTTCTCATCTGCTGTCTTCTTAGTTTATTTTGTAGTGCTGGTCAGAGCCACTGCAAATCACCGTCGTACTGAAGCGGTTGAGCCTAGAGACTTTGTGTTCAATCCCAGTCAGGTGTCCAAGCCATGTTCACTGGAAGGTGGCTGAGGTCAGTCAAGCTGGCCCACGTTGATCACAGTGCTGGCTGACTCCAGTCATCTAATGGGGCCACTGGTCTACCTGAGATACCTGCTAACGGCAGCTGCTAGTCACAGCCAAAGATAGCCACAGCAAAAAGTTTAGTGAGCAGCAATTAGTGGTTATGCTGCCCCTTTAGTTTTATTCTGTCTATTTCCTACAAACACATTTTAATCTGTCCCCCTTACATATTAGCTCCATGGTCTAGCTCTCATTCTGACCTCTACATAATGACAAATACATTTTCTTAACTAATACACCACTCTTTATTCTCATTGTGTGTGCATTCTTAGAAGTTGTATCAGTCTTGCAATAACAAAATTATTGGTGATCTTCATTAGCTGTTGATAACCTCAGTATTCTTTTGCACATGGCAAAAAAATAAGTATATGATCTTATCACTGAAATGTGATACAAATATCAGTGGTTCTAACCTGTTTACTTTTCATAATACTTGCAGTATATTATCTCACACCACTGTAGTTTGATGTAGGACCTGTCTTGCAATCCAGCAGGCATAATTTGCAGTTTTGGAAAATGTCATCGCTTTTAATGGAAAACCTGTGAACTGTACAAACGTGCCTTCTTCCCCAAATGTCTTCATTTTAAGTTAATTTTCTTTCAAAACAAATGCAGTGAACATGTTTTGAATTACATTACACGCCTTCTCCCCTATACCTGCTAGATTCTGTGCTACAGTCAGCCAGTAATAAAAGCCCTTCTTTGGTGAAAGTTTTGCTCCCAATCTCTCTTCATCTCTGTTGAATGCCCATTATTCCCAATCTCCTGGGTGCTAAACGGTGCTAAACTGCTGACCCCATCACCCTGCTCCATCTGTAGCCCCACTACATGGCTGTCCGGGGAGCACGGATGATCCTGTGAATAGCTTTGCAATTTTTAGCTGTTCTCTCTTGTTCTCTTCATTCTGTGTCTTTCCTGCATCTTTTTATTCTGCAATTCACAATTGCACTTCCATATGTTTTTTTTACTCTTTTGACAGTAAAGTGTTGTGCTTTGTTATTCTCAAGATGTGTGAATATGTCTCCTCAGAGAGCCCTGGACTCACTCACTTTATGTCCTTTCTTTTCTATGAATCACTGCAGTCCATCTACCCTCGATCTTTTCTGCCCCAGAAAACCCCTTTATCTATCAGGGTCCCTTTATAACACTGCTCCGTGTCTGGATCACCTGTCTGCTTCTGCGTTTACGTTGCAGCTGCCCACTACAGCAAGTACAGCCCTCTGGTGCTGCTGTGCCATCTGGAGAGAGAGATGAGGGCAGTAGGGTGTGGTTCAGTCTGAGGCATTATAAGGACAGAGCACAGTCATGGTAGAGTTCAAATAGAAGATGGAATCCAGACAAGATGAATTCAAAAAAACAACTTAAAATGATATATTTATATAATACTTAATACTTTGATGGCTAGTTGTTTTTGAGCCATGTAGGAAAACTCTGCTCTCATGAGTAAAGAGAAGTCAATTAATATTAGAATAACGCTTCTGCACAGTATGTTTTTGGGGCTTTGCACAAGATAAATGATCCTTCTTTTTTGTACTGCTGATTGATGGTATCTCAGAAGAATACGTGACAGATTCCCAGAGAGAAACAAAAGCAGTGGTAGGATTGTTGGGACCAGAGAGGATTGTTAACAGGATCATTAGCTGGTTTTAAGAACACCTTGTTGTCCAAATCGATGTGAGAATAATGTGAACAGAGGGACCATTAACAGAAACTTAATGTGTGTGTGAAACGGCTTGACACAATTTAGTTAATAGATTATCTCAGCAAGACATTAACTAACCCGTCAGTATCTGTATCTTGTGACATTTAATGTTCCTTTTTTAAAAGAGTGTGATGGCAGTGATATGGGGACTTGATAGGTAGGTGTGTGTGTGTGTGTGTGCGTGTGTGTGTGTGTGTGTGTGTTTGTGTGTGTCGTGGGGAGTTCTGGATGGAGGCCAGCTGGCATTGTGGGTACAGCTCTAATGTCGACTGGGATCAGGGAATGCTCCAGACGTGGAGATGAATGGTCATTTAAACCGCAAAGACAGTGATGGTGGGAGAGCAGCGCTGCTGGAGAGTCTGACCACCAGATGTCTGTCTAAACCAATTAATTGAGGAACTAAATGTAGTGTAGTCTCAGTAAGAGGAAAGGGCACAGGTGATTGTGGCAAATCTCAATTTCTGCTGTGATATTTGAATGAAAACAGAAGGTACACATTCACACAATGGGCTGGCCGCCAGGGAGATAATCAAGGACATTGCTTGACATTCAAACAGCAAAAGATGGGTAGACATGTGTAGAGCCAGCCTCCCTCTTCATGTTTTGACCCTCGGAGCAGCTGCAGGGGACAAAGTCTGTGCGTGTTATCCTTCGACAGTTTGTTATAGCTGAATGATTCCGATTGTAAATGGTCCACTTTAATCTTATGCTGTTTTCTCTTCGTAGAACTGTAGAAAAATATGTTTAAAAGTCGCCACATTCTTTTTTTTCCAAAGACTGTGATAGGTAAAATAACATGGCAATCGAGGGGCTCTCTTGGTGCTTAGAGGCAGGAAAAAAGTTCAAAAGATTTATATAAATGTGTGTATGAGAAGTGAGAGTTGAATGTACTAAGGATTAAGTACAAACATCTTGAAAAACCAGAGGGCCCAGTAGGTGACATCACAGATCATGTGACACACTCAAAAGAAGTGCAAAACAAACCCGGTCATTAATTTATGGGCGACCCAAATCTGCACACAGTAGTTTGAACAATTGGATAACTTTTTCACTTCATACACTTATTGTAGGCTAGTGACTTAGCAACTAACTTACACTGCTGAAATGTTATTGATAGCCAGTAATGTAAGCTAACAATCTGCATATTTGGTCAGAAATGGGTATCCAGGCGATGTTCTGAGAGTTCCATTTCAGATTGTATTTTTTTAATGTTCTACGTGTTTACATCTAAATAATGAGCTGGCCAACGGTTACTTTCATATATGAATCAGTTTTTGTAAAATGTAGTTAGCTCTGTGTGAGCTCTAGGCTGCTAGCATGCGTAACCTCAAGTGGATATGAGAGATGAAAACTACAAGCTAGGCAGTGGAAAACTGCTGTTCTGTCCCTTTGCTAGATGGTTGGAAAAACAAAGCTCATATTTTCTGCCCTTACACGCAAAAAACATGTTGCACTTGTGGCCTTTGCAGCATTGGGGTATTTTCAGTGTTAACTTCACCACAGCATTGTCAACAAGGAGCAGGGTCTTACATGTGGATTTGGAATAGCAAAAATGCATTATAGGCCAATGTTGTCATTTCTCCTACACTCATGGCAGAACATCCTCATCCAGCATTTAATAGTTTGACCTCATGCCTACATTTGATTGCCTGTCCCTGGCTGGAAGTTTTAGGCACCTTCTGTCATGATTATCTGACATCTCTTTCCTCTGTGTCCCTGTCTAGCTACCTGGAGGATGCAGTGATGAACCTGGACCACGGTGACCCCCTGACAAGAGACCACATGGCCGCCGTGCTGGCCCAGGTCAGACCGAAACTCTTCACCTTCCTGCAGCAGGACCCCCACAGCCCGCTCACCAAGAGGGCGCGACGCCTGATGATGATGCTGCAGGGTCTCGTCAACCACTAGTCCGTCATTTAAAGTGTGGTGCAGAGCAGCCGTTTCCTCGTAGATACCGATCATGAGTTCATTTTTGTTGTCGAATGTTTTTAGAGGAGAGGGCAGCAAGGACAGCTTCAGCTCTGTTTGAGCGGTTTCTTGGAGCTTGAGGACGGGATGTGCTGTTGGTTGGAGGCGGAGGATGAGAGCTCCTAAATGACTCAGTTTGAAACCTCTTACTTGGTTCAAGAAAGTTCACCAGCCCACCTGTCCCTCAACACAACCCTTAATCCAGCTCTTTCTCCCACCGTTCCCATTCCTCCCCCTGCTCGTCCTGCACCAGTGTCAAGTTAGGTTATAGAAATTGTTTTTGTTACTCAGTTTGTTTATGTCCTGGACAGACCTTCAGTGGAAGATAATAATGGTCCAGATGACTTAGAAGTTCACTGTAGATTCTTCCAGACTTTTGTTACTGCTGCTTTTCCCCCAAACAAGAGGCATCATGGTTGTCTCTCATCCTTTTATCCCTTAGAAACGACAGCCAGTGAGAGTTCTGGTTGTCCCCGTCTCCCAGACACATCATACCTGACACCCCTTTCGTGTCACTTCATCCAAATGTGCATAAGACTCAAAGAATGTTCAGCTCAGTGGTTTACCAGACCAAACATCGCCGTTTCTTTTGTTCTACTCATGTTCCTTTGACCCATCAGTCAGACATGTTTTACCCATGCTTTTGGGATACTAGACAACAGAAGGAACAAAGTTAAAGAAGACATGTTTCGCCTCAAAATGTCGCCTTGTATTTTGGCCTTAAGAGAAAAACAGCAGGCTTGGACACATTTCTTTTTTTATATGCAGACCAGCATCCTCGCTCGAGCCAACTTGGAATTCAGTTGCTGCAGGATTACGCTGTCCTCAGTTTAGTTTTCTCAAACAACCAAGCTTATCCCGGCAACCAGAAGCATGTAACACCCGAAAGCCATTTTCTGTTGGTTGCATATTTGCTTTCAGTTACTTCTTAATGGGTTGGAGACGACAACCTCGCCAAGCCAAATCTATGTCAGTGCTTTGAGAGGATCACCACGTTGTTGAACGTAAAGTTAATGGAATTTGATCCCGTGTTTGAAGTATTCAGGATGAAAAGGGTATCTCATTATACCTTTTCCATCTGGCCTTGTTTTCACAAATCATTCTAATGAGACATTCGGAAAAATACAAACAAGATTAAAGGATGAGAAATAACATTTTTCAAATGTAACAAATATTTGTGAAGGTCCTCCAGACTGAAAAGAATTCCCCTGTAAAATCAGAAATGTTTCGAGCCCGACAGCGAGTTAGGCAGCCGTCCATGTGTACAGCTCTGTCCTGTAAATGATCAGACCTCTCCCCATGTTTTCTTCTGTATGTCAGCCCCCCTTTTTATATACACATTTAGTATTTGTAAGACTTGTATACATGCTTTAAGATTCATCAAACTAGTTATAATACATGATAAAACACTTCCGAAACATAATTGTTACTGATGATGTTATTTTATCAGGCTATTCCAAATAATGTTTGTAAACTTAATGTGCAGGTACTTCTCATAGGCTGTAGGAGGCAGCACTTAGTTGGACTGCAGTTATTCACCCTGCTTGTTGTTTAGGTTTTGAATTAATTTCATTCATTCCTGCTCTTACAGTAAACATTGAAAAGCCCGCCTTTAGGTTGTAAATGCGCCATTTGTTCATCTTTAAAGTGTATAAGTTGTGTACAGCCCAATTACACACATCATTGTTTCATGGCAGGGTGGCCACCCTGTTCTGCTGATTGTAAAATAAAAGTTCTGTTCATTTGACCTCTGTGTTTAGAATCTGTGAAGTTGGATCTGTCTAGCAAGTGCCTTATAGCATTCTCCATGATTTAATTTAATTTGATCCCAAGCATGATCGGATAGCGGTTCCATTTAACCTCGACAAGCATTTATGTCACGAACGCTCATGTGTGGCTGGTTCTGAAGTTAAAGCTCTCGCAGCACAGCGGAGGAGGATCTGTACGTTTTGTTTGCAAATATTTGGCTACCAAGACAGTTGATTTGGACAGATATTTGAATGCTCATGTACCAGAGAGAGGAGAACTATTTTGAGCACCTTCGGCTTTCAGTTGCAGACCCTGGTTTATTGTCCTCAGAGTTGACGGACAGGTTGACTCCCGCTTCACCCTGAGGTGGGAGCTGTGTGTGAGAAACATGACCGAGGCTATAGTGTATGTCATTTTTTTCTCTACTTTGTGTTCCTCTGCTTGGACAGTTATGTTGTGTATCTTTTACAGTTTCTTTTACCCTAAACATTTTGGAATAAAAAGACTTGCTCAATTTATTGTGTCTTTATTTTCGTGTTGTGTTCTTCCAGAAAACAGTCCTGACATAAGTTCAAGTGAGCTGCTTCCTACAGCAGCCTCACTGGCTGAGAGAGAGTTAATGTCAGTCCTCAGAGTAACTAATGCATTTAGTTAAATACTCTTCTTAAAGGGTAACTCCACCAACTTAACACATTAAAGTGTCTTTACAGGTCTTGAAATATTCCTGTATGTGCGAAAAAAGTAGTATACAGCGTTTTGTGGGTCCAGATGAAGCTGAAGCTGCTGATAAACTGCATCATGTGTGTCACTCAGTGGCTAAGGAGAATTGTGGGTAATGTAGGCACCAGGTTTAAAGAAGGAAGAAGAATGTGGAATAAAAAAGGTGATACGTGTAGTTCTGCTGTGATGATTTTGCTCTTTGTTTTTAAACGGTCCATAATGAGGCCGTCAGTGTCGTAGGAGGGCATTTTTTTCAAACCCCTCAATTCACCTTAGCCACCGAGTGGAGGCAATTTATCAGATTACATGAAGCCTTCTCTGGACCCACAGAAGGTTAATACTACTTTTTCACAGATGCAGTAGTACTCCCTAAGACCTCTAAACACACTTTAATGTGCAGAATTGGTGGAGTTACCCTTCAGGCACAATTTTGAAGTACGAGCACCTGCTCGGATTTACATTTTATGCCAGTTAATACCTGTGCTGGACTCCGAGGCAAACACTTATTCAGCAGCTTATGAGATACAAAATGCATTTGCAAAATAATTTATGAACCATTTACAAACTATTCTACTCATCAGTTGCAACTTTAGATAAACGGTTGCTTAGTGAATGGTTTATGAAGCATTTCATTGTTAACAGTGAAATAGCTATTAACTAATGTTAGATTGAATAGAAATGTACCATTCATCCGTGCTCGTTTTTTTATAAAGTGCTATCTATAATAAAACTGTAAACACATTTCCTCTGCAGAACGACACATTTAGCTGATAACACTTTTACTTAAGTGGGATTCTGAGTGCAGGACTTCACTTGTGATGAAACCAAAAGTAAAGTATCTGAATTCCTCAAATCATCCCCAGCATCCACCTGTCCATCCACTCCTCCGCCGGGGCCTCTCCTCCTCCTCCCTCTTCCTCTTCCTCCTCCTCCCTCCTCCTCCTCCTCCTCCTCGGCACGGACGCGCCCTCCCCTTCAGCGGAGCGGGTGAGCGCGCCGTGGATGCTCTCACAGTGGAGTACAGAGCTGCACCGAGGACAGCAGGGAAACACTTTGAGCAGCACTGAGGGGCGGTACAGAGTGCGCTGCCTTTTGTTTTTCAAACTGCAACTTGGGAATTCCGGTGAACAACAAAAAAACAAAAAAACAAAAAAAAAAAAGAGCCCTGAAACTTGTGAGGGACGGAGGACGACTTGTCGGGTCAGCATGGCATCTCTGGTGAACTCTGCGTGCCTCCTCTTCTTGCCTGTTGCTCTGCTGCTGGGTGAGTACCTCCCCCCCAAAAAAACATTCAAGTGATTCTGTCGAAACTCTCATTCATCAGCAATGCACAACTTCCACCGCAGCGGCCGGGCTTTCTGGAGTAGTTTTGGCTGCGAGCCGCTGTGCGTAACCGGATGCTGCAGACTCTGGACTCTGGCTTTTAAATGTCTCATCTTTATGTGTGTAGATTCTCTGCTGATATAAACTACGTCCTTCCAATCTTCCTCACTTGACTCTGCATCTCTGTGCACTGCAAGTCAGAGGGTCCCGCAGCTGCACCTCATGAGTCTGCAGCATCCCGCCGAACATGCGGGAGCGGTCCGACCAGGGAGAGCTCGTAAAAAAAAACAGCGTAAAGGTTTGTGGCTGCGGCGGGCTGGGAGAGTATCCGCTCTCCCAAAGTTGGATCCACGATCGTTACGCACACTGCCGTCGTGATTTCCATTGACCGTGATGTGGTCGCATCTTCCCGGCTCTGTTCCGCCCGACAAACAGCTGCTGGTGAACAGCTGGAGTGGAGCAGAGAGAGCGCGCTCCCTCTCTGTGCCTGAGCCCAGCCAGGTTCATTAGCATGACAGGTAGAGTCATTCATTTTAAACAGGCGGGAGATGGAAACCTTTTGTCCAACAGATAGTAGAGGAGATCTGTGAGTGTGTTAAAAAGTGAAGTATGTTAAATTAAAGGGGCGCTCCGGCTGTTTCCTATCGCACTTCCTTAAAGTTCAGAGCACTTAAGAAAGACGGGTTTAAAAGAGAAATGTGAAAAGGGAGATATCCTGATCTTTATCTCCTAGAATGTATCAAGCTTTTCAAAAAGGATCCTACATTTCCCATAATGCATTATATGCGGTTGGTAAATTCACAAACTTTGGAATGGACACAGTTTTTTTCCCCCCTGAACTTGACGTGTGAAATTGGTGGAGCGGTCCTTTAGATAGGCAAAAATACTTAGACTTTCACTGTCTTTTTCTAATTTGAAAACACGTCTAATCCATGTTAAAAGCCTTCATCCTCTTCATCACCATTGATCATCATCCCATGCTGCTGCTGATGTCAGAGCGCTGAAGATGAGGGGGTGGATGGGGGGTCCCGTGGGAGCGTTACACCGTAGGGGTAAAGGAAAAAAGAAAAAAGTCCCACCGATGGGGATAAATGATGAATGATTCGCATCTGCCCCCCCCCCCTGCTCTGCACAGTCTCTGGAGACTCCGTTCAGCCCAGCATCTGAACCTGACCAGGAAACTCTCCTGCTGCCACCGCTGCTGCTGCTGCTGCTGCTGATGCTGCTGCTGTCTGTCATCTGCCTCAGAGTCTCAGCACAGTCATGTTACTGACACACAGGGAGAGACCAGGCTCGTTATGTATTAATGTGGGCTGATATGTTTACATGGAGCTATTACTTTGTTCCTATTAAACTGTGTGTGTGTGTGTGTGTGTGTGTGTGTGTGTGTGTGTGTGTGTGTGAGAGAGAGAGAGAGAGAGAGATGATGAGTGCACACTGATGTGTGCTGCTGTGTGGGTTGGTGTGTCCCAGAGCAGATTCCTGTCACCTTTGACTCAAACATCACTTACAACATCTTAAAATATCTTATGTGATGATCAAAAACATCGTATTAAAAAGAAAATCATCTCTCAATACTTCAAAAACACCAGCGTAGCCTATAAATAGGATTTTCTTTCTTTTTTTTTTTTTTTTTTTTTTTACTGGATCAGTATTTATATCGTCCTTTGATCCTGATGGATCTTTACAACACAGAGCTCCTGTCCTTGTGTGTCACACAGTGCATCAGTGTAGACAGTTTTTTCAGTGTATCTTTGCTCAGTCTCATGGGAGGAATCGTGAGGAAATGTAATCTGCTCAATATGTGCACACATACTGGCACAAACCACATAAAGACTTGGAGTGGCAGCTGTGCTGGATTTCAACATGCTTCTAGTTTGGCGCTCTTCCTCGGCAGCATCGAGAGGGTTGTTCTTATGTGGAAAAACAAAGAAGTGACACTCTGATTAAGCCACAACCAAAAGCAGGCTATAGATATTTTGACACGTCACAGGAGGAAAAACAATGCGTCAAAAAGTCTGCTGTGAGAAAGGACTATGCTGGGATGCCGACACCCACAGTAATGTTATTAACACATTATTTAACACTTAATGATCTGAGCGTATTGGCACTGATCAATATATGAAATACAACATTTAGAGGTAGTCTAAAAAAATAGTTATAGGCATGAACCACCAACCAGGCGACAAAACATAGTGTGCAAAACTAAGACAAACAAACAATCAAGAGTCTAAGAGTACGCTCACATAATGATTTATAGCAGGTGTTATGTTTACCATGGTTGTCATCTAAGATTAGCATTTCATCATGCTTAAATCTGTTGGTTTGCACTTAACACAAAACTTATGTGCTGTATAATAATGACACTAGACTTTTTAAAATGTAGGCTACTATGTTAGCATGGTAACAATTTGCTAGTTAGTGCTTAAAACAAAACCTGATGTAACAACTTTTGACTTAGTTTAGAGTGTTAGCACGCTAACAATAGGGGATAATCACAAACAAATATGTAAAAAATAAAAAAAATTCACTTAGCTTATAGTGTTAGCGTGATAATATTTGCTATTAAGCACTAAACACAAAACTGATGCATAAAAGTTGGTCCTCCGTCTCCAGTCTTTATGCTAAGCTAAGCTAACTTGTCACTGGCTTAACCTACACGTTAACTGTACAGACAAAAGAGTGGTATTGAATTCTCAGCATATTCTCAGCAAAAAAAGCGCATAAGAATATTTTGTTTAAATAGTAAACTGTTCTTTTAACCTCATCTCAGACTTGTAGTGTTGAAAACACTGCATGTTTCATTAGAATACAGAGGGCTTCATCTCATTTCTGTCTCTGACAGCTGCGAGTGTTAGGACCATAGAACAGAGAGGTCTCCCCTGGGTGCAGGTGTCCGCTCTGCGTCATCAGCACCCCGATAATCACATTAAAAGCAGTCCATAGGCTGGAGGGAGATTATATTTGGCTTTTAATTGTTCTCCTCAGGAAACTCTCTCTCTCTCTCTCTCTCTCTCTCTCACACCTCCCTCTCTGTTGGTCGACTGCAGCGTTTCTGAGGTGTTTTTTTTTTTTTTTTAAACTGCAGCAGAGACACATGAAGTGGAGGATTCCTCATTAAAATAGGTTTAAAAGTCTCATGGAAAACTGCCTGTGCCTCCCCTCCTCCTCCTCCTCCTCCTCCTCCTCCTCCTTCCCTCCTTTCCTCTCCCCATCCGACTCTCAAAGAACACAGTCTCTCCCCGAACACACATTCACAGCTGTGTCCACCACACTGCACCCTCCTCCCATCCTCTTCCTCCTTCCCTTTTCTCCCCCTGCTTCCTTCATCCCCCCCTCGTCTTTCCTTCCTCACTTCTAGCGAACCTCATTTCCTCGTTTCTTCTAACTTCTCACGTCTCTGCAGTCATTTTTTATCTCCATGCCGTCGCCGCTCTTCCTTTTTTATTTTAAACTCACTCCATCTCTCATCTCTCTGCTTCTTTCATCATCTCCTCCTTCACTTTTTTTTTCGCTCCTCTCCGTCCGCCCTTCGTTCTTTTAATCAGGGACTCCAGACTATTGATACATGTGATTGCGTAAATCCTGCGTCACATGTTTGAAACCAAAGCAGAGCTGCTTTATGTCCAGGAGTCATGATGATTTTTATTGAAGGATTTTGGGGATTCCTCATGGAGTGAGATAAACACATCTCATGGTCCACTGATTGACTGACACGTCATCTCATGAGATTACAAGTGAGGAAACATCTCAGCAGTGATTTGCACCAAAGATGGAGTGGTGATGATGACTGTTGTGCTCCTCCTTCACAGTATGGATGAATTGTCTGAGCTTGGACCGTGTTCACTGTCGAGATCTGTGCTGAAAACTGGCAGTAGAAACAGTTTTACTATATCGAATCTTGGATTAAAAATGAAGAAATCATTCATTTGACTGCTCGTCCACATAACAGTCAAACTCGGGACTGCAGCATCAGTGCGCTCAGAATCACCTGATGGCCGACATCCAGATCTGTGACATCACAGCATGTTTCAGCGATGAGTGGCTGGTGGTTTTGTTGGACTGAAGGCAAATCTGAACCCTTAATGTCGTATATGTCTCAAATAAGTGATCCGCACTGTACATTTTAAAAGTTGACTTTAAAAAGTCAAGAAACCAATTACCTTTTCTGTTTACCTGTTTACTTGTTTTGTATATTACTGTCTTGACTGACCTGAAAAAATGAATTTCCCCATAGTGGACAATAAAGAACATCTAATCTACCTTAATTAGCAGGTAAAGTAGACGATTACATTTAGATTGTATTTAAGGTTATTAGTCTACTGTAGTGTTATTCTGAGGTCATCTGTTTGCTTGATTTTACAGTGCGGGCTGCAGAACACAGTTTGGATGATATCCTAACCTCATCCACCCTGTAGCAGAATATGATTGTCATGCTTACTGGCACTCTTACAATTCACACTATAACAGCTTCTGAAACAGTTTTGAAGTTGGATCACCATGGAGACGTACGCTGTCTGCCCTGATTTTATAAAATGAGGCAGGTAGCAGCTTGCGCGTCGTCTCCCCTTTACATCAGTTCAGATTCTGATCAGTCCTAAAGCCGAGCATGAGCGCGCTGAATCATCTGGAGTTCAGATCAGCAGCTCGTTGCATCGAAGCTCTGCTCACTGGGGACCGATCGCACCGCTGTCAGCTCAGATATACTGTATGCACGCTGTAGCGTCCTGGTCCTGGTTTAAAGCTGCTGAGAGACTATTAAAGCCTCAGAAACAATCACAACTAATTGATGCAGTGGTTCACAGCCTTTTTTCTGCAGCCCACCTCTTTAGCAGATAACAATATTTTCAATACTCCTATACCGTGGCTGTCATTAATACAGAACTGCAGCTACAGCGTGACATCACACAGGACACAATGAATCAGACAGTCACTGCAGCAGTGTTAAACTTTGACTGTGTTACAGTAGTTCAGTGCAGCGACTGTGCTGTGCTGTGCGTGATCGCTGAGTGGAAATCCACAGGCTGCCTTGTGTCTGCAGGGTGTGTATTCTCCTTAACTTGTTCGACTTCTTCTCTCTTTATTACCCACTGTTGTACCGGTGAGGCTGAAGGCCAGATATTCCTCCTCACATTTTTTCTCTTGTCTTTTTTTTTTTTTTTTTTTTTTTTTGGCTTTATTCGGCAGCCTGTATCCCTGCGTCAGTCCCCTTTTCCTCGTGTTTCCAGCTCTTCGTTGGTTTTTACTCTTCTATTTTTTGTTTTGTTTTACTTTTTTATTCCTGGATTTGCCCCTGCCTAGCTGCTTCCTCTTTTATTTTCTTTCTTTTGTCTTTCTCACTCCTATTGTATCTTGCATGTTGGGCTTTTGGATTTTGTGGTGTTTTAGTTTAGACTCTGGATTTTTAATCAGCTCTTTATTAAATCTTGCTTTTTCTTTATGATGACCTGCCTGCTTGTGTCTTGCGTTTGCGTCACTTTCCCCCGGACTTTAACAATAATGGATGATCATTTAGATGAGAAAGTCCCATGCTGTCGGTTTAACTTTTTCAACAAATGATTAACGTTCACTTTACTTGATGAATGTAATAATTAATTCAATTTACTATACTAGTACTAGTATAATGCTCAGGATTTGGCCAGGGATAGCCATTTTTTTAAAATCAGTTTCTGTTGGTGGCAGCGGAGTCTGCGTTTCTTACGCTGGACTCAAACAGTCAGAAAAGTCTTTCTGAATTTCCGACTCTCTTTTGTAATTTCCCCCCGTCTCGTTTGCAGACTTTATGTTTCCCTCATCTTTCAGCCTCCTCTATCCCTCCTCCTGCTCAGACACCTCCTACATGTTCTCTAGCCGTCTTTACCTCCACCTCCTCCTCGGTCTCCGTGCGTGTGTGCGCAAATGGTTAGGAAAGTAATACATGACACACACACACACACACACACACACACACACACACACACGTTTTTGTCCCTCATTTCAATATCGTCACCCTCTCCATGATCTCCTCAAGAGGTGTAATTGTGTGTTTGTGTGTGTACGCATTTAAGTAAAGAATGACTGTGTGTGTGTGTGTGTGTGTGTGTTTGTGTAAGCACGTGTAGCTAAGAATCTTTTGGGATTAAACCGTTTAAAACAAGCTTTGTGTGTGTGTGTGTGTGTTGTTGAGCACGACTCTCTTCTCCTTATCTCAAAACTTCACTGACCATGAATATTCATACACACTAGGGCACACACACACACACACACACACACACACACACACACACACACACACACACACACACTCACTTACAAAGAGTTTAAAGACGCTGTAATGCATTCACCCACACATTTACTGTATGAAGGAGCCACTGTCCTCTACTGTAATCACCCTAATGTAATTCATCTCCTGCCCTCACTGTGTGTTCGTACTGTACTGTCTGTGTGTGTCTGAATCCATGTGCATGTGTCATCTGCGTGTGTGTGTGTGTGTACATACATTCCTCCAAAACTCCTCTTCCCACACAGGACACACACATTTCATCCTACAGTGTGTGCACAGAGAGCATATAGGAAGGTTGTTGGCAAGGAGGAGAGTGCAGTGTGTCCAAGGTCAGCGGAGCTCTTGTCTTTGAGTCTGCCTCCGAACACACACACACACACACACACACATACATGAATACACATTCTATAGCGAAGCGGTGCAGAGAACATTAGCTTTCAGTCTGAAAGAAGCGAGAGAAAAGGAAAAAAAAAGGAAAGGAAATGCAATGCAGTTTACGGAACAAGAGCGAAGTAAAAGAAGTGTTATGGAGGTGAGGCGGAGAGGCAGAGGGCAAGTGGAGACAGAGGACGGAGCGAGTAAGATGGAGAGAAGGAGGAGGAGAGAGGGATGGAGACGCAGAAAGAGATCAGGACCTGTATTTATCAGGCCTGTCAGAAAAAGGCGAACCATCATGGATCACCGGCCACAGCCTCCGGACAATTCAATTTAATACGATCTGAAGTCAACACAGCCTGCAGAAGCCCCCTCCAACTCTGCAAACTTTGAATAAAACCCACCGGGGAGAAAACGGAAGACAGGAGTGGAGGAGGACAGACAGAGTACACAGAAGGCGTGCCGTTCGCTGAAGGACGAATGAGGTGGAAATCTGTTTTCCCGCACAGGAGAGGGAGGGAGGACTTCAGCGGGGACATTAGCAGTGTAAACAGAGACACGGGGGCCGGCGGCAACCGACGCTGTCGTCATTTGTCAAAATGTAATCAGGGATTCCTCTAAATGGGCTGAAATGTAATAGAGCCTGTTAGTGTAATGAATGGACAGATTATGTAGCATCTTCAGATTGATGTTGTGCTCGTCTCAGGCAGGACAAACAGGATGAATATATACACAGGAGTTCCTGGAGAGGGCACTGGGGAAACGATTATGGGTGATACCTCCGGGGCCCATGGGAAGAAGCATAAGTGAGACAGTATCATAATAACAGCATTTTCAAGGCTTTAGATGCCTAGTATGAGAAATATCCACTTCACAGAGCCGTTAACCTAGATCATCATGCACTGAACCCACAACATTCAAGACATTTTAATACTCCGGCAGTGGACATAGGTGTGCAGAACCTTGTGTTAAAATGCTTAAAGCAGTTTTGGCCATCTAAAGGTTTACAATTGTGTTTGTGAGTGTAGCGATTCTATAACTTGTGTCCACAGGTGAAGCGCTGCCTGAGCGTACAGAATGGAGTCTTGGGTGTGTTCCAGTACAGAAGGAAATAGAACTACACCCCTGTTTATATCGCCTTCTTGAAACGTGTCATTTCTCCTGAGCGTCCGCAAATAAAACAGATGTAGGTTTCTTGCCCTCCCCTTGAGGGTGAGAAGATTCACATCAATCTTATGTGCATTAACCTGGAGTCAGGATCCTGGCAGCTGAGCTCAGCAAAAACCGGCAGAAAAAGTTCAAAAAACATGTACAGACAAAACAAGTGAGATACAATGTACTGCTGTTACGCCAGGCCCGGCTGTGAGGCTAAACTGAGCTAATCACGCCGGGCTCTGGCTCCATAATTAACATAAAGGGACTGATGTTAATCTTCTCACGTCACTCTTGGAAAGAAAGAAAATAACCATATTTCCCAAAACCCTGTAAATGATGTTACTGATTTGCATTCAGCAACAGCGCTTTGCAGCTTTCTGAGCCGTTCGGTTTATTTAAAGTACCTTTCCAGTGTTTCTGTTTGCATCCTGCTTCAGATGAGGGAGGAAGTTGTTTGAATAAATGTTCAGAACCTGTGAGGATGTGAAGTGACATGAGCATTAAAAAAAGATGTGCATGCCTCGGCGGATGAGCATATATGCAGCCCTGCACCTGCCCCCGCGTACCTGTGTGTGTTTGGTCGTGTGTGCTCGCATGCGTGGACGCCTGCGTGTCTGCGGGGCGTCGGGGAAGGCGAGGTGGACGGAGTCAGAGTCCAGGTTTGTGGCTGCGGGGCCGAGGGCTTTGAGGCTTAGAGAAGAAGAAAGAACCCAATCAACTGCAGACTGCTGCTCAAACCAGACAGTTGAGATAAACCAGACACAGTAAAAAAAAAAAAAAAAAAAAAAAGAAAAAGAAAAAGGGAGAGAAAAGCAAGCCAACGGGAAAATCAAACTAAAGTCATCAAAGATGTGAAGGCTGAGGGAGACACTTTTGTCTGTCTGCCTGAGTTGTTCACAACTGATTCAACCTCCGCAGACGCTTAGAAAACATAGTTGACAGGAACCTAACAAGTGGTGACCTTAGCACAACCTGAACTCAAAAGTTAGGAGACTTTGGCGCTCGCTTCTACTGTTTTGTATTTTACTCACAAAAGCTCGGAGAAATACATGTCAGCAACTATTTAAAAGCGATGTCTGGTCCTTGGTTGACTTTTTCATCGTATACTTGCACCTTATGAACCTAATTCTAAAGCCCTGTCATATCTCTTGTACACTCTATTTTCTCTTGTGGTTCTCTATTTTAATGTCCTACAGCTGCCCTGGATAGCTTCTTCTGTCCTCACCACGTCTTTGTCGTCATCGTTCCATCGTTCCATTGCTCTCACTCATTTGTAAAGTGGGTTAGGGTTAGGGTCACATGTGGGTGATGCTGCAAGCTAGGTAACATAGTAGCTACCTGTTCTCCTGCTTGCTATCCAGTGGGCACAGCTGTTAAATCAAGAGAGCATACCCGCATCATCCACACCCGTCTCACCACTGACTGCGAAAACATGTCAAGTTACGTCAGTTTTATCTAGAAATCACAATATCGGACATTCTTCTCAAGTGGCTTTACAATATGTACAGTTGATTTTTTGACTTTTTTTTTTTTGACATTTTTGGAGCAAATAGTGGATTTATCTTCACTCCTGTTTACCACCCTGACTGCAGCAGGGATCCTTGGAGGTGACTGTCTGGTGTTCATGTTCCGTAATGTTCACTGCTGGAAATAGAGGAGAGGGAACCAGAGTCTCAGAGTTTAGCTGAATTCAAACACAAAGACACACATACACACCCTTGGGTTTGTGCCGTTGCTCGCTAACTTGGAGCAAATGCACAGTAAAGTAATCTGGCTAACGTGTAACGTGAACACTACCACAGAGGAGGCAATGTTTTAAACATTTGGGATAACTTCTCAACAAAATATGTAACAAGGATGTAGTTGTTTTTGGACAATTCAGAAAGGAAATTGGAGAAACAGTATGGACGATCAGTGAGACAAAATTATAAAGACACTGTAAAAATATATGCAGAATATTGATCCGAGATGATGTCAAGCGACTTGGTCCCTTGGTTTGGTGTCGCCAAACCAATAAGACAGCCTCCTCTCCACCATTAGGACCTCGACGAGGACTGACGACACAAACTGACGAGAGGGAAAAACTTACGCACACTGTTTACACAGACAGGAGAAAGGGAAAAGACATTCAAAGTCGGATTGTGACAAGGACGACATGAACACGATAGAGAGAGAGAGAGAGGCGAGAGGAGAGGCTGAGTCTGCCGGAAGGCAAAGATCCACGTCTAAAACATCTGGAATACTTCCCCAAGAGCCAGGGGAGAGAGAGAGGTCCCAGGACGGCCAGCGGCTGAGCACCAGAGAAGACTGAGAGAAGAGAGAGGACAAGAAGGAGGAACTGAGGAGAGAGAGGCAGGGACACGCACACCAACATCTCTCGCCTCGCCTTTTTGCAGTGCAGTGGTAATCAGTGCGATCAACTGGCTTTATGTGACCGGGGCCCTTACAATGGCTACACATTGAAAAACAGAGAGTGAATATGAGAATCTTAAGAAGCATAACTTTAAATCAGCTGTCCGCAGGATAGGACGCTGCAGAGAGAGTGAGCTGAAAGCAACGCATAGTCTTATATTCAATTTCCTCTAAACAAGAACCTGTGTCATCACAATAACTTAAAAGATGCCATAATCACAGAAACAATCTACACACAGTCACATTACGTTAGAGTTATAGATGCTGTGAAACACTCTGCCCGGTCAGCAGAGTGTAAAGCAATGTGCCGAGCAGCCGAAGCAGCGGACAGCGAGACAGCACAAGAGTCTCTCCAGACGCTCGTACAGCGCACACACTCACAAACACATGGCTGTAAACACACACATATGCAAATGTGTTGAGAAAGCGGCACAGCCACAGGTCCAGTCCTAATAACTGAGTGCTCTGAAATGTAAATGTGGAGGAAAATTAACACTCTTACCAACACATCCCCAGGTTATCACACAACGCTATCACACACACGCACAAACAGAGCTAATTATTGACTGAGCGCTGAGTCACGCGCTTTAAAAGGATCCACTCAGATTGTTGTGCAATTAATAATGCACATGTATGCATTTAAGTTCTTTTATGGATGCATAACAACACACAACACGTTCAGCCCCCGGGACAGGAGGTGGAGGATTAGATTTCAGTGCTGTATACACTAGAGGAATTTGTTCCCAGAGGAAGGCAGCTTCATGTTTGTGTCTTGGCGTGTGTGTGAGTGTATGCGGTCTTTAGGGAACAGACGTGAAGTGTCAGACTGAAGGAGTCGGCTGCAAACGGAGCATCTTTCATCTTTTTAGCGACGACGGATTTGAATTTCACTTCAACTCACCACAATGAGAGAAAAATCCGTCCATCCATCCTACATCCTCCCAGCTGTTGTCCTCTGAGAGACGATTTGTGACGACGTCACTGACTAAAAGTGTTATTAGTAATAGTATCAATATACACTGTGTGTGTCAGTACACGTCACCCCATTTTCTTCTTTTGGATTAATTCATTTATTTTCGTCACTATTTTTTCACCTCTCTTGTCCTCCTCCTCCTCACACATTCCTCCGGTCACACTCCTTGCACACGTAAATACACAACACGTCGTCACACATGCACAGAAACACATAAAAAAAAGTCTAAATGTAGTCCTCCCACACAAACTAACAAATTCTAAGCATATCCTGTGACTGTTTGGTCTAAATCAGGGGTATTGAATTAAGATTCAAATGCACAACAACGACTGCCAAATACAATAAAGTAGAACTCAGTGGTCAGGTTTCATACTGAACATGAGGGATTGTAAGTACTTTCACATCGTAAAAGTCTCAGCCATCTCTTCAACAATGTTAACAACAGAGCAGCTTGCACCTCTTTTTCTTTCTTTCATTTTTATTCCCCGTTCTTTCCCTTGTTCTGCGAGCTCCACTATTTTAATTTTCTTTGTTTCTTTATTATCTCATAGTGGCGCTTCACGATGCTCCTTTAATCAATGGTCTCGGACATATGAGACTGACTGGTTTTGAACTGTCCCTGGAAAGACTGAACAATGAAAAGTCCACTTCTCTCTCTTCAGTGCACGCCATGTCAAATACCTCTTCTCTAACTCACCTCTTTATCCGACCGCTGTCTCTCGTCCAAACACTCTGTCAAAATGTATTCATTCTAAATAACTGACCAGTTATAGATCCGGACCCGGACCGTGGTCTGCCGATTTGTGACCTCTGTCTTATAACTTTGTCACTGTCAGGTTTTTGCAAAAAGGACCTGAGGTAGTGGAAACAAAAGGCGAGCTTTAGTTCACCCAAAAAAGGAAATTCAGTCATGAACGACTCACCCCCTTTCTGATGGAATGTCAGGTGAAGTTTCGTAGTCCACAAAACATTTCTGGAGCTTCAAAGCAAAAACTGTGTTGCAGCGTTCTCCTGCTCGCGCACCCACTTCAGACGAAGTGCGCACTTTCAGCTGAGCATCTACAATGAAGATATCGGCTTAAAACCTAGTGTAAATAACATATTCTCAAATCAGTCTCTCCACTGCGAAACTTCAGACGGCATCACATCGGCATGGTAGTGAGTGGAAAATTAAAGAATTACATTTTTGGGGAGAAATGATTCTTCAATAATGGTAAGCTGAATCCATCAAAGACTGGCAAGGGACAAAAAACTGGGATACCAGGCAGAAGCAATTCCAAGAAGTAGGAAATACAAAAATATTAAATGTAGAATAATTACCTCGTGTATGAGGTGCTGCAAACACAAGACTGGAAAAGAGACACAGATAACCTGCCAGCTAACAGAGGGAAACAAACCAACATCACAGGGACCAATTATGTTTGTCACACAGACACAGGCCCGAAATATACAAATTCAAGAAGTGTAAAACTAACATGACACACGAGGAGAGTCTCTTTCAACATAAAACAGGAAATAACTAAACTAAAATAGGTGACAGGATCGCAGCTCCCAGTCTAATTTTACCATTTCTCACCCTTTCTTTATACTGTGTCACCTTACACTAATTGGAAAGTGAAGAAAGACAAGAAAACATAAATTAAAGAATGAAAGTGAATTCACTTGAATGGGCGCGTAAAGACGGAGCCTCGGGTCTGACGCAGGAGGATCACTGCAGGGAGGAACTTTGTGGCTCGTTCCAGTCGGCAGCGGCGCGCTGTTGTTACTCCTCTGTTTGTTGCCTTGTAAACCAAATTTATCGTTGATCTGTTTCTTGCTGGTGTTAGCTTTTTTCACTCTGTCTGTGTGGATGCTGCTCCTTCAGCCGGGTCCTTCTTGAAGTAGTCAGTGACCTGCAACAAAAATCTCCTTACCTTTGTGAAACCTGTTGTAATTTTTCATTTTTGGAACTGTGCTCTAAAGTTTCTGACCGATGTTTTAAGATAAAGTTTGTCATGGTGTTGAGTTGGACACATGTGATGATGGATGATATATTAGATGTTTTAAGCATAATTAAGTCCAGTTCCATAAAGAATACATAACCCTATAAAACCTTCACAGAGGTTGGATTTATAATAAGGCCTGAATAGGATCGCACTGGGCTTCTGTTTTAATTGGTTAATAACTTGTACAGATTACAGTAATTCAAATGTGTCTTTATTCATTTACATGATAAACAAAATAGGTTTGATTAAGACATGTGAGCGTTAAATACTGACTTTGTTTTAGATGTGTATTTAAATATGATCCGACTCTAATGATAACAATAAGACATGAGAACAGCTGATGCTGCTGATGCCAGTCAGGATCTTCTGTATTTTTATATTTTTTATAATCCCAACTTCGCGTTCATAACCTATAACAATCTGACACACCAGAGACGGTAATACAATAATGTAATAGTAATTTAAATCTCAAATCTTCGAGTTCCAAGTAAGATGATGAATTCAGAGGCAGAAAATTGCCTCCTTACCTCCTGTTTTGCCAACATTGCTTAGCAAAAGATCTTCTGTCCTCTGGGTTCAATGTGACGGCAACGAAATGAGAAGTGTTGTCAGCTATCGCTAATTTGAACTATTTTCAAAGGACTTTATGGATTTTCCATCAATCGACTCATTGTTGAGTTTGTAAAAAAGTTCCGAAAATAGTGCGAGATGTCTTCACATTTTCCCAGGGCCAAAGACATATCTGCACAATGCTCTTTTTGTCCAACCGATAAAGCAAACCTCAACACCATTAAACATATATTAAAAGAAATTCAAATAAAGCAAGCAGCAAATCCTCATGTTTGTGACTCACGTGATGTTTTTGCATGAAAAAGGACTTCTATCAGAATAGCTCCCAGTGAATTCTCTGTCCATCAGCTAATTCATGAATCGACCGATTGTTTTCTGATTTTGTAAAGTAACCTGTAACTAAATCTGTGGAATTATTCTAAGGGAGTACAATGCGCAATATTTGCCTCTGAAATGAAGTATTAATGCAGTAGAATTAGAAGTATGTGAGTGCAACACCACTGTTGTAAATACAAATCCCAGGTCTTTAACAATTTGTCAGACGTAACGTAGGTGCTGACTACTAATAAAAGCCATTAGGTCATAACAATGTTATGACTTACAAAACTTGTATGTTGAAGTAAACATGTATGCAACGCTGTGATCCTCCCCTCTCACTGAAGTTACATAGTGCAGAAACAAGTGACAGAGACACCACTCAGCAAGACACTGTAACGTCAACATGATTTCACAGCTGTTGTCCTAGAGTACAACAGAAATGTCCACTATCATTTTTCCATCTATAAAACTACGTAGTGCACATGCCGCGGACACTTTATCGTGGATAAGTGTCTCCGAATTTGGACGCTCAAATGAAATAAAACAGTAATAAGCAACAATTTCAGACGGTTTAAATCAACCGAGCATCAACAGGGTCTGAGGGGAAACAAATGATGTCACAGCGATGTCATCTTTGTTCAGCCCATCTGTTCACCATGTGAGGGTACGCAAACTATGAAACATGTTTAAAGGTGCATTATGTAGTTTTGGGGAATACATTTGAATGAGAGTGTTAATGGACATGCATTTCTTTAGTGCCTTTCCAGTCCACAGGATGCTCAAAGCTCTCTGCAACACTTGTCACATTCAGCAGCTCACACATTCATTCATACACTGATGGCAGAGGCTGCTGCAAGGCGCCAACTGACACTTGCCGACATGCAGCTGGGGGTGCCGGGGATTCGAGCCAGCCACCTTCCAATTACTAGACAAGCTACAGCCGCCCCTAAGAAGAGAAAGATCTTCACTGACTTGTTTTTTTTTCTGCCTAAACAAACTAAATAAACAAACGTTGTTTCATGACTGAACAAACAAACAGGACAACACAATTTATAGTGTTTTACTTTGTTTATTTGTGGCGGACCCTGCCACTTTTCAAACATATTTCTGAATCACACAGTGGCCCCTTTAAAGCCCTGTTCATGCTGACGGAGTGCTTCTGTGTTTTTGAATCACTTGAGCTGCTGTAGGTTTACACACTGAGAGCTCAAGGTGTGTGGGTGTGGGTGTGTGTGTGTATGTGTGTGTGTTCCAGCATCTCCATGGATCTTTACTCATGCAAACAGATGCCTGCGTGTGTGTTTGCTTGCATGTGTGTGTTGGCTCCCCTGTGCGCTGTACGTCTGGGGAGCGAGGTGCTAACAGTGATAAGTTACAGCAGCAGCTTCAGGTGCTGGAGTCAATAAAAGCTCATTAACTCAACAAGGAGGTCAGTGGCTCCGTCCACCACAATATACCTCCCACTTTGTCTTATTCACAGGAGGGCGGTGTGTGTGGGTGTGAGGGGAAAGAGTGAGAGTTGCTGCGTTTTTCTGTGCGTATGCATGCGTGTGTGATCTGCCGGATCAATGGGACAGCACGGTTCATTTCCTCTGACTTTAGACGGAGAGGGAGGGAGGAAGTGGAGCGTGGAGAGGGGAGGGAAACATCAAAGAGGACAACAACAACACGATCGATCATAACAGCGATGATTACAGAATTTGTCATAATAATTGACCGAGCTAATATCTGATTGGGACACCGCTGAAGACTAATACAACACATTTGCTCCTGTAATGTCGAGTTAAAATGTCAGGTCGATTTCAAAACGACAGGCGTTGGTAATTGAGTAATTAACTGTACGAGACAAACTCGAAGCAATCTTCACATCAGACTGATGAGTAAGCGGACTCAGACGCAACTGTAAAAAGATGCTCTTCAGATCAATATAGTATTACAGGGGCAGCGTGTAGTTTGGGAGTAGAAATTCAAACTCCTACTTCATTATTAATGAGGTAATAATACAAACTCAGGAATATTTATGTTTTCCATAAGTGAATAAACAACGTGTTCCTCAGAGGAAAATAAGGTCCCAGAACACTGTTTGAAGTTAGAAAGCTGGCAGGGTCCGCCACATATAAACAAAGTAAACCAGTATGAAACTCAGTTGCCCCTTTAAAGTCAGTTTGTTTATTCAGTCATGAAGACAAGATTCATTTAGTTTGTTTATAACTTAATATCAATCAATTAATCAATTAATAAAGATCTTTCTCGTCCGATTAAAATGTCCTTACCAAAGCTACGCAGGGCATCTGTAAACATGTCACACGATCCAAGTTTGCTAAAAGCAGCAAGTGTAGGGAGTTTTTTTTTTTTTTGTCACACGGGGTTGTCAATAATTGTGTTTAAAAACAGAGAAGACCTGACGTTGTGATTAGAGTTGGACAATCAAAATATTATCAAAATCATGATGACTGAGTGCAATATGCAAATTGCAAGATGCTGCAATTGTCTAATAAAAGGGAGAAGAACACAGAAATAAACACTGTTTGCAAGCTGAAATCTTCATTGTAGCTGCTTAGCTAAAAGTGTTAGCGTGCACCTTGTCTGAAGTGGGTTCAAAGACCGTGCGCTGTTGAGGGTGTAAATAACATCTTTTCAAACCAGTTGAGAAGAGAACACGCCTTATGTGCTGTATCGAGCACTGTTGTGTTGTTTTGGTTGTTTTTTTTTTTTGTTTTTTTTTTAGAACATTTTAAAACAAGTCTTCCAGGAAAATGAAGTAAGTTTGAATCCATTACAGTTACACCAAAGTGCTGGACCAAAGCTCCCAGCACTGTTTTCCCCATCATCTTATTTCCTAAAAAGTTGTCATTTTCCTAAGGTAGATGATTTTCATCCCAGAGCAGTATCATGCCACAGAGTGTATGTTGGTGAGGACTGGCTCTCTGCTGTGTGCTGCTGTTCTGCCATGTGCTGCAGGCTGCTGTTTGTCTCTGCGCTGTAATCCTCTCTGTTCTGCTGACTCGGGTTTGGTCTGAGAGGTTGTAACTTGTGTCTCATCTGGAGATGTTAGCTTGTGCCTCAGGGAGAGCTTCATTAATTCATCTGAGATCTCTCTCTCCTTCGCCTTCTCTCTCTCTCTCTCACACACACACACACACGCACGCACACACACACACACACACACTGTCTAGTTGCTTTGCATTCTGCTTCCTGGTTTTCTAGGATTCTCTGTCTCTCTCTGCTCTTGTTCCTCACTGTCACTCATTGTGTCTGTCCTCGTGTCCCGTGTCTGTGCTGCAGCTCCTCTCTCTTCTCTCCCTTCCTGTCTTATCCCGTCTCTTGACTGCTGCTTTACATAACACAGGCAAACTAAACTGTTTCTTTAAACATCAAACTTTCATCACAGCTCCATTGTGAGCTCTGCTTTACAAGCTTTTAGGCTGAATAATGCACTGACTGGCGGCCAGCGGCCTCTGCTGCAGGACTGTGAACATCAGCTCTGTGTGTATGCATACGAGGTGTGTTTTATCAGATCCGCATTCTCGTCGGTCAGATGCATTTCCATTGCAGAGCGTTAGTCACTCCATTTACCCATCTGCTGCTGGCATCGCTGCGGACAGCTCAGCGCCCCTGGAGGGAAGTTACAGGGTTAAGTGCTATGCCCAAGAGCACGCCAGTAGGACATATGTTCAATTTGTCAATTAGTTCAGAAAATGGCTGAAATTGTTACGAATCCATATGTGGCCCTGTGAACTGATTCATCTAACTTGGTCAGCCATAAATAACTTTACATAATCAAATGAAAGTGTGAAGGTTGATGCGACTCCTCATCATCAGTGAACAAAAAAACCCCAGCACTGTCATACGTACAGAGTTGGGGTGTGTGTGTGTGTGTGTGTGTGTGTGTGTGTGTTAAAACTTGGTTTAAAGTTGAAGGTTAAAAATATGACATTTTAAACATTAATATAGCAGCAAACATCTATTTTTTATGTCAAATTTCAGAGGAGTAATTGCATCCTGAACAGAGAATGAAGTGGCACTCCCTCCATGTTGGAATCCAATCTGCTGTTCTTTGTTTCCATTTCCAGTCTGTGTGTGTGTGTGTGTGTGTGTGTGTGCGTGTGTTAGTGCACGTAAACAATTTTGGAGAAAGACAGTTGATTGTTGAGTGTCATCCACAGGTTGTCAAGTTGCTAACCTAAAGCGCAATAATAGTGAGACTCAACAATAAGCTATCTTTCTGCAGAATCCCTTAAATGTTCCTTTAACAGACAATGCCATGGTTCTCTGACGCTGTTCTTTAAGTCATATGTCTCTCGGGGTGCGACCACACACCTCAGGATCTGTTCCTCTCCGTCCTCACCCTCTGCCATCTTTACATCAAGTAAACTCAAAATTCACTGCAGAAAGTCAAGATCAGGATCAGATAGTGTATATGTCAAAAACATCTCATTTCACTTGATTGGCATGAAAAATGTTGTTTGTAGACAATTGAACTTAATTTTACCTGACCCTAACCATTCTTAAAAGAGGTGGAAGTAACTAAAACTGTAATCAAGTTATTTCTGGGGGTACCTGTACTTGAGTATTTTTCAAGTATTTTTCTTAAGTTATCTTAAAAAATTCTAAATAGAGTACTGACTACAATTTCACTTAATATCTTAATCTTACAATTGCGTTTCTGTAGTCAATAAGGCTATCTAATCACAAACAGGCCAATGAAAACCCTGACATACGGACAAACAAAAACCAAAACTGCCACAAGGTATCCTACGGGGTTTGGCCCCCTCAGTTGTATTTCTGCTGTGCGCTCTGCTCTGATTAGGTGTGCGTGCTGAGGGGCTGTCTGCCATATACCCAGCCTGTCCGCTCTGCCCGGCCCAGAGACAGCTGCAGCTGAGCTGCATGAGCTGCGTGAGGGCTGTGTTTTTTCTGGTGGAAGTACAGCTGGCAGTCCGTTATATCACCGCTGTTTGCAGTACAACCCAGCCAGGTCTCTTGGATGAGAACTGAAACGAGTCCAGTTGCTTACAGCATTTAGGGCTGCTCTGACAACCAATCACTGCACAGCAGCACAGCAGAGTGTCCCTCCCCCATCCGCATCGCATCAACCTTTTGGCAATGCTCAAAGATTCAAAAAATATTTAGCACTCAGCTTGTTCTACGCTCGGGTGCTCTGATTAATAAAATATTTCTTTTGTTTTGAAACCCGGCAGTTACGTTGTGACTCCATCCATTGTCTATAACTGCTTTATCCCTTTTATGGGGTCACGGGGGTTTTTGCTGGAGCCAATCCCAGCTGGGGTACACCCTGCACAAGTCGTCAGCTCATCGCAGGGCCCTCACTGATGGCAGTGGCTGTCATGCAATGGGCCAACCACACATCAGGAGCAATTTGGGGTTCAGTATCTTGCTCAAGGACACTTCAACATGCAGCTCAGCTCAGCCCAGAGCTGGGATTTGAACCAGGGACCTTCCGATCACTAGCCGACTCGCTCTACCCGCTGAGCTACAGCCACCCGCAAATGAGTTCAAAAATGAATTGCCTCCTCTGACATCAACTTCATGCTGGCACCGGCAGCAGGCCGGGGTTTGGAGGGGTGACCACGACCACCGAGCAGAACAGAGAAGGAGCTGGAGGAACAGAAACCTGACTGAATGCTGCCTTTGATACTGCGTTTAACAGCAATGTTTAAAAAGTTGTTTTTAAAATGTTTTTAAAAACTAATACTCAGTGAGTAGCTAATGAGTAGTGTTTGAGAAGAATACTATATATTATATATTTGTAATACCAGCAGCTTTACTTGTAAATGAGTAACATTCTTGTAATGTAAATGCTCTTACTTGACTACAAATGTCCAGTGCTCTTTCCACCTCTGTTTATCACAAGTAAGAACATGTGGCACTCATTGGGCCTCATTCACCAATATCTTCTTAAGAATCTTCTTAGACTCTTTCTTAAGTTGTTCTTAAGAGGTTCCTTAAGAAAACCCTACGTCAGGGTGAGGGGGTTACTAATTGATGGCATATTTCCAATTTACTTGATTTATCTTAAATCATTGGCACATTTAATTAATTTTAGAATTTAAATTCTTTGTAAATTACCAAAAATATTAAATGAATAAATAAATGAATAAATATGACAGAATTATCACTGTAATATTGCATTTTATTGAACTACACAAGAGAAGAAAACACAACCATGCCAACATTTCGGCACTGAAATGTGCGTAAGTGTACTCCTGAGTGTTCGTAGGATTTGTTCTTGCCTAAGAAAAAATCCTAGATAAGAAAAAATTCATGAATGCCACAATCTTCGTAAAATCTTCGTAAGTGGGACTTAAGAACAAATTTGTTCGTAAGAACGGTTCATGAATAAGGCCCATTGTTTTTTTTTTTTTACTTAATTACGAAGTGGCATTTTTTGCTTTTTCATTCAGAAAACGTCGAAACTACCACTAAGTGATCGAGAAACGTAGTTAAACTAGGAACGCCACTACTGCCCAACACACACATCTATATTCTGTTAAATTAGGAACCAGCCTCTGTTTCCTCAAACATGTTAACTTATTGTAAATCAATACTCCGTGCCTCATGGGGAAAGGACAAAAATGTGTTTGGTGGCTGTAATGACTCTGAGGGTCACTAAGGTCGTAGGTTAAAGGAGAGGGGGAGGTAAGCCTGGATATATTCAGTAAATGTTTAACTAATCGAATAAGGAAGTAAGTCACTTCCTTCCAAAACATTCTTGAATGGAGTATTTAACAGATTAACTGGGTCACTGATCCATAGGTCTGTGACCTCACATCACCCTGCCACCAGTGAGTGAGGCTCTACTATTAACACCTTTATTAAACGCTTCGCTATGTTCACATGCTGGCTGCTAACTCTGCTCTTTTGCAGCGGGCAGGTAGTGTACAGTGAGTTTTATTGCTTCTTCACAGAAAACAACTGCCTGCCGCTGTTTTGAAATGTCAAGAAGAGCAGCGAGCATGGAGGAAATGTTGTGAGACAAAATAAACAAAATGAGCTGAAAGACACTAAAACACCACTACGGGAAACTGCAGAATTCGTCGATAATTTTCTGTGATCACAGAATGACAGATTTTAAAGGAAACTTCCAAACTACTCTCATTTTAATATGTTAGATCATTTCAGATAAATGTCTGACAAAACATTTACTTATTTTTAAAAGCTTTATGAATTGTTTTTTAATTGCCTATTGGGTGCTTAAAGGGACATGAGGTAGGATTTGTGAAAAAATAAACATGCATTTTAAGTTTTTCAATGCTGATGGGTGATGAAGCGTTCAAAAGCAAAAAGAATGAGCCCATCCACATATCTCTTCATTGCCTTGAACAGGCTGCGTGCTGCATAGTGAACTGCTCGTGTCCTTGACGGCTTTTGACTCGTATACGGGAAGAAGACAAGCGTGGTGGACCCAAACTAGTGTTGGGGTAGTAATGGATTCTACTACAGCCAGAAAACGGGCCACCACCACACAAAGTCCACTAAAAAGTCATACTGAGTCGAAGCGAAATTACGACCAAAGTCGGGCTGGCACCCGAATAAACATCGGATACGCGTTTGACTGATGGAGGCAGCTTCACCCTGAACTGGGACTGAAAACAGATGCTGACATGGCTCATTTCCTAGTTACCAGGTAAGAAAACATTACAGGTCATGTTTAGAGCTTGATTTGAAAATCATATGAGATCACCAAGGACTCGGAGTGACCTAACGTGCAAAGTAGCGTTAGCTGCAAACATGTAACTTAGTCCACTGCTGTGTAACCCTGAATAGTTACAGACTGCACATTTTCCACAGTCCTTTAGTCTGAAACTGAATAGTTAGAATTATGTCCCTATATATGGGACCAAAAACCCAACCTGTTGTTATTGTTAGTGTCTGTGTAGTAACATAAGCCACTTACTCTGTGTCAGAGATGAAATTTTGTCCCCCAGTACCAACGTCATTCTGCGGAGGCATGCGCAGAGGTCTTGCAGTAAACGGTCACGTGCACAGCGGGTCAAGAAATAACAGTGTCACAGCATCAGCTGCACTGCTGTGAAGAGTTCATGCGCGCTCCCCCGCCACAAAGGCCGGTGTGTCACTATTGAGTCTTATTTCTTGATCCTGCCCAAAGGTCCAACTTATACAAATTTTGATTTTTGAGTCTCAAAAATCAACTGTCTTACAAAGGTGGACCTTTAATTGTATAGTGTTGTATAGCTTCTTGAATTAACAAATGTCCCTAAACCTCATATAAATATGTTGTGTTTTGAAAGTATCCTATCAAGCATACAACACTGGACCTCCCCATTGTCATCTAGTTTGCACAATGCCAGACAACCTACTTTACTGCAGTATGCTTTGCACAATATCCTGGAGGCATAACAGAATTTGCTATTCCCATTCTGCTGATGAGAAGCATGGATGAAGTTTGACCTGTTGACAAGGACTTTTTGCCAAGTCCTCCAGATTTGAGGCCGTGGTGCTCTGCCAGGAACAATGGGCTTCCAGAGTAAGATTCTGCCCCAGACCAGGGATAGAACCTGAGTTTTACAGGCCAGCTGGTGATGTAGATATTTTACTGGGCTGTCACGGGAACCGAGCCTGAAGGAGAAGCTTGTGATTATCCAGTCAATCTAGTTAAAGTCTTAAAAAAACAACTTTATGAGCTATGAGCTTCGAGTCGAGTAAGAACGAGACTGAAGATGAAACCCACTGACACAAGTTCCCTTAGCATCAGGAAAGGGCGAGGAGCTTAAACATCTGACAGGGAGCTCAGAGGAAAACACGATAAGTCATCTCCTGGGGGCAACGTTGTGGAGGTGTTCCAGACCCACCCAGCTGGAAGACCACCCATGGGACAAAACCAGAACATGGTGGAGGGATTACACATTCCTTCAGGCTTGGGAATGCCAAGGGAAATTTCCCTGGGAGGGGATGGAGGCCTCCCTCATTAACTAGACTGGAAGATTGACAGTGTATAGTGTATAGCTGTTAAGGGGTCGTGCTGCAGCTACTCCATAGCTACAGCGACCAGAATGTGACCCCCAAAATGAGACTCAGAGAGCTGAGACTGCCTGTGATGTCTTCCTCTTTGACACTGTCGGAGCTCGTGAAGACAACGTTAAGACACTTGCACAAGACTTTTTTTTTCCCCACATAGCACACCGGTTTGCACCTCTCCTCCCTCCCACTCTCTGCACAACCCTGCCTCCCTCGCTCACAAGTTCTCCTGCTATGCAAAGACTGGCGTGTGCGAAGAATGAAATTACCACAGTAGCACCTGTGCGGTGCTGTTTTGCGCCGCGTTTGTGCGAGGTGAGGCTTTAAGTGCTTGTTTGCGTGCGAGGTGAAACACAGTGCACCTCTGTTCTGCCTGGTAGTTGTATATTGTGTGACAGCTAGACGGCACCTGGTTGAGGGCTACAGATGTTTTTATGAAAATGCATAGCAGGGACGATGCAGACATTTCACACCGAGATGTATAGAAGGCAGACAAAGTACAGCTATGTGCATAAATAATGATAATAGATAAATAATGTCTGCATTTTTTCAGTCCGGCATTCATTACTTTTTCTAACACCACTTCTACTTTTTTAAGGTATTTGTACTTAACTCGAGTATTTCCATTTTCCGATACTTTCTGCTTCCACCCCACTACATTTTGGAGGCAAATATTGTACTTTTCACCCCTCTGTATTTTTTGGTTAACTTTATTTTATTGGGTTAAACTTATTCTGATGGATTAATGCTGATTATCAAATCTGATTATCGTGTCATGATATGGGTTTTCAGTTCTGTTATTTCCTGTTTGATTTTGTAGGTTCTCTCCTTGTGTGTCATGTTTTACGTTCCATATCCAGTCTTTGTCTTTTTTACTTCATTTTACCCATATTCCAAGGATCATAAGTTCCTTCCCTGCTCTCTTGTTTCCTTCACTCATGGTGTTAGACAACACTGTTATTGCTTTAGTGAGCCATGAAGTGCGTAAATAAGTTCAGTTTGAAGTGTAATAGTTAATAAAAAGGCTGTGTGTTGCATTCGCCGCCCCAGAAGAGAAATAAAAACACACTGATCATTCAACCGTATGACGGGGTCTTCCGACATCGTTGCAGAAATGATTACAGTGTGAAGGTCTTCGGAATTCGGTTCTTTAATCAGTGGACCTGGTGACTGATCGCTGATGGCATTCCTTCACGATTTTGCTTTGGTTGCTCGAAACAGCTCAAACCTCGGTTGGAGCACTCAGTACGTTTGCTGTCCTCCCACGTTGTTTAACCCAGGTCCGCGCCACTGCCGAACACCCAATTTCAATAAACTCAGACTGAACAATGTCAAATCAAATTTCCACCGCGAGGAGATAAAGATATAAACCTCCCAGCGGCAACGCTATTAGATGCTCCGTCACATTTGCTAAGAGTCACAGATTTATGCTTCAATATTTGTTTTGAAAGCAATTCAGCACGGGGTGCATCATCAGATTCTCTTTTAATGTGAGGAGCCACTTTGCGTCGCTGCCACATAAACTAAATGTGTTCTGTGTGGCGACGGATGATGAGGCTTCCTCTCCGTGCTGTGTAGTCTGGAGCGCTATTTGTGCCATTTCAGTGCTCTCTGATAATACTGTTACATAATGTTGTGTATTCTTGAACACACCGCCTCATAATGCTGCATAGGCACTTACTGTATGAATAAAGCGCACATTGTAACTGTGCATAATTCTGACAGAAACTGTGATAATTAGAGCGTGGGTCCATTTGCATAAGATTTGGGTAGAATGATAAACGGCCACGGAGAGTGGAATATAAACAAGGTAATTATCTCAGGGACTGGCATGAAGGAATGAAAACAAAATCCTTTAAACTGAAGTGCTTCTGCTCAAAGGCACTAACTAAGTGTTCGGCTCCCGCCAAACGGACCTCTCGGAGGTGGAGCCAGTCTCAGGGCAGCCACTATTTTTAGTTTTCACTTTTAGCAAATGTTTTTGTAAGCATTTAATCTTCTCCTGATTTCTTTTTACATGGCCGCGAGGAATCGAGTTTATTACTCAGCAGGTTGCAGTTTAACACCCACGTAGCTGACACAGCCATCAGGCAAGACAACTGAAAAAAGCTGGAATCAGTTGGACAGAAAGTTGACACTAATTTGATTTTAATTACCTTGCAGCTGGGTCTAAACTGACAGAGGGCGGAGGACGAGCAAATGAAGGTTGTCAAGTCAAGCAGCCTAAAAGATGCAAAAAGGTTGAGACACTGGTGACATTTAATTCATTACTTATAAGCTTCAAACTTCATCTATATTCCATGATGAGGCGCACCTTTTCTAAGAAACAGCTGACGAATTTTTGCAATTTTTGGAAGAAAACTTCTTGTGGCCCTTCTCTCCTCGCTCCTCCCCCGTGGCCGGGCACATTTGTTCTATTGTCAGGCCCCGTCGTGATGCACAGAGGGGCTAAAGGGAGCAGCTCTTCAGAATAAAACACTGGCACTGATGTTAAAAGCTTCCTGTCAAAATGATTAGATCCTCCACCTCCTGAGGTGCAACAGTCACTGAGGTGCGCGTGTTTTTGTGTGTGTGCGCGCAGGCCGAGGGACGCATTCAGCTTTTAAACGCCTGGAGGATCCCCAACCACTTTGCACAAACACACAGGCAAGCACACACACACACACACACACAGGCATGCACGCACGCACACACGCACGCACGCACACTTTTGTGAAAGGTGAACAGGCATTACTCAACAAGAGCCATCCATTCAAAGGCCTATCTAATCACTGCTGCGGAGTGTGTGTTGTCGACGCTTACAATGATGTGTGTGTGTGTGTGTGTGTGTGTGTGTGTGTGTGTGTGTGTGAGACCAGTAGGGAAATCACCAGGAACAATCATGGCCACACATCGCTGCCTTCTTTGTTGTAAACGAGAGACTGACAGATATTCGCCGCAGCAGAACGACTTTGTCTCTGTCTCATTTTCTGTATCTTTCCGTCCATCTCCATCTCTCTCCTCGCTCTCTCCGTCTCCTCCACTTCTGTATCTGCTTCCTCTCTGTCTTCCTGCACTTTCCTTCCCCTCACAGCTGTAACACAGTTAAGTTAAACTAAGTTCCACGGCAGAAAACTTACCCCTGATTTGAGTGTCGGCACTTTTCCCTCCACCGTCTGTCATTCACTCCTCCTCCTCTTTCTCCTCCTCAAGATGTCTTCTTCACCGCCACCACCAACCCCCCCTCTCCCTCCCTCCCTCCTCGCCCCTCTCCTCTCCAACCTTTCTCTCTCGCTCCACCGTCCCAACTTTCCCCAGAGCCTCCTCTAACTTTCCTCCCATTTTGCCCGGTCCTCTCTTAAAATTCTTCCCAGCTTTTCTCTCTTTCTCTTTCACTCTCTGTTCCTCAGATAAGTGCATCAGTCGCTCCTGCTCAGAGATTTTCCGCCGTTAGATCGTCTTGTGTGAGTGTGAGGTTGTACCCATCAGAGCCAGTCTCTGGAGGAATTCACTTTACACATGTGCCACTGCGGTTCAAACCGAGCCTTATACATATTCATCGACCTCTGAATATTTCCAAAAATGCAGAAAATCGGATGTGTTCCTGTCCGACTTTATTAGGCAGTAATGTGCCGCTCCGTGTGATGAAATAATGCAGAGCAGCAGCAGAGACTTAGTGGAGGGTAAACCCACCTACGCTTAAAGTTTCACTCCCAGATTTTTTTTCCGTGTGGAATACTATTTGAGATCTGTTTAAATTTCAGGCTGAGCTGTATTTTCAAGACTTTTACTCAAGTGTTCATCAATGTTGGGGATATCGCATTAAAAAGTAACGCATTTGACTAATCGGGTCATTTTTTTGTCGTAACATAATGAGTATTTAGTTACATTTCCACATATGTGCTGTATGAAATATCATATTTTCCCGTTCCTGCCCTTGTTTTCACAAAAAAACAGCAACAGCGAAACAGAAAATCGCAGATGCATTGGCACCGTTTCTGTTTCTCTCCTACTCCTTGGCAGGCGGTACGCAGCCACCTTCGAATGTTTACAGTACCTGCGGTTTGGTTGTGTCGGTGCGCAGGTGTAATTCAACCAGCCAGATGGCCGGAGCAGGTACGGCGCCCAGCTGGCACCAGACGTCAGTTTAATGTCAGAAAGAAGTTAAACACCGTAGACCGTAGAACAGACGTTAAGTTTTAGTTGCAAATTAAATTTGGGTTGAAGTCAAAACCCAGCATTGGCTCCAAAGCTGGAAAGATATTGGAATGAGTTTTTTTTGTTTTTTGCTAAAAGGCACCCAAACGCAAGACACATATAGGCAGGTAGGTAAACGAACAAAAATGAGCTTTAACAATAAGGTGATATCCAAAGTCCAAAGTACAAAATGCAAACAACAAAATGGGGCATGGGAAAGCACAAAAAAATTAACTCAAGAGAACTGTCTGATTTTTTAGCCTGCAAAGTTACAGTTGTGCTGTATAACTTGTTATTCACATGTCCACCCACTGGACAACATAAGCAGCAACACCAACAAGGAATCACAAAGGTTTTCTGTTTGGGTAACTCAAAAGTACTTCATCAGTTCCTTTATTCGGTAGGTAACGCTGTAACGCAGGCTAACCATTTACGTTTTAATGTCAGTAATCTTGTTACAAGTTTTTTTCAAAAGCATCGCCGCTGTAAATGAGTTAGCAGGAGCAACTCCGACTCTGGCGGCAAGTTTAATACATGCAGGGTGTTCAACAAAACATCAACTGTACCCTCCATCGCCCGTTAATTTAGCCACCAAATAAACAGTATCTTGTGTTTCAGTCATTTTTGTAAACATTGTCAAAGAAGAAAGATGAAATAACAAAAATTCAGCTACAACCACCATGAAAGGTGGGACAATACTAAGAAGTGACAATAAAACAATGAAAACACGCAGCCCAGCACACTGAAATTTAACGCTGTCAAGCTAATGTTACTTTCAGATGTCTGTCTTTGGTGTTTATTAGGATTGAGAACAAAACTGATGTCATATGCCAAGTCATCGATCACACAAAATATCAATGTTTTAATTTCATCCAATGTTTAACCACTTGACTGAAGCTAAACCCAGACAATGAGCAGCTGTAGCAGCCTCAAAATGCTTAGAGGAACTGAAGTAATCACCGTAACAATAAAATTGAGACTTTACTGACGACAAAAACAACGCTAGTGTGTCTTTAACTTTAGGTGTCTGAAACCAACAGTTTTCAGATCATAAGTCTAGACAAATGCAAATCAGATGCCAAACGTAATTAGCTGAGCGTGGTCATCTGATTTTTATTGACTAGCTGAAGGTCAGAGTTAATTGAGCAGCATGTGCGCAGCGCTATGTGTGTATGTTAGTTGTGAAAATGTATCTGGCGGATTAACTACATCACTTGTCCACAAGATTTTAGATCTCTGTACTTAATCAGACAGATTTATGAGCGCCTTCAATCATTTAAATGCATTTTGAAAATGAATCTTTTCCACTAGTCACCTTGTTAGCTGCCTATCTGCCAGAGTAGCTGATTGAGGAAGTCATTATGCCAAAATTCAGTATTGGCTGGTGTTCATTTCAGACTCCCTCTAATCTGTCCAGCTCTGTTAGCTGTGGTGCTGGCCTGTTTGGGCTTCAACCCACCTTAATCACAGCCTCGATGTTTGTTTGTCAGTGGGAAATATAGGTTTGGCAGTCTGTCAGAGTAATTGGCTATGCACCAGCAACTTAAAGCCAAGACAAAGCCTTATTACGCAGCTTTTACTCTGTAAATCCCATACCAAATTGGGATTTCCTCTAGCGATAGTACATACAACACAGAATGTTGCGGTTGTGAATGAATGAATACATAAGAGTTTGTGTATGAATTAAATAGAAATTAAAATGATCATTCCAGGAGCAAAAGAAAGGACAACATGGAGCAGTGCTGTAATTGTGTCTCTACCTCTCGCTCCAGCGGTTAACATTCACTTATTGATCCGAATGCCACAGACATATACTGTATCGCCTGGTGGAGACACAGTATACCCATCGGCAACACGCAGTCACCGAACACTACGGCAGCCCACTGCAGTAATTTCACCTCGCTCTGTTCACTGGCATGCTAACGGCATCTAGTACCTTGGAAAAGAGTAGATGAGTCTGGCCTCTGTGCGGCACATTTGCTTGGTGAAGTGAGAGAAGCGCAGAGAAAAAGCTGAGCATTTGGAGGATGTTGCAGTACTAATGCGGCACAGTGCAGCGTTAATGGCTCAGAGACCGCGAGCACTGCTTTCGTAAATACAGCAATTTTAACTTTCCTGTGTCAAAGCGACCAGAAACCCTTGACTGTGATGTCATCAAGAGACACTTTGTGAAGCTGCCGCATTGAAAATTAATGACTTTGTGGACTCAGCCTTGGTACAGGGATTTTTTTTTAACATAACGTATGAATAAACTGGTAGGTAGATACAGGAGGAAGGTAGATGAAGAGGAATTCATTTCACAAAAACAGAAAAAGTAAAGCTCCATCACTGTATTTGATTTGTTTCTTTTAATACACTTAAAAACATTTATTCAAATATTTTCAGAAAAGAAAAAAGCATTGCTAATTATGAACTAGGGCTGAACGATATATCGTTATCGTATCTGTATCTAGATATGAACATTCAAGATATTCATATCGAAAAAGCAACGATATAAACGATATAGATTACCCCGCTCGCCCTGCACGTACAGCTCTGGCAGTCACAAGAAACATACTTTTTACGATTGACTTTGTAATTATTTGGTAAAGATTTCTCTATCAACTATTTGTATATGGCTTAAAATAATATCTTTATTTTTCTGAAAAATGCTTGGTTTTCACCGAAACCGTAGTCATATCGTATCGTATCTTTATCGAGATATCTGGCATGAATATCGAGATATGAAATTTTGTCCATATCATTCAGCCCTATTATGAACCGTGACATTTTTTATTTGTTGAACATTTGATCCAATTCAGTCAAAGTCATTCTGAGTATTCACAGCCTGTCCTTGCCATCAACACATCAAATACAGCAGCCTGGTCAAGGTTTCCTCTCGCATCTCTTCTAGCAGGTAGTATGAAGGCCGTGGAAAGGCAGTCAGGGGGTGGTCGAGGTGGGTGCTTCACTGGACTTCCCTTTCAGACACTGGGGTTCATGTCCTATTAAGGGCTCGTCCACACGTACGAAAACAATCTTTTTATCCTTCATCTTCCTTGCCATCGTTTCAAGAATATTTGCATCCATACGGATCCCCTGAAAATGACCGAAAACGCTGTAGTTCATATTCCAGGCCTATAGGTGGCGCTTGAAATTCACCAAAAATGGAGAAGAAGAGACGGAGCATGCCCATTAAGCTTGCGCGCTGTAAACAAACAGACAGTAGAAGGAGAAACCGAACACAACAAGAAGAAGATGAAAATGGCTAGTGCAAGGAAACCAGAATCGTTTGTGTGGACCGTTAATGAGGTTGAACTGCTGCTACGACTCACACTCAACTACAAGGCGAGTAAGTTGCAAGAAAGGCTCAATATCTTCTGTGGCACAAACGCAAGCATGTAGGCCGCCGTTGTTGTTGTTGTTATGAGACGTCGCGGGGTTCAGAGGTCGGAGGCTAGAGGTCGAGGGGTGGGGCGATGGCGTCATCGTTTTGGAAAGTATGCAGATTCGCCGTCGAGAACGGGAGGGCTGTGTTTTCTGATTTTTCCACCATGAGACCCGTTTTCAAAAAAGTGCGTTTTCAGGCGCTGCGTTTTCAGGATCCGTGTGGACGGTCGGCCAAAACAATGCAGAACATGCGCGTTTTCGCAAAAGAGTGCTTTCGTGTGGACGGCCTCTAAGAGTCATTTGTTCGTATTTGATATATTACATTAGTAAGTTAACGTACGTAAATGACGTAACTAACGGTACATACAAACAGGGTTGCCACAGTTACCTTGAAAAAGTAATCTGATTACTGATTACTCCTTTAAAAAGCAATATAGTTACTTTACTAATTACTTGTTTTTAAAAGTAACTAAGTTAGATTACAAGTTACTTTATTAGTTACATTCAGCAGCTGCCGACAACAGCCCCGCCACCTCAACAGAAAAATGACAACCGGTTTTGCCAACACTCGCTTTATTGGAAGTGCATTTTTAACAGTAACACTGAGCACGGCATTGATAGTAGCAGGGATCTTGTTTATTATGGCACCAAACGAGGGCGAGTCAAACGTGTTTAAGGGCAGCATTTCCTCTACAACATACCACCCGACCAAATTCTTCAACTCTCCGACACTTACTTGTTTTGCACCGAAGTCCAGCTTTTGTTGTTTGGGTGGTGGGGGACCTGCTGCAGAAGTCGAGGCCGCGGCTTTGCTCGCAGCTCTCTGCTGAACACCACCTGCTGGGACTTGCTCTGTAAACTTAACTGTGCTGTGCTGTGACTGACTTCGTGTTTTTTAAGCTTGATAGTACTTTGTCGCCAGCACAGGGTGTTCAACGAACCTTAATATTCTCATCTTTAGCTGACACAAACTCAAAATAATGACTGTTTTTCCAGCTAAGAAAATGCGCATCTCTCTCCTCCCTCCTTTGTTGTTTGTGTTGTGTCGCTGCGTGGTGTTACACCTGAGTTGTCCTCATGCTGAAAAACGTGACTCCCCGAGACGCAAGAAGAAAGCAAAAATATATTCTTACTAAGGAAAATGACAGAAATAATAGTAACGCACAGTGACTCGAATAAGTAACTTTAATCTGATGACTGGTTTGGAAATATTAACGCGTTAGATTACTTGTTGCTGAATAAAGTGGTTACTCAGTAACCTGTACTGGCATCACTGCATACAAACTATCTCAACACTATGATCGATCAAAAATGTGTCCACAGAGCACACAGCTATTATTTTCTGCATTTGTTGACAGTGGATCAGTTTGAAGTAAGTCACAGAGTAGTTTTATTCAGTCTGTGGGAATAATGGAACAAGAAGGAGGTGATAGATGAAGAGTTGCAGGCGACAGGCAGCACACCTCCAACTTACCAGCAAGGTAACCAATTCCTCTTCCCTCATTAATGTTTCCACACTAGCATTGTGTAAAAAAGCCTTCATCTTATTGATAAACTCTCCTTACACTTGTGATGTGAGAAGTGAAATGTAACTCCTGCAACTCTGGGCTGTGGCTTCTTCCAGTTTGTAATTGTGGAGTCCGTCGTACGACAAAATAAGTGAGTAAGTAATGCAAGTAATGCAATTGTGTAAACCCAAACACAGAGTAACACTGATGACATGGATTACAGCGACAAGAGTAATGCAATCATCTCTAAGGTACAAGCGCACTGAAGTCACAGACAAATTGTCTGTCTTGTTTCAAAGCTACACAAAACATCGCCACTAAATCTTCATTTCTGAATCCACCAACTTGTTTGTGGCTTTTTGTCTTCAGCAAGAGCCTGTTGTGGTTCAGGTTAAGTCAAAGCAACAATTAGGACAATTAGCAAACCTCGTCTAATAGCCTCAGTGGGCTCCAGGATTTCTCTGGTGTTTTCCTGCCTGTCATAGTGGAGACAGATGTGCAGTGATAAGCAGCCTATGTACCAAGCTACAACTACAGTACATCAATACGCCGGTCATAAATGCAAACTAACATTATCAACTAGGCCTACATTCCCGCAGTCGAGGTGAAAGTTTGGAGTGTTGATTCTTGCAGAAGGAATGCATTCATTGATTAGACCTGACAACGACATGAAATGAATACCAAAATGTGTTTTACTCATTGTAGCGGAGTCGAGTGATGAGCTCTCTTGTTTAGCCGGCAGGCAGTTCCGGTTTTCAGTCTCCTGCGACGGCCGTGAATAACACCTATTTTACACAACAAGCACCAAACAGAAGCAAGGCTGAGTGTCAATTCACTGCCAGTGGAGAACAGCCGAGGGGACCAGAAGGAGGTGGGGAGGCCACAGGAATGAAGATATCAGTCCTCTGCTCCGAAAAATATCGACAGGCAGCAGCAGCAGCAGCAGCAGCTGACAATCTATTGGGTGAAGTCCACCTGTCAGTGTGTTTACCGTGTGCCTGAATATATGATGAGATGCAACATACATGAAGGTGGCTGCCACTTGTTAACTAGCAAAATATAGAATACATCAACCAGTTTGTATCTCCTTTTGGACTACATTGCCCCTTGTAATACATGCTATTTTAGTGAAACAGCTAATCCATCTGTTAGCCCTCTGGTTGAATTGCAGTGGGTCTTGGTGCATAACTGTTCTACAGCCCAATTGATTTCCTGAGAAAATTGTTGCTGTCAAGAATGGAGGAACAACTACAGCGGCATACAAAGTGGAAGTGGATGTTCTGCTGACATAGCGTATTGAGTTTAACCATGTAACCATAGCAGCATTAATTACAGACCAACGATGCTAAATCCCTTATTAGTCATTTCTTGCTCTAACTTTAACCTGAATTTCTTTGGCTTTTTTGTTGCCTTATCCTTTATACATAGGTGGAACATGGCTCTAAGTGTCGTGACATTACAGCATTACATTATGGTGAGCAGTGTTGTGCAGTGTTCCTCTGAGTCTGAATCAGCACTTCACGTTTGCCTGGTATTAGAATAGGTTGTCAGTGTGACTCATTAGCATGTGTAAAGGATTTAACTGTCCCATGAGGAGAACGAGGAGAAGCAGCCATATTTCACTGCAGGGTGAACGCAGCCCGTGGGCTCCGGCTGCTACACGGATAGACTCCAGCTGTGACCTCCAGTGTGTAGTTTATCAGTGAATATTCATTCACCTACAGTCACCAGTCAGCAGGGGCCAAAACTGCTTCCAAGACTTTCTTGTTCCGTCCTTTGATACATCATCCAGAGGTGGAGAGAAGGCATCTGCTTATTGATACGAGGGATAAAAGACGTCTTTCTCTTTCAAAAACTTCTCCCTTATGAGCACCTGCCCTGCAATGGAGCGAGGGGAGAGTGAGTAGCAAAATAACGCTACAAGCGCCAATTTAACCAATTTATATCAAACCAGAGGACACACACACACTCAGACCACCCTGCTATTTAAACCAATTTAATCAGTGATCACAAGCTGTATCAGACTTAAAAGCATTGCGTAAACTCTGAGAGTTATTTTCATTTCATCTCTGCTGTAGAGGGAAAGTTGTGCAAGTCCGCCCTAGTTGGTATTAAACATCTCGCTCCTTCCAGATATCTAATGCACCAAACATATAAAGATCAGGGCTGGAGCAGTCTGCAAATGCAGTAACTTACGTAAACGTAAAATACTTCTTCCTGCTCTTACAGTACTTTTGGTGAAAAAATAAAAATGCAGGATAAAGCTTTCAGTTACTGTTTATATCATTTGCAGCCCTTGGAGCTATTCTTCTCAGAGTTCTTCATGAAAATGGAAATCTACACTCAAATCTAGGGATGCAGGATATATATGTGACTGACTATGGGAAAATTACATCATCAATAATGAAATTATAGCTGATAAATAGAGTCAATAATACGAAACCAAATTGGTTTTCTCAACTTAATTAAGCAGAGCATCTGCACTCTCCAATACAGTAGGTGGTGGCATGCACCTCTATAGACTGAGAGGAGAAAAACAAGCGCAGCACACTGTGGTCAAACTCATGACGCCAAACTGCTTCAGCTTGGAAAGCTGGAAAGCCAGCATGATTGCAATTTGCAATGTTCTACAAGGGTTCAGAGAGGAGGAAAGTCTAGTCTCAGTCAGTTAAACTCAACAAATCTTATCAGAGCTATTGAATATTAAATCATCCATGTTTATTCTGTACATCTTAGCTGTTCTTACCCTCAGGTGTGCTTAAGAAATGTGTTTGATTTGCTGTTTTATTGGTAACGGCCATGTGAATCGGTTTTTGTTATCGGCCAAAAGAAAATATGTGCACCCCTACCTAAATCAGTTTAGAACGATACAACTTGTGTATTTACTGAGCCATGCTAGCAGCTCTGTGAGGCTGCTAGAGAGTTGCCATGTTCACTATCCTTATTTTTTGCGTATCAGCATGCTAACATTAGCACTACACTCAAAGTACAACCAGTCACAGTATGAGGGGGGGCACAAACCACTTATAGTAATTTGAATAGAAAAGGCTGAGACACCGTTAATGACATTTGTGTGACACATATCCCACCCCTAACTGTACTGACAGAGGCTAATTGTCTGCTTTATCACAACTAAACCGGTTAAGATATCAGCCAATCACATTGTTGGACCGACGCACTTTTAAACCAATTTGGTGCGGCCGCATACGGACGTCACATAAACATGTGAAAGGAGGATATCATGCTAATGTACAGGATGTTCAAACATTACATGCTCACATTTGTTCAAGTGCTGTGGTGGGTGAGATGATGGCGTCACATCACTGCACTCTGGATTGAGAAGTAAAAGAAGTGAAGGTGCATATGTAGTAGAACCGTGACCTTTAGGGAGCAAAGTGCATTAAGCCTTATTTTGGGGCAAAGTCAACAAACCAAGTGTTTTTTTTTTTTTCATTAGATTTCACTGGTGATTCTATATGTGCTTTTTTTTTATGTCCCAGTGACCTTTGAAACCACGGTTATATCTCTCTCCCCATTCATATGCAAGTCTTTTCATGCATTCATCAACTCAAAACCATGAAAGCACAATGCTCCATGGCAATCCATTGTTGGATAGTCTGAACATGTTACAGTCTGGAACAAAACCTCCAACCGACATTGCCATTGGAGCTTTGCTGCTAAAAAGACTAGAAATGTGGATCTTTTAGTCAGATTCCCTTGCTATCCAAAAATATGATTTACGGAGCTGCAAATGAGACGAGTGTGTACATGTGCTGTGGGCGCTGACTGTCCTTTTTTTAAATTTCTTTTTTATTTAGCTCATTTGTGTTTTCCTGTCAGACCTGTCTAGATAACTCTAACAAAGCACTGTGAAGCTGCTGTCTGATTTCTAGCAGCTAGTTCAAGAGCGTATTTCCCAATGGCATGAAATGTGCACGGAATGATCTAAAGATGAAAAAAAAAATGCAGAACATTTATAATTACTGCAGTAATGACTCCTAATACAACAATATGTCTCCAGCACAACAGATGATTTTTGAAGGTGCAGGCATCATGTGTTTGTGCGGAGCTGCTGTGATGAAACAGTCGACCACCTGTCACTGAAACACGTGCTTCTATTACTGACTTTTGTTTGGATTCATAGATTATTTGTGTGTGTGTGTGTGTGTGTGTGTGTTTGTGTGTGTGTGTACCTGTGTATTCCATACTTGTGCCTTCGTTTTTGTAAATTGTGTATCTATGAATTTATATTTATAGCAGACAAGCAAGCATATGTTGTCTTCGCTTTTGGAAAGAAAAGTTACACAGTGATTTACATGAAAAATGAAAGTGGAAAGAGAGAGCTGGAAGCACACACAAGCAGAATGACCCACACAATGATATGTGCCGAATCAAGAGGAAGCCAAAGAAGCAGGGAGCAACAACAGCAAAAGCTCCTTCATTTGTCAGTGTTGACCTTGCAGCAGACAGAACTCCCTGTGCTGATGACCCGACACTCATACCAGTGGTCAGAGAGAGCAACATCTGTACGTATTGAGCGAAGTGACCTCCTTTTTTATGTCAGGAAGAAAAAAAATTCAAATCAGTGTGAATGACAAAGAGCCAATCTCGATTTGTGATGGAATTACGTTTTTTTTCTTCTTCTTGTTAAAAACCTTCCTGCAGATTCAGGACCAGCTGGAGTTGGAAGAGAAGCAGATTTGCTGAGGCAGGCAAAGAAGGTGTTACAGTCATCAAAACACAGTGTAGTAATAGCATGCATGACTATACATGACATTTGCATAGTGATAAAGCTGATGCCAAAGAGAGGGGCACAGCGGGTGTGTCACTGAGTTCACATGGGCTGGGCAAACAGCATATAACAGCACAGAAGAAGAATGCACAAGACTGTCCCTGAAACATATCTCACTCCATCCTTTTCTTTCCATGGTCAAGCTGCATCATGTAATGCTTGTATCCAATATGCATTTTATTCTCTGTAGCTTTCCCTTCACCTGCTGGTGATTGTAAAGTTATGGACTTTGATGAAGATGATAGAGTTTTACCGTGCTCTCCCACTCGTGTTCAGGTTCGTTGATCCTGACCAAGTTGGAAAAAAAACAGGATACATCGGCCAAGTTAACATCCAAACATAGTGAAGAGTTTAAACAAATGAAAACAAAAGCGAACAAACACAGCTTTCCAACATAAATGGCAACTCAGAGGTGTTAATAAGGGACAGGCAAGGACTGTTGTTTTACTTTCGCCTGCCTGAGTTAACCTGTTGGGTCTGGGGATCACACGGACAACCCTCTGGTCACTCACACACACGTACTTGTGATAAGTACACATTTAGTACGTCTAAGCAAATACTTAAGTGCAGTTTTGAGGTACTTGTACTTTACTTGAGGACTTTAATTTTATGCTACTGTAAACCTCTCCTCCACAGCTTCTCAGAGGAACACTACGTAGTCTACTGCATTTGTCTGACAGATTTATTGCTAGTTGCAGATTCAGACTGTACACCATCTTATGATGGGGGCACACCATTCACAATGCCTGTCAACATGTTCATGTGTTGACACATGACTACTTAGTGGTCGTTACTACATTACCACATGGGTACTCACTACTCATGGGTCAGACCATCTTCTTGAGCTTAACTGCACAACCCCTAAAGTTTCTTTACTGTATTTGTATGATTGTGACTCTTTATCATGGTGACAAGCTGTCTGGGATACTGTGGTCTGTAACCTTTAAATGAATTTGGGCCAGGGTCGTGAAGTATGGGGGCCATGGCTGCTCTCCTGTTTCTTACCTCCCTGGCTCCATCCCCCTTGCTTGCACCACAACCATCTTGGAGGATGATTAACACAACAGTTAACAGCTTGGACTTCATTTCAAACTTCTAATGTTTGTGACTGTATCTTACTCTGTTGGGACCCAAGTGCGCAGACAGACAGACAGACAGACAGACAGACGGATAGACAGACAGACAGACGGACAGACAGACAGACAGACAGACAGGTCTGGCATTCTCCAGAACCACATTTTGCCATGATGACACACAGAACAGACTTAAAAGTAGGGGTGTCACAATATAACGACATTGATGATAATGATGATGTTTAAAGAAAGAAACAAAGACATATTAATTATACAAGTATGATGACATCATGTGAATAACACACTGCCCCTATAATTATTTTCATTTCTCTCAGTTCTTGCTTTGTTTCCATTTCTAGTTATGTTTTTGTGTGCATATGAACAGTTCTGGTTGGACTCTCTCCTCCTCCCCACACTTCTATTTTGAGTGCGATTAATTTGCCAAAAAGGAGCCACAGCACACAGTGAATAAAGTTAGATAGAAGCATTTGACTGATGCATTATCATTATTACTATTTGCGCAATGTATTCCCATTATATCATTATTGTGAATTCTTCAGGCCATAATAATTGTGTTGTGCTGAAAATGTGAAATCATGGCAGCCCTGTCTAGGTGTCACGATAGGTAATTATTAATCTAATAAATCAATCATGATATCATATTATAGATTAAGCTAAACACCAAAATATGAAAATTTCAAGTTAGCTCTTCCTTTAACAGTTACAACATTAAACACATAAACAAATACATCGTTATAGTCCAATATCATATTATATCATTATGCTATTCCACACAGTGAGTACTTTTACGTTGAGTATATTTTGATGCCTGTACTGATGCAAAAATAGACAACTTACTGTTGGCACCACTGTCACAAACGAGGCATCATGGCTACCACTAGCAGCCGGGCGACTGTCCGAAAACAACAAAACACTTGTGAGAATTCCAGTTTGACCTTGAAACCCTGATCTCAGTGTTTTGAAAAAGCAGGGTTAAACACCCTGTTGTATTAATAAGAAGGCAGGTTTTGTCAGTTAGTCAATAGAAAGAATGCAAGTTTCGAACTGTCTGAAGTCCCAGTGGTATTTATCAGCAGGGGAACAGACTTTGACTCAACACCAGCGCTCTCCGTTGAGTGAACGTCACTCTTGCTTTACCTCGCTTTCTGTCAGTCTCCCTTCTGGGCGTCCTCAATCAGTGGGCTTCTTTTTTTTTTTTTTTTATAGTGTAGAGTTTCCACAGTTACTCCAGTTTTTCCACTGCTACCTGGAGATGGTGACCGGGGAAAACAAATGCTTCTTCCTGTTTGGTTGCACAATGGGCAGACACACTTCCTTGGTGCTGTAATGCTGTAACTTTCATCTTAGCTGGAAAAATCCAGCCCGGTGGCAGAATGAATAGCGTAGTGAAAGAGAGCCATTACACTGTGCAATTGGTGCTTGATGCAGATTGATAAGTTGAAGCATAAAAATTGTCCTAATGCCAGTTAAAATAAGAATTTGAAGGCAGGGCTGCTAATTGTGATCTACACTGATCTGAATACTTCTCCCACCACTGGTAAAGCTCTCAGGGGTAAGACCCACCACGACTCACTAAAAATTAAATGAATCAAAGCGATAGGAGTCGTAATAACTATTTCTTGTGTATTATTTCGTATTCATGTTACAAAACCTTTCAGAAATTATTTACAGATAAAACCGTCATGTAAAACAGGAAGGAACAAGAGTGAGACTTCGAGAAATTAAACATTTCTTTTATAGCAGGTGTCGTGCTTCAATGACATCAACACGGCTCATCTGCGGTTGGCAGAGTTTATGTAACTAACACATTAATTTTAACTCGGCGAAAACATTTCTGTGTGGATTAAACATGAGCCTTAATTTAAAGAGTTGTCATCTGAGGCGGAGGAAAAGGAGTCCTGTGTGGGAGGAACTTCAGCGCTTCAGAATGAGGCTTCAAACGCCTGTAAAATTAAGTCTATGAAGAAACCGTTCCTCCCTCTCTCCATCTCTTTCATGCTATCTTTTCATGTTAACAAGCACTGAACTTGCCCAGTGAGGCTCTCTGTGCGCTTTCCTCCCGTTTCACAGGTTACACTCTCCTCCAGGCCAGTTACCTTTCACTAATGAAGGACCTGCTGATTGGATGCCTTTCTTTTTTTCCCCTTCCTTATTCCTTTCATTTCTTTTTCTTTTTTGCTTTCATTTCCAGTTTAGACCGGACTCTTGTCACCCCCTACAGAGTAGTCACTGGCAAAGTGCGTGCACACACAAAGGTGCTAATGGAAAGGTACCATGGAGCAGGTTTCCCAGTCACACCAGGGAGTCACCTGACCTGGACCAGTCTAATTATAAGGTGTTGTTGTTCACTTCTGGTCCCATGAACACACAGGCAGGGAGAGTAACACACACACACACACGTGCACATGCAAGCATGCATGCACGCACACACACGCACGGAGGAATAATATACTGTATACGTGCATATTCGTACACTAATTTACCGTCTTTTTTTCAATGAATTGAGAAAAATTCCCACATAGGAGTGTACACACACACACACTTACTCCCATACACACAGAAAAGAGATGTAAACAGTCTCCACAGTCTCAATGGGACGCTGTTTCTCATGCAATGTGCCCTGTTACCCTGACTAACATCATTAGCTCTACATATGTTTCGAGAGGAGGCACGTCAGAGGCCATAGTCTCCATAGTGAAAGTTCCCATAGCATCATCAAAACACACTGACTGCTATGTGTTCACTTGTGTGTGTGTGTGTGTGTGTGTGTGTGTGTGTGTGTATGGAGGAGGTGGGGGAGGTCCTGAAGAGCCATGTGCATCATTCAGGCATGGATTGACATCTGAAGAAAAATAGCTGCAGGTCTAATCAATGTGAATGTGTTCCCCTGAGGCACGGCTCTGTGTGTCTTTGTGTGTATGTGTGTGTGTATGTGTATGTGTGTGCGCGCGTATGTGTGTGTTTGTCAGGTGAGGTGAGCAGCAGGCATCAGCAGCATTTCAGTCCAGTCAGCAGTGATCTTGCCAGCCTCTGCACGACCAGACTCATGAATAGATCAGTACACTGGTTGTGTGTGTGTGTGTGTGTGTGTGTGTGTGTGTATAGTATTGTGTGTTAGTTGTATATAGTCTTGTCTGGAGGCCATCTGTGTTGTTTTACCAAACTTCTGGAGACATTATGGTGAGTGTGTCCATCTCATGCATTGGGTGTGTGAGTGTGAACATGGCAGCCGCCCTGTGCCTGCTCTGAGGACTGTGCTGTCAGCAGGGCGTCACTGTGTTCCTGCGGCTCCACACAGCACGACACTTTGAAAGTGAAGTAGAGGGGAAAAAATAACTTTGATGTATTTTCTCTACTCGCATAAATGTAAACAAAACCCAAGCCGGAGCTATCACACATACACTGATAGAGTTGGTAGAGTGGCAGAGGTTCACAAAGACTGTTTGACATCAACTAGCTTACTTTCAGTCGTTCAAACGCTCCATGAGCAATGTTGTGAAAGGACAATTTTCAAAGTGAGTCATCTATATAGATTTGTAATTTGCACATAATTTGACCAAAAACCGGGTACACATATGTACCTACATGCTCTCCTTTTTAAATTCACATCTGTAAAATAGCTGATGTATCCATGAACACAAATTGTCCCCAAGTAAGCTTAGGTCTAAGAAAACATACAGCGAAGACACAAGTTGCCTGTCATATTCAAACGTCTCAGCACTGAGGACAACATAAGGCGCTCTCGCAGCCTGCCTGTTTTAGTGGCATATCTCAGGGATAAAGAAAACCAATCTATTTCTGTTATTTCAAGGACTGAGTCTTCAGTGACAGAGAAAATATGTTGATGCCTTGACTTCATCTTTTACAGTGCTCTATTATTACCACCCTTCATCGAAAGTGAACCAAGTGCTGGGCTGGTGTTAGTGCTGGTTTGAAGTTGGTTCAACCTGCAAATCTTTTAAGAACTGGTTTAATTTTCCAGTTTCCAAGCTTTGGAGCAACTATGGCGGACTACAATTGACTCTTTGTGCTTTGCATTTCTACATTGGCTGGTGTTGACCGGTTCTCGGAACCAAGTGGGAGACTGGTCCTGGTCCTCCCACTGATAAGTCAGAACATGCAACACTCTAGATGTGTTTTTTAAATTTTTTTTTTTAAAAAAAGGTAATCATAAGGGTTTTTAGTTGGTGCTTAGTCACGATAACCCTGCTCCCGGCCACTGATATAAGTGGATCTTTGTTAAGACCAGCATAGAATTGGAACTACTTTTCCTGACTGACTGACAGCAGCAAAGAAACGGTTCCAGAGTAGGCACTGGCTCCAAACCAGCACCTGGATTGCCTTGGTTGAAAAGAGGTATAAGCTAATTTTAACCCCTTTTTGATCAATATGGTTAAGGTCCTGGTTCAGAGCCATTACTTACTCTGGAACCAATTGTCTGCATCTTGACAGCCAAAGAACTGTCGCCGTGCCAGGATTACTGGTTCCAGAGTGACACCAACTCAACTCCTGTACAGAGTCAATGAAAGACCGCCATAGTTGTGCTAAGAAATGCTGGGCAATTGGAGATTTAGACAGTTACTGAATGATGTGACTATGGCAGCTCTCAAGCCTGTGGAAAAGCAAACTGACACTTAAAAGGTTCAGGTTGAACAAACTTTGAAGCACCAGTCCTTTGGTTGAAAAGCGGTATCTGTGGCTGGTGGCTGAGGTATGTTACAGAGCTTACCGTGTTCATCAGGTGCCGGTCAAAGATCGAGTCATTAATGTCAGTTGTGTTGAAAGGATGAGCAAGACAGGAAATATGATGCAAGAGGAGTGCAGGATGCAATTAAACTTTTCTGGCTTTCTCACTTCTTGCTTTTTAATGAACCCAATTTGTACTTTCTCTCCATTTCACAGCCTAGCAGTCAGTCAGTCAGTTAGCCTGTCAGTCAGTCAGGTCGAGCCAAAGAGTAGCTCAGAAGAGGTCCCTACTGAGCATTGGCCCTGGTGAGCAATCCTATGTTCCAATAGTTAGATCAGGGTCAGGACAGGGTTCTGACCAGAACGCAGTGGGAGGGTTAATGTGTGTTGACAGAATATTGAGCTGAGGAATAACGGAGGAACTTCGGATTCTGGGAATAGAGGACCATGGGAACATACCATGATTGTATGACATACCAGGATACAAGGGCACTACTCAGCCTTGAAACAAGTGTCTCCCAGTGGCCACTTGCAGTACTGCAGTGAAAAAATTCCCAATTTTTTTTCCCACAGAGCAACATTATATAACAGTAAAACTGTTGGCAGGACACCTCAAACTGCAAACTATTATTACTCTTTCTATTGTTATAATTTGTTCATGTCCTCTGTCCATGAGCAGAGAAAAGCAATTAAAAAATCTGAGATGTCAGCACCATGTGAGGTGGAAGTCATGGGCGGGGCCAAATTCAGAGGGCCACACCCACCAGGATGTAGACGGGGAGGCTAGAAAAATGTTGGGACGCATGAGACATACAAGCAGTTAACATTCTCTGTGTTCACTATCTATCTAGTGGCATCTATGCAACACACACCCTTGTGTTAAAGCTGTTTTCTGTCAAGTGTGAACCAGACATGACTGCTGAAAAGTAAAAAGAGAGATATTAAAGAAACTGAAACCGACCATCAGATTCTTGGTCAATAATGGAATCATGTGGCTAATGAAGCTGTCTTAGATTTGAGCCTCTGGCTATCTTCTTCTTCTTCATCGCAGCAACAGCTGAGGCTCGTAGATTTAGTAGTTTTTAGAATCATTGTATCAAAGTTGACTTTTGCTGATGATCAGAGGTTTATCTGGTCTCTTTGCTGCATTAGTAGAGGATGCTTTCTGAATTGCTAACTTGTTCTGTTTTCCTTTCAGTATGTACTGCAGCTGCCCTTTCAAAGTGCATACTTTTACATACAGTATGCATACAATTGGGACATACTGTACGACTTCATCATGACAGTGCGCCTTGAACTTTGACCCTCTTTCTCCTATATTCTTCGCAGCCATTGCGCTAAATTATGGAGTACAAAGAACGCTCATACATAAATGTGTTTTCATCTGTAACTGTCATATGGTAAATGCACGTGCATTTCTGTAGCGTTTGACCACTCAAGGCCACTCAAGGCGCTTTATAACACTTCTCACATTCACACACAAATTCATACACTGATGGTAGAGGCTGCCAAGAGGTCATCAGGATCAATGTGGGGTCAGTAAGCTGCCAAAGGTTTGTGGTCGCTCGGCTTTGTTTATACTTGCGTGACACACCACAACATATGTGACGTATCTTTCGCTGTACAGAGGATCGTGCGTCAGATTAGCCAGAAAGCATGCTGGCTTTCATACTGCAAAATGTCATGTCGGATATAGTAGAACATCCTGGTATTTTTGGCATACTGCATTTCATACTTACTTTACATACATACTTCATATTGGGACATACTACATCTTTTTTCTGGTATACTAATAAATAGCATGGTAGTATGGGTACTACAGGGGTAGGACATGCAGTTCACCATGATATCGCTGCTGGGTTTGGTAACAGGCACAACAAACATGTCCGACCACACAAAACAACACCCTTTAGTGAAGCTGGGTGTAATCACAAACAAAGTGTGGGCTCCAGTCATGTGAGAGAAACAGCTGACACTGTAAAAACCAGTGCACCACAGTTAATATCCAGCGCTGCTGAAGAATGGGATTCATGCAATGAATGTCAATAAACCACATAAAGTAAAACTGTAAAAGTCTGACCTTACTAATACATGTTTGAATAACATTTTTGAGCAAAGAATATACGACCCAAACAGTCATTCTGTATACTGATCAGTCAGAGTGAATGTTAAACACGGAAGCCAGCATATGCCTTTTTATGTTTTAATTCTAAAAATATATTTACTTAAATAAACTCCTCTTGATAAGTGGAGATAAGTTTCAAAGCAGTGGTGATGTATGTGAAGGGGAAAAGGTGAGCTGTCTGGCACCTCCGAGAGAACAAATCCAAGACATTAAAAGAGTCTCTTTGAGTGTCCCAAACAATCTAAATAAATGTGAAAACCTCACCAAGGTCAAAAAATGTGTCACATCTTTCAAAACAACGACATAAATCACTGTGCACGGTGTCACTGTGTATTACTTAATTTAATGAGCTTGACATCGTTCTGTCTCTTGAGGACGCATGCCACATTGATCTCTGAGTATTTTCCTCTGAAAATACAAACACAAAGAAATATTTTTGCCCACTCAGACATCTTTAAACACTTTGAAGAAAACATTATACAAAATACTTTTTGCAGTTCGGCATCCCTACAGTTTTCCATGACAAGTCAATCATATACCGTGTGTGCATTTGTTCCGATTACATCACTTATGATCAAGGGCAAAGATATTGAATTTCTAAACAACTTGCAATAATCTGGCTCATGTTACTGTGGCTAGTTATTTGCTGTTACATAAAGAGTGACCTTTGATGTAATGCAGTTAAAAAAGGATTGATTATGAAAATATTCTTTTTTTTTTCTACTGCTGAAGTTATAACTTTTCCCGAAGTTACAGGGTGTGTTCAAAGTCACCCACTAATGTACTTTTCATCCTTAGTATGACTTCAAGTTGAGTATGTACTGCACTCGGACTGCATAGTCTGTGGATTTTGTGTGCAAGAGAAATGACCAGATGTATACCACACTGGGAAGTAGCTTCATAACTTGTGCCTGGGTAGCTAGCTTACCAGCCGAAAAACTGCCTTGCTGGTCGGCTTACAGTCCCCTCTGGCCTCCGGTCACACAGACCAGATGATGATGAGCTGATGAACATTTTGTTTACTGTGTTGCATTTATTCTGTTTATTTTCCATTTGTAGCGCTGCTTTAGGTAAACACACAAATCCTCCTCCTGCTTCTGGCTCTTTGCGCTCTCAGCTGCCTCGGCTCCGCAGCGTGCTCTTCAGCTTGTTAAAGCATGCCGACAGTACCTGCTAACATTGCTCTGTTATTTCACCTTAATAATTTATACTTAAAAATCAATCATGAACCATAAACAACAGCCTTTACCATGTCTCTTTACGTTTTATCTTTTAGTTTGCTTTAAAAAAAAATACTGGGTAATACTGGATAATATATAATACTGGCTGCATTGAGTGGCGGGCATAATGTTGATTTACCTTTGTGATACACATGGATGTGTAAAGGAGATGATACCGTGATCCGTTTAGTTTTGTGATGCAGTGGAGACGTACTGGTTCAGTGTGAACAGTCTGCTGTTAATAACATTCTGTAGTATGGGGTGTATGTTAGCACGTGATTTTGAACAGAGCCACTGTAAATCACCTATGTACCTAGGTGCCCAACCATGTTCACGCTCACAGCAGGTGGCAAAATCCAGTTGAGCTTGGCCTTGTTGCCCGTGGTGACGCCGCCCTGTAATCAAAGTTCCCAGTCCAGTCAAACTCTAAGCTCCACGGCTAACTGAGCCATGAGCTAATTGACTAACAGTAGCGAGCTACAGCCAAGGATAGCCAAACCAGAGGTCTCCAGATTATGGTTCAGAGAAAGGTACTTTGCTCAGCATAAAGCTTCAAAATTGCCTTGGACAAAACAGCTGGAGCTGTGGAGTGTGATCAAATGCGTGCGGTCAAATGTAATTAACGGAAAGAGTGGAACAACTCGGTGCTGTGCTGTGTGCTTAAAAGTTGAGTATATTCAAACTTCCAAAAACTGCTAGAAATAAAAAAAAAAAAGCAAAGAATTCAGGAGAGGAGCACTTGCAGTGCATTTCTAGCTTCTTGCAACGGCCTCGCACAGACACAACATATGAAGTGGATGAGATGATTCATCGCAGATCAATTTGGTGATTTTATTTCATGCTGCTCTGCCCAAACTTGGTTGGAGCATGCAGAGAGTCTCCTCATAACCTGACATCATCTAACACTACCTAGCTTTTCATGCCCCCACAATGTTTAACCCAAGTCGGCAGCAATGGTGGTGCATTGTCCAATCAATTTATATTTTACGGTGTGGTTACAAAAGAAAGTAAGGCATAAATTGTTGCTCATTAAACAAACAGTTATAATCACAGCACAAAAAAACATACACTTATTAAATTATTTTGTAATTGTAATGCTGTATTAGATCTAAAACACACTATATGTAGGCTATAACATACCAATAAGGAAATCCTGATAGAAACCATTTTAAGACCAAAGTCTGATCAGAAATCCAATAAAAGTCAGATACAATGCCGTATCAGATCCAAAATATTCTATAATTAAATGCTATTTTATCTTTACTTCCAAATGATGCTGTAATTAGAAACAACATTAAGTGCTACTTGTTTCTAACGTGACCCAATGATTGCTTCATTAAACAACACAGGCTGTAATTAATGGAAATAATGATGAATGTGATGCCATGTTATATCAGGGAAAACCTTTATGATAGTAGGACAAAACTCTCAAACCAGAACATTTTGGTTTCTGTCATTAAAAAAGCCACACTGTTCCGTCCCACCAAACCAGCCCGCTGCTGAACTCTTTACTCAGCGAGGAGAGGGGTGATGAAAAACAAACAAGGATGGGACAGATTTGTTGCAACATAATCACTGAGAGGCTCTTTTTTTTCTGGGAGTAAAATAGCTTGTTTTCAGTGCCCCAATGCTTAAGGGAAAGAAAAAAAACACACACTTCTGGAAATATTTCAGTTGAAATGTTGCCATGTTGCAAATGAAGAGTTGCATTTGTTTTCCCCAAAAGTACCTAAAAACTTGGATTAAGTATCTCCCCCTGAGCAGCGGCGAAATTTTGTTTCAGCAAATTGCCCCCAAAGCGAGGGGCGTACAGCAAAATCTGTTCCAACGGCTACACTCTCATCTATTTCAGTGAATCCCAGCTGTTTTAGGACATCATTTTCTCCTTTTTGGAAAATGAAACTAGATGTTTGTGACGCGTTTTTGAAGATTTACATCTTAATAGGTATAAATGAACATGATCATAAAGGGTAGAAAAATGGTAAAGTATCCAGAGCGGGACTTACACACTGTTAGTCCTTTCTTGGGATTTGTTGACAACGACAAAATGTCAGATAACACCCCTCTTATCTTTGAACAATATCACATTGACATTTTATCGCACAAGATTTGTTGCAGTGAGAGCAACATTTCCTGACATCAATAGTCCTAAACAATTCAGCCGGTCAAATATTATTTATCAGTGCAATTCATCAACTCCTCTCAGAAAACTGCTTTTCTACATTTCTTCATCTCTTTTATCCCTTTTATCTCTCTCCGATCACAATCAATCTGCAAAGCCTGTATGTTTTTCTCGCTGTCCATATCAATCATTCACTCCACCTCTCTACTCCCAGTGCTCTCTCGCTCTCCCTGGGCTCAGTCTTAGTTCAGATTTGAAATATTAATCAAGGCAGGTTGAGAAGCAGTTGATCAGCTGTCCCTTCATTGATCTGCCGGCTCCCTTCAGCACTGATGTGTCCCATGCAGCCCCGCAGAGTTATACTTCTAATAAGCATTAGTAGTTTTTTTTCTCTCTCCTTCTTTTTTCTTCTTATGTCCTCATTTAAGTCTCCTTTCTACTTAACATCCCTGTCTTTGTTGGCCCATGTCTTCATGTCACGAGGTCCAGATTTTGAAAGCAGGGACATTTCGATCCCAAATTTTAAACCAGCCATCTTCAGCTTGGCCCTGCTGGGGCCGTCCATTCAAATTCATGCCAGTGAGCGCACATCTGCACTAACCTTGACAGATTCTTGCCACTAACTAATGGGGAGTCCTGCAAAAGCTTTAATAATTCTCTGTGGAGCCAGACTATTTAAATTCTGTTGGCTATGTCTTAGACTTATTCAATGATTTATTTTCCTTACCTGCTTATGCCCTCTAAGGGGAATGAAACGTATTCCTGCATCCACTAAAGAGGTATCAGAGCCAGATCCTGAACAGTGAATGTACATCAATGGATGTCAGCTTGCTGGCCATGTCCAGGAGACTTTTTAGGAGTCTTTATCGGCATTTCAACAGCATGAGCCTAGTTGTACTAACCCAATAACCCTAACCCTGATCTGAAGGAAACACTTTAAGGTGGCCCAGGGACATTCAGGGTTGAGTTTGCAGAATTGAACATCACTGACTGGTTACACACCCCTCAAGAGTGCTAGCAAATGTACATACATTTCTGTGTTGTTGCTTTTCAGCCACGCTATCTTAACATGGCACTAAGGTGGCAATGTCTCTTGGTCAATCGAGCCATCGCTTTGGTCCAGATTGAAATTTCAACTATATGATAACATAACAACTACTGCCACGATTCTGTCCGCGAGACTGAATCCCACTGTCCCAGTGTCTCCTGACTTTACCTCTTTACCTTTTGCCTTTTGACATTTTTTGTTTTACTTGAATGGTCACCCCAACTTCTGGATTAATTGTGATGAGGCTTGGTCACTTATGGTTCCCAGAGGATGAGCCATACTTCTAGCTTTATTCATATCTAGTAATCCATTTATGGTTCCCAGAGGATGTAATGTTAACTGATGATGTTAACTCCCCTCAGCATAAACTGTAAAACCTCTGATGCCCCTTCACTTTTCGTCTAGCACCGCTGTGAGATCAAAGTTTTAGTTTGTCCAGTACTTTGTTTTATGACCAAATACCTGCTAAACTAAGAACATTCCTCATCAGCATCACCTTTACTTTGCGTTTTGTGCCAATAACCAAAAGTTATAATGGCATGATGACATTGTCAGTTTGAGTATGTTATGGCATTTTTATATGTTAGTTGTAGAATTGCCGATGATGTAAACTCTCAGTTGTATTTACCCAAACTCAACAGTCCCTAAATAGAAACTGAAGTCAACAGGGAACTTTAGACTTGAGATCATGGGACAATCAAAAAGGCTCTCATTACATGAACACCTGTGGTTAGTATACAGGATCGTGACATGAAGGTTCTTATGTGAGAGAACCACAGACAGTTAAGTCCATTCACTTGTCCCTGGGGATCGTTCTTGCTGTGAGGCCACACAGTGTTAAAACACAACCATTAGAGTTGAACCACTCGGCCGTGTCAGACCCCCCCTGTGACCTCAGCATGAGGTGAAAAAGGTTCAGTCAGGCCTTGAAAACAGATATTTAGTTTACCATCCAAACCAGAAAATACAAAGTCCTGCCAGTTGAACAGATGTGCTTCCCTGCCTTGATTTCCCAGTTGCATCCAAGAACTAATTTCAGTTTGAATAGTCACTGGTGGAGATAACCATATAGGACATTTCTAAAGAGGGTCCCTTTCAAGGGAAATGTAAAAATCCAAATCAGTGCCTCACAGTAGAGCATGGACACCCAACCCGTTTTGATAAAAATGTAGAGATGATGTCCAGGTTTATCGCAAATCTTTGGTCTGAACACAGCTTCAGACGTTAAAAACAGCACGCTTGTCGAGTTCGGGTAGGACATGGTTACTATTCTCTTTTAGTGTCTGGTTCTCCTCAAATGTCTTTGAAGTGAACCAGGTTCAACAATTTGTATTTTCAGGTGGAGTTATGTATGGAAACTATTTCTTGGCAAACACCATTCAGGAGCTGCAACTGTGCATGGCGTACTTCACAGTGAGGTTGCCAAGTTTGGTGCGTGCCCTCACACAGAGCAAAACCTAAAACATGTGCTCACCGATACCTGAAAACCTGAGCTGTAGCAAGCTGAAGATGGTGCAGAGCAGATGGATATAAAAGAACTCCTAAACCACATATTGTCATTTTTACAAATCTGTTTTTGTACTGAACAAACAAGATGCACCATGTTGTTTTGTTGCCTGTAGATATAGTGGAATGCAGCCTTTTCTAGTGTTAAAAAGGGACTGTTACAGTGACCTCACACTTTTAACAAAATAATAAAATAGTTTTTCCTTGTATTTCTAATGATAATTTCCCTAAATATTCTCCAAATGTTCTCAATGACTCCATTGTCCATCACTACCAAGTCTAGCTTTCTTGCCTACTTTCTCCTCTCCATCTTCACCTCTTTTTCTCTTGCACCTGACCTCTTTTTTACTTCTCCGGCTCTTTTTCCTCCTGAGGTCTTCATTAAAACTTGATGGAGATGAGTGAAGCCAATAATCTTCAGGCACCGTGAACAACCCTGCCTGAAATCAATAGGTTTCCTCGAAAAAAATAAAAAATAACCCCATACGGAGTGAATAGGGAGGTGGGAGAAGGTCTGGTTTATTAAATATTAATCAGCAGGTCTCTGGGGAGAGGGGGGGAGAGTTGTGGTGATGCGGTGTCTGGCCCAATTAGTATCTCCTGTTCACCTGCCAGGCTCCAGCCGCGGCTCCACTCTGACTTTTACTCAACACGACAAGCCACTTCTGGGACAGTCACACTCTTCAGGAGCATTATCCCCGCCGTCTTGTACACTAATCATGACATGATGCATCTGTGGCTGTCACACCCTTGAAGGGGGGCATCTCAGCTCAGTGAAATATCCGTCTCTACCGGCTCCGAAATGATCTCACTCTTCAGAAGAGCCGGCTGTCAACAAGTCACGATGAGGCCCCCTCTGGGATGAGCTAACTCTTACCATTGTCTCAGCTTTTTGGGTTACCAGTTATGACAGCCTATGGGACTGTGTTACTCATACTAAAACACTTATTTGCAGTTGGGATATATTGACAGAGGTGTGAACGACTTAAACATCTCTTAAACATTTTAGCAAACTACCGTGTGTGGTGATGACAGACTGACTTTCTTTGTGAGCAGTCATGTTACTGAGGCAGTGAACATCACAGTCGCCAGACTGACAGCATGGTTGTCTGTCCTGCTATCATGTTATTATGTTAATACTGACTGCTGAACTAGTTTGTTTTAAGCAAGATAGTCTAAAAGAAAGGGGGAGAGAAAAGTTGTGTGTCAGACATTGGTGAAGAGATCATTTCGTGGTTACACTTGGATGATGATGTGAGCAAAGAAAGAGACTGGCCTCATTATGTAAGTGATGAGAGATGCAACAGTCAATTGATTAGTTGTCAACTATAAAATTAATCACTAACTATTTGATGATTTATTATACAGCTTTAGTGTTTTCTTTTCAGAAGAAAAAGTGAAAAGTAAACGTGAATATTTCAGGTTCCTTTACGCCTCCATCCTCATTGTCCGGAAATTTAGTTGCTTCCTGTTTTGTTTTGCAAATGTTTCTCCTCATGTGTCATGTTCCTGTTTTGCACTTCTTATCTTGTGTTTTCCCACCGTTTTTGAATGTCTTTTGTTAGTTTCACCTATCCCTTATAAATCCTCCCTCCTTCCTGTATTTAAGTCAGCGTTTCCACTCACTCTCTGTCTGTTCCTGTTCTTGCTCCTTGTGTCTTGACTGTGTTTGCTGCCTGTGTTCCTTGTGCCAACCTAGTTTGTACTTAATGTGGTTTCCTGCCCTTAGATTCTTGCTTTTTATTGTCTGCCTTTTGCTTTGTTTGCATTTGGATCCCTTTGCTACGACAGTAAACTGAATAATGCCAACACACCACACTTGTCCGATTCATCACTTACTCTCTAGTGCTTGCTTCGTACACTGGGAACCTGAAATGTCCCCGCATTGCTGATTTAAAAGAAGCAGGCAGGTCTTTTCATTTGAACTTGCCATCGTGAATAGTCAGTCATGGTGTGTTCTCCTTCATCTTGTGCCTTCTTCTGCTTTTTCAGCTCAATGGCTGTTGGAAAACAGCTGTTCTACTGGATTGGAGTCTGTATCTTGCCATAGTGTAATTGACTGAGGCACTTTCAGGATGAACACATGTATTCTTACACCCAGTACCTGATATTAACATGGAAAAATATGTATTTTTTAAAAAGGTCAAAGAAACAATGACAAAAATCAAAACACAGCAGAAAACACTGACCCTCCCTACGATGAAATAGTCCAACAGGGAATCAACATTATTTAACAGGGTTGAGCGAATTAAGAATATCATCTGGGGAAAAATATGTCAATGTCCTTTCCTCGTTGGGCAATTATTAAAGAACTATTCCTGTAAATAGTTCTCTTACTCTTGTGATCAAAAACGTTGATCTGAAGCTCAGTTCTAAGGCTGTTATAAATAATAAATACAGCAACTTCAGATCAACTCATATCAATTTCAAACTTAAATGAACAACTTCCAGTTTAAGCCCCACCACACTCGAGTATGGAAACGAAAACAGATAATTCAATTGGTTGAACAAATACAGGTGATGGTGTGCTCGCTTATCCCTTCTACTGAAGCAGGTCTGATGCAGGTCTTTTGTTGACCTGCCAGGCAACTCCGGCAACAATCGACAGGAGCAGAGGAAACTGAATTAATATCATGAAAATTAAATGACTGAACTTGATAGCAATAATGCAGCAAAACTGACAAAGTCTGTTCAGTAAATGTGTGCACTTTAAAGAGATAACAATGCTGTCATTCATTTCTAATAAAGCTTAATTAAGCATTAGTAGAGTTACTGTATTTTGGTTTTGCTCATATCCATAAAATTCAAACAGGATTCAAATTGTTAGTGATAATCTTTGCAGTTTAAGAACATCTACAGTATTCGCTCATGTCTTTCCTGCTTTTATTAAAGACATATTGGACTCACGCATGGACCCGCCGCTGTTGCAGGGCCAGCTGGTTAGTAGCTAACTTTAGTGGATATCTCTGCAACACAACACATCAGGTTGCTGTAACGAGGCAACTGGACGTGTTTCAGTTTTTTGAAGACGTTTCAACTCTCATCCAAGAGGCTTCTTCTGTTCTTTACAGGCCACTTCTGGCCCTTGAGAGCCTGCAACTCCCCTCCAGTTAGTTAGAAGAGAAGAAGACCAGTGCAGTTGCCTACAATCCAGCACCTAGAATTACTATCACCTGGGTGACTGAGAACCTGTGTCAATAAAACTGTTATTTCTTCACATTCTGTTGATAATTTCAAATCACTTTTTGAAAATGAAATTCAACTAAAATTCTTACATATTGCCCCTTTAAGTAGACTTATAATTGCAGGACATTTATTTGTAATTAGGTATTTCTGCACTGTTTTTTTGTTTTTACTTCACTTAAGAATCCTTGTACTTCTTCCACCACTTTTCCACCACTAATAATTGCCAAGATTACAAATAATAAACATTATTGTACATTAAACATAACACATTTTACAGTATACATCATACATTATCAAACATTAATTATAAACAATGAATTATCATCTCTGTACACACACTGAATGATTGTTTGTGGATCTGTTTTAAAATTGAAGACCACAGTTTCCATCAGCTCTATTTCCCATGAGAGCGAGTTCCACTCTGTGTCACACTCGCTCATGTATATGCAGTGATAACTATTCAAACACTGTAACTCAATAGGCAGGTAGTCATTGGTGTGCATTGCTCGTTGAGAGACAGCGGCTTGGAGATGAATGAGTAAATAGTTTGATTCAAATAGAAGAAAGACAGGAAGAAGCAACAGATGGCAAAAGAAAGAAGCTGCCATAACAATTCACTGCACCTCTTTTTGTCTCCGCCTTCTCCATCACTCTCCCAAGAGAGAGGAGCAAAGTTAGGATCGAGGTAAGAAGACACGAGGGGAATGATGCATCAGCCTAAAAACAAATATATTCCAGAAAGGTGTGTGTCAATCATTTATTAAATACTTTAATTTCTGTTTCCATTCAGATGACAGTTTGGATTTTCTTGACACACGTCAGATGGTCTGATGATTCATCTATTAATCACTTGTCTCTTCTCCATCTTAAGGAACTACCCCTCTCCCACATCGTCAGGGATTGGGATGTAGAGACTACCACCAACATCAGAAAAAGATCAAGAACAGGGAAATGTTGTAGCCTGATTCTATGACTGATCTGCCCTTTCCCCTCACTACATTATTCAGTATGATCAATTACTAAGTAAATGTATCTGTCCTGCCGACATCATTTTCAATCAATGAGGCTGCAGGAGAAAATTGCAATGAGGACAATTTAGGATGTGGATTGAAGAAATACTGCCGCGTCAGTTAGCGGGCATATCCTCGTCATCTGTCCTGTCCAGCTCCAGTTATATGATGCTTATTGCAACTACAATAGAAGATTGGTGTGTAATGCTGGTCACATTACATTTTATATCAACATAAAAAAATTAATTAATGTATCTGACAAGTTGCAAAATGGTGATACAGAACATATCAGTAAAATGTTCACTGACTGTATGAACTTCATTAGTTTTTCCTTTCATATCCACCACTTCAATACCAATGTCCACTCATGGCACATACAGTATTATTAAAGTTGTAATGCCTATGATTAGGCCCACATCTTGTGAAATAACTGAATACTCAAAGCTGGGGTTGGTAGAATTGTACAAACGAGCAAGCGCAAGCTACATTTTGAAGGCATCCAAGCAAAAAAAAATCCCACCTCCTCTGAAAAACGTAAATTCAAACAGCCTGACTACACCAACACTGACTGCCCTGTAGCCCTCGCTGGCCAACTAAGAGATGTGTAAGTGTTTAGTTAGCGACGTAACACATCTTTTTTACTTCATTAAATACATCAACAACATATGTTGTTGCATATCTGTCACATATGTACCAAAAGTCCAAAAAGGCCACTGTTTGTTTCTGGGCTGTCTTCATCAGAGGTGTCTGTGTGTAGTTTGGTGATGAAAGAATTCTGCAGAGGCAAGGCTGGGTGGAATGAAGAGCAATCTTTTTATTGAAACTGATCTCAAGCTTGCGTCCATCCCAGTGTGGCCGCACCTTGGTGTTCCCCAATATCAATTTTGCCCTCTGCTCTACCAGAAATCCTCTCGGACCTTCGATTTCGGAAATCTACAAGTTACCACCCCACTTTCTCTGCCTGTGCGGGCCTTTTTAAAGTCCCTTCGCCCACACCTACCTTCTTCTTCTAATTGGTCACTTTGGTGGATTGAGGGTCCATCTATCCAACAGGAGAAGGAGGAGTTGGTCTGCCTCCCTGCTCATCTCCTGTAAATCACCTAACTCTGTTGCTGTCACTCCTCGCACCCTAAAAGAGACCAATATCTCTCTGTCCTTACATGGAAATGTATATGCTTGAACATCTCCAAACATCTGGCATGAATGAAAAACTCAGTTTTAATGCTCTGTAGGGGCCTCGTCCACTAGCTAACTTTTAATGCACACACAGAGCAGATAAATGGCTCCTTGGGCCCCTGGTCATGTAAACCCCACACCGGTCACAATTAACTCACCATAAGGAAAAACAACTTGTCACTGTAAAATCATAGCTCCGAATATGTAGTTGCCCAGATACCTCACCACCTAGTGAGATTGTTACTCCTTACTGCTGTAGGTGTGCTTTTTGCTATCATTAGCTCCTGAACGAGTCTGTGCAGTGGCTCAGTTCTTTGGCTCAGGGGCTGTGTGCTTTGTGTAACTGAAGCAACTGCTGCTCAGATCAATGTTGTCATTGCTAACTGTATCAAGTCTTTCCTCGTGTCTCATTCACATTTACGAAAACACCTTTACACAACAACACAATTTTATCATAATGAACATAAATGGAAATCATGGTGCTCTTTCTCTTCCATTCTTTGGCAACTAGCTTGTTAATAGTAGCTTTAGTAATATATCAGCCTAGCCCTGTGGAAGACTCCAGTCATGCGCAATGAGTGCAGAGTGCATACAGGTAGGTGCGTAGGTATACAGACGGGTAGCCTTTATATAGGCCAAATGGGACTATTGGTTGGTCTTATTAGACGCCTATGACAGCCACAGTAACTGGATTTTTTCTATTCTCTGTCAGAGCATTTGTTTTTTTGCTTACTGTCGGGATGTTGAGAGATTTTCTCCAAATATAACAAAATATACCTCTGGAGTAACTTATCAACCATAGGGTATAGCAAGCACTACCAGATCAGCTACCAGCTGCTCCTAGTTCCAGATCCCTCACTGAAGTTAAAATGATCCAATGATTAAAAATGGCAAAAAATACCTGTCTGTCTTGAAAATTCTGTTTTCCTGAACCATTACAATCACAAATACATTGTGTTTCCTGTCACTGCTTCACAATACATAAAATATAAAAGATTTCACCAAATAATCAGTTTAAATGTGACATTAAAAGCAAAGAGAAACTGGGATTGCTCTATGTTTAAACATACTTGGCCAATAACGCTGACCTGGCTGCAGTCTATTGCACTTGCATTAGCAGTAACTCGACACAGCTCTGACACGGCTGCAAAAGAGTGAGCAGTTAACACTTAGTCTGATATTAATGAGATCAGTGTAGGATTACGTGTAGGATTACATGCTGATCCCACAGCTGGAATGGCGGACTCCACCACCTCCACTTAAAACTAATGTATATAGAGGTAATTGGTAAATGTAAATATATCACAATGGTGATTGCAGAACAAATGCTGACATTAAAAAACAAATTTGATTTCATGGTAGTCTTAAGGATCATTACTTTAGAGTAAAGATTGGCAATGTTGGTTAAATGCAGATAAAGTCTACAGTGAATTGAAGCAAAAGACACGATGTGTTTACTTCACTCACATAATCCAACCAAATTGCTTTAATTGCCCAAACCCAGCCACTCACTGATATGAGTCCCATATCCAGCCCCAAGTCTCATACTGATACATCAAAAGAATCAAATTAGTATTATAGAAACGTTTATAAGACAGGGTCTTCCTGTTGCTACATTTCTAGCTCAGATACAAATTCTTAATCCTGCATTCAAAACTCTATTTGAATCATTGATAAATCTTGAGATGTGGGTGGTGGGCCTAATTTAAATCTCTGAAAACAGGTTGGAAATGTCGAGAAAGGATGAAGAAGCTTTGAGATGAATGAGGCAAGCAAGATTGAAAATGTAAAAAGCCTGTGATGGAATAATTCTATCTTCTGTTTTCATGGTACTTTACCTCTCCTCCAAGTCTTCTCAGGAACTCCGATTTACATTCATTTGCCGCTGCTTAAAAAAGATGAGAAAAGATCAGCCTAATCAAACAACAGTGCCCACGTCCAGCTCTCTGCAGTGTGTACATAAAAGGAGTTCCCTGTGATTTCAGTACTCTGTAAGTGGTGGTAAAATACCAAAACGATTGAATGATTGCTAATAATTATTTCAAAAGACATCAGACAAATATAAATCTCCCTGGAGGATTTTTTCCTCCTCAATCGGACTCAACAAACAGCTTTGGGGCTTTGATGAGATGCTGTAAATATCTATGTACAAAGTAAATGACTTATGAGACTCAGGGGCGCGCGTGTGTCTGTGTGTGTGTGTGTGTGTGTGTGTGTGTGTGTGTGTGTGTGTGAAAACACGAAGCATACACTGACTTTGATAAGTCAGAAGCTCCAGCAGAGGACGAAGCTCCAATAGAGAGTCGGAGTCATGCCTCTTCTAGTTCCCTCATTCGATATTATTTCGGCAAAAACACTTAATATGGTGGTGAATGGAGAGAGACAAATATGTTTCTGATCCCGTTTGAATTGTGCCATGAACTAGACATATGATGTCTGTCAATTTAAAAGATAACTTTTCAACTTAAGAAAGACTGTGAAAATAGGTAAGTACAATTCACTCCCAACAGTCATGTAAGTGACGTCGTCTCATTGAATTGTCACCAAAGCCTGTAGCTTAAACATTGTAGAGCTGCTCCTGTATATTAGCAGCTTGCAGAACTAACAAACTACCCTTTCACATAACTGCAGCTGTCAGTAGGACCACTTTTATTGGTATGTTAACCTTTGTTTTGGCTATTTTGGGATTATGTTTTATGCAAGACACAAAACCAGATGATATTTGACTTTCTTTACAAGAAACTATGACTTTCTTGACTTGGAAAATTATCTTTTAAACTGACTAGCATTATACAGAATGCGTGATTCATGGCACAATTATAATATTATTTGGCTCTCTCCATTCACTGACATAAAAAGTTTTTTTCAGTTAAAAGGTCCCATGGAGCAGAAGGGCCATGGCTCCAGTTCTCTATAGGGGTCTCTCCACAATTTCCGACATGAACAACAGATTTCCTGTCAGGCTCCTGTTTGGACTGTATTTTTTGGGTGGAGATACACTTACAAATGATCCGTCATGTTGTGATTTGTTACCTCAAAATTGAAATTATTGTAAGCAACATTAAAGTAGAAGAACGCCCATTATTTCACACCTGCCACTGAAATGCATCTATAATATACACAAAAATGAAATGAAATGCTTACCTTAGGTCTTCAGTCACACATAAAATGTCCATTTTTACATACATTTACATACATTTTATGTATGGTTAGATAAGTGTTAAGTAATCCATAAATAAAAAAAATATTGAATAATATTTGAAACATTTTGAACGGTTATTGTGTGATTAAAATACATAAAGTCAGTGTTTTGTGGAAATAAATTTTTTTTGTGTTTGTGTAAAAATCTGCTCCCTCAGGTGTGTGCCTTAGGAAAGGCACACACCTGTCTATATAAGACCTTACAGCTCACAGTGCATGTCAGAGCAAATGAGAATCATGAGGTCGAAGGAACTGCCCAAGGAGCTCAGAGACAGAATTGTGGCAAGGCACAGATCTGGCCCAGGTTACAAAAGAATTTCTGCAGCACTCAAGGTTCCTTAGAGCACAGTGGCCTCCATAATCCTTAAATGGAAGAAGTTTGGGACGACCAGAACTCTTCCTAGACCTGGCCATCCAGCCAAACTGAGCAATCGTGGGAGAAGAGCCTTGGTGAGAGAGGTAAAGAAGAACCCAAAGATCACTGTGGCTGAGCTCCAGAGATGCAGTAGGGAGATGGGAGAAAGTTCCACAAAGTCAACTATCACTGCAGCCCTCCACCAGTCGGGGCTTTATGGCAGAGTGGCCCGACGGAAGCCTCTCCTCAGTGCAAGACATATGAAAGCCCGCACAGAGTTTGCCAAAAAACACATGAAGGACTCCCAGACTATGAGAAATAAGATTCTCTGGTCTGATGAGACCAAGATTGAACTTTTTGGCGTTAATTCTAAGCGGTATGTGTGGAGAAAACCAGGCATTGCTCATCACCTGCCCAATACAATCCCAACAGTGAAACATGGTGGTGGCAGCATCATGCTATGGGGGTGTTTTTCAGCTGCAGGTACAGGACGACTGGTTGCAATTGAAGAAAAGATGAATGCGGCCAAGTACAGAGATATCCTGGAAGAAAACCTCTTCCAGAGTGCTCAGGACCTCAGACTGGGCCGAAGGTTCACCTTCCAACAAGACAATGACCCTAAGCACACAGCTAAAATAACAAAGGAGTGGCTTCGGAACAACTCCATGACCATTTTTGACTGGCCCAGCCAGAGCCCTGACCTAAACCCAATTGAGCATCTCTGGAGAGACCTGAAAATGGCTGTCCACCAACGTTCACCATCCAACCTGACAGAACTGGAGAGGATCTGCAAGGAAGAATGGCAGAGGATCCCCAAATCCAGGTGTGAAAAACTTGTTGCATCATTCCCAAGAAGACTCATGGCTGTACTAGCTCAAAAGGGTGCTTCTACTCAATACTTAGCAAAGGGTCTGAATACTTATGACCATGTGATATTTCAGTTTTTCTTAATAAATTTGCAAAAATTTTTCTGTCAAGATGGGGTGCTGAGTGTATATTAATGAGAAATAAAATGAACTTTTTTTGATTTTAGCAAATGGCTGCAATGAAACAAAGAGTGAAACATTTGAAGGGGTCTGAATACTTTCCGTACCCACTGTACCTGAGCTGCTTGACACCACACACACAACAACATTTGTTGTTGTCACTTTTCAGATTTGGGTTTCTGCAGCAGTAAATGTAGAATTTAGAGGCAGTGCATTTACATTTAACATTAAAGCTGCCACAAGCAATCATTTTTAAATGGAGTGGACGAGATTGCTTTGTGTAATGAGAAAGGGGTTGTTTGTAGTGACACGCAGAACCATTACCAAACTCTGCAGCTCCCCTCAGTGTTTTCACTTCTTTATGTCATTGTTCTGTTGTTCCGGCCTTCACAATCATGGCGCTCAGCTGTGTCGTTTGTGGCCACAGCTGGCAGATGTTTTCAGCAAAGATGCTTTAAAAACCCAACATTTACACCTTGGTTGAACTTCAAACAGCAGCCAGACAAAGTCAACAACTGGCTGGTGAAAATGAGGAAGCGTTTAGCAGCTAATAAAAAATATATTTCTCTCCGGAATTAGGGGGATACCAAAACAAAGCCAAAAGGAGAGATGAAGGTAGTCATAAACGGAACTCTAAATTAATGCTAATGTTGCTCTGTGTGTGATGGAAGGGTAAATAGGCAACTGTTTTCTTTGAGTTGATAATATTTTAATTTTGTGTTTGCAGCTTGATCAACTGCCCCCAAGTTTCAGACATTAGTCTAAGGCCCAAACCCATTTCAAAGTTTGACCCCTACCCCTGGATTTGAGTGAAACCTTGCCCCTAAGAACAGAGTAAAGAGAGGTAGTGGTTGAATTATTCCAATATGAAATGGGACAATAATTCAAGGCCATCATCTGTCATCAGTTGACGTCGATGGTGTTTATGTTACAACCGTATATGACGTCTTCCCGTGTGGTGATTTCTCAAGTGATTCTGTGGAAAGCTGTGGTGTTGTCACAATGCCATTAACCATTTATCTGATGGAGACAGGAGAGCATGGACCCTCAGAGTTCATTCACATCTTCATGCTATCAACCAAGTTATTAGATAAAAAAGAGCACCGCTTCATTACCCAAAGTTAGCTGCACTTAGAGGCTAACATTTGCGACCTGTGCTCCCACACTGCCAGTCTGTACTGATATTAAAAGACTGGACAGGCGCAGCAACTTCACTGCCGGACATCAGTTACATTTCAGGTGTCATATGCCAACCAAGGCAGGGATGCAATTAGCCTCTTTCACACTGCCGTTTGCATGCGGGGATCCTGCGCCAATTCTCCGCACCCTCCTCTGTGTGAAAATTTCAGATGCGGAGAGGGGGGAAATTTCGCTCCGGCACTGATCCGCCTCTGGAAGTAGTATCAGGGCTGCATTATTGGTGAGCCATCCCAGTGTGAACGGATAATCCGGACGCGCGGAGCGGGGGCGTGTCGGTCGTGCAGTCTGATAACTGCACAGGTCCTTCACTCAACTAAATACAGAGAAATGTCCCACAAAGCAACGTTACAGGACCGAACAAAAGTAAGGTAGTAACTGTAACTGTCTTTGCAACTTATTTGAGGAAAACAAATACCACAGCTGTACATGGAGAAGCGTCCATCCTCCCACCTGTCCTACCAACTCTTCGTCACATTTCTGCTCAAAAAACAGCATCTGTTACCGGCAAAAAACTTGAACTCACCAAGTGATTGTGACGAAAATGAATCACCGCAACCGTCAGCCCTCCGGACCGAGACTCCAGGGAACTTTTCCCCAGAAAACAGCCTCCGTCCCCGCGAGTGACAGAGTCAGACAGCAACCTGTTTACTGATGGTGATTATGTATAATTATGTAATTTAGTGCGAAAAACTTAACTCCATCACTTTCCAGGATGTTTGGTGGGTCAGGATCTCAATCACTATACATTATAGCATCTATATGATTATAAACCGTCCGCGGGTTTAGATAGACAAGGGGAACACCTGGGAAACAACGATGTCATCAACATGACGTGGACCGTCACGCCTCTTTAGGAGCCGCAGCGCCGGCTTTCTGTGTGAATTACACACGTGAAGTTGGAGATGCTTCGCTCTGTGTGAATCACTATCGGTGGAGAATTGGCGAACCACCGCTCCGGAGATAATGCGGAGAGGCTGTGTAAAAACGGCTAATACCTCAAAATGTGGGACTACCATGCACAAATCAGCGATGATGATGTTAGCGTTAGCAAGCCTGCATGTTAGCTGGCGAGACATGAGCAAACTGGTTGTGATCGTTTTATGCTCTTTATAAAGAAAATAATTCATTGAAAAGACAAAGAGAGCTCATAAACGCTCAGTTGGGAGGGTAATAATGCCTTTACACTCCACCTTACTCCTCTATCCCAACAGGAATGACACCCTAGGCCTGGGGCCAGGAGCAAGGGGTGTGTTGGATTTGGGCCTAATGGTTCTTATGCTAGGCGATATGTCAGAGGGAAGCAGAGATCAGCAGCAAGCAGACTAATTAAAAAGAAAAGCTCACCATGTATTTAAGAGCGGACATCTGGGCACATGTCAGATTTTATAAACTTGCTGAGAACTGGCTGAGACACTTGGTGTGTGAAATAGGCCTCATGACAATTACTTAGCTCGTTAGCTGTTTTCACCCTGAGCCGACGTCTGCAGTCAAAAAGAATACAGCGGGGGTTAGCTAATCAGTCATGAACTGAGGAGGCGCTGTCAACTTTGTGTGCAGCAGAGTCATATTTGTGCTGTTTGCCGCATTCAGGAAGTGCCCTGTCTGAGCGGCGCTATCTGTTTTTGTAGATTACAGCACTTGCATGCACAGCAGACGGATTCACTCTAGCGGTGTTCCTTTAGCTCACTTGGTTAATTGGGTCTTGACTGAATTAAAAAAGCCTGTGCGTGTTGTTTTCTCTGTGTGAACGTGATCACTGAGGATGAATGCGTGTTGGACTGGGCTTTTCTCCCCTGTTGTGTTCCCATTTCCTCGTCAACGAGCCCTGACTTGTCTCGTGTTTGATGTGAGCAATCGATCAGTGGCCTTTAAACAATGAATGAGTGAGAGGGGAAAGGATTACAGATTGAAACGCAGCTGTCTGTAGCTCTGTGTGCGTGATGGATAATACTCAGCCTCTGAGTCCGTCACTGAAACAGAAAGATGACTGCCTCTATCTCTACACTTGTCCCATCTCACTCTGGTCCAACAGCTGCAGCTATTAGCAAAGTGACACAGAATGTATTTAATGTCAAATGATGCACTGATATTTCTGATGATTTCTCACTTCATGTCACACAGCGCATTCACATTCAATTTATCTTTTCTTTGTGTGTGTGTTTGGTTTTGTGTGTGTTTCCCAGTGCTAGGCCCGTGTCCTGGTGCAGAAGCCAGGAGGTGTAACTCCATCTATAAGGGTTTCGCTCAGTGTCTGATGGCTCTGGGCGACAGTCTGACGGACAGCGCCCGCAAGGATGAGGACACACACGAGATACACTCCATCTGCAGGTCAGTGTCCATGAACACACATACGGTTCAACACAAACACATTCAAATCTCAAAGCACTGAGTCTGTTAAACAGAAAGTCTGCCAAGTTTCAGTATTGAAATATGCATTTCTAAACCTTATGGGGCAGTTAGGATCAGTATTAGTTAGTATTCAGTTTAGGAGAGAGGGTTTAGAAAACAAAGACAACTCTCGAGGGGAAAGCAGTACACATTATTTGAGCTGGATCCAAGTATGCAAGTCTTTTGGAAAGAAAAGTTTAGACAAGTGTTTTACAATTCCACAAAGTCATCCTGCTATCTGATATCAATAGGGCACATCCAGGATGTATATCTGTACAATACCGCAGATCGAAGTCCCTCACTGGACCTGCTCAAATGTTATGGACTGGGCGAATACTCAATTGTGATTGGCTGCAGGGTGTCAATTAACTCCTGATATACGAACACCTATGGAAGTATTCAGTGAAACATCTGCTCACTTCTAAGTTGACTGAATGGAATTGGGGACAATAACATAGCTAGCAGGTCTTGTTAAACATACAGTCAAATTACATTTCCGGTTTTTCAAGCCTACACAATGTTTTTGACTTTTTTGACTGAATCTTGCTAACATAACATTAGCTTTCTAGCTGAGCCATTTCCAAACTCAAGAATGACCCAGCCCAATTTGAAATTAGATTTTTTTTCTGCAGCCCATCCAAAGTTGTAATCGCAACTCGGATCAACCCGAGACTCAGATGAAGTATTTCCCCTAAAAATAACACAACTTCCTTGTTCTATCAGTTCCGATTCTTTTCTTTCTTTCGCCTATTGTAAATGACCTCTCGAGGCCTACCTGCAGTACCTTCATGGCCCACCAGTGGGCTAGGGCTAGGTAGGCCCACACTTTGGGAATCACTGTTCTAGCTGATAGCTGAGCCAAACGAGGTGAGCAGACTGTTTTATCTTCTGTTGTTGAGTCGTAGGTTAGTCCTATTTACTGATGTAGTGAACGTCACTCTTCCATAAGAACCTTTTGAGCTTGTTGTTATTGTTCCGGCTATTAGTCGAACCCTCAGCTGTTGCCAGATAAACAGAGTTAAAGGGATATTCCGGCGTAAATTTAATCCATGGTCTAACACACCTTGACACAGAGTAAGACCCCCCCTCGAGAGATCAAGTTTTCCGACCGCTAGCTTATGTAGTTTTAGCAACCTCAGAAAAGACTGCACGCTAACAATACACTGCAGTCTAGGCCTCCACCAAGAAACCGCCATCAAAAAGCCACTCATAGTCACAAATAATGCAACGAGTCGATTACGAGTGCAGTTAGAAATGCTCAATTCTGTTCTTTTCCCTTTCAGCTCTCGATAATAACTGTTGTAAACTGGTAGGCAAGACACATATGAACTTTGATTGCATTTCCATGGAGTAATAATCATACATTTTCATCCTTGAGCAGCAGAACACTACTGCACTTGGTAATCGACTCGTCAGGGCTTCCCCACAACAAGCAAGCTGCCAGAGGAGAGTGATGTGTTGTGTTCGCTTTTCAATAGAAATCCGGCAAAGCTAGCAGATGTTTGATGCCTCGAACTATGTGCTGGGACCCTATTTGTACTGTTGCTGAAGTTTGGTGCCGTTCTGAGCATTATTTGTGGCTATGAGTGGCTTTTTGATGGTGGTTTCTTGGTGGAGGCCTAGACTGCAGTGTATTGTTATCGTGCAGTCTTTTCTGAGGTTGCTAAAACTACATAAGTTAGCAGTCGGAAAACTTAAACTCTCTAGCGGGGGTCTTACTCAGTGTCACGGTGTGTTAGACCATGGATTACATTTATGCAGGAATATCCCTTTAACGCTTCTGAAAAACTTTAGATTTGGGGTTAGGGTTATTTATATTGAAAATATAAATTCATTTACTTTTTTTCATTGGCAAGTGACCATGGTATAAGCATGATATTGCCCTCCCAGGGGTCCATAATCAGGAATTATTAGACTCCGCTGCATGTCGAATAGTTCTGGCCTCCACATCATCCTGATAATGAACACCTCATCGGGCATAATCCCTTACACAGGTGTACAATACTGGATGGGGGCTTTAAAGGAGTTAAATTTACTACATGGTTTAAAATAGACTCCTCTGTGTTATTATCTACATAAATAAGAGAACAGTGCTGATACAGTAAGATAAGCTGTCTGTATGATACATTTGACATGGAAAAGGGAATTCTGCACGGTGGATATTGAAGATGCTGTCGTACCAAACTGACATCATGACTCATCTGATATTTCTGCCTCCATTGTTGCAAACTAGATTTTCATTTGCCATTTAGAGTGTGAGAGAATGTGCCTTTGACAGGCACACGTCACAGGATGGTGATAAAGTCCCTGATAAAATAAAAAATGATTATACTGACTATGATTATATGAGAGGACTACTGAGTCCTCCATTCACACAAACAGAATGATAACAGTGATTTATGGAGTATGACTGCTAGATTGCCACAAGTCTGCCAGGTGTCTCTTGAAGCTGAAGGAGAAATCACTTCCAATATGTTTATCTTGTTCATTGCATCATTTGTTATACACACCGCCATCACAGTTCATTTGACACTGATTTAAAAAAAAAAAAAGATATTGCTAACTGCAGCACTTTTAAGCTGAGTGCTTTTAAACTACAGTATGAAGTCCTTCCTGTGAATGTAAAGATAAAGATAAACACATCTGAAATAAACAGTCATGAACTTGTTGTTCATATCATTCCATTTTTCAAAAGTGGATAAAAACATTCCTGACCTCTGACTGTGTGTTTCCTGTGACAGCGGTGACATTTGAGAATCATAGCCTGTGTAACATATAGAAGTTGATAGGAAAACTGGGCCACATAGTGTCGATTATTTAACAGTTAAAGACGTCACAACGAGAAATGAGAGACACAATAAGGTGCGAGGCCCCTACACAGCTTCCTAAAAGCAATACATTCTGACTAAGTTTTCTATCGTCCATAATTTTAGAAACCCTGCTTTACTCTCTGTATGTTTAACCCAGAACTGTAATGAACGTCACATGCTTTAATATTCGATAAGAGACATACTATATAGTTTAAAAAATAAGGCTGGTAGTTATATGGCACAGCATTTATGACACCATGAAAAGATAACGTTCCATTTTCAGCTTTAATCAAAACATACTGAATAGGAAAAACATTAGAATATCAGATTTAATTTAAAGAAGTCATACACAGTCACGAGTTTTATTAAAGCCCCTGTACAGACTTTTCATTTAGTGTTGATTTTGGCGGCCCCGCTGGACGAAAGCGGTGGTGTTTTGCCGGAATGAAAACTGCATTTCCCATGAGCTCTAGCGCCCACTGTCGTGAAGACGTTTGTCTGGCCGGCGCGTGTAAATTTGTTTTGGAAACGTCGGAAAGACGACGCGACTTGCTTTGAAAACGTTTTTTTTTTTTTTTTTTAGCAGCTATCTGCAGCGTGCATATGGACGAGGTACTGTGTCTATTTGTATTTCTACTTAATATAAAATGTCGCCGGTGAAACAAAGTAATGCTGCTGTTGCGCTGCAATTTCCCAGCTATATATATTACCCACGGTGCTACAGAGCTAGCGTTACAGCAAAGTCACAGTGATTGTGATGGATGTTTTGTTCTAAGTAAGAAACTGAATCATTTATAATGACAGAGGATATTACCAATGCATCGTTGCAGGTCGGCTGGGCTGATACACACAGCTGAAATGGATGTGTGATCTAAGACGTTTGTTGTCGTTTTCACGAGTGTAGTATCTAGAGCTAATCTAGTGGTAACGTTAGCCAGCTTTGCTGTAACAACATGAATTCATGTATTGCTGTAAACTACGTCCCGCATTACATTTCATAAATGAAATAAAATGTACAAACCTGTCTAGGAGGAATCGGGCAAATTCTGGATCCGACCCTCCCTTCAAGCCCCGCAACTCTCTCCATCTCTGGAAGGAATCGCCAATGTTTATCCGTGTTTAGCCCTAGCTCGATCGGATTCCCTCTTGGCCTTTCGTTGGTCTTCGGTTCGAATTCTTTTTCTTTTCTTTGTCTCATTATCAGCCATGACAAATGTTTTAGCTCGGTTAGCACTGGCTAGCGTAGCAACAAAACAGCTATGCCGTATCCTGAATGTCGTCAGTTCCGGTCTGACTGCCGTAAATCGTTTCGTCAGTGGTCCGACCCGACCAATGCCTTTCAGAGGTATAGAATTAGACTACTTAGAAAAAGCGTATCTTCACGCTGATGGGCTCACTTGCTGTTGTAGGTAACAGAGACACATCAGCAGAAAGCAGAGGCTTTTCTATATCCAGTTAAAAACTCCGTACATGGGCTTTAAGATCAATCTACAGAAAATGGATGAATGTGTCTATAATTAACTTTTACATCTTAAAATGGTAAAAGACATCAATTAATCAATGACAGACCCACATCAAACTTTTATTGTAAAGTATATTTCCGTCTTCTCCGTTCACTGAACCCAAATGATAATGACCCAAGAATAGTCCGTCCGCACACTGTCTCCCCCCGTCACTAACAGCAACCCCATGCAACTGTACTCATCCGCAAGTGAAAAACTCCTGGCAAATGTTTTCTTGTTCACTTCATCCATTTCTTTGTGAAAAAGGCAGATCATCAAGATAACTTTGAAAACCAGTATCGTTACCACACTAGTCACACACCGTCTGTAACTCACGCTGCAAGAGTGAGTCCAGTTGATTACTCTCCCAGCGAACGCTGGTGTTGCATCAGCTGGACAGAGTTTGTCATCATATGCTGGGGTGGTAGACTAATAAAAAAAATATAGCATGAGAGCAGCATTTTACTGGACTTAAAAGTATGTTTGGGTGTTTTTTTAACTTAAAAAAAAAAAAAAAAGTTTTGACCAAATAAGCATATGAGTCAAAACAAATAGCACGATATACTGATTCTGTATAGAATTGTGTTTGATTTAAACACCTGGCCCCTAACAGCGCTGCCCTCCTCCTCTACAGCATATCCTCACTCTGCAGCTCTCTTTTTAGCCTCTCATTGTTTCTGCTGGAGGCCAGGTGACGCTGATTAAAAATGCAGAACATCTCTCACTTCCCTTCTCTCCTCCCCACCTTTGATTTTCGCTCACCACTCCATTTCTCTATATCCTGTATCTATCCATCATTGCCGCCTTTCTCTCTGTCATCATCGCACCACTCTATTTATACATACCTCTGCCATCCATCTTCCCAAGAAAGCCGTATCCTCTCGACCAGGCAAAGGAGCCATAATGTGTGAAGGGTCTCAGAATATGATTGCTGGTCTGAGTGCAGTGTTTCTGTCGAGAGAGAATTTGCACCGTAACAAAATCATACAGAACTCTTTAATCATCACAGCACACTATACACAGATACTGGGAACAGCAGAGGTCAACCAAATAAGTCAACATAGGTGTTTCACTCAAATAAAGTTGCTCTACTGCAGAGCTGACAAGATAAGTAGCTATTTAATGCAACATAACAGGAATTGTGACCAGCACTCTTTTCTCACTACATTATGAATGAGGCTTTTGCAAACTAAAGAGCCTGATCAGGCGGTGACAGCGTACCTGCTCTATATAAAACAGCTTACAGACATTAGATAGTTCAGAGGGAAGTGTTGGTGCTCAGCTCACCGCGTGTGACTCAGTGGAACTGACTCCAGGGAATCCAGGGAGGATCTTCCTTTTGTTCAAAACATAACAGGCCTACAAAGCATGACACTATAGTCCTTGAGGAAAACCTAATTGAGTTATTTTGAATATATCCTCCTGTGAGGATAAATTATAGTATGGATTTCCATGACATTTACTACAGACTTTCTTGTCTCCCGCAGAATGAATTGTAATAGCTTCAGTGATCCTCTGACTTTGCATCCAGCACCATCCATGAGGTCAAAATTGCAGTCTGTCCAGTAGGCTAGTTGAAGGCTATACCTGAAGAAAAAAGCACAACATGACAAGCAGACTCAGATGTACTTTGTAAATGCAAATCATTTCACAGCTTTCTGATTAATCAGCAACTCAAAAGACAATGAATAGTGAACATTTGTAAGGACACCTCTATTTCAATGTAAAACAACATATTTCATAACTCATTAGCGAATGTTAGCATTCAACGACTCCAAGCTAACATTACCATGTGATGGTGTTACACGATACACTAATTATGTTAATTCTCAAATATCAGTTCACATTTGGATACATTTATTTAAAGCTGGAATTGAAATTGTATGTAAACAAATGGTAATGTTAGCTAGATTTGGTTGAATTCTAACGTTAACTAAATGGTTACTCCAGATCCATCATCCTTTTTGTTGCTGATTGATACTCAATCAGGAAGCTGTGAAATGAAAACAGGTTTACAGATTCTCTACATGTATAGGTCTTGCAACCTTGAACACAGTAACATGACAGTATTCTGGTGTTTGAGCTTCCCACCCTGAGCGCCGTTATTATGGATCCCACTGGTGTTCTTGCAAGACCTGCCCCACTTCAAGCTTCTGATTGACTTGCATCTATCGTTTTCATATAACGAAGGCCACAAACGGCTTCATGGCTTGAGTACTCAATTACACATCCATCAAGTGTATTGATGGAAGAAGGCGAAAAAAAACAACAGGGTACAACTGGTGCCTTCTTCCCATCAAAAAAAAGGAGACATTCTTATGGTACTGGTAGACCGCTAGACAACATGAGGGAGGGAGATCAGTGAGACCTATTCTTGTCCGTCCTCCCCAACCCACCCCTGGGTGCCCTGGTCGCCTGCTGGACAACCACAATGAGGGAGGAAGGTGAGTGGGCCACTATGAATTTCTTGTTAAATGATATTAGAATTAGCAGCTAACGTGCTGTTTCCTGACTGTGTATTCAATGGTTGTCCGGTGTTCATGGGTTGTGTGTTTTGATTGCCCTTGGTTTGTAAAACAAGCAGCCAGGCACAGAGGTGAATGACACAAGTGGAGCAGCAGAAGACTAGGAAGGGATCAACGAGATTGGCGTGATTATTGGGCAGGCTGTAGCTCATAAACTGCCAGATCCAGAACTACACTATGCGTCAACAGTTTGACTCAAGCATAAAGAACGCAACCAATCAGAGAAAGAGTAGGGCAGGTCTAGCAAAAAAAAAGAACAAAAATAAAAACAGTGGGATCCAAGACCATACCCTTTTGAATATGTCGATGTTAGTATTTAACCTGCGAAACAACAGCAAATTAGCATGCAGAAACTAGCATTTAGATTAAGGAACCATCACCTTGGAAATAAGTAGTTTGTCAGATGTGTTGCCCGGCCTTGTTGTAAGGCCAGAGTGTTTAAAGGTGTTCCAAATGGCCACACTCGAGGGTGGAACGAAAAGCCGTCTGTCCTGCAGAGAGGGGACATTGTTTAGACACAGGGGTGGCAGCATGCATTTTCAGACAGTCTCTCCTGTAGTCATAGTGTTGCATTCAGTTGTTCACTATTCAAAAGAAGTTGTGCAGAGACTGAAAAAAGAGAACTTGAGAGAGAAGGTCAAACCCTGGCTCCTTCCTTCACAACGTGAACTGGATGTGAATGCTGGATCGTTGGTTTCGGATAAGTTACAGGAAATTCAGACAGAGACCCCCAATTTCAGTGTCGGAAAGGTTTCGGAAGAGGGGCATCCGACCTTATGATGAAGTATACTTACTTTCTTTTACTTCCTTTCTCTGCATAATTTCATCTATGTAAGAATGATGTGTGCATTCATGTGTATTCATGGTCGGTACCCTTATGCTCAAAATTTTAGGACCAGGGTTTTGATCAAATTAAGGTTCGAGAATTTTCTCACAAGGAGAATAACAACTTCTGGAAGTGTGTGTGTGTGTGTGTGTGCGTGCGTGGATGTGTTTGTGTCACCGTGGCCCTGCAGCCCACCCGTGGTACCACTCCACTGTTGTTAAGTCTCTTCTATTCCTTGAGGTACCAATTAAACTACTAATCCTGCAACCCAGCCACCTTAGTGTGAGTGTTGCCTAATGCTGGGACATAAGAGCTCCCTCTCTCTCTCACTCCTAAACACACACACACACACAGGCCATATACCCACCACTCTCCAATCTACACTCTGTGTCCTCACCTCACTTCTTCTTTCTCCTAATTTTTGTTCTCTCTCATCCCTCTCTACTTGCCTCTCTTCCTCTCTTTGTTTGCTCTCTCTCTCCTCTTCTCTTCCACCTCCTTCCATCCCTCCTCTCTGTTTTCCTTTTCAGCTTCCTCTCTCTACTCAGGAATATGGTTTTAGTACTTCTATCAGAGCCACTTAATGAGGAGGTAGCATAGCGCTCCCCTCTGAAGATCCACAAGCACATTCAAATGTTCGCACACACACACACACACACACACACACACACACACACACACAGGCTACAGTGTAGTCTGAATAAGAGGCTATGATTTGCATCTAGGCCAAGGCTGCTCCATTGTCAGAGTGCTCCCAGGAGTACAGCACTGCTTTTATTCCTCATATTCACAATAGGCATTATGCGGCTGCAATCATTCGCTGTGAATCGAGAAGAGGTTAGGTGAAATGGGAATATTTGGGGCTAAAGATGCAGAGGAATTAGGCACAATAGACTTAAACAGTAACCTTTTGCTGCAGCTTTAAAAAGAATACGGGAGGTTCAGATAAAGAAAAGGGAGCACACAATGAGGCAACTTCTGAAGTGTTTATGGGTTATCAATAATGCATTTAGTAATAGTTAAACCACTTGTTATCAACTTTAAATAATTTCATTAAGTAGTAAAGTAGTAATGACTTGTCTTACATACACATAGATATATATATATATACATATATATAAGAAGGCTTGGGTTGCCAGGTTCCCTTTTTTTTCTATCAATACGGCTCTCCCACATGTACAGACTGTGTGAAGTGTGTCTCAGTCCCAGGGTCAGTATCATCCCTTTGAATTTGTTATTTTTAAAAGCAGTGTGTGGGCGCTATAAATAAAAAAGTACAAGGATTCCGTGACCAAGAGGAAAGAAGCATAAGCTGCTAATGCTAGTGTTACTTGGCCTGTATTGACTGGGGACTCCCTAAAAACACGATGTTTCATGGTGTTGTGTGCCTCAACACTTGTAACTCCAGACAGAGATGATTTTTTGCTGCTCCTGTCACGTGTGAAACCAACAGTGAATGCTGACGTATTGATTTAAATCCAGACCTTGATCTTTCTGGAAACATAACATTGTAGTTTAATTTAAATATTCTTTTATGTACCTAAAACCTAAAACAATAGATTCACAAAGTTTAATGGTAAAAAGGCCATAAAAATATATAACTACTTCCACATGGGACACTTAACCGTGGTCACCTACACAAAAGAAAAGTTTTTTTGTCTACTTGGTCAGTGCATCAATTCAGGTGATGCATTTTTGAGTGCTTTTATACTATATTATCGCAAAACCTACATTTCCTAGAGGTTTCCCAGCAGGAAACTTCTCATTAAGCAACCCAAACAGTCCTGAAAAGCAAGGAAATGCACAAAGATGAAGCTGAATACACAAATTATTGGAAAACAATGTGCAGTCAGAGTATGGGCTGGAGCGTTCACTACTATGTCCCCAAATACCACGTTTTTAGTGAGTTCCATGTAGACTGCTTCTTTCAGTAGCACACAATACCATCAAGCGAGTTTGTGACTTGGATTGGAGTCACAATGAAGTCACACACTCAGTGACTTGAGACGTTGACTTGAGACTCGCCCTCAAAAGACTAAAGAATTGACTCAGTCTTGAGATTCGGGACTGGAGAACAATGTCTCTTTTTTCTTTTTTGGTGCATCAACACTGAGAAAATGTCTGACGAGCTGAACGTCATTCCCTCATGAGTAACGCATCTGGTGTGCGCAGCCACAGATGACAACGACGCAGTCGATGATAGCAGTCAGCACAACAACTGCTCTCCCTTTGTCATAAGCTTTGCCTATAGGAACTACACACAAGATGCCAACAGAAGAATCGCCAAATGCAATGTTTGTGGAATTAATATAAAGGATGGATCAGACTTTATCAGGCCCCTGTGAACACACCTGGAGAGGTCAATCACTTGGTAATGTGAAAGTTAACCTCAGTGCCTTCACATGTTAACACTACTGAACAACCCAGACAACTGTATCCACAAAAATCTCCTGTTCAGTGAGAAAATTAATTAAAATAACCAATAACTCCAGTGGTATTTCATTATGAGTTTTATATTCATGCAAGGGATCATTTTTGTCACACAAAGAAAGGAGCCAAATTTCACAAATGGTGGGCATCTCTTTTTGAACAAACCTGTTCATTTTTTAAAATCTCCAGTTTATGGACTTGCAGTAAGTCAGATAATTTGGCAGCAACAGTGATTTGCATTTAGCTACTGTAGCTGTGTTTTTATATTGCACAGCAAAATACAGTTATTCATTTTAAGAAAACTTTACACATTTTGCATTGCAATTTCATCTTTAAAGTGATCATATACCAAATAACTCATCCATTCTGAAAACACTCCATGCTGATAGATAAAGGAGTCCGGATGTGTGGGTTACCTAGGTGTGCATTCAGGTCACACTGCTTTTGTGTGTTGACTCATTTGCTTCACAACAATCCCAGTTGCTTTATCAACCACACTTGAGTGCGAAGCAAAACACGCAACAGTCAGGCATAAAACTCAATCATCTCTCTGATTTCTCTTTGTCATTCACAGCGCCCTGCTGTCATTCCCTGTCACTATAGTAAGCATTTGAAGGTGGGTTCCGATTAGCACGGCTAGGTAGCTAACTTAACACTAAGTTAACAGTGTTGACCGAGCTAACAGCAATCTTCAAATAATAAGGTAATAAAAGCAACAGCAACATTATGTGTTGGCCGATCTGCTTGTATTAAAAAATACACAAAGAATGACAAAGAATTCAAATAACATACAGTGCAGGGAGAGGCAGAAAACCCAGTGGGCTTATTTGAAGCCTTCACCTAAATAATGTTAAAATTTCAAAATATTATAAGGAAACACAAAATTAACATACAAAAAATCATATAACTACATAAAAGTGATAATAGTAACAAATTATGTCTAATAACAAAAAATAATAATATCAATATAAAAGCAGAGAATGTGAGTGTGTAATGTGTATAAGTGTGTGTGTGTGTGCGTGTGTGTGTATGTGTGTGTGTCCGTGAGGGGAATATTGGTTTATACACCTAATTTATTAATTCCTTGAGCATGTGTAAAGTAAAACATGGAGACATGGAAAACAATACATGAAAAAAAGCAATTACAAAACAACAGTTAAATGATCTTTTAAGTTTTTCTTTTGTAGCATTTTATAGAGGAACAGTTTTTTGCCAGATGGGTGCATCGCCATATCCTTTAGGTCCCCCAGTCAAGAACTTTGATATATGGCTTGTCGTCTGTTGAAAGCCCTGTAGACAGCTAGTTTTATAACTTAAATGCTTAGACTTTTTGTTGGACAAATGAGAAATTGTGTGAGAGAATCGTGATCTAAATACTTGGGAAGAAAAATCGTGACTCACATTTTAAGCAAGAATCGTGCAGCCCCTACTGCTGCACCTATACTCATACAGGCTATTGTTAGTGGGACAAACACAAAGTAGGATGTGGTCCATGCCCCTCTGTTGGGTACCCACAAGCATAAACACACACCCACTTTACGGAAATCAATAACCAGCCCATACCTCGCCAGTGACTCACAGTGCAATGATGCATCACAGCATATCTTATGCTCACAGATACCTGATATTCACCATGAAGGAATGGAACTGGAGAGAAAACATAAAACCTACTGCTGATAGAGGCAGAGGTTATTGTTACGCACACTGAGAGAGAAGAGTAACACAGCAAACAGCTCTCCATGTGAATATAGAGGAATGTAGGAGAGCACCAGTTAAAGTATCCCAAATATCAATCAGTCTAACATCACACTCAATACAGAGCGACTCTTAGAAAAATAAGAGGCATCCCGCAGATAGACAAGAATGATAGAGCAGGGGCAGAAAGAGTATTGCATTGGAATAAGTTATCTTTAAAATCGACATTGTGGCACGCAGGTAAAGAGGTGGTAAAGAGCGCATGCAACATCTGCAGCGGACCCCTGTTTGACTCCCCGCCGGAGGACCTTTGCTGCATGTCACATCCCTCTCTCTCTCCCATTTCATGTCTATCCACTGTCAAATAAAGGTGTCTACGCCTAGAAAAAAATCTTAAAAAAAAACAAAAAAAAACAGACATAAATGTGCAATATGTAAGAGTCAACCATCATACTCAAAACAAATAGGAGGCATCATATCACCAGAGGAACCACTAACTGCTGCTAACTGTAACTGCTGTTCGTGAGATAGCACAGTTAGCTGTGCTGCTAGCAGTTCAGACTGGGATGTCAGGGACTAGGGGAGTGCTGGGGCCTGTATCAATTAAACATCTGGTCAGAAAGGCGCAGGTGACGCCATTGTCGCTCTTTCTCTTATTCCTGGCAAGAATAACATTCAGAGTATTTTTGTCTCCTATGAATCATGTCAAGCACCGACATCCTCCCTGCTCTGATGTCCCCCCGATAAAACAAACTCTGTGGACACCCAGCCTTAAGTGTTCACACTGCTTGCCTATTTAAGATGTGAGTGGACAGTTCTTGCCACTGCATAACTTGCATAACGTTTTTTTGACTTCTTCATTCCTTAAACACGTCACGTGATCTGCTACATCAATACAATTTAAGACTAATAACTACTGGTTGCAGATGAACATTTAATATCCATTAACATTATAGACACTGTCCCAAGGTCAACCTAGTCTTGTTTTCTGTCCTATACATATTCAGCTTTTAGAATCCTGGACAGAGGTCAAATTGCACATATTAAAGGCATGCACATATTTTTTATTTGACTAAATGTGTTTTAAATGATAATTACACAATAATTACACAAAGGCTTCAGTGTTTGATAAGCAGAGCTTCATCATCGGACAGACAGTTATGACCACGTAGTTAAGGTGGGCAGTGGGGTTCAGTGCCCCCAGTACAGACCATGTTTCTATGCGGTCTGCTCTGTAGACCTTTATTAGGTTGGATAGAGGTCTGAAGAAATTCTGATGCTACACAGCAGCAGGGAAAAGGTCACTGATGCATCTCACATTATCCTTACTAAGCAGGGTCTTTGAGCTCTTCTCATAACAAACAATAGAGTGTGAATGAGGCAGACTCACAATATAAAAATCCCCAGATCTATTATGTTGACTAAACATGTCAGGGACAAATTAGTGACACCATGAGTCATACAGTGGATACTCGATAGGATGGGCTTAATCAGAGGGATTAAAGACTTATCCGAGAATCTCATAGATTTAAATAAATCAGTAATTTCAGGATACACAAACTGTTCAGCAACAAACATTTAAAACAGCCCGGGAAAGGACACAACCATTCGTTTTAAGAAGTTTAACTCTACGAAGTCTGAAGAGAGGTCTCGCCTTAATTACAGGATGTAGCCGAAGCACAACACTGAGAAAACTTGTCATAGAATCTGTTTAGCTGAAGTATTTTTTTAAGTATAAAGAAGAGCAAGGTAAAAATTTAACCTGTGTTTCCATGGTTACAGCCGCACATACAAAAGCTGGAGTCTACCAGCCACTACGATGGATGTTATCAGAAAAAACTATTCACTCACTGAGGAACCCAGCTCAAAAGGTACAGGCACTGTTGCCTCACAGCTTGCAGGTTGCAGGTTCCAATCCCACAACCTTTTGAAGATTGATTCCTTTGGCATTGTGTTTCTTGGTGGCTACTGCAGCGGAGGCCAGTATCTGTGCTCGGTGCGGGGATGTGGGTGTTTTATGAATAATCCACCAACTCTATTCAGCCTTTGCACCCTTTAAACACACAAAAAAAAGCACACAACTCTCCTCTCCGCTATCTGGAGAGACTGTGGATGCACAGACTGACAGTTATTATATTAGTCGTATGTGAAAAATACCATAAACTCACCGTTGAGTAGACCGTCATAGGATGAATTAAAGGTCCCATATTATACTGTTTTTCATCAATTTTACACAGCTATCAGAAGTCCAACAACACTGTATTTGAAATGCATTGCCCCAAACCCATCCGTGGTCCTGAATTTCAGCTGTCTAAAAGTCGCTCAAGTGAGCTTTACTGAGAGCAGGCTGTTTCTGTGCCTGCACCTTTAAATGCGAATGAGCTCCGTCTATCAAAGCCTGCCCTGCTGCTACACGCCCCTCTCAGGAAGAGGATGCCGCTTGCGCTAGCGGTAGCATGCAGTAATGTTTTGGGTGGATGTAACACTATGGCTCGCTGAGATGCTGTTGTTCAACCATACCAGTTTGACCCAGAATCTGACCCAGAAGGAGAGGCTCCTGAAGAAATACAGGCTCTGCGGCTGCAGCAGGACGTTTCAGAATGGTTAGTGTGTATATGTTACTTAGTTTGTTTGTATGTGTTGTTACAGTTACGACCATGTAGCTAATGTTAGCTCCTGCTAACGGCAAAGGTAATTCATAGTTCTTCAGCAACTGTAATACCATCGTAACGTGGCGACACTTACCTGTGGCTCGGGTGCAGTTGCTGGGTCCGGTATGGTTGAGACTGATCCTTTTACGAGGGTCAGTGTCGAGGCAAAGCCAGCTTTATACTGACCCTCGTTACTGAAGCAGTCTGATGTGAAGTGGTTAGGACACACATACAAGCTAACACGAACCGCAGCCAACAAGTTGTCGTTAAAAATGAAGTGCAACCACTGTCTCTTCTGTTGTTCTGTACCTGGGACAAAATATAGGCACTGATGTTGATTTTTACAACCAACAACAGAGCAATTTACGTGTCTAACTCCGAGCGACGACATCGCAAAACACTGCTATCTTACTGCTGGACACACCGAACATCACCTCGTGGATAAATGCCCCCCTCTTGGATATCTCCAGGAAGAGGGGGGAGTGTTTGAAGAGGTCGGCCTATGAACATCCCTCCTTTCGTTACGTAACGACAGAAGGGGGAATCTAAACAGCCTGTAGGAGCCCTGTTTTACCAGTGGGTGGGCTGCAGAGACAATGCAGGACTCGTTTGCTTTCCTAATTGTGGGAGTTGGCAGGCTCAGGGAGGACCAGCTTATATATGCAGATCCGTTTTCTTTTTTTTTTTTTTTTTTTTTCCGCTTATCCGTGAGGGTCGCGGGATGTTGCCGCTTTTTCCCCCCTGAGGGGTTGCGGGGCTTACTGGGGCCAAATCCAGTTTCACTCTATGTATATATGCAGATACCAGAGAAAATTTGTTTTTCATAATATGGAACCTTTAATACTAAGATAACGTTGGGTATGCCACAAGGTGTAAAAATGAAAGAAAGTTACTTTATGAAATATTTGAAGTTTTATTGAAAATCACATTCTAGATGTTTCTTTTTTTAAATTTCTCTACTGTATTAATGAGTGATAATCTTAATACTTACTAACTCAAAGACTGTCAAAGAGGGCCCACAAAGTTCTGCACCCCTTCCCCTCAGCAGACACCCCTCCTCCCTTCACTCAGCAGTGTTTCCATCTACCTTTATATTTTTATCCTCCACAGATTTAGATAAGGCCATTCATGCTTTCATCGCATCTCATTGCTGTGTCTCTATTCCTATTCCTGCCTCAGTTTGAAGTCACTTTGAGTTCTACAGCTCATTTAGGATGCAGCAGTTAGGATTTCAACTGAACGCCAAACAAAGACACCATAATATTCCCAAGTTCTGCGTCGCTTTCTGGAGTAGATTTAGATATGTTTGAAAGGGGCAAAAAGGAAGCGTTTCAGTTCTTACTCTTTTCATTTTGACAAAAAAGCTGCCACATACAAGAAAGTGGGGTTACAGATCTGTAAAAGTGTCTGCCGCTCACAAATTCTGCATAAAATTGGTTCTGTATATACATGTATAAAAATAGTTATTTACTGTTTAAGCCTTTACTGCAGAGACACTGCATGGATCAAGCCTTGTGTGAGTGGGAAATATAAAGTGTTTTTCAACTTCAACAAGGTAAAGGAAGCCTTCGTGAAGCACACCAACCCGGTAACCCTGATGAAGGCCACTGCAGCTGAAGTGTGATGATTTTAGTATAAAAGCTTTGTCAAACTCATCAAAAATAGCTGAATTCTTTTCATTTCTTTGCTTCTTGCAACTCACTGGAGCTGTGAGGCTGCGACAGGTTTTTTTTTTTAACCTTTAGTAAAACAACCTTGGACATAGTCACGATGCTTTCCGAGGTTTCTGCGGGATGTGAAAAAAAACATGCACATTTCCTTTTTTTGTCTTCGACAAAATCACTATAGAATCCATTTGGTGTTATTTCTAGCTGTGTTGTAAAAGATGATTAGGAAACTTGCTGAATGTTCCAAGATAGTTTGGGGCTAGTTAATAATCTCTTTAAACTAGCCATATAAGAAATGTGTGTAGATGGAAGGGAAGGGCAAAATGTGATGGTGATGTATATTGTATCATGTTAATTGTACATTATGTATGAATGATTTGACCACTTTCATCAAATCACACCGCAACAAACATGATGCACATGATACACACACACTATTAGGATCTGACATACCGGGGCTGGATGCCACCTATAATTTTAATGTAATTCGTCCGCAGTCCAGTGTTGTAAAGCATTAAGGAAGTCACTGCTGAAAGGTAAAATAAATAATCCAGCATGTAACCTCCTGTAACACTATCGCTCTACCCTTACAATTTTGTACAGACTAAACAAACCAGATATAACATGCTAATTAGTTAGCTTAAGAGAGTTTTGTTTAGCGCAAAACCATCAGTCATCAGACATTTGAGGGGACCAGGCTAGTGGACTTGGGTTAGACAGGCAAAACGAAAAAAGAAAAAAAAGAAGACAGTCTTAACAGTTATCCAGGGCGGTCAATGCTAGCTTAAGTGAAGCCAAGGACTCAAAGAGATACAGAGGGGCTCAGGACAATGTTAGAGCATTGAGGGCAGCTGCTCATAAATAGTACATTTTTGCTGAGATAACCAAGATCAACCAAGACAGAGTCAAAAGTTATTTCCAACAGCAACTTCTCCATCTAATGACTGATTAAATAGAGATGTTGATCAAGGTGCTGATACCTCATTGTTAACATAGGAGTGTTCGACTCTCCATGAAGAAGTGCAGCGCTGGCTTTCTAACAGCTAGCTGCTGCAGGGTACCTGGCTTTCAGGCAAACACAGAACACTGCATGGCTCCTAGTTATATTATATCTTTTCTTCAGGTTAAACGTGTTGCCCTGTAGGTTTGGTATTTTGCATTACAAAATATTGCCAGTTGGTGTGTGTTTCCCATCTCACTGTGACTCTGTCTATCACCTGACTGGAAAGTTGTGCTGTCAGGAATGGGAATTTGGCACTGATTGATTTAACGTGAATCAGTCCACAGTAGTGCGGATGTAATTCTGGCTGTAAGGTCATTATGTCAAAGATGTCTGTTCATTGTTTTGCAGAGAGCCTCTTAAGTTAGCATGCTACCCAGCTAGCCCCAGGCCTTGAAAACCTCTTCCTCCCAACAGGCCAATGCTCCTGTGCTAGCATGGTGAACACAAACTACTCTAAGGTAGTCCGGCTAGCTGCTCGACTAACTGAGCTAACAAGCTTCAGTTATGGTCAACAGGTTACGGTCGGCAGCTACTTTGGTGATATGCTGCCTCCGACTCAGAAAAACTCTGAAAAGTACGAGCTTGGACCTGTGCCGATGCGTGACAGTTTTGAGGGAGGGCAATTGTGGACACGCTTTGAACAGAGTCAGGCTGGTTGTTTTTGCCTGCTTCCATTCTTTATGCTAATTTATGCTAAGCGGCTGCTGGTGTCAGCTTCATGTTTATAGTACAGACATGGGAGGCTTCTCATCTAACTCTCCACAAGAAGGTAAATTAGAAGCAGCCTATCCTGCTCTGTGCTTTGACTTAAGTGTGTTCTGAAGTTAATTAACTTGATCTGATGTAACTGAATTTTACTCTGTAACTGTAACTATATACACACTCAGTGTACTATAGACAGTATACTTTAATCCTACTAAAGTATACTGTCATCTACTCTACTGTTTTTTTCAGCTCCTCTGTGTATTCCGTCACATTCATACCTGTACGAGCTGCTGTTAGCTTCTCTAACACATATCTAAATGAATCTTTCCTGTCATTATGCATTTGCTCTTGACCCTTAAGTGGAAAGCTCTGCTCTAGCTCATAATTCTCCGATGTACAAGGGGCAAACTGTGTCACCGGAGTTGAACATGCAGTACCTTTTAGTTCCTTGTGTTCCCTCACCCACGTCCCATGATGTTCTGCTGTTTCCCTGCCCTCCTCACTTGCACTTCTCCAATTTCCTGAAACAACATTGTTTAGCTAAATGTGCCCCATATGTCAGGAAATGCTGCGACATAGAGCCTCGAACACTCAGTTGACCATATTGCCGTTTGTATTTCAGGTAAAACAAAAAATTAAAAAAAAAAACTGAGCCCAGAGCTGGGGTTTGGAGGTTTCCGGATGTCAGCAGCAGCATGTTAGCTGCAGAACAGACGTACTCTCAGGAGGTTTTATTATTGTGAAAGCAGCTGGTTGTCTGTCAGTGTCCTCAATGCGTTTTCTGCTGTCTCTGCACCACCTGTGACTTGAGCAAAGACCCACACACCTACACCTACATACACACCGCAGGAAGACACACACAAGTTCCGACCATACAAACCGAAAACTCTGCACCACTGCACATGACGCCGTCTCTTTCTATTTCAGACTTTGTCATACACTCTTACACACACACACGCACTTACAAAGAAAATAACCAGATGCTGGTACCCCCACAGCAACCTACTCCACTCCATCAGCAGCTTCTCCCACAGCAGCAGGTAAGCAGACATCCTCCTCCAGCAGTGTTCTGTCAGAGGTGAAACACTGGAGTGTTTAAGCCCTGGACACAGGCCAAACACGCACACACACACACACATGCAGAGTCATCAAGAAGGCCAGGCCTGCAGCGGTGATGGCAGAAGATATTGCTGTGGGTGTGTTCATGCGTGTGTCCTCCTTGCTGTGTCGACAGGCACAACATTCTTTGAATGAGTGGGTGAAGACGGGTCTAAAGAAATTAGATTTGTGTACACAGCACGTGACAGCAAACAGACGTGTGCTGGAATCTGTCAGATGCAGACACAAAATATGTGTGTCTATGTAACTGCTCGCATTTTCGTACTTCTAATCAGCAGCAAATGTCCTCAAAATGAGAAAACGTCGTCATTTCTTTCTTTTTAAAGGGATTTTAGTAAGAGTTATGATTCAGGAGTTCAGTTCAGGTGAGAATTACAGCTACACTTGGTAATGATGTAAGCCTTCAGGGCATCACAATGCAGGACGGAGGAGAGCGTCCCATTCCATCATGACTGATCTTATTTGTCTGGATTAGATTCTGGTAATCAATCCCTCATCAACAGCAGTAATAAATCACAACTGCTAAACTGCTCCATTCAGAGGCAGCTGGACTCACCCACAATGCATTAGATCCTTGTCTCTCCTGTGAACATTTCATGCTGAATTGAAGACGTGCTCGATCTGGGTGCAGTGTGCTTTAAATGCACACTTACATCAGGACAACCTCTGTGCAAAGCTGCCTTTAGCTCTGTAATGACATGCCGTGTATGTGGTTAAAAGTAACAGCCCTTACATTTGGTGAAATTGAGGAGCAGTCAAACTTGAACTCTGATGAGAAGTTTGAAATTAGACTCAGACCTTCAGTATAAGCAGCCAATCAAAAAAGAACTCCTGTTAGCCTTGCAGTGGCAAATTTGAGTGAAGAACTATCAAGAATGTCTCACAGGCTGTCTCTTAGTCTCTTACTTGGTGGAGAGAAGTACGTGTCAACACGCCATTGACAAAATGGTCATAATTTCAGTGACATTTGATTTAGTTTTATATGTGGACTAAAACATAACACAACAAAAGTAGTTTTTGGGCCATTGTTTGTTTGTCACTGCAAGGCTACCAGTGGAACAGCCATCTTCGATTAATCACCTTGAAATTACCGGACGTTTTCCTGTTTCTTCCCTTTCTGCTGGCATTTTGTGACTTGCAGCAAGCAAGTCATTATTTTTTTCACAACTTTATTTCATAGTTACAGTGAATACAAGTATGCTTAGAATACTTAGAATGCTAAGAATAAATAAGGTTAAAAAGAAAAAAAAGAAAGGTCAATGATAGTTATCTTAACTGTTTTAGTTGGAGAACATTTTTAAAGCCTTTTGTCAAGAAAGGCTTATTATTTTTATATCTCTGAAAATTAACTAGTCAGCATGTTTTGGTAACACAAACAAAAGTAATTTCATACATTTATAACAATAAAACCAGAAAGATCTTGCCAAAACAGATGCTAAGTTTTCATCAGATTCAAGTTTTATCATGTCATGCATAACTGGGTGATAATCTTACACAGAGCGTAAATGAATGGGGATATAATGAGTTATTTGTGCACAATGTTATCTTACGGGGTAAAACCTTTTTGCGTCATGTGACGATGTAATTACACAGTCTGACCGCAACGAAGACTGGCTTCAAGGCCTGGCACTGCTCCTGGGGGCTTGTTCTCATGGATAAGGCCAACTGTTGTCTTTGCAGAGGAAGTTACGGTCAAGCCAACCACATTAAATACTCCTCCTCGTCCTCCATCCTGCCATTCACTGACGGGTGCGCTGTCTTGAGTGAGTGAGAACGGGATGTGAAAATCAATATGTGGAGGCCAATGTTGATATCAAATAAATGATGTGTGGAACACACTGGTTAAGCACTTACATTATTGGTGGTTTGACATTTAAAATCATATCAAGTTTCATATTGGACCAACTAGTTTGCCTTATAATACAAACACAGCTAAGCAAATAGGCCAGCGCCTCAATTGTGATTCTACTCATACAAATTATTTCAAGATTAAACCACATTAGTGAGATAAAATCAAACAAATTAACTAGTTTTGCCAATTTACCAATAAAGTGTATGAATGTTTCAGTAGTGCATTAAACTCCAACACAAACTGTCTTTTCTTATTGCAAAATATCCACTAGCTCACTTTCAGTAACAAATTCAGTCCAAGACACAGTATTTCATGATTAAATGATCACATAATGGCAAACAAAGACATTTTCCTCTGTAATAGACGCCCTTAGATGGCAGCCTTTTGATCGACAGCTTATTTGAGTATATAGGAGCTTCTACACACATCCTAGAACATACAAAAGCCAATTAGTGATGGTGTGGACCCATTCTCTTTTCTTTCTCCTCTCTCCTGGGCCACTTAATTGATAGTCTCCAGATGACCGATGCACCATGTATGCAATGAGATTTCAAATCTAGTAACATATACTTTGTATCAGTATTACATTTTAAAATTATGCAAATCTATGTGGCTTTATGCGTTTTTCTGTTGTTCCACCTATTATATGCATTTCATATGCATAAAGTTAGTGTAAATAAGGATGGAAGGATTATAATGAGTTTTTGCACCTGTTACTCTCCAGAAGGGATGTTTTGAGGTCACATAATGGCATTTTATTGCCAGGTGCCTCAATATTTCCTTAGAAAAGCCCGTGTTTAGTGTTCACTTTCAGTCATACTGTTATCTCATTTGAACGTGGACCAGATAAGTCTAAATGGTGTGGACCCATTGTGTTTTCCAGTTAATAGAGGCAGTTACAGGTCATATACATGGTGGTTCAGCAACTGTTTTGAATTCACTTTGGGTTACACTGGGAAGGGCGTTTTAGGATAATTGTACATACATTTTCAGATATACGGCAACAACAGGTTAAAAGGGGCTCTTTCGAATGTCATTCTAGTTCATGATTTAATATGTATGGCAATTTCCATCTATTGGGGCAGATTCATCTCTTGAAATTCTAAGTAATATTGGGAACATTGGGTTCCTCATTTCAGAAGTAAATAAAATCAGCCTTCTCAATTCTATCCTGCCATTCCTCCAGCTGAATTCACAACTGCAGCCATTAGATTTTATCAGCTGCAGCTGACTAGTTAATTAAGCTGACATTAGCTCCATGAATCAGTTTAAAACGCTGTTGCCAGTTGACTTGTAAATGTTTCCGGCTGACTTGTTTTAAAAATGCACTTGATGGCTGCATCCATGTCCCGCTGAAGCACTGGGGTTAACAAGTCCTCGGCAGAAGTTATTTTAGGTGAAATTACAGGTGCAAAGCTTTATTGGACAACTGCCAGTTGAAGGAGGGGTTTAGCTAGTGGGCTATCAGGCTTAACAACTCCTGGACCAAACTTTGTTTGTAATGGAGAGAATAAATTGATATCAATCTTTTTACCTGACCACAGACGTAGAGTACATCGGACGGTTCACTTCAGATTCAGGGTAGACACGACGCAGTAAACGTGGATATTCACAAGTGTAGGACAAATAACATGAACAGTATATATTGTGTATCAGGATGACATAAGTGCAAAGCTCTTTTGTGGCAGTGGGACATGCTATTCGGGTTAGTATTATTTATATGGACCTTTGTGTTTTTTGTGTTTGAGTGTTTTGAGTGTTTCATGTCAGGCGAATAGAGCCATCTGTCTCCGCTTCCTCCACCAGCCCTCCTTCCCTCCCTCACTCCTGTCTCAGACCTGTCCAACACTCAGCCATTCGTTACCTCAGAGACAAGTTAGCCAACACATTCATGATGAGAGGGAGAATTAGCAGCCAATTACACTCAGACAGAGAGAGTGATAGACTACAGTTTTAATGTTGTGTTTCAGTGAAAAAGAGATGTTTATATTCCAGAGCTCTGTGGAAGACCATTTCCTTCTGTCTCCTCTTCATCATCTTCCCCTGCTCTACCCCTTTCTGATCTTTTTCTCCTTTTGCTACACTTGTCAGGGCTAAGACGGTGTTTCAAAAGTCAGTTTTGCTTCTGATAGATGTAGCGCCGCAGTGGTTCAACAAACAGCCAGTCCGTGATAGCGTTTCCAGCCCTTGAACTAATGAAGGTTTCTCCACATTTCAGTCTAACCCACAGGGCGACCTTTGCTCTCAGAGCAGTGGAGATCAGCAGATGGTCTCTTGGCAACCACAAAATGTAGTAAAGGGGGCAAACAAATGGACTGAATTTGATTTACTCAGTGAACCAATGCTTCACTGTCACTAAATCTTTCTCAGTTATTTTCACAGCTTTTTTATTTAAATCTCTTGTAGTTCGGTCATGTGAGCATACACTAGTGAGGATAATCACGTGTCAGAAGGAGATTATTACCGCGGGTCTGTCATACTAGGATGCGAAATTAAAATATTTTGTATATTAATTCAGTGACGTTAAGAGCCATCAGCAGCTGTTGTTTAGCAACTATTTGAATGTGTCAGCAGACACCAAGAGCTGCTGAGGCTGACGGGATTGTCATCAGTTTTGCAAGTATTTGGTTATGAAGAAGTGTTGGACTGACGATGGTGCTGGATGAAAACTTAGAAGAACACCAAAGTCAGTTTATTCTCTTGAGGTTAAGAATGTGTGCACCAGTTTATGGTAATTGGTTCAATGGTTTACGAGATATTTAACCGAAAACCACTAGCCACTTAAGTCATTATATTTTCATTCTTTGAAGTAATAAAAAGTTGCCAGTGGTGCTGCAGATTTAAACAAAAAAGGAAATAAGCTGCTGAGAAATATCTCAAATAATATCTCGAGTTTATTTGGTGCCATATTCTGTGGTTCGAGTTCTACACATTCATTTGTCATAAAAACAGGACGTTACCTCTGATAATTTAAGCTTTCCAATGTTTTTTTTTAATAACAGTAATGATAAAAAAAATAGTGTGGATATATATAGAGCCTTTCTCGAGACCCAAGGATGCTTTACATAGCAGAATGAACGCTACACAAACAGACAAACGTACAAATAAAACAGATACGAAAGATGTGTGTCCGCCGGGGAGACACAGTCAGTGAGTTTACATGACACTCAAGAAAACCGAATTACTGTGTTAGTCCGACTGTGATCGGATCTTTAGGATGCATGTATACACCTTAGTCTGACTAAAATCGGACCGGATCGGATTTCTCATAGTCGAATTAAAACACCTAGATTATTGGATTGATAGTCGCATTACTCCTGCATGTAAACGTTCTATCAGATCGGAGATCACAAGATTTCTTTCCCGGGGCCGTGAGCCGGAAGTAGATGGACGGCGACGGCGATTTTTCCTCCGAAATCACCGCAAGAAAGAGCGCCATTGTGCATCTAGTTTGTGTAATTATCATGTACACCATTAACGAAATGTACAAAGATGTAGCTTCGTCTCACTCTTCGTACGCCATCTTTCTCGAATGCCGAGGCAGAGTTTGTTGTTGCTGGTGACGTAAAGAGGTCAGCCGGAGGTGGCTCTGTTACCACTAGTTGAAATGGGTACAGCGCCACCTAGCGTACCGGGGTATGACATGCTTCGGCTAATAATTTGATTTTCTTACCGGCATGTATACTCGGACAATTACAGTTGTCTGATTGAGTAGCATAGTCGAACTATGGCTGTAATCCGACTAAGCTGTGCATGTAAACGTAATGAGTGAAGAGAGGTTGTAGGCTGTAGTGAACAGGTGGTGCTTGAACATGTCCAGACATGTAGCGTTGCTGATGAAAGCAATCCAGAAGATTTGGGCTGAGACTCTGAAGGCTCTGAGGGTGATGGAGTCTGGTATGGGGCATAAAGAGCAGGCCAGTGTCTGAGGACTAGAAGTTCTGGCGGGGGTGTTTGGGTGAAGGTGCTGAGGGGCGAGGGCATTGGGACCTACTATCACCTTTTTGCCCATTTGGTTTTAGTTCTGATATAAGTTTTGGCTTTTGGGCCCAATCCCAACACACCCTTTGCCCCAACAACATAGCCCTAGCCTCCAGTTCTAGAAGAGTAGGGCGAAGACTAAGTGCTACACAGCCTCTAAAATGTAGGTTTTCAAAAAACAAACTTCAAAAAAGGATTGTGAGAACTCTGTTCTGTCCTTTTCTTTATAACAAGCTATTGTCTCATGAGCTAACTAGCAAGCTATCTAACTTTAAATTGTTATGGCTGATTGAGCAGGACAGTCACCTTCGATGGCATTTGAAGCCCCAAATTGAATTGAAGTCCAGCAGCGTAGTTGCTTTACTTGGTACTGCTCCTGTAATATCAGTGCAGATTGGCAGCAGTATAGCAGCACGCTGCTAAACACAACTCGTGGCCATGTAATGGTGCAATGTTCTTATTCATTCAGTGACTTCAATGCTAGCATGAAGTTATGAACGACTTGCAAATGAAAGACAAGTGGCTTTGTGATCATGTCAAGATTGACACAGTAACACATGAGAAATCACCACAGCTGAAGACGACATATTGGAAATGTTGCAGATGTCTGGTTGTATAAATACTATCACTGGCAACTGACGATGTACGGACCCTTGAAGGGTTGTCCTATTTCAACCTATGTATCTTCTGTCTCCTCCTCCTCCTCTTCCTTTCCCCAGGTCGTGGGATCAGTTCCATGACTGCGCCAACATGGCGATGGCTGGCTGTCCAGACGAGGCGGCAGCTGTCTGGGAATCTCTCCGCCAGGAATCCAAGAAGATGCAGTTCTCAGGAAACCTCTACGACATGTGCTCCAACCGCAACAACCACCCGGTAGCCTCAGTTTCCCCGCGTGGCTCATCCAACCAGGAAGAGATCAACCAGGAGTCTCTAAGAGGGCGCGCTGATCATCTGGCAGGCTGCCTCCACCTTCTCATGCTACTGTCTCCTCTGCTGCTGCTGCTGTTTTGGATATAACTACCCCAAAAGAAATGGGACTGGTGTGAATAGATATAAACTCTGTGTCTTTTTTTCTTTTCTTTCCACATGTCCATAGACTTTCCACAGTTCTTTTTCCTCTACTCTGCCAGAGGTTGAGTATTTCTAAACTGCATGTTCAGAGACCCAGCAGTCTTTTTGATAATCTATCTTTAAACTGCCTGTGTCTTTTAATGCATATTCTGCCTTTCAATCAGTCTCTCAAACACACACAAATGTACACCAAGAAACACAACTGCGATACAAACAGACCTGCAAACACATGCATAGCTAAACAGATGCATACAGCGGTCATGTGCCATCTGTCTTTGTCTCCTATCCCCCTACATTATATTAGTGTGATCTCGTATACGCTGGTTCCAGGGGGAGTCTGTCTTCATGAGAGTACTAAGAGAGAAGCGATGAGGTCCAACCTTATAAACCTGAAAACTGCGATGAAGAAGCTGATGAATGTCACAACTAGCTTAGCGCAATCATTTCTCAGCTTTACAGTGTGAAGCATTGGATACGTAAAGCATATTGGTTTGCGAGTTATCTTTAAGTCTGTGTCAGTGAGTGCACTGTGCTGCAGTGAGTCCACAACTAGCTTAACGTTCATTTCTCTTTTCAGCTTGTTCTCCGAGCGCAGCCTATGTCGAAGCCCCTCGCTTCAATGACCAAACATGTGAGCTAAGGGTTAGTTTTAGTTAGTTAGGGTTAAGTAAATTACTAAATTAAAATTAGCCCAGTAAATTAGACCTGTCTGGATCAGTTTGTGGATAGCTTGTTTGAGGCGGAATTTTTTTTTTAGAATTTGATATTTGAAGCAACGCAAGATGTTTCGCAAAAATAAACACAGTGAGATAAATATACGTTTTCAAAGCTCGGAGTCTCTTTTCCTACCTACAGTGTTCGGTTGTTGTGCAATCTGTCAAATAAAAAAAGAAACAAAAAAAACCCCAAACGTTTCAAATGTTTGGATGACTAGCCTACCCCTCCCACCTTTACCCAACCGCATTAGCGTTAGCTCATAGGTCTTAGCATGGAAGTTATTAGGGGTGTGTGCTTGCCCTACTCCAGAATACTGAATAAAAGTGTCCTCCGATTGGTCAGCGCACACATGCCTGAATCACCACTGCTAATGACAACAGAGCAGCTGTGCTAAATCAATTCTTACGTGCCAAGCATAAATTATGCAAATGTATGACTCTGTGAAGTGGCGTGACGTCACAAAGTCACGGTGGAACTGCTGACAAGGCCTTCAGGAACTGTGTTTTCTGTGGGAGAGAGGAGCTGCTGTTGTTACTATGACCTATTTAACTTTCAGGAGAGGAAAAATATGAAAAATAAGAATAGGGCTTCTTTAAAACAGCTTGAATAAATCATCCACAAGGTTGTGTAGGCCAAAGAGAGAGCAAGGGTGAGGGTCTTATTACTTTTACACTATGTAACAGTCTGCTCACATATGAACAATCATAAATGATATTTATATAAATTGATCCAATATTGTAACATAGAGCAAGAGAAATGTTAAACACATGATAATGGCTCTTCAAGAACTTTGAAGAAAGCTAAAATGCATTGTGTAAGTAGCAGGACTACCTTCTTTATGTAGAAGGGCCCTGAGTTCTTTATGTCAATCAACTTACTAACCTAATAACTGTGTTTAACTTAATATTATCTATCTTGTGTCACTCTAGAAACCTTTAACCTCTAAGATACAACAGAAAATGATGACCAGAAAGTTGACCCTTTAACACCCTATATAAGAAGCAGTCTGATGAATATGCTCCCTAGCCTCTAAAATAAGAAACACACCTGGAATAGGTAAAAGAAGTGATCTCTTACTTTAATTATGAGGCAAAAATAAACCAAAACATGAACTTAAACTCTAAGTATTGTATCACAGGTTTTCCTATTAAACCTCAAATTTTGCAACCAATAAAGTAGCTTTCCTGTGCTTTTCTTTTTAGTTGTAAGTGACCAAAAACACACTATGTACTCATCGATAATCACTCTACAATAACCCGGAGAAAAGATGTGTCAGAAAAACAATCGCTGCAGGTCAATGCTCGTGAATGTAGAGACCAAAAACTCAAGCAAGAGCACAAAACTAAACAGAGCAGTACCTATTTTCCAAAGTGATGAAGTCCTTCAGAGAAGATCAGCAGTCCATATGTATCTGTCAGCAGAGGGGAATATTCACAGAGTTTAGTGGTTACCCAGCGCCACCAGATGAATTCTGAGCCTGGGGTGCCTCTGTTAGCATAGTTTAAAGTCAATATATTCAATTATATTTGCATTTTAGCAGACAAGCTAAACCCTAAAATACATGCAATTACCAAACTGGGCATAGTAGCAGAATGTGAAGCTGCTGCGGTTCCAAATTTCATGTTTGCAACAAAGTTCTAGTGAAATTTCATAAATTCAGAGCTATAGCATCAGCCTGCTTAGCCCCTGTCTTGAATCTAGGCCTATAATCATTCAGTCTTAGTTGCAGCAGATCACACCTCAGACGTCACGTAGCCTCTCTGACAGGAGGGGCGATGACTATCGACACCAGCGACCACACGATTGGCTGCTTAGTTGGCAAAGAAATGTTAGATATCACAAACAAATCCAAACTCTTCCTGTACACCTTCAGACCTCCACACAAACTTGTTCACCTGTTAGCCCTCCTTGCTTTCTTTTTTTGTTCATCACACATGCTCTCTCTGCTTGTCCCTGCGCATTGGTTGAATTGACAAGCAAAGGCCTTTGACTCAAAACATTTCTCCAGAAAGAAACTCCATCACATTAGTAACAATCCAAAGAAATAAAGTAAATATGACTTTTTAACATTCTTGAATGTTTTTGCCAATTTTTGCCAATTTCTCAACCATGAACTCCACATTTTACGCCACAATGACAAATGTATCTATTTATCAATCTGTCATGGACAACTCTTTATCCGTGCATATTTTTCACTGGGCCATTCCAAGTTCAGTCTCAAGGTTTTTAATTCTTCATTCAAGGATTCTACACAGAATCCTGGCTCAATATTGTGCACAAATACTTTCGTCATTTGGAGAGTCACTACAGAAAGCTCAAGGCCCTGAAACACAAAAAATAGAGCAAATAGAGGAATCGTTGGGAGCTCAAACAGTGGTCCATACAATTTCTAAGCACTGCAAATTTGCTTCAGGTGTACTGATTTGTCAATAAATGCTTTGGGACGCAGAAAAATGGTTCCGGATGGTACGAAAAACTAGATTGTCTTCTAGATGCTCTTGAGAAAAAAAAAAATAAAAAATCATTCATGGGAATTGAAATATCAATGTCATCCATCTGGGAATAATGGCTCCTGCAATTTGTCTTCATACTGAACGTGTAGGCTACTGTTGCCCCATAGGATCATATAGGACCTCGAAAACTGAATAAATTAGAGATGATGAAAGAGACATTTGCATACCGTCTCAACTGCAGTTGTGGACAGAAACTCCGAAGCCCTTAGACTCTAAAATTAGACTTCATATACAACCAGACAATATATATGACTGAATTAGATCTGAATGATATATTTGCTAAGAGAAAAAAATAATTAAAAAAACAGAATAAAATAAAAAAATCAAGATAAAACAGACAATTTATTTTATTTGATAAAATGAACAGAAATGACATGAATTTCTTATTAACCAAAAACAGCATGACAGCTTCACCACTTGTGAGCTGAAGTGAAGTGTTCTGGAGTAGTTTTTATTTGGTACTTGCCCAGGTATGAAATCCTCCGGGGCTTCTTCTTGGCATCCTGTGCCGCAGCCCTACAGTGAGGGACCAATATGTTCTCCACTCACACTCACGATCCTCTCGCGTGCCAAGTGTATTTCATGCTCCAGAAGTCGTAGTTTGGCCCTGCAGGCCTGCTGAAGCTGCTTGTTATTCTAAGTGGCTGTGGGTAACAGTTGTTTCTGTCTGGCCTGGGATCAGGAATACGATCAGATTAGAGACAGACGGACAGAGGGAGGGATGAGGACACCTGGAAAACAAACACAGGACTGCCTATTGAAGATTGAATCCACCTGTCTCGCAAGCGAGTGTGTCTTACACAGAGGGCTTTAGTTTGCAGGTTTACTTTTCTTTCTTCACCAAAATGAAATCAAAGCAGGGCTGACTTTAAAGACTCACTCTAGAATGTGGAAAGGTGCAAAAAACATTTCTCAAAGGCTGCAACAGTAATGCACACTTTAAGAGAGGTAGAGGTAAATAAAAGTAGATTAGACAAAGACATTGAAGCAGAACCTCGTTTCACCTCAACAGCTGACTGAACCTCTCTACCTTGCCAGCAGCAAGTTCATTAAACACACCTTCAGGGCTGAATTCAACAGATACATATGAGACTGTTATGATGAACAATAGTGACAGTTTTATTGATCCTATTTGGCTTGTGACCTCAATTTCCAAAACAGACTTTTGATTAAAATATTTTGTTATTCCTTTCACAGGAAAGAAAATAAACCTTTGACCAATATTACATCTTGACACTGGATTTCATCCATGGGAATGTGTAGAGAATAAACCCAGTAACAATTGGACCCCAGTTGTTGAATACACTGCGAGAAAATGTAAGGCCAAAGTGCTTGAGCAGAAATAAAGAGAGCACTCTTTCAAAAGGAAAAAAAACTCCAATCAGCCCAAAGCTATTTTTTTTTTTTCACATAAGGGACTTAGCCCAGAGTTATGCTTGGATGGTTTAAAGAGGCGGCTGTAGTTCTGAACTTTAATTAAACTGACAGAATTAGCAATTAGAGGCCTCAATGGCTGATTCACCAAGGTGCAGCAATTTGAAAACCATCTCCATGGAGTTTGTATAAGATGTTGTCACTGGAGGCTTAATCTTAGTAAACCATAAACTTGAGGCTACACAGGAAAATCACATTCGATGTGACTGTATAAATATAGTGAGTTAAGTCATCATGGCCACAGCGATAGCTTTGTTTTATGGGAAAATAACTGCTTCAGATTGGATTTTAAAGTGTATTTTTGCGCAGAGGTGCCCTTAAACATGAAAAAACTCACAGCATCTCTTTTATGAGAAAATATCTTTCATGTACGGCAGGTGGACAAATGCGATTTCAGACTGGTTTTCAATAATGCTGCAGGGTAATGCAACGTTATTGACCAGAGCAGAGCAGGGAATTATTTTCCAGCACTGCGTTTGGGACTGTACATATCTTCGCCTCCGGCAACAGCGTGGTGCTCTGACAAATAAGTTAAATTGGACACAAACGACTACAAGAGAAAGGGAAACTTTCTTAAACACCAATGCATCATTGTCACATTAATGGTCCAGTATATTTGGTGTTATTACTGTGAACAAATGGCAGAGACGACTGGTAGCCTCTATATTGCACGGTTGTTAGTGCTAATGTTCCTTCACATTAGGAGAAGATTTAACATAAACCGTTTGCTTCATGTCACAACAAAGATGTTGCAACTTTGTTCGCTCTTTCTCTGGTGGAGAGGATAAATGTGTTTAGAGACAGTTTTTTTTGTATCAAATTTAAACCCTTCGAAATCTCTTGTCAAAGATAAGTCCTCAAATTCAATGTGACACAGTCTGTGATGTCTTATTGGTATTGCTGAGCTGCAACAACACATTTGAATTGCAATCCAGGGGTTGGTAAGACCTACAGGGCTTCATCTGGTCTTAAGCTAAGTTGGTTGTAACTTGGCGCTCTAAGTCCGACCTGTAAATTAGGTCAGGAGAAGGTGTAAAGTCTAAATTTAGGCCATAATTGTGTTGGCAATCCCATGGAAACTCATCACTAAGACTGGCTGTAGTTAAAGCTTGGATTGGTAAGTTATACTAGAAGAATATTTTGTTATGTTTGTAGAAAATCTCTTAACATCTCAATAGTAATGAGTAAATCAAATGCTCTGACAAATAAAAGAAAAAATGCAGTAACTATGGACCTCTAATAAGGCCATCCAATCGTCTTATCTGTCAATCTATGCAGCACTGCTACATACCTGCCTCCCTGCACTCATCAAATTAACTTCTTATACAGGGCTAGGCAGATGCAATGCTAAAGCTATTAGAGAGCTAGTGGCACAAGATTTGTAGAGAAAGTGTAGCCAGAATTCCCCAGTTCTAAGATACTATATTGACAGCGGTGAGACTCACCGGGTGAGTACTAACAATAGCCATGTTCGTTGTTTATGTTCATGATGTGAGTGAGTCATGTGGGTGGTCAGGTCTGATCAGCGATGAGCAGGGACACAGCCCCTGAGCCTGCTCTTCAGCAGCTTGATAACTCAGTAGCACTAAGCCAAAAAATGAGGGAGCAGCGGCGATGGTGACAGGCTGTCGTTCAGCCGCTAACCGAGTAGCACAAAGCACACTGCCCCTGAACCCAGTACAAGAGCCGCTGTGGCAGCATCACACTCCTGTAGCGACTAACATTTGGCAGCTAACGTAAGCATAAAGCACACAACATGAGTAACTGTTGCGCTTGGTTGCCTTTTCGGACTGCGGTACCTTTGTGGGGGCCATTTTGCTTGTCTTTTCATGGTTGTGGCATCTGGCATTTAACAGCTTTGTTTGTTTATGTATTTATTAGTCTATAATTTTAAGAGAGCATGTTGAACATAGTAAACTAGCGGCTAACACATCTCCCAACTGGCCTGTAGCAAGAGCTGTGGGGCAGTCGCTGTAGTCAGGCAGTGCACGTTCATGTGTTTTGGAGGATTGGCTTTGAAGGGAGGAGCTGGGATTTTATCCGGTTGGATACTTTCAGAATTGAGTTTACCAACCCAAGATTTAAGACTAGGCTTAAGTTTAGTTGGTGCAACCAATTTAAAGTCCCTATTAGCTACAGTTGATATAATCTTGATAACTTATACATTTCCTACATTGCTCTTGGCTCATACAAAAGATTGAGAAAAAAGACAAAAGGTGAGACAGATGATTCATTAGAACCAGACCTACAGTATAAGCTGTGTCCAGTAAATGAAGTTAGCTTTGAACATGAGAGCGGGGTCGATTTCCACTCTTAAATCTCAAAAAGACACCAAAACACTGTTCCACAAAATGTTTGACGCTCACTTTGAAGAACATGACACCATAATGCCGTGGTCAAACCAACAGAGAGAACGGCGACCTAGAGCAAACACGTGTTTGGTGGCAGATGGCAACAGTGAAAAATTCATGACATTTTGACTGGAGGTTTAAGTGGAACAGATCAGACTGGAGACAAGTCAGACAGACACACTCTCACCTGGGAACCAGATTCATACACTTGCCTTCAGCAAGCGGCTGCAAGTACAGCTGTGTTTTCAGACACAATCCCCAAACCTGAGACCTCTCCGTTTTTAATTACTGATAAGACAAAAGAGGAATTAAAAACTTGAAGAGAAAGTAAAGTACAAGATAAGGATGGCACTGACCTGTAGATGCATTCTGTGAAGATTGACGAGAGCGATGATAAAAAAATTAATTCCAGGTTTTTTCCCTTTTTATCTTCACATACTGCGAACAGGAAGGAGAAGGGAGAAATTAAATACATCTAAATGCCTCCAGTCTCTGTAAACACACACACACACACACACACACACACACAGCTATTTCTAGATATTAAAACTGAAATTACTGATTTATGACAAGAAATACACGGACTGACACTGAGTTAGGTTGCATCACTGTGTATAGTGTGAATAATTACAGCTCTATGAATATCAATGTATATAGCAGTAATATATTTCATATGTGTATAGACAATGTCATATATGCCCTGCAAGTGCTACTTTTGAAGCTTTAACATTTTCTATTAGTTGTGCTTTACATCTTGTCCATGTTATTCATAGGCCCATGATATCCTGCGTGACTTATGGGTGAAACTGTCCAATTATTCCTTCCACTGAACCATCTGTGGGAATAAGCAATATGCTACAGGTTCTTCTGCGCTGAGAAATAAATGATGTGGAGATACATCCTGTGATTCATGAGGATACATCAGGAGGAGCATAATAATTAGAATTATGTTTTCATGAGTGTGTTATCGTTGTGTTTTCGTTAGATTAGAATGAACGATCTAAATATATCTACAGATGCAGCAGGTACTCTACCGCAGTCCAGCATGTTGCCGCACTACGGTGTGTTTTCACAGTAGCCCAGAACCACCCCAGTCACCATTTCTGAAAACCACAGGTACGTCCGAGGTTTGACATTTATACAAAAGGCACATCACACTCATATGACATGCTTATTTATCACCTTACACGTCAGGAGGTGACATCTGGATGTTTTTTTGTTTGGGGAGATGTTTTTGTCCTGATCAAAACTATTGGCTATTTTTCACTAGGATTCAGGCCATCTGTGAGTGTGTCAGCCACAACAAGTTATTTTTTTTCTAACCCTCTAATCGAGTGGTTTTTGTGCATAAACCCTCATATGGTGGCACCATTGAGGACAACAAAAAACAGAAAATTGGAAAAAATGACTTAAGGAAAGAACTTTGGTTTCTGGTGATTTGGTTCTCTATAATGCACACATGGTATCATGGGACTAGAAATAAGGTGAATAGGCCAAACAAAATACACATACTGTGTTGTTTAAATGACTCATCTTACGGGAAGTGTCACACACTTGATTTCCACCTTTCCACCTTTCAAATGCACAGTATTGTGACTGTACAAAAAGAAGAAAAAGAAAAAAAAAAAAAAAAGCAGCTCAGCATTAACTCCCTGGAGATGTTTAAGTAGAGTGTTTGTCCTTTTCTCACTTTATTGTAATTTTACAGCAAATAGTGATTGTATACTGTGTTCAAGGTTGTGTGCAAGTGTGTGTATGGGAAGAGAGAGAGAGAGAGAGATCAAATATCTCACTGTGGTGTAAATTAGCTTGTTGAATTAATCATTCATCCATACACACAACATGTTGTACATTTCATTGTTACTGATTAAACCACTCCTCTCTGACACTTTTTGATCCAAATGTCGCTCACTGACTTTGTTGGTTTGTCGAGATAGCATGCAGTGCTGAGCCTCCTTTGCCTTTACCTGTGTGAGAAACTAAAGCCAGTGTGTACATCTATGATCATGTGACAGATGTCGACCCCCATACATCAACCATACACCTGCAGTATGTAAAGTTGAGAGATGAGAAAAAAAAAATGCGGGGTGGCTTTAAAGTGGCGCAGCCTATGCTTCTTTGGGCTTCCCATCAAACAGAATGGAGATCCAAACATCTGGGATCATGGATGAAGGATGGACTTTTCCAGGGATGAAAGCAGAAGCTACACAACAAAGGCTCTGCATGCATACAGAACACATAGCTGTATTTTTATGTGGACAGAAACAAAAAGCTCCATATTGTACATCGGTACATGAGGCCAAGCATTTTTGCTTTCCAAAAAAATCTTTGTGAAGAATTTCTGTATTTTGTCCTTGGCTGTATTTTGATGTCCGCTTCTCTCCCACTTGTACCTCTTCCTTCCTTCCTTCCTTTTGCTTAACCCATTAATGACCCAGCTATCTACTCATCTGACAGGTATTTCCATCCTTCTATTCATCCATATGTAGAAGGTTTTGCTACCTTTATAGAAAATCATTAAACTGGTGCTGACTGACTGATTGAGTGTGTTTATATTGCTCTCTAAGGCTGCAAAAACGGTTTCTGGATGGGAGATTAAGTGCTTGGGGTTACAGCGAGGGGTACTTAAAGAACAGAAAATGGTTAAAGGCTCATTGGAAAATAGGACACATGAGCGCTTCGTGACAAAGTTGTATGCTCTGTTTGGACCACATCCTTTCTACAGACATTACTTTAGTGTGTGTGCATGTTTGCTCTAAAGCTCTTCAGCATGACAAGCAAGGCCAAGCACAGGATGTCATTGACAAACTTTAAAAAAAAAAAAAAAAATATTCAAACAGAAATCATCTGCGTGTCAACATTTTGAGAGGACAAGTTTTAAGAGATACCAGGGCCCGAATACAGTCTTGAATGCAAGTTTTAAGCCTGGGCGAAAAGCAGTTTATGCAAGTGATGTAGTACAGATTGCTTTCCTCCATATCTTCAAAGCTGTGTTCCCACTGTTTTTGACAGTTTGCTCTCTTGTATACAGATTCTTAGTCAAATTAGGGGATTTGAACTCAACAAACACTGGCACCTATCCATTCAAGTGATTATTCTGGTTTATTACAATTCCTTTTTTTTTTTTTTTACATTTATACCTTTGTTCAACATTTTGGGAATAACACAAATTGCTGAGATCTGGGAATGTGGTGTTGTAGCTGAAAATAAATCAGCCTGCCAAGAAAGACAGAAGGTCAGACAAGTTGAAAACAAAGCTCCCCAATCAGCCAAACTCACATGTAAAAGAAAAAAAAGGTTAACTGTAAAATGATCACCCAAACAGTATGTTTTAAACATCTATCAGTGTTGAAGATCTATGTGAGATTCCTGCATTAAAATGTCTGAAACAACCTTTCTTACATTTTTTGTCGAGCTGTCTATTCATGTTATGTTCAAACCCTGAGAAATGCACAAGTTTACTGTCACTAAGAATACTTCACGTACATTAGCTGTATGCTGGTCAGCACCTAGAGAGTGTATCTGTGTGTGTGGATTCTGGGAGGGCAGTTGCTAGGAATTCTGGGCCCCCTGAAAGAATATCGGTGTGGGCCCCTCTACCCCATTCATTGCCACCTTCAATTTTCTTGTTTTTCAGTATTCTTGACGGTGCCTGGTGTAATACACCCAATTTGTTTCCTTTTTTACGATTAACGACTTAACAAGTCAGAGTATGATTATGTAAATGATGTATTATTAGTTGTCTTATTCTCATTTCACTGATTTGCAACACGTTACTACACCTCTGATTGCAAATACATTTTCAATTAAACACTCAACAAATAGGTAGTGGGTCACTAATAAACCAAAGCAGCCAACCAGTGTGTACATCACTCACTCACCATCAAAGGCATCACTGGACTGCTGGGCTGAGCGTCTGCTGTGGGGTCAAACTCAGATGAAGCAGCTACTGCTGATTCTGGAGCAGCAGGGCATAAAGGTTTATTGTTCCATTATATATATTGTAAACATTATATGTTATGTTTAATGGAAAAAATGATGCAGAACTAACCTATTCTTGGACAAAATCTAAATGGGCTTCTTAGTACCATAGCTCTAGGTGGACAGCTTCACTTTACCAGACAAAAAATATTTTTAGACCATTCAAAAGTCGGTGTAAACTGTCCAGAATTCTAAATAGTCTCTTTTACTTTGTTGTTGTCAGCTATTATGGTGTCTTTATTTTATACTGCTATGAAAACAAACAAATCTTTGAACATTTAACTTTTTTGTATTTAGGCTATTCAAATGTCCCACTAATAACACATTTTACAAGACCACATGAACACATCATGATAACGTAACTGACCTTCGTCAGATGGTCATAATTACTGAGTAGAACTTGAATGCGTCATAATACGATTCAATGCAGCCTCTGAATGGGCGCATACTGGAGCACTGTACGACAGTGATATGTGTGAAAGACACAGTCACTGTAGTAGCCCCTAAATTTGTCACGCTCAGTTATAGCTACTCGAGGAACCGTTGCTTTACAATGAACTGGCGACTTGTCCAGAGTGTAGCGCGGCCAGATGACAGCTAACGTAGGCTCCAGACTGCGCCCCGTCAAAGGTAATGTTACAGACATTAAATTAATGAACAAGTAGGCTAATTGTTTCAGCCGCCCTCGGTAGTTTTACTCTCACCATTCTTAGAAAATAAGCTGTTGATGTCCTGGGCCCCTGCTCTGCTGCTCCTACTCCTGGCCTCCTTCTCAACTCTCTTCTGGTGTCCGGACTTGTGCTTTTTGGGGGGCATCCTAACCCTGCTGGAGTTCGCTCGCACTCACTTAATTCCGATGAGTAAGAACTATGGGAAGAACGAACCGCGGTGTGGACCAAACCATTTTTTAAGAAGGGGCTAGGGGGGTTATTGAAATGATTAAAATTAGAATATTGTATGACTTGTGGCTTTGTTTTAATTCGTATTCATTCGTATGAATATATATTAGTTAAGTGTATGCATAGCCATTTTGTCATAGAGGCTACTGGGGGCTGTGTGTGGGCCCTATAGCGGGCTGTGGGCCCTTAGAATTGTTATCACCTTTCCCCCCTATACGACGGCGCTGGATTCTGGTTAACCTTAACTCAGCTCAGCACTCACCAGAGACTCCGCTTCTCCCTCTTCTTTGTCCTTTGTCGCTCGATCCCGATGTCCACGCCGACAGACTCTGAGGCACGTTCCCATTAACTTTGTGATGGTTTTAGTGCTGTCCCACGGTCAAATCGTTAGGGACATGAGGTCTCCCTGGCAGACATTTTTAGCCCTTTCTGGCCACGTAAGTCCACATTTCTGGAGATTTTGCCAAAGGGAATTACCCACAGTTCATAGCATTGTATCATTAAACACAGGGTTACCATGGGATTACCAGGGACGCCGGAAAATGTTTAAAAAAACAGCAACATTTATGCTTTTTATTATCTTAACACAACATTTTTCATAAACGGAAATTTTCTAAATCAAAACCTGACATCTGAACTTTTCTCTGAGAACTGATTCTCTACTTATATCACTCTGCTTATTAAACAACCAAAAAAATAATACGCCTCTGAAGCTTTACGGAACCGTTTCCCATAAACGTCTCAATGAACATGTTTCTATTTGTGTTTATGTGTACTCCCAGTTTTTATTTGTATCATTTGCCTATATTTTTTAAAAGGCAAAATGATAAGTCTAAAATCTGAATGTAAAGTGAAATGTCACAAAGTGCTGTCCCATTCTTATTATACTGTTTCAGCCCCTTTGCAGCCTCTCTCACTCAAACACTTACCAGGTGATTCCAGCAAAGTCCCCGGGGGCTCAGGACTTCAGGCTTTTGGGGGGGGGGGGGTAACATTGGGATTGGGTGTCTGCAACGCAACGCAAGAAGTACATTCAGCCCGGGAGCTTGGTTTGGAGAGGCCTTTTATCCGATTGCATGACGGACGCAAGCGGAACCATAATTTTAACATGAATACTTTATTTGCACTATAATAACTGCAGGAGTGGATGGGCTTATTGTTTCTGTGTGACTGGAATTGGAACATCAACATATGACATCTTAATATAATTCTATGCAAAGACCTATTGCCAGCCCAGGCTTGCACACTGCACCTGTACCTGGCACTGTTTTTTTGGTGGTTCCTGCACAACTTTCCTCCTTCTCCTCTTGCTCCTCCTTCTTCTCCTCCTCCTCCTCTTCCATCTCCTCCTCCTCCTTCTCCTGTCCCTCCTCATCTGTCTCTTCCTCCTCCTCACTCCTATGACTGGCATCATCCTGTCCCTCTGCATCAACTCCATGACTGACACTGGCCTTGTCAGCTAATAATAACGGTAACAGCGACAAAGATAAACGTTATGGCACTTTTGCAAAGAATCACAAATACAATATAAAAATCAACAAAAGTGCCACACGCACACACACACACACACACACACACACACACACACTGTAAATGAATTACTCACTTTCATGTATTTTTCTCGAGCTGGTAAAAATGGCTACATATTAATGTAGAAATAGAACAGGAAAACAGGATGTATAGCCTATATATTCAAATAATATCTTTTCAACTTTGAACACAGACTCCCTCCTGAAATATGTTTTCTTTGCAACAAGGAAATTTGGGCGTTTTTCTGGCCAGCCAGTATGGATGTTATTTTTAATTGAAAAATGAGATTAAGTATTTACGCAGGTGGTGTAACATTGCTGAGGCTACCTTTAATGTTCTGTGTAGGCTTTATACGATCAGGATTTCTGTCTTTATGTCTTTGTGGCGTTTATGTTTTGAGCCCTGTCACTATGTGACGAACAATAAAGTTTTTTGAATCTTGAATCATTAGCTAGCAACATCATCACTAGCAAACAAACATGTCAGTGCTGTGGAACTTCTTCGGAGTAAATGAGACAAATGAAACACAAGCCATCTGGAATCTATGCAAGGGGAACATCTGCAAAAAGTTTCAACACGACAATGACGTCATTGATCAGATCGGTGAATTAAGACATTACGGCTGATCTTACAAATTGCACAAATTGCACAAAATGCAAAATATCGGCCGATCCGATCGGCAGACAGCCAAGTTCTGTGTGCCTTGAACACATCCAAAAACACAAACTAGAGTTCTCAAGGGGGCCTGATTCCACTGGGTCTGCTGCTGGCTCCGTGTCTTCACTGGCCTGGCGGACTGTAGCCGCGCTTTATTAGGCTGCATCCTGTTTTAACCGTTTTTTCTTTTTTGCCCTTAATTTTTCTGCTCCTCTTTCCCCGGCTTATGTCTTTTTAGCATGTTTGCTAATTTGAATTTATCCCGCTCCTCTTTCTTTATTCAAACAGGAAAATAACAGTTTAATGACAGACTGAGCGGCTGGGCCAATCACATTTCAATAGAAACAAGGATCAGCTCAAGTTGGGAGGGGCCGCTCGTACCCCCCCTTAATATACAAAATATGAGATTGACCCAGTCTGGCGTTCCACTCTGTGCCACCTGCGGCCGTTTTATGGGGTAAAAAAAAACGTTCCGACCACCGGTCGGTTCAGCCTGGAAGAGACCGGCAGTTTGGGAATACTCCCGGACGTCCCAATGGCCAGCCCGCCCCTGCCACCGGCCCACCAGCCCACCGGCCCACTGGGGAAATCCCTGGTGTCCCCGTACGCCAGGTTGCCCTTGAGTACATTTCCCCTAACCCAAAGCTAAAAGTTAAAAAGTCATCTCTGAGCTGTCTCCCAGTGCACAGCTCTGAATCTGATCCAGAGCTGGCCGGGTCTGAGCAGCTGAGCCGAGTCTCTGCCCCCCCCACACTCTGCTCTGCACTTGGCAAACGTCTTCAGTTTTGATTGAGAAACCCCTGGCGGCAGTAATTACATATTGTATGTTTAATCCCTGTGAAATGAGGGCTTTAAACCCAAGTCTCAGGACACACTTGCAGTCTAACCTCCAAATGAAGTGTGTTTTAGATAATCTAATCTCGATTATAACCTGTCTGGTCGTCTCACACTGTTGGTGTTTCTAACTCTGTTGCGCTTAGCTGTAGCAATAGCTTGCGATTCCATCTTTATAAAACATTACGCTTCTTCCTACCATTGCCCAATGGCTTTCTTTTTCTGTGTCCTTTATAAACAAAAAAAAATTAAATAATAAATATAAAAGTTAATTATAATCCTAACCACCAGCCAGATGAGTGTTTATCCATTGAGGTTAGTTATCCAAAAGAATAGTTTGCATATTAATCTAATTTGTCATTAAATTGTAACTACAGTGAACAAAGAAACACATTTATTTGCTTTCATCTAAGAGTCATATCGATCTTCTCATCGAACTCGCAGCCAGAAAGTAATCCAATTACCGTTTTTCCCAAAATGTCGACTTCCATTCGAATGCACACGTACCTTACCTCTCACATTTTAGGAGGATCTGTGTCGTGATTTAAATTTAAAACACAGATGTGTGACGTGCATGTCTCTGAAAAGCTGTTCTGATTCATTTTTTTTCACGTGGCATTTCATGACTCTAGATTAAAGGATCGCCAGGCAGCTCAGCGTGTTTACAGCTCCGAATGGCAGCAAGAGATAAGTGTTTGAACATTTATGAACTTCAGTTCTCTGAAAATCCTTTAAGGTGACATCAGATAGCAGAACAACATTCTTGTCTGTGATGCTTTATACCAAAGGAGAGCAAAGTCATAGAGTTGGAAAAGGTCTAACACTGCTGAGTGCAGGTTTTTTTTCTGGACGGTGCGTCCTCTGTGCTGTGTGGGAGTCAGATTGGATTTCACTCTTAAACTTTGATTCTTCATTTCCTGCGGCCAGAAAAGTCAACACATCCAACAGCAGAATTGTATCCAGGCATGACAGAGAGAAGCTGCCACAGTTTAAAGAGCTCGGACATGCTTCATGATTCATTCTTGGAAATGAAGCACATTTGTCACTTAAAAGTGTGTCTCGTGCAAGTAACATGATGTTTTTGGGGATGGATTCTTTTTTGCAAATGATCTGCAGTTACATTTTGAGGTGTTACTGCACCAAACACCATCAAGAAGCTGTGGCTGAACGTGTCTGGAATGAAGCTAGCGAAGTGAACGTACAGCGTGTGCCTGGCAATAACGAGTCCCACCAGCTGAAGGGGAAAACGTTCTGCTGCTCTCTGTAACAGCAGCTGGGTATGAGTACAAAAGCTGAACGCACGGCCTCACTTTGATCGAATCTTCTCATATGAGCTTTCTCTCCGACAACCTATAAAGAAGTCACACACAAACACGATGTGTCTCTTTCCAGAAAATAACTCCTGGGTTTACTGTTTTTCCCTCGGGTAAGGGCTTCATAGTGGGTTTCCAGGAACACTATTTTTTCACGTTATGGCCATTATGTGAAACATGATTCAGGATACTTACACACTGCCTCGGCTCCTGGCGTTCATGCTAAACCACCACAGGGATAGTTTTACCCTCAGGGCCTCCTAAAATATCTCCTGGGTTAATGTGGTAAGAGACGTTGTGCTAAAGTGGGAACACTACCACCTGACCTTTTGCTGCTGTTTGCATACAATGAGCTGAAGATGTGTATTGTAATGTAATCCATACATATATCTGATATATGAGGAAATAGATATTTACATTGTCTCAAGTATGTCTCCCCCCAGTAAGTTACATGTACTGTATGTCCACACTGTGTATACCATATATTTCAAGATGTAGCATAAATTGTTCAAGTGTGCATAATTCACTTTACACATAATTCATTTTCCCTGTATGGGGTAGGAATATATAGATTTTTATATCATATACCCACACAGCTTGCTTGTAAGATTTCCTTACTGCAAATAGACAAATATCCCAAAATACTGATATTTCTAATTTGTGCATTTTAAACAATTTAGGTTAAGTCAGTCTGTCCCTCTGTGAAAACAGAAAACATATACTGAAACTAGAGATGGATATCTACATAAATGAAGTTATTATAACTAAACTTCAGGAGCTAGACCACGCCTCTCTCCCTTGCTAATTTGCCACCCAAGCTATCTAACCAAAACCACCTGGGTCCCTTTTAATGCAACACCTGTGCCAATCCCATCACCCGTGCAGACCTTATATAGGCAAGCCTGACTGACCTGATTTTTCTCCCTTTCGTCTCCAGTTCTCACAACCCTCCCCCCAGACTATCTACGTCTCCTCTATCCTCCCCCACAGGATCAATAAGCAGTCCAGCTTTCAACCCCGCCATCTCGCAGCAGGAACACTGTCCAGATTTGGACCCTGGCCAATCCAGCGCAGGAACCACAGGAGTTAATGAAGATACACTCATGGAGACGTACCCCCACTCTGAGTCCCAACCTCCCTGGTTCCTAGACAGAACCTCCTTCCTTCATCCACCTACCTCGACCCCTCTCAGCTTCCCTGTACATAGATTGCACTTGACTATTTCTCTGATACATTGATGGGAGTGTACCCATTTCAAAAACGTAGAGTCTGACTCTGAAGCTATTGTACCAACAACCTCTTCAGGAGATGTATTTTCTTGAAGCTCACTCTGTGACTAAGTGTCCACATGTTGCCCCCCTCCAATGGATCATGTCATGCATCCACATCCTCCTTGATCTGATAAATAAAAGTCGAAGAGAGTGTAAACCACAGGGGGGCATTGTGTTGCACATGCAGTGTTTTCTTCCCCAGCAAACAAGTGCTTCATCTCAGCGCTCCTGAGCACTCAGCCAGCGCTTTTTCTGCATGAAAACAACACTTTGTGCACACGGCCCCTACAGGTGCAGTATGTATGATTTTGTTTAAATCATTTGAAAATTAAGTGAAACCAATGACAGAATATAAAGATGTAAGTGTTGATGTTACGTCCAATGTTACGTGTTACGTTTACCGTCCCACTAGGTTAATCTACGTTAAGTCCGGCTGTCCAAAGCTTCTGTGCTAGTGGTGAGGACATCAACACTCCCCCAGTTCTGGGCTCTCATTTCAGGCAGAGTATCAATAAATGGACTGCTAGTATCATGGCTAACTGAGCTAACTAGCTAATGGCAGCTACAGTTACTGTAGCAGAAGTTGTACATGTTTGTACAATTGTACAATTACTCTGATGTGTTGCTGCCCCCTATTTGATTGGACTATGAACTTCTAACAGTTCTAACATGTTGCACCTTTAATTTAGGATGGAAACACATTACTGGACATTGTAACTGTAATAATAATACCAAATCCTATTAGTTTGATAACCATTAGCGTTGCCTGTTTAAAGCAATATCCAGTATATCTGTAATGCTTGACTTTTGTAGCGTGTTAGCCCCAATATTGGTAATTTATGGGTTTGATTCTATCATTATATCATCATGTACAAAGCAAACATTTCTGCCTTGCATATGCTATATGTCAACATATGTAGTCCATTATTATTTGATAAAAACTATCACTGTCATCCTGAAACTATAAGTACAGTATCTTTAAAAATCCATATATTTATAAGCCCTAGAAGATTTTTTTTCTGTTCAGTCAGAACAGGGGCCCTCAAGCTGTAAATGCAAGCCTAAAACAAGAGAAGGCTACAGAAAAACACTGGTGGTGAGAGCGTAACTCGAGCTCTGAGTGTGTTTGTATCTCTCTGGACCTCATTCATGCCCACTCTGCGCTCTATCACCACAATATATTATGAGAGAGCGTGAGGAAGAGTCTCAGGTGAAAACTGTGCATGTTATGCAGGAGTTGCTCGCAGTTATTTAGATGGTTTTTCCAGATGAATATTTTATTAGTGCCGGATGCCTCAGTAAACAGAGAAGCAGCAGCAGTTTATAGAGTGAAGATGTCCCAAACCTCTCTGGGTTTACACAGTAAGTGCATAAGCATGTGTAAACATACACTGCAATACTCTGGGACACTGACACACAAAAACTACATCTGCACTTGTGGTCAGTGCTGGTGAAGGTGCTATAATATAGTTTTGGACTCAAACATCATTTCCCTTCCTTCAGTTTTCCTCTGTGATTCCAGCAGGGGGTGAGCAGCGAACCTTCAGCTCCAGCGGTCTCAATTAGAGAAAAAACTTCTTCTCAGGTTCGAGCTGAGAAAACTGTGGGTAGAAATCTGTGTTCGTTATTTATTCATTCTGACCTTGCGGTGCAAATGTTTCCAACATGGCAGCAGCTCTCCTCTACATATACAAAACAGCTGTGTAGCACATGTTTATAACCATGATGAAAGCCAGCGTTGAGCTTTAGCACACTTTACTGTAATAGTAATTAACCGGGAGAGTTTAAAAGGAAGCGTTTTCAAGCACACTCAGACCGCTTCATCGTCAATGATGAAGTGAAGTGCCTCTTTTTCGTAAGCTGCCCTTTGGTGAGAATTAATTGAGTTTAAAAAAAACACCAGGACTTGTAGTGAAAAACAAAATCTATTTTCACTAATGAGACCCCTGTTTAAAATACTTTTTTTATTAGGAACGGGCATGACACATGCTGTACATGCTGTTGGCTGGGGATGTTATTAAAGACAGAAAATCAGAGAATGAATTAGACCTGAAATCAATAAAGCTGCCAGTTACCTCACCTGTGTGTCTTTGACTGTGGGAGGAAAATCTCAAAGGCACAGGGAGGCAGGATACACCCTGTTTCCAATCAGGAAACAGATTTGGTATCTACTGAGAAGCTGAGAGTCTTAACAAGACTTCTTTAACTTACTCACAATTCCATGTCTGTGTTATTTCTCAAGATTATTGTAGTCTTTGCATTAATATTCTATGTGATATATATCTGATACAGAAATTAAACTATTTAATTACACAAAGGTCTATTAGGGTTTATGACATATCTAATAATTAGCCAGAAATTACTGGCTGGATGTATAAATAGCTTGCTGTACAGGACAAGCACAACTACTCCTCTCCTGCCACTTTTGCCATTATATTTGTATTTTATAACAAAACATAGTATGTATAGTATTTGTCTATATATACTGTATATACAGTGATATCCCTGCAAATGTAATAGTTATTACATTTTAGGGAAATCCCATGTTGCGTTATGTTACGGCTATTACGTTTGTGAGTTGTGGGTTTATTACATTAAATGCTGCAGATTTGTATTATGTTTGTGGACGGTATTTGTGACCAAGTCTACTGGCTCAAAAATATACAAACATAATTCTAATATTTGGTTAAATGTCTCTTGGACATCTTCACTTTAATTAGGTGCTTCTGATAGCAATCCACAAGCTTCCAGTAGCAGTCTGAATGTTTGACCACTCCTGTTGACAGAATTGGAGAAGTTCGACTTAATGTGTTCCTGGCGCAGACTAGTTTCTCCGCACAGTCAATATGAACTCGATGGGGTTCATATCAGGACTTTGGGAGGACCATTCCAAAACCTCAATTCCAGCATGATGTAGCCGTTCCTTTACCGCTTCTGATGTGTGTTTGGCATCATTGTCCTGTTAGAACACCGAGCTGCATCCAAGAGCCAATCTTCTGACTGATGACTTTAGGTTTTCCTGAAGAATTTGGAGATAATCCCCCTTCTTTAGAGCAGCAGATCATCTGGCAGCCCAACAGCCCCACAGCATAATACTACCAGCACCATGCTTGGCAGTAGGTATGGCGTTCCGTCTGTCTGTCTGTCTGTCTGTCTGGTTTGAAACTATCTTTATTTCTGTCTTACTTGACAGCTGATCAGCAATGAAACCATTGCATTTGCATATTTCATGCCAAAGCACTGTACTTTATTGTCTAGTCTTTGACAAATGTTCAATTACAGTGTCGTTTTAGAACAATCTGTAAACATAAATATTACCTGAAGTAAATGAAGTAGCAGCAGGACAGCCCTGAGTGGCATCTGTAGCAGACTGCATACGGTCCCAACATTTAACGATAAGATAAGGCAGCCCTTAACATCAGATGTGATGTGACATGTCTAATCATTTTGAGTGCAGGGTAACAACAGAGGACATCTCAGAGAACATCTTTATTAGCTCAGATCTCCTGGAATCTGGACTCTGGATTCAGGACAGTAGGCACAATGTGACTTCAGCATGGAGATGAAGCTGAAAGAATAAAATGTAGGGGTGCATGATTAGGATTTACTACCTTACTGTAGTGACCATGCAAAAAAAAAAAATGATGATGCATTGCTATAAAGTGAGGGAGTGCAACTCGCTGAACAGTTCTCACTGTCGCAACAAGTGACATCTACAATAATGATAAATGCTACAACATAGTGTAACAGTCGCACAAGTAGAGAGGAGTAACTGACTCAACAGTGTCTGACATTCATATCAAGCTTTAGTTTGCTAACAGCTTGCAGAACACTTGCCACCATAAACTGCTGGTCATAACAGAGCAAGTGGGCAAAAGTGTTTTTTACAAATCATACCTTTTGTATTTTCAGAAAGATTATGGTGTTATCTCCATGAAAGGTGAAATTAAAGTTAAATGTTTGTTTTGAATTGCACAAACAACATATACTGGCAAAAATGGCTGAGGGGATTTAAGATGTATCTAAATTTGAGGTTGGCTTTGTTTTCCAAGAGAGCATGCATTGTTACTCTTGTCAGTTTTGGAGGCTGCAGTGCAACAATGTATTTGCTCCTGACTAAGTGAACTACATAAGAATGATAGCACGGCACAAAGAGTTTGCTGTGAGTCAAGTTTGATTACCTGCAGCCTGAGCAAATAAAGCTCCAGTACTGTACATTCAGAACACAGAGCCACTTTCTTCATATGTGATGTTAGCTACACTAAAGAGCATTAGCTAACTGAACTGAAATTCTTACATTTTACTTTTAAGTAACAGAAATGTATAGAACTGATCTATCAAAGCACAGTGTTTTTGTAGTATTCTATTTCTAAACAAAACTAACATCAGAGATCAGATATCTGACTCTGATTTTGTATCTTGTCAACTTTTCAGACAGCTGTGGAACAATTTTCGAAAGATAAAAATGTACAGTTGTCAGTGGGAGAGCATCATCCCTCTTCCTGTCAGTTCATCTGCTTTTCAACAGCATTACAGTTTGAATGTACGTTGACCAAAGAGATGGAAGAATGAATGGATCAGTCGAGTGGTGACCAAGAGAGCAAAGGAAAAACTACAAGAGGAAGAAAAAGACACATGCAGGGGATACGAGGACTTGAAGGACAGATTGTTAAGTTATATTCAAGGGAGGAGTGAACACGGGGGAAGAGGAAGAACAGAAAGAAAGTGAAGGTTATACTAATGAATGGTTATACTAGGGAAGGCAGAGAGAGAGGAGGGGGAGAAAGAAGAAAGCAAAGAAAAAGAGAGGAGAAGGAGGTGAGGAAGAGACTGTGAGCGTGTCAAGGGATGTTCAAAGAAAGATGGTTTGTATTAGGAAAAAAAAAGTAGGTCTCTTTGTGTGTGTGTGTGTGTGTGTGTGTGACCTTGAGTGACCAAATCTAGCTACATGTAATTCAAGGCATTTAACAAAGGTGCAGAAACATACACACACACACACACAGGCACACACACACACACACACAAACACACGTCAATATTGCCAACAGGGCATTCAAAGAGGGAAACACTGTATTTTGAAAAAAAAAATAATAATAATTAAATGGAAAAGCTTCTTTTAAGGTCTTTTAACATAAAATTACACGCACACACACACACACACACACACACTCAGTATTGGTGAAAATGATGATGTAACAGGTGAGTCAATGGTCTGCAAGGCTCATTAAACATGAGGAGGATTGATCCAATGTTCTGAACAGCAATCAGTTAAACGGCAAGAATTGTGTGTGTGTGTGTGTGTGTGTGTGTATGAGTTAATATACACCACTTGAATAGCGTGTCATAGACATGTAACTTCTGTTCCTTTGTATCTGTGTTTTCCGCAGTGTTGTCACAGCAGTAATCCCAGTGACTATAGTCGTAATACCCCAGCTGTGGCCTGACCTTTTTGCTAATTGACTCAAATCAATTGAGCTCTGTCCTTTCTATCAAGCCTCTCTAAAGAGGGATGATTCCCATCTCCACTCACTGTGTGTTCCAATCAAGCCTTCCATGTGGGATACCACTTAATTCACCATCCATGTGCAGTATTTCTGCTTTCAAACCTGGACATCTTCACATTAATGCAGTGATGTTTCAGGCTGTACTGCACTACACTGAGTCCTGAGCAGTCCTGCAGCTACAGCACTGAGATGCGGTACAGTAGTGAATTTATTGTCCATTTATGTGAAGAGAAAGTTAGTTCTTTCCCGAGTTCTGCCAATGTTATTTTGGTATTCTACTAAATCTTGTTATATTCTCGTTGGTAAATTAGTTCACATTCCTTTTCTTTAAAAGGGAGTGACACTAATTGCAGTGCAAATGGAAGGTTGTTTCTTTCAACTCTGTTTTTCATGAGAGCCAAGTCTGGTACCCACTCGCTCGTATTATTCTTGTTAATTTTTTCCTTGCAAAATCCTAATCCTAAATCCTGCAATTAAAATGAATTCACTATAATGAATACTGTTGCCATTTCCCCTTCAGTGGTCAATGTAAAATATCTCAAGTTATTATCTATGAACTGAACAATGGGGAAAAATACAGTATTATGTATTTTCACAATGTTAACTGTATGGTACTGTGATAAATTATGGTGCAACCAGTTAACTAACTTAGTCAATCTTAAAGCTGCTCTAAGTGTTAAAATAAGTGTTAAGTGACTCTGCTTTCCAACAGTTATCACTAGCTCCATTTACATGGATTCTAATATTCCACCAATAATCAGAATAAATGCCCAATTAGATTAATCTGCCTCACATAAACTCTGAAAGAGACTGATCCAGTAGGACCTGAATACATTTTCAATCAAATTGAGGATAACGCTAGCTCAATAAGCATAAACAAACAACTAAATATTGTAACTAGAGATTTATTCCAGGCAGTTGCGATGTGTCACAGCGTACCGAACCACTTAGCCAATGCCAAAAAAGATATATTCTGATTAAATGCTTGGCACACGTAAACAAACATCTTTATCAGACTACTGGGTTACCACATAAACAGCTAAGTTGGAATCTCTAATCAGAATGATTTAGATCAGATTGATGAAATACTGTCAATGTAAACGCAGCTACTGTTCTAGTGTTTGGTTGTGTCTCTCCTCCCCCTGCTGATTCAATAAAAGACAAAAGAACGACATTTCATGGTATCCCTGCCCACATTATCCAATCAAGACAGAGGACTCCATAAAGAGGCGGTCCTGCCTGGCTACGAACCTGTAGAGAACCAGACCTGTTTACTAGCAATGGCAGAAGAGGGACAGTTAGCTAGCTCCCGGTGATGGCTTTTGCTACCAAACATGTCAAGCGATGAAAAACACTTGAAGAAAAGAAAAAGGCAAAGAGAGCTGCCTCGAATAAAAGAAAGCAGTCCTGCAAACTTGGAGACATATAGAGGAGGGAGTGGATCGCTACAAGTGGGTGTTTCATTGTGGCAAGTCCGTGTAACCACAGCATCACGTAGAGTTGCCACCCGTCCAGTTTTTCCCAGAATAGTTTTTTCATCAGCTGTCCTGGGAATATGTAACACAATTTGTCCTTTTTTTCGGGGGAAAATGTAAAACCTTAATTTGGTTTTCTTTTGTTCCGTAGTCTAGAAAGGTTCCCATCAAAACGGTCTCTGGTTTCTTCCTGTTTATAGTCTACGTCTACATCATACATCCAATCACATGATGAAGTGCACTGTGCATGCGCCTCCATCCAATGCTCAAACAAGTTTTAGCATCTTCATTTGAAATGGGAGGAGAGACGACGGACGAGGAAGGAGATGGAGCCAATCTGTGCAAGCCACCTGCGCGGAAAAAAGAACGACATACTATTTACAATCCTGACTGGGCCAAATTTTCAAAGTTTGAATGGGTACGGCCAATCCAGGGGGACAATTCTCCCGCCACATGCATTTAGTCTCCGGGGAAAATTTCTGTAAAGTATGAAGGAAAAAACACATTGGAAATCCACGCAAAAATAAAAAAGCATCAAGGTGTCATATCAAACAAACAAAAACATGCAGCCATTGCAATTTTAATGCAGTCAGCATCAGGGGTGTGTGTGTGTGTGTGCGCGCGTGTGTGTGTTTGTGCTTAAACATGTTAGGGTAACATTGTCAAAGAAGGGCTGCAACGATGGATGTATTCTTTTAAGCGTCACAACCCCCGGCGAAATGACTCGTTTCACTGTTATAATTTGAGCCATTTGGTCCACTAACATTTGTAAAGTCAAGAAGTGCTGCACAATTAAAATGTTTTATCCTCGTGGAAGTCTCTAGGTCACACAGTATTTGGGCCGCACAATGCGGAAGAACCTGAGGAAGAGCGTTTTTTGGCGTCATGCACCACTGAGCAGCTTACATAGGAATGAATGGGGCTCCACCTCGATGGCTGTGTCCAGTAGCAATAGGTCCATGGATTGCTAACTGCAAAACAGACAGGAAGTTAGCTTAAGTAACAACAACGCTAACAACAGCTCTGATATTTCCTTCTCACTCTGCTTGCCTCATTTTTAGCATTTTGATCCGTTGTTTAGATAATTGGTAGACTGACAATAATTCCTATTTCTAACAATTAGCTTTATTGCCTTTCACTTCACCTTGTTAATAGCTTATGCTTGACTGTTGAAATCCTCAATAAACAGAAATATACTAAGCATGCAGCATATAACTTTTCCTCACTAAAACTCCTGAACTTTGGTTTCATTTAATCAATACTGAAGGGGAGGACACTGACACACACACACAATACAAAGTGTCAGCGGTGACACAGGGTATTGAGTTTCATCAGATAGTGAAGCATAATGACAAATTATTTACATCCAAAAGCCACAGATTAGTACATATGTGTAACTAAATACCACGATGAAACAACCTCTCACTGCATCACTGCATGCTGTAGATGCAACACGTTATTCTGTTCATTTCTATTGCGGTCAACTCTCAGCAGACCTTCTCATATAGCTCTGTATGGGACTTGTGAAGTCCCACAACCTCTCTCTATCACTATGTCTCTTTCACTCTCTCCTTACCACCGCGCGCGCACGCACACACACACACACACACACACACACACACACACTTTAAGTACTATGAGTGTGCGTAGTGACATTCAATGTGCTACCAATCCCTCCTCTGGTGCTCACACTGGGAGCAACTCGATCCCTGATCAATACACTGCTTTCTCTGCATTCACACACACACACACACACCCACACACACACACACACGCACACACACACATACACACACGCACACACAAAGACAGCTATCCAGACAGTCTCTGCTGTATCTAACTGTGAACCTCCCATCTCCGCTCTTTCTTTCTTATTATTCCCTTCTTCTTCTTCCTCTTCTTCTGTCCTTTGCCTTCATCCCATCATATTGATAGTCAATAGGTTTACTAGCTGTCAGACAATTCCTTTATGTTCTTCTGAGAACAAACATATTCTGATACGATATCTTAAAGGTGTACCTGGATGCCTCTCATTTGGTCTTAAAAGATATCCCCAAGATTACCCCAAGCATATTTATCTGCATTATGATCTCTTAAAAAAAAGGAGTGTTTAGATTGCCACAAAGATGCCGATACCAGTATATCTGTAATAATAATAATATCAGCCGGGCTCTAGTTCCCGGACATGCACGGGGAAAACATGGATGGCAGCATTCGCATTTATTCGAAAGCTACTGAACAGTCATCTTGACTTCTGCAACGGTCCAATGCACAGCCACGAGGGACACAGCCGATCAAGGATCAGTCTGCATGTGTTTGAGATAGTGAGTGTGTAATACCAAGGAATGTATGCTTGGGATAAAAGTGTGTATGTTTATATGTTCATCTGTGTCAGTGTGTGTGTGTGTGTGTGTGTGTGTGTGAGAGAGAGAGAGAGAGAGAGAGAAAGAGGGATAAAATTAAAAGCAAAAGAAAAAAGTTGAGTGAAACATTCTCCTGTGTCTATACTTGTCGTGTGTGTGTTCATGTGTGTGTGTGTGTGTGTTTGTGTATACGGGTTAGTATAAGGTGGCTGTGATTAATTTCTCTCCATAGCCATGCCTCTAATTCCCAGCTGAGGTGGGAATGGTCCCTGAAAGAGTCCCAGTGGAAATCACAGTAGGCAGGCAGGCAGACAGCAGCTCTGAGAAACACTGATGAATTATCCATAGAGAGAGAGAGAGGGGGGGGGGGGGGGGGTGATGGTGGGAGAGATACAGAGAGAGGGGGGAGAGGTGGCTTGGGGTGTAAAGACGTAGAAGGAGAGCGAGCAAAGGCAGGAAGGAAGTTATGGAAAGACGGAGGGACAGTAAATACAACAGGGAGGGGGAGGAGGCGGGTGAGAAACTGCAGACTGAGAGAGAGAGAGAGAATGTTTGCTGACGGATGGAAGGGAAAGTGAAAACCACAACATGTTTTTCCCCCAGTTCCCTCACACTGCTGGATCAGTGCTTCAGTTTGGCTCGATCCTCTTGGACACAAATCTCCAGTTTACACCTCGATCACAGCAGCCATCCAGACGGTCTCAGAGGGAGTTCAAAATCATCCCTGAAAGGAAGTCAGCGCACAGAGAGCAAAGGTCACGCAGACACCGACATCAAGCATTCATACTCTACATAATAGTGACATTTCTCTGTTCATTTATTCAGGCTTCTTCATTTAGTTTCTCCCCTGTGTGTCGTTAGCTAACAGAGCCAGCTTTGAACAATTTGTAACGGATCATATGTGGTGCGATGCACACACTTGTAGCTGCAGGTTTCAGACGGACAAATTTAGTGCTCGTGTGAGAGACATTTTTAGTTCTCACATGAGTTAAATGACTCCACGACTAATTTAAAAATGAATCAAAGAAACAAATGTTAAGCTAATTTAAGACTCAATATAACGCAGCTAATGAAGAGCCTGGAACTATAAATGGGACGCAGGAGTTGGGGGAAAAAAAAGGGCTCCTGTGTTCATCAAGGCTGATCCGGAGAGTAAAACAACACACATTTGTTACACATTGTGCAGCCAGTCAATGTAAGTGCATTTACTAATGCACACCTCTGAAGGCACTTATGTGAATTGTACTGAATAAGTTATACTGAGCCCTGACTTCCTTCTGCTTCTAAATTCAGCGTCAAATATCGTAGTTTTAACGTTACACTTAATTTTTTTAAGCACTGCAATTAGTGACCTCCACATGATGGCTTCATTCCATTTAGCTTCAGTTAAGGGTGGTTCACATGCTGGCGCAGCTTACTGGGGAGCTCGATTAGTTCCCAAGTAAGTTAATCATTAATGTTATTAGTAGCACATGTGCTTTTCTTCCATGATAAGTCAAAACATTTACCTGTTGGCAGATTTCATACAAAATATATATTTTTATTTTATGAGTCAGCTTATAAAACAACATGCATCTTTGGAGAACCTTCGCTTCAAAGTATTTTCAGATTGTGGTATTGCTATTTATACGTAACACTTTATAATAACCATCATAATCAAAATTGTAGATTTATAGTTATTAACCTTAAGTTGATAGTTATCTCACTATTACCAAACAATGAATGCTTATAACACCATTTTAAAGCAATTGTGAAGGTTTATAAACATCATTTGTAACTTTATTACGGACATTCCAAAAATGAATGAACTACATAGTATTTATTAACTATTTGCAAAGTCTTATAAACATCAGTAACAACTTTACGTTAAACAATTGCTTAATCAATGCTTTATACAGCAATTCATTGTTCAATGAATCATCATCTAAAGTTTAATTGACCATTAATTTGTTGTTTATTAATGATAGGTATTATAAAGTGTTACAAGGTTCGAGGTGATTTATTTGTTATCAAACAACACAGGGTTGCAACACCGGGAACGTAAACAGTCGCAAGAAGACGGTGATGATAATATGGTCGGCATCTTCATATCAAAAGTTCAATATCTGGGAAACATTGTCTCAACTTAGACTGCACTGAGCGCCAAGCATCAATGACTTTAACACAGAGTCCACTGCTCCTTGCACGGCTGTCTGTCGGCTTGGAACACAGGCCCATCAAGTGTATCAGCTTGATCTGGGATGTTGAGGTGGAGACAGGTCTCTGTAAAGACGCAGCACAACTAGGGTTGGGCACCAAGAACCGGTTCCAAATAGGTATAATAATGAAAGAGTGTACAGTGTTTAAGTTGTTGCGCCGCTCTCTACTACCGTCGCTTCCTCCACTTCGGACAGTCAACCATCAGCCAACAACTCCTCGTTGCAAACGGAATCAGGTACATGATAATTATGATTGTCTTATTCTTAACAGACTAGCTAAAGTTATAGACTACCAATTGCTAAAACTGTGTCAAATCTGTTCATAGTTGTTAAAAGCTCGCAGAGTGATGCTAACGCCAGTCTGAGCCTGCTGCTTCTGCTGCTACGCTAGCCAGCCAGCGACCCCAGCCAGCAGAGACGTTTCTTCGACTATGCAAAAGAGGTTGGTGTGACACAAGGCGAGGGAAACCAGGAAGGTGTGGAGACTGAGAGCGAGGAGGAAGAGGAGAATGTAAGTAGATTACTGAAATTATATTTGGTATGTTATTCTCAGTCATGAAATATGTTTTTTTTTTTTTTTACTGATAACTGTTCTGTGTTTGTTTAGCAGCCTCCTCCTTCCAAACAATCCAAAAAGTCTCCACTAGAGGAGCTTTTTGCTGAGGAGGATGCCATGAAGAGGACCTCACAGGAGAGGTTGATGATGTCCATGGACAGTGGCGTGCGCAGACTTTTTGAAGGGCAGGGGCGAAAAGAAGGGCACTTAAGGGCGCATTTTGGCTCCCAAGAGGACACTTTAGCGCGCGTTTTGGCTCCCAAGAGGGCACTTTAGCGCGTGTTTTGGCTCCCAAGAGGGCAGTTTATCATGTTTTAACCAGCCAAGGGGCAATTTAGTGTGTTTTGCCAAACAAGAGGGCACTTTAGCATGCCTTTTTGGCTCTCAGGAGGGCACTTTAGTGCGCGTTTTTCAACAATTGGGCCACAAGGGGGGGCGACTGTTTTATTTTGTTTCATATACATCCACCTGGGCTGCAGCGCTTTGTTTTTTAGACTGCTGCCAACTTGTAGTGTTATTTCAGCAAGTTTCAGTTTTACAGTTACAGTTGGGGACCCTTGTAATTGAATACCCTAGTTACAGTACAGCAACCAAATTAAACTGTATCAACTAAGTCAACTGGCAATGTGAATAAATAAAAATGGCCAGTGTAAAGGCTTTTTCAAATGAAAAAATTCTCCTGTGAAATCTGTGAACTGTTGACCTGCACAACTCAAAGAATCGGAATCGAGAATCGTTTAGAACCGGAATCGAAATTGAGAATCGGAATCGGAATCGTTAAAATCCAAACAATGCCCAACCCAAAGCACAACAGTCTCTGACATGAAGCTCCCACATACACCTGACATGGGTGTTTTCACATTGTACTCCCCCTCCATTTAACCAACCAGATTCTTCCAAGATCACTATCAGCCAATCATGTCCCTGCTGTCAAACATGAAACCGCTCTCCTCTCTGCTGTCAGCTGTCTTTTCAGGCATTCGTGAGACCCTCCTCCGCCCCATCCTCCTCCAGCTCTTTATCAACTGGCTAGGTTCTACCCACCAGGATCTTCCTCCTTCCATCACCATAACCATGCTCTACACTCCATCAGGGTTGTTTTTATTATTCTACGCACAAATTCATCACCGCCCTAAATATTACTTAATCACGATGGAGTCTAACTGCCAAAATTTCTCATTCTTTTACTAGCCATGGCAATAAATCTTCATGTTCACTGAAAAAAAAAAGCAAAAAAAAAAAAAAAAAAAACAGTCTCCCCAGATTGAAATCCTGTTGTTTGGCCAGCCTGAGTCCCATTTGTCCATTTTATTTTCCTGCAACCAGACATTAGCCAGGAGCAGCCTTAAATCCAAGGATCTCTCCCGTTCTCCTCCCTGGGGCGGTCCAGCTGGTCAGGTCGGATGGTCAGATGCCGTGGGCAGTGATAGTTTCTGTCCACCGACTTCCTTCTCCATTGTTGATGAATGTATTTCTGTCACAGATACATACGTGTTTTGGCAACAAAGCTGGGAAAAAAAAATAACAGTTAACTTGAAGGAGCTACTGGCCGCTGTTGCCATACTCTTCCATCATCGTGTAAGCTGCCATTAACACGAAGCTGAAAATGTGTCACTAGGTTCCTCTGTATGTGAGGCTGTTCAAATGTACGAAAGCTTAAACAGTGTGAAAGTAATTACAGTAAATGTATAGACATTTCAATGTATGTAGGAATCAATAATGTGCGAGCGTGAGGGTGAATGGGTGTGTAGCTTAGTGCATACAACGTGTCCTCCGCCTCGGAATTCACGGGCAAACAGACACTGACATGACCGGTGCTAACGTATCTTCTAAGGCCTACTACATGTATTTTTAATATCCCTTGAAGTGCTGCCTGTCTTGATGATCATGATGTTCTTCTACGTCCTGAGTTGTACATTGTGCTGTTAGTGACTGAGCTTATGTTCTGTATGCAATATTGAGACAAGTGATTTCTGCCATTTAAAGGACATTTTGCATGCTGACACGGATGTAATTAAACCTCATCACTGACCTGTTGTGTGAAAGGTGTTTGACCAAATAATGGCTGTTTATGGCAGTCTTGGCATTTCTCTGTGACATGAAGTTCTCAGTCTTGCACATTATACGTTTCATTATTATGAAAGAACATGCAATCCATCATCACGCACTACATTATGGATCCGTAATGACTGTGTTATGAGGGTGTTACCCACACAATTCCTTCAGAAGGTACTCACTGCCTCAAGGTTTAAGACGTTGGGCGAATTGCACAGAAGATTATTAGATCATGATCATTATGCCTGTAATGAACTCATAAGCTGCTTTTAATGTCTAATGACCAGTACTTAGAAGAGTGGGGCACAGACATTCACCAAAATACAGGACATGAGGTATTGTGTTCTTTTGTGAGAGCTCCACAGAAACTTCACTTCTTTACCTTGGGGACGTGATTTATATTCTAAAATTATCTAGTAAGTTGAAGGAAGTTGAGAATATAGGTATGTCAGTGTTTTTATTCCTGGACCTACATGACAAATGCTTCACCAATTTATGCAGCTGACACCTCCTTATTGTGGACGCTGGCTCCTCCAGAGGATGACTTTGTGGCCTTCTCAAATCCCTGATCACAAATCCTCCACTACCTCGGTTATGTAGATGCGAATACAGCCACAGAGCCACACCACCCAAGCAGGATTTATGCCGGCTTTTCGGCCTCATGCTGAGCTTCTAGCTTGCTGAACCTGAGTCCTCCTTTCTCATGCCTCATCTAATACAACTCCCAGTGGCACGGACAGCTCCACAAAATAAACAGTCCTTTGAGTATTGCGCCAGGATACAAGGTCAAATGTCAAATCGTTGCTGACTGTCTGAGCTGAGAATACACTGACCTAAATCTACCAGTATTCCCAAATCCCTGGTTTACCAAAAACGTCCTACCACGTGCTTCCACAGTAATATACCTCATTCAACATTCAAAGCCAGAGGTTCAGGGCTACTCTCTCAAGGGCAGAATCATTCATTTATGTTTATGTATTGTCATGTGCTGCTGCCAATGGCTTTACAGCTCTATCAGCAGAGATTTGGATCATCACAACACACTTGCTAATATTTGCAGTTACAGAGCTTTGGTCCTACGGGAATTCAGCAAAAGACAAGTCCACACCAGCACCATGAGTGCTGGTCATTAGTTCAAACACTGGTAGAGACGGTTCAACAGAGGTAAGCTTAACCATGTTGCTGCCAAGAGTGAGAAAATAAGACTGATATCGCTCTCATGTCTTTCCAATAAATGTGAAGAGATAGCCTGCTGATGGTGAACTTTTCATACAGACAGTTTCCAACACTAGCCCTAGAAACCAAACTGTGGTTCTCTGTGGTGGAATTCTCACGTTTTCAGCCACCATAGTTACCAGTTTAAGTGTTTTTTTCATGTTCTACATTTCATACCCCAGTCTCAGGCCCAACAGGGGATAGAACTGAGTAGACGTAATTTTGGGGGGGGAGACAGGGGACATGTCCCCTGCACTTTTTCAAAAGGCCGTTTTGGTCCCCTGCAGTTTTTACCGTCCAAAAACCACGTTAGGCTATATTTAACAGAGACACGTCAAGCACTAGGACCAAGCGGGAAACGGCCGCTCAAGCTGGAGCCTGTTTCCCTGAGTTTAGACCCACCCACAAGCTCCTCGATTGGCTCTGCCGTTTCTTGTGTGATTGGCCGTCCCCGCTGTCACTCCATCTTGCTTGCACACCGGTCTGCTAGTTGCTCAGTCCACATTAATCTGTCACTGTAAATTGAGCGTTTGTTCTGCCTGGGTCACGTCAGCTAGAAGGAATGTAATATCAGAGGTTTCATTTACATTAACGTTTGAATCGGTGTCCATGTGTGTTTGGTAATTAGGCACAGCCAGGATGTAAATTACCAAATAATAGCCGGGGCGTTTATTTGTTTCAATCACTTAACAGACCAGGCGTTTAATTCAGTAGTTGTGCGTCTTCTGCAAGTGAAGTTGTTGCGGCGTAGGAAATGATTCAGCCAACCAGCACTCGCTGCAAACTCCTCATCTCTGCTGTCACTCACGGTGGCGTACATTTGTTCCACCATCGCCCTGATCATTTTGCGGGACACTCTCTCGTGACGTGCCCGTTTGCAGATAACTTATCCCCGCATGTTTATCTCAGGCTCCTCGCTAGACTTCTTCCTCCCTCCAGCAGGCAGCCTGGCCCTGTTGCTGTCCTCCCCGGACAGACGCTGAAGCTCTGTTTCTCTCACTATCTTGGAGTCGACAGAGAAACGTCTAGCGGCTGCTTCTCCCGAGTTTTCCTCTGCATATTTTACGACAGAAAGTTTAAATTTCAAGTCGTACTTTTTATTTTTTTGCTGCACCGGAGCCATGGCAATCATCAGTGTGATACTGACTGACAGAAAGCAAGCACAACATATGAAAAAGGCGAAGAAGAAAAACGTGCAGTGTCAGTAGTCACGTCTTCTTCCTTGATTAAAATAAATAAATAAATAAATTAGACTCGGCATTTATTTGGAACAGCGGTTTATCAAAATATACAACAGATTTTAAAAAAGCTTATATTTAATGCTGAAGAGATACACTTATTTTCACGTGTTATTTTTATGTTGAAAGGCAGCAACTGTTTACAAAAAACACCAACAATGAAAGATTTAGGGAAAAATACAGTAAAACCTCAGATAACAAATGTGATTTTATACATCCAAACTCATGAGAATTGTGAAACTAAGTTTTTTCCTCTATAAAATGAGGTCTGTTTACCATATATTCCAAAAATAAGCGTAAAATTGGTGGTACTGAGTTGGAGTGAAGTTGACTAACAAGGTGAAACACAGAATTGGGTGATAATGTTTTGCTACATGCTTCACAACCAGTCAAACCAAATAAGGGAACAGCAAACTTAAAAGTAGCAATAGAAATCTAGAAGAACTACTAGGAAACACAGTGAACTGAAAGAGTTGGAGTTTTATTAAAAATACTTGTGTCCCCGCCACCTCTGAAATCAAAATTTCATCCTTGACCAGAACAACCACTAACTGCTGCTAACTAGAGCTGCTGTCGGCTAGTGAGCTCAGATTGCTATAGAGCTAGCGGTGCTGTTAGCCTACTCTGCCTGAAAGCTTGGAGTGGTGTTGTTGTTTACTATCAGACCTGTTGATTTAGCATGCTAAATTCAATAGATATTTCTGCACCACATTACATAGGCATCTTTTAAATAAGGCTGTTACTTCTCCTCATTCTGTTGCAAATTTTTTTTTACCAAATTTCCTACATGTTGCACATTTAATGGTACTGTAGACTTCCTGACTGTTCTTGAAAAAGGATTTTAAAAAAAGAAATGCAATGACTCATTGTTGATGCTGCCATGGATGTGTCAAAAGAACACCACCAGAGCAGTATCTGTACAAAACCACAACTTTATAACTCCATTCAGTGATTTGGGTGAAACTAGGTCATGTTTTACGGAGAAATTTTGAGTTTTCCCTCTCTTGCCCTCAGGCTGCTCTGCCTTGAGCAACTCTGGACAGAAAGCTTTACTTGTTGCAAAAGTAACTGCTTACAAACACGCTGCTAACCAGCAGTTTTTCAATGAACACATGAGGCGATTTATGGAGTCTCCTCGTAGACAGATAATGGTAGCTTTGTTGCTAAAATAAGTGCTGACTGGTGCTGAATGTAGCTACAGTTTGCTGGATAGCTGTCCTGACTCAGCCCTGGGGTGCCTAGAGTCAAACCTGTCCCAGTCCAGCCCTGTTCACTGGGTGGTGGGGCGGGAAGTGCATTCTATGCTACTGGCTTCTGTAAATGCCATCCTGTAAAGCATCCACCACAAGTCCCTCCTGAGCTGCCTGTTTTTACAGGAAACATGTCATATGATGAAGTAAAAAGCACTCTATTAGCCATTTCATGGGGACATTAAGTATAAAAATGGTAATTTGTGATTTTACAGGAGGTTGTGTGCTGGATTAGCCAATAAACTCCTTAAAAGTGTTTTTACACTCCAGTTATTGTATAGACACAGGGCAGTTGCTAGGAATTCTGGGCCACCTGAAAGAATATCGGTGTGGGACCCTCTACCCCAATTATTGCCACCTTCAATTTTCTTGTTTTTCAGTATTCTTGACGGTGCCTGGTGTAATACACCCAATTTGTTTCCTTTTTTACAATTAACGACTTAACAAGTCAGAGTATGATTATGTAAATGATGTATTATTAGTTGTCTTATTCTCATTTCACTGATTTGCAACACGTTATTACACCTCTGATTGCAAATACATTTTCAATTAACCACTCAACAAATAGGTAGTGGGTCACTAATAAACCAAAACAGCCAACCAGTGTGTACATCCCTCACTCACCATCAAAGGCATCACTGGACTGCTGGGCTGAGCGTCTGCTGTGGGGTCAAACTCAGATGAAGCAGCTACTGCTGATTCTGGAGCAGCAGAGCATAAAGGTTTATTGTTCCATTATATATATTGTAAACATTATATGTTATGTTTAATGGAAAAAATGATGCAGAACTAACCTATTCTTGGACAAAATCTAAATGGGCTTCTTAGTACCATAGCTCTAGGTGGACAGCTTCACTTTACCAGGCAAAAAATATTTTTAGACCATTCAAAAGTCGGTGTAAACTGTCCAGAATTCTAAATAGTCTCTTTTACTTTGTTGTTGTCAGCTATTATGGTGTCTTTTATTGTATACTGCTACGAAAACAAACAAATCTTTGAACATTTAACTTTTTGTATTTAGGCTTTTCAAATGTCCCACTAATAACACATTTTACAAGACCACATGAACACATCATGATAACGTAACTGACCTTCGTCAGATGCTCATAATTACTGAGTAGAACTTGAATGCGTCATAATACAATTCAATGCAGCCTCTGAATTAGGGGTGGGCGATACTGCAAATTTTGGTATCGATCCGATACCAAGTAAATACAGGGCTAGTATTGCCAATACCAATACCGATACCGATTACCGAAAATTCCTGATCAATTAATGATTTTGTACTTTATTTAACATATTAAATCTCTAACCAGCATGTAGCCTAAATAGGAATACTAATACTAACAGATACACAAAAGGGTTATTATATTCTTGAGGTAGGTTATATATCTTAATATAAGTATATATTTTTGAGTTACAGTTACAGTGAACCTGAGCGAGTGGAGTGAGAGAGGTGAAGAGGAACGCTGCGCTCACACAAACTCTGTGAAGAAATACAAGTGATTTGCTGAATTTATAGAAGAGAAACTACAACAAAAATATTGATCTCATCACGCTGGTATCGATCCGATACCAATACTCACCTTGGTATCGATACTATCGATATTTGGATCGATTTGCCCACCCCTACTCTGAATGGGCGCATACTGGAGCACTGTCCGACAGTGATATGTGTGAAACACACAGTCACTGTAGTAGCCCCTAAATTAGTCACGCTCAGTTATAGCTACTCTAGGAACCGTTGCTCTACAATGAACTGGCGACTTGTCCAGAGTGTAGCGCGGCCAGATGACAGCTAACGTAGGCTCCAGCCTGCGCCCCGTCAAAGGTAATGTTACAGATATTAAATTAATGAACAAGTAGGCTAACTGTTTCAGCTGCCCTCGGTAGTTTTACTCTCACCATTCTTAGAAAATAAGTTGTTGATGTCCTGGGCCCCTGCTCTGCTGCTCCTACTCCTGGCCTGCTTCTCAACTCTCTTCTGGTGTCCGGACTTGTACTTTTTGGGGGGCATCCTAACCCTGCTGGAGTTCGCTCGCACTCACTTAATTCCGATGAGGAAGAATCATGGGAAGAACGAACCGCGGTGTGGACCAAACCATTTTTTAAGAAGGGGCTAGGGGGGTTATTGAAATGATTAAAATTAGAATATTGTATGACTTGTGGCTTTGTTTTAATTCGGATTCATTCGTATGAATATATATTAGTTCAGTGTATGCATAACCATTTTGTCATAGAGGCTACTGGGGGCTGTGTGTGGGCCCTATAGCGGGCTGTGGGCCCTTAGAATTGTCATTACCTTTCCCCCCTATAGTACTGTAGGTACTGTACTGTATAGACATACAAGTTACTACCTGTCAATCAGTCAGTGACTTTTAAAGGTGACGAACGGAGAGCAAAATGATCACACAAGCACGCTTATAGTCTCACATCTGGTAAATCTTGGACAGATTAGTACTGCAGGTTATCCTTCTGTTTCCTTCTGTTGACAGACTTTACACCAGGCTTATGTTTAACACACAGACATTAGAAGGGTGTCATTATTTGCATAGCTCCTTCAGTGGTGGTGTAGTGATTTCCCTAAAATGATATCCAACAAAGAAACAAACAGGACCAATCGGATGTGATGTTGCCATTTTCTGAGAGATATCTAATATCTCTGTGCTGCTCCACTGAGCAGTGATGCTTCTGTACCCGCTTCCTCCTTTCTAGTTGCGTTGCTTTCTTGTGGTGTTCCTTTTTCTAGAGCAGATCTAGATCTGCATCACCCTGTGTACGTACAGCTTGTGCTGAACTGCCTCTTCCGAGTTTGATTTCCGCTCAGTAATGAGATGCTGCACCTGTACTGTCATCCTTCCACTCTGATGGCATCAATTCCGATCAAATTCAGCACATTTGAATCTCCCCATTCAGCTACACAGAGGTAACTCCAAAACTAGCTATACTCCAAAAGGAAACTATGAGGCATTTCCAGACAAATGAGATAATCATTCTCTAATGTATCATTGACCTCTGTGTGCACTCTCTGTTTTCTCACAAATATTCTCCTTTTCCAGTTTTCATATTTTTTGATAAGATGATGCTCCTGGGTTGGGGAAGTTATTCAACCTCCTGGGATCTCATAACACCAATTGTATCATATCAAAAGTGCATCATCATTCAGAAAAACTAATGCTTCTTTCTTACAGTCGTAACTGTAACATTTTCCTCCGCCTTCTTACCCCACCCACAGCTCACTTTTACAACCTAACATTTGTATGCTGTTGTATAACGAGAATAAGACTGGCATAACTTGAAAACAGACTTTTAACTGGAGGCCATCTTGCGATGGGCTCACACTAGCCGCTGCTCCTGTCAACATGTACATGTATGTCTTCATTTTAATCTCAACTACACACCTGTAAAACGTTATTACTGCGTCTTGCACGGTTGTGACGTTATCATGGTGACACAAAATCTTCTCTGGTGGTTTATGTTATATTATGTGTTCCCAGGACCACATTGTGTCATGATGACACACACACACAGACTCACAAGGTTGATAAGCAGGATTTTAATGACGTTCATGAACCAGGGGCGGTTCTAGGGGGGGGCCAACAGGGGCCAGTGCCCCCGTAAATCTGAGTCTGGACTGGGAGTCTGTATTAATAACACCATGACAGATTTCTTGCAATGATTTTGTTCTGAAGGGAAAGGCAGAAATAAAGTGTCTCAGCAGTTTACTACCCAATCAAAATTGCTGAAATTGTAAACACTGCTTTGTCTGAATGAGGGATTTATCCTTTTATCCGGGTTGTATGTGCCCCCTTACAAAAAAGCCGACCCCAACCTGGCCCCCCTATTAAAACTGGTCTAGAACTGCCACTGTCATGAACAGCATGAAGATCTCTGAGTTGTTGAGTTGACTGACTTAGTAGTGAATGATGTTAAAATTTGTGTAATCCTCTATATTTCTGCTTGTTTCGGACATTTGTTTGTATCATCGCACTTGCACTGCTGTGCTACTATTAAAGGGGATCTGCACTGATTTTACACATCAAAGTCTGTTTGCAGGTGTTGACTGCATGTGTGAAAAAAGAGTTGTATCTTTTCTTCTTTTTTTACTGCAATTTTGTGGTAGCATATAGGTAGAAAGAAATTATTTATTAGTACTGAGAAATTCAAAGCAACATGACAAAGATTTAAGGCATTCGAGGCATTAAGCAAAGATTCTTTTAAATGTGTTACTCAATTCTTTGAAAAGGCTTGCTAGACCAAAAAGAAAAGCCTCCAAAATAGTAATAGGTGTAAAATGAGGCACAGGACATAGAAGAGTTGTCAGTTCCAGAGCCCAGCGGAGTCTCCTCTCCTGTTTACAGTGCACAAGATGACTTGTGATTTTTATGGAGGCTCGTGAAAGCAGCAAGGAGGGCCAAATGAGTGTGTGTCTGCAGGCATGAATCAGTTTTTTTATTTTAGCTTATGTGCCTTTTTAAAGAATACAGTTTAAATGTGTGTCGTGTCACGTCATCGTCTGTAACCGCTTTATCCCTTTTTCAAAAGGGTCGCGGGGGTTGTTACCCCTCACTGATGGGGACAGAATCTACACACACACTCTGCAAAAAGGCATTCCAAAGTTCAGTCAACCAAACTTTTTCAGTATGAAGTAATGCACGCCACACACCCAGATTTCTTTCTTTTGTGGTCTTCAGATCCAACATATGGCGACTAAAGTGACACGTGACAAAGTGTCAACCTTTTTTCACGTCGGTCAGAGATGATGCAGAGGTTATACCTTAGCATCTATACGAGACACACTGAGCTTTGACTAACTCTTAAGTTAAATCCATCCGAGGAAATATGAGACGACTGCAGTGAAAGCAACACAGCGACAAGGTCTCAAGAGCGGTGGAGGATCTCACCAGGTCATTGTTGTGCCTAACCCTAACCACACACAGGATCTTCACCCAGGAGACCAGAGTTTGTGTTTTGTACGAAACCAAAATGTCAACAATAATTTCCGAAACCTCACCGAGACGTTTATGGCCCTAAACCTAACCTTTCTGGCAGAAAAGCTTTGTGCTTCACACAGATGCTAAAGAATACCTTGTTCATCTGTATGAGATGCACAGACACATGACAAAGTGGTGCTGCTATTTGATAACCTGGAATGAGAACGCAATGGCTGATACCGTCTTTTTCGTTAGGGAAAGCAAATCTTAGATGGTATAAAACTAATCTAAAATGATCAACATCTTGACTTCAAAAACTTTTCATCTTGACAGCTTTAAGACTATATCTGTGCTTTAAAAGTGAACTCTGTAAAGACAAAAACGGTGTATCAGACCAGATCCAACTCACTGGCTTGTTTCAGTGGTAACATGATGACAGATCTGCTTTCAGAGTCTCATCTACCACCTGAGCTGAGTAACAGTAAACAAGGAATATTGATGGCGGGGGGACGTTCACAACATCCGATCAGGCCTGACCTCTTGGTCCTAACTGGGTCATTGCTGTCTTTGTAGTTTTTCAGGAATCACACCATTTCTCAGAGTTTTGAAGGCCAGTCAAGCATCTATGAAGATTCAAATGGCTGGACCAAAGACATTTTCTACCCGGAAAATCAAATAATTTTTACCTGCTGTGGAGCTCATGTGAAGTGCTTAGATTTGTAAATTAAAGCAGTAGCAGATAACTGTACGTGAGTCAATGTGGTCCTTCTGCCCGACTGTGTCTGTGCCTCTGAAACCCGCCGGCTCTATTTATCTCCGTCTGCCTGTGGATCCCTCTGTGCCTGCCTTTCTACTCTTGTCTGTGAAGCTGAAAGCTAATGAATTAACATCTACCCACACTGCACTGCCTAAGGAGTTCCTAAGTACTCCATCACCAGACTAGCTTCTTACTCACTTCCACTAAAGTGGCTTATAGGGCCTTAAGTTTAACTGGAGTTACTTGTTTCTTTTACTTAAGGGTATCTAAAGGAAAGTTCTTTCTCTTACCTCTACTCAACTTGCACTCTCCAGTGTTTTTATTGGACAGAAGTTGGTCCAGACCTGGTTGCATTTGTCATTGTCACTATGTCAGCCTGACACACTGTTAGCTCTGTTGGTATTCTATCCAGACCATCTTCCCTCATGTCTACCTGTCAGTCTCTTTCTCAACCGTCTTCTTTTGAGCATTGATTGATTCAGCAGTTTGATATATTTTTTAAAAGAAGTAAAGGGTCAAACCATGTTAATATAACCCATAGTTACATATCACATAGGCAACATTATCTACCTGATGTCCTTTATCAATAGCCTATATGTTGTCCACTTAAAAGCAGTGTAATGCTTCCACTGTATAAATTTCAATATTCTGCTACATCTAGGTGGTGTATTTTGTTAGATATATAGTCAAGCATCCATGAAGATTAGATAGATAGATATATATATATATATATATATATATATATATATATCCTGCTATATATAAAAGGATCAAATGACTACGTGTAATGTCAAAAGAGTCCCCCAACGACACAATGCCCTCAGCTCTAAGAGTTTTGGTGGTAGCTGGTTATTCCTTATATTTCTGGCCCACAACCTTACAGTTCTAGTTCACTCTTGTTGCTTTCATCAGTGTTGTTTTGGCTCAAAGCAGCAAACAGCAGACGGATAAAATTAGCCACTAGCTGAGGAACACATTGAGAGCTTTTAGCTGCTAAAAGAGCCAGATATTTCCCTCCGGAGTTGGTTGAGAGCTAAATGTAGAATGAATATCAGGCAGCCAGAAAAACAACCCTAAATAAAAAAGATAATGTTGCTTCATAACTCCTGGATGTGCATGCAGGCAACAGTTTACTTCTGTAGAATACCCACAGATTAATAGCCTCTCGGTGAACTCTTCTTTTTACTAGCTAGTATGACTTAGCTAGTCATAAGCTATCCAGCTGTGAGCCCCTTTAACTTGCATTTCAAACTGGCTATAGACAACATTTTTGCTTCTACTTGTAACAGTGTAAAAGAGGTTCAGATTTAAATTCAGCTAAATGGGACTACGCCATCTGCTCTCTCAATTTGTCACTGCACTTTAGTTACGTAGCAAAGGATTGTGGGTGGTCCTCAGACCCGGGAAAAGATCGACTGTAGAGGTAATGTTGTCTGAAACTTTTGAATGAAATAAATGAAAACTGTCTTATTAGCCGAGTGGGAGTCGGGCTGTGTGTACTTGTATATTGTGTGTCCTGGATTAATTTCGCCATGTTTTTGTAAGTTACCGCTGTGTATTTTTTATGTTTTGTCGCCAGTGAAAACTCCGTGCTAATGCTAATACTAACGCTACCTTGGTGCTATCCTTTCAGACTGAGCTCCGAGAACCATTACTGATCCATTTTCCTGTCACCCAGGTGCCCAATAAAACTGCTGTCAAACGTGAACTGCTCCGAGTGATTCCTTCAGGCAGAAGACATCACACAGTGGTCACATACTTATCATTTTTGAATACTGGTTGCACAGTGGAATGGCCCCTAGAATAGACTGGTTTCCCATAAGCACCTCACTGTGGCTTTTTGCCGGCCATATGGCTCGACTTGTCCCGCAAAAATGAAGGATGAAAGTGCAGAGGCATTGCTTTCCCCGGTCGCTGCCCCGAGATAATGGTAGAACAACTTGAACAAGACTGGCACTCAGTAGGGCGCATTCCTCAGCCAAGGTTCAACAGTACTTATACCATGGTCTGGGGGAATACTTGATTCTGATTGGCTGCAGGGTGTCCATTAACCCCTGATATATGGACACCTACTAAGTAGTTCCAGTCAAATTGACTGTTCACCGCTGTAAATTAATGCGCTAGCTGGCGTATCAAATCTTAATATTTAATTTCCAGCACTGAGTTCAGTCTGACTGTCAGTCCTTCAGTGTCTTATCCTCTGATCACCACAGGGTGGCGACTGTAACACACAAGCTGCAGAAAGTTCACTTCCCCTCTAAACTTACTGCTACGCGAATACGCTGTGCAACTCTCTACTTCAGGCTGTGGCCACAGTAACGTTACACACGGCCGGTCATTTGTTCGTGAAAATCTTGCTATTGATTTGGGGACAATGACATGACTGGTTAGTTAGCTAAGCGTGTTAGCTAGCATACTGTCAAATTATATTTACTGTTTGTCAACCGTATGCAATGTTATTGACTTTGAATCTTGCTAGCATAGCGTTAGCTTTCTGGCTCATCGCTGAGCGGACTAGAATATCTCCCGTTGCCAAGTCGTATCTATGGTCCGTCCTATTTACTGGAGGAGTGAACAACGCTTCCGTTGCACAAGAATCTTACGGGAGAGTAATGATTGTTCCAGATATTAGTCAAACCCTCAGGCGTTACCAGGGAAACTAACTTATGGCTTGTGAAAAACGTTATATTTTGATTGTAAAACGCATGAAAATGTAAATTAATGGTCCGAATTTCTTTTCTTTGGCAAGTGACCATGGTATAAGCGGGATAATGCCCTTCGAGGTGTCCATAAACAGAAGTTAATGGACTCCGCGTCGTCCATTAACTTCTGTTTATGGACACCTCGTCGGGCATTATCCCTTACCTAAATAAGCCTGATATTTTTTTTTTTTTGGATCAGAATCCATACACTGTTCCCTGAGAAAAGAACAAATGGTAAAGAAAGACACAAAAAATTCTTTGGTCCCTCCCTTTCTCCTGACCAACACCAAAAGTTAATGGGGTCAATTCTAGGCCAAAACCCATCCTTGATCCTACTTATTAATACAACCAGGTGTTTTATTCTGTCTTTTCAGGGGCCATTTGTAGGTTGAATTGCGGTTATTTTTGACTTTGGGAGTAGCCAGGACGTTAGCCGTAGCCATGTTGCTAGTGGTCACGTTGCTGCAGCGGCGGCAACAGTAGTACCACAGGTAAATGCTGGAAGGAGGGAATTTGAAGATTTGGACTTTTTCACTTTGAGGACACATGGTTGTGATGGTGGGAGAAACTTGAGGAAAAAGAAGCATAAAATTAAACACAGCAGGAGTAGTAACTTTGAGACCGTCAGCTGGGCCATAAAAGTTAGTACCACAGGTGTTCTGGACATGCACAGCTCAACAGGGACCAAATGAAATTCTTCTCCCTCAAAAAAAACCAAAAAACACCTGCCATGTAGATGCTGCGCCTTCTGACGAATACAGAAATCACTATAACGCTCTCATAATAATCTCCTGGAAATCAATAGCATCCCTGAGGTTTTCAATAATATTCCAACAATGAGCGTGTTGTATATTACAGTATTTTTACCTCCTGCGGTGACACTTGAGTAGTCATGCAATACTCCTTTAGGGAATTCAGCGCCCGTGGTAATCAATAATGAGTTTACTATGACCTGATTGTACTGATGGCATGCAGCAGTGGTCTCTCTGTCTTTTTCCCCCCCTCTTTCTACGTCTGACTCTCAAGGGGGGACCCCTGCTAGAGTAGGGGGGGGGAAGAAGGGGAGGGCACTGAAATAGCAATACCCTCCAACAAGGATCACACCTGACACAGGATGTCATTTTCTGGAGTTTCTGCTCTTGTCCCACTGCACCAGACTGGCTGTAAACACACACACACACACACACACATAAAGTTGTCCACTCAGTGTAAACCCTCGCTCACTCGCTTACTCATCCTCTGCAGCCTTTTTCACAAATACGCAGAAAACACATGGCACACACTGGCACACAAACACACACACACACACACACACACACACACACACACACTAGAAAACTCCTCTCTCTCGCTGTCTCACATGCACACACACAAATGATGGGGGAACCATCATGGGGATATTAATGGAGCCAGAGACACAGACGGAGTCAATTGAGCTTTTAATAGAGCAGCTCCTCTTCCTCTGTATGGATAAATAATACAGCAGTCAGCAAATCTAGATCTAGTAGATGATATTGACCTTTGGGGGAGGGAAAGGGGAGAAAGAGAGCGAGAGACGGGACAGTGTAAGCAGCGGAAATGGATGGAGAGATAGAGGGAGAAATAGAGAGTGGCAACAGAGGAATACACAAGTGTCAATAGAAGCGGAGCGCTCAGACAAAGCGTCTTAATCAGAGTGCGACAAAGAGGTGATCAATCACGAGGATGACGATGTGGTTGCAGAGCCGGAGAGGCCCTGACCTGAGCTGCACTGCAGATAGAGGCGACTGGGCAGCACTGGTCCCTCAGAGACTCCCTTTCTTTCCTTTCCTCATCTCTCTTTGTCTTCTCTCTGTGTCTCTGACTGCGCCGTGTCTTCCTTCCCTCCTCCATCTCTCCATATCACCCTCTTTCCATTTTGATTACTCCCCGCCGTTTCATCTCTCTTCCCCTCCCCTCCTTTCTCCCTATATTTCTATCAGCTACCCACCATCTGTCATCCGTTGTCTTCCTCTGTCACCCCCACCCCCTTTCTCCCACTCATTTTCACTCCCTCAATCCAATTCAAGGAGCTTTATTGGCATCATAAGATGAATTTTACTGTCTCTCTGGCTCTTTTTCTGTAGGATTTGTCTTCCTCTTACTAATTCCCCACTTTTAATGCTTCTCCACAAAACTCTGCTGCATCCTGTGCAGGCTTCAGAAGTCATGGTCAGTGTACAGTGTGTCCAGTATGCTCTAGCTCATAAATATTGAAGTCAAGGCCATGTATTCTTTATTACCTTACTTATGAACAAGCGGGCGAAGCCCGGTGCTGCTCATCCTCGGCTTTTTTACAAGCACGGTGGAGGCACGAGTGTAGGGATGTTACAGAACTACCAGCCTTATAAAATGTCTAAAAAGTAGCCTCACAGTTTGCGATGGCCTTGAAAGTGACTTTTATGTGTATAGTGACACCATGTGGAAATGCCTTGTAACCGTATGTGCTGACAATGCTGCAGGAAATACAACTGAAATGCATTTTATCTTGTTTTCTTCTCCAAATTAAAGGTGCACTGTGTAGTTTGACTTATTTTCTATCCCTTAACAAACTAAATACACAAACCTTTTGTTTTAATGACTGAATAAACTGAATAACAAACTGAACTTTAAGAACAAAACAATATCATACCGTTTACTTTGTTTACATGTGGCGGACCCTGTCATCAAGCTTCTAACTAGCTTGTTTTTCTCTGAAAACAGCTTGTGTATTCAGTTATATTCTTTATGTTTCTGAGTTTGTATTATTGATACTGTAAATATTAAAATTCTAAGGTTGACTTTCTTCTCCAAAACCACAAAGAGCCCCTTCAATATCTTTCAATAGAGCCGAAATGCATATTATACCACTTTGAAGATTGAAGAAATAGAAAACGTGTGAATGGATACACTGTGAAACACATGTCTAAGCATACGCTGAGGCTTGTGTTTATGATGATTTTAGATTGGCAGCATGGTGAGGTGGCTTGGTGGTGAATTCATGCTGGTCTTACTGTGTAAAGGAATACAGAAACCGATCCATCTGCATGTCTGCTCTGTATTAAGCACCGTAGGTTATCCTCAAAAGAAGTCCAGAGAACAGCAGGGGTCCATGAGAGTGTCCCAGTAGGACCCCACCACATAAATGAACAACTAAATTGCCTACTATCTATAATTCACCTATAATCATGTCATTATAGCTCCATGCCATTCAGATATTGCTCAGATGACTGTAAACCAATGCAGATCTATGCTTAACATCAGAAATTCTTTCAGATGTTCTTCCTAGAGGCGTGATCAAATGAGGGTCAGACAGGAGTCATCCTATATGTAACTCATCCAACTTGAACTTGAGTCAACCAGGAAAAAAAGCGCCTTCAGGACTGATTAGTACTTTTCCAAAGAGAGAAGTCAGCACTTTGACAGAGGGACTTCTCTGTGTATCCAGGAAGTGACGATAGGGACTTAATGGGGTCGAAACAAGCCGATGGAGGTCGTCCCGTCTCTACAAAAGAAGTTGGGTGGAAGAGGAGCTCCATCACGTTAGCCCGAGACAGAGAGACGAGCGCAGGATGCTGAAGGTCTGGGCCTTCAAAATAAGACCCCCCAAAAAAGATGTTTTATATGACTTATCAGAGGCTGATTTCCTTCATTTCTATAAGTTTCCTCACAACATTAACAATATGAATATTGGCTAAATGTTCAATGATAACAACGCTGGTTAATTTAGTCATTGCTGAGGACCCAATTTCTCGCTGTTTCTGTGAAATGCTACAATTTTGTCCATTTGAGAATACTTACAGATTTACTTCCTGGCCATTTAGTCACAGTCACATACAGATATGCAATGCATGTGCAAGATTGACATAATGAACACCTTCAACACCCCGTCAAAACTGTGCTATAAAAAAGAAGTGCCTATCACTAGGTATCACGTCATTCATTGTGCTTGAATCTTGCAAATATGTAGACGCATTTTCAATGAACTGTCACAAACCAGTTGATAAACAGTTGTGCTGGACACTGTCGGGGCCCCAGGATAGTCGTCGACGCGTCGACTTGGCAAGAATGTGGACATGGGGATACTGGATACCCCTCACTAATGCGACTTGCCATCAAAGTTTTTTTATCTGATATATATAAATTTATTTATTTTTTAAATACCGGTACATATAACAGTTTTTTTTTTTTTAAATGACAGCTCAATCACGCTTACAACTCCAACATGCTTAAACATATTATGAATACATTCAAGTCGGTCAGTTGGCTTACTTTCCCATTAAAAACAATTTAGTGCAACACAGAAATGCAAAGACCTCGCAAAGACAATTTTATTTTGAAAGTACAAAGCGGAACATCCATGTCGCACTGCGGTCTTGACGCTTGTGTCTGGCTGTGGGAAGGTGGTCCTGGTCGAAAAACACCGTCCAGTAAAAGCGACCAACGGGGCAACTTCGCGTGTTTTTGTTCAGTCCCGTCATTTCCAAAACACAGCACGAATCTTCGGAACTGACGCAAAAGGTTGCTGACAATGGAAGTGATGGATTTGAGTTCTTTGTCATCGGGAATAAAGTTGGGAAACTACGAGGTGAAAATGGAGAGCCCAGCTGAGTGAGAGTGGGGTGAGGAGGCTGGGTTTGGCAAAGTTGGGAGTCCTGCCCTGCTGCTAGCAGGCTAGTTAGCACGCTTAAACTGTTCCGTTATCTCGGATAAGTAATGAGGTGAGATGTTTAGTCACTTTTACACCTTCATGTCGGGTCAATTCTGAAAGTTTTAGAGAGTATCATGTTGTGAGTCAGTGCTGCCAAAAATAATAACGGTCAAATGTGTTTTAGACTGAAGCCAAAACATTGACATGAGTAGGGCCTCGCCATTTTTTAATCTTAACTAAACTTGAGTGCAAGTTGGACATAAATGAACTTGTCACCACCGTGTAGACCAGTTTACACCAAGTTTTCAGGGATGTTTCCACTCAGTTTTCTGTTGACACGAGTGAAAAAGTGAAATAAGTTGATAAACATTTTGTACTGAGAACTTAAACAATATATCAGGCAGACTTCCAACACTGAATACTCGGATAACAGTGACCATCTGTGATAGAGCAGCTATTTCTTAACATGGCAGAGCTCTCCCCTGTTTTCTTGGCCATTTCAAAACATGTCTGGGTAGCTGTAATCATAGTTTGGCTGGAAAGTTTTACAATATGGCTTCATCACGCAACTTCAGTACAGAAATGGTGTTTAACTTTGGTGCTAAGATGCTCAGTCTGTTAAGGCTGGTTCCTATTTTTTGCCTATCATTTGTTGGCCTAAATGTTAAGACTGCTCCTGTCATGTCAGCGCTCAGACACAGTGCCCATATGTTTGGTGAGCCAAACCATAATCACTCACATTTCATTTTGTGTTCTCCATTTCAGAGCTTCACTTCGCTGCTCTCCAGCCTGTGATTCTCCAGGGGAGCTGCTTTATCTGCAGCAAGACCAAAGCTGACATTACAGCGTCTCCCAATGGATCGAAGCGGAGTGGATGATCTTATTTTCTTTGGATGGTCTGCGTGACTGTGTCTGCATTTCTCCAAAAGGCAGCCACATTTAAGCTGGTCTTGCTTCCTCCCCTGCCCCAATCAATAATTTTCTTGTTGATAGCATGAATACTAACTAATTTTCTCTCAAACATTGAACATATCACGCTGTCTGAAATGGGGCCCCAGTTGGTTCTTCAAGGGGCTTGAAGTTCCCCCTTCCTGCCAACAGTACAGCCTGGCTGTATGTGCGAGACCCACCAGCAGAGGCCCGTGAAGGAACTTGTTAAAAGACAACCAACAATACAGCACTTGCTGATGGAGCCGAAATACACAATGTGCTTGGCCAAAATATATTCATGAACTCTTGGACTTTTTAAACTGGACTTAAGTGGACGTATCAGGTGTATTCATGAACTGTGATGCTGATGCCAGCTCATCAGGACTTGAGTGGGTATAATCAGCTTTATTCATGAACCCCCTGTCTGAGTCTGGGTACGGCCTGGATGTTGGATACCCTGAGTGTGTTGAATCAGCTGTTGCGGTGATGAGGCAGGGCTCCTGGTGGCCTGTGAGGCTGACTGGGCAGCGGCCCAAGGTGATGTGATGGGGTGCAGGAACAGTAAGGTCCTCCCTGAGCCTCCAGGGGACGTTCAGTTGGACCTGGTCAAAAAGGTCAGTAAGACAATGTTTTTTACTAGTACTGACAATAATATTGTTAATACCACAGATACTGTGACTGTTCACAACGGCAGCAGTAGAACCACTACTCTCATGTTCACCACTACCAGCATAAGCATTGATAATAATACATTTTATTTACTAAAATAAGTAAAAGTGCAATGAACAGTAATTTTCTTTATGGGTCAGTTTATTGAATATTTTACTTGTGGAATAGTCCTGGTGAACTTTGGTGCAGTACATGTGTTTCTTCCTGTTGATGAACAGAAAATGAATCAATCTATTCTGAGAACTTATTAATCACTAAGTCATGCCTGTGCTTTCAGCCTAAATATAATTGGGTTCTGGACTGTTGGTCAGACAAATCAAGACATTTGATTATGTTACAATGAAAATTATTATTTGCAGCCCAACTACACACAGATACCTAATTGTTATCTATAAACTACTGATTAATCAGCTGTTTGCTTATATTAGCAGATATATCAATGTGTATATTCACTGGAAAGTCTTGAGAAAACCACAATTACAGAGTACACTTGAGAGCTATGTCAAATGTCCTACTTAGTTTACTTTGGGCAAGATTATGCATGTATGTGTTTGTGTTAAAAACTAAACACATTTGATATATTGGTCTCGCATTTCTACGCAATTGGCATATATCAACATCAGTATGGGCCTCAAATCCAGTATTGGTCTGGCTATACTTACTATAGGTGGAAGGCCTTACACCCTGAGGATGTGATGAATAAATTACACTTAAATTCAAAACACACCCTCTGGAGTATCTCACTTTCCGTCTCTTTTTCTGGCAGCGACATGAACTGGCGATAGTATGCTCAAATATGCATATTTGCGACACCGGTATATTATCACATTTAAATGATACTTGCCATCTATTAAGCAGGACAGATTCTGGCAGAAAAATGGCACCAGCTTGCGGAGCTCTAAGAGGGCCCCAGGGTGCTCTGGGGTCACACTGCAGCAATGACCTGGCTCGCTGACAGGTAGAGAGGGGTGACATTCACCGGGTTCATCTAGGGTGCCTGTCCCAAGGCTCCAGTGCGGTCCGGTCCAGTCAGCTCCATTCAGACGTATTACCATGTTACAACAGCAAAGGTACAAACAAATAATTGATGGAGCAGCGGTAGAAATCCACAACTCCTGTGATTCTGCAAGGTAGAGTTACCGTTTTAATCAACGTAGTCTGGTGGATTTGGGGAGGGCACAGGTGGATCCAACAGCTTCAGTTTCTGCGTCAATAAATCTCCCATATAATCAGTGTGTCCCTGCAGAGAGAAATCAGGGTTTACTCAAACGAAAATCACATCACACTGTTGTCACATTGTCTTCATTATTTTTTGTCCTTTGTCAAATGATGAGGGTGATGACAAGCATAAACAATTAACAGGTCTGCCAGCGGAGGTCAAGTCATAATTCAGCTTGACTTGTGACTCGATGTCCATTTCGCATAGCATGATTGGTTGATGCCTTCATTTGTACATTGAAAGCTCAGAATTCCATCTTGTTCATGCATCCATCCATACATCAGAGTTTATACTGTTTACAACAGATTCTTCTTTTATCCACAGAAAAATATTCAACTTTTGTTCTGCTCTTGTCCTTAATTTGCGTCTGTGATAAAGATGTTTGTAACTGTGTTTTTCAGGTTGATCCTCTCCCACCTCCTCAGACAGATATCTATAAGCACTTCATAAGAGGGGATGGCACTAGGAGCAAGATGGGTGGGGCTGGTGGAGGGGGAGGTGACAAAGCTGACTCCACCTCCCAATATCAGGCCCAGGCCCAGGCCCAAGCCGCCACTCCCACTGCTTCCGCTCAGCCCCCTAAGGACCCATCAGAACTGTCCGACCCTCAGCGGAAGAAGGTGGCAAAATATCGAGCCAAGTTTGACCCCCGGGTCACAGCAAAGTATGACATTAAAGCTCTGATAGGTCGCGGGAGTTTTAGCCGCGTTGTTCGCGTGGAGCACAAGAGCACGCGACAGCCGTACGCCATCAAGATGATCGAGACCCGTTACCGGGAGGGGAGGGAAGTGTGCGAGTCTGAGCTGTGCGTTCTGCGACGCGTCCGTCATACCAATATAATCCAGCTGATGGAGGTCTTTGAGACGGCAGAACGTGTCTACATGGTGATGGAGCTAGCCACTGGAGGAGAGCTCTTCGACCGGATCATTGCCCGCGGCTCGTTCACAGAGCGGGACGCCACGCGGGTGCTGCAGATGGTGCTGGACGGCGTCAAGTATCTCCACACTTTGGGGATCACCCACCGAGACCTAAAGCCGGAAAACCTGCTCTACTACCACCCTGGAGCCGATTCCAAGATCATCATCACTGACTTCGGTTTGGCCAGTAGCAGGAAGAAGGGGGACGAGTGTCTGATGAAGACCACCTGCGGCACGCCAGAGTACATCGCCCCAGAGATCCTGGTGAGGAAGCCTTATACAAATGCTGTAGACATGTGGGCGCTGGGGGTGATTTCGTACATCCTGCTGAGTGGAACCATGCCCTTCGAGGACGACAACCGCATGAGGCTGTACCGGCAGATCCTGAAGGGGAAGTACAGCTTCTCTGGAGAGGTGAGGAGTTCGATCTGTTACACACTTTCACGCACTCTTTTCCCAGTTTTAGAGACATAACATAGACTTGCGTTAATCTCCTGGAGACCTAGTTACCTACTGGTACCCTACTTGCCTTGCCTAACCCGATTTACCTTATGGGGACTCGCATTTTGTCCCCATAAGGAAGGCAAGTCCCCACAGTGTGTCTAGATAACAGATTTATGTCCCCACAACTTGAGAAATACACGTCTCTACAAACACACACACGCACACACACACATGCACACCAGCAGACTTCACCCATATTTGGAATACATTCCTTGCACCACATGAGGCTTTGTCAACAGATTTCCAAGAAGTTCAGCTTTTCTTCTGAGGTGACTTGGTTTCACACAGACACACACATTTTCACACACTTAACCCCTTTACACTCCTGTCCTCACTCCTCATCTCTCAGTTAACATCTGTTTCAGTCCCATGTAACTTTCCGTTTACCTTGCCATACTCGCTGTCATTCAGTTGTTTTCTTTAAGTCAATATGTACGTGTGTGTGTGTGTGTGTGTGTGTGTGTACAATAATTTATGCTCTATCTGTGTATCTACTTAGAATGCTGAGTAGTCTGTTCCTTTGTTTCATAGTGCGGGATGTTTATGTTGCCAGTGAGCTTTACAAAAGGGCCCTTTGGTTAATGTTTGCCCCACATACAGTCAGTCCAGCTCAAATAATAGCCGAGGAGTTTTGTAATATTTAATGCAAAGCAGTTGAATCATCTCAGATTTCTGGGGTTGCGTCCAGATTTCAACTTATCGAGTGTCGTACAGGTGAGATAAGGCCAGAGCTCACACTGTTAATAATTAAAATCACTTCCAGGGAGTATATATTTTAGCTGAAGTCTGCAGCTTAAGTGTAGTAGAACTGTTGGTTGTATAGTTGGCAAGTCGTCCTTGGAATTGGCGAGAGCTCAATTAGTCAACATTTATGCATTTTTTAATATCATATATTGGTTATTTGATTATTTATTTAATTAGAGCGATAACAGAGCAGTCATAATTCTCTGTGAACATGAGGTCAGAATAGGGCTTACAAATGTATATTCCCCAAAAGAACCAGAAACGAGCTGTAATAACAACATTAACCTTTTAAGTTTATATGAAGATCTTCTTAGTAGTATAGATGCCTATTTATATATCCTATCTGATGTGCAGCAGGTTATCATTTATTTAGAGACATTTTCTGGCAACACGGTCAATGTAAAATCCAATATTTATTTATATATAATATCAAATAACATAATAGTATGATATTTATACTTATGTATGAGCTGCAGAGTCGAGTGATATTTCTTTGCGGTTTCCTAACTACGAGCCACCATCTGATGATTTAAATGTACCCTGTGTAATTTAACTATTTGAAATCCTGTATTGTTTACATCCATGTCTGCTGTTTGCAACCTTCTTCTTCCTTATCTTTGTGGGCACATTGCTGTGTTTCTTGGCACATACCCGCCCTCAACTGTCTGTCTTTGGAATAGCTTGTGCATTCAAATACAAACATGAGCAAAATACAAACAAATCAGAGACGTACGCATAAAACCTATTGTTCTATTGCACTACTATTGGGCAAAAACTCCACAGTGAACCTTTAACTGCTCTAGAATAAATGAACAAAGTGGCCTCGAAAATGCTAAACCGCTTGATTCAACATGATATACCACTGTAGACTTCTGAAAATCTGTAGAAATTGAACAGTTAGTTCATTGATAAGTTAGCTGCTCAAAAGAAATATTATCAACAATTTTGATCAGAGATTAAACAGTTTGTCACATAGAAATACCACACATGTGAAACCTCCCAAATGTAAGCAATTATGCCCGTTTCATTGTATGTATAATATATATCTGGGTCCTGGACAGTAGGGTGGACACAAACAACTTGATTGCTTCACTATTTTGTCAGAATGTGTAAACTACACAATCGTTCTATTAATTATTTCCCCACCAAACAATATCGTCCTTTTCTGGTAGTGATTTCTGGTTCGTGGTGTGTTTGGGGCATTCTGTGGGCCTGGTGTGAAGATCTATATCATATAACTGCAACAAGTGCTGCAGATTTCTGTCATCCACTCATTTCTCTGTTTCTATCAAATAATGCTGAGAAAATAATCTTTAAAGAATCAATATATGCCGTGTTCTGCTGTGAGGCTTGAGCATTTATAGTATTTTCAGTGTCTATGAATATGATTCAGACAGGAGATTACAACTATTAATTTCATAACAAGGTCATCTCATGTCCTTGTAAGGATGCAATACTAGAACTTGTATTGTGTCTCTGTATAGCACAGAGGCCTGTGACCTTTAGTTTAAGAGTCCTGAGAGGTGGATCTGAGGTGGGGCAAACTTAAATGTACTCTCCTCAAGGACATGTGTCTTTACAGCTGTGATAAATAATGTTCACATTTACAGCTACGGAGCATAAACTAATCACAGTGTGGACATTATTGTAGGTAGAGGTGAAATGTATGTGTGAGGGTAATATATGTGTCATGTATCTTTGGCCAGCAGCGGTGATTTACCTGCTGTGTGGAGAGGAGGGTAAGTTTTCTACTGGGAGACCGAAAACACAGCTGGTTGCCAAGCAGGACATCATGTACAAACTCTGTGTGTGTGTGTGTGTGTGTGTGTGTGTGTGTGTGTGTGTGTGTGTGTGTGTGTGTGTGCGTGGTGTGCGTGCGTGTGTGCATGTGTTGAAAGGCACGCTGCGTTGATATTCCCAATTCCTGTCTAAGTAGGGGGTAGAAGTTGACTCACTACCAGTCACTGATACTAAATAGAGTCCATGTCTCGGAAAGAGAGTCAGCAGATGTTGCACAAAAAATGCTTTCAGGACATTATGTTTTACATTAGATCTTAGAAACCTGAAATTCTGTTCAAGCAAAATAAATATAAATAGTCACATCAAATCCACTACCCCACACCCTTTATTGAGTCTGACGTTGGCAAATACAAAGACTCATCACTGCAATGGGCTGTATAACATAACACGTAACGCGATCAAATGATACGCTTTTTATCAGGTTAAAGCTTGCGCTGTTCGAGACATTCTCAGTTTTGTGTCACTCTGCTGCCCTCGTGTGTCCAGTGGACTAAGCTCTACTGATGCTGAACAAACTATCAGGTCTCAAGTCCCATCTCACACAAAAAAGTTCTGTCTTTACTGTTTTTCTTTGACGTTCCCCTTTCTGAAGTTTTTCAGTTAGTGTGAATCAAAATGATTTGAAAAGAGTTACATTTCTAAAATTGGATCTTTGAAAATACTATCATCCTATAATAAAGAAGTTTTCATTCTTTTATTTTAGTCTGTTTTTTTTTCCTCACCCTCAAACATAAAGTTTCTCTTATGTCCATTTAATGAACTGTTCATTTCCATGGTCGGGCTTTTGTAACGCTCTTCTCTCCTTTCACATCCTTCTTCTGTGTTTTCTCTTTAATCCTCTTTTTTATTGTTGGATTAGATGTTTTGATGGGAAGAACACAGGTGGAAGTAAACTAAAAGCCACTGTTACAGTGCAATGCAACAATAAGTGGTGATATTAGTTACACCTGTGTAACATGACTTTGCCCACTCATCAGATAGAGAACCACATGTTTAGACTAAGTTGAGTTCTGCCATTGGAATGTCCTTGACCTCATTTAGTTAATTGCAGCCTTGTCTCACATCTGTCTCTCCTCTCCAGCCGTGGCCCAGCGTGTCCAACCTGGCCAAAGACTTTGTAGAGCGGATTCTAACCGTGGACCCCAGCGAGCGGCTCACAGCTGGCCAGGCCCTCAAGCACCCCTGGATCGTCAGCATGGCCGCCTCCTCCTCCATGAAGAACCTGCAGCGCTGCATATCTCAGAACCTCTTGAAGCGGGCGTCGTCACGCTGCCACAGCACCAAGTCGGCCCAGTCTACTCGCTCAAGCCGCTCCACCAAATCCAACAAAGCACGGCGGGTGCGAGAGAAGGAGCTGCGCGAGCTGAACCGTCGATATCAGCAGCAGTACAACGGCTGAGATATGGAGCATGACAGCCAAGGGACTGTAGCCGACCTTGTATTTTTGGGGGGAACAGCACTGCAGTGACTGAACTTTTTAAATGACTCCCACCATTTGAAGTTGCTGTAAGTATTAGAGGCTGAAATGGCTTTAAGCCCCAAATCATTGCCTTTTAAAAAGAAAAGACGACAGTGACTTGACTACATCCATTGCTACCAGCAAAAGTTGAATTATGGTTGACTGCTGCCAATTGAGACTTGAGAATGAGTCAAAAATGATCCTGAAGACAATGTAATCTAAGAGATCCTAAGTTCATGTGTCTCCTCATGAGCACAGAAAAGGACACACTAGATTACATCATCTCTCCATCCATTCCTTCACCTTTTCTCTGGCAGGATGGTGCCTTCCACTCCTTTGCTTTTGTTCCTTTAATCCCTGTGTCTCTACATATTTATTTATTATTGTTGACATGATTATTAGTCTCCATTCAAATGGTCACTGGATAATGACCTTCCACGAGGATCTGTTGAACAGAGTTCTGGGTACTGAAGTTTGTAAGAAGAAAAGGAGGGGAAAACAAACTCCCTTCACTCACTCCTGATCGAAAATTGCTGTGAATTTATTATTGTACTAATTGTACAGACCTTGTCTTAAGATGTGGGTGATGGAAACACAACAGCCACACCCTTAGTGGTCAAAATGAAGGCGTATTTTTTAGTAGTCAATTCTAAGCTTATCTCATCTTGCCATTATTGCTCTCATTGTTTTAAAGCTGTCAAAAGATTGTGAAGCTGTTTGTGTCAGTGTTAAATCTTTAATGTGTCAGAATAGACAATATGCCAGACCACCCCTCTCCGAAAGATTTCTGAGATCACTAGAATCACTCATGAAGGACCTGCTATGATCCCTTCATGTTAGAGCAGTATTACAATAAGTCATTGTCTTTATAAGGATATTTGATCATTTTGGTTGTTGTGTGGTTTTACATTTTCAGTGTTGGTTACAGTTTGAATGGCACATGTTGTATGCAACAATGAGAGCAAAGCTCTTTGTTATAGAGGACCTTTTACAGTTGTACCAGCTCTTTGTAAGTTCAAACTTAGCCTGGTTATAACAAAAATGTTCACTAAGTGGAGATTTTTACATCACTCAGTCGAAACAGGTTGCACCACACAAACTAGTTAGGCAAAGGAATTAGTTGTCACTAAATATTTATTACATTCTGTTCCATAACTGAACCCACTGAAGAAGCTAACATTGGCTTGCTATTAGCTGACGAGTTCAGATTGAGTAGTAAAAAAGATATCGGACCTGACATTTGAAGTATTTAGGTAACTTGGAATTAAGAATACATTTACCAAAAACATATACTTACATAAAAGAGAATTCCAAAATGTTATACCAAAAACGCTAATAATTTTAGCTAGGTTAGCATAATCAGATAGTTTCAACTCATTCAAAATTGCAAAAATACAACTGATTCTGAAAATATGTCATATGAAATAAAGCATTGTAATACATTAACAAAGCATTAAGATTTGGCTTACCACTTTAACCAGATTATTGGAAGGTATGCTACAGTTTATGATGCTACATTGGCTTCCTGTTTACATATCCATTACTTTACTTGTTAAGAACTTGGACATTTCTCAAGTTTCATGGTGTAACCTGGTTTAGTGATTGACTAGTTTGGAACTAGCTAATTATTATTAAAAACTTCACTTACAAAAGTTTGACTGGATTTACAAATAGCAGGTGCAACCCAAGTCCTGCCATTTTGCTAGCTAGCCTCTGTTTCACTATCATCTGTAACTCGGTGAGTTTTTTCAAACAATATATGTTTTATCTTGCAACAACACATCACACCATTTTCAGCCACTGGCATGCTGTCAGAGTAAGTGTCAATCATTCTCTGTCGGGTCACTGTACTTTTACTAGTTGACCAGAGGCTAGGTGAGAGGGCACCTCAGCATTTTTTTCAGTTTCCAAAGGTTGCATGGCACAGTAGCTCTTTGGCAGGTTGTCGGGAGCCAGCAGAATAACAACCGTGTACACTCTTGACCAAAATGCAGGAAACCACTGAAAATATGAGGATGATGTAGAGGTTAATCAAATAACTGTTGCCTGTTGCCATATTGTCTCATGTATATATGATTTTCAAAACATTTTGAATCAAAGAACCAAGCACATCCAACCATGCATTCATAAGTTAGTATGTAAGGTTACCTTTTGTCTGTAAGTGCACTTAAATCTGAGTAGATTCCAAAGGCTGAACGCAGTTTATCAGACCTATAACACTGACAGTAATACAGTAGGTTAAAGCTCTCGTGTTGTGGAATTTCAGCTCGCTTGACCATATATGAGAGATGAAGAAAACTCAGAAGATTTTTCTCCCTCTATAGGTACTACTAGTTCTGCCTTTGTCAGTCTGAATCATGACTAGTCAAACAGTCCGGTACATTTCAAGTGTAGGTGGTCCACATCAGTACATCATAAGGTTCTGTGACTGCTGTATTGCTCATAGCAGTTCATATGATAGCAGTTATCTTAAATGAGACTAGAGTAGGGATTGTGTTTTTGTGAAACTGTGGTAAATTGAAGTAGTAAAAGGCTGTTCAAGCAAAGTGAAATGAATAATGGATGCAACTTTTAGTTTGATCATTATATCCGGGAGGCTGATTGTAATTGATTCATCCCCAACTTCAAATATGTGATATTTGATGAATGATTTTTGAATTTCCCAAAAGAAGCATAACTTCAAGATTTAGGATTGGGATTATTGGACCTTTTATTATTTTTTTTTTTGCTTTCTTTCTGTTTTTGGAAATGCACTTAATCGATAGTTCAGTTACGTTCAAATGTGTTTTTATAATTGCAGCCTTCCTCTGTATTGGACCTGTCCATTGAATTTTCTTGTATTTTGCCCCTCAGAACACTCCCAGTGTTAGTCCGTTGCTACGGTGTGGTCTTTTCTTCTTCATATGAGCATTGTGCTGTGATCCACCCCAGACTTTTAAAGTGTGTTTGCTGTTGTGAACTCTTTTTTTTTTTTGTTTTGTTTAACACATACTGGAAACCTAACTGAGCCATGTCAGGTGACCTCAGTTTTTCCGTTCTTCTTTGTCTTTTTGTCCTTTGCTGGTTCCATGACACTTTGTAATCTTTCTCTTTCCATTTTCCTTGATACAGAATCTTTGTCCCACTGCTGTTTTCTGTCCTGATGTCTCACATCTTGATGGGACTAAAATGTTTATAAAAGACTTTAAGTGAGGCTGACATTGGAACTGGTATTGTTACACTCAAATGTTGTTTTAATATCAAACGCACACGCTCTGTATTCATGAAAAGTCCTGCACAGAGAAAAAAGCTCTGTCCTCTTTAAAGACAGATTTTGGTCGAAATATCTCTTTAAGGTGTCATACTCTGCAAAATACAGTAGTTCTGGTCATGAGTTCATGAATGGTACGTGAAATAAACAGTAAAATCTCAGCTTTACGACTGACAGCCACACAGTAATTGTTTGGACTCAAAGGAATTGCTGTGGTTGAATTAACCAGCAGCATTGTTGGGTGCCTGTTGTGTACCATGTTCAGTGAATAACCAATCAGTCCTTTAGCAGTTTTGCAGAATGTCAGCACATTTGTAAAAGTGTTTCCTGTCCTGTTTTTATATATCTGTGTGATTTTATATAAATGCTGTCATCCTAAATGAAGTAGCCAGCTCAACACTGTTACCTGAAAACAGTTGTTCATCTTTTGTTATTGTGTGTCGAAATGAATGATAACACTTTGATTCTTCTACCATTAACTTTTTTTATTTTTTTAAACGGTGAGTTGTACGTGCCAATAAAACACTCGAACCCGACTCGCCGGCTTTTAGATTTTTTTTTTCATCATCATTCTCTGTGTGTGTGTGTGTGTGTGTGTCAATTTCAATTTTATTTGTAAGGGACAATGTGCAATTAAAACATTAATGTGACCATTCAATGCATTGCACCAGAGTTAGCCTTGGGCTAATTTACATCTGCAGTCCCACTGGTGTGTGTGTGTGTGTGTGTGTGTGTGTGTGTGTGTGTGTGTGTGTGTGTGTGTGTGTGAATTGCACAACAAGATTACACTTACTTGCAGGTTCATTAGTTCACTGTTTTTATTCCCTCCTCCACCTCAGTGCACATAACCATGGAATGTTATGAAGCTGGACTTAATTCAGCACAGAAATTAGGACACTACTTCACTTGGGGGGAAGGCCCACTATAATTTAAAATAAAAGATGAATGTCCTTTGGAAACAAGCCAGACTGAAACACAACTTGGTGCATAAATTGTCCTTTTGTATAACTTTATAGCTTTATTTTCCCCAAGGCTTTTTTGTATTAGCAATAAACTAAATGACTGTAATGTGAAAGGGGTCATGTTCAGTGATAACTTTAATTTGAAAAATATCTGATTTAATTTTAGTTTTACAGCACATTTGCCATATGGTTCAGCCTCACTGCTCTCATCAACCTTGTTTCCAGCCGCAGCTGTTTTCATAAAAAAAAAAAAAAAGCTCTGACAGACCGAATGTATGCTGCCTGCCCAGCTGTGCCTGATGTGAGCACAGGCATTCTAGGCACATGCTGAGGCCCTTCTAGCCACTAGGGGGCCCAGACAGAAGCGAAAATATATAAATATATATGCCTATATTAAATAATGTCTAACATATATTTTAATATAAAATTATTTAAAAAGACTTTGATCTAAAACTTATTAAAAAAAAACAACTGTACAAAAGCAGCATTTGATAACATGTTTGCCATAACAACTTCATAAGATTTCAACAAAGTGTATGAAATGTTATGTTATATTGTGTTTTTATTCTTTGTGGATAACTAAGAATCCAAAGTGTGACTTGCGCCTTAACAGTATATGGATTTGCTTGTGATTATAAGACGTCAGTCATTTGTGGTCTGCCAAGTTTAATGCCAGCTGACGAAAGTAAAGCTAAAGAGCAGTGTGTGAGAATAGTTTTACTGTGGGCTATTTTATAATACTTGTGTAAGCGGACTCCATTTCTGAATAATATTCTGTACATGTTCATGTCACTACAAAAATATTTATTTTGTATATGATGAAAATGGAAAAAAACAACCTGAACGCTGGAGAAAACTCTAACTAAAAAGTTACTTTTCGTTTTTTTCAGAACAACTGTGCCATAGTGTAATGGATTAATTAAAGGCTAATGTGGTAGTGAATGCCTAATTTATATGGTTTTGTATTTTTTTCTTTCAGCAGGTGAAATAAACATTTTAAATGTTAAGTTATCTTCCACCACTGTGTCTGTATTGTTTGCAGTCCTTTTTCTTGGTAGCAAACAGCGCCCTCTGCTGGGAAAACCACAGCATGACGGGGAAGGCTGGACTAAAGTGGTATCTGAAGGCCCTCTGGGTTGCCAGGTTTGATATAAAGCTTGACGAACAGCGATGGAGTTAAAGGTGCTTTTGAAAGACGATAAGAGAGTGCCCACGACGCCATTTCTGTTACGAGATAAATAGGCTATATTTTTAGGAAAAAAATACTGGAATCCAGTATTCTCTATACGATGCAATGCATCAAGGAGTTAATTGTGCTCTGCGCTTTAGGAGACCAAGTAACCCAAACCTGGCATCCCGTCATAACCAGACGTCAGTGGTCTGCGGCTGAAGCGTTTAGTGAGTTTGCTGCTAGCTTTTGTTCGTTGGACATTAATCTATCTACTAACAATCAGCCCACGAATACACGGACAGTGAACGACACCAAGAAGTAACCGTTACGTGTGCCACATTGTTCAGCCTGGTGAGTATAATAAAGACACAAAACCCAAGCAGATACTGGAAAATACTCGTAAGCTAGCTAGCTAATGCTGTACATGTGATAGACTGCGGGGTCTGAAAAACCTATTAGCATGCCTTCTTGTTTACAAAACCAATTTCAGAAGGCTTAGTGTAGCTTTCTCGACATTAACATGAGCTTTAAAGGTGTTCGAATAAAGTTATTTGCAGACTGTGAAACATTAGCCCTCCTTGGTGATACATAGCCCATCCTCCAGCATGTGCGTCTGCTGATGCTTTCATTGTTTATGCTGATAAAGTCGTCAATTCTGCTTTGTTTTGTTCTGTGGCTTAGCTAGCCAACTGGCTAACGTGTTTAAATGATATGTTCAGGTTTTTGAATAAAGGCTGTGTCGCACTTGATAGCAGGTTAGTGTTATTTAACGTGCCTAAATCCTAGACAACACTAGACCCTTTATGCGCTCTCTAATGTAAACTGTAGACATTTAAACTGGAGTGTGGTTTGTATTGTGTTTGGTTTGCTCAGGGAGTTAACATGAACACTTCATGAGACAAAATGAAGTCTGTTCCATTGTTGAATGACTGGAGGTTTGGCTGTTGCGTTCCTGGAACCCCTTATGGTGCACACACTGTAGACGGACTCAGACATGTTGTTGTCAACAAAACAGCAGCTGGTGGCCTCTGATAGTCTGCATTGTTAATGTGTATTTCTGATTTTTCTTATTTATTGAAGGAGCGATTACATTGATGTTAGATTCATGCTGAAAGTCATTGTGTGAGGGACCCCTCAGTTAACACCCAAAGAACTGACACCACTTGACTGTCTCTACACTGCTAACCCTGCTGTGTATCTCCCCTCTCTCCTTTGATTGTGGTGGGGGTCCTCTCCTAGCCACTAATCTATATTCGCCCAGAGGTTTGGTGCCGGTTTTGTGGCTTGGTGTGATGTTGACACAGGTAGTCCCAGCCTGTCTTTACAGCCCTGCCCTAACCAGTGGGGCTATTTTTACAGCCCGGTCTCTAAACCAGTAGTCGTTAGCTGTATTGTTGTCTCACACAGGCAGAGATCCTGCCCCAGGCCGGAACCAGTGATTGAGCCCCCCTCCTGCCCTCCTGTCCAGACCAGCCAGGGGCTTTTAATTATATCGACTACACTTTATCTCTTGTGTAAGGCCCCCCATCTGCAGTTTATCTGCTGTATCATTAAGGAGGAGGGTAGCCATCTGACCACACAAATACAGTGGAAGCGAAGGATGAGGTTTGTGTGTAATTTATGATTAATATAAACCTGATAATATCCTTCAACCTGAAACGGCTGCCGGAATGTGTTATAAGTGATGTTTGCTAGTGTTTCTGCAGTCTCCATAGGGGAGATCAACAGGAAGAACCAGATGGCTTGAAGGAAGAGTTCATTCACAAATGAAAATTAATGTATTATCTACTCACCCTCATGCTGATGGGAAGCCAGGTGGAGTTTTGTAGTCAACAAAACACTTCTGGAGCAAAAACCGAGTCGCAGCAGTCACCTGAAAAGATGTAATGTATACCCTCAACGTACGGTGAAGCTTGGTCAGTTTAGCAGAGATTGAGAGATAGCAGACACTTTGTCTTTAAAAAGGGTGTAAGGGCATCTGCAGATGTGGATACGCAGGATGAGTTCTACGGAACTATTTTATGTCGTCCTTTGAGTTGTTTATTTACATTTTAGTTCTCATCTGCTTCAGCTGCTGTGGGGAATGCTGCAACGCTGTTTTGATGGGTTGCTCTAGAAATGTGTTTAAAAAATCTTTACCTGACTTTCCATCTGCTTCAGGGTGACCAGATAATGACAACATTTTTTTGGATGAACTTTTCCTTTAGATTACTTTGAAGTTAAAATCAGGGTTAAATATCATCACCACTTGTATACCTTAGGACTGAACAGAACCTGGACTTGTGTATACACTCCTGTGCCATGTAAATCTATATGTTTGTTTGAGCTTCTCTCTTCATGGACAAAAAAAACAAAAACAATGAGAATGCCTGCCATCAGGTAGCACACACACACATACACACTAGTGTGTGTTACAATAAGGATGGGTTTCTGACTTGTTTTCATCTTTGGATGGGAGTGTTTGCTCTGTAGACAATAGATTTGTGGCGTGCCTGTCTGCCTGAATAAAATAGGCTGAAGGTAAATACACACAGTGCATATTGTTCATTGTGTAGCTGCACACTCAGGGCTGGAACATGTTGCACACATGCTCTGGCCAGCAGTAAAGCTTGGCAGCCAGAGAGCAGCTGCTAAGCAGCAGTCCAGTCACTGAGAGGAATTGTGTGAAGGCTAATCGATAAATCAATCCCAAAATGAGGATGGATGGGCTCTTAAAAATTAGAGTTTGGTAAATTAGCAAAGCAACACATCTTGGTATTGTGTAGCAGCTGAAAGCCCGTCCTCTGGTGTACAGTAGGGAGCAGTTACAGGAAGGGTGGTCGCCTTATGTAACCTGGGCCGGACCCTCAATCAGTGTGGGGCTTTTTCTCATGAGCTCTGGTGTTGAGCTTGGCAAATGTATGTGTGTGTATTCTTTTGTGTCTAGTTGTAACTGTGTGTGTGTGTGTGTGTTTGTGTTTGTGTGTTGATGTGTATTTTATTACGGGGCTGTTCAAGCCTTGGGCCACTGGGAAATGATCCTGTACCTGGCCAGAATGTCCCTTTTGATGCAGCCCAGAAGGAAACTGTGTGTGTGTGTGTGTGTGTGTGTGTGTTAGGGAATCATATATCACACACTTTCAGGTCAGTTGAGGCAGCCAGGCTAATTCTTTTCATGCCGGTGTGTGTATTGTATGTAGTGTGTGTGAGGTGTTTCCCACAGAGTCTTTTTGTCAGATGCAGGATGGGTTTCATTGCAGCAGAAAGATATTTTCGATGATTTTGTTTTAAAGCAGCTCATAGTGTTTCATTTCGACTGCAGCCGGTTGTTGTTGGCTGTAGAACTCAGTGAGCCTTCGTCATCCGTGCAGGTAAGATAAAGGTTTGTCTCAGTGTACATTCTCTATCGAGTAACAGGAGTGTTTCCCGAGGGCAGCACAGATGCTTCATGGGTGGCTAAATGAGAAAGGAGTCGGGAAGCATCGCTATGAGATTTTCACAGTGCTCTAAGCAAGCAGAAAACATCATAGTTTCAGGGTGTCGCTGTATACGTTTTTACACAATTATTAAAGCTGGGGTTGGGAAAATTGTAGAACATAGATAGATAGATAAATCCACTCTGAAACACTCAATACCCAGTGACCAGATGTTTTAGTCTATTTAATACAAAAATAAACATGACAGAATGCCACAGTCATGTCCACACAAGCAAACAAGCCGCCATTAACATACCCCAGACCGAAAATGTGACCTGGTGTAAAATCTATCCCTTAACGCTGCGTGCTGCCTTGAAACCGGTAAAGCGCTGCGACCCCGGGGAAGCAGTGGGTAATTCTTCATTCTACATCTTCCTGCACACACCGCCTCCCTTCTCTCCCCTTGGCAAAGCGGGGGAAGCTCTCCTTTCTCCGAGCGCTGCAGGACACGCAGCCTCTGTAAGGTTATTTCCCTAAAGTTGGTGTTGTAGGGGGCTAGAGAATAAAATGATTTCTTATCCATCCAAATGTAGATTGACCTTCATTACGTTTGTCAGTCAGCAGCAGATCTCAAAGACACATGAACATGAATTAATTTCAGTAGACAGACACACTTGAAGCAAAGGATGATAAAGATTTAGCCTGACTTATAAATCAGTGCTGGTATAGTCATGTTTTCATCTCGCAGACATGCGCAGAAATACATTTAACAGCATTAAAGTGCAGCAATAAATGTTTATGGGCTAAATTATGTGTCCTAAATTTCCTTAAATCTGAGAATAAGTGAGACCATGGACCCAGAGACAGGAAGAGTGACACAACCTTCTTCTTACAGATGAGAGGTTGAGTAGGTATAGAACACACCAGTGCTCATTTCAGCATCTCTGTTCTGCTGTTACAACTTGTTCTGGTATGATCTGTATGTCACGGATGCTAATAAGAGCAAAATATAAATCTTTGCTGCTGTGTAAGTGACATTACTAACTCAGTTTTCGGACTTAATGAATATTTTATCCCTGTGCTGCTGCTACTCAGAGCTCCTCTGTTGACATTTACGGTTCTGTAATTGCCACTTAACAAGTAGTCAGTAGTTAGCCGAGGCTAGCTTAAATATATTTTTGTTTTATTTATGTTTTTTACCCATTTAATTGTAATATTATTCAAATCATTTGAAGCCCAGTTCACTTTACTTTCATTCTGTATGAACTGATACCTTCGTTAGTATTCGTTGGCAAAAATGTTGTTGTTGTGTTTATTGTGAGTTTGTCATTTAAAGAAATAGATTTTTTTTATTAATAGTATTAGATTGAATTAATTTTTAATATTGATTGGGAGGTACTGGCCACAGAACAACAGTATTGTCAGGCTTTAATCTGAATCTTGGGTTTCAGCCATTAAAGGAGAACTTCGGCCATTTTTAACCCATATCCCTGTTGATCGAGGTTACCGAGTGCTGTCATTAGGAAAAATAACGAGAACATTTGGCACAAAAAGCGAACCTATGTGTGCAGACATAACCGAAAGTGAAACTTAAAGATGTCCGCCCCCATAGCTTCGCTTTGGCTGCCGTCCTGATATCTGGTCAATATTGTGCAAAAATTTCTCGTTATTTTTCCTGCACTCGGTAACCTCGATCAACAGGGATATAAGCAAAAAATGGCCGAAGTTCTCCTTTAAGTTCTGATTTTACTTTATAGCCACAGCTCAGGAACTAATGGAGATGTAATTCAGTGTGCTAACATGATGTGTTTGCAGGCTCTCAAATCAATTCTCCATGAATCTGAAGTGATCGGAATGAATAATGTTAGTAATTTCTTCTCTTTTCCTTTCAGATACAAACAGGAAAAGGACTGCAGTTGAACTGACACCAGCATCGTCCTCCGTCACTGCTCCCACCCTCCTCATCATCTACTGCTCTGACTCGTTGCCTCCTCCAGTTGTCAACATGGAAAATATGTTCCTCCTCTGGCAGTGCCACTGACCTCCACCCTGGACCACCACCATGGAGAGAAAACGCAGAAAGAAATTAATCTAGCTGCTCAGGCCGTTTGCAGTATGGACTCATTTTTGGAGCTTTGGACCTGAAATGCTGTTTCCTCACCCCTGACCCTGAACCAGGTTTTAGCTGCTCATTTTTCATCTGTATCAGCGCGCCTGATGCTAGAGCTTTACTGATCTGCATCAAACCGATACTTGGTGCTACGCTACAACTCAAAAATGCTCCTGCTTCCTGTGTGGGCATCCATGCTTTTGGGGCTGCTGGTGGGCTTCCTACCTTTGGTGGGGATGGAACCGACAGGCGGAGCCAAATCTGGCTCTGACCACGCCACCAACTCTGAGCCGCTCCCTTCGTCATCCGGGTCTAACTGCTCCTCCCAGTTAACCCTCAAGCTGGAGTTTTCCTCTAAGGTGGTAGAGCATGGTAAGACGAGTGTTGAAGATGATTTTGGTTGTGTCTCTGTAAGCTGTATTTAACACACTTTCCCATAGAGATTTCTCAGTTATTTGAAAGATCTTGAGGTGGTGACCCCTGTATCATGATATACAGTGTATATTTCAATATTTTAAAGTCTCCTCAAAAACACTCAAATGCCTTGATATCAATATTGCAGTATCATAATAATATTAATGCTTTCCGAAAAATGTTAACAGACATTTTTTATAAATAATCATCAGTAATGTGGATATAATGACTACTTATTAAAACGTATTAAGTACTTATTAAAACAAGCAGATCATTCTGGTAAATCCATCACTGTACTGTTATGCATTCTTTAAAACCAGGAAAAGACAACATTTATGATACCGGTACGGTATATGGATTTTCAAAATCTATCTCTCAGCCGTCACTGCTGAAAAATTGAATTGGCAAGATGCTTCAGCCACAGCTGCTCTCCTGGATCTGCTTATAGTAGACTGTTTATCAATATACTACAAGTGCTTGGGATTGTGTTGAATCAACACCAAGCAAAGAAAATGATGTGGAAGGAAATGAAAGTCTGAATCTTGAAAACATGAACAGATACGTGTGACTGAAATTAACTCATGAAGAAATGCTTTTGTGTTCTCTCTATAGCTGTATTGTTGAACTACAGATGCCATAATATTGCAAGTGAGAGATCAAGATAAAATGCAGCTAGGCCTGTCACGACAGTCATGTCATCGACTTATTACCTGATCTTGACCGTCCTGTTGTCCTCGATGTAGCGCGTTGTGTTTACAGTGTGTTATTTATTGTACTGGTTGCATGGGTCAAATTGATTTTATGTATTTTATGTGTTTCAGATATTTTGATATTGTTTTAAAATTTCAATTCCAATATTGTCTGAATAATAAGAGATAAAAGCACCACTGCACTTTCTAATTGTGTATTTGTATTATAATAGTATTATACCATCATTAGATCAGTGGCATGAAATTGTCTTAAATTGGCACTAGTATCATTTATCCCAGTGGTCCGACATAAAGTAGTTATTGTGACAGGCCTAAATGCAACGAGGTCGTAAGCATTTCAAACTGATATTATTGCAGGTACTTAATGCTACGTACAGCTTAATTAAACTGTAACTGTGTAGGTGTTATGCTGAGCTGAGAATAAAACACACCCCACTCAGCCACTTTACACAACTTGTTATTCAGGCTCTGTCCTTTTCATACACATACTATAAATACCAAAATCAATTGGACTTGTTTCCCTGTCTCAAAACCAATTCATAAATCAATAAAATGTGTTTTGCTGCTTTATGAATCAGTCACCTGTGTCAAGGTCAGAAAGAAAAGCTGTATTTACTGATTTACTGATGCGTTCTACCATTCATACGTCTTAAATCTGCCTTAATAGAAACTATTGTCCACCTCAGTACACACTGTTTATTAACGCATCTTCTGGTCAGTCTTTAAAACATCCTCCTCCCTCTCTCTCCCTCTGTGCAGAGTACATCATAGGATTTACGGGCTATTTCTCAGCCAAAGCTCGCAGCCTGTACATCAGCAGCGCCCTGCGGAACGCCGGGGACGGAGCGCTGGAGTGGCACATCGTTCCCAGGGAAAACCCCGCCTCCGACTTCCCAAGCGACTTTGAGCTGGTCCACATCCGCCAAGCTTCGGCCAGCAGCCTGCTGACCTTAGAAGACCACCCTTACATCAAGCGGGTGACGCCACAGCGCAAAGTGTTCCGCATGCTCAAATACTTTCCCTGTAAGTCTGACAATATGGTGTGATTGTGTGGGAGAACGGATCACAGTGTCTCCGAGGTTGGCACGTCCACCCTAGATGTAGAAAACTGTGCAGACATACAGAAAGCTGTTTGTCTGCTGCAGCTCACAGAGTGTCTCTTTGTTTGGATGCTTTTCTGTCTCCTCTGTGTTTGTGCTGTAAGTAAGGATTGTGTATCTTTATGTGAAGTGCAGGCCAAGTTTGGGGTGTCGATGCTGGTCAGGGTGTGTGTGTGTGTGAGTGCGTGTCATGTTGGGGGATGGGAGGAAAGACAGAGAACGTCTGTGTTTGCTCACCGTGGGAGGGAGTAGGTGAGTCAGTAGTGTGGTGGGGTTTGCCTGGATGGGGGCAGGGTGGGGCACATCTTGGACCTGGCACTGGATGAAAGCCTTCAGTGTGCCCTCAGCCTGCTTATGTACACATGTGTGGAGGCCATGTATAGCACATGTAGCCTTTTATTTGTTGAAGAACAATGAAGAAGTTCTTTGTCTTGTTTTACATCTCTGCCGAGATCTGGATCATAGTTTCTAAACTTATCAAAAGAGTTACTGCTTTGTCTCAGTCAGTTAGTAGAACTAGCTTATTAGTTTTTATACTTTATTGTAGTGTGTTTCAAAATGTTCAGCCCTTAACAGCCATAGGTACAGTTATTTTATTAGTGATGCCATTATCTTCAGTTCATGAGTTGATTATTACTTAAAGTCCAGATAACAAAGATTGTTTTGTAGTGTTAACAGATTAATGTATCTCTTTATCTCAAGAAAATAAGCATTGTTATCCTGAATAATGGGATAAATGAATCTATTATCACAGTAAAAAAGTTGTTCCCCTTTATCACTTACAGATGCTTATTAGATCAGCATACACATGCATAGAAGGTGTTTGAAGCAAAAAATGTACCCTTTAATGATCAGTGCGTCAGACTGTCCACCAGTGTGGGCAGTTTCTGTTCCCTATGACGAGAGGATGTAGTGTACTGGACAGTTAACACATCTGCTATGGGTTGGTCACTGTGCGTAAGACTATTTTTTTCATTCTGCCCTCTCTCTACACTGAATGGAAAGATTTTTAGCTGCTTACACTGTTATTATATCTGAAAACAGACAAAATAGTAAGTGTGTGTGTGTGACCCATGACGTCTCTTTACACATTCACACTCCCAGCTAAAAAACTTTTAGCCACATTTTCAACATTAATTAATTTGAACTCCATTAGATATTCCAACCTTTTTCACCTTTTTTCACCCCTGTCATAGATTTTCTGTGACCTCTTTTCAAGTTCATGTTCACTTCAAACCCTTTTTTCAAGAACAAGATCAAGATGATGTATTTAACAGAATGTTAAAAATACATCACACACAGCTGTAGGAATTTTTACAAAATTAACCTCAACTTCTTTTTCTCCATACTTGAATACACACTTCAAAACGAAGACAAGTTGGTCTTCTCCCACATGGTGTGATTATTGAACAGCCACAGCGAGTTATGGATTTTGCACAATTCCTTTACGTGCAAATGTGATTTAAAAAAAATGCTGTTTAAATAATGCAAGGGACTGCACTTTGTAACACAAAAACAAATGGTTATTGTTACCAGGACAGTAGCATTGGTTAGCCACATTTTACAGCTGTAGACGATGTTTAAAAAGCTCAAACCACCCGGTGCACTCTGAAGAGGCTAATGGAAATACTGCAGAGCACGTGTTGCTATGTTTAACTCAATAGGTGACCAAATGGGTTGTTTATTAACAGAACTGTGTGAATTTACTCTGAACGCATGAGAGAACAGGCGCATGTGTTGGAAATTATTTACATGACGTGCACTGAATTCAAATTGAAACGGTTTTGAAGGTGGCTGTAGTGTCCTTACACCGTCCCCTGGGAATGTAGATACACCTTTTAATCTGGTAGAGTAAAAAAAAAAAAGGCAATGCCACGTTCACTGGATACTTGTTGGATGAGTTAATTTGAGTCAGCTACCCAGTGAGGTAATTAATTGTTAGAAGAGATAAGACCAAAGACCTCACTCGAGCTCTGAAGGAATGAAAGGCTTCAGGGCTCCGCTGCTGTTTGCTAATGACCTCCCGATAATTTGTTCTGTCCAAGTGATTCGAATTGTGATAAGAATTGCTGAAATGAGGCAGAGCGATCAGCCTCACATCATAGCTAAGAGATGGAAGGAGGGAGAGAGACACAAAGAGAGTAGGGGGGAGAGATGAGATGAAATGAGGCATCAGAACGTGGTGAGCATCCAGCATCAGGTGAACGGGGAGACTGTGTCGTGGCTGACAGCAGTAATGGGGCTTGTCATCAGTAGCTCCAGTTCTTTGAGCAACTATGTAAGTGAAAATATTCCTCTGTAAAGTGGAATTTCGGAATCACCAAAGCAAGATCATCTAAAACATAAACCTGGATTTGGCTGTAAACAGAATTTCCAAGACTTAATTTCAACTTTGCTGTAACACATTCATTCTGTCTCCAAAGCACCCGAACCTGCAGCGCCCTGCAACGCCACCCGTGGGACGCAAAAATGGCAGTCGTGGCAGTCATCCCGGCCTTTCCGACGGACCAGCCTGTCGCTGGGCTCGGGTTTCTGGCATGCCACTGGTCGCCACTCCAGCCGGCGTCTGCTGCGAGCCATCCCCCGCCACGTCGCCCAGATCCTGCAGGCAGACGTTCTCTGGCAGATGGGACACACGGGTGAGACCTCGGACCTTTTGACTTCTCTGATTAAAGGGACAAGGTGGTGGGGTCTCGACCAAACATCTGGGCTAAATGTTTACTTGATCAAACAGAAATGAAGAACTGATTTTAATGAAAAGAAGGCTCATGACTGATAAACTAAGAGAGAACACCTTTAATTAGTTTTTACTCTTAAAAGTAGAATGCTTTTCTGGCAGCCAGTTTTTCATAATTGACATGTTATAAATGAAATTGATTTCACCTGTCCTCTGTGTGTACAGGTTCTGGTGTGAAGGTGGCAGTGTTTGATACGGGCCTCAGCGAGAAGCACCCACATTTTAAGAACGTGAAGGAGAGGACCAACTGGACTAATGAAAAGACACTGGATGACGGTGAGGAGGAAGAACAGTGGCTGTGATAATTTGATAATGGCTGGTGCTGAAGCTCAAACGTAGGCTGAAGTTGTGCTGGTAGTGCTGGAACAAGACCAAAAGAGAGTGTGTGTGTGTGTGTGTGTGTGTGTGTGTGTGTGTGTGTGTGTGTGTGTGTGTGTGTGTGTGTGTGTGTGTGTGTGTGTGTGTGTGTGTGTGTGTGTGTGAGAGAGAGAGGAGAGATAAAGATTGTTGGATGACGATCAATCTATTGTCCTGTTTTTCAGGTCTGGGCCACGGTACATTTGTAGCAGGAGTGATAGCCAGTATGAGGGAGTGTCAGGGCTTTGCTCCTGACTCGGAGCTTCACATCTTCAGAGTGTTCACCAACAACCAGGTATTTTCTCCCAACACACAGCTGGGCTTTACAAATGTAGTATTATATGGGGGTGAAAAAAAAGTGCTGAAAATGTTAAGGAAAGGGCAAAGAAACGTGTATTTGCAATAGAAGTTTTATTTTATTTTTTACTTAAAGTTTGAGTTATTTGTGTGCATAACGTGACTTCTGTAAAACCACAAACTGCCATCTTTACTCTGGATATCTATGGATTGAAAAACATTATGACACGTTAATTGGGTGGCTTTAGAGGTGGTGGTACGGGGACTGTTTACTTTGTACCTGTTTCCTCTTCTTTAGCTTTATTCTAAGCTAAGCTAACTGGTTACTAGCTGTAGCTTTATGTTAAAAAGGACAGACATGATAGTGTTTTCAATCATTTAAAAAAAGCAGTGCTTGCATTTCCCAAGATATTAAACTATTCATTTTAAATGATGTCACCAGGCAGTGTTGTGTAGTACTTGGACAGAAACGTGAATCCTGAATTTTAGCATTGTTTTGTTTTTTTTTGTCATATGCTGTTGTTTGTTCTTTTCAAATCAAATCAAATCAGTTTTATTTTTATAGCCCCAGATCACAATCGCATTGCCTCAACTGTACAGTGAACGACATCCTCTGTCCTTAGACCCTCATTCCTTTGTGTGAAACTTTTTATGCCGCTATCTTGGCCAGGACTCCCTTGTGAAAGAGACTCTGAATCTCTGAATCTCAAGCTACAATATTTGTCTGTCATCACCTCCCAGGTATCGTACACATCATGGTTCCTGGATGCTTTCAACTACGCCATCCTGAAGAAGATTGACGTTCTGAACCTCAGCATTGGAGGGCCTGACTTCATGGACCACCCCTTTGTTGACAAGGTAAAAGATATTAGTGTAACTCCAGAAACATGGACGGATAATATTGTCAGAAAGACAGAAATGCTCCAGTCACGTAGTAGCATCTGAAAAGCGTTGACTGTTATTATGATGAGCAGGTCAGTGAGAGGCAGCAGATATGTTGATGTTAATGATGTTCACAGACAGAAAATAGTTCACAGAACAGCTCTCCTCCCTCTCAGTTACACCCTTCCATAGTGTGTTAATGAGCCGGAAAATCTGCAGGTCAACTGTCGGTGAAAACGGGTCAAACCACTGCTCCGCAACATGTTCACTGCTCACAGATGAGCAGCACAACTACTGACCATCTGCTACATTAAACAAAAATATGTCTTGCTGTTACAGGTTGACAAGTGCCTTTGCCCATTCACAGCGCCTTTTGTGAATCACTTAAGTGGATCAGTGTGTTATAAAGATTTAAGTGTCAGCCAGAGTTGTGACAGTAAGACACATCTATGTCTCTGGAAAAGTCAGAGTCACCTCTCGTGTTCTCTGTCCTCTGTGCGACCTCATTGCAGTCCCAGAACAGAAAAATAAAAAGCTGTAATTAAATGTATTCCGTTGGGAGAATGTCATTTTCCTCCCACACTGACTCGCTGCATTTTTTTTGTTTGATTGACAGGTATGGGAGCTCACCGCCAACAGAGTGATCATGGTCTCTGCTATCGGCAATGATGGACCTCTTTATGGGTATGTTAATCGCTTGAACTTTAAAACAATTAAAATGGAGCTTCTGAATAAGGACTTTTTTCAGCGAACACTTGCTGTGAACTATAATGCTGTTTCAGTTAGGCTGTCTGCAGGTCTTAAAATGTGTCGTCAAACGGATTGAAGTCAACTCCCTCAACAGAAGATCTTCTCTTTTTAAAATGTATTTAGAAAGTATATTATTTTGTCACCTACTTTTGACAGTATCATCATTATAATTTTTTTCTGACCTAGACATCATACATATATAAACTATAAGTGAGACTTGCTGCTCAGTGTTTTTTTTTGTGGAGTTTGAGTCGGCACCACCAGACTTACAGCAAACACTGTCACCACTGCTAGTTACAGTAGTTAGGGAGCTGTCAATTTTAGCAAAAAATGCCATGCACTTTTTTATCCCTCTGGGTTGATTATAGCCGTGGCCTGACGGCCAGTCAGTGTTAAAGTATTCCACATCTCAGGAGTGCCTCAGTAGCTCAATCAGTAGAGTGTGCAGCCCATGAACAGAGGCTGTGTCCTCGCCACAGTGGCCAAGGGTTCAGATCCACTCTTTGGCCCACTGACAGCATGTGTGTATACAGTATACTGTATATAGTACACTTAGATGTCCTGCTCGGTGGCCAAGGATTTAGAACATAGAGCCCATGTGACCTAGAAAGTTTAGCAGTTTAAGGCAATTTCTGCATTTCCATCAGTGGGCATGTCAGCATTTACACTGTATTCTTTGACAGGAAATGTATTTTCTAGTTCTTGACCAATTTATCAGTCAAAGCCGGGCAGCATTGGTTGTTTAATAAAATCCAGTTACGTTCAAATTCAGCCCCATCACTCCAGAATGACTCATTCTATCCAAACAGGGCTCTTCAAATTTCTGGTAGAAAGTTACAGATATTTAATGTTTTTTACTATATATGTCATCCCACCATCGTTCAGACCTACATTCTGATTTAAATGGTTGATTTCCTGAGTAAACCATCACACTCACTTCATTCGACTTACTGGGTCTGATATGACCAGCAGCACATTGTGGCAAACTTTAGTTAAATATTTCTATATAACTCAGCTGCCTGAGTCGGATTCACTTTTACAGTTGCTTAGTAGTTTAGCCAAGTGCCAAACACCAGCAGCATTATCCCACAATTGCCACTTATAGCCACAGTGGCTGCTGTTTCAGCAAAGTCACACATTCTCACTTTAAGTCTTGCAACATGGTGTGTTTGAGAGCCAAATCACTTGACCACTAGTTGACCATTAGTTTAAATGGATATTTTATTATTGTAAAGGACATTTTCTGTTGGTGCCTCTTCCCCTGTACCATTTTATCCGCTCGAATTATCCAAATGACCTCCAAACCAACTTGGTTTTATTGCCCTGTAGAACAACTGCTGACTCTCGCTTCTCTATAGAAGATCATTAACAAGACAAAACGAGGGGAAAAGACTTGTGTTTTTGTTGCACTCTCATGTTGTAGTGCTGTGATGGAACTATAAATTGCTCCTTTAAGTCTTATAATTGAAGTCAAGTGCTTTTCTCTCTCTCTCTCTCTCTCCCTCTCTCTCTCCCTCTCTCTCTCCCTCAGCACCCTGAACAACCCAGCAGACCAGATGGATGTGATTGGGGTCGGAGGGATTGACTTTGAGGACAACATCGCACGGTTCTCCTCCAGAGGCATGACGACCTGGGTGAGTTACCCCAGGAACACACACTCTGCTACCCACACAGTCCCACGCAGACACACGCCGTATCATTTATCAGTTTTAAAGTAGACATCTACTCCAGAGACCTACTTTGTGCTTTAGAAGCTAGTCAGCCATGAGCCATGAGCTCCTGGTCCTTCATCCACATCCCATCAGCCGTCTCATTCTCTCACACACTCACACACTCACACACACACACACACACACACACACACACACACAGACACACATAGACAAACATACACACGCGCCACTTTTTTATCAGTCATAGCCAAAAGCAGACATCTGATTAAGGCTTCACTCTCTGATCCAGTCAGTCTCTCTGCCCCCTCAACTACCGTCAGCCAGCCATGACGAGGCCAGAAGGAACAGACAGCACTCACTCATGCCACCCACTCAGCCCTTTAACCTGAATACATCAAAAACATTTTAAAATGCAGCCTTTTTGTCAGCAACATTCTCCGCCTTTGTTCAATTTTTCTCGTCTTTGAACCTTTTCTTTCTCGCCCTTTATCTTCTACTCATTTTCACGCTGCTCTGCAACTTTCCTTTTTCTCTCTCTTCCTTTCCGTTTGTTGGTGTCATGTGGTGGTGTTGGTGTTGGTCTCCCTGTCAGCACCATCACATAAACAATCAACACCTGATGTCTGCAGGATGTCTACATTTTCACAGTGTTTGAGCTTTGGGAGAGTTTTGAATAGCCCCTCTGACTACATGATGTAGGCGTAATGACATGACCTCAAACATACGTTTAAGTGTGTGAGTAAGAGCTATTTTAAGTTTTGAATTACAGCTTTAGGTCTTGGAAGTGTGTATGAGGTGACACAGCATTTCAGTTTAAAACAATGCCATATTCCACTCTAAAGGAACACGCTACAGTAAAAGTTCTGTCCGTCTCTGTCGTTATCTCATGACCCGTCTCTGCCCCCCCTCTCCGTTCAGGAGCTGCCAGGCGGTTATGGCCGGGTGAAGCCTGACATCGTCACCTACGGTTCTGGCGTCCGGGGATCGGGGATGAAGGAGGGTTGTCGCTCTCTGTCCGGCACCAGTGTGGCCTCTCCTGTGGTGGCCGGTGCCGTTACTCTCCTGGCCAGGTCAGTATCATAAACTGGACTATGCTGACATTAAGTGTCAGGACTTTGATACATTTATCCTTAAAGTAACATTATATAGAAATAAGATTTTTTTTTTAAGAAAGAGTAACTGGTTGAAATAAATCATTACCAAATCTCAGTATCATTTATAAAATATGATATATATATTATATTATAAAAAAAAAGTTTCTTCTTTGTAAGAGAATCCACTTAAAACGGTTCAACAGCGACAGCTGCAGACGGAGGAGACAGAGCAGTCTGTGAGAGGAGCAGGGAGCAGGAAGGTGGGGGCTAGAGGAGGACGGAGGGCTTCTGTCCTCCGTGGGAGGGATCTCCTTCCATTCACTCAGTGCATTTAGGATTTTTTCATGCTGATCTATGATTGGCTAAGACACGTAAAATGACGCGCTAAGGGAGGACGTCCTCCCTTACCAATCAGCAACCAGAATACAAGATTGACAGCAGGTTGGTCCAATAACAGTTCCCAAATTTCATTCTCACATTTATACAACCTTATACAGCCAGCCATGCTCGGACAAGAAATATGGAGTTTTCAGCGATATTGGAATCGGTTTCAAAGGAAATATAAGCACATTTCTGAAAGAAAAAAAACTGTTCGGAGAAATCAGAGAGAAGCAGTCAGACAGATAATTCAAAGTTTTCGTTTCTTTCATCCTGCTGGAGGACATGACGTTAGCGGCACGACCGGGACACAATACAGAGCAGCAACACAGTTGTTTTGGGCGATTGTGATGAGTTATGACTGTGATGTCCTGTGCTGTCGTGAAGCATTTCCATTGACTGCTGCGGTAGCACAGTGGGTAGAGCAGTTGCCTGCCACACAGATGACTGGGGATGGAATCCCGGAAGGGGTACACATTGTTATTTTTTTTGTCTTGTATATTAGCCATTTAATAAAATGTTTTTTAAAGAAGTCTTGTAAGTCATTGTTTTATAGCTTAATTTTCATTGAATATAAGAAAGTAGGGATAAGTAGTTGACTTGTATAAAATAACATGACACCGTGGACTGGTTTTCCTCCTGTCCTCCCCATTTTTTCGGTCACCTGCCGCCACTGTTCTGAACAGATTTTAGGCAGTGTAGTAACAGAATCTTATAGTCTATCAGCGCTGCCTACTTTCAACAGTTTGATTGGAGTTTGGTGAGACGGCCCTCACTCAATCTGTGCATTTTGCTTCATTCTGCAGTTTTTATTGATGGTAAAAGAGTGGGGCTCTAGGTGCAGGCAAAATGCAGAGAAGTTTACCATTGTTCAGTTGCATACACTTCCATCAAAGTTCCTGTTTCATAAACAACCCTGACCGTATTCCATCGATGCTAGCAGTGTTGATCTAGACCCACTTTGGTCTCGAAGAAAAAAAAAGTGTCCTGACTGTTTTCCTGACTGACCCCTAGCTTTCTAGTGCCGCCATCGGGTTGATAGTTTTGGTTTTAAGTGAAATCTCTGAGATTATTGATAGCCATAAAAGTAAGTATCACCAGGTTTTTCATTTGTCCACTACTTTGGTTCGTGACCAAATACTTGGAAAGCTAATAATATGAGAGGGTAGAGGGTGATGGGATAATAATCCCATCACCCTCTACTTTGTTTAACGCTCATTAGCAAATGTTAGCATACTAATGGAGACAGTGAACATGTTAAACATCATACGCGCGTGTTAGCAAGATGACATTTAGCTCATAGAACCACTGTGTCAAACAGTCTCACAGAGCTGCTAGCATGGCTGCAGATTCTAAATCAAGTTCGTTTAACAATGGAAGACAGATGTCTCGTTTGTTTGTGTTGTCGATAGTCCAGAATTGTGATTCAGATCAGAAACTATTGACGAAACAATCAGTCCCAGCCTTTGTTACTATTTGCTGTTCACTGGTTGCAAAGCGGTCTGACTAATATTTAGAAAATCCAGCTCTCTGCGGCCAAAATTGCTCTGTTTCAGATTGTATTCTGGCAGTCTAACCATGAAAACATGCGTCAATACAGCTTGTAGAATCACGGGTTTCAAATGAAGCGTGGAGCTCTGTGAGGGTTGTCTGCAATGGCTGAAGTGATGAAGCTCCAACTGAGAGCATCAAAGTCAGGGTGCTGTTGTAGCTGAACTGTAGAGAGGTTTGACATCAGAGGATACATGTGGGCTTGTTTAAAACTCTGCATGGTGTAATTATCTCTTGTGCTGAAATCCTACATGAGCAGGCAGTGAAATGTGTCCCAGAGGAAGGAGGTGTGTCACTGATTAATGTTGGGTATTATTCACAGTCTGTCGATATCATGTCTTTAGTCTGTGAAAGCCCTCTTGTTACAAAGCTGTAACTGAGCCTGTTTTGTGAGCTTGTGTTGCTGGATTTAAGATCATACCACCCTTGTTGACAACAGCCTCTCCCTTCTCCCAGGAGAGAGAAACACACACACACACACACACACACACACACACACACACACCTTCTTCTGTCCTGCAGTACTGCTCTAAATTAAAAGCTGTAGAATCCGATACCAGCAGACAAACTAATCTGACCTGCCCTCCTCTGTCCTCTAGCACCGTCCTGAACAGGGAGCTGGTGAACCCAGCCTCTATGAAGCAGGCTCTGATCGCATCGGCCCGCAGGCTGCCAGGTGTCAACATGTTCGAGCAGGGCCACGGGAAACTAGACCTGATCAGAGCCTACCAGATCCTCAACAGTTACAGACCTCAGGCCAGGTACATGTCTCCATGCACACAGATACCACACCGCGCTCCTCAGTGAGCAGCCATGTACAGACATAGAACAATGTCAAAGGTCCACTCCACCCATTTTCACATTCAAGTGTGTTTGCAGGTCTTGGCGGGGAGTACTGCTACATATGTGAAAAAGTAGTATAAAGCATTTTGTTGCTCCAGGGGAAGCGGCATGTGATCTGATATATTCTCTAAAGTGATGTCACTCGGTGGCTAAGTTGCATCGTGGGTAATATAGGCGGCAGGTTTGGAAAAGCGGTCCACTGGTTTACTGCGCTCCTGTAACACTGTTGCTTTCAGTCTGAACAGTTTAAAAACAAATGATGAAAACACGGCACCTACATTACCCACAATGCAACATAGCCACTGAGTGAAATCGCTGGAGGCAGTTTATCAGATCATATGCAGCTTCCTCTGGTACCACTAAAGGCTTTCTGCTACTTTGTCACATATGCAGTAGTACTGCCCACCACAGGGCAGGAAAATAAGATTTGTTTCACACATCCCATCTTTCAGACAGATTGTTATTTGAAAATGATCAGATTGGATTTTTTTTGTCCAGACTACACATGCATAACTATCGGTATGTGTTGCTATGGTAACAGTGTAAGTGTCAGTTATTATGTGCAGTGGTGGTGCACTTTTCCAACACAGAAGCATGAGAAATGGAGATCCATCATCTTCCCCTGTGAACAATCACAACGTTGAGACGTGGAGCAGACGATTTTTTTCAGCGGGACTTCACAGACTATTGTTCGCTGTTGTCTTCATATCGCTCTGCTCGGAGCAGCATGGATTCTACTCAGCCACTCTGATGCAGTTCTGTGACTCTGGACTTCATGTAGCCGTTATGTGTCCACGCACCTTCTAAATCCATTATGAGCGGCCAGAGAGGCCGACTGAGATGCATCTGTAGAAATCAGATTTGAGTCACAATACAAACCACCTCCAAGTGTTGTTTGGATCTCATTTGAAAAAATCTCATTTCATATGTTCCAGTCTTCCAAAAGGCAGATTTTGGCTGACAGTCTGAACATTGTGTACACGTAAAGACAGGCATAGTTCTGTTTGTACATTGATCTAATGTTGTGCTGCACATGTGGGCGTACATACACGACAATTACATAGCCTCAAAGGAGCCCAAAGCCTGTGCTGTCACAGCCTTCTCTCTTGGGAGGAACAGGATGGGCTCAAACTGCTCCTCTATAAAACATAACAGCTATAGTCAGTATTGAGTCACAGCAGTTATAGTGGGATTCAATTGCAACCCAGGTTCGGTTAAATACAGTAAAAACAGAAATCACAGTGTCTCGATACTGGATTGACATTTTATGATTCAATAAAATCTGTCTCTGCAAACCAGAGATGTTTGTGACTGGTCCATCCCCCGCAACTGTAATATGACAGGATGCAGTTTGATTTTGATTAACGAGTGACTGAATTAAGTTGTAACTATTTCGTCATGCATAAAACACAGCCTGCAAAGGCTAACAAGTTTCTACAAAATTATAGGAGCAAGACCAGTTTGAATGATTTTGACAATGAGATTTTCAGACCTTAATTGTCTACAAAAAAAAGTAAAAGATTGCTGACAGAAAACATTTACTGTGTAATTCTGGGAAATCAGACGAATTATAAAATCCGTCTTTCTCTCCAAGATAACTTTAAGCATCAAAATGAATCCTCTCATATTTTTGATTCTCTCTACACCAGCATATTTCGGGGTTTTATCCCTCTAATGAAAAATGGATATCCTAAAATTGTCATAGTATGTACAAGACAAGGGAAATATGACTCCACTTCTCCCAAATGTCACAGCTCACACATTCAGAGCAAACTGTTTCTGCATCTCTGCTGGTTTGTGTCAGGAAAGCCCTTAATGAACTTGTTAAGGAAAAACTTCTGTCATGCACTATGTGACAATCTTTCCCTTCCTTGTCTCCTGCCAGTCTTTCCCCCAGCTACATCGACCTGACAGAGTGTCCGTACATGTGGCCTTACTGCTCTCAGCCCATCTACTATGGAGGAATGCCCACCATCGTCAATGTGACCATTCTCAACGGGATGGGTGTCACTGGCAGGATTGTCGACAAGGTGTGCACACAAGACTGCAGTAAATACATCAAGAGAAAACGAAAATTTACTCAGTATTATTTCTTCAAGTTCACTAAGAGGACAAGTGAAGGACAAGTTTTATCCTCCACTGACCTGATTGTTGTGATGATTTCAGAGATGTTTAGAAAAAAAAGAAAAAAAACCTTCTTCCCAGAAAGCCGTCTAAAGGTTGCTCTCTCCTGTTCAGCCCATCTGGCAGCCCTACCTCCCTCAGAACGGCGACCACATCGACGTGGCCGTCTCTTACTCACCGGTGCTGTGGCCGTGGGCCGGCTACCTGGCCGTGTCCATCTCCGTGGCCAAGAAAGCGGCATCATGGGAAGGGATCGCTCAAGGTCATGTGATGGTCACAGTGGCGTCGCCTGCGGAGAATGATGTGAGTCACTGAAGCAACAGCTGAGCTCCGTCTTCTAAGCGGCTTAACCTTTTTCTTGAGCAGTCGCCCCAAAACTTCTGTTACTGACTGTTTTTTTTTTTGTCAAATTTTGCAGTCGTACTTCTACATCCATTTTGACCGACATAAACTGAACCTTTTAACCATTTTATAAATAACTTTTTAACTGTTTCAGCTGTTTTTCCTTTATTTACCTTGTTGAGTCATTTATTCAAGTTTGGAATCGTGGATGTAGAGTGTCTAGCTCATGTAATTAACTGCTCCTCTTCATCTCATTGACCTTTGACCCCTTGCAGTCTGAGGTGGGTGGTGAGCTGACCTCCACAGTCAAACTGCCCATCAAGGTGAAGATTGTGCCAACTCCGCCCCGCAGTAAGAGGGTGCTGTGGGACCAGTACCACAACCTGCGCTACCCGCCGGGCTACTTTCCCCGAGACAACCTTCGCATGAAAAACGACCCACTAGACTGGTGCGTGTGTGTGTAGATGTTTAATAGGTGTCTGCAGCCTCCTTCACCAAATCAATTACCTGATTTAGTTAATATATGACTCAAAATATACAATTCAATTCACAGGACACATTTATCAATCTTAATCAACTGAAATCTGAACTTGTATTGATTATTTGTCTGTTTCCAGGAATGGAGACCACATCCACACTAACTTCAGAGACATGTACCAGCACCTGAGGAGTATGGGGTACTTTGTTGAGGTGCTCGGAGCGCCCATTACCTGCTTTGATGCCAGCCAGTATGGTAAGAACACAGAAGACAAGAAACGGAATCAGGCACTTAATGGGGCTGTTTTCTTGTGTTTGTGCAGAAGATAAGAGGCTAATGGGTTGTTTGCCATTGTGTCTCTGCAGGCACGCTGTTGATGGTGGACAGTGAGGAGGAGTATTTCCCCGAAGAGATCACTAAGCTCAGGAGAGACATCGACAACGGCCTGTCGCTCATCATCTTCAGTGACTGGTACAACACCTCGGTCATGAGGAAGGTCAAGTTCTATGACGAAAACACCAGGTATGTAACTCCCTCTGACACCTTACTGCTGCTGATTATTGATAGTAGCAACGACACTGGCTCATGTAATGTTGCCTTGAGACCTAACTTCTGAGGTCGCTTTTTGTCAAAATTATGGCAGTTTTTGATATTTTAAATGAAGGTTATGCTCGTCTCTCTGGTTTGAAGTGATTTATGGTGAAGAGGTGATGCCACACACACCTGTGCATCAATCACAACTTTTATTAATATTTGAACCAAATTCTGAAGTTTTGGGATTGTTTGGTCATGTTGCTAGATCAGTCAGTCAAATCAGATCGAACCACACCCACTGAGTGTTGAGTATTTGGGCTGTTTAACCTAATGATGGTTTGACAAGATTATTTAATGTAATAAAGAAATACTTCAGATTAGAACCCAGGTTCTCAGAGACATTAGTGAAAGACAACATAATCTACTGCAAAAATTCTCATAGTGCTTGACTTTGACAGAAACGGCATCTGCTGTTGTAAGAGGTTCAATTGTACGAATACAGTATATCATGCGGATAACACCTAATACAATATAGCCTGAATGAATAATATTGAATGCATGTTGATGCATTTTCTTGGTACGGTGCACAATGTCACATGTGAATAATGATGTAGGAAAGAGCAAATTACTGAAAACAGATTGTCTTTTGCTGCAGTCAGTTTTTCTCATCTAATTTCTTTTAGAAAACACGTGCACAGCAAGTCTCTGGTTAATGATACAAGCCTCATTTCAGATCTAAGTATGTTCTCTATAACATTGAATATTCATGACTAGATAAGCCACAATATAAGTCGTATTTAAAACCACTCTATAGATATTATTTATTGAAATATCACTCTCCCGATTTAGCATTGCATCCCCATTACAGTGTCAGACTCGCAGCAAAGGGCCTCAGGTCAGACTCGAACCTGGTGGAACCTGGGGCCGCTGCAGAGAGGACAAAGCCTCTGTACATGGGACACCCGTTTTACCAACTAAGCTAATGGACGCCCTGATAAGATCACTTCTGTCTAACTCAACACCCCCACAGATTGTTTACATCTTCAACTTTGTCATTTCAACCCAAAATGTCACTGACTTAAGCAAGATCACTTGAGGTATCGGATTTCTTGCAGTGTCCTCTGAAGCCACAACTTTTTCAGACATGCAGTAGTACTCCCCACAACTGTAACCAGCAGGGTTCGTACGGGTGCTTGGAATCCTTGAAAGTACTTGAATTTCAATGATGTGTTTTCAAGGTCTGAAAAGTGCTTGGATTTTAGTTTAAGTGCTTGAAAGTGCTTGACATTATAACTGTGTCTTTCACAAAATTGGGATCAGACTGGATAATTAATTTCTGAAGTTTTTGCTATCATGAAACATAATTTTAGATGTTTACAGCATAGTACAATGTACATTATTGTGATAAAAAGTGAAGAAAAAATAATGAGTTTATATATTCCTGTAGAAAAGTATTTTACCCCAGCAATAAGGTGCTGGAAAAAAAAAGTGCTTGAATTTGACCTTGAAAAATGTGTACGAACCCTGAACCAGGTTTGATATGTAAACTTGGTGGCGTTCCTCTTTATTAATGCTGAAAAACTCAGCTGACGTTTGTGCTTTATCATGACTGCTGGTGTCGTTCTGTCAGATTTGTTTGACAGCGACCAAACACCAACTCTCAACAGATTCTGATTCAAATGTTGCTTAACCCTGATTGGTTGACTGATGCCAACAGAGCCTCATCTACTTCAAACCAGCACAGACAAAAACACAAAATGAAATCTTTGACGGGACATAAGCCAAACTGTTGTAGCTTTGGCTCAAGATAATGTGCTCTTGTAGGATCGTGAAGCTGACCGAGAATTAAAACGTTTTCAGAGCCTTAAATTATTCTACAAATGACAAATGTAATAAACTGTCGGCAGAAACTGGCACCGGCTCGTACAGTGACAGTGCTTTATGTTTTAATAAACAGTCCTGGAAATATATTTGGAGACAGGGATTCTTCAGTTCTGTAGATCAATTTGAGGAAGTGTAAAACTGTTCTCACTCTCAGCTAAAAACCAAACCAACTAAATTGCTGCCTCAGCAGTCCAAAGCAAATTCAATAAGTAATGCAGAGTGCTGTTTGATGAATTGCGGTTTTAGAGAATGAGTTGGAAGAAGTTGAGCTGTATTGTAGTGCACTTGTGCTCTGCAGTCATCTCTTCTATTTGGAAGCCCTCTGTGTCCATTTCTTTAAAATGATCCATGTGTCCTCTTCCTCCATTATGACACCATTCAGTGATTAAACAGCTGTTACCTCAAAGGCTCCTGCTTTCGCCCACAGCTTCATCATGTTGTAGTGACAGCATGATAAACTGTGTCGGGCAGCTAACGGCCCACTGTATCACAGTTTCTGTCCGACACTCTCCTGCAGTGTTGGACTATTTATGCCTCCTCGCTCCATAATAGATATAATATATCACGACTTCTCAGATTTCGGGCTCCCCATGCAGAGCTCCAAATTAGTCATGACTCCTCGCTGCTCCATTCATATCCCACTCAAGCTGTCGCACCAAATCCACAGGATTAGAATTCTTAAATTAAGCTAAATATAGTCTTTATGGCTCCAAAATATTGTGCTGAGTAATTCAGTTTTAATTGAATGGCAAGGGTTCGTTAGAGAGTTGCTTCATTCACTGCTGCCTTTTATGGACAAATCAGCCCTGATACAGAAAATCCAATTAGACTTTTTTCACTTTATGAATGTGCTGCTGTAGGGTTTTCTCTGATTATCTTTTTAAAGGGACACTGTTTAGTTTTGGAGAAGAAATTCAAAGTCAGAATTTTAAAGGAGTCATCACCCGGAAATCGCAATTTCTCTCGTTAAATCATGCATATTGGTGTTGGACCTCTGTTGAAACTTGCCTGAAAAGCTGGAGTTTGAAAGTGGCTTATTTTTTTCGCTTTGGCTCTTTTTCCGAACAGGAATAGCGCACAGTAGTGCGCGTTCCTAAAGCACGAGATTTTGACTCTGCTCCTGTGGTGACGTTACCACAGGAGGCTACTTGCATATGCATCGGCTCACAGCCGTCCTCAGCCAGAGTGAGCACGCCGAATCTGCTTATTTCTCTGTCATTTTCACGCCATACATAGTGACTGCCAGCATTAAAACTCAGGTCTTACATGTAAAACACGAGTGTGAAAAGTAAGACGGAAAAAAAAAGATTTTACCATTCAGAGGCATCCTGCTGTAAATGTGTCTCTTCCACCGTCTCTGCCTCTTCACTCTCCCGTTCGGTTTCCGACTCCGGCTCGTACATAAATGCCTGAATTCCGTAAGGTTCGTCATTTAGTGTGTGCGCCATAACAGGGGGCTGTTTATGTTTTTAATATTCATAATATGATTGAAGTCATAATACACACTAAGAAATACAAAAAGATTTCGTTTTTTCCATAACTGAATAAATAAGCTGTTCTCAGAAAAAAATAAGGTCCCCAGAACACTGTTTGAAGCTAGAAAGGTGGCAGGGTCCGCCACATATAAACAAAGTAAAACATTAAGAAAGTGTGTTCTCCTTTGAATAAACTGGATAGACGAACTGACCTCAGTCATGACAACATAGACAGTTTGATCTTTCTCATCTGATTTAAAATTTCTTCACCAGACTACATCCTGCATGCTCCTTTAAGTTGCCACTGTTATCCTTATAAAACCAGCTGAAAAGTGATTTTGTGCCAGGTTGCAGGTTTTTTCCTTGTTTTCATGTCACCACCTAATTCCCTGAATAAGTCCTTTGTTTGTTACACCTGTTGTTGCATTATGAGGTGACTTGTTCATTGTTATTTGGGTTGATGTGTATATGTTTGTTGCATAAATGAATGGTTATGAAGTTGAGTTCCTTGATGTAACCTGCAGGCAGTGGTGGATGCCAGACACAGGGGGCGCTAACGTACCAGCGCTGAATGACCTGATCTCGGTGTGGGGGATGGCTTTCAGTGATGGGCTGTACGAGGGAGACTTCACCCTGGCCGATCATGACAGTAAGACATACAAACCCTCTTCAGTCCGGTGGCATGCTCCTCTGTTCACCTTAAATGCTTTTGTTATTCACACATTTTTTTTCTAAAGTAAGGATGGCCGTTTGTCTCTGTCACAGTGTACTATGCCTCAGGCTGCAGCATCGCCCGATTCCCAGAGGATGGAATAGTGATTGCCAAGAACCTAAAAGACCAAGGTACCAGCACTCCTCCTGCCCCTCTTTAAGTGTTGAACTCAGCTTAGTGTAGCACAGTGCTGGCCAGCAGCCATGCAGGCTGACAGGCAACTTTTTAATCTGTGTGTCTCTAGTTCAGATGTAACACCACTGTGTGTGTGTTTTTCTTTTCACAGGTCTGGAAGTGTTAAAGCAGGAGACAGCGGTAGTGGAAGGGGTTCCCATCCTTGGGCTGTACCAAACACCATCCGATGGGGGAGGCCGCATCGCTCTGTATGGCGATTCTAACTGTATAGACGACAGCCACAGACAGAAAGGTGAGCTCTCCTTTGTGCGTGTGTGTTTGCATGTGTGTGTGCGTTTGTGTTTTATCACGCTTTACGCACAGAAAAAGGGCAGAGTGAGTAATATTTTGTTGTCTCCGATCTCTCAGACTGTTTCTGGCTGCTTGACGCCCTCCTCCAGTACACTTCCTACAGTATGACGCCTCCCAGCCTTAGCCACTCCCACAGCAGGGTATCACCGCCCACAGGCCAAGAGCGCCCACTGCCACAGAGACTGGAAGGTGAGTCCGTCACTCATTACTTATTGTTGTGTCTTTCTGCAAAGCAGCTTGTTAACGCTGCTTTATTACTCCCATTATTAAGATTTATTCTCTCCTCTCTTCCAGGCAACCATCTTTACCGCTACTCCAAGGTTCTAGAGGCTCACCTGGGAGATCCAAAGCCCCGCCCACTACCTGCCTGCCCCCACCTGTCTTGGGCAAAGCCACAGCCAGTCAATGAGACAGCACCAAGGTAAGAGCCTGTGTGCACATAACACATGATGCCCATGTGTCTCGTCTCTATGACAACAATATCTTGACAACCGCCGCTGTATAATTGACACTGCCCCTTTGCAGTTTACTATCTGGTTGTTTTTTATTTGACATCAGGACAGAGCAAGAAGGATGTGGGTGTATGACATGATGTGTAGGAGAAAAACAACTTGAGGCACCCAGAGGGGCTGCACAGGACGGAGCACTCAGAAAAAAGACGCTAGGGCACTGTGCTTTTTATAAGAGGCTGCCTGCTGTTGCAGATGCTTGCTCGTTATTGGGAACAATTGAAAAAAGACGCCGGCGCTAAGTGAACACAAGTCTGATGGAAAACTCATACCAGCAAATTCAGTTTGAAAGGCTGTAATGCACAACATTGTTCACATCTCGGAACTATCTGTATTTATGATGAGAAATAATCAGTTGTCCAACAGTGAAATGACTTTTGCCGGTGTATATGGGAAAACCCAATATGGTTGACCATGGCAGTTTTCCCTGCTATTATCCTAGGTGTATATTCTCAGAGTTGTCTGTTTTGTACACTCTGCCATAGTCGACATTTTAAGTGACTCAGACGCTGTAGAGGTTCTGCCTCACCCTCTCTCTTATTGTTTCTCCCTCTCGCGCTCGCAGTAACCTGTGGAAGCACCAGAAGCTTCTCTCAGTGGATCTGGACAAAGTGGCTCTACCTAACGTGAGGGCCTACCGTCCCCAGGTCAGACCTCTCTCTCCTGGGGAGAGTGGGGCCTGGGACATCCCTGGAGGTAAGACACACTTCAAAGTTATATTCTGAGTCATCTGACTTATGATCAGTTTAGAGTTTTGTACTTGTGGACTACATTGTTTTAAAACAGTCCATTAAACTTCGCAGCAGCTTTTGCAGTGGAAATGGTGTTGATGTAAGACATGGAAGAATACATGTGTCACTGTGTAACAGTTTTTTTTCTTCAGTTTGACACCGTCGATTAGTGGCTCATTATTATAAATGTCAGAATGTATAAAAGGCTTATCATCAACAGAGCAGAAAGGCCTTTTTTTTTTTTTTTACAACAACTCAAAGCTACAAAATGACAAACTTGAGAATGTTAAAAAAAACGGCATGTTGTAGTATTTATGAATTAATTAACAGTTGATAACAGGGTATTTAAATGCAAGGAATGAAGCCCCATGTGATTTGTGCCCTCCCTCCGCTCAGGGATAATGCCCGGTCGCTACAACCAAGAAGTGGGCCAGACCATCCCCGTGTTCGCCTTCCTGGGAGCGATGGTGGTCCTGTCCTTTTTCGTGGTTCAGCTCACAAAGGCCAAGAGCAAACCCAAGCGCAGGAAACCTCGTATCAAACGGCCCACGTACCTCCAGCAGCAGCAGCAGCAGCAGCAGCAGCAGACGACCACTGGGAAGAACCCCACGGTTTGAACGGGACTGCGGCTTTGAGCTGCTGCTGGGGAGCTGGGTTCACCTCCAAAAGGGAGACGCTGACAAAAGGACAACTTGTGTTGCGCTAACTTCATGGAGTCTGAGTGTCGAGGCAGACGTCTGACTGTTGGTAAACTCCGGTCTGCCGGACACGAACACACAGCGACTCCGGGTGACTCTTGGATGCTGAAACAGTTTTTGTGCCTCTCGTCTGTTGAAAGCTGTCTGTGGGTGTTTGTGGACTAATGAACAGTGTTAGCCAGTGTTACAAATATGATGTAAAACACAGTGTACACCTGACAGGTCGCCTACATTTCCCTCTACTTTGACCAAATTATTTCTTTATGAATGAAATGTGTCTGACTTTTATATTTATTGAATTTGTTCGTACCCAAACAAACACACACACACACACACCAAAATACAATACATACTGTATGCACTTTAAGGCCCTGTTCTGACCTGGTATCATCATCTATCCTGAGTGACCCAAGTGGACCCAAGTGATCACAAGTGGACAGATCATAGCATTAAAGAGAATGACATGTTTGGGGTCTCTTTACTCACCAGTGTTAGCAGCTGATGTTTGTGTTTGAACCAATCTATCCATTGAACTAGAGACTGCAATATATCCCCAGACTACCTTAATGGATCCCAAAGTTTTGAGATTGGTTGAGTGAGAAGATACTTCAAAAATTTTGTGAAACGGCTACGGCAAATTTAAAATTATTCATGTGTTCTTGTATCTTATGCGTTGTATACAATAGAATAAGTTAGTTCTTATACAAAGTGTCGGATTGTCACAGCATCATTGTGCCCGCCTGTCTAATGTGCGTCTTACCTGCCACATTGAGCAGCTGTATATTGTCTCAGCTGATCATTTGCATTAAATATATACAGAAGGCACCATTTTATTGATGGGTAAACATAATAAATTTTACAAATGTGGTCACTTGTTTTGGTAAAAGTCTCCAGACTCCCTTAAAAAAATGGCTCAATTTTGTGAGTTGTTGAGTTCTGTGAAACTTTCGAAACTTTTTGCAATGTTACTTACTTATAATTATTGGGCCCTCTTGTAAATTCGACAAATGTTACACATTAAGTTCTGTCTTTGTGTAAAAGGAAGTGCTTGTTTGTCCCACAGATGGATGTGTTTATAAGTGAGATCACGATCACACGTGGTCACTCAAGCATGTTGTGCCAGGTGAGAACTTAAGAAACAGCTTAATGTTTAGAGTTGTTCGCTTGTGATCCGTCACTCAGGACGAATGTTACTTTCAGGTCTCACCTGGGCCAAGAATAAAGCAGTTGGTAAAACACACGGAAAGAAACACACCCCACACACACACACACACACACGCAGTCGTGCAGACCAACATGAGGACCATCGGATGATCAAGTCGTCCTCTCCTGTGTCACCCTCCGCTGTTTTGTAGGTCCTGCCCCACGTCTGTTTAGATCCACGGTCTTTTCATTGTTTTTATATTTTCTATAATGAATGAACTCTGGCCAGGCGTTCTGTTGATATTGATCCTGTTGATCCTTCATGATGATTGACAGACTTGTTTAAATATATCTCATCAATTAAAAAGCATAAGCAAAAGTGGTCTGCTTGGTGTTTGTTTCCCAGGGTTTCTTGTATCTCTTCTCAGGTGTGATACTTTTTATATGTCTGTTTCATCTATATACTACATAGAGCTGCTTCTATGTAGTTTTGGGGGAAAATTATTCATCAGAAGAGAAAGACCTTCAGCGACGGATAATTATTTTTTTTTATGCCAAATAAAACAACTCTTTGTTTTCATGGCCGAATGAATGGCCAATTTCATACTGTTTTAGTTTGTTTCTATGTGGCGGACCCCGCCACCTTTTTAGCTTCAAACAGTGTTCTGGGGACCTTATTTTCCCCTGAGAACAGCTTGTTTATTCACTTATGGAGAAATAAATACATTTGTATTTCTTAGCTTGTAGTATGACCTCATTAATAAGATTATTATGAAAATTCTCAGTTTATGTGCTTTTTGGAAAAGGAAGTCAGAGTCACTTTAAACTTATGATAACTGCATGTAAATGTTCCCTATAGCGTCATTCAGACGTAAGCTGATTAAAGGAATAGTTTAGAGAAAATAAAGTATTTGCCAGTCGTCTGAATTTTGCAGATCAGAGATGAGTTGAAGATCAAGTTTATTCTTTGGTTGATTTTATAACATTTATTCTATGCTGTGACACGTTTATCACAGTACTAAATGAGGTGAAAAGTGGGAGCTCTCTTGAGATGCTGCAGCCTTTTGAAGGCATTCAGTTCAGACTTGCCATGTTGAAAGTGATAAGCCGTGAAAGGAATGTGTTAGTTCTGTTGCCTCGTTCCAATTTCTGTTTTTCTTCCCCGATATTTATAACACGTTTTGGAATAATGACTTCCCCGCCCTCCAAGGGCCGCCATTTTCTTTTGTTCATAAAAAGCAAACCTTTTTCTTCTTCAGGCAACAAGTATTTTCTTGTCTCTTGTTTTCCCCTCTGTGGATAAGGTGGAAATCCATGTGTTATTCCAATAAAACGCAGAGACACAAGTCAGTACCTGTGAGCATGAACTCATCTCCCACCACCAAAAACTATAAAGCCAGTGATTTCATAAGAAGACAGCTGGAGCCTTATTCACTGTAGAATCATTATAAAATAGGAGTTTTAAAGGTTGGGGGGGGGCTGAAGACAGGAGAGATGTGTAATGACGTGCAAAAGGATGACTGGCCAGAATAGTGTAAGGGACACATTTTGAAGGATAACCTTACCCAAAACTCGACTCGAGTCATTTGCATAGTCCACAAAACAATTTATGAGCTTCACAGCAAAACAGTGCTGCAGCAGTCCCCGAAACAACTGAAGGCGACGGAGACGTGTCTTAGAACATTGAAAAAACAACTGCCGTAAACAAAATCACACCTCATACACCTCACCCAGAGTCATCCATACTCTAGAAAGTTGCCACAATTCAAACTTTATTTGCAGAGAGGTTATTTACAGCCTTTTTTAAACCCAAATCTTCACCGCAGCAGCAAAGCTAAAAGCGTTAGCACACACCCTGTCCGTGTTGGCGGATGAATTTAACCAGGCATCGAGGGTGTTTTCCTGTTGTTTTCTGCAGTTGCTTAACAGAACGCCGTCTCGCTGTGAGGCCTCAGAAATGTTTAGTTGACTACGAAACATCACCTGACTTTCCCTTGTCATGAGGATGAGTAGATAATGACTACATTTTCTTGCTCTTCTTTCTACATTGAACTGTTTCTTTAAGGAAGGCCTGAAGATTTTGTCTTTTTTTCCCCCCCAAAGCTGCAGCATCCATGGAGCAGAAAACGATTGTTAAGATTAGAAATATTGGGAAATCCGTAGTCATCAGTAGCGATCACTATCATGCTTTCAGTTTTAATCTTTATTTTTCTCGCAGTTTCTTGCAAAGTTGCTCATCACTGCACTGTGGGCATTACAAAGGTGTGATGAAACCTATAAAAACCTTCAGCTACAGTCTCCACAAGCAGAGCAGAAAAGGTAAACTTGTGACATGAGTTGATACCTTTTCATTCTGCAGCTTACTAAAATGTATTTCTTCCATTTCCATTTCAGGCTTTTGCAAAGGAATGATTGCGTTATTTCTCTGGAGTAATTATACGTTGAATGGACTAATTCCATCTCACTCGTGGTTTTGGGATTGGTTGTGGGCTGAATTCAGTGATGCAGGTTGATTTCATCAGAGGTGATGTGCGTCGGCGTGCTCTGGGCTCTGAGCTTTGGCTCTTTATCCGAGCCTAATAGGCCAGATCAGCCTGTGAATCTGTCACCCGTCCTCTTGGATGACGGCCCCGCTGGCGAACTAATCTCCCTTGGAACCTTGGGAAACTGGGAAATGACCCCGGAGCCAGCTAGCTGTGCTAACAAGATTTGGGAAAGCTGGTGGTGAGTGGAGGTCACATGCCCTCTTTCCCTCAACAGTTCCCAGATGCCGGGACTTCCTGTCGGGCCAATCAGGTCGCCTGCTCGCATCCTGGACTGGCAGTTGAAAGAGACACCGTGGCGGCTCTGAGCTGAACCCTCAACCCCTCATCAGTTCTTCTCTCATCAGACGTCCTACCAGCCAGTACCTCTCCCCGTCCACTTTATCCATTAATGTCTGTGTGAGCATGAAGGGCTGGCTAATGTCTACACTCCTGCTTCCCCTCCGGTCACACCTGTTCACACGTCCCTCTCGCTGCTTTCCTCCGTAACTCCCGATGTCCCCTCAGAGCCTCAGAGCCGAGACTAAACTGTGGCAGCCAGCGACAAACTTTTCAAGCCGTGACTCAAGTTCACATGACTTGGACTTGAGTCAGACTCGAGTCATGAATCAGATGACTTTAGACTTGACTTGAAAAATAAGAAAAGACTTGACGTTGAGTTTAACGCAAATGACTTCACTTGGATTTTAGCCTTTTAACTTGGAATGACTTGATAACCTGCCCAGGCCCGAGGATTACAACTTATGATATAACAAAAATGTGCTTGGAATCATAAGCAGAAGAAAGCAGCCAGTGAGGTTGTATAGGCAGGAAAAGACACACAGACCAGTTGGGGCTATCAAAGAACTGATGGCAACCTGCAAAACATTCAGCAACAATGACACATCATTCATATTTTTCCTATCACAACAATAAGGTAACAAGACACAGACAATCATATAGCTTTTACATTTCATTAAAGGAAACTTAAGTAATTTTACAGATTGAAGTGTGTTCACAGGTCTTGGGCAGTACTACTGCATATGTGAAGAAGTAGCATGAAGCCTTTTGTGGCTCCAGAGGAAGCTGCATGTGATGTGATAAATAGCATCCAGTGATTTCACTCAGTGGCTAAATTGCATCGTGGGTTTCGAAAATGAGCAAATCACTCCTCTAACACAGCTGGACTCATAACATACCATTTAAAACCAAATGATCAACATCACCACAGGAGAAACAGGCGCACTCTTCTTCCTTTTCAAAATCTGCTGCTTGCATTACCCATAACACAACGTTGCCACAGTTGTGATGACAGCAACAGTCACTTCTGGGTAAGAAACTGGTAAACTGATATGTAATATCTGCAAGCTTGCTGACTTCTTTTTGTCATTTTCAGCTGTAACTGTAATCTTTAAAGATAGTCAAGCCATCGTTCGACCTGTGTGATGTTTCAGTTGTGCTTATTTCATGTACTGTTTTGCTTTACTAGCGTCCTTCATCCCTGCTGGAAAAACCAGCATAGACCAGCACCAAAACACAACATATACTGGTCTTATTGGTGATTGTTCACCGCTAGCAGCTCTGTGATGCTGTAGCTTGTAGTGGTGTGGTGCTTTGAGCTAAATGCTAAAGTCAGCGTGCTAACTTGCTCGTATTTACAATATGATATGTTGATATATTCATGACTAGAAGGCTTATTGTTTACCTTGTTAACTTAACTCCATCATACTCTTGGGTGCTGGTATGCTAATGGCTAACTAGGGCTAAGCACAAAGTCAACTGATGGGAATGTGTTAAGTTTACAGGTCTTGGAGGTATCTGGTCACAAACTATTGTACTGAACTGTATTGATAAGTTGTAAACTTTGACCTGGTGATGACACAAGATTACCACAGTCAGTGGGCTTCACATCTGTCTAAAATATCATGGCAATCCACCAATCGTTGTTGAGATATTTCAGTGACAAACAGAACGATGAACCAATCAACTGACGGTGCCGTCCTTGGAGCCATTCTCATCATGCGTCGACTTAAAACATCTATGATATCAGTAGATTTTGTACACAGACTGTTAAAAGCACAGAGTTCAGTCACTTCTTGTGACCTAACTGCCCAGGTTTGAGACTTGTGACATGGAAAGTACCTCTTTTTCTTACCCACTGTCATCTGAAAGCAGGGCTGCAGCACCTGAGCAATGAAAGGACCCTTCTCATTTACACCCCCTTATCCCCATACGTAATCCTGGTTGGCGGCTTACTCATAGTTAAAGAGAATTCGTGAAACAAAATGTCCTCTATATTTCCTTTGATTTCCAACAGAAAGGATATGCATGTAAATCAGCATATTAGTTCCTGATTCGGTCCATGTCTTGTCTTTCCCCCTGAAAGCTGGCTTTAACCTACGGGGGCACAATCCGTTACCCTGCAACTGTACTGCAGGAAATTGATTCGTGTTGCTATTTTTAATTTCATCCATGAAATTAAAAGTCAGGAACTCAATTTCACAGGTGAAACACAATGACAGTGTTTTTCTTTTTTTTTGGGTGAACAAGGTGTTTTGGGGCTTTTCTAACGCCACATCAATTCTGTGCATGAAATTTACAGGTTGCTGTGCACGTTCTACCACTGGACATTTCTTTTCTATTCAGACTTGTCGTCTCAGCTGAGTAATTCTGACTTCATGCTGACTTTTCCTTCCAGGCTAGACAAGCGGCAGAACGATAAATCATTAGACAAAAACAATCATTCTTTGTGATTACAACGAAGCCCAGAGGAAGACCTAATGATCGAAACATGTTGGCTTTTTAAATGATTGGCCTTGATGATTTAGCCACTACAGTCAAGGCCTTATAATAGCCTCTTTCCTTCCTCCATTTTTGATATTTTCTTTTTTGGAGTGCCTGGATTGCCTTTGTAATCACCCTTTTTCTGCTTTATTCCAAGAGCACCAGACACCATTTCTGCCTTCATCGTGCTAAGTAGAACAGATCTTTTTTCAATAATTATTTGTGTTGAAAACACTTTGTGTCAAAACACAAAGACAATAAAAGCTTTTAAAGTGGAGGGGAGAGGATGAATAAAAAGAAAAAAGGGTGCAAAAACAAGCAGCAGTCAACATCAATTAGGTCCCTCACAGCAGTAAATTGCTGCATATTTCTCTGAGGAAGAATAACAGAGAGCACTGATGCGAAGGCCTCTCTCACGTTGTTTCCTTAACATCTAGGTGCAGGCGAAACCTTGTTTGACATGAGCACGGCGGATGAGAAAACCTTCCTCGCCTGACCGACTCCACATCCCTCATGACAGTTTTCTTCACAGCCTTAAGTGTAATCACATTGCCTCCACCCACACACAAATATAAATGATCTGGTCTTTAACGCTTGTGTGAAACGATGTTGTCCATGTGGGACTCTAACGTGTGTGTGACCTTCACTGACTTTAGTGCCTGTGGCCTGGCCAGCTGGCACGCAAGACACTGTGGCCCCACGCAGACATTTTGTGTCCCCACATTTTCTTCACCCTCATTTATTGACATCCTCAGACTTGACAGTGAGCCAGGTGGTCCTACACACAGACACCCCCACACTCCCAGACGTACACACCACACCCACTGTCTCTTTGTTATATGTAACTCATTTGAGGAAAATAAAAATTATACGTAGCTAGAACATATTTTCATCATTTCTAAGGGCAGTAGACTGGGTAATAGGGAGAATGTGTGTAAGAGAAACAGCCTAGACAGAATTCTTTATCACCAAATAATTTGTTCCAGTAGAACATGTGGATTTTCACTTAAAGGGGCATTATGTAGTTTTGGAGAAGAATCCCAAACTCAGAATTTTGCCATTTACATTATAAATGAGGCGATAATTCAATAAACAAGCTGTTATCAGAGGAAAATTAGGTCGCAAGAACACTGTTTGAAGCAAGAAAAGTGGCAGGGTCCGCCACATATTTTTTTTTTTTGATGTACTATTATAATCCCAAATTGGGAAATTCTTTTTTCCACTCACATTACACACAGGTGCGCACACACAAACACGCAGTGTAGAGGAGATGAGCAAAGGGGCAGCCACACGTGCTACGGTGGCCAATGAGCAGTGTTAGGGGCCGGTGCCTTGCTCAGGGGCACCTCGGCAATGCCCAGGATGTGAACCAGCACTCTCCAACTGCCGGTCCACATCATTCTTTTTTGGTCCGGATGGGACTTGAAACGGTGACCTTCAAGTCCCCAAGCCAAGTCCCTACGGACTGAGCTATTGAACAATATGAAACTCTTTTGTCCTTTAAGGTCAGCTTGTTTATTGAGTTTGTTTAGGCATAACAAGTCAATGAAGACCTTTCTATTCTCATTAAAATGTCTACCCCCCAAAACACATTCATACAGACAATACTTTAATAATCAACTCGCTCAGTTCATAATGGTCACACTTTATTTTTATCTTTGCAGATTTGTGCCCACTTCTTGCTGACATGGTGTGTGTGTGTGTGTGTGTGTGTGTGTGTGTGACTGTTTGTGTATCATTTTGTATCATGTGTCCTGTCCTGTTTGTTCCATGCTGTTGTGTGATCACATGCAGGTTTAAAGTGAAGATTAGCTTTATGCTAATTGTGGTATGGTAAAAGACATCCCATAGTACCACTTATCCCCTATTGAACATGGCCCCTTACAAATAAATTCAATACATTTATAGGTTGTAGGTGAGCTGAGAAGTGATTATATTTGATGTTGATTTAATCAGGACTGGTTTGAGAATTTATGTTGCATTTATATCCTGTTGGACATATGAGGTTGTTAATTTTGTTATGACACACAGAGTTGTTTTTAAGTTATAGTAAGGTTGGAGCATTTTCAGTGAAACAACAGTCATAGAAGCTTTTGAAGTGTGGCACATTTCACTTCATCTTCCTGTGGCACTACTCTTATTCTCATTAAAAATTTAATTCAACAAAAGTCCCATGTGGTCCTCTCCGAAGGGTTCGGTACAGTTTCCGAGCAGCACCTGAAGGCAGCGGCAGCAGACAGCAGCCCTCCATCAGACCCCCCCCTCCCTCCCCTCGGCTCACCTTGCTCAGTGAGCGGCCCGGCCCACAGAGCACAGCGCGGTGACGTGCCCGCGAGGTGGTTCCGAGCTGAGCGGCGGCCCGCGTGGCTCTGTGTACGTATGTAGCGTGTCAGCGAGCGCGTGCATCAGTGTGAACCGCCGGTCCGAGCATGGAGGAGTTAGCCAGAGAGAGCATCAGCCTGCTGGCTTCAGCCTCAGCCAAGCCCCCGCTGGACGTGACCGCTGGGCCTCGGCTCGGATCACTGGGGGCCATTTTCATCATGCTCAAATCCGCCCTGGGCGCCGGCCTCCTCAACTTCCCCTGGGCCTTCGAGAGAGCCGGGGGCATCCGCAGCGCATTGACCGTGGAGCTGGTGGGCATTTCCTTTCTATCAACTCTATAGGAATGAGATTATGAGAAGATATTCCTTCACTCTGTATTGCTGGCTTCTGGCTGAGATCTCACCAGTTGATTGAGCTAAACCGTTTTAAAGGTTATTTATCAAAGATTGAAACTAACTTTTTACATAAGTGTCTGGAAGTTTGTTGTAGCGGTGCATCTTATCCACCGAGGGCTGAGGTCCACTGAGATCAATTAGGGAGATTGTGATCAGTTCCAGCTGACAGCAGAGGCCACGTTAGATCTGACCTCAGCACCTTTTAGACTCACTTTATCCTTATCGGTGTGGCTTTTCCTCTCTCGCTCGACATTCTTATCCAGTCTGTCTCTCACATCACTCCCCAATTGAAATCGTTTTAATGTATTGTTAATTAGCAATTCATCTGAAACCAGAATGTATTGTGCACAACCTTGTCCTCCAGCCGGGCATCGCTTTGACCCTTTCAACTGACTTGAATCTCTCTTATAGTCATGTGGAAGAAGTTCCCAGACTGAACACAAATCCCAGCATATTTCTTTTTTCCCTTGGCTTTGGCCCATGAGGTCGGTGGGAATTCCTCTGTGTAAACCTGCGCACTCTAAGTTTTGAGTGGAATGGAGAAAATCGATCACATTCCTCTTGTAGTTCTTTTTGTGTAAGTCTCCAGATGAAATCCCTGTCCAAATGTTGGAAAGAAAAATATGAATCATTCGTCTTTTTTCCACCTGGTGTCCCTGCCTGCCCCGCTCGTCCTTCTTTCTTAAATTTACTGGATAAGTCACCTGGCGGTTCTGAACAGAGAGGTTCCATTAATATTTCAGTTCCTGTCTGTTCTGTTAGAAAATAATTCAGTTCAGTGTTTGGGCATCTTTGCTGCTACTTCCTCATCATTTGTCTCCATGCACACCTTTTACAAAGTAACGCTTGAGTGTGTTTAAATCTAAACTGCCTGTGTCCTCCATGTTGGGTCAGTTTGGCTGTCACATACAGTGAGGCTTTCTCCCTTGTTGTTTTCACACTCCTATGATTTCATTTTTAAGTCCTCTAATTCCAAAGCTGCTCGTAAAATTAAACACGTGGATATAATCTTGAGTTTTTGTCAGTCAAAACTAGTAGGCATACTGAGCTTTGACACTTATGACCAATGACATATTTCATTTGATAGTTCATAATACTTTTTTTAAATTTAATAATGAATTCCATACTTATCGTTTTTTGACTCTAGGGGGTAGAAAAAAATGGCAAAACAAGCTGACAGATTCAGAGCCACTCACAAGGTTATCCAATTGTTTAATTGACTAATGTGTTGGCAAACATTTGCTGAATTCCACTATTCTTCAGCTACTCTACTGGTATGTTAATGAAAATGAAATGAAAACAAGTTAATTTTAAAACATAATGCTATAAATTGTCCAACTTTTAACATTTCTCAAACAAAATTTAAAATGGGTTTTGCCCTTTCCGCAATATTTCGACAATTATTTGAGCAGCCCTGTTGAAACTGAAGCTAACAACAATGACCTGACCACGAATGCTAGTGAGGTGTTCATGGTACCTACTAATGTTAGCAACAAACAGCACATAAACAGTAAGGAGATATGACTTTATGTCAGTCATGATTGTGATACTTAGTGAGACTAATATTTTCGGAGGTGGTACATTGTGAAAAAAGTTCATGTACAGTGGCCTTATTGCATGTAGCTACATTAGCATGCATTTATCATCTCGCCTCCAGCTCCCCCACAGGTATTAAGTCCAGTGATTAACTCAACTTTTATTTCAGTCTCCACATACTCCTGAAAAAATGTTAAATTGTTGACTAGCTAACTTGCTAAGTTGCTAACTTTGTCGACGTGCTTTTTAGTATTTACCTCGGGTTTATCAGAGCTTTTTGCTGGATATAAATGTCTTCAGGAAGTCAGATAAAAAAGGTAAAACTTCAACATGGAATCAATGCGCTGTGAAACCAAAGCAATTAGCTTACATAGGCTAAGAAGCTAAACACAGCTTCACAGGTGCATGTAGATGTACAGAAGCCACAACAACAACAACAGCTATGAAAACTGAAATATGAATACATTGCATCCCATGTTTCTATATACAGTGTCCCTGTAAGTCAACCCTTTCACACTGTAAACCCTTTTCATGGCAGACATTTTGGCTCGTCAAAGCAGGAACCACATAGGTGTGACCAATAATGTTAACAATGGCTCCAAACCATTAAGTATCCGGTTAAGTCACATCAGCGAGTGAGTGAGCATTAACGACACCAGAGCCCTGGAGCAAGCTGAACTAAATGGAATGAAGCCATCATTAATGTTGGAAATTACAGCTGTGCTTGTCTGGCTTTGACAAGTCAACATGTCTGCTGTGAAAAGGGTCTATAATGGATTGCTAATTGGCAGTATTATAGTCTTTTAAATTAAATCTAATACTACTGACATTGCGAGTTTTTGTCAGACAAAATAAGCAATTCTAGTTAAAGCATTGTGGTGCTACATAGATATCATAGCTGACAAAATAATCGCAATGTGATTCTGAGCACTAAATTTGATGCACCATGCACACATGGGCTTTGTGAACTTCACGATAAAAAAAATAAATAAATAAGAGCCTGATTAACTGATACTGAAAATACTAATCAATTAAATGAGAAAATGTGGTCCCAAGATGTCGGCTCTTTGACCCTCCAGTACACACAGACACACACCACTCTCTTCTGAAATTACTCCTCTCTTGGATCAAGTTGCGATGATTTGCGATGATGCCCTGCACTGCTCATTGTCGAGAGAAATTTACTTTATATTCATATATTTAATCAATATCGGCATTAAAGGTTGGCATCGCACCATATTCGCTGATACCAGTAAACATTCAGCGCGTTGTGCACTATTAAAGGGCTCTTAAGTGGTTTTTCTCCTATAATCTACAAAAACTTTTCCTGGATAGTGTAATTGGACTAAATGAGGTCAAAGACCTGAATTTTTTTTTTTTTTTTTTCTGTGCTTCCCAATTTGGCCCGGCCTCCCAATTACACGGCAATGATTCCAAATAGTTGACCGGACACTTGATGGTAGCTTTAGAGCTTAATTGGACCATGGACCTTTGTAATTTGTGTCTGAGCTTGCTCTTTTGACACTCCTGCAAAGTCACTCCTAGGTGTTTTCCCCACAGATCCCTTATAGACCTTATTAGCATAATTGCTGTCATTTGTATGTCCATGTTGTAATGACTAAGTCCAGACTTTGACCTAGCTGTTCAGCAGGGATCAATAATCCTGAAGGGTGCCTCTGCTCCCTGGTGTTTTATCCTCTCTGGTTAGGTTTTGTAACTGTTGTAGTTGTTTTTTGAGGTGACGCTTTATCTTTCACACCTCTGATAAGAGTTCAGTGAGTCATTGCGCCTTATCAGCATTTTATCCCGGAAGAAACCGACATTTATCCTGATCTGTAGCAGGGATGGAGGGGTAACCTCCTGAGGTATGAAGGTAATTACTTGGCATTGTGTAAAAGTTTAAAAGGTTTGACTGGAAAGTTTAGGGTGGTCACAAATGGCCATCTTCTCCCCTTCTGATGTAATGTTATGGCGGTTGTTGAAAATAAGAGCCAGCCCTTTTAGTTCATCTGTATTCTTTTCCAGTTTTCTATGCCTTGATACATAGATTTTGGTTACCATTATATCAAATGTTGTTCAAATTAGAGCTCAACCAATCTCATGGCTCCATCATTTGCCTTTCCTTTGTCCACTCAGGTGTCCCTTGTGTTCCTGGTCAGTGGACTGATTATCCTGGGCTACTCGTCGTCCATCAGTGGCCAGTGCACCTACCAGGCGGTGGTGAAGGAGGTGTGCGGGCCAGCCATCGGTCAGCTGTGTGAGATCTGCTTCGTCTTCAACCTCTTCATGATCTCTGTGGCCTTTCTGGTTATAATTGATGACCAGTTGGAGAAGTGTGAGTTTGACAGTCGGCCTTGTGCACAAATTGCACTGAGAACTGATTTGTACGTTTTTGGTAAAGTCCTTTTTAGCTTCATTGATATTCGTTTTTTGCTGAGAAAACTTTGAATTTAAATTTCAACAGACTATCTTTCTGAAATGACCCTGCATGGCAGCCTCTGCAATCAGTGTAAGAATGTGTGCGCGAATGGTTGATAATGTCTTGTGAAGCGCTTTAAGTTGTAAAGTGCTATAGAAATGCAAGTTCATTTACCTGTGATGGAATCCATCAACCAATTTGCCATGGATTTGTCATTTCTGTCTCCTACTTTTGTGCTATGCGTTTCCTTTCTCTTTTTCTGTTGCCTTCTTGTGTTCCTGTGCTCGTCCCTAGCCTGCTTTTCCATCCACACCTGCCGTGCATCAGCTTAGTTTGCCCTGCCCTTTTCCCGTTGTTCTTTCCCAGCCCATCACCTTCTTCCCTGCTCTTTTGTTCTTCACATCATTCTCCTCAGCTGTGCTTCTCCACCTCGCTTCACCTGCACCTCATTCCCTTATTGCTTTAGTTTATATATTAGTTCATTCTTTGTCGTGGTGCCTGTCGAGTTTGCAGCTGTTCTACCTGCCTGCCATTTCTTGCATTTAGTTTAGATGTCTTTTAGATGTCTCCAATAGCTCACTAGCCATTGCCTTGGCAGAGACTGACCTATGTGGTCTCCAGCCTTTTTATCCACACATTACTGTGATAATGACTCCAAAATTGTTTCCATTTCTTCCATGAGGAAACCCAGCTCTGACCACAGGGCTGATGGCAGTTCGCAGTGTTTGGAGTGTGAGGTTACAATCCAAGCCTACAAGCCGAAGCCCCAGGTTTCGAGCTACCAGCCCAGTTCTCAGCATATGGCATATGGTTCCTATGCCTCGTTTGATTAGTCTTAGGTTGGTGCGCCTGCAGCCTCCCTGTCCTGAATCCACCAAGCCACCAGCCTGCTAACCTCCTGCCCGTTCCATCTTTCATCTGAGTTATTTGATATTTAGTATCTGCGGATACCGAGTCCCGATCCGATACTTAGCCGTAACTAATATTTTCCTGGATAATATGGCTGCTATAAGAAAAAAAGTACCTGCATCCAAGCTCTTCCTTAATGGTTTAAAAAAAAAAAATTGAAACGTAAAAGTATGTACTTTCATATGGCTCTTTCTTATTCTGCATATGCTATTGCAACATTGGCCTGCCACCTTCCTTGCGTTAGCAGGTGAGTCTATGACGCTGTACTGTGACAGCAGACCCTCGTGTACAGCCAGCTGAAGTGTGTGTGTGTGAGACGCAGCCCACGCTTGATACCTTCATATCATCCAATGCTTTTTTCATATTCCTTACGTCTTTGCGTAGTATGACGTGGACGCGTTGCTTGTCTATTTCACACGCCTTCAGCATGTTTTACATGCTCTGCTGTATGAGACCCACGAAACTAGAGCGCATACCAGCACGTTGTAACTCAAAAGTGGAATCAATGTAATGTAGTACCGTGATGGTAGGGCATATCAGGGATTCAAAAACTCCAGGTGACGAAGAAAACCCTGATCCTTCTGGTTTTCTGTCAATGGCCTGGCAAACTCCCGCTTCTGATTCTGTCAGTGGCCAGGTCGACCCTTGCCTCTGGTTCTCTGTCGCAACCAAGTCGTCCCCTGATATTGTTCCTCGACGCTGCTCCATTTCCTAGGGTCTTTGTTGGCAGCCCTGCTCTAGTTGCCTGCCACTTCCACCACTGCCACTTCCCATCGTATTTTGGAATAATTTTCTGCAACTGATCTGCTTGCTTGCTATCTCTGGCATTTGGGTGGATCATCTTTGCTCCCAGCATGACACTTGTAGCAGTTTTTATGTGTGTGTGTGTGTGTGTGTGTGTGTGTGTATGTGTGTGTGTGTGCACAAGGTTAATGCCACAAATTCCAGCTCATGTCTTTGAGAAAAGTATGTGACCTCTTTCATTGGAACTTGACTCAGAATCTATAGTTTTGTTTTTTCTGTTTTTTGTTTTCTGTTTAATTTTTGTTAAGAACCAAGTCGACTCTTTTTCTCTGGTCGATAAGGATCATTTTATTCCACTTATGTCAGAGTGGATGAATCCTCTGACCTTGTTTGGCTTTTTCCTCCTCTCAGTTAAAGGTCAGATTTGTCTGGTTTGTTCCATTGAGTTTAACCTAATGGGTCAGACTGTGGTAAAACGGCCACAAATTTTCCACCTTTTTTTCTTTATCCCAATCCACGTCAGTTGCAGACTTATTTCTTGTCTCTTGGACGGATACAGTTTACATCCAAAATCTATTTTACTACAGCCTTTTCTATGCCTCCTACTGTTCAATTATACTCTGTGCTTGCATGTCATGTATGCGTATGTTTTTTCTTGTTTGCCTGTCAGTGTGCGGTTCCCTCTATGAGCTGGTAAGTGGTTTGCCCGAGTCAGAGATGCCGTACCACTTCTACACAGACCAGCGCTTCGCCCTTCTGCTGCTCTGCATCCTCCTCATTCTGCCGCTGTCCATCCCCAAAGAGATCAGCATTCAGAAATACATCAGGTCAGATGTCACATTTGGGAGTGCATGTATGCATAACCATTTGTTTGTCCACACACGGTTTAGAAGTACAGTATAGCAGTACAGAAGCAGTCGATGTTTCCCTGTATCAGTTTCAATGTATCAGTGTTTTATTCAATTCATTGTTTTACACATTCATTATGAGTCATTTGTTTGTTCAATCTGCATTTGGAAAAACTACATCATCAAGTCCGTATTACAATAAATTGTCAATTAAACCAGTGAGGTCCATCAAAGCCTGCACCTCAAATGGACACTGAAAGTCTGCAGAGAGTCGGGTTGAGGGGCCTTGTGGACTGGATTAAGTATTTTTTTGGACAGTGCTCTCGGACTCCTCGCAAGGGGCCCGAGTCTGCAAGAGCGTTGAAGTCTGGACATGCAGATGCAGCCGTAATTACCACAGTCTGATTCCTAATGATTTTGGTGACCACTTTGACTTTTATGTAGCTCCACCATCAGCTCAGATATGCCTCTAATCAGCTATTCAATACATAGCAAGGTAGCTCAGCAGGTAATGGTCAGATTTCCAGATCTATACTAAGCAACATAAATGTATATACTTGTATACATAGATATTCATACTCCCCTGAGGACAAACCCTTAAACCCCAAATAACTAACGATTATAGTTAGTATATTTTTCAGCCTTTATCGGCTTTTATTGATAGAACAGCTGAAGGTATGACAGGAAACAAGTTGAGAGAGAGAGGGGGAGTGACACACGGCAAAGGGCCCCAGGCCCGGACTGAAACCCGGGGCCGCCGCAGCGAGGACAAAGCCTCTGTACATGGGACTCCTGCTCTACCAACTGAGCTAAACGGCACCCCCAAAATAACTTTTAATTAGTGCCACCTCAGCCCACACCTGACCAAACTGTCTTGTCCTTTTTCCCCATCACTACTTACTGGCAGCATTGTAATATGTTAAAATAAAGGACTTGTTTTATGCTTTCTTTTTTTCAAGGGAAATGACCATAATACATTGAAACGAGTTCTCAGTGTGCTAAATCAGGACACCTTAACCCTCAGTGTGAATGCACAAAGTGGAGGGGTAGAGCTAACTTGTAGGGGCAAGGGGTGTATTTGGCCCAAATATCTTGCCATATGGTCAGTATGTTGTTTCTTCTCTTACTTCAGGGTGAAATGAGCATTGCAGCCTCTAAAAGCTTGTGTAGCACTTTGACCTTGACATCGTCAACAAGTATACAGTATGGTTTTAGATTCATCTCACCTCGTCTTAGTTTTAACACACATTCAGTTAATACTGCGGATGCTACTCCACTGTACACATGGTGCACAAAGTACAACACACCTTGTAGTCATGCACGTGTATATGGATAACCGACTGCTGTGGTCATTTTCCTGTAATGCGCTCATCCGTTGCACTTTGACTTAACTGTGTCAGCGTTTGTCTGACTTGTGTCTGAACCAGGCGTTTTGTCTCTGTCCTCTCAGTGTTCTAGGCACTCTGGCTGCGACCTACCTGACCATCGCCATCATCATCAAATACCACACCGCTCCAGTTCTGGTTCACATCGCCCCGCTCTACAGCAGTGGGTATGTGTGTGTGTTGGAGAGGACAAATTATGGGATTCAGGGCTCCAAACAATCCGTCTGCTCCACTGGTCATAATGGCTGGTGAACTCAAATTAGTGTTGAGAGTTGATGTGTCTAGGTGCAGACTAATGTGTTCCATCAGGAATGCTGTATTGTCCTCCTGTTGGCAGCATTTATTTTATGACATTTCTGGAACTGCACTTGTTTTTTGCAGAGACTATAATGAGGTTATTAGGATTATTTGTCTGTTACCTTCAGAACAAAGCTACAGCCAGAAGATGGTTAGCCAAGCATAAAGACTGGTATTAGGTGGACAAAGCTAGCCAAATCACAGCTACAATCTTTTACTCTTTGTTATGGTTCTCACCTCTTAATTGGTGAGCTTTAGACAAGCCGGTAGGGGGACTTTGTTGTCTTTGGACGGAGCCAAGCTAGCTGCTTCCCCCCGTTTCCAGTCTTTATGCAAAGCTAAGCTAACTGTGTGCTTGCTGTAGGTCCATATTATACAAACACATAAGAGTGACCTGGATCTTTTTATTTAATTCTTGGCCAAAAAGCAATTAACTTTAAATCCCACAATGTCAGACTATTCTTTTAGACAGAGTCTGGAGCTGACAATTCTATTACAAAATTAGTTTCTGTAATAAATGCTCGGCAGTCCATATTTACTCTTGTCTGCATGACTGCAGCAAAGTGTATAATTTGCCTTCAAGCCTCAGCAACTTTAGTGGAAATGAGGAAAGGAAAAACAGGAAATTATTATAACAAAATGCTAAATGGGATTTCTATGCATCTTTTTGAAAAGTAAAGTTCTGTCTTTGAAGCTTTCTTTCCTGTGTTATAAATGCACTTCATCACCAGAGCACGTGTGTGTTCTGGTGTTGCTTCCAGGAAATATGACTGTCACGAGTCTTATCCATAAATCTCCTTTCAATCCAGGCCACCAGGACAGACAAAGTAGATCAAACCACTGTGCTCGCTCCTCTCCTTGAACCTGTGTCACTGTTTAGACACTCTTTCTAGCTCATTGGCTTACCCCGGCTGCTCCTGTCAGCAGTGCGCCTGTGACTGACAGATGAACTCTACGGCGAAGTGTCTCTAAATGGCACGGCATTATGAATGGTGCCCTAATAATGGCTTGTGTCCTCTTCTTCTCGTGGCATTTGTGATCTTAAAAGAATGACTCTTGTGTCTCACCCCGTCTGTGTGCAGGATCAGCTCCTGGGCCTCCATGTTCAGCGTCATCCCGACCATCTGCTTTGGTTTCCAAGTGAGTGCAACCATTTGAAATGTGTTCATGTAGGACCCTTTGAGACTTTAACATGTGCTTGGAACATCACGATGTGGTAAGGCTGGAGGCCACTGAGTGTGCAGCCGCGTGTGGAAATTATGTATGCATGCTTCACAGCGGGGAAAACTGAAAAGACGTGCACGAGGCTACATTAAAATGTGATTACCTATCAAGTTACAGATTTTTCTCAACATAAGTATCAAGCCTTGCTGGTAGTTTGGGTTTACAGTATTTGTCAGGCTCCGCCTGGATGCTTATTCTTTCCAGATATCAGTAGTGGAGTCTATGGTAGCCAACTTGTGGGCAAAGGGATCATTTTAATTTCTTAGTTAAGGCCTGAGTATGCCAGAAAATAATTTGTTTGCACAAAGTACAATGACGACATCTGAACGCATCAGAACCCATCAACCAAGGTCTGATGACAGCGTAGCCTCTGGAGGCTGCAGGGCTGCGGCTGGGCTCATAGTTATCCAGGCCGAGGCTTCTTTTCTGTGCCCTGATCACGGTTTACATTCTGATGAGCAACTTGAGATGCGTGAATGCAGATGGAGACGACATTTTGGTTAATCTATATAAACAGATACATGCATTTGAATACAAATTATTTTTTTTTTAAAAAAGGAACTTGATAAAAAGCTAAATTGTCATCAGGGCTGATGGGCTCTGACATTGTATTTTGGCCAGTGTGTTCTGCATCTTCTGCTCTCTGCACTGACTTCTTACTAGAGATGTTCAGATGCCATTTTTCCTTCCCGTTACTAATTCCGAACTTGGGCTTTGGGTATCGACTGATACCGTGATATGATTACTATAATTGTTGGCTCGGGTAAATCCTTGCAGAGAATCATTTCATACAACATACTTTTATCATCTATTTTGAAAGTCAGTCAAGAACTAATAGAGAAAACTAGGATTAAACGGTTCCTTTAAAAACTGTTGATGGTGCAGCCTTTTTTAAATGTGTAACCAGTGTTTCCCCTATATACAAATGGCGGCAGCAGCCGCTGGAGACTAAAGTTAAATGTATTTCTTGCTACTGACTCTTCATATCCAGACCAATTCACACACACGAGTCAGCACAACGACATCAGGTAAATTAAAGTAAGCAATGCTGAACACTGAATTATTCCAGCAGAAGAATCAGAATCAGTATTCCTTTATTGTCCCACAAATGGGGAAATTTGTTTGCCACAGCAGCCAAAGGACAGTAGTAATTTGATTAACAATAACAGTAAAACATCAACAATATAGGTGGTGAGAAATCGAATAGACTCCTATATACATACCAACATAATACTGTACAAAATTAACGTTGTAATTATAAAGTGTGGCAGTGAATTGCTATTTACAAATAATAATAAATATGGGTATTTATAAAAATTGAACCAGATAGTGCAAACTAAATTGGAGAAATGAGTTGTGTATGCTACTGGGAGCAGTGCTGGTTGTACAGTCTGACAGCAGCAGGAAGGAAGGACCTGTGATACCTCTCCTTCACACACTTGGAGTGTATCAGTCGGTCACTAAAGGAGCTGCCCAGTACTGAGATGGTGACCTACAGGGGGTGGGACTTCTTCGCCAGCAGAGATGACAGCTTGTCCATCATCCTGCTTTCTCCCACCACATGCACTGGGTCAAGAGGGCATCCCAGGATGGAGATGGCCTTCTTGATAGGTTTATCAAGTCTCCTCCTGCCTGCTGCCGAGATGCTGCTGCTCCAGCAGACTACTCCATAGAAAATGACTGATGTCACCACAGAGTCATAGAAAGCTGTCAGGAGTGCCCCCTGCACCACAAAGGACCTGAGCTTCCTCATCAGACGGAATCTGCTGACCTTTCTTATATGATACCGCAGTGTGATCCATCCAGTCCAGTTTATTGTTCAGGTGAGCTCCCAGGTACTTGGAAGATGTCACCATCTCAATGTCCATTCCCTGGACGTGTGCAGGGTTGCCTTCAGATATCCACCACCAGCTCTTTGGTCTTCTAGGCATTGAGCTGAAGGTGGTTACGCTGGCACCAGTCCACAAAGTCCTTAATGAGCTCTCTGTAGGATCTGTCGTCCCCCTCCCTGATGAGGCCGACGACAGCAGTCGTCAGAGAACATTTGTGGATGGCTGTGTACCCCAGAAGTGCTGTGATCTGTCCAGGAGGAAGATGATGGCATCATCCACTCCAAAGCCAGGTTGATATGCAAACTGGAGTGGGTCCATACAAGGACCCACCAGAGGGTGGAGATGGACGAGGACCAGCCACTCCAGGGTCTTCATCAGGTATGAAGTCAGAGCAACTGGTCTGCAGCTGTTGGAAGTCTTTATGGTAAGGGATGTTCTGGAAGGGTGTATGAGTTACACCACTACATTTGGTGTCTCCTTCAAGTTGCTCTAGAGAAAATTTCATGTAATCTTCCCCTCCAAAGGAGATATTTGATTTTCACCTGCACAGGTTGATATTTTCCGATGAGTTTTTAAAGACTGGCTCCTCTCACCTCACCTCATAAGTACTAGAGTCACTGTGCTGCTAGCAGACACATAGAAACCTCCCCGACGGGGCACTTTGCAAACGTACAAAAAAAAAGAACACACCGCTGCTACAACTTAATCCTAGGTGGAACACTAAAAACACAATATACATTCACACTGACACAGTGACCCAAGTTTTTTTGGTGGATTTGACTGATGGATTGTCTGTTTCAAAAACAGTAGGACACACTCGTAAACTTGAACAATATAACAGGTCAAAGATGAGCAAAACTTTGACACTCACAGAGAACAGGTCTCTTTACTTATTGGGGGCATAAATAAGACGACCGGTTCAATGTGTTTGTTTTTGATTCTAAACGTTGCAAAAATTGTCAGATGCAGATCCCCAGTTCTGATGCCTGAGAAGTTCAGGTCGAGGGTTTTTCAGACATTGTTAGACCATCCAACAAGCACTGCTGCTGGAGCAGACAGGCCACTTTACTTACTGTATGTACCACGTGGAAGATGACATGTCACTTAGCAAATGCTGATAATTTGATTATGTTTAGTTGGTAAAGAACTTTCCACTTTTCATTCATTTATCTTAACCTCATTAATTAAGTTGCTGGTTCGCACATGACAGGAGCCCATGTGGTGACAGTAGCCCATGTGATGACAGGAGCCCATGTGATGACAGGAGCCCATGTGATGACAGGAGCCCATGGCTGAAAATATAAGTGGTGAAGTGAGCTGCTGGCATATAGATTGTGTTACCTTTTGAACAGAAGCAGGCTAGCCACTTCCTCCCATTTCCAATGTTCATGCAGGGTTCTCCCCAGAAATTTTTAGTGTTGCAGCGCACCGTCTGTCCGGGGGGGGGGGGGCGAACGCTCGTCAACGTCAGTCCCGGGGGAGGGAGGGGAGGGAGACACGGACGGACGGACAGACAGACAGTCATCTACTCCGTCAGCCGGGGGATGGACGGACGCTCATCGCCGTCAGCCGGGAGCTCCTAGCCGTCAACCGGGGGACGGACGGACGCACGCACGCTCGTCACAGTCACGCGCGGAGTATAGCGGCGCTGACCTAGTGGTATAGCGGCGCTGACCTAGTGGTATAGCGGCGCAGCGCCGCTGTTCCACTGTCTGGGGAGAACCCTGCTTCATGTGAAGCTAAGCTAATTACCTATTGGCTGTAACTTCATAGTATGTATTGTCTCATCTCACTTCATGAGATGTGCATATGTCAGTCTGTTATGATAAACTTGGGACTTGCAGTAACCTTCAGCCATTGGCTGTGCTCAAAAGGGTCAGTGTGGCATGCTCAAATACACACAGCAGGGCGGGACTGGGAAACTCAACAATGGCGAAGGAATGAGCTAAAGAAATGTATCCATGTCTATACTTTATTCCAACCTGACTGTAAACCGTTTCCACTGGAGCTGCTTTCTACGGAAGAAATTTCCCAAATGACATCAAATAGAAGCACTGCTGTGGAAAGTTGTGAGCACCACAGGCACAAGTATGTTCACTTACTCTGAAACATTTCTAAGCTTGACATATAAAACTAGACTAATCTGCATAGTGAGACTATGCAAATGTCAGAGGCAAATGAAAAAAACAGTTATTGGAATTTTGCTTCGGCGTATTTATATATTCAAAACAGTGGCAGACGTTGAAGTGATGCAGGGTTTGTTTTTTCGGTAATTTCCAGGATCTAGACTTTCTCAGGAGAGTGTTTCAGTGCAGTGTAAAGGTCAGCAGGCTGGTGCAGCCCGGAGCCGCTGTGCTCCGCAGGAACTCTGCAGAGTGAGCTTTTCATATTTAATAGCAGGGGTAGGGTACGGGAAAAAGATCATTCTGTCAGTCTAAAGCAGAACAGACTGATGTGTAACTTCCCAAGTTGCCAAGGTAACCCCTGAGGGATGCTGGCGGGATCTAATAAAAGGAGGGGAAAGTGAGAGAGGACTGATGCATGTCCTCTCACACAAACACACCGAGGGACACACTCCCTCAGGGTGAGTGATTGCACTGTGAAGGGCTGAAAAGGAAGCTGATGAGATCCGGAGAGGAGGAGGAGGAGGAGGAGGAGGAGGAGGAGGCAGGAACAGGGGTGCTAGATTTTATAACCAGGCGATGGCAGCTGGGATCAAGTGGGGACAAGAGTCTGTATCCTGACCTCTGTGATGGTTTAGCTCGACCCATTGTGCCGGTCGCAGCCCGAAGCCTTCATTTAATTCCCCATCTCCTCTCAGTACATCACACGCGGCACAGAGATCAGAGATAATAAGACCTTTGGATCCTCACCCTCCTCTGTGAGCTCCAAACTGATGAGAAAAATCCAAGGTTGGCGGCTAGAGAGGCAATCTGTCCGCCCAACACCTGTCCCTGCTCATCTGTCAGATCTGTGTTTTATCTCCTCGCCTTCACCGAAGAAGTCTTTATTCTCTGCATTGAGCGCACACTTTTGGGTGTTTTAGTTTTCTCTTTTGTCTTTGTGTTTTGTTTGTTCCAGTGCCACGAGGCGTCCATCGCCATCTACAGCAGCATGGAGAACCAGCGGCTCTCCCACTGGGTCTTCATCTCATTGGTCTCAATGATCATCTGTCTCGTCATCTACACGCTTACAGGTTCTTCTTCTTTCTTACAATACACCTACTGTCTCTCCATACATCTCCAGTGCAAGTATGAGCAGCAGAGGAAACATCAGGGGGAATACAAATTGTTTTCTTTTTAACTGGTTTTGACCCAGAGAAGTCTCTTCCAGAGGTATGATCCGGCTTCTTTTCCCTTTACTGCTATGTGCAGTGAGATGAAGTGAGCAGCATATTTTGGAGGTCACAGGCAGTTTCGTTAGATTCTCTAGTGTGTCTGGTCCACTGCTTCAGTCCAAACTGAAAAATCTCAGCATCTATGTGTAGGTCTGCTTCTATATATATATGCAGGGACATTTTTTGGTAGATATTCAAGGTCTCTCCAGACACTGAATCATAATTACTTTGCTGCTGATCCCCTGACATTTCCTCCAGCGCCACCTGGAGGCTGACATTTTGGTTGGTTGAAATGTCACCTATAGAATGAGTTCTCATAAAATCTGGACATTCAGGTCCCCCTCAGGATGAAGTATAATAACTTTTGTGATCCATCAACTTTTCATCCAGTTCCCATCTTTGGATTTAAAACTTTGTTGTATCAAGTTTCCTCATTGTAATCTATCATTCCTTTTATTATATTTTTTGGAAGTCTGTGATTAAAATATCTAAAGAAGGATGTCCAGTCAACAAAAATTCACCTAATTTACATTATGATGTTAAGATTCATCCATTGGTATTCTCTCGAATATCAGCTCATGCCAAACTGCAGTTGTAGGTGGTATATTATTGATATATGTGAGCATTTTTCCAGGCAATGCATTTAAGGATATAAAATGGCCTTCTTTGATGAAAGAGTTTTTAATTGAATGACTGGGCAAACCAAGAAGCAACATGAATATTTGCTTTGTCATTGTTGGCATGCTCATGTTTGCATTAAGCTCAAATGAAAGCTGAGCCAAATGTTCTGGTCTTCCGGTCTGAGGTCAGATTTTCCTAGTTGAAATTTCCAACTTCCGACCTTCATCTTCCCGAACCAAAATCTTTGGCAAGTCTACACAGAACTGAACTATCAGCAGTGCATCCTCCTTACATGTATTACCGAAATAGACGAGGGAAAACAACACATCAGGTAACACACCACTAGGACGTTACACATTTATTTTAAGCCACTGTACTGCTCGGAACCGTGTCTTAATATTCCATTCACTCGCCTAATACAAATACTTTCATCTACAAATACATCCTGCCCCCTCCCTGTAGACCATGGTCACACAGCAGCCATTTTTCTCTGACATCAAGCTCAGGGGGGTGAAGCTCAAATGTCAAGCTGGCTGCCAGTCCTATAAACATGGAGATTCTGACAGAAGATGGTTTGACATTTTTGAAGTTGTGATTCCTCTTGAATGCAGCATAAGCAGCCACACACAACTGCTAGCATGGCTGTAGGTTCTCTTTAACATGTGTCCACAATCCATACTCAGAAAGTAAACTAAATAATAAACTGTATAATGGAGGTAGACCCATTATTGGTCTGGCTGATTATTGGGGCCATTATTCAACATTGATCAGTATCAATGAGTTGTGTGTCTGATTGATGATTTCAAATAATAGTGGTCACCAGTCTGCGGTTTCAGTGTCCACAACACTATCTGATGTCACAAGTAATAGTCGATCAGCTCTGAATAATCAGATTTTGTGAGGTAACTAGTAGCTAAAGTTATTCAGTAAGAGGAGTGGAGTGAAAGTGTTAAGTAGCAGAAAATGAAAATACTGAAGCAAAGTACAGTACTCGAGTAAATTGTTTGTCTCAGCTTTGAGACTAAGATTTTTTTTTATAGTTCCAATTATGAATGATCCGTCTTCCTGATTATTAATTGGTATCGGTGTTGAAATAACCATATCAGTTCACTAACACCGTATACAATTGACACGGAGGTGGGATGAAACGTTACTCTTTTGATAGCCTTCATCGAGAAATGTTCTACAGGACACAGTATTGAAAGGGTTTCTGATTAAAAAAATATATATATATTTGAGTATCTGGTTGGATCAGAAACTTGCATTTAAATTTCATATTAACACACTTGTCAGCAAGCTAAGACAAACAATTGGTTATTTATACAGAAGCGGAACCACTTGTTCTGCATGACATGGATCATTGAAGTTGTCTTTATCTGTCCTGGATTATGGTGATGTTCTCTGTTATCTCTTTTTCCACTAAACTCAGTTTATCGCTCCGCCCTCAGATTCATTACTGGTGACTGGGGGTTAAATAAAGGTTGAATGAAAATGAATGAACGAAGTTTACCCAAAAACAGAAAGTCATTATCTAATCACCCCCATGCCATACATTTCTGGAGCTTCACAGGAAAAACGAGGTTGCAGCGTTTCTCCTGAATAACTGAAGTAGATGGGGACTTGTTTTAAAATGTAAAGAAAACTGCAAAAGTCATAAAATGGCTCTATGCAGCTAATCCAAGTGTCATGAAGCTCTGACACCACAAATTGATTTGAAGACATATTTTTTTTTTTTTTTACACCTTTATTAAGGACACCAGCCTTTCCATCTGCACAGGGGTGAGTCGATCATGACTGAATACTTCATTAAGGATTACTACGCACGTCACATCTATAAATCATGTTCTTTGAATAAAAATGTTTTAAGATGCTCCACTATACAAAATCCATTTAGCTTAGTCATTTGGCTTAGTTATGTACCCAACAAATAAACAGTTACATGTATGTTGTCATACATGTATCAGTCATGTTTAAACAGGTAGGTTGCTCCAACTTATCATGCCACTGTGAACGTGCCGAGTCATCACACTTGGCCGTGGTTTGTGAGCGGAAATGTCAGTTGTCCCATTTGGCATCACACACTGTATTTGTTACGGATGGATTAAGGAAATATCAGCCTCCTTCCTCTGTTGCAGGGGTTTATGGGTACCTGACATTTGGAAAGGATGTGAAGGCAGACATTCTGATGTCGTACACCGGCGATGACATTCTGATGCTCATCGCCCGGCTGCTGTTTGGAATCTCCATCATCACCATCTATCCCATCATCCTGCTGCTGGGCAGGTCAGGGACACTTCAGCTGAATCTCCATCTGTGTCACTATTTCACTTTATCTCAACATTTTAAATGACTGTGAATGATTTAAAGTTCAAGTTTCTTACATATCAAGTTGTATTTACATTAAATTTGGCCTGATGTGGACACAAGACTGTTTTGATAATATCAAGTGAGAGCAAATGACCTCAGACCTCCTCACATTCTCTACCTTAGTCACAATTTTGACTTTACAAAGGACAATTTTATGGGGGGCAGCTTAAAGAGGTTTTGTAGACACACTAACGGATCAAAATCGCACCCATTCCTCTCATCAGATCAGTGATCCAGGACCCCCTCTTGAGCTGGTGGCGAAGGCGTGACAGCATTGCGACGGTGGCGTTTGAAAGCCGCAGCCGCTATGTGCTGACGGTCCTGTGGATAATGGCGACACTGCTCATAGCCATGTTTGTACCTGACATCAGCAAGGTCATCAGTGTCATCGGAGGGATCAGCGCCTTCTTCATCTTTATCTTTCCAGGTAACTCTGGTTTATACACTCATATTCTCTGCTATCCCCTTGTGTTGCAACTCTTAAACGCTGTGATGTGTTTGAACAGGACTCTGTCTGATGTTTGCCATGCAGTCTGAGCCCGTGTCCTTGAAGACCAGGTGAGACAGAACTTCATTTAAATGTTAATTTATTGTAAATATACGTCTGGCTGAGGGCTCAAAATAATACTTGCACACAAAGGCGGAATTAAGTAATAAGTCGAACTGTTGAGTGGGTGTTTGTTCCATTGTGACATCACCTATTGTCAGAATGCGGCTCAAAGTTAGCGGTACCAGCCAACCTGGCCAATCAAACATAGGCAAAGAAGAGTGTGGCTGGACCTGAGACGGCCAAATCACTCACTCGGCGTTAATTGTTTGAGTGTGATTGCTGGATCATTTGTGTCAATTTGAGTTTTACTGCAGGTTTATTCGCCCCGAACCGCCAGAATACCTTACTATTAGGGATCGACCGATATGGATTTTTTAGGGCCGATGGCGATACCGATTTTTTTTTTTCATCAGCCTTAGCCGATGACCGATACGGACTGCTGATTTTCTTGAGCCGATATTTGGAGCCGATACTACTTTTGCTCATTCAGTTTACATCATAAAAATTACACATTGATGATAAAAAATGTTACGAGTCTCAATTTAAAAAAAGGAACATTTATTGAAATTAAAAAAGGTGAGGTAGAACAAGAACAAGTAACAATATTTAACAAATATTAAAAACAGGTGAGGTAGAACAGTGCTCTGAAATGCTGCCACACTGGATTGGTTTTCTGCTCTGCCATTTCTTGCAGCGTCTCCAGCAACACGGAGCTGCCTTTAGACGCCTGTCTGTAAATAATGCCGGATCGGCGACGCAGCAGCCCGCATCGGCCGATGCCGATACACGAAAAAAATGCAAAAATCGGCCAATAACATCAGCCGACCGATGTATCGGTCTATCGCTACTTACTATGCATTAATCCTTAGAATACAAGAAACCACAGGCATCGATTGTGTGTGCATTTGTGTACATTGGAATGTTGGCTTCCAAAGACCTGTTGTCCTCGAGTGCTTTTTTGTTTGTCCCCATCTCCTCTTTGTACATTGATAAAGTGATGTAGATGTCCCGTCAATGCAGCGGCCTCATAAGAGCCAATTACAGTACATAACTGTGGATTTCAGCAACTCTATGACTTACAGCAAGACAGGTTGAGATGGGTGTGTGAAGATAAATCCACCTGTTAATCCTAAAAGTTTAAAAACTCAGTGCTCTTCTCAACTCCCACTGTTTGTTCCTCCAGAAGCTCTGGGCTCTGCTGATGAATGTCTCCTCCAGAGCACAGCAACTTCTAAATGGTTTCTTGGTCCTAAATTCTCAGAAAAGTGTTTTTTTTCCCTGGTAATGGTGGGTCTGAGAATGAAGTCTTCCTGTAAATTGGCCTCTGTTGGTCCATCCAGATGCTTTGCCTAACATGCATAACAAACATATGACAGAAGTCTTACACGCACATGATTGTGGGCTGTGTCTGCACATGTCTTACTGTTTTAAAATGAGTCACAGCTGAAAGTTTCTACACCATAGATCAAATGCATTGGATTGGAAGATTAAATTGTAATGTGCAGATCACTGATGTTTTGTCACATTTATTCTTTGCTTGAGGACTTAAGTGCTCCACAGTTAATGGGCTCCCTGTAGTGCACCCTTCAGGGCAGATTGGCATGGAATTTACTGAGCACATTTATGCTCCCACTGAGATGAACCCTTTTTGATTTGACCTCATGACTTTCCCTCCAGTGCTTCTCTCTCTACTGTAATTATAAGTTCTCCTCCACTGCTGCTGCAGTTTCTACAAACTACATCATCAGTAAATCATCAGTATGTTGCGTTATGTCACATACAGTTTAGGTCAATTACGGACTCGAGTGTCAAAGGGTTGTCCGTCTTCATATAATACCTCTGTGATTGACTGGTGATCAGGGTGAACTCCGCCTCTTGCCCAAGGTCAGCTCTGATTGGTTCCAGCCCCTTGCCACCCACCGAAGGACCAGCAGGTCTAGCTGTTGGATGGATGCATGCTTGTTTTTTGCTCTTGTGTTTATTAGGAATGTTATCAACAAAGCACATTTAGACCCATCTTCTTAGGCTTGTCATTTCAGCACAAATATAATTATTTTTTTGTAAAGAAAAAATGCTGAAAGGATGAATCATTATTGCTCTGTTAAAGGTCCAATATCCTTCTCCTTTTGTGTATTCATACTTTGGACTTCTTTCAGTTTATTGAAGTTTCCTCTGCTCATCCAAAAGGCTTCTTCCTGGAAGAGAGATGAAACGTCTACTGAGAATCTTCACCAGCATTCATACTTACATTACAGGAGTCCTGACTGCTCTTTTAAAGAGACAGTTTCTGAATACCGGCTGTGCGCAGTCTTTGGTGGATTGAACAATTTTCATTTTCATATTTATGCATCACCTAGACCTCCTTTATAACCAAGATGGATTGATGAGTGTGACCTTTAAGGGCCAGTAAGAGATGTGTGCAGAAAGAGATGATGTAGAGTTTCAACTCTCAAGCTCTTATTTTATTCTTTCAGTAATCAATCACAACATTTTTGCGTGTGAAGGACTGACTATGAATGGGAAATTGAATGATTAGAGAATTATTTTATTTGCCAAAATGTCCCCCATTGCTTAAAACTATGGCTGGGAGATATGGACTTAAAAATGTTTTGCACAACTTATAAGCTACATTGTGATATGCACTTCATAAATGTTAGGACTGGGCAACAAAATCCATGGGAAGTACTTTCACAAAATATTTAAGGTGCACCATGTTAATCAGAAGACAAAGATCTTCTTTTACTTTTTCTGCCTAAACAAACTAAATTAACAAACCATTGTATTTCATGCTGTTTTACTTTATTTATATGTGGCGGACCCTGCCACCTTTCTAGCTTCAGTGTTCTGGGGACCTTATTTTCCCCTGAGAACAGATTGTTTATTCACTTATTAAAAAAAAAAAAAGTTGAGTTTTGTATCATCCTTTAACCTTAACCGTTAAAACGGACCCAAACATCTAACAATACTTGCACCCTGTCCTCTCCAGAGTGATCCTCACAGTTTGGGGAGCGGTCACCCTGCTTTGCGGAGCTTTCATCTTTGGCCAGAGCACCACCGTCGCCGTCATGCAGGTCCTCGGAAAGATCTGACCATTGCTCCACTCTCACTGACTATATCTCAACCTGTACTTGTACCTGTTTGTAGGACAGGGCACTGTAAACTGATGGTGGGCATGGTGTTATAAACATGTTTGTCAGTTTATTTCCTCAGTCCTGTTCTTGAACACTATTTCACAGAATATTCATTGTCAGCAGTGTAACTCAACAACCAACTGTACTCATTTGAACAACCTGCATATGAGATTATTTGACAGAAGGCCGGCTTGGGAACATTTACAGGACCTGTTGGTATCTACTGTAGAGCCATATCAGCCTGAGTAGACAGAGGTTGCTGGTTGGAGCCTCAAGGGATGGGGACAGATTTCTGTACATGTGTGTGTATATATATGTGTGTGTGTGTGTGTGTGTGTGTGCGTGTGCGTGCATCGTATGTGATAAGTGTGTAATGATGTGTAAAGTAGTCATGCTACTGAGTTAATGAAAAGATAACGGAATTAAATAATTTTATATGAAACCTTCTGTTGAGTGTGTGGCTGTTTTTCATGGAAGTGCAAAATAAAACTCCAGATGAGTTGACTTGTTTGTACGACATAGCCACCAGTACGGCTAAATGATGCCCTCCAACTCTTGCATGTACATAAAGTTGAGGGATTCAGGAGATAGCTTTTTGAAAAAGAGTAGTCAAAATCAGAAGTTGAGATATTCCAACTTTTAGTCCGTAGTGAATAGTGGCTCCCACACCCATACAACACCTACACAGTGCATACTGCATACTAATAACCATGATGTGAGGGCTTAGTTTTTTCTGTTTATTAACTTTCAGTACAGATTGCAGCTGCACACTTGTATGCAGTATAATGCAATTGGGTTATTATGCCCTGATCTCTGGTCCTCTTGTTCATACATCTAATGCAGTGTGTAATGCAGAATTTAAAGTAAAGAGACAAAGAATGTGTTTGGAACACGGCCAGCTGTCTGCTCTCTCTGCAGCTCAGTCGATGTGACGTATCCTCAGCTGTGCAGAGAGTTGTGGGGCAGAAGAGCCAAAAAAATCATGCTGGCTTGCATACTGCAGATGCAACCAGGTGCAGTAGGACATGCTGGTATTTTTGCATACAACATTTGATTCACTATACTATACAGTATTTGGACGTACTAAATATTTTTTTGACGTAATAAATGGTACACTTGTACTTAAACAATGTGCATACTCAGTTATTTCATACTAACCGGAAATGATTTGTGCATCATTAGATGTCAAAAAAATTGTGGCTTGTTTTTTCAAAGCACAATTTGACTATGATTTTGTACAACAAGAACAATAACTGGAGACATGCTGACCACAGAGTACCCGCTCCCTCTGTAGGTAGAAAAGGCTCATTCTACTTTTGGTTTCATCTGCTTATACATGGATGAAAACATAATAACAAATACTATATCACATTTTTGCCAACAGATAACCAAAGCAGTTGTTGCAATAATATGTAATTCTTACTGTGGTCCAATATCTTAATGTTTTTTCTCAGATAACCACACTGTAACAAGCCAATATATTGTCTTTTACCCCCTGTAGGTTGTGTTATGCTTTAATTGATTTATTCATAAATCCAGATGGCAATATGGCCAAACTTATTGTGATTGTTACCTCTTTTAATTCTTCCTCTGTGACAGTGATGGCCGTGTTGGTGTTGGTGACATACAGTATATTGTGCGAGATGATGTAGTTCACGGAGAAGTTTTCCATAAACTTTTCCTATCTTTATGACAATCTTAGGACTTTCCTGACTTGTAAATGTATTTTGAACTTGACAGACATTATGTGCAATTCATTGCAAGACTGAAACTGAGTCAAAAATGTATTTGTCTCTTGTCATTGGCTACAATCTTTGGTCGGGACTTCAACAAAAACACTTATGAAAAGTGTGTCTCCCTCACTTTGGTTGTGTGGAGTGTACATCGAAAGCACTCAGAAATCTCCCATACACTTAATTTAGCCACTTCTCCAGCACACCTCACAAATCAAATCAGAAGGGTGCACCTTTAATGAAACTACCGCATCCTTGTTAGGTTGAGATCAGATTAAGTGGATTGTTTTCAGTTCATGTCATTTAAATACTCATCAAACCGTAAAGTAAACATCTGAACTGAGGTTTGTCCCACAGGATGAATCTAATTTTCCATCACGAGAAAAATTCTTTAATAAATCCTAGATCTGCTGGAACCTTTCAGCGTGACATTCGCACCGATGTGAATCACCAGCAGGATTAAAAGCCACAAAGCAGTTTTCAGTTTTATAGTTTTATTGAATTGCATCACTCTACATCGTCTAGAATTTCAACAAGATATTCTTTAAAGACCAAATATAATACTTGCATCCCTGCAATAAGTCTCTACACTTAAGAAGAGAAAGCAGTTTTTACTGAAACATACATTAAGAATTAATATTTCATTAAACATTGCCATAAAAGTGAATCTTCATTCTTGTATGCCATTTTTCTAGTCATATATATTTTATATAATAGATTTTTAGTCTCTGTCTCCTTCATAGGAATACTAGAAAAGAAAGAAGAAGGTAAGAAATGCACAAAACCCATTGAAGAGTAGCATGGCCTAATACTACAGCAAAGAAGTTACTGGACATTCAGTTGACATGCACTCAGTTGAAGGATAGAAAAGAACACAGCCATATAAAGGAAGAGTTATGACACTGGTCAGTTCTGGCTGGTTCCTGATGGGCCTGGTATGGAGGAACAGCACTCGTTGAGGTAAACCCGGTGACACGCTGTCCGTCCACCAGCTCCCCTGCAGCTACGGATGCTGAGGCTGCCATGTCCCTCTGTGTTTTACCTTAACATGCTCCCAGGAAACATTCAATCAAGGTCTCAAATCCTGTCTCACTCACTTTCCGGTGTCATAACTCTCCCATTGTATGACGAAGCACAGGTTGCACTGAGGAGTAGGAGGATAGAAAAGAAACAGGTTGCACAGTCTGAGGGACATTCAGGAATGTATCAATAGGAAACAGTATTGGCATTTCTGACAGTTGATTCACTATCTATCTCATATACACAACCCAACCGAGCTGGGCACAATGTACAGGAAAGAAACCCTCGATCAGAGAGTGTGGGCTGCATTCAGCTGGGCACTCGAGTACTGAAAAACTATGGCTATCAGTAAAGTAAGTCACTGACATGTAAACATCAATCCATGCAATATGGCTTTATGTTTCTATTCGGAATACAGCAGCTCCTTCTTCAACGCATACATGATCTGGCACATTTTGAAGTGGCACAGGAGTGCAAGTAGTATTTTTTTTTTAAGAAGTGAATGTTTAAAGGAACCTTGTGGAGCTTTCAGGTAAACGCACCAAAGTCATGTTGCATTCACTGCTTTTCATTCATGTCATTAGCTGCAGTTTAAAGGGAGACGTATTATGCTCTTTTTTGGAGTTTATTTTCTTATTTTGCGTTACTAATAGAATATGTTTACATGCTTTAGTGCTCAAAATCAGTTTTCTCATACTGTCCAGCGCTGCAGCTATGTATCCCCCTCAGTGTATCCCCCCGATGCCAAATTTGCCATGTGGCATAAATGGTGCAAATGTGTGACATTGAGACGTAGGCGTTTTGAGGGGCAGTGATTTCTGTGGGTGGGACCTTCCCAACTTTTTTCACTTTCACGATCTTTTGCATGCACAAGAGCATATATGAAACACTGAAGGACAGGAAAAACGAGGAAGAGGCAAAATAGGTCTCCTTTATGGTGGATTTAAATCAGGTGACACCTTTAACATCATCGCTGTGTCCTCAGAGGTTTATATCACTGGAGAAGTTTTATCTTACCATTTACTACTGTAGACACCATTTAAGAGATTTAAAGGACAACAGAACAACAACAACCCTCGAACCTGAGTGGCCTTGGTGCAGAATAGGGTGTTATAAGATCTCATACTAATGCAACCAAAGCCATGGACATCTTAAAGTAACTAAAAGAATCTTACATTGAACTCTAAAGGAAGCCTAGGTAATCCAGCCAAGTGATGGAGCGATACAGTTTCTGCATTTATCATTTGTCACAAAACTTGCTGCTGCATTCTGCACCAGCTGCAGACCACAGCCAAATACACAATGAACCCCAATTATCAAGACAAGATGGAGCCATGGATAAAAGCCTGTCACAGAATGTGTTTTTTTTTTTTGCTAATGGTAACGGGAGACAGGATTTAGGATTAAATATTTTTTTCCAGTAGTACATCTCTTGATTGAGGTTTATTAAGTTTCACATTTATATATTTTTTTAAATATTTGCAAAAATAAATGTCAAAAAAGTGACTAAAATAACCAAAAAATGGCTCCCACATCATTTACTTTTTTTGGAGGCCAAACATACAAGAGAAATGTTGAGTAAATAATGATATTGTGATGATGTGCTCCTCTGAAACACCAGTGTTTGGCAGATCTTAAAGGTGCAGTATATAAGAATGACCACCTGTCAAAATCAGACCAATTGGGCACAGCCTATTGCTACAATATGCTCCCGCTAACTGCTGTTAGCTATTTAGCTGTGCAGCTAGCAGTTGGGACCAGGACTTCAAGAACCATGAAAGTGTTGGCACTGCTAGCACAGGAGCTTTAGACAAGGACCTGTTGGGGTAAGCTTGTTAGCATGCTTACTTGAGCATATATCAACGATACAAAGGCGCCATAACGTCCAAACTAATTCGGTTCATATTTTTTGTTACATTTTTGAACGTTTTCAACTTAAATTCTTACATATTGCACCTTTTTAAGGTAATGTCATCAGATTAGACTTAGGTTAGCTCCAGATCAGCTGAGCCTGTTCTCCTTGTGGACACAACTTGGTTAAGCATTTAAAACTCAAGTGAAGTATACCCACTCGAAACCACTGCTAACTATGCTAACATTTTGAATCCTGCATTGTTGAGCTACATCCATGTTTGCTAGCAGCCTTTGTTTGTGCTACATTTCTTGATGCTGTACTGCCGCGAGCTATTCAGCAAAAATTGTGTGAAATTGCAAGAATGTATATCCTATTGCCTGCAGCAGACAAACAAATCACTTTATGCACTCGTGAACACATTGCTCCACAGTGCTACTAGTGGTCAAAAGCTCCACAGGACTCCTTTAACACAGACACTCGGAGAGATTAATAGAGACATTTCACAGATAAAGCTGCAATGCCTTTGCATGCCTGTTCTATAAGCCTACTGTAATACGTATATCTGTTACAATATATCGAATAATATTCAACACTTCCACATTCCACACAGCCCTGCCCCGCTCAGTGCAGCCCAGAGCTCTAAAAGAAGTGCTGGATCGATCTTTAGTATCAGTGTAGCTGGATCCCCCACCCACTGCTACCAAAGTACTGGCAGATGACAGACTGGCTGCCATTCACCAATGAAAACTGAGAAAATAGAGTCAACAGTGAGGTGGATGGCAAAATGGCACCTTTGAAAGTATAGAGCTATAAAGAAGTAGTGATTCATCAATAAACCTTTTACCAGATAAACAGTAACACAATATATCTCTAAATACTCTCATTATACTCAACAACCTCTAATACACTCTATCTTCAAGTCACAATATTCACTCATTTTTACATTGTGCTTTCTGAGTGACAGTCTGATTGTTTTTCGATGGTGGGCTCAGGGTGGTGTTAGTGGTGGTGAGGTTGGGTGAGGCGTCTGGGGGATTGAATCTTGTGTATTTTGACCTAAGCTCCGCCCAGGGTGAATGGGTGAAGACTTTATTTTCGAACATGGTGAGATTTGCTCCAAGGATCAAGAGAGATCAGAGCGGATGCTGAGGCGGGTCCGATCAATTTCCAACAAATCCACCAAGTTCACGGGAAAGGCCAAACAGGAATAAGACAAGACTTAACCTTTTCTTCTGTTTGTTGACCTCGTTATCATTTCAGTTCCCAATTGCCAATTCAGCCAAGTTTGTAGCCACGGTACATGATCACATTAATGTATATTTGCTGGAGAGGTTCCTTTGAGGTTATTTGGATAGTGGAAATAAACCCAGGCCAACAGGAAAACTGCACAGGAGCTGACACCAATCCTCTTCTGTAAGCGAGCCACTCCTTCCTTGAACAGTTTTACCTTTGGTCACATGACAATAATGTGCTGATCAGAGTTTCTAGATGTTGGTCTTGTCTTATTTTTTGAGGGACAACTGATCAGAGCTGTCGAGCATTTGATAATGGTGGTCCACATCTTTCTGCGTGGTCCTCCAGTTGAATTCTAGATATTGAGACCCTAGTCTCCTGTAGCTAGGGGTCAATGGTGGCGATATATGTGATCATTGATTGTGAAAGATATTGATGCTATCAGCTACAGTGCACTAAGTGATGGGAAGTCCTATATCGAAGTTATTTCCCAAGTGCTTTGATGATGAGAAAGTCTGGTGTGCAGAAATCTAATGTAATGGCAAAACTATCTTTGTCTTAATATGTCAATGCAACACTAAACTGGTGTTGTGTAGTCTGATGCCATGAGGTCCACACTGACAGACCGCTAGTGGGCATTTCCCTGCTTACTGGGAGTTTACTTCACATCAAAAAAAGACAGTGTAATCTTTTGAAAACCGTAGGACCTCCTCTAGTATGTGGTGATGTTTAAGGCTTCATATTCAGTGTCATTCAGATGGGTTAATCTGTCTGAAGTGTCTGATGGTAGGTATTCTGATTCAAACAAACTGTTACATGAAGCCGCAGTGCCTACACAGCTACTGCTGCTTCCACTGAGGAAAAATTTGCACCATAGCACTAAAATATGTCAATAAATACAAATATAATCAGAATAGAACAACATTTTCATATATGTACACTCTCTACTAGACTCACACTGCTAATATAAGCTACCCAGCGCCAATTCAGATAAGTAATACACAAACAGAAGGTGGAAATAAAACAAATGCTAGCTGCATGGAGAACAGTGAGGCACTGCCTTTATCGCTATGCTTCTGTCTCAAGGTAGCAGCAGACTTTTGTCGGAGTCAGAAATGATTTCTTGACAGCAAAGACGATCTGTTCATCTCACCTCTCACTTGACCCTCGTGTCAGTGTTTCATGAAATAAAAGCTACATGAGAAATTCAAATCAACTGTCAAACAGAAACTGGTGTCTACATACCCAAACGTTTGTGAAGACGAACACCTATTCATAATGTGGGATGCTGAATACTGCAGTGGCCCACTCCTATCGGCCAGTCTCTAATCCTGATGTCTGGCTTCACAGAGATTTGGCTTGAGGGTTCTGTTGCTTATTACAAACCAGATCTTTGTTTAAACATGAGTTTACAAATGAGTGTATATACCATCCTAGACATTACTCCCACAGCAGCCATTGAACATGAGCAAACTCAACAAGATAACGCTCATACAACCAAACTAATGGATATGGGGATATTGAAAAAATACAGGAGTGTATTTTGAGGTAAAATACCATGTGCAGATATACAGGAAAATAACTCTGGAACGACAGCTGCATTCATTTACAGACTGGCATAAATGTAAGTAAGCATTTAAAACCTAAAGTTATGACTGTAACCCTGGTTCTCTGATAGCATGAGTGTGCAGAGGACTGTAAATCTATTGTGAGATACTGTGTACACGCTCTCTCATCTTAATTATAGGGGGTGTAGCTGTAATCATTTAGGAAAATGCTGTTTTTATTGGAACAAGTCGACCAACCCACAGATCAAAGCTAACTGTCAATGAGATGGCTGAATTTATTTTTATTTTTATTTGTCTTAAAGATGTAAGATATGTTACATTTTAGAAAGAGTTTTTTCCCTACAAAAAAAAGAGTAAGGGATGTCGTACATTTAAGCTAATATGACATTTGACCTCAGTCTCTCTGGGAAAACTGAAACATATTAAAATGAAAAACCAAAGTTGTACATGACATGAAATGTATGAATATTGTGTGCATTTTTATACTAAATGTTATTATGAATATTATTATCATTATTGATAATTATCTAATCATTGAGTTAGTAAACGTGCAACTTCACTGCTTTTTACTAGCTCTAGCTAGCTAGCTTTTGTCCATATCAATGCAGAACATCTTAAACACTGACACATTTGGTAACCTACTTATACATTTCTGAAAATCCTTTCGCTGCTTGCAAGGCCATCATGGTTTCACACATTTGACACGACACCAACTCCGTTATTAGGGACTCTAGAAATGTAAGTCACAGCTAGCTAGGGATCTAGCTAGCCTACAAGCTAAATTCAAACATTCAGTTTTCCTGAGATTGCAAGCTAATCTGGTGACTTCGTCCGTCTATAGACCTCTTTTTCTTAAAATGATGATGCGTGTTCAGAATGGCTGATGTGAGAATAATGTCCAAAGCGTTTGGTCATTGAAATATAGCTAAACAGATGAGCTACCTGCGGATTAGTGATAAACAGCCTCATTCCCAGATGCACTACTCAAAAACATTAACTGCTACATGAAAACCTCAACGTCAGGGTCCTTGCTACATGACAAAACTCAGTGGCTCAAAGCTACTCGAAACATGACATTATTGTTGATATCTGCAAACGCGTTGAAGTAATCTCACATCGTAAAATGCACTGTTTGTTCAATTTTCACTGCAGTTGACACCATTCATTTGCACTGTGTAAACATGTACTTACAAAAAGAGTTAAGGAGAAGTGAGGGTTGAAAGAGGAGGGGGTTTAAGGGGGGGTGAGAGCGGGTGAAACGCAGGGGGAGAAGGATTTAGGGTCCGAGGGGAGTTACAGAGGAAGTGGGGAGTGTCGGGGGGAGTCTTGGCGCGTAGTTGAATATCTTCATGCTCAGTCCCTGTTCACACTGCACCAGGCGGCTGCAGAGAGAGAGAGAGAGATGGAGAGATAGAGACGACAAGTTAAAAAGAGGTGGGAGTGAAAGAGAGATTCAGGGAGAAGAAAAAGTGTCCCAGAGAGGAGCACAATGAGAGGAAAACAGATTGAAAAGAGATGAGGAGAAATGTGGCATGGCAGAGAAAGAAAGAAGACAGAGAGGGAGGAAAAAACGAGGATTAGATGAGAAAAAGTACAAATGGCATTCTGCCAGGCATCACCTCAAGTCAGTGACAGAGTACACCTCGATGCATGGACGCCTGCCAGTGTCAGACGTTTTAAATGATGCCAGGCTGCTTTAACCGTCCGGAGCATCTCAGCTTCAAGTAATTACACAGCTGTATATGTGTATTGTAACATCATTTCATTAGTTTCTGTTTTGTTATATTGTTCTATACTCCATTTTTAACTATAAAATGTTGTTAATTGTTTAATAATTTAAGTCATTTTCCACAAAAAATTCAGCTCCAGTTTTCAGCTCCTCCAGCGTGTTTTTATCTGTTTTAAATCTTTATTATGTTCTTGTTTTCTTTTGGGTTTGGACTGTTAAAGCATCATCTTAGGCTCTGGGAACATTATTTTCTGATATCTTACAAACAATAAATCCAAGAATGCAAAAAGTGATTGGCAAATTGTAAATGTAGTCCGCCTAATTAGTCTTGTGCTTAGTCCGTCAAAGGCGGTCCGACTGATAAGAATAATATAGGTATTACTTAGATGTTAAATAGTAATAGTATAGCATAGGATATATAACACAATATAACACATTCTCCCTTCAGGTTTGTTTTTATAGATCACCACTTTGGCATGGGAGGTGGCAGTACGCCCCTTTCAGTCCCCATTTTGTACGTACGTAATGTTTATAAATGAGACCTCTGGTCATGCCCTGCATGTTTCAGATGTTTCCCTGCCACAACACACCTGATTCAATTGATCAGGTCGTTATGAAGTTCTGCTGCAGGTGTGTCGGATCAGGACAGGGCAACAAACTATGTGCTTATGTAGAGCATATAGAGGCATCAGTGATAGATTGGGAGTGCTTCATAGCCAGTTAAAAGTTCCATGTAGTAAATTTAACTATAGTACTTTAGTAAGTTTATGTGGTTACAGTCCATGCACACGCATTCAGCATTTTTTCACTCCTCCTTCATTTGTTGACAGAATAATAGCCCTCGTTTCATTCTCTAGCTGTACTCTGTAGTATTTCACCACTCACCTGGCACGGCTACAGAGGACATGGCCTCTGGCTGGCACAGTGTATCCACCTTCACATGCTGAAAGGCTTTGTTAGGGGCCGACTGGAGGTGCCTGGAATCAGAAGGGAGAATGTGAGAGCGCACACACACACACACGCACACAGCTACACACATAATACATACTGTATTCACGCAAGCACACGCATCTGCACCCCCACCCACAGACGCATGTGAGCACACATAGCCTCCAACCGCTTAGCGCAGCCCTCAGCCTTTACTGTAAGACTTGAAATATTAATGGCGGAGAGATGCTGTGAGCAGTGGAGCAGAAACTCTGATCAGAAGGCAGCAGCATCAGCAGCCTCTCCTCGCGCCCAGCACCAGCACCATCACTAAATCATGATGACCTGACGCAACTCAAGTGCTCCTGCAGCTCTGGAGCGAGCGGCAATGGCTGGAGCATGCTAATTAAATGTGGATGGAGGAATTTATCCAGCAGGCTCGTGGCAGTAATGGAAGAGAAGTGAGCGCTCTCTTTATTTGGCCAGTCACCAATCAATGAAAACAATGGCAGGAAGGAACGGCACGCTCAGCTCCAAAAAACTTTCCAGAGCAGTCAAGAGTGCTGACTCGAAGGCATTTTCAGAAACAAAACGAATGTCCACACCCAGTAATGACTTTTAATACCTTTAGAGTGGATCAGCATTGGAAATGAGACATTCTGCGGCAATGGGCCTTCCTCGGCATTTACAGATGTTTCATTCTGCCCGTTCCTTGTCACAGCAGGATTGTGACTTTAACTGCATTATGGCTGTTTTAGAGGCGTGTTCACAGAAAATCACAAAGCCTTTTAATACAAGCATGAGTGACAGACATTTGCCAGAAGCTTAGGCTTAAGATTGAATATGATTATTTTAAGCACATAAAGCCATATGTGATTGAAAACTCACCTCTTCCACTCCTCCTCTCCATCCCAGAACTCGTAGACGACAAAGGATAAACCGTCAGGCAGGCGCACTGCAGTCACACTGGAGCGGGGAGGCAGAGGAGAATAGGAATGAGTAGATAATAGAGGAGGGTAGGTGGCGTTGAAAGTGAAGGGTAGAGGAAGTGAGAATTATGACAGAATGGTAAATGGAAAATGGAGGCGAGAGGAGGGATGCATGTATACGATAGATTGATGGCATAAGTGATGGTAGAGGAGGGGAGAGATGGATTAGATGTAGCGGGAAAGGGAGTTAAAGAGAAAGTTTGAGGACGGAGCAGATGATAGACATGACAGGAGCACATTAGAGACATGTGATTGAAATGAAAAAGATACATAGACACAACAATAGTCGGGCTTTCGGGAAAAAGAAGATGGTGTATACAATATTGATGTTATATCACTTAACGACGAGATGAGGGCTGGGAAAGTGCATCCCCTCCATAAAAATGAAATGAGCAATAATACAGTGGAACAACGCATGACCAGGTCAGTGTGAACAGCGGGAGCGGGAGGTTATTGGCCTATTCTGCGAGGCACTTTATAGGGGGTACACTTCGCAGTAATGAGCAAGAGCTCCACATTGCCTCTGGAGCAGCATGAATGTGTTTTAGTCTGGGTTCAACAAGGTGCTGGAAATCACTCACTCACTCTTGTTTTCACAGCAAGTGCTGCTTTTCAAGAACTGCAGCGGTGAACTGGGAGCACCGTCATGAGAAAGTCTGTTATCTGGCTGGAGATGTCTATTTGACAAAGGTTAAACAGCCCAAAGGGGAATGCCGCTCGTCAGCAGGAGTATTTTGGTTGCAGGGTGCAGAAAAATGGTGTTTAAGAGTTAGTTGGCGCTCACATGGATGGGGATATTCCAGCCTGTCTCGCTGTCAATGAGTAACATGCTGCAGCCTTGTAAGTGGCCCAACGCTGTAGGTAACACTGCAGCATCGCTTCATGAAGCACCCCTCCAGTACAGTGGTATAAAGACTGGGAAACTCCGAGTCAGGGGTGCATGGGGTGGTTGGATGGGTCATTCACAGGACTTTCCCTTCACAGACCGGGCTTCTGGTCCCATTTGAGGGTAATTTGTTCTTAACGAGTTACGTTAATTTTTTTTTTTTGCTGAATCTAACCAAACCGTGAAAGTTTGACAACGTTTATAACAGTCCAAAAGTCATATATATGTACAGTGCAAAGTGTTAGTCAGCACTTTTGCATTTTGAAAGTCTAACAGAACAGTGCATATAATTCAAGTCCTAAATTGACCGTGAGCAAGCTTGGTTCCCGGATGAACCTAGGGTCAACATTCCTGCTTCCTGTTATAACTTATATTTGCGACGTGTTGGGTTCGTTTTGTTTGTTGCGTCTCCAAAGTACTTACTTCACAGGTATCATTATGATGTCACATTATATTAATACCACAATCTTCACAGTCACATCTTAGGTTAGCTAATGCTAGAAAAACACTAGTTGACGAGGTGGCTTACGTAAAACGATTAGCTAATGTAACATCAGTGTTAGCCTTCTGTCAGATCATCGGCAGCCCAGTTTGCTTCCTCCTTATTTCTGTAGTAACATTAAAAAGATTTGGAAAGGACAGATAGGTTGGTAACTGAAATATTTTGAAGCTAAAGGGGACTGGCATCACCATCTATGCCAGCTCGCCCCCCTCGCATCAACATATCACAGCTAAAGGATTGCGGTTTAGTGACAGTATGCTACTTAGTCATCCTTGTCTTAATGATCACAAGTCTACCATCCTGTCGTCTTATTTTATTGTTTAAAGTTGACAGGAAGAAAGAATTAAACCTGCTGATCCACCGCATGATGAAGCATTCAACATGCGGTGGTATGTTTTTGAATAATTCTAAACATATGATGAAAGAATGTGATGTGAACTACTACTAAGCTCGATTAAAAGTCCCCAGTTGGTGTTTGACATGACACCAGACCTCAGATTTAGTTCCAGTAAATAATGGACAGCAGCACCAATGCAGTGTGATGCCGTTTGCATCGGACTCAAGTCCATTAGCTGCACCTGCCCGTTTTTGTCATTCTCTGTCTCTGAACGCAGCCAAGTGAGAGAAGCGGAGCAGCTGAGGTTGTGTTTATGCAGATGAGGCGGTGCAGAGCAATTCTGGTACTTGTTTCGGCATGAAATTACACTTGCATTAACGCCTGCTCAGGGTACCTCTTATCACAAACACAGTTTTCGTTTCAATTTTCAAAGCAATTTTCATGGTGCCAGCACAGACCTTTCTAAAATCGCAAAAGAAAAATCTCCTTTCATGTGGATAGTGTTTGACCTCGTTCACAGTGATGTATTTCTTAATCTGGCACAAGTTTAACTTCACATGTGAAATATTTCACATGATCTATACACTACAGCAGGTGGATCCTGAGTTTCATCAAAGATCTCAAGACATAAGTAATATTTAATGTCATGGCACTACCTTAGTGTACTTAATCATAGTGGCTAAATGTAGACACATATTTGTATTCACCTAATAAGATTATACCCAACAGACAGTAATAATCAATCACTGATAGGACTGTCTTCAGAATTACAAGTTGCTGAGATAACTCTGTCTCTCAGCTATCTCCTGCTAATAAAAGCTCAAAGCTTCCTTTTATTGTAATTTTACAACACAAGATTTTACCACAACATGCAAGGTGTAGTCCCTTCATGCTACACAAACAAAATAAAATATGGCAGAGTGTGGAGGATAACAGTTTCACAGCCTGGGGAAGTAAGTTGCTATATAGTCTGCTGGTACGGCAGCAGATACTTCTGTATCTTTTGCCAGATGGCAGCAGAGTGAACAGACTGGCCGGACTATAAAAAAAACCAGTATATATATATATATATATATATATATATATATATATATATATATATATATATATATATATATATATATTATTAATAACAATAATAATAATAATAATAATAATGATGTAATAATTAGCTGGCTAGGTTGGTAGTTAAGTAAAATGAAAGTAGGGGTGAGTTAGTAGTCTGTGGACAGAGTGTTTATTGACAGCAAGTTTTTTCAGGATGACCTTGGCTCTGTTGTTGCTCTACCTGAAAGGAGCTAGCAGTTGTTGAACTTGCTAAGAGAGGCAGGAAGTATGGCATGGCAAGATGAAGGGTCTTACAGAGTGACATAAAATAAAATTGTATATGGATGTACCATTGTGAAAACCTAACCATATCCTTAATATATTGGTGGTCTAGCTTTAGCTCATGTAGCTGCAAAAACAAAGTTTACTGTTAATAAGTGCATAATACAGCATTCATTAATGTTAATAAAGCAACATAAAAAGCTATGTCAAAGTTTAACAAGGACCTAATAATAATTACCTATAAAGGTAAGTCAGTTAGACTTAATGTATTTGTAATGCTCACCAGTCATAAGAGACTCTTAAGGCTTTGTTCTTAAGCGGTCTATAATAAGAAATGTATAGGTCTTATAACTCAACTATAAAACATTTGTATTCTACTATCATTAATGTTAATAAGCATCTTATGAGGGCCTTATTACTTATTAACAGTTAAGGACAAATTGTCATTTCATTATAAGGAATCAATCTGAATATATTTTTTATTGATCGAATATCAACTACCAAATGTACAACTTATTCTTGATGTTTAGAAAATGAAATGCTTTGTTATGCAAAATCTTGAGGAGCTATTTCTCATCCAGTACCTCGACCACTGACATGTATAATACAAATACCTGTCACTGCTTGTATTTCTATGTGATCTAAAGGCTTGGTCTGATCACTTGGCCTGAGCAGTGTATCCACAGTCTAAAAGGCAGTTCTTCCCTGAACCTGAGGAGGGCACTGGGGGGACAGGCTGCTGCTACCCGCTTAACATTTTACAGGGCATTACATTAAATGTGTTAGCTCTGCTAGAGGGTATAATAAAGTGTTTGTGCAGGTAATCACACATACACCCCAAAAGATAATGAGTAGGGTAGGCAGATAGTACAAAAACTTTATAGAGAAGTACAGATTGTTTGTGCAAGATTAAAAGAGGGTTAGTGACACAAAAGAGAGAAAGAAGGAGACAGCACACAGGAAAATCTGTTCAGAGGTAATGAGCAGGCTTCTTCCATCAACAAAGCTTCTCTGCATTACTTACCCCAGCTACATATAAGCATTGTGCTGCCACCGTATTTACTGATAAAGTAAGGGAGTAGCAAAGCTACCAACAAGCCAGTGAAAAAGCTGAAAAATGTTAAAAACAAACACCAAAGAAAGAGCCTCATTAGGATGAATGTGGTGCTTCAACCGAAGGCCACTTCCACCTGCAATTTATTGAGCTGAATCATTTCATACATTTTGTCCTAGGTGTGTGTGTGTGTGTGTGTGTGTGTGTGCATGTCTTGTTGAAGAAAAGCTTTTATCATCTATGAACAGGGCTGTTAAAGTTCTCATAAAACCCCAAAAATCCTTGAATGTTTTTTAAATCAGAGAAAAATGGTTGAAAATGGATGGATGACAAAGTTAATGATAAACATAACTAAAAGTCAAGGGTATGCCCAAATTCTCCACATACTGAGCAAACCTGGAAGGAAGCAAATCATGAAGTACACCATGTTGTACTTTGACACAGCCGTGCTTTGAGCTAAAGTTAACATAAGCATGCTTAAAGCTAGGGTTGGTAAGTTATTCTGGAAGTGTTTTTTGCTATATTTGTATTTGTAGAAAATCCTTTAACATCACAACAATCAATCTATACATCAGATCAGACAAAGCTCTGACAAATAACAGAAAGAAATCCACTATATATGGCTGTTGCAGGCCTGTAATAAGCCAATCCAAACATTTAATTCAGCCTGTATGAAAAGACTGGACAGGACCTGTCTGTCTACCTGTCTGCCTGCACACACTCTGTCCTTTGCACTCGGCTCTCATGGCACATGAGGCTAGGCAAATGTTTTAGCACAGCTATTAGCAAACTAATTCTAATTTCTAATTCTAACATACTAGCTTGAGCATATCATACTCACAGCGGCTATGTTCATTGTTTTAAGTTACATGGATTTGGTTAGCAACTACAAATATGTGTTACACTCAAAGCACACAGCCACAGGGTGTTTTGTTCAGCAGCTAGGTAACTCAGTAGCACAAAGCACACAGCCAAAGAACAGGGGCATGGCAGCAGCAATAGACTCCCTCAGTGGCTAACAATAACACAAAGCACACTGGGTAGCCTTTTTGAACTGTGGTACATTCACTATGGCTATTTTGCTTCTGTTTTTATGATGGTGGCATTTTGACATTTAAAAGAGTTGTTAATGTATTTATTAGACTAAAAAAAAAACATTAAGAGAGATCATTGAACATAGCGAACTAGCAGCTTACACATCTCCCTGCTGGCCAGTGAGCTATGTGTTTCGGAGGACTGGCCCTGTAGGGAGGAGGTGGGATTTTTTAGTTGGGATACTTTGAAAGTATAGCCTGCTCTTGCTGGTTTTCTACAATCTTACCAGCCCTGACTTCAACAAAAGGCTGATGGGAATGTCTAATGGTGGCGCTAGAGGAAAGATAAAGGATGGCCAAAGTGATAGCAATTCATCTTCTATAAACATTTGTGGCCATCCATCCAGCAGTTGTTGGGACATTTTAGTCTGGGACAAAGTGTTGGACCATCAACTACCCATACTGACTCCATCAGAGCAGCACATATCTTTATGGTTGTGTCGATACTGGCAGTGATATAGTTTATATTTAACTTGATGTATCTGGTTTTGAAAATTGATGCTGTCTCAATATACTACTGCTATTATCGTAGAGATAAATGTGCTTGGAAAACAGTGCTGGGAACAGCATCAGTAAATCAAGGTGCCAGTTGAACTTTCACAGCAGCAAAAGAGGTTTATAACAGAGTTTCAAAGGTCGGGACGTGCAATTTCAAGTTTCCTAGCATAGCCTGTCCCTTGACGGCCGGGTAAGAGCCACAGTTCACTGCAGGGCTTTGATTGCATGTGACCAAGTTTTCCAGAATAGCGTGCCCCTGGGGCCTTACAGCACTACATAAGCAAAAAGATAAACAACAACTTGCTCTGACTCCAAAACCTTCGCCTTGTTCCACTTTCAAACTTCTTCCATCCAAATGATTATAAGACATTATTTGCTGTGACAGAGACACTTCCCTCCGGCCCGGGCAACATTTTATCAAAAAATATGCTGATCATAAAATGTGGCGAACTAAAATGGAATAAAATGGGTGCAAACATAAAAACATTGGTTTATTCTTTTGCTGTGTTCAATCTTTTACTTGTAAAATGTCGCTACAAGAGAACTCATTATTAGACATTGACCTTTTATGGTTCTCCCCACCCAATCACAAAGTAATGCATACATTCGCTTTACATTTAGTAGAAGCAACTTTGGCAGCAGTTACAGCCATGACTTTACGCGTATACTGTATGCTTATCTCAGCTTTGCACATCTGCACACTGTGCTTATCCCCATTCTTCTTTGAAAACTGCACAGCTTTCGCAAAGACCTTCCCCCCAGGATTTAAGAGTCTGCTGCAAAAGAAACATCCCCACAGCACGATGATGCCACTGACAGGCTACATGGTGTGAATGGTGTGTTTCTGCTGTGTGATGTTTGGATTACCCCACACTGTTTGATATGATTGCCAAAATGCTCAGTCTGGTTTCACCAGACCAGAACATTATTTTTTCTGTGTTTGACAGCTTTCGTCATGCCTCCAGCCCAGATTAAGAGAGCCTAAAGTTAGAGTTAAGTTACACTGCAAAAACAATGTCTCCCATCTCTACAGTTTTTGAGGATGCTCTGCTCCAGGCAGATTAACGACGAGTGCAATATCTTTTTACTTTTATGAACAATCTTATTGGACTCTGAGGGGTATTCACTGCCTCGCCTGTAACTTTTCTTCTGTCCATCACCTCAGACGTCCTTAGGTCAATAAATAAAGTTGTCTCAGATTGGTTGGTCCTTCCTCTTCATGATAGTTTAAGACAGGTACATGACTATACAGCAGTCTTCCAGGTACATGAGTATTCAGGCTGATAAATCACCAGTGATGATTAAGATATCTTCCAATCAGGGAGCGAACACTAAATTAATCATTTAATTTAGTCTCTTCCTTTTTTTTATGGTTTATTTGTAGAGACTTGTTTCTGGTTTGTCAGTTCTTTTTTTCTAGTAAACAGTGCTTAAGCATAAATCTGTATCTTTCTGGAAAGATACAGATTTTTGCTTTAACACAACTGATTGTTGAGTTTTATCCCCAGGTCATCAAACACTGAGGCTTTGGTTTGGTAATGGTTCTGGGCCACCAACCCAGAGCTTCAGTACTGGATGACCTGGGGATGAGACTAAACCATCACCCTACTTTATCCAGAAAGTTACATATTGTTTCTTTAAAAAACAACTAATAACATCAATATTATCAATGTAGGGTTTGTCTTGTCTGCCACATAGCAATGTCAGTGCTGTAATCAGGATCTAATGAACACTTGTACTAACACTCTGTAGCTTCTGTCAGGTGTATTATCATTATAGGCTAATCTTCTTGGTTTAACAGGCCATAACTTTACTGTTTTGTTTCAGTCTCACAACTCTCAGCGTCAATTTCGCACTCAAACAGCTGTTACATGCCTAGCACACAGCAGACAAAGTTTGCAACTAGCTGCTGAAGGTAGTGGAACGTTTAGCAGCTAATGAGACAGACATTTCGTTCAAGGGGACGGTTGAGAACAAAAAAAAGAGCTATGATTGTATTGCTGTATGTCTGCTGGGTGAGTGAAAAGACAACTGTTAACACATTAGCCTTATCAACTAATAAAAGAGATGTCAATGTCAATTTTGTGTTTAGACAATGCTCTTAATTAACCAGGGTTTAAGAATGACTGCGGTCTTTCTGTTTTCCCATATACCAGAAGCATTGAATATTACTGTACGTACATGCACTATGCATTCTGTGCAATCTGTGAAATTGTTAAGCATTATACCTCTGTCTACCCCTTCAGCAGTTCCTTTATCCCAAAGAAGAGAGTGCAGTTACTGGTAGGAAAAACTAAAACAGTGGAGACAGAACCTTAAGGTCTAGCCAAGGGCATGAATATGGCTGTGGACTGTGCATTAAGCATATTGAGTCTGGGATTTGGAGAAATCTCTCAGGATATTAGCACCCTGAGGCTCAGAGAGGGAGGCACAGGAGGTGTGTAATAGGTACAGCATGTTACAGGCACAATAATCTGCACAACAGATTTGCAGAATGACATCGTATCTCACTGATTAAAACTACCTTGGAGTTACAGCGTTTTGTAAAGATTATGATGAAATACTCACTCAAAGCATACCTGAAAAAGTTTGTTTCTGCCTTTGTGTATGTGTGTGTGTGTATGTGCGTGCGTGCATGTGTGTGTGCATTAACACCTAAAAAAGATACTGACACACTCCAAGACCAGAGGAGAGAATATTTGAGGAAGTACTTAATAAAGTGAGAAAAACAGCGAGGTCCTGACACTGAAAATGGAACACATTAAATATTTAAAATGATTACGGTTATGGTGCTGCACACTGCAGCTGCAGCAGAGCAGATATGGAAATGTGGAGCAGTAGTGAGACTTACTGAAAGCAGTCTCTCTGAGTGGACACATTCTTCAGATACTGCTTCAGAGCCTCGCAAAACTCGCCAAGCTTCTTCTGGGAAACCACCATCTCCTGACGAATCAGCAACAAAGACTGCAGAGGGAGAGAGAGGGAGACAGTTTTGAACCAACATTTTGATATTAGCGATAGTCACTGTGTTCGCTACAAGCAGATAAGATTGAACAAATGCAAAGTTCCCTGCCAAATAACGAAACTTTTTAATTGCCTTTGTTTGTCTTCATTGGCTGACATTTCTCATTTTCAATCCAAAATAGATTTATAAACCTCTACCGTCCTTTGCCAAATACATTTCAGAGAATTACTGCTTGGATTGTGTTCACAGTGTCCGGTGTCAAGGTTTAAGTCAGCACTGACTTATTCATTAATTAACATGGACCAGGATCTTTCTCGAATCCTAACCAAGAACACCAGGTGCTTTTGGTTGCCAGTACTGTTAGAAAACTACTGTAATGACTATATCTGACATCTGGTATACATTTTTAAAACATGAAAACGTAATCAAGGTAGAATACATTTCATACTTGTGAATCAACACCATTAAAGAACCTAGTTAAAGCACAATAACGGCTCTTCTTCTTAATGACTGAAGCCAGATTCCCATGTCAAGATCTGACTTCAGACTGGAAACATCACAAAATGGCATGGTTGGTGCACGGCTGAGGACAGAAAGGCTCTACAGCAGGTAATCATAACCGCCCTGAAGATCACTGGTATAGTCAGATGTCTGTAGAATGCCCAGAAAAAAAGACAACACCCACCCCAGTCAGGGCATGTTCACCCTCCTGCTGTCTGGCAAAAGATACAGAAGTATCTGCTGCCGTACCACCAGACTACAGATAAGAGCAGCTTCTTTCCTCTGGCTGTGGGACTCCTGAACTCATCCTCAACACTCCACCATGAGTAACACTTTTCTGTGTAACATTAAGAGCCTACAACTGGCTTTTCATTGTATAAACCTGTGTTCATAAATAAATGAACCTTGATTTGCTAAAGCATTTTAGCTGTGTGTTAATGTTTTCCTAAATGTTCGTCTCAAATGAAGAGTAGGAGACGTGGTTAATTTGTTGTGTTTAAAGGTGCATTATGTAATTTGGGGGAAGAAAGTTTAATCAGAAGAGAAAGTAAACTAAATAGACCAACCGTCATTTTAATGACTGAATAAGTGAATAAACAAACTGACCTTAAAGGACAACACAATTTTATACTGTTTTACCTTGTTTATATGTGGCAGACCCTGCTGCCTTTCTACCCTCAAACAGTTTTCTTTTTTTCCTCTGAGAACAGCTTGTTTATTCACTTATGGAAAAAAGAAGGGTTAGGGCTGAATTTCTTCTCCAAAAGAACATAGTTCTCCTTCAAGTTCCCCTTTTGGTCTGGTGGTCCAGCCCTTTAGATTAAAATATTGGATGAATGAATATGAAATGTTGTTCCATTTATACCCTCCTGAACAGAAATAAGCTGCTTTTCATTGAGTGTGACCATCAGGTCAACATTTCAATTTGTCAGAAACTTTTAGAATTTGTATTTATTTTTTTGAAACTTTTTTTCAATATATTATTTCAAATTATTCATTTAAATCTGAGATATTTTGTGGTCAGCTAACACTCATTCTCTCTCTGTCGACACATCTGACCTGTTTGTGTGTGTGTGTGTGTGTGGGTGTGTGGTCAGAGCCTTCTTCTCTCTGTTATAGTGCAGTAGCTGCATGTGAGGACTACATTCTGTTCTTATCTAGCAGCTTTATGACAGCAACTGCAGTTACCAGGAGATCTGTGATAAAACTGCATCCAAATAGCTTTATTCATCTATGGTGCAAGTGTTAAGCCTCCCCTATAGCCACAAGCAATTTGTCTGCTTCTGAATTGCAATGGGAGGGCATGAAGCATCACTCTTCCACAGTCTCTGTCTCTCAGAGGTAAGCACAAAATGTTCATAATCTCACACAGCCTATAGAAATGTCTTCATGGAGGCTTCCTGGGGACCCGGTGGTCTAAGATGCATAAAATGCAACTAAAACAACTCCAGTGGCCTTTGTGTGTTTGTGTGTGTGTGGGAGAGATCGTTCTCTGTTCGGTTTTAACTTTCAGGACAGCACAGTGGCTCCCTTCCCAGTGGTCCAGGATGTAACAGAAGCTTTAGCCTGCAAAAATCTGCATGCATATCCATGTGTGTGAAGTGCTGTACAATTAGAGCCTAGAGGATTATTTGCAATTATTTGTATAAATCCCATTTAGAACAGGTGGAAACAAAGAACTGCTGCTGCACTGTTTATTATCTGATGAGATTAGCTGCTGCCTTCAGCTTCTTATGTGCCAGTGCTATTGTAGCTCACTACAGTGCAATTAAAAATTCATCCACTATGACCTAGATAACTCCAGCAGAGCCTCGCTGAGACTTCACAATACATGTACGTCCACACACACTCAGATGTCACTTGTGCACACACACACACACACACACACACACACACACACACACACACACACACACTTTGAGGTGTTATAATTTACTTTCCTGTCACACCTGCTTTCTTTTATCCTGCCATGTCTCTATTGTCTCCCATGTTCTCCTTCACTGTTAGTGATTTGAAAAGATATCTGTAATGACTTGACAATCCTTAAGAGGCCTCCAGCGTTGACTAGTATATAAGGAAATTTACTCAAGTACTGTACAGTTTTGAGGTACTTGTACTGTACCTGATTAATTGCTACTTTACACTTCCACCCCCTGAATGTCGTGGAGCAGAGAACATAACCCTGGACGTAAGCTCTGGAGTAGAGCTAGACCTTCTGGAGGAATAAACACCAAGAGCCTTTTTACTGACGGGAGGAGAGCTCAGAGATTACTTTTTTAACTTTTGGGAATAATGGATTTATCTTTATACCTGTTTACCTAACCCTAACCCCACCATAAGACAATCACCATTGCTGATGAAAATCTATCTAATGTGACTCAGGCACAAATGTCCACAGAATAGGTAATGTTTGAAAGTTTAATTCACATTAAATTAAGTCTAATTTGCCAACTTCCCTATTCTGGAAGTTGCTTCGTTGGACAAAATGAAACCGTTAGCTTAGGTAAACGGATTTCTCTGGGTTTGCATATTGTTTGACACATTTGGGATAATTTCAGTACACAACTCAACAAAATATAACAAAGGCCTAGTCGTTTAAGACATTTTAATGCAGAATTCCTACAATTTATACATGATTTATGAAAGTATTTTTACATTAATGTATTGAATCTTTAACTTAAGTAAAGGATCTAGAAAAGGCAGTGGATGTCGGCACAACAGAACAATTTTTTCAGGGAAAGGGAGAGACATCATGGTTTCTATCCCGGATGACAGATGACTGTGTAATGATATATACAAGAAAACACTGCTCCTTGCTTTTAGGGACTGAAACCAAAATTGCATCATCACTTACTGTAATGGTAGCATAAACACTGCAGTGAGTTATGTTTAATACAGCCAGTGGGTCGCAGACACTGAATAAAATGGGGCCAAGAACTGAGTCCTGTGGGACTCCACATGACCTGAGAGCTGAGGAAGTACAAAAGTTATCTAAGCGACTTTGAGAACTGTGCTCTCAAAGTCTACACACAAGCAGAAATGAAACCTAGAAACATGAAATAAATCACAACAACTGTGTTTTGTTCTACTGTTTGCAGAAACTACTTCATCACATTTAGTTTGACCTGATATTGGCTTCTCCCCCTATGCAGCCCTGTGCTAGTTCACTGCTTACTTCATTTTCACCTCACCCAACCCTTTTTCATCCTGGAACAAACCCTTTTCCAACTCCTCTATCCCTCTATCCTCCACATTCTGGGTCTCCTTTAGAATACAGATGTGATCAAATCCTATTTATCTGTATGGAAATCACTTCTGCGCTCTCTGTATTTCAAGCTACTTTGGAGGGTGAACCTCATTGGTAACCCCTTTTGGCTGTTGGTTCTCACCACTGGGTGGTTCTCTTTTAATCTTTCGCTCCGTCTCCATGAGAAATTTTTCCAATTATCTTTAAGATACTGGCAGTGACTGCAGATACAGGAAGTGTTGTTGCCATTATCAGCACAGATATTGAGATATCAGATTATGCAGCTGTTGTATAATTGGAAACGGCTTGCTGTAAGACATCGTAAGAAGAGAGCGCTCTATTTGCTCCTTGAACACATGCAGGCTCTAAGTATTCCACACATCTGCATCCACTCGTGTGTGAGTGCGCCTCTGACACTTTGTTTGTTTTATTGGCATGTAATGACTGTTTATTCCTTTTTCACCTCTGTTTATCTGCTCCCATTAACTTAAATTGCTGTCATGAGACGACGGCATTTCTGCAACATTAAACTGGAAGGATTAACCCCTGGCCGTTGGTCGATAAAGATGTGTGTTGTATGTGATTTATGAGGCCATGATAGCATGTGCGCCAATACATAAAGCACTCTTAACAGTGACAGAACCTGACAGGATTATAACTGCCGTATAGTCAACCTTAAGACATGAACATGCACATAAAATACACAGAGACGTCCTACCAACTCAATTAGAAACACTATATAGTCCAGCAGCGTCTGGTAATCTAATCACTACCACTCCATTACGCCTCCTGCCTCTCTGACCAAATGATTACATCTGCTACCCTCCAACGCTGCGGCCCTTCAGATGTGATACATCATGATCCTCTAACTCTCCAGCTTTGCTTCCACCAGAAGGCTAACCCCTGTGTTAATGGTCTACATCAAAGATACATCCATGACGGTAACAGGCCCAGTACATTCTGCACTAAAGTTTTCCAATCAAGAGTTATAAAACCCTGAAAGAGTTGTGAAAACAGATGTATAGGGCAGGACAAGTGGAGTGACAGTGCTGATGCAGTTAAATTAATTAAAATGTGATCACATTAAACAGTGTAAGAGTGCATACGACGAGATTTTCCCTAAAGGCCTACCAGTTATGAAATATGCTCTGGCTCCTGTCAGAGGTCTGCAGCTCATTACTTTATATTGTTTGAGAACTGCCTTGAGCTTTCAATTTACAGTATGATATAATGGACCTATTCAGTCTGCTCAATGTGTGTGTGAATGTGTGTTGTGTCAGCATGAACATCTATAACGGTGCTTCTTCTTGTACCCATAAAGCCTGCAAAATATTGCATACTTTGTGTGTGTTTATAGGACAATATTGACTCTACATGTCTGTTTGATTGGACAAATGGCTGACTGTCACCATGTCGTAAAGATGCATGGAGCCGCGTTCATCGGCTTGTGAAAATGTTATCGATTTCTGTCTTGTTCTGGGCTCCATCAGATTTCTACAGCCCTGTTTTTCTATCTTAAAAAAAGACCGATGATCATCTCATGTGCTGCCAACTGGAACTGAGTCCTGTCAGCATTTTCACATCATGATTGTTTTTGTTTTTTTCACAAGAGAAAATGTCTCAGTTTGGGTCTGACGTGTGCACACTCACTGACAGGTGCCACACACTTTCTTGTTGGAAAATTATCCTAAAATGTCAAAGTCTAGCCCAAAGTTAAAAAATATAATAAAATACCCCTCCTTAAGACTTGAGAGTAGCAGGAGCATTAAAATCATTAATATTCTGTATTTCCCTATTTCCACTCTCTGTGTGCATATAAAATTGTCTCGTAGTAAAAAAAAGTGCCTGGATGGAAAAATTGCCTAATGGCTTTAAAATCCATTAAAAGTATATATTTGTGGATTTGAAATGTCATTGACTACATTACGCATCCATCCAGAGGCTGGTGTGTAAGTGGCTCAGGAAAGAGGAGAGGGAACAAGGACAAATACTTCTGTCTAAGTATTGACAATTTGCTGTTGTAGGCCACATGGCAGGCATACAGATTCCTAACTGGTCAAATGAGGTATCAATGATTAGCTCAGAGGTTTGCAGCCATTTTAGGTAACTCTGTATTGCACTTTAAAGTGCAGCTAGGAATTAGACATAATATATCACAAACTGACAGTGATCACCAACTTTGTGTAAGAATAACAAAAAATGTCCCTGTTTGACTTTGATGGGATCATCCCAGAGGAAATGACAAAGGAACTGTCAGACAGACAGTCTGACTTTCCCTCATTGTACAAACACACAGAATTATTGCGTGTCAAACTGCACTTTCAATAATCCTGGGGGGCGTATACACACATATCTAGACCTTTCAAGATAACTACCTTTGTTGGACCATATGGACCATGAATAAATGCAATAAACAATATTTCAATTTTAGGTTTATTAAATGCCACTGATATCATGAAAATATAACAGCATAATAATGCTAGCACTCAACTTTAAATTCTTAATCATTTAAAAGACAAAATATTAGAAAATAAGGCAAATATTAGAGACAAATTCTGCTTATTTTAGGTTTATAATTTCATTCAAACACACCAGTTCGATACTGTCCAGTGGTGCAGCGCTGTATTCCCCGTCTATCTGAAACACTTTTTAGCTCCTATCTCTTTAAGACCCCCCTCCCGAGTATCCAGTTTGCTCTTATTGGTCAGCTCACACATGCCTGAGCCAGCACAGCTAACAACAACAGAACAGCTGTGCTTAATTAAGTCTGATGCATCAAACTAGTAGCTTATCTCATTAATTATGTAAATGTGTGACATGGTGACAAAGTGTGATGTCACAAAATCATAGACTGAAAGGTGAGATTACTGTTGAGGCGTTTCAGGAGCAGTGTTTTTTGTGGGAGAGAGGAGGTTTTGTTGGTGTAGACTCTGACATTTTTGAATTTCAAGATGCATTTAACATACAGAAAAGTGACTGAATAAACCAATAAAAACGTCGAGGTCTGATTGACTTAAACTGATTGACATAACTTACATACATGTAAATCAATAACTAGCTAAGATGTGTTCATTCAGATGTGTACAAAAGTTGATAATGAAAGTTGATAATTAATGGAAATATTGGCTTACATGTATCAAATCAAATGATTTGTGGGGACTACTTCTTAACCCCAACCATTACAAACTCATCTTAACTGTTTTTTGGGGGTAGAGCACATGTCTTGTGATCAGAAGGTCGCTGGTTTGAGTCCCCTGGTCTACATGTTCAAGTGTTCTATAACGCCTACATATTCACTTGAAAATCCCCTGACTCACCCACAGAGACTGAAGATGCTCGAAAAGTCAAGATCCTGACAACTTTTAGGGAATTAAGCATGGTCCTATTGGGAAAGAAATTGGTATGCCATAACTGTCAGCCTATCTTGCCATCAAACTGGGGCTCCATCTCTGAACTGTTATCTAATGATTTCACTGGGTTCTGTGTGCAGGCTTTTCTGTCATCTGATGATCTTAGCTGGAGAATAAAACAATCTTACCAACTTTTCTCTATCTGCTGTCATTCATTTTGTGCCAGCACAAGTGATAACATAGAGTCTCTGGGTCTAGAGGGACATCAATCTTAAAATACACTAACTTGTTCAGGGGGTTCACGACCAGGACGTGAGCATATTCACACCTGGAAGTACAACTAGAGTCTGATCTGTTCATTAGTGCTTCACTGGATTACACTGGTTAAGGGCCTTGCTCATGGGAACCTCACTGATGGGTTAGGAGGATGGAGCAAACACTCCAATATCATGCCAGTCAGGGCTATTCTGTCCGGGGATTTGAACCAACAACCCTCTTGTCACAAGTTTGCTTCTTGAATCATTGGGCCACCACTGCTCCAACTCACAACACAGATGAGAAAGGTGCAAGATGTCTCCTCCACCATCAGCTCTAGGAAAAACAATGCTTCAGAAATGTGTTGATTAAGGCTTTTTAAAATGAGTTTAACGTCTTCTCGATTGATTAGGTTTGTGTTCTGCTGCTTTCTACTGTTCTCTGATTTTCTAGCATGTTCATGATGAAGAACCTGTCACACAAGAAAAAAAAACAACAACAAAAAGACAGAAAGGCTAATTTGTCTCCTGGCAATGTGCAAAGGAGTAAATCATCTATATTTAGCCGGTGCACCTGTAATTTTATTATGAAAGAAGGCATCTCTCCCCCTGCTATACTGATTTGCATTCATGAAGTGTGGAGCATCTTATTTACACAGGAAAGCCTCCCCTGGACCTAGGGACCTAGGGAATATATATGTAAAATGGGATATATGTCTATCTAACAAAACTTCTGCATCCATGTTGTGTCTTTCGTGATAGGACTAAAGAGAAAATTTAAGTGTTAGGGTTAGCATCAAGTGTTAGCATTAGGGTACTGTGTTATCAAATCATTTAGAAACTTAGGTGTTTCTCATGCGCCCCCCCCCCCCCCCCCCCCTCCTCAGATCTGTAAACAAACCCCCCAAGTGAAGCTTCCCACTGACAACGGTATAAATTATGCAAAAATCATCACCATCTATCAAGGACACATAGAGTATACTGTACTATATATGTTAAGCATGCATGCGTGTGTGTGCGTTTGTGTGTGTGTGTGTGTGTGTGTGTGTGAGAGTGTGTGTGTGTTTAACATGCGGCAGTGTGGGATGTTGTCCCACTGGGTATGAAAATGAGAGTAGCAGGAAGATGTGTGAGTATGTAGTGTAAAGGGGGGGAATCAGTCTGGCGTTACCATGGGAACTGGGAAATACCAGTGATCCACATTCAGGTCTTCTTCTCACACCTTACCTCATTCTCGAACCCCCATCTCCCCACACACTCGCCCACTCTGTCCTCTCTGTCCTCCCCCACTTTTCTGCCTTGCCCTAGTTCTCGTTTTGGACATCTCAGGGCTCTGCAGCCTCGCTTTTTCTATTTCTATCCCTATATTTCCTCTATCATTTCCTCCCCTGTACGGCTCTGCCCTCCTCATTCTTCCTCTTCTTACATATAGTGTCATATCCTCACCCCTCCTCTTTTCCTTTTCCCTGCTCTCTCTTTCCATCCCTGGGCTCAAGGAATCCCTCATTTATTCAAACAAAAAAAAGAAAGAAAGAAAGAACCCCTTCATTAGATCAGGGAACATTTGCATATTTCTCCTTGGGCTACAATAATAGATGGATGACTACAGTATGACGTGCAGTGCCCTGACCTGCTGACTGCAGCATTGGGAGAAGGAGAATACATTTCTTACAATAGGCAGCAGTTGTACACTCACAACAGTGGTCGTTATCATTTTGGGCCTGCAGCACCTTGCTGAACTAGGCTGTTCCATTTTTTTCAGGCTGTTTGACTTGTTTACTCAAGTAAATAGAGGAGTAGTAGTGAAATTGCTCAGTGTGTATTCTGTGTGTAACAATAAATGAATATGATTTCAGATTAAGTAGTCCCCATATGAATAGCATTGGTATAATTTTGTAGAGGAAGTGAGGGTTCAAAGCTACAGCAATTTTTTTTGTTGTTTTTTCGTCAACTACCTGAGAATGGTGTGTCTGAAATGACACTGACATGTAAACAAACAGTTGTCAGTTGACACGCTGCCTTCAAGTTCTCGTAGCATCGCTAAAGTGTAAAAGCAAGTAAAAATACAGTGTAAAAATAAGTTATGTAAGTTAAGTAATAATAAAGGGTAACTCCACCAATTAAAGGATGTTTACAGATCTTAGGGATTACTGCTCCTTATGTGAAAAAAAATAGTATAAAGCCTTTCATGGCTCTGGAGGAGGCTTCATGTAATCCGATAAACTGCATTCAGTGCATTGTGGGTAATGTAGGCAGCAGGTTTTGCAAAGGAATAAGAATTTACGGAGCAAAAGGTGATATCTGTATCTGTTCCATGGATTTTGATCATTTGTTTTCAAACTGTCTGTAATGTGTCCAACAGTGTTGTACGCGTGCAGAGCTGGACAGTGGAATGCTTTTCAAAACCTGCTGCCTACATTACATACAATGCAACTTAGCCACTGAGTGACATCACTGGAGGCAATTTATCAGATAACATGGAGCTTCCTGTAAAGGCACAAAGGGCTTTGAATTACAAAGACCTGCCAACACATGTTAATGTCTAAAATTGGTGGATGCAACACACATGCTGTTTGTTACTTTGCAGTAGTTCCATCAACAGATATAAAATATACACCAATTAGCCTCAAAATTAAAACCACCTGCTTTATTCTGTGTTGCGAAAACAGGTCTGGCACATCGAGGCAGAGACTCAAGACTTCTAGGGGCCGGCATTGGAACAGGCAGTGGATCCCCTGTGTTTTGGGGGGTGGGGCCTCCATGGATCGGACTTGTTCCTGCACATCCCACAGATTCTTGTCAGATCGGAATCTGGGTAATTTAGGGATCGGATCAATGCCTTTGGCTCTTTGTCACATTCCTTGGATCATTCCTGACCAGTTGTTGTAGTTTGGTAGGGCACATTGTCCTCCTAAGGGGGGGCACTACCACTGGGGGAGTGCCATGACCAGGAGGTCATTAACGTGGTCTACGTTGATGTTTGGATGGCTGGTGTGTGTCAAGTAGTATTCACATAAATACCAGGACCCAAGGTTTCCCAGGAGAACATTGCATTGTAACGAGATGTTTGATGTTACTAACTTAACCTGTCAGTGGCTCAATGTTGTGGCTGATTGGTGTATACGTATCTACGCTGTACATATCTGTAATCAGGGTAAACAGGCAAGCTGTTCCCATAGTAACAACTGCATAACATGGTAACACGAACTCAGTGCGTCAGCCTACATTAACAGCGTTTGGCGTGGACTCGACTGTGGTTTGACCTCCACCAACTCTAAAGGAAACATCTGTCTCGCTAACTGCTAAATGCTACCACTATGTTCACCTGCTAACTCGCTAATGATATCGGTCTGCTGTCACAGCAATAGTTAACACAACCTGTGGAGCAAAGATAGACTGCAGAGATGGGTCATTACAAGAGATCCTTGTCATTTTGAAAGATTGCCTATTCAAAAATATCAAGTAGTGCAGTTTTAACCGATTGTTGGTAGACAGCATGCTGTCCGTGAGGGTTTCCTTTGACTCCCCTATTCTAACATGAAGTGTAGGTTTGGTTAATTGGAGATTCAAACTTGTGGGCATCAATGGGTGGAAATCCAATGAAAAAGGAATCACAGTCCAGCTAACATTGTTTGACTGACAGGTGCTATCTGGGAAGCAGAAACAGCAATCAGCTCTGAGCGGCAGAACCCAGAAACAAAAGCAGCAACAAAACTAATCATGTCTAACCTCCAATTACAGCATCAGTCAATGGAACCAGGCTGTGGCTGTAGTGTGCCGCTCCCAGATATTTTCATGTGTATTAAAATCTCATATCTGAGACTATTGCTGCAATTATAAATGGACCAATTGGCCTGGTGAAATGAGGGTGAGTGCCTTTGGAAATGCAGGTCCACGCATTCATATTGTCACAACAAAAATCTCTTTAGACTATTCACAGAAAAAATTACACAGATGAAATCTTTTTGCCTGCACAACAATCCACCAAAAGCTTGTACACTTCATACACACTTGGTGGTGCATAATGGTGTATTAGTAGTAAATCCCAAAGGTGCCACCAACTTGCAGAACTCATAAAGAAGTTGGGATGGAAACGGCAGCTGCCACTGATGACCTGATAATGCAACGCTAGCTGAAATATTTCCAAGGACAAATTCTTTTTTATTGCCGCCACCTTCACTCAGTCTTCTTTATCTGTCGCTGCCTGACAAATACAATACTAACACATTCTCTCTAAAGCTGCATGTCTCTCTTCATCCCTGTTATTCCCTCCCTCACACAGATAGGTTACACACCAGCTCCCTGCGAGCTCCACTGATGTAACCTGCTTGTATATCTATTCATCAGAGGTATCACTGTTCTTTAATGTTGTCTCTATGGTCTCCTTTCAGACTGTATTACCTTCACTGTTCTTATGTAAAAACGCAATGAGTGCCTTTACACACTTCCAGGCAGCAGTTATCGTGACTCATAACAACAAACTTTTGAATGGCTGCGTATATTTATATATATATAATGTTTCTTTGAACATCTGCCCATATCTGATCCCCGATCGATCTTTCTTCTCTGCTTATGAATTCCTCCCATCATCAATTAAATCATTCCACTTCTTGCCTTTCCAAAGATCTTCCAAATTACCCCTTCAATCAATGTTAACGCCTCTTGGTGCAGGAGGCATTTTTGGACATTGGTTTACAGAAATATATTCAGCTCAGAGGAGTTCATACTTTCAGTTCAGTGTTTGTTTAGGAAAATAAGAAAAATCTGATTTGAATTTGAAAAGGAGACAAAAACTTGAACCCACTGTTGAGCTTAGCTGCGGTTTGGGACGAGTGAGAATGTCATGAAAACTTGTAATGCCCCCAAAATACAAAGTCTTAAGCAGGGAAGTGACATGAAGATGAAAACGCGGAGACTATGAGACTCTGTCTCTCTGGGTTTTATCATCCTCTCACAGATGAAAAGCTATACTCAAGTAATGAAATGCATGTCTGAGTTTGCTTACATTGTGACTTCCACACAATACTGTTCCACTAAGTTTTAGCATTATGCACAGGAGCACGTTTCAATAGGGAGTGCAGGGGTGGAGTGTTCTCAAACCCAAAATACATCAGCAGAATAGCACAGCATGAGGTGTAAACAACACTGCAAAGCACACCAAAATACATAATGACTACAAAACTATACAGCAATATGAACACAGCATAATTAAGAAATGTATTTCAGTAATCACTCTGATTTGTATCAGCATATTACAAAGTTGTCACACACAGAAATGAGACAATTCTAAGGTGCTGCTGTTGGCTGAAAACTGCATTTGAACTTGTGTGTTTTGTTTTTGCAAAATAGGTTATAGAAACCCCGTCCAAACGTTCCTGCCACAACACAGAAGGCACTATGGGTCACTGCGAAATATTCTAAGAAACCACCAGGAAAGTTTGTGCTGCTCACAAATGAGAACATATAGTGGATGTCAGGGATCGGGACAGGTGGAGTCTCAGCTTCCATCTGTGGTATTATGACTGTCTCTAACTCAGATTCCCACCTCGATGTAATGACACCATAAAGCTGCAGATCTGTAGTGAGGCAGCTTGGGTCGGTGAGGAGAGCCATTTGTGGCAGCGCTGTGGCCCCCCTCTGCTGTTTTACAGCACATGTGGAGAAGCTGGTGTTAAATCATTTGCACGTGATCTGAAAGCAAAGATGTGGACTCGAGTCATTGTGACTTGGACTTGAGTTAAGATTTCGGCTGAGTACTACACTTCTGTAATTATATGTCACTGTCCGAACTGTCTTGGTTCTATTGAGAAATCGAAAAAAGTCTTGTCATTCTTTATTAAATTTCAATACACAGTCATTCAGTACCTCAGTTAATCTCATCCGTGTGAGCCAGTAAGCATACAGCATGCTTGGTGTGGCAAGATCAGTGCTGTTGAGTGGCTGTCTCGATGTATGCAGGAAAAACACTTGGTTACATCCAGAGACGGGGCTCACCATGTGTACGTGTAATGTCATCTTTTGTTATAACAGACTTCATAGAGGAGAGTTTGCATGTACTCCCTGTGCCTGCCTGGGTTCTCTCCAACTTCCACCCACAGTCCAAAGACATGCGAGTGAGGTTAATCGGTCACTCTATATTCCCCACAGGATTGCATGTAAGTGTGAATGGTTGCTTGTTTTTATATGTTGGCCCTGTTATGAACTGGCGACTTGTCCAGGGTGTGTCCCGCCCTTGCCCAATGTCAGCTAGGATCAGCCCTACTTTAGACTCGTCTCAGACAAGTCATCTGAGTCATCATGTCTCAAGCCAAACCACTAATCTTTAACTTCCAAGTCTATGTCACATTTTACTCTTTAAAAGTAACAGGGAGGGTTTTATTTTTTAATTGAGAAGAAATTAAGAAAGCTTTTTATACATTATAAGCTTTTTCATTTGAATGAATTTATTTTACTGAAGTTCAATAAACACATGAAGTGTCATACTTTTAACAGGTTGGAAAATGAGTGCCTGAAGAGCAACTTACAGAGACCGGAATCAGTTTTGTTTTCATTTGTCAAGAGCAAATACAGGTGTTGTATTCATTACATCCCCAGCCTTATTTGTATTCAGTGTAGTGGAGACTCACACCAGAGAGCTGTGTCTCACGCTCCCGTTTAATTTCTTCCTCATCTATATATCTGGCTCACCACCCTAACTGTTGGACTGTCTCCCCCTCTCTCCCCCTCTCTCTCTATTGTCCACACTGCCATGGTTATATCGACAATGTGATTCACATCCATTGAGCCCTGAATGTGAGTGAAATAATGCTGTGCCAAAAAGACAATTACAACAAAAAAAAATAGCTGACTCCATAATGTGTGTGTTTTGTGTGTCTGTGTGTTTCTAGGCTTTGATCCTGAGGTTTTTTCCCTCCTCCTCCTCCTCCTCCTCCTCCTCCTCCGGGTGTTTGGTTTGTTTTGCTGCTCGCCTTCATACACTATGACCCTCTGTTGCATTCACCCAAAATCTTCTAAAAGCATTCTTGTTAGCGTGCTGCAACAGGGGGCGCCGACTGTTTGCCTTCTATTTGGTTGACTCTGTTTTGATGTTTGTTAATAATTAAATATGGATCACGAAGTGTGTTATTCTTGCAGAGAGAAAAATAACACAAGTTATGTCTTCATTTGGAAAACCAAAATAGATTAAAGGGGCCCTCTCGGTGCAGTCAGTCGATTGAATAAAAGCCTGCAACAAAGTGGTCAATAAGGTCAATTAACGAGAGATGGGAGGCAATAAAGGGTAAGTCAAAATATATGGAGACGAAGGAGATGACACACACACACGCACGCAAGCATGCACGGACACACACACAAACACACACACACACTCACACACACGTGCGCACACACACACACACAGAAACAGATACAGTGAGCAAGCTGTCAGTTTTGCAGGCTAAGTGGCCTAAATTGTGTTGCAGCAGAGACAGCAAGGGTTGGGAGGGGGAGAAAGAAACAAACAGCAAACAGAGAGAGAAAAAAGAGAGAGCGAGAGGGAGGGAGGAGAGAAGCAGTGTGGGTTTTGGTTGATTAATGCACGTAGGAGCGGTTATTGAATTTATAGAGAAAATCCAGCGCCGAGGACACAAGCAGCCCCCGGGGGGATTTGGGCCATTCAGGGAACAAGTGCCGCTGCTCATACATCAGGACAGGAGACAGTGAAAAGATCCAGATCTCATCAGACTCTTCAAACCAACACAGCTGTGGGGCATGACTGATTTCAAAAAGCCCAATAGGACCCAGTCACACGTTTCAGTATTCTTTACAATTTACAGGCTATTGATGCAGTCAGAGTGAGTATTAAATGGACCACGTGGACTCTCTCTAGTAATTCTGACCTAATTTCTTCAGATGTGTAACATTAACACTTCAGTATACCGTTAGCCAGTTTATCTGCAGACCTGTTTATGACTGTGAACAAGCAGGACTGTTGCTGGAAAGAAGACTCCTCCTCTGGCCTTAAAGGATAAGTCAGTTATTCTATATTTTCATTATGTCATGACGGAAAAAAACAAAATATGCATTCTCTCAAGAATTTCAGGCCACTCTGTATGTGGCACTCAGCAGATTTTTTTTTAGTACTGAGACATAAATCCTTACAATTTACAATTAAACAGTTTCCCTTTTTAAAAGGGCTCGGCTAACACAGACGGGTGCTGTCGTTAATCACACTGAAGGAATGAGAGCATTTGTTCGGGACTGTTTTCAGCAGCGGTTTAATAATTACATTTGGTGTTGTGGTGAGTATTTACAGCAGGAACACAGTGCATGCTGAATTGCCTCAATAAACTACGATGTGTTTGTTCATGGTAATAGACTGTATTTACACAGAGGCCATTTTCCTATGATGCCACGAAGCTCGAACGCCGGGACAATGTTCGATGATGCCATCTGACAAATCGTTACACTTCCTGACTATTTAGCAAAAAAGTGGCGGAAATCCAGAGGGACATCGGGCCATAATTCAACGTCAAACTTTTGGTGTCCATGAACTAATGTTAGCATTCAACCACTTCCTAGCTAATATAAACATTTGATTAGCCTATATCCAGTGTGTTTCACTTCGAGGCTTAGCTAAATGTCCAAGATGTAAGTTGATATCTTATAGTTAATTTACATCTTTCCTACTGTATCACAACACACTATCAAACAATAATGCAATAATGCTCACCACCTGGAACAATGCAGCTTCTCAACCTGAACGAGATATCAGAGGAATATGGCCTCTGTATGAATATGCTCTGTGGAGCTCAGCATTTCAGTTGAACCAGGAAAACTACCTTAATGCTCATTCATTCTCAACTCTCTCTCTCCCTACTTCTAAATCAGCTGACTGCAGGCATTCACTCCCAGTTAAACCAAACAGATTTTGCCACAATTGAATCAAGCAATCATGTCGTTGCCATCAAACTTTAAACTGTTTTCCTCTCTGTTGTCGTCAGCTGTCATTTCAGTGAACCTCCACCGCATTAGCCCCCAGTTCATCATATTCAGGGTAGGTCGAACTCATCAGAGTCCACCTCATACACACATCTCCACCCCATCACCATCAGTGTCTAGGCTGTATCAGGGGGGTTCCTATACTACTCACATCTTTACCTTCCCTATTAATGGGTTGTTTTTTTCCTATAAATATAAATGATAAAAAGTTGAAAAAGGTCAAAGTCCACATCTAAAAAAAGCTCCTCTCTCCAACAGAAAAAAATGCTCCTGAAACGCTTCATCAGTCGTCTGCCTTCTGTGATTTTGTGACATCACACTGTTTCATCATGTCATACATTTGCACATGCATGCATTTGCATTCATGCCTTGCCGCTAGTTTGGAACATAAGAATTGATTTAGAACAGCTGCTTTGTTGTTGTAAGCTCATTTGGGTCAGGCGTACGTGAGCTGACCAATCAGAGCAGACTGGGTATCTGGTATTAGAGCCTGTAAACCTATTCTAGTGGTAACCTTGAAATGAGCATAATATGTCTGATTTGGAATATAACGATGTCACGTCACGACCGGGGCCTAATAGCCAAAGACATATTTCTCATCTGATGTTCAAAATCTTATTTATTCACTCTGAATGATGTATCCTGATAGAAATAAAGGAACATGTCCCCAATTGCAACAGTGTGGCTCATTGGTGTGTTATGAATAGTTTTTGAACAACAATGGAGCTCCATGCCACAGAGGATAAGCTTAGGAGAATACTTGCAGGATGTAGATCTTTTATGGTATTTTTTGTGAATAAGAAAAATATTGAATATTGCTAGGCTTATCCTTTATAAGTAGCTCACATCTGCTGGCCTGCTTCATGATACAAATAAGTAAAAAGGGAGCTCCCACCAAATCTGTATAATAAGGGCTATGGCTTCTACAGAGCTCACACTGGGGTTAACAATAGTACACATTGAAACCTTTAGCTGAGGCTCATAATCCTCTAACACTTTCTTGTTCGGGATCCTGCTTTCATTTCATCTGAGAGGGAGAGGTCTCTTTCTGGCATCCACATAGAGGTCAGAGGTCAAACTGTGCTGCAGAGCCCTCCACTTGCTCAGGGATACGTGAATTAGAGCCGATCGTGCGAATAAAGAGTCCTACAGCTATAATTGCCTCTGGGTGGTTCACCACCCTGCTGCCCTCCTGCATTCTTTATCTTTATTTTTTTGGCATTACTGCTTTATTGAGACAATGACATCTGTAGACAGACAGGACGGGCAGGTGGGGGAGAGGGAGGGGATAACATGCTGTAAAATGTCCGGTCTGGAATCGACTCAGCCTTGATACATGGCACATGCTGGACAGGGTGAGTGCCCAGGATGCCCATTACATTTTGATGTGGTCTGAGCTGCAGGTCTGAAACACAAGCTTTCTGGTAAATTTCCGATCAATCACTGCTCTCCTCAATATGTCACGTATTTTTCCTCCAGCTGCTGACCTGTGTCATAAAAGCTTTCTCACTGTCAATAAGTCATAAGCTTCCCCCTCTGAGTTCTTTTATATAAAACATTAGTCTAAACTGAATCAGCGAGAAATCCCTTCCCATTATTTTGTGTCTTTTCTCTCTGGCTTTGATATGATTTTCAAATATCGACAGTAATACCTCCACACATTGCAACTCACTGCAGTATAAGTGGCAGACTGCTGGGCTGAGTAACACCTGGTACATGCTACTTTTATGCGATCGCCCTAGTGAGGCTATTTTTATGAATAATTTCTTCAATAGGAGTACCTTGTACTCATAAAACACCCCTGTGAGAATGGCGAGAACTCTTTCCGTCAGAGTTGTGTGAGCTGGGAGGCTGAAAGGAGAAGAAAAGGCTCATGTGAAGCTGAATTTAACGTTTAAAGCTCACTGAACATGGTGGTAACCTGATGTTTAAAAGAAGCAGTCAGAATGGGAGGATGCTAATGGGAAAAATGAATGCGAGGGAGGGACCCACTTCACACAAGCATCTTTACCAGTGATGTTAAATCAACTGCTTCACTGGAGCGCAGCTGCAGGCTTCAGAAAGCCATATGTAAGACTTTTAAGACCTTTTAATGCTACATAGAACTGCAATTAAGATTAGTGTAAAACCCTAAAAACAATTAAATATGAAATGGTAAAATAGTCTGTCTTTGACTGAAAGCTCTAAAAACGTTACTTGGAATTACAAGAAACAAAAACACATTTGGTGACACAAGGCCCATGCTGTATGATGTGACATTTTGGAAAACACACTTTTTGTCTGGGGCTTGATTATTTTTTTCTTTCCTGGCGAGGATTAGGGACCTACTAACCTACCAAACCATTAATACTGTTTAATTTTAACAACCAGTACCTCGGTGCTGCCCAGTGTGCTCCAGGCACTGCTGAGTCTTGTAAAGTTCCATGACTTTTTCTCTCCCCAAACAGCACTTTCGCTGTGTATTTACAAATGAGTGACTTAAGAGCAGATAATGCAGACCAGAAATGAACATGCTTTATTCATAATACTTTACTTTAGTTTAAAGGTCCAGTGCAGAGAATTTTTAAGGGGACCTATTGGCACAAATGGAACATAATATTCAAAGATGAGGTTTTCAATAGTCTATTATCACCTGAAATGAAGAATCACTGAGTTTTTGTTTCCTCAACAACATTTCGGTACTTAGACCTTACTTAGACTAAGACTTTTCTGAGTACCGAAATGTTGTTGTCTTTAAACTCAATTGTAAGTGAAGTAAACAGTGTGTGGGAGTCTTTTTCATGATTTTGTCGTCCTTCACCTCTCCTAAGGTGTGTAAAAGCTGTACTCTGTTTCCTTAGAATTATCAGTTTATATCTACAGAGGGAGTATGTCCTTTGTCCACCAGGTTGTCCAAGTTTCTATGGAAGCCCAGAACAGACAAACAACACTGGCTCCATACAGAGCCCGTCACATTGTTCGCGAGTGAGACGAGGGGTATCCAGTTGTTTGCAGTTTGCAACCCCACCACTAGATACCACCAAATCCTACACAATTGAATGTTTATCGTAGATATAAACAAACACCTGTGTCTGGATATGTTACTGAGGACAGCACAATTCATGGGGTTGTTTTCCAACTCTGGATTCCCAAAATATGACAGAACAAAAGACTGTTCTAGAATCTTATATTCATATCATGGTTTTACAAAATGACCCCTCAGCTGAATGAAATTTACAATGTGAGTAATAAAGTGCATTAACATGCAGCTGACCTGCATTATCCGTGAGGTGGGACCTATTTCACACCACGTCTCCATCTGGTCTGAGTCAGCACTGGTGGTGTTTGAGAATTATAGTTAATTCAAAGAGCAGGCCCGTCTGTGCGGGAGCTGCTGTAGAGTGTGTGACCTGTTCCTATGGTAATATCCATATTTATAACCTCTTGATTTATTTTTCATAACTGTCTTAACAGCATCCTGAACGTCCCTCTGTGAACTTCCCTTTCTCCTCTCACCTCTTGACTGTCCGTTTCATTTATCCACTTCTTATTGGAGCCTTCATTATATATTTAAGCCATACGCGGAAGCTCTTCCTTATTAATCACAGTGTGAATTTGCTTTTTCAAACGGACATCTTTTTCTTCTGTGATCCAATTTTTCCAGCTTTGATTTTCTCTGCATTCCTCCCTCCCCTCTCTTTATTGTGTAGCACAGCTCACACACTTATTTTTAGATGCAGACTTGTCACCTCTCTTTTGTTTTCCCACACATTCCCTTCATTAATCTGTTATTGTTTTTTAATTGGTCTGCTCTGCTAATGAATTTGGAAAGTAGTTATCATCTGTCTGTCTGGTTGTTGGCAAGGCAAAGTGTGTAATAGAAATTGTTGCCGGAAATTTGGCAGAAATGTGACACTCACACCAAGGAATAGTTCAGTGCTATGGATTTAGGTCTAAATCTTTTCAGCCATATACGTTGGCTGGCTGATCCAAGACTTTGGTCCCAACTGAAATTTCTCAACAACTACTGAATAGATTTGCCAACCATTCTTGTTCAGGCTTTCAAAGTTCCCAGAGGAGATCACCATCAGCGGTTAAAATGTTTCACTTACAGAGAAATATCTCTACTCCTACTAGACGGATGGCCCTAAACAGTTTTGCTAAATTTTAGACATTCATGGTTCCCACTGAATAAAATGTATACTGGTGCCTGTTACGTCAAATGTCATTATTCCAGCTCTATTTGAGTTAAGATGGTAGACTTTTCTGTTTATACAGTATATGCGAGGAGGCCGAAAAGCTGAGGGCTCAACTGCGTGTACAGCAGCCAAAGAGACACCATGTTGTTCGCCCTGACTTTGACTGGAACGCAGCATATGTACAGACTCACACAACTGCTGCCTTGGTGGAATTTATGAGCCAGTGGTCAGATCTACAGTATCCAGGTCAGCCATCAGGCATCATTGCGCTCATGTTACATTTTTAGGTGGAGGATCAAACCCAGAAGACAAACCATAATTTGAACACTGCGGCATTTGATGGCAAATAGCAGAGCGCTGGTGTGGGTTTGTGCTTCTGGTGCCTTCTAGTTAATTATGTGTTTCATTTAGATAAACATAGCTGTGCAGAGATACTGAACTCAATGATAACAAACAGAGGAGGAGAGCAAGACGAACTTGTGCTGCTGAGATTTAAAAAGCACTTCAGGCGCTATTAAAAACATCCCTTCTTAAAAACAGAAACATGCCTGTGTCCCTTTGGCCTTTTCTTCTTTTCATTCCCCAACCCCATCTCTATTATCTCTCTCTCTCTTATTACAGTGTAATCTACCCCTCCATCCCACTCACCCATTTTTTTCCTATTCTCTCAGCCTCAGCTTCCTCTCTTTTTATTCTGTCTTTTCCATTTGGCTCCAGAGGACCAAAAGACTGACAAGAAACAGTGGATGTGCTTTACCCACTTCACAAGACAGATATCATTGTCAGCCGGCTGCTCACTGCTCACAAGTGTCCACTACAAGGACAATGCACATGCTAATTCAGCTTAACAACTGTAGTTTCAAAGTATCTCTGTGTCTATCATACACTACATGATCTTATTATGATCCCCAGTGTGCGCATGTGACTCACAGAGGCGTCTTTGTGCCCAGCAGAGGGATGATTGCTTCGACAGAGGACTGAAGGGAGGCGTGCTGACAGCTAATCGCATTTGAATCTTTCCTCCACTGGAGAATGATAGGTCAGAGGGGATAGATTGAGCAGGCGGTGGGAGGAAGGGTGAAATTATGTAAAGGTGAAGAGGAGCGCGACCTTGTTAAAAGTAATCTGTGTTTGGATGCAAGAGAGGGGGGTTTCTAAGGGAACACAGGGCTCGAGGGATGATGATACACTCAGTGGTACGATAAGAGGGTGAGATGAAAGGGTGAAGAGGAGGTGAGAGGTGGATGAAGGAAGAGTTTTCATTCTGTTCCTTTTTAGCATACATACTGTGTCTTTATTTGAGTTTGGGAATAAAAACGTAGATTTATTTGAACATGCTCACTTGGTTTCAGAGGCATACTGTGCCTCCAGATGTGTGATTTATTCATCAAACAGGCGCACCAGGCCGGGAGAGAAGTCTGTGTGTAATCAGTGAAGAGTGCCTCTTTTTAAAGGAAGACGCAAACAAAAGGAAATACACTACACCTATTTGCATTTCGATGGAATCATTTAGGTATACACAATGTATGAGGGTCAGGCTGTGTAGAAATATTTCCTGCCTCTCCAAAGCAGATGCAGATTTGCGCTGGCACACTACCGATGGAGAAAAACAAACACACGACTTATTTAAATGAAAAAAAAGAAAGGAGAAGACCATACATGAGCACAACAACCAACCAATCCTTAAAACAAAACAATGAGTCTGTGGCTTTGTGCTAATGCCACTTGTTCACTGAGCTGTGGTGTACACTGTTGCTTTTCAGGCATGGACTGGCCATCTGGCATACCGGGCAATGCCCAGTGGGTCGAAGCACATTTATTGGCTGGGCTTTCATAATTGAATCCAAAAGTTTTATTATAAATCATTTTTATCGACCGCGATGGCCCATTGGTTGATTTTCTTGAAGGACATTGGGCTAATCCAATCTCACTCAGCCCTCCTTTTTTTCTAAGTGCACAATTTAGAGGGGGAGGCCCATTGGTCCGTCTGCAATATAGACAGTGAACTGAGCCAATCAGGATATAGTACAAAGGCGGCCCCACCCCTCCCTGCGCTGTCTCCTGTAACTTCTGCTAGTTTCAAAGTGTTGAGCGCGAGGACTGACAACATGGAGCAACCAAAGAGAAAGAAATTGGATGCGGAGAAGTTGCGTGCTAAGAGAAGAATCTCACTGTAGATGCTGCAAAATGTGCTAAAATCACAGACATGTTCGCTATAGGGGCTGCTGTAGCCTCCACGTCATCTGAGACAGCAATGATCCAGTAACAGCAGGTTGAAGGTGAAGACAGCAGCAGCGGGCAGGAGAGAAGTAGCCAGAGATGATGCTGACTGACAGGGACAGTGTAGTACAGCCGGTAAGCAGGTATTAATGTTAATACAGGGACTGTGAGGTGATGGAGGGAACATTAGCTCTATTACATGAAGAGCTCTCAACGGGTCGGGCCGGCCCGACAAACCCGACCGGACCCGCGGGCTCTGGCCGAGTTAACGGGGGGGGGGGGGGGGGGGGCAGACAATTCATGCGGGTGTGTAGCGCTGTTTCGGGTTTGGACTGTAATTTTCAGGCCCGTTGAGAACTCTAATTACATGATAATGATGAGCAATGGCGATTGATTAGTATCAATATTAATTGGTGTTGCATACTTCTCAAAATCTGGCAGCCACGGCACCTTATTCTGATAAAACATGTCAAAAACGTGTAAAAAGTGTCGGATGAGCATTAAGTGTCTATTTTAGGCTCCATCATAGCATTTTAGATATTTAGGTTAAAGGTGTGTTGAAAGGCTGCATAGTAATTTGAATGTGTAGCAACCCTCTATGCTGTGGTTAAACATGTTTTAAAAAACAGATTTTAAAACTGCTAAATGATTAGTAAAAGCTTTGCAATTTAAGCATTACTAAAGTAAGTGTAAAAAAAAAGTATAAAAGTACTATTAGCAAAAGGTTTGTCCACATAGAACAAGAGTAGATCTGTCAAATGCTTTTAAGACAAGTTGCTTTGCATGAGTTCATAAAGCAGCCCTGTTTTTAGCCTGATATAACAATTTTATAGCTTTTTAAGGGGAGCACCTTTTAACCTGAAGAATTAGAATTGAGCTGCTATATCAGGGAAATTCAGAAAATACATATTAGAGATGATTTCAATAAAAAGGATAAAATAATCAATTGAACTACACAGAGCAGACAAAAGTGGTAGAGTTAACAACAGATGCTAAACTTCTGAGATCTAGGATGCTGATGATACATTATGCTTGAAATAGAATATACCTTGTGTATGTACTTATTTGCTTTCCACAATGGTTATTTGATAGACTTCTAAAGTAATGATAAACTGTAGATTTCTAATAAGCCTAAAGGCAAAAAAGTTATGTTTTTTTTTTCCGGTTGTGCTCCGCTAATTATGAGGGGCCGGTCTAAGCCAAAAATGCCAGGGCCGATTTTTTGTCCCTGTCAAGCCCTGGTGCTTCTCCTCTTTCAGTGAGACATTTATATCACAGTGGCATCTGTTGTTTTAATTTGATTTATAGTAAACATAATGGATTACAACAAAATTTGTTGTCTTACAGACTTGGATGGTGGCTTAAGTGTGATCTATTTTGGAATCATGTTTCTGGAACTCCTGCATTGTGCTGGAAGCTGGTCGTTAGCCTATGTTAGCAAACTCCATTTCTAAACTAAGCTACTGTTGCTCTCTGTTAGCGGAGCAGAAAGAAGCACTGGAGAACCTGCATAGAGTCACGCCCTTTGGACTGACGAGCAGAATTGAAAGGTCTCATTTTTCAAGTCAAGTTACAGTCTGCTCACATACATCCAGTAAATCCACCCCTCCAACGTCTTAAAGTGATCATTTTATGCTATTCTTCAGGTTCACACTTTTATTTGGGGGTCCTAGTAGAATAGGTTTACATACAAAAACACATCATTTTTTTATATTGTTTTTTTCACCATGTATGGTGCATTCCTGCAGCAACACTTTTCACACTGTGTCTTGAATGCTGCGTTTCAGGTATTGAGTGAGACATCTCACCTCTGGTCAATCTTTGGAGTTACATATGCACATTACTTAATGGGCAGGATAAAGCCAATCAGAGGCAGACTAGGGCGGGTCATATCAAGGTAGTGTGATTCAAAATAACTCTACACGCAGGATGTTTCAGAGTGGCAAGTCATTATGTTGTAACTATCTTTACTTTCAAATATGACGCTTTCTTTATTATTGTTTTATGTTTCCTGTGTAAAGCACTTTGTGCTACATACTCATGTATGAAAAGTGCTTTATAAATAAAGTTGATTGATTGATTGATTGATTTTAACTTGTTATTACAGTAGCAACTATATGTCTGCTGACTGACCGGAGTGTATATTTTTTATGATAAATATATAAATATAAATATATAAATATATATAAATATATATGTTTGTAGAACGGCTATAACATCTCTATGTTATAGCCGTTCTACAAACCGTTCTCTACCCCAATAAGTTTCGGAAGTAAAAGCTCATCTCCAAACCAGGCATTTCAGGCAGTGCAGGAGTAGTGTTTAGTGTAAGAGACCATATCTCCCTTTAGCATGGACCTTTGGACCTTTGCAGACCTGTTACATGCACAGAAATGCTATATAACACAATAAATGAAGGGAAAACCCCAGAAAGCATTAAATGACAGATTTAATGGGTAGGTAAGTAGGGACTGGAGGCTGTGTTATCATTTCTGGGACTTCCTTCCTGTTACCGCGGGTGATGACCCGACATTCACACATTGAGATTGGCCACTTTTTGTTGAAACTGGCCTCTCAGGACAAAAGGTTAGGATAGTTAAACAAAGACACTTATTTTTAGTGCCATACCATACCGTCTAACTTTCCTCAGGCTGTAAGACTCCTCATATCATCCTCAGTGCTCCATAAAACATTGTGTTGGTTGGAATCCAACCAAGTTACAGGCAGAAAAGTAACAATTTCAATAATACAGAAATAGCCAGTGATCTCACTGATGCTCTCAACTGTTAATGTAGATCATGTAAAGGCATCAGTATTAATTTGTGTCTGTTTCATAACCAGTTGGAAGTTCCTTGAAGTACATTTAAACAATGCTGTAGCCCCCCCACTCAGTGATAGCGAGCTTTTAACTTTGTCTTGAGTGCTGACATTCAGACCAGCTTTGACATTTGCTTGTTCGAGCATAACTCGGGCTTAACCAGCCAGCTATCAGGGCTCCCCTGACATTTACATTTCTGATATCTCAGCTGTTTGATTTATTTTCTATGCTTACTGGTCAAATCCCACCACTGAGCTATGACCTTTGACTCTTTGATATCTCCTTTATTGCAGAATGGGCAGTGCTAATAACTGTAGAAATCGCTCGCTAATTTCATGCTTGCACTACTCTTTTGTCCTGAATCACACAGAACTTCCACAGAAATACAAAAGACGTGGGAGAATGTACAAGGAACAAGCTGAAGAAAAGGTGAAACGGGATTGAAAATGAAAGAGACCTCTAGTGTGTGTAAGTGAGTACAGTAGACTGAATAGACTAAAGATAGCACGATATTCCGCCATTTTTCTTGCTGTCCCCTGTGGTTTCTGGGCTTTCTTCATCAAAAGGTGTCGGCGTGTAGTTTGATGATAAAAGAATTCTGCGGAGGCAAGGCTGGGTGGAATGATATTGCAATCTTTATCGAAACAGATCTCAAGCCTGCGTCCGATCCAGAAAGCGGCCGCTTTTCCGGTATTCTTAAATCTATGGCATTGCTATTGCCAAATCTATGGCAATAGCTATGCCAAAATGCCTTGCCCTCTATCAGAAATTCTATATTCTTCGATCTTAGGAGATCTACCAAATGCCACCCCCTTCTCTTCCTGTGCGCGGGTTTTTAGAGTCCATTTTCCAGTTAACACCCACTTCTTCTAAATTGGTCACTTTGGTAAATTATCCAGTAGACTAAAAGAAGAGTTGACCTGTCTCTCTGCTCATCTACCATAACTCATCTAACTTGGCTGCGGTCAACCTAAGGTCTTCTCCACAAGATGAACTCTCTGTCCTTCTACAGGAACATAAACGTTTAGGCATCTCCCACCATTTGGCATGGGGGCAAAACTCAGTTTAGTACTTTATGGCCTGCTAACCTTTAACACATCCCCAGCTGAGGAACGACTCCGGGTCCCTTAGAGCTGCGAGCCCCACTCTGTCTACATTCCTTCACTCACATATGGAAAAACTATTAGTCATCGTTAAATCTAATCTAGGTAAAATCAAAGATCAGAATGTGTTGTCATCCAGATACCTCACCTCCTATTAGCGCATGGCTGTCAGGTTGAAAATGTAACAAACGTGGAAGCGGGGCCATATTGTCTCACAGGAATTGTGTACTTCTAGTTGACACAACAAAAAACGTTTATAATTTTATGCAAAAAACATTGTCGTGTAAACAGCTCCTAAATGCACACCACAGGTACATAACAGGACATTGATTATGACTTACAAATGTCCCAAGTCCTGTCAAAGCATGTGTGTTTTTGAGAATGGGAAATAATTAACTCTTATTTATGAAAGTTCACCTGTCTAATATTACAAGTCTCATGTTAAAATGAGGACTTCTGACATTGAAATTGAATGTTGGATTCATGGGTTTTTACGTCTAAAAACAATTCATTATACAGACGGTTTTTGCATATCCAATAAGCACTAAGCTCCTGCTACATTACCATGGGAACTGAAGTGGAGTGTTTTCCCAGCCTGTGTCAGTGAACAAATATGATAACCCCAAAGGCAAAAATTCCCTGCCTTGCCCCTGTTTGCTTTGTTTTTTGTAAAGCAGACCACCAAACAGCCAAATGGACCCCGGAAAGCATGGTAATTGCTGAAAAACGTCTTTTTTAATTGTCTCACAGGGTTTCAAGGGGGATGTTTTTCTTCAAAGACTGTGCCCTGAGTTAGCTCCTGTTGTTTAAAGCTCATTATTTTTTACTAGTTCCTTGTTTTAATTTTCTTGTTTCTTACTTGCACCTGTTCCTTGTGTCCTTGACTTAATAAGTGCTCCTGGTTGGGTGCATTAGGAGTGTTTCTTCAAGAGGCTTTCTAAAGGTGAATCATGACTTGAGATTTCTCCCCCTCAGTGCAGGTGAGCAGTGTCTTATAATAACCCTTCTGCATCTGTGCCCATGACAACTGGACAATTTAGTCAGGGCTTACTCTGCTTGGCGGCTGCTCATGGGGAGCCTTAAGTGGCCTGGCTGCAGTGGACAAAGTGCAAAAGGTGATTATTACACTGGTCTTCCGCAGCGAGAGGAGGACGGAAAAGGCACAGTCTTTTACCCCTTGTGGCACACATTTGGGGCCAGATGTATTTCACTGATTGAGTGATTCTTTTAGCCACACGAGCCACATGGCTGTGGGTAAGTTTTCCACCAGACTAAAATATCCCATCAACCACTGGATGGATTGCCTTGAACTTTTGTTCAGACATCCATGTTTTCAGTCAGATGGCATTGGTGATCACTCCTGTAGCGTCACCAAATGGTCAACACTGTTCTTTAGCTAAAGAACTTGACGAATATTGGATGGATTGTTCTGGCATTTGGTACAGACACAGGTTCCCCTACTTTTCGTTGAGGCTTCATTCAGACAGAATCAGTTGCTGCACTGAAAACACCAATCCTCCCACTCATTTAAATAGGGATAGTTTGTTTAGTCTGTGGAGGGTTGCTAATAAAACACAGCCGGCTGTGGCAAAACAGAATCTACTTTGGAGAAAAATAACCCGGCGTCACGTTGCAGTGGCCAATCACTAAGACAGTGATCAGACCAGTAGCAATAATGACAAAACCACAGTGATTAGAGTGTAACTACAATGTTTCATGTATTTGGCTCTTAAAACCCACTGTACTGTTAAGCCTCACACCCTGGTTATTTATTGGAAGTAAGTGTGCTTTTTCTTCATCTGTTGATGCAGACAATTACAAGACTGGCATTGCCCACAGATTGGAGAGGTGGGCGCAAAACATTAAGCACATTTCTTTTTTGTGTGAGCTTCTGTTTCACTTGTATCCACTCAATTTAGTCTTGTGCACCAGTTTAAAATCCACCCTAATTGTATGTTATACATTACATTGTGAAAGAAGCAATTGAAAAATGGGGAATACGTTTTTCTAGCCTCACAACCCCCATGGAATGACTTGTTTCACTCTCAGATTTTCAATCCACTAGCATTCGGAAATTGTAGTAGAGCTGTATCATTAAATTCTTTTATTCCCATTTAAGTTAGCTGGCTCAGTCGGCGGTAGTCTCTAGTGTGCATGCCCTTTGGGATTTGGTTAACTTTAAACCTGGGATTTGAAATTTTTTGGCTTCACGCACCGCCAAGCAGTATCACAGGAATGAAGATGTAAGATTCATGCAATAGACTGACGATTTTGATTTTGACGACTTTTTTGTGATCAGTCTTTTATTTACATAGGGGCATTATTTTACAGTTTTCTCTGTTTGTGTGTTGTTCTTTGTGTTGTGCTATTTATTGTAATGTAAATCTGTTTTTGTTAATGGTGCTATGAACTACATTATTTATCATCTTTCTGACGTGGTTCTTGCGATAAATTAATGATATGTGCGCTATAATTAGCCACAGCTTAGACTGACGGTCGCTTGTAATAATGGCTTCTCTGACATTGTTGCAGAACCTCGCTGATGTGGCACAGTCATTATAAACTGCTATTCTTTCTGTTGACAGGTCTAATGCGTGGTGATATGCACACTGTTGATTAATTAGATGTATGTATTTTGATCCATTCACTGTAACAGATGGAGTGTGGAGAGGGCTTGTGCAATGATTTCCATAATGATTGAGATTTAAAAAAAAAAAAAAACATACACAGCGTATGTCATCCAGCTGGGATTGTACTGCATGTTCATGTAAAATAAACAGCATGGGAAACATTTTTTCCAGGATCCATTTGTCACTTATGGTGTAAATGTACTGTAACTTTACACTGGTGCCAGTAATCCTGCACCCTGTGTCATAATCAAGAATCAATGTAGTGAACTACACCATCCAAAGCACATTCCAACATATATGACCAAAAGCCCTGAGCTCTTTCTAGCGAAAGTAGTTTCAACTCTCCTGTATCCTCTTTACACTACAGAGGGTTTAAGGAGAAGCACATGTGAATACAATAAATCTGTATTTCTCTGAGATACAGATTGCTTATGGCTTCTTGCAGGCATTCAGAGCTGTATACAGCTTTGGACTCTATCGATTGCGCTCTTACACTCTATCCTACCTCTCTGCACACATACAACTGCTGTATCTGATGGCAGGCTTGAAATTATCTCTGAAGATGTTGTCATATAGTTGAGCCTTTGTGACAGCATATTTCTTTTCTGATTTATGGAAAGGTGAAGCTCACACAGCTTGGTGGTGTTTTCATATGAATCATTGATTGTTATCGCAGAGAATATCCCACACGCGTAACATTCTCTGTGTTTCTGGGACAGCTGATATGTTATTTTCTCTGGGTGTTAGATATTGTGAGATGGTATGTGACACTATTAATTCCTGCATAGAATACTCAGCGTCTATACATTATTCAGGTCTAGACAACAAAACAAAACACGCACATTTCCTGGGAAATAATTCAAAAGATCAGCGCCCATGGGAGAGGGACCGAGACATGGATTATGTGTGGATGGGAGCGCTCTCCCATGTTAATTACATCACAAAGTCTTGTTTCAGCCTTGTAACACTCAGCCTAAGGTACTGATGCAGTGGCTGTTGGCCTTTGTAAGGAAGCAGTAAATGACGATGCACCTGAGGCTGTGTGTTACAGTGTATAGTACAACTGTTATTCATTTAGTGTCTACTTACTGCGCTGGCAGTGCCATCTGTGTCTGTTAGCCTCTGGTGCAGATCAAACCAGACCGTCTGCAAGGAGAAGCACAACAACAACAACAGCAGCAACATGTCAATCAACAAGACCAACGACAGCAACTACTACTAACACAACTTAAAGCACACATTAGTCACTAGCAACAAGAGGTGATAGTGGACACGCTGAGAAGAGAAACAAGCATGAAAGCGGGACATGATAAGATGGAAATAAAATTCAGCAGGGAGTATGGTGAGAGGGTTCAGAGCGGAGGTGGATGCATGCCAATAAGAGAAGCCAGAAATGAAAGAGAATAACTTATATCAGCATGAAAGATCGAAACAAACAAGAACACTGGAAGTACAAATCTAACTGAACATCATGATGTAGGAGCTACAGATAGTAGGAAATATTTGAAACATGAAAGTTGCTTTTGCTACACCAGTAGTTCTTCAGTCTCACATGGCACACACACACATTAAACGATACTATTGTACATTTACCTTGCAAAACTTTAGTAGTATGCTTTAAAAGATGATTTGTGTGAAATTATAAAGTGAACTGACAGCTGTCGCTAGCAGATGTTATCAACTTGAGCTAATTAGCGTAAGCTAAAACTGATGCTCAATCTCTGTGAGATTAAAAACACTGTCTCCAGCTGACTTTCTCATGTTTCCAGCAGATTAAAAAAGTGGTCTGTTAAAGGTCAATTTGTTAAACATTTACAACATTTATCAACAGAATGTGAAAAAATATCTGATTTAGCATTATGACAAAGACTCTGTATCCATCTTCTGAAGTTAGCATGCTAACCACCATCAACACCCTCACAGATGACAATCCATGTAAAATACATTTACACGGTTACACCCCGCCTTTCCGAAACCCCGCTGTTCCGAACATAGACTTCAATTCATCGTAATGGCGGGGTTTCCCTTTTTTTTCAAAGACCCCGCTATTCCGAAAAGTCTATTGGGGAAACCCCTCCATTCCGAAAGCCCCCCACTCCGAACGGACACCAATCAGAAAGGAAACGGAGGCTGCGCATTTATCCTTTTTTCCTTTGTGGGTTCAAACGGATCATGTGGCTGATTAACCGCCAAACAAGCCTACTTCATATTAATAATGACATAACGCTCATTATGCTTCAGCTGGACAAATGGCTATGTTGAATTGAAATTACTTTATCATGCTAAATATCCAAAATTGTATGAAAATTGCTCCAATGCGTTATACCGATCTTCGTGCATATTCAGACACAGCCTGATATGGGTTCTGAGCAAAGGAATGTCTGTTTTCTCCCCCGGTCTGTTGTCAGCAGGAGCGGGGGCTGCAGGTATCGCGCCTGGGTGAAGTGGGCTCAAGCCAGAGTTCAGCCGAGAGAGAAAAAATGTGTATTACTTTTGCTCTGTGGGAGATCTCCCACAACAGAGTGGATGAGAAACCAAGGGGGACAGATCTGTCCAGCAAACATCAGAACGCAGAGTGCAGCCTTTGTCTGTCACCTGGTTCAGCACCCTGGACAGCTGCCTGCGTAACTGGATGTGGGAATTTGATGCATTTGAAGCCGCGACATTTGGTCAGAAACGTCATATATAACAACATTGTTTCGAGTCGTAAACAGTTCTGTAAGTGGAAGAAACAAGAATCAATTAGGCTATTAGTGTTAGTCCTTCTTCATATAAAGTTGTGTTACATTCGCACAGCTGGAGACCGCTAACAAGGTTAGAGACAAGAGAGACAATGTATGAAATCCCGCGAAACGATGTGCAGTCAGTATGACCGCTTATGGCTGAAATAGGTAAAACAAATCACATTTTCTTTTCCTTTTGTGTAATTTATATAAAAACTATTCTCAATTAAAATACAGACACTTTTAAAAAATGGTTAGAAGTCTGTAATGTTTGCATTTTGTTTACATCGCAGTTTATTTATTTATTTATTCATTTTTGTTTATTATTATTATTTACTGTGCTAGGTATTCTTTTCGTGGTTCTTGTTGCTTGGAGCAATATTGTTGTTGTGGCATTCTAAAGCAAATTTGAAATGAATTGAATTAATAAACCTTTAGATTCTTGCCTATAGACTGTTAAGTGTTGTGTTTACAAATGAGCAATACATCCAGATTTCTTGAGATTTGTATTGTCAATGGGAATTTGAATTTAAATGTCAGGCGATGTTTTCTTCATGGAAATTATTTTTCGGGCAAACAATTATAAGAGAGAGAGGGAGCGCGGACGGGGGATCCGTTGTGTGACAGCGGAGCGGAGGGTCAGCAGCACGCACGGTCAGTAGTATTAGTAGGTGTTTGAGGTTTATTACGTTTGCGGACATTATTACATTCAGTGTAATTATGTAACAGCCTTTGCGTGCGCACAGTTTGCGTGTGTAGGCCCGTGGTCATGATAATCCCCTCTATGGCTATAAGAGATGGATACACAATCAATTTCATTTAATGTTTATTGAATCAAAAATACATAGGTAGCCTATTGTCTTCTCCTCTGCTTTTTTTTTTTTTTTTTCAAAGAACAACTGAGCAGAAGTGCTCAATCCACACATACATTGTTAACCTTCCACAAAGACAAGTTATGTTAAAACGAACGACCAGAGGGGTCATTCCCCGGCAGATCACACCCATGGGCCACAGTTTATTTCAGAGTTGTGCGAGTGCAGCTGGAAGTGGGGATTTCAGCACCACGGATAGCGCGTGTAAAAAGATTAGACACGTTAGAAACATTTAAATGTGTTTGCTGCAAGAGAAAATATAGCCCTAATACATAATAAATGAAGATAGTGACATAGGCCTATTAGCAATAAAAAGCAATGAGTTGTGTGAGTGTGGCCGGCAGTGTTTGATGTAGGAAGTAATGTAAACTTGAAAATCAATTTTGGAACAGCGGTGTTTTGAGGGGAGGGTCGGAACAGCGGTGTGTCGGGAGTGGGTGTGTTTCGGAATGGTAGGGTTTCGCAATGGAGGGGTGTCGGAATGTCACGGCGCACCCATTTCACACAGGGGAAGCCACTTTGTGTATTGCAGTCCTAGCATTATTTCAGGTTACAGTATCTGAAGTGTTGATTGTCCTAGATTAACCCTTAAATAGCTTGATTTTGATGCTCAACATAATGGTTTAATTTCTGCTTCAGTGTTCATGCTTTTCAAACAAGTTTACAAGTCAAAAATGATCAAAAGAATTAAAGAATAGTTTAAGTTTACGTCTGTTTTTTTCTTACAGTTACTGGTGAGTTAACTTCACCAAACTAAATAGATAGCTGCTGTTCTAAACTGTGATATGCTCCCCTACCAAATTAGCCCCCAAGCATTGAATGTTCCAGTCCAATGTGACCAGATATTTTTCTAATGTATCCGTGTAACCCAATATTATAATAGTCGTCATGCCCCTTGCCTTTGGAATCAATGCTACTTTAATTGACCACCTTAGAAAGTAAGTTAGTTAGCTAGACGTGCTAATGTTTTGTAGCTTATGTTAGCCTTTCGCAATTTAGCTAATTAGATCTTGTGTTTTCCGCTTTTTGAAAGCAATATCACAAATACAGCAAAACATATAAATCATCCACAAGCTCTTGGTGAGGAGTTTTGCCCTCAGTGCTTCAGGGTAAGGGTTTAGTTTAGCAAACAGTCAATTATTCACTTACAAGAGTTAAGCAAAGAAGATGTAATTAATAGTTCAAGTTCTTCTCTTTGGATGTCAGTAAAACCAGGTGGCTAATGGACTGTGTGTTTGTGAGTGACTGTGTGTGAAGATGATGAGACATTGATTTCTTGTTCCCTCTCAAAGTCTTTGAGTCAGAGTTATATAAACCTATTCTAATAAATCACTGTAAGCGCTGCAGGTTCCCGTCACCAAGGTGACTGATGAGTATCAGTGATGGAACTGTGAATGAAGAGTTTCTGCACCGCTTTGAGGAGTAACTGAGGATTTTACCAAACACAGCAGGGAAAGTCAAAGAAATGAGGTCTGGAACAGTGGGCAGGTGACACGCACACACATGGCACACACACACACACACACACACACATACATTGGTATTTGAATGCTTTGAGCTTGATATGTCACAGTCTGGTCACAGCTGGATGGAAATGGTAAAGCGCTTTGTGTTGGTTGGCTGTTGCACACAAAAGACTCCAGAGGTGAAGACTCACAGTGTGCTTTTCTTTACCAAAATGTAGTTGTGCAGTTTACCCAATGGACTTTGTTCAAGGTGGACATTTCATTTGTCAAACACAGTATCTGTGTAACTGATTTTTAATTCCTTACGTCAGTGGTAAAGAGCTGCAAACACAATATTGATGCGTTGATGCTTCATGAACAGGATGTGACTAATATGTTTGCATAAATCTGCTGATTTGCCCGCGAGCAGTCATGAGCATCTGTTTAGAGCAGTGTTTCTGTCCACTTGATTAAAGTAAGTCCGACTGCCACTAGTCCTCTTAACTGTCTCCCTCAAACTCTTGAGAAAAACAGCATTTTTTTTTTCTATGCTTTTAATTTTATTATAAAGCTTCATGTGCATGTAAAATTCTTTAAGGTTACAAAAGTCCAAAGTCTGCGGCCTCTGGAGTGCCTGTACCTGAGAAGTCTTTCCTTTAACTCCATGACTTCTTGACATCACACTACGTCACCTTGTCACACATGCGCATAGTTTAGGCCTATATTCACAGTAGAAGAGAGCTATAGAGCTGACCAGAGACATGGTGAGTGTTGCTGGCTCAGGTGTGTGTGAGCTGACCAATCAGAGTGGACTGGGAATTCGGGACAGATGTCTTAAAGAGACAGGAGCTAAAACACACAAAGGGGGGAATACGGTGCTGCAGCAATGGACAGAAAACTGATACGCTTTTTAAACACTGAAGCATGTAAACCTATTCTAGTAATTTCTAGTCAAAATTTGGAAACCTGAAAATGTATAAATATGTCTTCTACAAAACTGTTATCTCTAACAACAGCTGCCTGCCTGAAAATGATAAGAGGGAATCTAACTTAGCAATAAAGTTGCGGGCTGTAGGTCGAAACATTACAAGTCAGTAATGAGTAAAGTAAAAAGTTATGAGCCGAAAGACACTAAAACGCTCTGTAGAGCTGAGGGGAAGTGTAGAGTCAGAGGAATTCTGTGCAAACTAAAACTCACTTCTCCTATATGAGGTCAGGATCTTAAGACACAAAAGCAAGTAAGGCTCTGAAAAAAAAAAAAGATTACCCTTGACACTGAGAGACTGGAGGAGATAGATTCCTATCTTTCCATTTTCCACTGCTCTTCACTGACCCTTAAAACATTAAAAGCTAGTAATGTCCTGATATGAGTCCTTTAATAGTAGCTATCTGCCGATATGGAGGAAAGTTTAACTGGATGAAGGCCAATCCTGAAATTGACTTGAGGGGATCTGCTAGAAAAAAAGATGTAATGCTCAGCTGTAATTGCTGGGACAGCAAAAATCACTCAGTCCACTTCAGGCTCTACAGCAGTGTTCAAACAAGGAGGAGCTGATATCGGAATGTTTTGGACAGTGATAATCTTTGCTAATAAGGGAGAAAAGTCTGTTACCAGTGGAATTTTTATTTTACAAACCCAGGCGGCAAAACAGACTCGCCCACTCGTCATGATGCAACCAAAGCTCTAGTATCCACTCATATGTGGAGAAAAATGTTCACACTATAGCTGCCTGTTATTAAGGAGAGCAGTGCTGCAACACTCGAAGGCGGAGATGGAAAAAGCCTAATAGAGTTGAGGAAAGAAAGGATCCGATTTTTTGACCTGCTTTGATCAGCTCATACAACCAATCCTAAACCAGCTTGGGGCTTAACAACAATAGGCTTTAAATTAGATGTTTCCATTGGCATTGTGGTTGCTTTGAGTCAAACCATGCTGTATTTTGCACTTCTATTATCAGTCTGAATGCATCGAGTTGCACCCGAGATGATCAATCAAAGCGGTTTGCGTTAACGTTGCACTTTCTGTTTGTCTTCTAGATCTATTTTGTCATTCTATTTCAGTTTTTCAGGCATTCTGATCCACGATGACAAGTAGCAGGCTTCCATAAACCATAGCTCAGTGCAGTAGTCAACAGCACTGAAGTGGGCACTGCTTTTAAGCATCACTGACTAGAGAAGAGAAGCCTGTCATCAGCTAAAGACAAACTTTTAAGCGGATGGCCTGGTTGCGATGGAGGTGGACGTCCCTGCTGCTCTTGGCTAACGCACCAACTCAGAGTGAGTCAAGCCAAGAGAGCACATGTGCGTGGTAAAGGAATAAAGATCTGCCATTACAGGACAATGTAGTTAGTTCATCATAGACATCACATACTTTTGCTGAAAAAGAGAAGAATGCATATACCTCTTTGCCCGTCAGTATTCAGTCCCAATATGCCAGACATGCAGCTTCAATCAAAGATCATTCATCCTTAGGCCGATTCTTTCAGGTGAGAAATGCATTTTCATGTCTACACAAGAGTGCACAAAATACCGATATTTTGTAAACCAAAGAACAAACACACTCCCAGGGGTGCATGGAGGAAGACAGCAAGGGAATCCGAAAGTGAGAGTGGGTAACACAGGCAACATGAATGTGCCATTTTAAGGAGGGTTGGCAGGTAACAGGATTTCCATTGTGTTATCACAGAGCAGCGGTGCCAACGCAGGGCACCATTTTCATCTCACCAGGCACCACATCAGTCAGTGTGTAGCTGGCTTATTATTCATCCAGTAAACAAGTCATGATTCACTCCGACGCACTGTGATAATATCATTTCCTCATCCAGACTCCTGCAAAGTCTTAATACTATGATTCATGCAGGTAAATCCAGGCCAAACACAGAGACAAAGACAAATCCACATGCAATATTGCCTCCTCAAAGCCTTATTCTGCTTTGATATGATTACTGCAGAATGCTGTCTGGTTGTCTGAAAACCCATTCCAGCAGCAACTGTCTGTGTCTGTATCTGTGCTGCTTTTCTATAGCTCTGATTTTTCTACACAAACACTTTCCAACATAAAAGTTTCGTGACCTATTTTTCTCATAGGAACGGTGTTTATTTTTTCTTCTTTTTCTCGCTATTCTTTGTTGTCATTGCATGAAATCTTTCAGCGATGTGGAAAATCTCCTGAAAATGCAACAACCTTACATGACAATCAAATAGAAATAGGCCAGTGTGATGTAACTGAAACGTTATGTTTCTTTATTTCATCCTTGGACAGGCTTTAATTGAAAAAGAGTACAAAATAATTTCGGTTGAGAATGAACTGCTCGAGAAAGGTGCAATATGTAAGAGTTTTAGTTCAAGAAATGCACAATTTAAATAATGTAAATATGTAATAATTAACATAATGTGAAAAAATAACAGGAACAATACATTTGATCAAATGTCAGTGATGACTGTGTCTATGGATGTATCTGTGTTTTAGAGATATGCTGAAGTTAGCATGCTCACCAGCTAGTACCTATCCACTTCCGTAAGTAAATCAACCTCCCTTCAAGCTCCCAGCTCGGACAGAGTCAGCTCATCGGAGCACCAGTTTCACAGCTAATTGAGCTAATTAGCTAACAGAAGCTACAGGTAGTAGCAGTTGATGATATGCTACCACCTATTTGATTGGAGAATCCAGGTAGCCATAATTACACATTGCACCTTTAAAGTCATTCTTGGAATCATAACTGGATCAGACCTAGACAGTTTTGGTTTTTTTTTTTGTTTCTTTTAGCAGAGTGGTGGCACATTTTATTTTATTTCATTGTGGTTCTTAAATAAAATATTAACACTGAATACATGTTCTGATCTGAACTTTTTGGCTCATGATTACATTCTTTCTGCCTTTAAGTTATCACAGGGTGCTGAGCTTATATTTGAGCTTGAAGAAACAGTTATATCCAGGGGAATATTGTTATATGCTTTCCACTAGCACAGTCCGTGGACCACTATCTATGAAGTTCTGGTGTTTCAGACACACCGATGGCTATCAGGTGCATAATATCCAGCACATAGCCATGAAATCTCCACGGACAAACCAATCAAATTTAAAATAGGACATAAGGAGCACAGTGACTGCAAACATGACACCTTCACAGGATCCCACCTTTGCTATCATTTCTTTTCAACTAGATCTCCCCTGGTCAACTAAATGCTAGCAAAGTAGAAGCATCTAAAAGCCTCAACAGCCACAAAGGTCAATGAATGCTGAAACACCTGGGTTGTAAAAATGGCCTAGCATCCGTCGCATCAGTCCATACAGAGTCTGAATCTGTCTCTGGAAGCAACATCAGCACACATAATGGGTCTGGTTTCATAGCTGAGCAGCTGCGTGCAAGTTTCATGTCCCCATTCACATAGTCAAGCATCAGCTGGACTGATCATCATGATTCACTATTTGGCAAATCTGGGTTTTGCAGATGCCAAGAAAACATAATGACTGCTGACTGTAAAGTTTGGTGGAGGAGGGATGATGGTCTGGGGCCATTGAAGGGTCTTTTTATGCTACAAGATATGAAAACAGTTGAGCCTATTGGATGGATCCAAACTGTGGCAACGGTTTGTGGAAAATACTTTGCTGTTCGAGCATGACTGTGCCCCTGTGCACAATGTCAGGTCCATAGGGACATGGCGAGGCTAGTTTGATAAGGAGGAACTCATTTGTCCTAGACAGAGCCCCGACCTCAACCCCACTGAACACCACTGGGAAGAAACATCAGTGCCTGACTTCACAAATGCTCTTTCAGCTGAATGGGCATATAATACCGCAGAAACACTCCAAACTTTGTGAAAAGCCTCCCCAGAGGAGTGGCAGTTGTGATAGATGCAAAGTGGGGTCCAACTCCTTGTTAATGTCCATGGCTTTAGAGAGGAATGCCTAACAATCTCTTAAAGGTGTGTTAATCAGGTGTCCACTGAACATACATACGTGGAATCAGGAGCGGCTGGGGGCTGTGAACGCTGCAGTGTTTTCGAGAGCTCAGTTGCAGACATTACATGTGTAAGCTGACCATAAACTGTGCAAGGTCAGACTGAAAATCTCCAGGAATTAATTGTATCCCTTTACCCTTTCCTTGCTGTAAATCTTGACAATGGATGTCTAATGCCGTGCTGCCCTTTAAACTTGAAACCCTTTAGAAACCACGGGGGAAACGAAAAGAACAAATGGATGTTGACCTTGTTGATGTTTGGTTTTCACACGCAGTCAGAGTTGAACTTTTAATATGAAGACGACGAACATATCATCTTCAACATCTTGGTGCTGAGGTTTACATTCACCCAGATGCAAATATAAAAAAGTGCACTATGCTTTTATGTAGGCCTATGTATGTGAATACATGAGTGTATATATTCTTTGTTTGTGTAGCATGAGATAATTCAAAAACCTTTTTTTATTTATGCAACCCTGTGTTGTATAATGACAGATAACCTTGAGCCTTACACCTGTCTTGTTTCCCAATAACAAAAGAACTACAATTAATTAATGCTGCAATTATTGCACAGGTTCTCAGTAATTTAAAACATTCATTAAAAAAATGTAATGTGTGATTTATCTCTAAGGGGCCGTCCACACGGGTGAAAACGATCTTTTTTTTCTCCGTCTTCCTCGTCATCGTTTTAAGAATATTTGCGTCAACACCTCTTCACTAAAAACGACCGAAAACGCTGTAGTTCATATTCCAGGCCAATAGGTGGTGCTTGATATTCACCAAAAACGGAGAAGAAGACACGGAGCATGCGCATCAAGCTTGCGCGCTGTAAACAGACAGTAGACGGAGAAACCGAACACAGCAAGAAGAAGATGAAAATGGCTAGTGCAAGGAAACCAGCATCGTTTGTGTGGACCGGTAACGAGGTCAAACTGCTGCTACGACTCACACTCAACTACAAGGCATCTAAGTTGCAAGAAAGGCTCAATATCTTCTGCAGCACGAACACGAGCATGTAGGCCGCCATTGTTGTTGTTGGTGTTATGGGACGTCGCGGGGTGGGGCGATGGCGTCATCGTTTTGGAAAGTATGCGGATTCGCCGTCCACATGAAAACGGGAGGGCTGCGTTTTCGGACGGGGCCTGAGTCTTTCTTAAACAGAAAAAAGTAGCTTTTTTTTTTTTTCAACCTTACGTTGCATCATATGTATGGGAGTAGCCAATTAGCATGTAATGATAATCTAATCTAAGGCTTCATTTACCTTTTCTGTGTACTCTTCACTTAATTGGCTGCTTACTGGGACAATGTTGACTTTTATTTGTTACTTTGATCTTATCTTGTTGGTTACATGAAAAAAGAATGAATCAAATAAAGCGACGTCACTATCATCTCTGCGTTTCCCTTTACGCAAAATGTCAAGCTTCAACTTAGTTCTAGCAACAAATCTCAATACGTCAATCATTCCTAAGGAGTCTTCATCACTGTGTTTAGTCATGTGTGAGAAGATGTGCCTTTGTGCCATAGTCACTGTAAACAAGTGAGCCTCAGGGTAACCTCAGGGGGGCTTCAGGGTCACAGGTGATTATTGAACAATTCTCTAGTTGAAGGCGTTTCAATCAGTTCCTCTAAATTGGAGGTCACTCAACTGAGTGAAACAATTCTACTTAAACCTCAGCAATTTGTCAGAACTATATTAAATTAGGGTCATGGGCTCTGGCTTGTTTCTAAACAGGGGCCATGGTTGGAGAGCACCCCCCCAGCAGTACATTGTGTTTAGTTATTCGCAGCTCTTTCTGCTGTAGTGGCCCCTCTCCTAGAGACAGCTGAGTCTGCTGGGGCTCCATTAGCCCAAACATGTTCAGTACTAGACGAGATGCAGGCGATGCAGAGGAAAGGAGAGACCGCGGGGAGAGAGGGAGAAGGAGGAAGTGGCAGGAGGAGTGGAAAGATAGATATAGAGATGGAGGGAGGGAGGTAGATGAAGATTCATCTGGGACAAGAGAGCTGCTACAACAAGGAGGAGGTGTGGAAGGAGACAGACTGCTATGGTTGGGACACCAGGCCTTTAATTGCCTCCTCCCTCTCTTTCTACAACTACTCCCTCCCTCCACCCTGTTACTCTCCACCACTTAGCGTTATTAACTACTCATCCAACCCAATCCTTCTGCCTCCTCTTCGTCCCCCTGTTTCTCCCTTCTTCATTTTTCTCTTTCCGGTGTCCCTTTCTCCTGCGGACCTTCAGCTTCAGTATGGTGCTTTCACATCGCCTAAATTGGCCAATGAAACATCTCAAACCTACAAATCATTTACACGCTGACAACACGGTGTCTGTAATAAATTCTAGGCTTTAAGAATACTGCTGTTGTTTTCATTCTTTTTGTCAACAAATGCCATGAAAAGAGAAAACTGTATCTGTATCTCAAAACCTTCTGAAGCTAATCTACAGTATAGGGCCAAGAGTCATAGCCTGGGGCTTTGGACCACACGTTCATTCTGGGAGGTTAATGATATGTTTTAACAAGTTAGAGGAAAGCTAAATTGTACGTTACATGATAGATTTACCACTTCAGGACCACTAAAATGACTCTGTTTAATGGTGCACTATGTAGTTTAGGCAATATGATCAGAAGAGAAATTTTGTTATTGCCAATTTTTTTTTACTAAAAAAACAAACTCTCTTTGTTTTAATGACTGCATAAACAAACTGGCCTTAAAGGACAACACAATATCATACTGTTCTACTTTGTTTATATGTGGCGGACCCTGCCACCTTTCTAGCTTCAAACAGAGTTCTCTGACCTTATTTTCCACTGGCAACAGCTCACTTATGGACAAAATACAAATATCTGAGTGTGTATTACAACCTCAATAATATTGTAAAAATTAAAATTAGTTTGAGTTCCATCTCCCAAAGTACATAGTGTGCCTTTAAACAATCTAGGAGGTTGATAGCCCAGCTCAGAAACACATAACCTTTGATTAAAATTGCAATATTTAAGAATTGACATCTTTCAAATTCATACTCAAATCACATTTGGGGCAGCATATCACCAGAATAACTGCTAACTGCTGCTATCAGTAGCTCATTTAATGATGCAGTTAGTGTTTACACTGCCTGTTAGCTCAGGAGCTTGGGCCAGGGCTAGCTGGTTAGTTAGTTGATTAATGAATTCTTTTTCAACTCAAAATTCATACATATTGTTCCTTAAAAGAGGAACTTAAGGTGGCATTTCACCCTTCTAAAAGGTCTTAAAGCCAAAACAGTTAGAAACATAACTTTTCTTGTGGCCATGAGTGGAAACCTCTCAAATGATCACTACTTGCAAGTCACATTGATCACTATAAGTGGATGACTATTTAAAGATATATATATTTTTCTTTATTCTGATTACAGACCATCATCTAGTTGTATATTTATTACATGATGATAAAGATATGAAACTCACTATGGCCATTGCGTGATGTGTCATTGTAAAAGTGTGCACTCAAAAGGTTTTGTCTACATTTCTATCAGTTTTTCATTTTTGACAGTTTGTCATAAGCCTCGAGCAGACTTCATTTTTTATTGAAAGAAAATGACTTTCTTTTTCCGTCATGATTTCAATTTTGTACACAGCACCAGCCTCAAGACAGCCAGCAGGAAGCAGATGGGTTATCGTGGAACAAAGAATCATGGGAGTGCATGGGAAGCACGTAAAAAAGAAAAGAAAAAAGAAAGCAAGACAGAAAGAAATAGAATAACCCCTGTTTAAAAACGTTTCATATGTAGTGGTTATGGTAAGCCTCCAGGGAATTAATGCCAGGCAGCACACACCAGAACAAGTTTATGTGTGTGTGTGTGTGTGTGTGTGTGTGTTTGTGTGTGTGTGGGGGGCGGTGTATGCAGTACTCCTTACTTTATTCTCAAGTCGTCCGATTAGTTCAGCCAGGCGGTTGATCTGACTCTCCAATCCTTCTTTCCTCACCTCCACTGTACCTGCAACACACACATACACATACTTGTGAATATGGTAGTAGTTATATTCTTGACTGGTCCATGTTTCACAAACACACTAGGTACAGTAAAAATGCAGAAGATACTGCGCAGTCCTGAGGAATTAACTCTACATGCTCTTTCCTTATCAGCTCTTTTTCTTTCACTCCCATTGTTTCATCATGAATGTTTCATGCAAAGTGGGGCTGATAAACAGGCAATTATATCTGTTTATCGGAAGGAACGGGAGGTTTTTTTCGAAGACGGTAAAGAACAGACGGATGGGAAGCCAGCTCTTTAGAGATGCTCTGTTTAATTGGTTCTTAATCCAGGGGGATTTTTAGGTACCCAGTGCCACTGTCCTGTTTTCTAATTAATATTGGTGTTCAAGCCATATGTTTGACATTTTGACAGATAATGTTTACTTTTTTTAGAAATAAAGACCTCCAGTAGGAAGGAGGAGCAAGGCATTTTAATACATCATAATGGAGTGATGTAACCTCACCTCACCATGTACTAATGTACATGTACACCACTAAGCTCTGTCTGCAACGTGTTTTACTGGTGCCACAGATTGATGCTTCATGAACATAATTCATATATACAGAAGAAGAATGATTTCAGAAAGGAACATGAGGCTCATATGTTTCAGGGCTTGCAATATTGTTTCAACATCTCCTTAGACTAGCCTTCGTTGTCTGGCTTGACTGTTGTGTGTTTGTAATATTGTCTTCCTGATTCCTGACATTTTCAAATGCTTTTTTGAGAAGTTTTTAGAATTTGAAGAAGCACATCCTGTGTTTTTGTGAGTCGGATGAATGTAAACATACACATTTATTAACAACTAACCCATGTTACACATTGTCATTTTAACTATTTGTAAGCTACAACAAAGAAATGTGAAGTAATGAACTGGAGGGTTCCTTGTGTTCCTCACTGCCTTTGCTATTGCTGGTTTGTATTTGCGTTTATGCCGCTACAGCTAAAAATCTGTGAAATAAAGAACGCTGAGAAAACATGCTGTTTTCCTCTCATTCACCCCACATGTGATAAACGGCTCTCTTTTTCTCCCTCTTGTCCTCTGTGATTCTCCCTCCTCTCTTGGTTCCTCCTTCTTCTCCTCCCTCTGTCTTCTTGCTCCCCTGTCTCCTCCGCTCTCTCCTGAGCCACTGTCCTCTTTTCATTCCCTGATGGCCCCCTCACAGCTAATTGGAGAGCTGGCTGCCCACTCTTCATTAAAAGCCAGTCAATTAGGAGCTACCTCCCCCCATCCCAATCACACACACACACACACACACACACACACTCATACACAGTCATCAATTAAACCATAGTCAGTAACCATGGAGACAGTTGGAGATAAAAGCCCAGTGGTCATTTCGATGGACTTAGAAAATAAGTGTCCCAGTCAATTAAAGAAGTGTGTGAGGAATTACAGCCTTCAAATGCAGCAGCACGGCGAGGAGCGCTGTTGACTTTCTCCTAAATTAAACCTGATTTGAGATATTCACTGTTCACATAATTTAGCTTCCACTCCGTGTCAGACGGTGGTTAAATGGTCCACTATTAAGCCGCCTCTTAAACCAAGTGACTGGAAATTGCACAAATGTTGGTTCAGCACTGTTCATCTCTGTTCGTCAGTAATTTATTATAATTTCTGGCAGTCAACGCAACATAAGCCAACTGACCTGAATGGAGAAGCAGCCTTGTAACATTAGAACTTGCTGCCCCCATGTTTGAAAAAGCATAGCTTGGATGCCCCTATAAGTTCTTTCTAGGGTGCCCTTTGGTGGACAAAAGGCCTCAAACACACATTTTTTTCATCAGAATATTTTGTCTGCAAGATGTTATTGCAAGTCACCCTGATTACTGTGATCCTCCTTTTACAGAACCAGGCTGCGGAGAGGTGAAAAGAAAATATGATGTGTACAATCCTCTCCTCTCTTCTTGTCTGTGTGGTTACTTTTTCATTTTATGCTCAGACACTCCACTGTCTTTCCTTTAGAAGTTTCTATTGTTTTCCAAAAAGAAATTCAGTCGGGCTGCTTTATGATTCCTATGGTTACCTTTACTCTTGTTCTCAAAACGTATAGGACTGTTTTATCAAATTGTGAAAATGTGCATTGTGGTGGAATTCAAAATGTAGGCACAACAGAAGTGGCCATCTGAACCAGCAATGTGTGCTCTTATGTGTACAGGTACATATTAAATACATTATTATTATTATTATTATTATTATTATTATTATCATCATCATCATCATCATCATCATTCAGATATACAGTTGAAGCTCAAGAGAAATGTGTGTGTTCTAAATTGATTTTTTTTTTTTTAAAAGTGGAGAAGTTGCTTGGTATTAGAGTAAAGTTGATTGGTGTTGCAGAACATTGTCTGAACATATTTATCCCCAGCTTTTGTCATGTTGAAATATCTGTACAATGAGAGCTGTGTCATACAAACCTGCAGCCTTTCATTATATTCACATAAGATCATCTCTTTTCTGCAGCAATTAAAAAAAAAAATGCTGTTTGTAGTTGCCAGATTAGCTTCTGATATAAGTAAAACATATCAAAGCAAAAGTGAATCCAGGTTTAATTATACAAAATAGTGGCGAGCACCATAACAACTATGGGCCGCTCCATTGTGCCCACTCAAGGATCATCTCCATCTTTATCAGGACATGAAGAGATTGACATTTCATGCTGGTGATACAGTAGAAATCAAAGCTCCTGCGAGGACCATCTGTTTGTTTATCATCTCACAGACAATGATGGGAAAATTCACATTTTTAACAATAAACCGAGAGCGGAGTATTCCATCTTATTGGGATAATTAGCAGCTACTGTTTGTCCTCTTTTAACAGACTGTCACAGCAGACTGGATAACACATGGCAGCTCCATTCTCATTTCCATCACAGTCACATAATGGCAGATACAGCTGCGTGTGGCACACATAGATGCACACAATTCATCTGTATGATATATGTGAAGCCTCGTTTTTATATATGTTTTGAGCTTATGTGCATGGGGCTGTAGTAAGAGGGATATAATGGATGATAGTGTCTTTTGTGTTTTTAGCTATTTCCAAACCAAACCCAAAATTCAGGAACAAAAAAGGTCTGAAGTTAGCAGCTTTATTCAGCTCTTTATTACAGCATGACCTTTCCTCCTTGGCTAGTCCTCATCCTTTTCTCCTGTAATGTTAAAACTGAAAACAGATATGTATAAAAGTAGTTGAGTTGAGTATCTGTACTTTAAGCAGAGCAGAACAGAGTTATGTGAGATACATGTTTCTTAATAACTAACTAGTTAACTATGTTCATCCACATTGACCGTCAATTTGTGACTCAGTCAGACATCAAGTGCATATTTAAAGGAGAAGTTCATGCCAAAATGAAAATGTATTCATTATCTACTCACCTTCATGAATCTTTGAAGGCCACAAAACATTTTTGTAGCTTTGCAGCTAAACAACTAAGGTAGATGGGGACTTGTTCTAAAATGTCAAATGATTACTCAAAATAAAATAAAAAAAAAATGGCTACATACAGGTTGGCAAGCGTAATCCAAGTCTCTGGAAGCGCAGAGATCCCAAATTGATTTGAAAATAAGTTATTTACACCCTCAACATGCGGTCAAGCTCATCCACCCACCGGCCTCAGACGAGGTGTGCGCTAACACTCAATTCGGGATCTCAGGGCTTCTGGAGACTTGGATTATGCCAAACAAGCTGTACAGTATGGAGCCATTTCATGTGTGTTTTTTGGTTGTTTTTTTGCATTTGAAAACAAGTCTCCATCTACAGTACCTCACTTTTTTTAGGAGAACGCTGCAACAATGTTTGGCTGTGCAAGTTCCGTAGACTACAACAATTCACCCGACTCTCCAGTAGCACTGGGGGGAGTAGGCAATGACTGAGTTTTCATTTTTGGGTGAACTTCTCCTTTAAGGGCCCACGTTATAAAGACATCACCTAAGTCCCCCATAATAAGCCGGACTTCATTATCACATGCATTTGTACCAATGTGAGAGCGCAAAGCTTGACAGGAAAATGTCTGTAAAACATCACATGACACATAGATAACGTCATCGAAATCCATGTTTTTGCCGAGGTGAGGACACACTCATTCTGTTAGTATATAAACACACATCTGCACAAACACACAAACACACTCTTGGCCTGTGTCTGCCAGTGCATCCGTGCCTGAGAAAGCACTGAACAATGAACTGCACTTCATTTGCAATTAAAACTCCTCAGCACGGTGACAGACGCACTTAGTGGAGATATGCACTAGAGCGGTGAATACAGCAGCAATACAGCAGCGGCTGCTCGCCTTAAAGGTGGGGGTGGATAGTTTTTAATTCTCTTATTCTCTCCCTCCTTCTTGCTCTTTTCCCTCGCTCTTTTATTCTAACCCCAGTCCTCTCCCACTCATTGCTTTGTCTTTTCTCTGCTCTCCTCTGTGTCTGTGTTTCTGCACAGACTCTGATCGATTCACAGTGAAAACACACCTCGCACACACATACCTCTCTACACACAATTATGACATGAAAAGACGAGATAACACAACTTCGGAGACATCATATGTGTTCGTGCAGTGTAGCCATAAGTGGAGGAGAACAGCAAGGAGGCGCAGAATAAAGAACTGACTCAGGGGTGCAGTAACTCATATATATTGGAGGAGGTTGGGCAGAAGGACGGGGAGAGGGGGAAGGAGAAGAAGAGTTGGGAGTCATTAATCAATTGACTTATCCTGACTCAAGACAAAGTGTAGCTGACATCAAGGTCCTCAGCTGTCAGAGCTGCTTTACAGACTACTGTATAGAAGAGAGGAGGGGAGGTGGGGGAGAAAACCTGAGAAATGAGGATAAAAAGACTGTGAGATTGACAAAGAGCTCAAAGACTGCCTCTCCGGCTTTGTCCTGAATTGAAATCAAGATGAATGAAAATAAAAAATAAGTTTCATGGTACCAGAAGTTAAGCACTGATGAGGGTTTGGACCGCCTCATCCTCTATGCCTAGGGATTATTTCCTATACTCACGAGACCCATTAGTGCGTACTTTATTTTTATTACTCAAAATGAATAAATTAAGTGATAATATATCTGAGGATCAGGTATCACACACGTGCTTGAATCTATGGTCCTCTGATGAAGGTTGTGCAATAATATATGTGTAGTATTACAACCTGGAATGTCGATCTCGCCATAAAATCATTTAACTGGTGACACAAATCCTTGACTTTTATCATGAAGCAGTCACAGGAAATGTTTGTCAGTGACATTAGCACTGATGTCTAAAAAGCAAGATGACGCAGATTTTAAAAGCAGATCAGTTTGAAGTATTACAGGGAGTAATGGAACAGGAAGCAGGAGTCACAGTGACTTGTCATAACGGGCTGCACTCCTCCAACTTCTCAGCGAGGAAACCAACTCCTTTCACTGTGCCTGTGCTCACAGACTCATGCCACGTGCAGAATAAAATCAGATCGCAGAGTGATATAAAAAGGCCTTCCTAATATGACAATAGTGTGTTTTGCAGGACTCCGTGACCTGTACTGTTTAACTGCATTTGCTGTAATCACTGGGAACCACGGGAGTCGTCAAATCAACCAGGGCTGAAATCTTGAGGGTTTCACCTTTGAAGTGCATACTGAAATTATATCTATTATTGAACTATAAATACATTTTCTTCACTTTTCATGTGAAGTGAGCAGTCCATTCCAAGTTATGCAAAGTTGACTTCCAGAGAACCTTCAAGCTCCACATATCATCCTAAGTTTTGAACACATTTATAAACTTTCATGGTTTGGGGTTTCAGTTGATTTTGTAGGTTCTCTGCTTTTCACTGGTTTACTTTTCACTTCCTGTCTTTATTTGTTTTCGTGCCCTTTTTTCATCCCGAGCCACTTCTCCACATTCTCTCCACATCTGCCTTCCATCAGCCTTGTCAGCTCGGCCCTGTTCCCAGTGTTCCTCCCAGCTTATCAGCTCCTTTTCTGCTCTTTTGTGACTTCACATCATTTCCCTCCCCTGTGTTCCTCTGCCTCTCTCCACCTGCACTTCATCCCCTCGTTAGTTTAGTTTGTACTGAAGTCCAGTCATTAGTCCAGTCTTTGTGCGGCCGTCTGTTGCGTGTGCCTGTTCCTGCAGTTTCCTTTGAATAAACCTTCATTCATTGATCTGCCTGTCTGCTGTCTCTTGCATCTCAGTCCACCTCTTTGTGCTCCTAGAAATGTTTTAAGCCTGTGAATAATTTGTAATAACTGTGTGTATTAACAGCCTATATGTTTGTTTTAGAACTTTTTTTTGCTTTTAGTTACCATTCTGCAGTAAATGCTGACTGCACAGTGTAATGGCCTCAGAAAATTGGCACAATCCACGTATAGACGTATAGGTTACCTCTAAACCTTGCTTTCACTCTGCTAATTGGTTTGCCACCCGGGCACAAAGGACACAAGTCTGCAAGGGGCACTGTTTTCCCCTGTCAACAACCCTTGGTAACAATCGAACAACTGGAATAACTGTGGATTCTATATACTGCAAAATAAAAATTAAGAAACACTGATGAAGGAGGCAAAAAAATGGAGACTGTGTTTCCCCTTATCACTAGACCTTGAGACTGTTCAGAACTGGCATTCTTTCCTCTAGATCAGAAGGTAACAAGACCTACTTATGTGTTAATACAACAGTGTTTGACCGCACAGAGTTTTTTCGTGGCACTGAGATCAGGTAGCCAGTAGCCAGGATGCTAGCGGTAGCAATGTTACAATGTTGTGTGGGAGAGTTGAAAAGTTGCTTTAAAATCGCCTTATATCTGCTCACAACCACATTACATTGTGTTCTGTACAATTTATTAAGTATTACTATACCACAGGGAGGAAGCTGTTACAATTTCAGCCCGACAGTCAGTCGGCTGAGTGACTCTGTATGGACACTAAAGTCTACAGTCCAGTGGGACCAGCAGTCTGGCTGAACGTAAAAATGACAAAAGATTTTTTTATCTGCTGCAAACATAAAACAGACCGCGGCAGTTTGGTTCAATATTACAGTACTAAATGTCTCCATCAAAACATGGAGGCTGTACAATGACCGGAAACTCAAATTCCCAAACCAGCTGGGAAATGCTGCAATCAAGCTGTGCTTTATCCTCCAGCAACAGCTACTGCCCACCGATCCTGAGGCTGAATAGCTCTCAGTGTGATGGCTGCTTGTGCTAAAATCAAACCTGATGACGGCCATTGTCACTCAGAGCTGCCACATGCTACCATTTAGCGAAATGAGGACTAAAATGACTTTAATGTGCAGAAAAAAAATGTGCTGCTTGTTTGATTTGATGTGGTTGCAGATGGACTTGGCAACTGTGAGGTTTTCGACTAGCCATCAAGAGTCAAACATATGATGCACAGGGGGTGACCAATCTGAAGCAAAGCGGTGCTCCAACATAAACCAACAAGGAAACCTCACCCAAACCAATACCAGTATTTCTCATAATACATTTCCAAGCCTGAGCCTGCAGGATCTCATAAAGAGTACCTACGAGTATGTAGCTCAGGGGCCTTTTCTGACACACCGTAAGCTCAAATATATCCTGGGATACACTGCCCTGACAGGTGACAGATGTTTGGGCTTTGTAAGATGAAGAACTGAACATCCTGTCATCTTTGCACAAGTCATCCAACATCTATCAAATGTTCTCTTTTGTCAATTACTCTCTGGGACCAAACTTTAGATTCTCACTGATGTCTACAGGCCTCTTCACAGTGGGGTTTTTTTTTTCCGATTAATTTACACATCAATATTTATTTTTTTAATAGTTTTTAATATTTTTCGGCTTTCGCATGACAAATGAAGAGATCAACCATTAATATTGTGCAAATTGGCCATCATGTCACAACCCATGATGACGCAGACCTGTTTGTCATCACCCTTTAATCTATGGCAAATGGCACAAGACATTATGGAAAAGGGGACTCCGGATGAGTAAACTTGATTGCTCCCTCCACTGACAGACACGAGGGGTCTACTGATGGGGAACTGAAGCTGTTATTTCCATCTGTGCTCTGTAAAAAACAATTATTTTACCTTACAGAATGTGGGAGTTGCTGCTCTCTCTGTTTTAATGTACTAATACATCTTAACAGACTGGACTGGAGCCCCAGGACAGGCTGGTGAATGCAACCTCTCAGTGCTGCAGTGGGACCCCTAGAGATCCCCGGATAGTGCTCGTTCCTGCTTGGTGTTGTAGGTACCATTTTAATGAGAGCATATATGCATGTTGCAAATTTGCATCACTGCCGGTGTGCACAGTTTTGATGAGTTTGCAGGGCCAGTATTTTGCCTTTCACTGCCATTTATTTGTCATGTTGTGCAAAGGCTGTAGCCTGAGAACACAAAAAATAATACAGGACAAGCTGCTTTGGTGCAAACAAATGATTGCATGTTTGTGCAGCGTACGCTTCAGAAGCGTATTGAATGAAATGCACATAATCTGCAATTATTTCTTTATAATGACACCACGTCTAGTAGGGCTACTTTTAATGCTCAGCTCAAACACTGTGCTATCCTTATTAAGGAACATGTTTGTGTTGAAGCAGCTATAACCTCTGTATGCAGTATCTATAATTGGATGATGTTACATTATAACTGTCATGACACTGAAGCTCTTCCTCAGTGTTGCACACTGCTTTGGCAAAGCTCCACTGAAGCTGTGTGTATTGAAATTGGTTCACTGTCAGATGATAGAAGACTTATTTATTTATTTTAAGATCCAAAGAATAATATATAACATGCACTTTGAACAGGGTTTTGAACATTCACTTTAAAGCAACAGAGGAAATACAGAGCAGGCAAAACTGAGATGGAATGAGCCAATTTGCAGGAAGCTTTTGCTTTTAGTGAAGACTGCCTTCATATTAGGATGTTTGCCACAGAAGCTTTCTAATCATAAAAAATAAAAATAACTATGTTACCTATCGCTGATGATCGTAAGGCCACAGAGATCACAGAGTGGATTTTCATTTGGAAGGTTTCTGCAGTGGCTTGTTTGGTGTTGTTTAGGGTCATTATGTAAAAATATGTTATTTTCTATACTTTTTTCAAGGATGGTCATTAAGGCTGTGTGTTCGGTTTGACTCTGTCAGTGTGTTACACAGTCATACACAGTATTCACTGAAGGATACCTTATTACCCAGGAGTCTTTTGGTTTAGTCACTGTCAGCGGCATGGGTCATCGGTTGCTCATATCAACTCTGTAAACAGATCTGTATCTGGGTCAGGGTCACGACACATATCATGGAGTGACTCATTTAAAGGAAATACTATTATCCTAGGAAGAAAAAAATCTTTTACCTTATTCTTTCTCAATGATAGGTCAATAAATAATTAGCTGTAAAGACGTATGCTCTATCTGAATATATTGGAACTACATGGTGCTCAGCTTGTGGTGCTCAAAGCACCAAAAGAATACATTTGAAAAACTCAAAAACGTCTCTTTCCAGAAATCATAACCCTGTCAGCCAGATAATCAAGAATTCTCATTGAGAGCAGTTTCACGTAAGAACAATTTTTTCTACTGAACTAGTGCCATGCAGAGGAAAATGTGCTTGTAGTTGCATGTATGCATTTACATTCATCAGACGCTTTTGTCCAGAGCGACTTATAGTAATTCATCCATACATTCATACGCTGACGGCGGTGGCTCCCACGCAAGGTGCTGACCAGCACATCAGGAGCAGTTCGGGATTCAGTTTCTTGCCCAAGGGCACTCTGACATGCAGACCAGGGGAATTGAACCAGCGACCCTCTGTGATACTGGCTCTACCCCTGAGCCACAGCCGCCCCAGTCTACTCATGGACAGCTCAGCCAAGATGGACAACGTTAATTCTTACAACCTGCACCATCACAGCAAGCCCACAGGAGGAGTGTCAGGCTTTGATGCCAGTTTACTTTGTGGCCAAACTGTGTATCATCACAGGGCCAAAAAAGACTTTTCCCCCCAGAGCTAACATTGTCAAAGAACAACTGTAAAACTGTGTAAACATTTTATGGAGCTTCACAACCCCTGCAAAATGACTTTATTCAATCCCCATTCAAATCAGCCTGGCGCTAAACTGGAAGTTAGCTGGATCGGTCAGCAGAAGTCTCTATAATGCACACGCTTTCATAGGAATGAACGGGGCTTCGTCTCCATGGCTGTGTCCAGGTTTTAATGTAACGTTCTTTGTCTCAAAGGCAAGCTTCTCATCCATAAGTCGATGCATGCCTTTCTCTGCGTGGTGATGGCAGGTGTAGTTCGGTAGAAAGAAAATAGTCATCATTCATGGGAGAGACATAGCTGATGAGCTGTATTGGCACTTTGAGTGTCATCTTCCTTTATATTCAAGTGTAGGCAGACTTCTCTATGCTTCACATCTCCAAAACCATCTAACTCACACCAAAACAATCTAGATAGATAAATAGCACCAAAGTAAAAGGAAAAAAATAGATTTATTTTGTGAGCTAACTTTTTAGCTGTACACATACTGTACATCTGGATATTCACTGCAACACTGTTATTGCATACAATTAGGATTACTGCAATTCTCCTATATGCTCTTTACCCTGTGTTTATGTTATTGTGTTGTTGTGTATTTCTATCAATGTTAGGAGGCGATATGAGGGTGGTACAAAGTGCGTTGCAAGCACCACACCCTCCTTTGTCACAGCACAGTGTGTGTCATATAATGAGGTTTTTTTATAGACATAGGATAAACTGTTCTTTAGCAACATGTTGTCACTGTCAGTGCTTTGTGAGAACAAAGAGCCATCACTGTCATGCCCCATCAATTTGACAGCAACGTCAGATAGTGTGTGTGTTGTGTGTGTGTGTGTGTGTGTGTGTGTGTGACATCCCAATGACACACAAAGCCTTATGGAAAACAAGGTAACTGTTACGACACTCTACTGCTCATCTTACCACATTAATGAGGCCATAAATCACAAAATCCTGTCGAGACAACTCACAGCCTGTAAACTAAATTGATGTTTCTTGTTTAAGTGTGTATCAAAATAGGTCAAATGACTCAACTGGCCTTGATACCTATGACAAGTATGTTGTATCAGTATGAACTTCTACTTCATGTGGCCTCTTGTGATAAACGCTGTGGTTTTCTGTGTCATGGACATGTGAGGGCCACACGTCGAACCCTTTGTTTATTAAAACCCAGAAGATCAATTTCTGCTCTATTGATCACTCACTTCATCAATAATGTCTTTGACAGCAGCTCTGTTGTCTGTGCCCGTTTGTATCATAACACTTATTTAGACATAATGTCAGCAACAACAGCTCTCTGACAATTTCTTGTCTTTTCTGATTTGGGTTTGAAGGTACATTCACGTGCATTACAGAAGATATCATTTGCATAATTTCAAATCATTTAATGTCAATAAATCATTACCAAATTAAATGTGAGACACTTAAAAATGTGAGAGATTTTGTAGAAATCACTGTTGATTGTTTTACGACACAGAACATAACAGGAGTTAGAGTTTCAGACTAAAAAAATAACTCACTTTTTTAGCACACTAAACAGCATGTTGGTAAGGAATTGCTAAGATAACATCAAATATGTCAGTGAAAAAACACCCACTTGTCCAGCAACAACTTTTTCATCTAGCTAAGAACCCAAGTTCCCTTAATCGCCTTCCTCCCTTCCTAAGTATCACTCTACTCATCATGCTCAGATTATGAGAAATAATTAATGATTAGGGTTCCCACATATTTATGGAGTAATTTCACCTCACCGCCTTTTTTACTACAAGAAACATCTGGCCAGCAAATTAAACCTTATTGCAGGCCACACTTTGGGAAGCCCCATTTCAAACCATCTGTTGTCTGTTGCTTTACTAATAAAGTGTGTTCCACACTTCTAGCCCTTCCTAACATGGACAAAATGACCCACTGACACTGAAACAAAACCACTGAAAACCTTTAACTGACACTTGTCAATAACATCATCTGAGCAGTGATGGATTCAGTTCCCCTCCACCCTTGTGGGATTTTCTTTTCCCGAGCATCGACTCAACTGTTTTTTTGTTTTTTGTTTTTTTTGTCTGACTCGTCTTCTATGAAGTTTGTGGAGCGATAAAGTGATGCCATATCTTGACGACTTTTGAAGTGTCATTTCTTCAGCAAGCAATTTGTTTCGAGTGGGTGCAGAGTGTCAAGGCGAGCGTGCGCTGCAGCGTTAACTACCAGCTGGTGGAGGAAGAGAGGAGGATAGAGAGAGGATGACTGTAACAGACACAGAAAGAAAGAGACAGATAGGGAGAATGTTTATAGACAGGGAGAGAATAATGAGGGTCCGGCACATCTTTAAAAGAGAATGGCCAGCCTCAATCAGTTTGAGTCTGTTTTAGGTGCACATGCACACATACACAAATACACACAACACTCGGCAGATTCTTAGTGTTAAGTGCACACACTCACGCTCACAGGTTTGACTTTATCACTTTCAGAGATATATAAAGTCATTCTTTCCACCTCATCCCTTTGCTTCCGCAGCCTTTCTTTCAATCACTTGTCACCTCATCCTCGTCTTCCGCTCTCTGCCTTCTTCCTCCCCTCTTTTTCCCTGATCCCCCTCACTTCTCTAAACCCCCTTCCTTTTTCTCTGCCTGTCTGTTGTGGAAGAGTTGCACCACACATGTGCAGCTGGCAGATTGAGGTGTTTTACAATGGAGAATGAATCAAGTAGGGGTGAGAGTGTGTGTGTGTGTGTGTGTGTGTGTGTGTGTGTATGTACAATATATGAAAGTGGCAGCCAGAGTTTGATTTCTGCTCACCCAGAGCGATGTACCCTCACACCAAAGGTCGTGGATATGAGGCTAATCATACAAGCGCATGACGGATGGCCCTTGACCATGACTTCTGAGGAATTGTTGGTGTGTGTGTGTGTGTGTCTATATAAGTGTGTTTGTGGTTGTCACCTGAAGCAGTGTTGATGGTCCTGACAGCCTCCCTGGCACTGACTCTGTTGTTAGGGGGATAGTCAGGGACAGTGTTTTCGTTGCGCCTCGGTGGAATCCGTGGGCTCACCTTGGCAGGTAGATGACTGAAAAACAGAGAGAGGGAGAAGCAGATAGATGGGTAAGGGAAAAAAAGTGAAGTAGGTCATGAAAATTGTGGATTGTGGAGGAGTAAAGGAAAGACAGGGAGAGAGAGAGGGGAGAAAGAACAAAAAAAATAAAGCACCTGACCTTCCAGAAGAATTTGAATGGTGAAAGGAAGAAACCAAAGGAGATGAAGAAGAGGATGAAGAGAGTGATGGAGGGTGATCTTAAGAACCTGTCTTGTGTGTGCATGTGTGAGTGTCTGTATGTGTGTTTGTGTATTACTCACTTTGTGGGACAAATGTGTTTGGACGGTAATAATGTGGGGACCCACTTTCCTTGTGGGGACAAGATGCAAGTCCCCATTATTTAAGTCATTTGAGAAATTGAGGAGAGGTTGTGGTTTAAGCTTAGAGTAAGGTTGGGTTTAGAGCAGGGTTAGGGTTAGGCAAGTAATGACAAGGTAGGATTACTGTAAGGCTCCAGAAAACATTTGTAAGTCTGTCCAATGTCTTCAGAATTGATGGAAAATTGTGTGTGTGTGTGTGTCTGTGTCCATACTTGCACTTGCTATAGTACATCGTGAGGACTGGAACAGGTTTGTAACCAATGGGTGAGGTCATTTTTGGAAAGAGAACATTTTGGTCGGTCCTCACAATTTCATAGCTGTGTTTGATGGGTTGGACTTGGTTTTAAGGATTAGGTTGTAAATTAGGATTTAGGCAGGTTAGAGGTAATGGTTACAGGTAGGCATTTATGATGTTTATGGTTAGGGTGAGTGGGTAGGGAATGCATTATGTCAATGAAGGTGATCACAAATATAGGAGAACAAGTGTGTGTGTGTGTGTGTACGTGTGCGCGTGGGTGTGTATATGAGTGACCGATGTTCTAACCAGCAGAGATCTGTACTTGAAACACTGCCTGCTTACAATTATGAGCGCTGCCAATCTGAGTTTCACACATAATGCCATGATACATGTGTGTGTACACATACACACACACACACTCACACACACATATATTCACACACAATTTCACACAAAACAGCCTGATACAGTGATATCTTCATTGGCTCACCCTGATTGGCTATGCTGCTCGTCAATGGCATCCACGGCACTCTCTACAGAGCTCAGGAGAGACTGGATCTGATTGGCTGATTCCTTCAGCAGGAAACGGGTCACAAACTGCTCCACGTTGGTTCCTCTCTCATAAACCTGGGGGGAAGAGAGGGAAAAAAAACAATTCTGTATGTTATTTATCAAACCATATACGGAACTAAATGCCAGTCATTCTCTCAGAACTGTTATAATACAAAAAACAGTCTGTTGAAGGTTATGGTCCATAAACAATGAAAGAGGTAAAGTTTCTTTTACACATCACAGTGCAGTTTCCCTAATTCTCACTCTGTTCACTTCACTCCTCTGACAGGACCTTTTCGGCATAAATCTCTTCCTTCCATCCGATGGTTGAAGGGATTCTGAACGTGGACAGGCAACATGTCGGGAGGCCAAAACAGCAAGTAAAAATAGACTTGTACCTTTCACTCACTCTGCTGCCATATTCCCTCTCTACTTCTCTCACTCCCTCATTAATCTCTTCCTTTTCTCGCTCGTAGTCTCTGAGTGTTTCATGCCCGCTGTAAACCTTGAAAACCTTTCAGGCTGTGCAGACAACCAGGCTCGCTGGGAATTTAAAGTTTTTCGTGTTGAGGTTTTACTTCTCTTATTAAACACAAATGCACAAAAAAGTTTGGAAATCAATAAAGTTGTTGGCATCAGCCACAACTCTTAACAATATTGATTCACAGTGACAACTGAGCACTGTAGCTCATCAAAATTCAGTGCAGAGCGTATTGATCCATAGGTAGTCAATCATTTTCATAGATCTGTTTTAAGTTGTCACAACTGCTGTGAATGAAGCCCTAGGGGAAATCTATCCAGACAGAACTTGTTGTGGTGAAGGACAGTTTGATTTTTTTGAATGTGAGTGAAATTCTCTCAAAGAGAGGAATTAACAAAGAGGGGACATCCTGACGTCAACAGCATGGTGAACTGTCAGAGGAGCTGACTGCTTCACATATGACTGGAGTTATGCTGCTGTGTTCTTGGTTGCAAGTCATATAAACGTAGAAAATCTGATAAATTCTTATCATTTGAACATTTCCTGATTGTTCAGCAACTGAAAAGATGACAGACAATACAAATTTAGAGGGACATCGGATTATCAAAGAACACCAAATGATAATCCATTGGCTAACTTGAGCATAAAAAATGTTTCCAAGATATGCATTAATATATTGCAATTGATTTATGCCTTTTCTATCGTATCGTGCAACACCATCAAACTGTTTTTTTTATTATCTTGTTTCTCTAGTTGTTTAACATAAGTTAACATTCACAATGTATCTTAATTGGCAACTTAATTAGTCTAGCTAGCTACGAGGGATAGAATCTGCTGTTGACCACTGTCATTTCATCTGAAAAATCAACAATTGGCATCTAGAAATAAGAGGCCTCCTTTTGGCTGCCTCTGCCTGAAATCAAATTGTTATATTTGTATTTCATAAAACAGCTAGGTGTGGCACCAGTAACTCAGCCTAGTAAACAGGCCCTGATTTAATATAGCTCAGTTGAAGATTACAAGAAACTAAACCAGCAACTCTCATGGGCTGTTTATACATGTTCAAACATAGCAAAGTTGGTCAGGCCCAGTGTAAGTGGCTGTCTGTCAACATACAGCAATGAATCAGGCCTATGTCACAGAATTTGTGCTCTGGCTACCAGATCTGGACCATCTCCACACAATAAGTGATTACTAATGTGGGCCAAGTGTACATGACTGTGTGGACTGTCACTGGTCCAGACTTTGCCATGTGGGTTAAGGCTTAAACACTGTCAATAACGCATGAAAACCAAACCATCAGACAATAGGCCGTAATTGACTACATGCCTACTCCAGAGAGGGAACTCAGTCGGTCATGTCAGCTTTACTGTCAGAAGTCACAGTGCAGTGATTCAGGGAGACAATTAAGGTTCCTGTGCAGTCAGCCATTCTCTGCTATGCTCTAATCAAAGACAAAGACTCCCACAAGACGCAGAATCACACGGGCCGTATTGACTTCCATTATCGCAGTCAACGGCTTTTATTCACGTACACTTACATGTCCACGCACAAACATGCATCCTCAGCCATGCAAACACAGAGACTTGGAGGAGGCTCCTTCCTCATCGGCTCATGTGTATGAATAATCCAGTCAGCATGTTCTGTTTTTTTAACAGAATCCACTCAGAGCATAAAACACACATATATGTGAAGTAGAAGCAACATAAATCCCCAGGATTACAGGATTCAGGTTTTTTGGTAGCTTTTTTATGCACGATTTTACCCAGGAGACACTGATGAGTCACTTATGACTACCATGCCGAGATTCAATTACCAAAGTGGAGTACACGTCTGAATAAACAGAGATGATACATGGAAATTCTGGCAGTTTTCTTGGAGATTATGAGAGCATTATGAGTCCATTAGGGGAACTTAGTCATTGAATAAGAAAATGCTGATAGATTCTTGATACATGCCAGTTATTTGGCTGGTAGACAGTTAGTTCTCTATTTAGTCAGGCAGGTTAAGCACTATCATTTATTTGAAATGACGATGAACCAAACTAATAAAGTTGAGAGCCAAACTAATAAAGTGGAGGAATTCCCTGAGGTGATATTCTAAAAGTTTACAGCTGTTTTATAGACTCAGAGGAAGAAGTGATTAGAGGACTAGCTCCCCCAACGGGTGAAAGATGCAGGATGCAACATGGTGGATAAATTGGTTGTTTTTATGGTCAAAGTAAAGTTACATGCACTACTATCCAACCGCGCGCAGAGTCGATGTATTTGTGTGACCTTTGAATAGTGATATATTTGTTTTGTTTTGCACAGACTGAATCACATCTTCAGCTGGCTGCAGAAAACATTCGGGTTCCCGATATTTTTTAGAACATTGCACTGATTTAGTTGTTGATTTGTAGGTAGGTGTTAAACTGTAACTGTGACTGTTAAACACTTGACTGTTCATGAGCCTGGACTGATTAGATCAGACATATTAGATTAGATTAGATTAGATTAGATTAGATCAGATTTAAATTATCATTACTTAATAATGGTGCCCCTGGAGCAACAATTGCAATAGTATGCATCAAATGTGAAACACATTAAACCGACAAATTGAAGTTTAAAATATACAAGCCACTACATTACAACCTGGAAATCCCAAAATGGTGCTCCCAAAACTTGCCATTAAAGATAATATAAACTGGCAATAGACATTTTTGTTGTTATCTATCATCCTGAAGTAAATATTGTTATAATGGCTGTAGACAAAATAACATCTTCCAAATATAGATTGGTTCCCTATAAACCTTGCTTTCACTATGATGTTCGTCCTGCTCATTAGGCCTGATTTTTCCTGCAAAAATGAAAGTTGCATGTCAGCACGAAGGAAGCATGTCTGCCATTGCTCAACCAAAAAGTGAAGAGGTATTCACTCAATGGAGCGTGCCTGTGTCTGTATCCTCACTGACATGTGTTTCCTCTTTGCCAGTGGTGGCGCAGTGGTAAGCACTGTTGCCCCACAGCAAAAAGGTCAGAGGTTTAAATCATGTAAAGAGTACAGAGTTTGCATATTCTCCCCGTGCTTGCATGGGTTTCCTCATTCAAAACTTGCATGGTCGGTTGATTCTCCAGTCAGTGGCCTTGACCAAGATACTGACATTGTTGCCAACTGTCCAAAGCAATGGACAGCCATGTTGCTGATGCTGTGTTTGCTCAATGTTGATGAAGGTCTCAGTCATCCAGATCACGGAAACTGCACGTTTCAGTTTCTTGAAGACGTTTCACCTCTCATCCAAGAGGCTTCTTCAGTTCTAACTAACTGGAGGAGAGTCGCAGGCTTAAAAACTCTGTCTGGGGGTGTCCTTGTAGAGCTGTTAAGGACACATGTGAGCTCTGAGTTTTAGAGCTGTTAGGACCACTTGTGGGGTGTTGACCCAACCGGTCATCTTGCTAGGGCTAGGTGAGCCCGGGTGAAAATGATTCGCTATAGTGGCACCAACAGAACTACCACAGGGAAAGCTGTCTTTTTCCACTCTAAGATCCTACAATGATATAGCCATACACCTGATAGTCATAAATGCATAATGCATTGAGTCTTGACTCTTTGGTTCCTAGATGCTCCTGCCACCCCTTCCACTTGTGCAATGGCGTTATGAATTTTCAATAAATTGGCACAAACCAGTCACATTAAACCTGGAGCTTTTATGGCCTTAAGGGCTATTTCCACTTTGCTTTTTAGAATCAAGGAATGCTGCATCAGCAGAACATCCAAACTGCACAGGACTGATTCAAAAATGCAGTGTGTTTATTCTGTCAAACACACTGGGTTGTGTGAAATTGTAAATTCTATTTTCAGATTTTGCTCCACAGTTCATCATGTCTTCCTCTCCCCTCACTTTCTTCCCTTATCTTCCCTCCGTATGTGTCTATCACTCCCTTTCTTCCTCTGCTCCCATGAGCCTGGCTACAAAACCTGGGATAGAAACACTGTGATCTATAATTCACACAGATCACTGACCCTGGAGGAGATACACCGTCTCTCTCTGCTGGCTTCCTGAAACCAGCACGGTGATTAGCTACAGTTTGCATTATTGTTAACATCAGTGTGTGTGTGTGTGCGTGCGTGCGTGCATGCGTGCATGTGCCTGTGTGTGCGTGTGTCTCTGCAGGGATCTGTGCGTGCTTTTGGATGTGTGGATTTCTTGTGATGATTGATGACATTGCTTTAGAGCTTACTGCACCTACATGGTTCAATATTGTCATTTTTCACACGTCACCAAGTGTTTCATTTAGAAGAGCACACACAGCCAACACACACAGAGCTGCAATCTGCCCTGAAGTCACCCTAAATACCACTTTTATTTTTATTTCATTTTTTTATCACAAAGTGGAGGTGACATGATTTTTATGAGACCTGAGAAATTTAATCTGGTAGGGGTAATTGACCGAGCCAGCGGGGTCACCAAGCCTGTGAGGGTGTGTGCGTGTTTTGTGTGTGTGTGTGTGCCTGTGCATTTTTGTTTCAGATCTTTTTCATCTTCTTAAGGTTAACAACATTTCTCCTAATTATCATCCACCTACGCATCTGCACACATACGGCATAGCTCTCCCCTGCAGTGCGCGCACACACACACACACACACACACTCTTTTGCGATAAGATGGCGGTGGCTGATTACAGGGGGTTTCAGAAGGTGGTAATCAGTGATTATAGAGGTTGGTCTAGTTAGGGGAAATTATTCCATCTTCAGTGTCTCAGATGGGGATACAGAGGCTTTGCGGAGGGGTGGAGGTGACAAAGAAGTAAGCCTTCAGTTTGACAGACGTAATTGACTGATAATGGCAGACTGCAGTGTTTTCACTCAGACACTATTCACTATCATAAATATTCAACTCACAATTTTCAACTTTGATTCGTGATTTTCCCAAAAAAGTCACTCCTGGACAGGAAACATTGACCATATATTCAAACTTGCACCTTATCAGAGAAATGCTAGACCTTAACAGAAAGTACAGGACTTTAGATTATGATATGACAATGATATAAAATGATAAAGTTTGATTATGAGGTATACTGGCCACAAGGAAATACAAAAAATCATTAAAGACGACCGATTATGCATTTTTTTCTCTCGTATTTTTCCTTTTCCCTTTCCTGTTATATAGATTCTTGTGCATGTAAAAGATTTCTTGTCAGTAGTCCCGCTTTTAATTCCATGACTTTGTGACATCACACTCCGTCACCATGTCGGACGTTTGCATAACGTGAAAATGTATTTAGCACAGCTGCATTTGTGTTATTGGGGCCGGATCAGGGGTGTGTTCACTGACCAACCAGAGAAGAATATGTAATTGGGAGGAAGGACATTAAAGAGACACAAGATAAAACAGAGCTCCTCAGCACGGGACACTGTGAGCAAACTGATGTGTTTTTTTCAGTAATAAGAACATAAACCTATTCTAGTAGTAACCCAAAATACAGTTAGCGTAATTTTATAATGTCCTGCCAATTAATGTTAATAGATGAATGACACAGTATTTATTAACCACTTACAATATATTACAATTATAAATATCAGTTGCAACTGATATTGTTTAATAAATGTTTATAAAGTATTTAATTATTCGTTAACAGTGAAATAACTATGAACTAATTACATTTGATTAACTATACTTTTACCATTTATTACTGAATAACATGTTCTGAAAATATGTGCATAAAAGAATGCTTTTTTAACATTTTAGCAGAATTAAGAATCAAATAACTGAATTTCACATACAGCATATCTGGATCAATGTGATGTTACAATGGTACTAATAAACATTTTTTTTAAAAAGACTCTTGCCGTGATCTTCAATTTGCTTCCCTTCCAAAAACAACCTTTCAGTCCGTATTGATAAATATTGAAATGGCTGCTTAAGGACAATAATGCATATAATCATGCTCACAACAATCATTTCCATTTGTTCTACACAGTGTCCGCTGTCCTCATGTTGTAACTTAATGAAAGCCAACGCAAGTCAATCGTTCACTGTGACAAAATAGCAGTCGTGCTCAGGAAAGCATCCACAAATCTGTAATGATGGGGTACGGACTGCATAATAAGACAGTGAGTGGCGCTCCCCTTATGTATAACCCCCAATCTAGAGTATTGATTGGACCATATAATTGTCCCTGTAGTGTTGTCTAGTCTAAATAATGTCACAACAGTCATCCCAGCGTTCCAGTGCTGGCATGTCAAGCATGAACCACTTTGAGTAAAGAATAAGGTGTTGCAAGCTGGCCGTCAATCAGACAGACGGGTGGGAGAGGGGATGTAAGTGTTGGTATTGATCCACTGATAATTCTCTATATCCTTCAGCTTAGCTTGAAGGAACTTGATCTGTCTCACAGGAGGGAAATTGAGTCACCTTAAACTGTTCTCAGAGGAGAGGAGATGAGTGGAGAAGAGAGGAGAGGAGAGCGACCTTTTCCCTGCACCATATTTAGGTCAGAAAATAAACTCCTTTGAAAAATGGAGCCCTAGATCATGGCACAAAGTGTAAACATCTTGCAAATACATGAAAAACCTCAATGTGTGCCAGATCCTGGGTATGCCTGGCTTCGGCATCTCAAGTGGATCGAAAAAATTATACTTTCACTGCTGCTCAAAATATCAGCTGAAATATAATCAGTCAGCTAAAAGCAGCTGTTTTTAGCACCTTCTAGATGCTGTAGGCCAGGAGGTGTAGAAGTTTGTGAAGAAACACACTCATATTTAGATAGTAACAGTTTGGCAGGCTCTTAATGTGGTGTTAGGTTCCTATTGAGGCAATAAAGACTACTTTGACTTAAGGGAGATATATTGAGCACATTTTCAGGGTCACCGTTGAATTTTGGGTTTCTACTAGAATCAGTTAAAGGAGGGACTACTGACGAGGCGTTTCAGTAGCAGTGTTTTCTGTGGGAGAGAGGAGCTTCTGTTTGGTGGGGGCTTTGACCTTTGGAATTTCAAGATATTTTGTACAAGAACTGATAAAAAATTCTGAAGAAGAGGAAAAACAGATAAGCAGAAAAGGTCTCCTTTAAGATACACTGTTTGCTGAACGACATCGTAACAGTTTAGTATACAGCAGCCAATGACATCATCTCCAGGTTACAAATGAATGAATGAATGAATGAATGAATGAATTGTGTCTTCTGTTCAAATCACTGACTGTGACACACAGACAGTGGTGGCCTCAGCTATGTTTTGATTCAGGCCCCCCCTAAAGATTGTGTTACCACGACAGTGGGATTTGAGATTCTTGGTGGTCCCCTCCTGCAAGATCAAACTCTTCACTTCAGCCAAAAGATTTTAACTGTCCCGATTGCCACCAACATACAGGTCAGTGTGTTTGAATCTGATTAGGGACACACATAAGCACTTGAAACAGGCCGCCACATGCTCAAGGCTGCCTCGCACACAGAGCAATTCATTTCACTTTTTTACTTTTTTTACTTTTTTTTGAATGAGTAAAAGAAAATGTAATTCTTCACATTACCATATCTTCATAGCCCTCTAATTGCATTTTCTCTGCCTGACCTGTGCTCAGAGACTTGACTACAGGCGACACTGGTCCTCAATTAGCTATTGCAGAAATGTCTGCTCAACTTTATTTTCAACCTGAGGCTTCTGGTGACAGTTTCACAAAATCACTTGGTCTGTCCCATATAGAAACACTTGGCATCCATCTACCTTTTTTTTTTCTCCTCTCCTGTGCGGGTCGGTTTACAGGTCAGGGACAGCTGGCTGCAACATCTCTGGATAAGTGGGTAATGGAGTGCAAGGGCGATGTTACCTGAGGGCTGCATTGTCCCTCGGATATGTGCCTCTGTAGGCCAACAAGGCATGACATGAGCCTTTTCTCTGCAGGTTCTTGACAGTATGAGCAGGGAGAACTCTGGGAGTAATAATGACTGCTGGTTAGATGATCATAACCAAAGACGACAGCAGAGCCATCTAAAAGTAAAAGAAGTCAAAACTGTGTTTGTTGAGCTTAATTATGTCCTACCCTACATTTACTTATTAAACAGCTCTATCTCCCTTAAAAAAATAGAGGACATTTTTATTACCTTTTTCTTACTGGTTGTCTACTGGTTATTCCAAAATGAGGCTGTGTTACACTTTTGATGATGCTCATAATCAGTCATTCCTTAATGAGCTCTCTGCGACACCAGAGAAGATGGCTGTGGCTCAGGAGGTCAAGCGGGTCATCGACTAATGGGAGGGTCAGTGGTTTTGATCCCTGCCTCTAGTATGGGGAATTGTCCTTGAAATACTTACTAGTGTACAGTTTTGCATGTGAAAAGCTCAGCAGTCTAGCTAGCGCCAATATGTTACCTGCAACATCTGGCTGAACTTTAAAAATTAAGACTTTGCAGTGAAGATGGCAAAAATACATAACATACGCCTGCCATTCAGTCTTCCATAATAAAGCGTGCTGAGAAACAGCCCACATTTTATGACATATAAGACTTTTAGCATGTTTTTAAAGTTGTCAAACACCACTCTTGATGCAATTCCCGGTTTCCAGTGGGATGGTGCTGTGAAAGACCCACCCAACCACACCCAGTACCTCATAAAGTAGACTTTCTCACTCTCTGTACTCCTGCACCAAAAGGGGGCTTTAAGAAGCAATGCTAGAGGGACGACCACAGTGCACTCTGAACCATTGGACTCATCAACCAGGCTGCTGTAATTGATGCCATGCCAGTAAGAACAGGCTCAAACAGCACAGGAGGCTGTCAGTTCCTGGAGCTTGGTTTTCTCTGATGATGCAAGATGGCGTCAGTAATGTGTCCAGCTCAAGAGTTGGCTATCTGTCAGTAAATATGACTTCAAATGTACAGCTCATGGTTTGTTAGAAAAAAGTCAGTGCGAGCCCAAACTGCACCAAAAAGAAAAAGGAAATAATGTACAATGATTTATTACTACCCCTGTGAAAGCAACCACCGAGGGTGCAGCAGGAATACAGAGCCCCCCTGTTCCACCTGCTACTCCTTCACCGGAGAAGTGGAGAGGAGAGGAGAGGAGAGGAGAGGAGAGGAGAGTGCACAGCTTGTCGTTTTTAGCATGTTGCCTTTGAGCAGTTTACTGTTCCTTTCAACTGGTCTTCAAACAGCTCCAGGCACTACAACGCCCACACCTTAGCTTACCAAGATTCAATCTCTAGAGTCTTCCTGAGCTGCCTATTTTTAGAATTGTTATTACTTTTTATTGGTTTGATCTTCTTCTTTTTTTTTTTTCTTTTTACCATGGCAACCAATAAAAAGTTGTTTATGTTGCAGCTAGTCTGAAGCGTCAGCTGTGAGAAGTTGTGTTGGTTTTTTGGATGTGGCGTCTCTTTTCATTTCGCAGCTCAAGAGGTATCGCTTTTTATTTCACAGGTCTCTGCAGAGCCGGCGTCGCCTCCCAACAGTAGGTCTCTATCTGCGAGGATAACAGAGGGATAACAGAGGTTTGATGTGTCAGGAAGCACAAGCGTATCTCCCCGGCTGGCCCTCTACATCTGAAAACCCCCACAACCCTGCCTCAGCTTCACACATCAACCAATTAAAGTGGTATCCTAGCAACCACAGTCAATATGTCTCTGAGCAACGCCATTTTAACAGTATGCAGGAAATTATATCTGAGCAGCAGACCTTTAAAACAGAGAGATTTTCCCTTAAAATGTCTCTTCTTCTTTTTCACAGTCCTAGTCAGTGTGTAGGCACACATACACACACACAAACACACCACACACACACACACACACACAGAACCACAAACAGCCAAGTGTCCTCTCGTGTGCACACACACTCTCTCAGCCTGCATCTCCTGGTCTCTCTGGCCCTGTCCTTCTTCACTGTTCCATCTTAGCCTCCCCCTGTGATGAAGACACCCCAGTTGCAGCACATGCTGACCACAGAGAGTTTAACCACGTTAGTGCACTGCCTGTGTGCATGTGAGTGTGAGTGTGTGTTTGTGGTTTAGAAATAATGGGGGACTACTATGAGTGACCACCCGCTGCTCCTCCTCTGGAGACATCTACCAGTCCATTAGCGGAACAGTGTGTGTGTGTGCGCGCGTTCAAACACACACACAAACACACACTCTCCACTATCAGCATCTATTCTCTGCTTGGCTTTGTGGCCACTGTTAGTGCTTTGACACAAAAAACATGACGTTTGGTTCAACAGTGAATTCCTAATGGGCCTTCTAAAATTGTGACCAGAAAATATACATAAAGCAACTTGAATGACAAATGTTGATGACTATGGCTCTTAACTTCTTCTGGGTGAATCTGACTGATGACAACTCGCGACTCTTCTGGGCCTATTTATATAAAACACCACAATGAAAGTCTAAAGAGCTCAGCATTGATTGGAAAGATAGACGTTATTGATTTTTGAACAATGATTAAAATCAAAGCAGTTATAGGTCCCAAGATCAACTGTACAAACAACTGTTTGTAAGTATAAAGTGTATGGCACAGTTGTGTCACTGCCATGATCAGGAAGAAAACACAAACTGTCGCCTGATAGGTCAGATAGGCCTTTAACCCCAGGAACAGCATACCTGCTGTCAAGAATGGTTCTGGTAGTATTATTCAGTGGGGCTGATTAGCTACCAGTAGATCTGCTGCTCGAAAGAAAGTAAATGGAATCATGAATAAGGAGGATTATTCTTCAGGAAAACCAAAAATCATCAGTCAGAAGATTGGGTCTTGGGTGCAGCTGGGTGTTCCAACAGGACAATCCCAAACACACATCAGAAGTGGTAAAGGAACGGCTACATCACGTTGGAATGGTCTTCCAAAAGTCCTGACTTGAACCCCATGGAGAACATGTGGACCATGCTGAAGAAACAAGTCTGTGCCAGGAAGCTTAAGTTGATTGGTCAAAAAGTTGGTTAGAAGAGGTCAGTCAGAAGCCTTTGGATATCTATCAAAAGCCCTTTTTAGATAGAAAAGGTGGCACATTTGCTCCAAGATAAGGGCGGCAATGTGCCGGCCTGTCTTTCTAAAATGGAGGTGTAATATTCCTCCTTTTCCAAAAGCCGCCTCTGGGATAGGCGTAAACATGTGACGTGAAGCTCGAAATTGGGCTGTGAACAATGACAACGAATTTGGACCCCATTGGAGTTTAGAACTGGGTTCTTAGCGGGGGGCTTTTAATTTGAAAGTAGCGACCGTTCCTAGCTTGCCGCTACAACAACAAGAGGACAACGAAGACAGCTACAGAGACCGAGGAGATGCTAGCATCTCCTGGGTCTAAGCGGCTGTCCAGTTGCTCATCCAGTTGCTGTCCGTGGATGAAGTGGTGAACTGACTGCTGTGATCAGCTGTTTCCTGGTTTTAAAACTCCCCGGCTGTGTGGAGCACAACAGTGCAGGTCATTGACACCTCCGCCCATCTCACGCAGGGGCCGGCACATTGATGCCTCGTTTTTAGATAGCAGGCGAGGCGGAAATAAGTGTACCCTCCGAGGCGGGAAATCGGCGGACCAAAACAGACCCCCAATATGCCGGCCTCTGTCTAAAACCGAGGACTGAGCCGCCAAAAGGACGGCCAAATTGGCAGCTTGGTGCCCTGTCTAAAAATGGCTAAAAGTGAGGCAAAATACGGCAAAGGGACATTTAGCCAAATATCAGAATTACTGTTGTATATTTTTGATCCAGCAGATGTGGTCATATTTTCAGAAGACCTATAATAATTTCATAATCTTCTCATTCCATAACAGAAAAATGAGAGCTAGAAATTATTGGGCCTGAAGACTGTCATGATATACATGTTCTTTACAAGTTTATGTAAGCTTTGAAAGTTGAGGACTTGAAAGTTCGAAAAGACAAATACCCATACTGTGGTTTAACACATTCTAAACCGAGTACCATCAGTCCCCCATGATATTGTGTTTGCAGTCGGGATTGAACACAGCTATAAAGAGAAAATGTTAATACATGACCAAATATTTGGTCTTTTGGAAAGATTTAACTGGTGGAATCGACTGCTGGAATTGTGGACTTGGTTACCAGCAGGCACCATGCCTGAGTTTGTTTCTCAACAGAAGGCGAACCCACTAACAAGCACCAGAAACATACTGACTCTTCAGATATCATGCCAGCTTCATCAGCCTTGAGAAAGAGGCAAGAATGGCGGGCGGCGAGGAGGATGACGGGGGTCAAAGGTGGGGAGAAACAGCAGGAGGGAGAGAAGGTGCTTCAGGAAAAGGAGATAAGAGAGCAGAGGAAGGAGGCAGGAAGTGGAAGACTGGAAGTGAGCAGGGGGGAAGAAAATAAGTGGGTTAGGAGAGAAGGAGGACAACGTTCTGTACATAGTGTAAAGCTTTTTGTTTCATTTGTGTATTTTACTTTTCACAACCTCAATTCTATATCAAATCCTTTTGGTGGAAATCCTTTCAGCTCTCCTTTCCCCAATTACCCATCAACCTCTCTTTCTTCCTCGCGCACACACACACACACACACACACACACACACACACACACACACACACACACACACACACTCTTTCTCACTCTTCCAGTTCTCTGCATTATTCATGCCTTGGGTGTAACCTCATCAGTCAACACACACCCAGCTGACAACCTAACACACAGTGCCAGTTCTCTTTCTTTCTGTCTCTCTCTCACTCAAACACACACACACACACACACACACACACACACACAAATTATTCATGTCCACATCATTAACAGTTGTGTGAGACACTGAGCATGCAGTTAGTCACATACTGCATTTGTCGCTCACATGTCTACCTCTGCTCTTTGTGGATCGACAGCGTAAACAGGGGATGGACAGGAATACATACATAATCGGTGTTCTTCACTGGCTGGTACTGTACACCTCAGTTTGACTTGACGAGTCTTTTCGTAAACAGCAGAGTGGAAACACTGCTGACTCTCTGATTGCGGGGATTTTTTCACAAGAATCGCCACTTTGCACAGCACGGACATCCTGATCATTGACCACAAATTGCAACCGCAATTTTTTGCGGTTGCAATTTGTCAACTCAAACCATAGTTTTAAAACATGGCAGCCCACATAACCATGCTGTGGTCAACTGACAAAGAGCAGAAGCTCCCCTGTTTGGTTGTTGATGAGAGGAGAAGATATCCTCCATTGTTCCTGTGTGTTGAGTTTGCAATGAAGATGAGGTGGTGCCATCTGCCGTGGTGAAGTGGTGCCAATTGCAGTTTAAAAGAAAAATACCTCATACTAAAAGTAAGTTCAGGCATTTTGCCCATGAACATGTCCAAGGGTTGGACTAAAGTTTGCTGGATAAAGAGAGCACTATTATCTCTGGCTGAGCTGCCCCCTCTTTTTTATTTTTGTTGTTGTGGCTATGCAAAATATAAACCATATCATCCACACTTTTATTAATATTTGATAGCCATATGCCTCGGCGGGAAACAGCCAACTTCATGAAAACGTGTGACACAAGAACTGAAACTTGTTGTTTTGAGCCTTTATGTGAGGGCTTTGGAAAAAAAACAGTGAATAGAAAACTCCACATATGCCTCCACGTTTGCATCACACTTCTACACCAATGCACACCCCCGTGCTATTTACTGCAACACCTGATATGTTGTGAATACAGCCTTAGGGTTAGTTTCTCTTCAGATTACAGCAACAGACCCTCAACATGTCTGTGCTCATCACTGGCTGAGCTGTACCATGCAATGGAAACACAGCTACACAAATCCGGTGTTTCCCACACATAGACTCTACTCATGCGGGCCAACGAGTTATATTATAGGCTGCCCAAATATATTTGATGACCCACTTTAGCATTTTCAACTGTTATTGTTTATTCGAATTACGCCATCTGTGATCGATGTAGGACAATGCGCCCTCGCTCAACCCCTGTCTACTGCAGTCAAACACTGACAAACAGAGAAAGAGAGGGAAGCTCTCTGGTATTATGTTCCTCCTTTAAAGGCACACATTTTGCGACCTCTCCTATCTAATATAGGCCTTCTGTTGTTTCAGCCAAACTTGTAGGTGAGCCTGGTTGTGGCGATGTTATACAAGTTTATCAATAAGGACAAACCCCTAAGGACAAAATGAACAATCTCATTTTCCAGGGGGGTCCCAGTCTGGTACTGATGTCATTTAGTACCACGTAGGATTGGATAGCTTTGATAGGCTACATAAATAACCACAAGCTCCCTCTTCTCACAGCTCATCAGCTGTAGTAAAAATGGTATCAGACACAAACAGGGAGAGAAAGATGCGGTGAGCCAGTGTGTGTGCAGTAAAGGGATATTCCGGTGTAAGTTTAATCCATGGTCTAAATCACCGTGAAACTGTGTTAGACTCCCTCTCAAGAGATCAAGTTAGCAGACCACTAATTTACGGAGTTCTATCAACCTCAGAAACGAGCGCACAACAACAATACACTGCAGTAAATGGATCCAAATATAAACCGCCAATCGTCGCGGTCGCGTCCGGACGCGACGATTACCGAGTGCGGTTAGAAATGCTCAATTCCGTTCTTTTCCCTGACCGCTCTCGATAATAACTGTTATAAAATGGCAGGTAAGACACATATGAACTTTGATTGCTTTTCCATGGAGTCAAAATCATACATTTTCATCCATGAGCCGTGGAACTCTACTGCACTCGGTAATCGAGTCCCGTCAACAGTAAGCTGCAGAAGAGTGGTACATTTTGTCAGCTTTTCAGTAGAAATCCAGCTAAGCTAGTGGAGTTTTAATGCCCCGGACTATGTGCTGAGACCCTATTTGTACTGTTGCTGAAGTTTGGTGCTGTACTGAGCATTATTTGTGGCTTTTTGGTGGCGGTTTATATTCGGATCCATTTACTACAGTGTATTGTTGTCGTGCGGTCGTTTCTGAGGTTGATAGAACTCCGTAAATTAGCGGTCTGCTAACTTGATCTCTCGAGAGGGAGTCTAACACAGTTTCACGGTGTGTTAGACCATGGATTAAACTTACACCGGAATTTCCCTTTAAGGTGGACAGTTAAAGTAACACTATGTAGGCAAACCTTTAAACTGAATCTGAAGGCCGATGGATGATTTTTTTTTTGTCAAATACGGATACTTTGCCATCCCCATCCCCCACCCCACAGGTAACTGGAAACACTGAAACCCCTTATAATATCCTCCTGTCTGCTCTTCTGCTACACTCCTGCTCCAACTATGAGAGAAGCAGACAGGAAATGCTCTTTCTGCAATGCTAATAGAGCAGATAGAGAGAAGGGAGGGGTTGTACAGTGATGCTACTACTGTAACAGTACGGGCCGGTTCCACGGACATGAGGGCGATTATTGTAAATTCTGATCTGGGAACATCTGCAGGTTAGAAATCAACTGCTGCCTCATAGAAACGTCAAAGCTTTACAGCTATAAAAGAGCATGATGTTAAATCGAGTTTAGGTAAGCCTGTTGTTTTTTTTCTCTTGCTCTGCTGTTATAGTACAGCGCCAATGAAACAAACCTATAGAATAAGATGAAGCGAGTTGAAGCGATGTCATGAGATCACATGAGAAGCTCTTCAGGGAGCAGAGCCCAATTTCCCATTGACGAGCACAGATGTAAAATTACACTGAGGAACACTACAAAGACTACCTGGGGACAGAGTGTTACACTTTTACATTATTTTACTGTCACTGTGATAGAGGTCAGTGTTGAGCACTGAGTCAGCAGAGATAGTTTTGCCGTGCTGTGAGGTTACACCCCGCCTTTCCGAAACCCAGCTGTTTCGAACATAGACTTCAATTCATCGTAATGACGGGGTTTCCCTTTTTTTCAAAGACCCCTCCATTCCGAAACCCCCCCACTCCGAATGGACACAATCAGAAAGGAAACGGAGGCTGCGCATTTATCCTTTTTTCCTTTGTGGGTTCAAACGGATCATGTGGCTGATTAACCGCAAAACAAGCCTACTTCATATCAATGACATAACGCTCATTGTGCTTCAGCTGGACAAATGGCTATGTTGAATTGAAATTACTTTATCATGCTAAATATCCGAAATTGTATGAAAATTGCTCCAATGCTTCAGACACAGCCTGATATGGGTTCTGAGCAAAACGAACGACCAAAGGGGTTGTAGGTCATTCCCCGGCAGATCGCACCCATGGGCCACAGTTTATTTCAGAATTGTGTGAGTGCGGCTGGAAGTGGGGATTTCAGCACCACGGATAGCGCGTGTAAAAAGATTAGACAAACGTTTAAATGTGTTTGCTGCAAGCGAAAATATACTACATAATAAGTGAAGATAGTGACATAGGCCTATTAGCAATAAAAAACACTGAGTTGCAGTGTTTGATGTAGGAAGTAATGTAAACTTGAAAATCAATTTCGGAACAGCTGTGTTTAATTTCGGAACAGCGGTGTTTTGGGGGGAGGGTCGGAACAGCGGTGTTTCGGAGTGGGGGTGTTTCGGAATGGAGGGGTTTCGCAATGGTGGTGTGTCGGAATGGAAGGCTGTCCCCGTGCTGGTTGAGGCTTTCTTCGATTGACACCCAAACCCCGTTTATTGGTAGAGTCAGTGTTAACTGCTAGCTCTGTTGTAGCTGGAGTGCGCAAAATGTTAGAATATACGAGATGAGCTCAGCCAAAATGTGGTGAAATGTTTAGGTGGCATAATGTAACACTCTGGAGCTGAATGATGAAATGAAACCATGTAATCTGCAATGAGCTTCACTGACGGAGCTCCCGAGCTTCCTCCCCATCCAGACGGTGATGGCAGCCATGAGAAAGCTGTCGACCTGTTTTTTGACCTCCCTCATCTCTTCCTCTCGCTGTGCCTGACCTCCTGACTCTCAAACTCCTATCATACGCCTCCACTTCCTCCGGAGTCTCCTTCACTCCCTTGTCTTCACCATAACCCCCTCCCCTAACTTGCCTCCTCTCCTCATTCCCTGAATCTAACTTTATTTCTTTAAAATCCAGCACACATCTTGCTCCTTGATCACAGGGGAAGCGATATCCCTGGGCACCAGGCTCTACAGGCCGAGGGATGCACCAGCTATCAGGGCTGACACCACTTAGTAATACATGTGTATATAATGTGTGTGTGTGTGTGTGTGTGTGTGTCTCCAGGCTGCAGGAATGCCCCAGACTGAACTCCTGGCACCAGCTGGCTACCTATACACACACAAGCCTTACAAACACACATTCAGGAGTACACACTGCTGCCTGTGCACTGCAGCGAAATCACCTGGGGACACTCAGCAATTTGTAATCATTAAACCTGCCATGTATGTAATTTATTACGTGCCCTCACATTTGGGAGCAAATGATCCAACACATTATGGTGAAGACATGCGATAAGTCCTCTGAAAACAACTATTTAATCCCATCTAACTGAACATTAAATGAGATTTTTTGAAGTCAGGGATTTTTTTTTTTTTTTATATTTAATATGTTTATCAAATTTAGTTCTATTTAGAGGCTGTTGCTGCCCTTATTTAATGCCACTAATGAGATGCTGTCTGCTCATGAATTGCAGGCTACAGTGCAGGTTTGTTTACTCTGTGAACCTCTGAGGTGTAACACTGACCCTCTGGCCTCAAAGGCGCAGTATGTAAGTGTTGGATGCCTGTTGAATTCATACTCAAAACAAATAGTCACACCAGAGTGAGTGCTAACAGTTGCTAACTGCAGCTGCCATTAGCTAGTTAGCTCGGTTGCCATCTTGCAACGAAATACATAATGTCATAATATTTCTGCACATCCTGGTGAAAATGTTTCTAAATGACTTTAAGTAAGATTCTCACATATATCACCTTTAATGCCAATCAATTTACTTCATTCTTTATTCGGCTATATTCAATTTGCTATGTTGCCTTTGGTCTCAGCACATATTTGATCATTTCTTTATTTCCCCACTCAACATTTCCAAATAATATTTATGCAAATATGATAATGAGTTAGTTGCGTTGGTGTACTGTATGTCGAGGGCAGGGGGAGGGTAGTCAAGGAAAAAGTACAAAGCTTCATGTTTCCTTTTATACTTGATTCTAACTATGGATCTAACAGTATGATTTATTCATGTATCAGCTTCTCCTGCCTTTCGTCAGTTTTGGGGCATCATGATAATGATCACATTGAGGCTTTGAAAACCAAACTATCTCCCACAAGGATACAAGTTCAAGAATACCAGTTCAGCTTTAACAGCACAACACTCCACCGCTGCATTTCCAACATACTGTATGTGCAAATGCACAATCTTCATCCAAACCCCATCAAATGCTAATGAATAAGTGATGAATGCAACGCAAAGTCGGACCGACTTTGCGTTGAGATCTTTTACACACTGGCTTCTGTTTCATCCCTTTACCCATCACATCTCCACTTCCTGCCTAGTCTCGTCACACCCCCCTCGCCTAACCCACTCTCACTTTCTCATCGCCTCCCTTCCCCGTTGCCCTTTCCGCTATTCCCTTTCTCCTCCATCGATCCCCCTCCCCTTATTCTCCTCATCCTGCTGTCATGTCATTGTGTGCCGACCAAATCGCCTCCCTCTTCCCCGTGATCTGCTTCACCTTAATCTTCATGAAGAAAGGAGAGGATGAAGAGGATGAGGTGGGGGGAGGCGGCGATGACTCGGGGGTGTATGAAGACAATGGAGCTGAGATGAAAGAGGAGAAGATGAGAGAAAATGGAGGTGAGAGGAAGAGGAGATGGGGAGGAGGAGTCACAGAAGAAGAAGCTAAAAAAGCTGATGGAGGGTCACTCACCGGTACAAAACAATTTCCTGAACAGATTTTGAAAAAAAAAAAAAAAAAGATGGGTTTAACAAGATGTTAGTCTGAGACACTGTGTGCGTGTGTGTGTGTGTGTGTGTGAGAGAGTGTGTGTGTGTGTGTGTGTGTGTGTGTGTGTGCCTGTAGACTTGCCAATGAGTGTGGCGGCTTGCTCAGTGAAAAGCTTGAAAAAATAAAGTGCTAATGAGAGTGGCTCACTGAACGTAGCATTTATACAAGACAGATAGGACAGGAGATTTAATGAATTCTCCCTTTTCTCTTTTTGTCGCCCGCTTCAGCTCACACACACACACACACACACACACACACACACACACACACACACACACAGTCCTCATGGGAGGGGCCATTCTAACAGTATCTCCACCTGCTGGCAAGCCAATTAAAATTGTTTTCTGGAGACACTACTGACTCTGATAGCGCCATAAAAGCTTTCACAAAAAAGAAAAAGATAAAATAGTTGAAACAGCACTACATCCGAAGCCTTCCAACACATTCTCCATCCATGCGGATTATATATTTGCTCTCCAGCGTTGTCTAAGTCGTGACATTCAGTGGTGTCATTTGGGTTAAGTTGCTCTTGTGGTTAAGAAGGAGACGCGCTTTCTCAAACTCACTGGTGGCCTGTCCACTTTAAAGTTCTCTCGAACTTTTCTTCACTGCTCATGATTCGCGATCACCTCTGGTATCGCTCACAGTATCAGGAGTCGCTCTCGGAAATGAAGAACTGAAGCTAAGTATGAAACTGTCAGGGAGACGTCAGGGATGTCAACCCAAGCCCACGGTCTGTCCTGCGTGTGATGTTGGATGACGACACGAGTGGGAGCTGCTTGCAAATACAAAAGTTGCTCCACATCAACTCAACCTGTCTCCATGACAACTGACCCAAAGTATCCTGCCTCCATGGCAACTGTCACCACATTCATCTGTGAGAACTCTTGATGCCCTGCTGACACGAGCTGGGGTGAGATGCTCTAGACGAACATGACAGCTGACTGCTTGTTTGTTTTACTGTGAAAAAAGAAAAAAGTTGACAAATCTAATGACGACCGAGATCTCTTTTGTCTTTTTATTGTCCAATGTCCGTTATCTTGCTCACTTCTTTCAACCACACAAAAGTCAAAGTTAAAGTGATCAAATCTGTCAATTTTGTACGCTGTATTTTTCTTTATGCATAATCAAGCTAACACAAGTCACTATTAAAACAGCTCTTGTTCTTCATGAGCTGCAGCATGTAAGTGTTATAGCTTATATTGCAAACCATATTCAGACCAGAATGAATGAGTCATTGAAGTGGCTACTCATCTTCAACATCGTTTTGTTATGGCTGTAAGAGAAAGGGATAATTTAACTTTCATTAAATTTGAAGAAAGAAGATCCGAGACTTTAAGTATTACACAATGCAGTTAAAGAAAAGTTGAACTCACGGTTGCACGGCCCCTTCTTCAATAATTGTATTCTTTAATACACCAAGCCTAGTGCTTTGCCTCGAAGCTCACCTGCTGTTTCGGTTCATGATTGCAAAAGTACTGGCTGAAGTGGAATATATATCAGAAAGTGTGCTAATTAATTAAAGAAAAAAAAAACATAAAAGAAATGTTATAAATAAAAATCACATCACTGGTCTCAGCTCAGCAGCCAGAGGCTCAGAGCGTGCTCAGAGTGTGTTCTCCAGGTAATGGGGAAAGTGACAATGGAAACAGACAGTACAGAAATAGTCTGTTAAGCCTTTTACATGTATGAGTGCTTCGATCCAACGCTGTTTGAATAATAATTCAACTGTGTCTCACTCTGTAAATGGTCGCATATTATTGTATAAAACGTTGTGTCAACAAATATAATTACGGTGAGTACAAAAATTGAGAGGATTAAAGAAAAGAATGAATATAATTATCGTTATTTTGTTTAAACTCTCCTATAAAATCAGCCCAGTCGCTGCTGACAGTTAAAGTTACTGTGATCCACTGATACATTTGTATTTGTACATGTCACTGGCTGAGTACCACGACTCCACAAACAGTGTCAAATCAAATTCACAAGGTGGAGGGGGTGGTGGTGGTGGTTACCTAGGTGGCAAAGCCAGTGAGGAAGACAGTGACGGCAGCTCAAGACCCTGTTTCAATATTTGTATGTGATAAACTACTGGATACTTTAGATGAGCGACCACAGTGCTTCAATATTCATGAGCATGATTGTACTGGAGATTATTTAATTTATGTAAGTCATATCTCTCTCTCTCTCTCTCTGTCTCTCTCTCTTTGGGTTTCTGCCAGTTAAAAGGCAGTTTTTTTTCCCTCGCCACTGTCGCCAAGCGCTTGCTCATGGGGTAAATGTTGGGTCTCTGTAAACAAACTGATCAAGGACTATGTTCAAGACCTGCTAAATTTAAATCAGATAATGAGATGACTTTTGTTAGGAATTGGAACTATACAAGTAAAGACTGATTGACTGCCTGACTGATTGATTGGTTGATTTAAGGTGACCTTGGGACAATTTCCTACCGGGTTCGGGTTAAGCCAAAATATGATCGTTTTGTAACCCTAACTAAATGGAACCAGAGAAGCACAGTGTTGTCACAAGATGCAATTGAAAACTGAGTTTGAAGAAACACTGAGTTACAACCTGTCTATGAATTGCAAAAAGCAAACATTGCCAACATTTATTGGGGTGACTTGGTTGTTGGATTCCAAAACTTGTGTCCAGCGTTCATCATCCAAAGAACACACTCACAGCGAAACGTTATGTTTCAGTGTTCGCAGGGGGGAAGGAGTTTTTCTCAGCAGACATTTTGACTCGCCACAGCAGGAATGCCAGACAGACCTGCCTTTTTATAGAGCTTTTGTAGTCTACCTGCTACTCAAAGCGCTCTGAGCCACATTCACACATTCACCCACACGTTCATACAGTGATGGCAGAGACGGCGAGGCAAGGGGCCACACTGCTCTGTCAAAAGTGCCCTATGAAATTTCTCTGCTCAGCCCTCCACACACACATTCACACACTGACGGAGCAGCCGTCACGAGCAAGGCACAGGTGTAACTAATAACACTGACGATGGCCCTGTTCCATTAGGGTGTGCCACGAAGCCATGTCAGTCTGTGAGCATGCGCAATGTTATTGACTACCACTGTGCACAATAAGGTCTATTGTTTGGTGCAACTGTTGGTAATCTGGTGGCAACTTTTTCAGTGTCAACACATTAGAGTAATAAGTCAAGAAAATGGGCATGCAATTAACAGCACGGGTAAAAGATACAAATCAGATCACGCTGTTTATACATCTCTTAATTCGTAATCTTAGCATCTAAACATAATTATGTATATGAAAGAACGCTGCTTCCTCCTGTGTGTATGAGCAGGATAATTACAATTAATGCCCGAGCTGATCTGTTGTGGGGTCAGAGATGATTGGAGTTTATTAATCACCACTAATTACTTTTTGATCAGCTCATCTGCAGAATCTCACGAGCCTCTGAAGACAGGCAGCGATGAGTGCCTCCACTAATTGATACCTTGACAGTCAAAATAATGAATACTGCATGAAGTGAATGGAAATATCACATTTGCATGAATTATTAGTGTGTTGGCCGTCCCTCTGGGAACTCGACGGGAAGTTTGATGAGCGATGGTGACACCGACACAAAGTACGACCGCTCTCCGGGTTATTGCAGAATGCGCAGATCACGGCTGTGGCTGTACACATCAGAATGATTTATATGATTGTGAAAAGATAATGGCAGAGACAATCATGCAGGCATTGTACTGGCGAGCACAATTTGTATTATCCCAGGAGCAGCAGTACTTTAATCATCTTCCATTGCAGGTACATAATCAGGAGACATTTTATACTTGCCCCTTGTCTTTCAAACAAGTGCTCTATTCATTTAACAAAAAACTAGTAAAGCGTGCCTTCCTGTGCCACTCTCCACACTTTCTCTCACTTTGTATAAATCCATTGAGGTGGAGAGCGAATCAATTCTCACTGTGCACTAAAAGGCCAGGGCTCAGACTGCAGCCCTCCGCTCAGGCTAATATCACACTCTGTCTTTTAGCTCCACCCACTCCGCCTCCTCACATCTGCCTCCATCTGGAGAGTTTCCCCAGTTCTCACAGCGGAGTTGTCTTGGAACTCCTTAAAAGGTAAACAAAAAGAAGCAACAAAACAAGAAACTTTAACATTGGAAGCATCGATTTCACTGTTTTCTATAGAATGGTATTATCAATCTTTTTTTGAGCATGGCAGAATGGGGGAAAGAGAGAAGAGGAATAACGCAGACGGAGGGCAGGGTGTGGAATTGAATAATGAGGCACACAGTACAGAGAGGAGGCAGTGATAGGTAAAGACAAAGTAGTTCTGCAGCAAAGGATAAAGAAACAAGCATCACCGGTGCTCCTGTTAAAAGAGTTACGTTAATTTGAAACATATGCAGCAATTACTGCCGGCCCAGTGACTTAAGCTTTTATCACTGCTTGTGGATTAACACTCAGACAGTCCACTTCTGCTGAAGAGCTGATAGGCTTAGTAAGAACTAGTTGATGTCCTGGAGCCTAAGAATAGTCTTACCTACAACCCTGTCTTAGTGATGGAAGTCCTTGTGAATGTGTGTGGATTCATTTGTTCAAAGAGTGGCGCAGCTTCTTCAAAGAACAGGGCAGTGAGTGATGTGTGTCTGCAGCATGTGTGTCGTCAATTTTGGATTTTTTGGCACTTTGTATTGGGTAATCAGCTTTGCTATCAAAGCTTTTGATGGAAAAAATAAAAATAAAGCGTTTGCCTCATGCCTGATAGATTGAACGATACAAGACAAAGCTAGAAAAAAAATCAGTGAACAGAAAAATAAAATAAAAATAATGAAGACTATATATGCTAGATTTACCTGTCACAGATGGATAAGAGATGGATAATTGCACCCATAGTTGTAATACACACAGTGTGTAGTAACACAGTGGAAATCTGTGTATGACTTCAACTGCACAGGAAAAAAACAGGAATTGCACAGGACAGTGTCACTGTGTGAATATGACAGATATACTGTATACATGCAGTATCTATTCTTGAATAAGGATATGTAGTGTATGCAGACTTATATACTGCAGACTTATAACTTGGTATACTGCTATATGTATATGCATTATAATATGTGTGTTTATAATAATTATAATTATTATGTAAATATAGAATAAAAACCAGTAAAGTATGCATAATGCATATAAATATATATGAAAAAATATGAATACATTTGATACATATACCTGAGTGTACTACAGTAGCTGTGATAATGTATCTGATATATTTGAAACAAAGATACTTCAGAGACCAATAGCTTTCCCTCCCTCTGCAGTAAAATCTACTGCAGCCACGAAATCTGAAACACACACACACACACTCACACACACCAAAATTTGACTTGTCAGCAGTGTCTGTGCTTCAGTTTGGCTATTTGACTCTTTGAGCGGGTTATCCCCTCCACAGCACTGTTGGTGCTCTTCTACTCTGCCCGTAACAGACAATAACAGGACACCACTGCCCCTGAGACAGCACCATGTGTGTGTGTGAGAATGTGTATGTGTGTGCATGTGTGTTACAGGGAAAAGGATAGTATGAATGAGAGTGAGAAAAAGAGAGAGCACCAGAGATATAGCAATTGAACAAGAGGGACACTCAACTGATTGATTAAACAATGGCTGCTCATTAGAGAGAAACTAGCCTGAGGTTTTGTGCAAGGGAGGGCATGTCTGTGTGTGTGTGTGTGTGTGTGTGTGTGTGTATGTGTGCTGCTGAATGGCCTGCAGCTGAAAGAAAGATTAAGACAGAGCTGGTGGATAGAGATATAGAGACACACAGAGCAGAGTCAGAGTGCTGCCCACACACCCGCAAGTACATGCACGCACACACACACGCACATACACACTGTAGCAAGTCTCTGACATGAACATGGATAGGGTTGTATGGCTGCGGACCAGCTGCTATATATGGCACATGGGGAGAGGATAAAACATTACTGTTCTCCAGCTGACAGCGACACACACACAAACACACACACACACACAAACACACACCAAAACAAGTGCTCGGACAGAAACTTGACAAACCATTCTTTCTCTTTCTGTTTCACATTACATTAGGGGATAACATACTACAATAAATGCTGTTTTGGTCCAAAACCGGAGGTTTGGATTATACCACTGACATGTACCTAAGTTCATGCATCGTCAAATTTCCAAAAGCATTATTTCAAAATGCAGTAAACTTACAAGTTATTTAGCATCAGCGATGTCATCGTCTTGTGTCGGGCCATAACATCTCAACAACATTACACATTATGTTTGCTCATGCCCTGCCAGCATGGGAAAAATGCCCTGGTGTGTCTTATCAGACTCTGGATAGATTCCACAAACACATCACCACAGGTCCACCATTGCCTCCAGGAGGATTTGCTGTGCGGCGTGGTGAGAAAAAAAGAGTTAAATCCTCCTTATACTCTTCCACCTCCTCGCCAGTGTCTTCTTCTACTCTCAGATCAAAAACTGAATTTGTGGACCATTCATTCATACATCCAATCCTGAGGTTCTGATTAGTGTGTGAACATTTTTGTCTTAGTTATCTATTTTGAACACCAGTGCCATGAAGGGAACTGTGTGTATACTATTTTACCAAAAGTTTAACAAATCTGAATCATATGTCAAAATAGGGGAATAGTGTGTTTTGAGAAATGGGTCTGTCTCTTGGTAGATGGCAACTTGGTCTGGGATGTTTCGTTGGCAGGCCCAGTTATAGTGTGTAAGAGAATATCAGACACTGCATCTACTGTAAGTCCATCCAATAATAAGCTAATTAAGAATGACTGGCACAATATCTTAAAAGAAGAAAGTTTACTTCAAAAGCAATGAAACACTCTTGCTGTGTTGGCATGTGTGTTTCTGCAAACTGCACACATGGCAGGTTGAAACTTTACATTTCTTTATGTTCAGTTTTCAATTCATTGACAACACTGTGCTTATGGTCTTGTAAGGTTCAGGCACAAAGACCTATTGGTTAGGGTAAAAAAAGATCATGTTTGGGATGGCAGCCGCCACATTCTTACAGTCCCAAAGTATCCGCTTTTGACGACTTGGGAAACCCCGACCATCATTATTTAATACCATTTCTTTTCTTACAAATAGGACATTCAACAAACACAGTTGGAAGTTCTCCCGAGGTCTCCTTAAAAATATCCAGTGGTTTCACACTAACTGATGTTGAAAAGCAGTTTCTAACTGTGGTCACTGGCTTGGCAGCGATATGAAAGTCAGCTCAAAGACATGTTGTGTGAATGCGATATTACATGTTTGTGCAAATGTCATATGGTATGTGTTGGGGGTGTCACAGTGTCATTGATGATTTACGGTGGCTAATGTTAGCAAACTTTACTGTTTTCTAACACTGCTCAGTCTTTTCGCTGACTTTATGGCTTTTTTGTGATTGTGTTATTGTTGCAATGTGTTTCAGCCTTCGCCATTACCTGACTGATGTCACTTATTACTACAGAACTTGTGACAATCTTACCTTTTTGGTGAAGTCCATGGCTTTGAGGATGGAAAGGTTGAGCGTTTCCAACGAGGCCAAAACTCCTTCATAGTCCCCCATGTGCTTAGCAAAGTAGTCTGTACACACACACACACATACAGGCACATTATAAGATTTATAAAACTTTTACATTCACAAAAAAATTTGAAGCAGTTAGCCATAGCTGCAGTTGCTAAAATAATATCAGATATTTGAAAGAAAAAACAATTACATTTCAACTGAGAAGCATTTTAATAATAGATAAGAGAGAGAATGAGGACAATGGCAGGGAAGTGTGTGTGTATGCGTGTTTGTGTGTGTGTGTGTGTGTGTGTGTGTGTGTGAGTGTACGCTTGCTCCAAATGATGCTAGGACATGTGTGTGTGTTTGTGTATGAGTGAGAGAGAGAGAGAGAGAGAGTGTGTGTGTGTGTGTGTGTATGCTTGCTCCAAATGATGCTAGGACATGTGTGTGTGTTTGTGTGTGAGTGAGAGAGAGAGAGAGAGAGAGTGTGTGTGTGTGTGTGTGTGTATGCTTGCTCCAAATGATGCTAGGACATGTGTGTGTGTTTGTGTGTGAGTGAGAGAGAGAGAGAGAGAGAGAGAGTGTGTGTGTGTGTGTGTGTGTGAGAGAGAGAGAGAGAGAGAGAGAGAGAGAGAGAGAGAGAGAGAGAGAGAGAGAGAGAGAGTGTGTGTGTGCGCGTGTGTGTGGGCAGTCTACTTACCACAGAGTTCCTTGGTGTCAACATTACTATCACAGCATAGCAGAGGAGCAGCAGATGGAGAGAGAGGGAGGAAAGGAAGGAAGGAAAGTAGGAAGGAAGGAAGGAAGGAAAGAGAGGAGCAGGGTCAGAAACAGAGGAAAGGCTTTTTGCATGCAGTCTCTCTAACTCTCTCTCTCTCTCTGTCTCTCACACAAACACACACACACACACACACAGCGAGAGAGAGAGTGAAAGTTTGGCATGCAAGGAAGAATCTAACAAGACTCCTTGACAGGAGTCTGTATCAATCCAGCGCCATCATTCACGCCCAGTTCGGTGTGTGCAGACTCATTTGGCAGCCAATTCTTTACTGGCAGGGAGAAGACTCTCCCTGGTTGACTGACCACGAGGGAGAGAGGAGAACAAGAGAGGAGAGGCAGGGAACGGCGGGAAAGGAAAACACGAACGAGAGAATAAAGGGACGAAGAGGAAGCAGCCAAAAGAGGGACGTGAGATGTAACTGATGATGGGAGGACCATGGACAGAGGAGGAGATGGGCAGAAAGACTCCATCTGTTCATCCTAATTATAAATCACTGTTCAGTAAATGCTGCCCAGGAACAGGACCTTTAAAAAAAACAAAACACTGTGACTAAGCGTTTGAATTCTCTCCTTCATTGCTCTTTCAATGTTTTAAATATTATCCAAAGGCTAATCCTTTCAGGCTCTGTTTTGATTGAGTGATCCTTGTTAGACAGCCTGATTTGATAATGGCCCGTTTTATTTTATTAAGCAGCAGTTTCTTTTTACATGCATGAGCGCTGCCAGTATTAATCCAGATACATCACTGTGACAGATGGGCTTTTAAAGTGTCTACCAAAAGTCTAGTTTTACATGACATTAAATGTATTCCCATGCTTCCAGCATTTGGTGATGTTGTAAAAAATTTTGTCAACTAGTATGATAGTGACTGATTGTTTACTGCCCAAATGCTAGATGCAGATGCTGTCGTTTCACAACCAGTAATTAAGTTGTTCTCTCACAAGCAATACATAGTGATATATGAAAGTGGGGCTCTCAGACTTTATCTGCATCAAACCCATCAAAAGCATCTCATTCTTGTCTGTGGGCCGAGGAGAATTACACTGATGTTGCAAAAGGAATTTCAAATCACTGTGTCTTTGAATTATCGGTGCTTTGCGCAAATTAAAGGGGCACTCCACAGATTGTACACGTCAAGTTCAATTTAATGTGCTACAAACTACAAACTGTGTGGAATGAGTGTGTGATTTTTGTGCTGTATTATGGGAAATGTAGGACCTGGGGCCAGATGTATTAACACTGTGTACGCCTTAAAAACAATGCTTGCTCCAAATGATGCTAGGACATATGGTTTTCCAACAGAGCATTTGATTTAAAATGATGATGGATGTAATTCACTTCACCCATCAGTAGTTTTAACGGTGCTGCTGATTGGTGTAAGGTGACATCATTACCTGAGTAAAACACAAATGTCACTGATGTTTTATTTTGCAGTCCAAACAGCTTTCAGTAAAATGTCAATCAGAGCATTTATAAACTGACTTTTATAATATTTAGGAGTGACTTGTTGCATTTTATCATTATTTTTATTTACATTGGAACTGTGACTCCCCTGTTAATGGTCTGTTCATTTGATCCTGAAAAGGGAAGCACTTTGTGAAGCTCCACAGATGAATTATTAAGACTGAGATATAACAGAGACACTGGTTTACAGGTACATGTGCAGGTGCTATAAATAGCCACAGCTGTGTGTAACAATCATGCAAAATGACAGCTGCTCTGATGTTGTTCGAGAGCCTCTTGATGAAACAGTCGGTTAAACTGCATTTTGCTTCTTATTTATCTGTTCTTCTTGGTCAAATCTAAGTATCAACATATTTAACGGTGTTTTTACATCCCTTTATGGATAATTGTTGGAGAGGAAATGAGGCTTTGTGCATGTGCACTCCATTTGAGACAATGACTGAGATATTTATTGAACAGATTCCGGCACTTCTACAGCTTTATAAATCTGTCATCAAGAAGCATGAGCATATCTCTGTCAGTTTTAATCATGGAGCGTCATGCATCTGGTGCCAGATGTTTTGGGAGCTCGGCCCTAATCAGCCTCTCTTGCACCGATCCATGAGTCTTTTTAAACTTGAATTGAGTGCAATACTAAATCAGTGGACTACCCTTTTAATGGTGAGAGTAACATTTTGTCCAACTTATTAAATGTTACACTTTTACTTTTGCATGTTTTTATACATACTGGCAAAAAAATGGGACAAACTCCCTCTGCAAAAAGAGATGGGCTCATACTTTTAATGCAGATACACAAGTAGTTTCATTTTTCATATGTATCTGCCTATTCTGCATGTATAAAAAGCTAAATAATTACTTTGTTGCTTGTTACTCTAATAACTGTTCATAAAATTATGTTTTTGTTGAACTGATTGAAGGAACGTCAGTTTTGCAGGTTTGTCTGTCCATGTATTTGGGTAAAATTTCATCTATTAGGCACAAACGAATGGCCTTCGGCATCACTTCGATCTGAATGTCACCTGAGATTTCATGTGCTGCCTCGCCTCCAGAACCATTTCTGATTGACAAAGGAGTCGAACAGACAGTGAGAAGTGGGAAATGGGTGTGAAGAAAGAAAAAGGCTGGAAACAGGGTTGAGTGACAGATGCAGAGATCGGGGTGATGGGCAGAGTGATGGAGGATGGAAACAGGAAGAGCCTGCCACAAAACAGACCGACATCTCAGAAAACAGGGTGACGGAAGAAGAATGCTGGCAATGGGAAGAAACCAGCGAGTGACAGAGACAGAGAGACAAATGACTGGAAGCAGGGCGGCGCTCCGTCTCTGCCTGCTCCCTCCCTCCTCTCCATCCATCAACTTCCTTCTTCAACAGGAAACGCTTACGCCATCATTTCATCTATTACTCGGACCAATCAATAACCTTATCTGCTGTCACATGATAGCGCTGAGGCCTGGAACGCGGCTGCCAAGTCTACTTTACTCTAATGAGTTGAAACTTTTCAGACTTCATCAACTGCAGTGAACAAGATTTATAAAGGCGCAACCATCTCCAATAAGCAAGATGGCTGACGTCAGAGAGCAGGCGGCGGTGGGCATGGTTCACTTACTGCGCTGATTTGAAAAAGAAAAAAATCCCCACTAATGGCTGAGCCTGCTGGAGGATTTATATATTGAACCCTTATTCAATTCTACAACAGTCATAAAGGTCAGCTTTTGTTCTGCTTGGTTTCATTTTATTTCAAGGCCCCGCAGGTTTCCGAGGTCGTGTAAATTAACAGAGCCGCTCTTTTGATCACTCACATCCCACTGTGTCAGCACACTCCTCCTGATTAAGGCTGGATGAGCTGATTGGCTGATTCTTAAGGGTCACTCAATTGATTCGATGAAAGTCAATCACAGAGCGTCCCGGGGAGCAGGAGACGCAGGGAGGTTTCTGTCATGGAGGGTCACGGTGAAAAATGCAAACTGAGATCTGAGCGAGAGGTAACAGGTAACACTTTTCAACCTGCTTTCATTAATTTTCCCTCTCTTTATCTCTTCGTCTCATCTCACTTGATCATTTTTCAGTTTGTCTTTTTCATAGTTGAAGTGCCACTTAACATAAGGGGCTCTGGTTCAGAAAGGGCTTACCTGAGCGTGCGCACACAGACACACACGCAAAAGTAAAAGTGAGATATTGACGCGATGCAGCAGCAGAACGGCTTTGTGCCTCTCCCTCCGTTCATAATTGAGCAGCGATGTTTCAAAAAAAAAGAAAAAGTCACGCTGGAACGAGCACACACATGCAAAAATGCCACAAAGGACCCAATGCAGATTTATTTCCTGAGGTTACAAAGCTGTGTCACATGCTACACGGGCTGTAGTGGCGTGGTAGTGCTGACCTGGTGTTATCAGAGTCGATGGTGTGAAACAGCTTCTCCAGCTCTTCCTCGTTCAGCGTGCCATCAGAGAAGAAAGCCTGGAACTCATCCAGAGACAGCTTACCATCATCTGCAGGAGACACACACACACACACACACACACACGTCATTGTGTTAAAAAGCATCCTCGCAACAAGACTGAGTTCCATCAAAGAACTTGACATTTCGCTCATGACAAAAGAAATCAATATCAGACAGTATTATTATGGTGAACCGTTGCGTCACTGTGTGATCCTGTCTGCTGCTTTTAAAAGGGATGAAAGGAGATAAAGCGGATGGTTATTACTGCAGCCGTGCACCAGCTCCACCCTGTGATACATTTCATATCAGCAGCCGTCCCGAGTGATCCGTAGTGGAAGTGGAAGGCACTAAATCAGTCAGTTCACAACCGGCATCGACGTGCATCTCACTTCCCCTCACTTCTACGTGCTTATAAACATGTACATCGATGGAACTGATGGATACAGGGTTTTTTACACAAAGGAAGAAACATCTTCATGTTTAATGTTTGCCGAATTACCAAGAAGGCCCAAATAACTGATAATTTGCTGTGGACAGCAGTTCACAAACTTTAAAAAGTTTTTCCTGACTCCACATTTTTCAGGGAGTCTGGCGAGTTTTGCTGCAGGCGTCAATGAAGCTGCCTGTATTGGCAACTGTTTACTGTTTATTTGACATGCTTACCTTCATTAAAATGCCTCCAGCCACCTGGCACCTGGCTAATTCTCCACACCTGCCTTCAATCACCTCACCAGCTCGCAGTATAAGCACCCTGCCTCTCCACACACTCATCACCAGATTGTTCTGCCCTCTCAGTGGGGGTGATGCTCTCAACTTCTCAGCATTGAGTTTAGTCCTTGTGTCTTTTTGCGTATGTGTACCTCCTGTGCTTGGCACCACCTGTGCCAGCTCAGCCATTTTCCATCTGCCCACTCCACTTGAGCTAAAAACCCTTAGCCTCAGTCTGCCTCTGCCACTCACCTCCTTCTTTCACCTTCAAACTTATCACACTTAAGCTATGTCTGGGTCTGCTTTTGGGTCCAATTTTAACTCAAAACAAATCACAGGTCATCTGACACTTCTTAGTGTAGGCAACTATTAAATAAAGCCCCATATGCCACAGTGTTATATCTAATGTTTACTGTAGATTCTTGGAAGTTGCTCTGGTATCAATCTTCTTGCAGAAAGACTCCCTCCCCTCACCACCAGACAGAGCTGATCTTATCTTTGATAAGCAGGTGGAGATCGTTTTTACCAAAAATAAAACAGTTCCTTTCTTGTGTTGACCAGGAAACTGTGCCGCTTGCTTAGCCAGCTATCTCTGGGCTGAAATCTGTTTTTCTGATATCATGAAGCTGATAGGGTAGCCAAGAGCTCACAGGTTAACTTCAGTAGAAAACCAAACAACCGACTGACTACTGACCAATCAGATCACTACACTGAGTCAGACCTGGACAAGAGTTTACAATAAAATGAAGACCCAATATCTTTGAAGATTAGTCAAACTGATTTGCTGTTCAAAGTGTTTCTTGTGTCCACTCTGGTTTTAACGGAGACACTACCATTTTTTGGGTTCATTTCATTTTGGGTTACTACTAGAATATGTTTACATGCTTTACTGCTCAAAAACCACATTTGTTTTCTCATTCTGTCCAGTGCTGCAGCGCTGCATTCCCCCTCTGTCTGTAACACTCTGTTTTAGTTCCCGTCTCTATGAGGCCTGCTGTCCTGAATACCCAGTCTCCTCTGATTGGTTAGCTTGCACATGTCTGAGCCAGCACTGCTAACAAAAATGAAGCAGCTTCGCTAAATTATTTCTTACGTGCCAAACTAGCTGCTAGGCATAGATGTGTGACATTGTGTGATGTCAGGAAGTCACGGAATTAAAATGGAGGGATAGTTTCCATACTACATATACAGTGTTGGGAAGATTACTTTGGAAATGTAGTTGGTTACAATTACAAGTTACCCTGTTGAAAATGTAATAGTAGTGTAACTATTTCAATTACTTTCTCAAAGTAATGTAACTAATTACATTTGATTACATTATGATAACTTTTCTTAATTTTGAATGAAATCTCTCAACTGCTAACCATTTTCACATTTTAAGACCTATAGTGTGATAAACCTTTCAGTTCAAAGGTTTAACCATATATTATGAGTCTAACCTTAGGCCTGTGCTGCAAAGGAGGCTCACTTCCTCACTAAATGGAGCGACAACGGGCTGATTTCAGCCAAGAGGAGCAGGTTGTTTAATGGAGAGAGTATGAGCGATACAAAAAAGCCTGATCACAGCCTGAAGCAACAGTGTTGCTGCAAATATGACAAGAGGAGGCTGATTTTAATTTCTGACATCTCTACATTGAGCTGCTTTTAAATATGAAGCTTTAGAGCAACAACAACTGTTGTTTTAAACTGTGTTTTATATTGTTTTCATATATTTCACTGATCGCAATTATAAAATGCCAGTGTGTGTTTTATTGAAAGCGAGGCTGGTGTGCGTATGAAAATAGGTTACAGTGGGTTTTTTAGGTGCTGTAGGTACAAGCAAATCTAATGTTGTCTCTGTACAAAGACCTTTTTAAATGTCAGAAAACAGAGTAGACCTACTCAAAATGTGCGTTTGGACAACACATAACAGGCGAAACAATTAATTTATTCATGGCCACATTAAGTTAAATTATCTGTCCTGCTGCGAGCGCACAACTTCTTTCAGTGGTGACTGACTGTATATAAAAGTAAATAGGCTATAGCCTAATAAATGACCTCCTGACGCGAGTCGGATCATCGGCTGAGCAGCGTATCCCCTCAGCTGAACATCTGTAGGCGGAGACGCTCAGAGAGAAAGTAAACAGCAGCGGATCAGCGCGATCTCTCCCTCCGTACAAATGCTCTGTTCTGATCCAGCTCCACTGGACTTTCAAAGTAAAGGTCATGCCAGCTGTAAATGAGTTAAATAGGGAAACAGTTGATTTTATTATTAAACAATGAACAGAACCTGGTCGGGACCAGGTTATGAGCTAAGCATAAGTTACCATGGTGATCTAGTCGGGTTAAAAGAGAGCCACCTTTGTAATACAGGGAAGCCTGGCTTCTGTCTGTATTAAGTGTTTTTTGTATTTCCAGCCCAGGAACATCTTGTGCCCCGCCGACACTGTTGCTGCTGAGTCTGACTGCCGCCGTACGGTTTGTCGGTTGAGTCGAATGGCACATGACCAGAGAGCCAATCACAAGCGTCAGTTTTTTGAAGGAGGATGTTGATATGAAAAAAACTAAAAACAAACATGAATCCAGGGGGGCGAAAAACTATTTGATAAATCCGAGCTTTTGCGGCGATTTTTCAAATGTAACTTAAGTTGTAATCATCGAAATTTCCAAAAGCAACTGTAATTTAATTCCATATTTTCTCCCAGTAATTTAACGGATTACAATTACGTAAATTTTGTAATTAAATTACGTAACGTCGTGACATGTTATTCGTTACTCCCCAACACTGTACATATACATATATATGTGTATATATATCATTATATATATATATATATATATATAGACATTAAATGCTTTCCTTCTCTCTCCTGTCCTCTCTGCGCTGGCAGCAAAAACATCCTTACATTATAAACCTATTTATGCTCATTGCATATTCATTGAACTTTGTTCATCATACCTAATACTAAAGACATATTACTTTTGTTATTGTGAAATTATTTCCAGTGTTTCAACATCAACAACTTATTTTATTCAATCCTCGTTGACTTTTGCTGCAGTTACAGCCCAGTTTCCTTGCAGGCACCGCTGTCTGGTCCCGTCTTCTCCCTCTGGTGTCTACCTCTTTCACATGAACGCACTTGGAGCTTGATTGGAAAACTCAGTTGACTGAGCCAGTTGAAAACCAGCTTTGTGATATCGGTTATGCAGGATGGCCGATGTTCGGCTCAGTGAAGCCAGGTAGCCCCAAGAGAGCCAGACTGAGTCAAACAGGCCCCTGACAGGCATCCATGCATTCGTCTTATCTCTACTGTACCTGCCTGAACTTCTGTCTAAAACTTTCCAACCCCTCATCCTTGTACTGTATGAGTCAGAGTGAAGACAGGGGTCACTGCTCAGTACACACTATTAGTGTTGTCGATGTGATTTTTAGTCCTTAGTTGCCCCTTTTTTTTGTTCAGATTTCTTTTGTTCTGATTGTGATGAATATTTTATAAGTCTTGACATTTAATTCCAGTTTGCTTTGCTCTACCCCCCCCCCCCCCACACACACACACACACACACACACACTCACACACACACACACACACATGCTCAGTGTGATCCCTGCCTTCAGTGCTTTCTCAAGCTGCTGTGAAATCAATCCAGCACATGCTGTCTGTCTACAAACCCTCAGCTGTATCCCTGCTGTCTGTCTGTCCGTGCACTTTAGTAAGCACACAATGCCGATTCTGTTTCAAAACCTCGAGGCATTTTGGGAAGCACTGATAAACAGCGAGCTCATAAAACAAAAATGGATTTCTGCTGTTGTTATGTAAGCTTCAGCAAAAGATTAGTTTCTTCATGCTATGCTGATGTGTGACCAGGACGATGTTTGACACTTTGACTGTGGCAGTATCTGACTGACAGAGGAGAAGGAGGACGTTGATCCCTCATAGCAAGTGGTTTTAATATGACACTTCATCATCTAACAATGAACCCTAAAGCAAAACAGAATATTTAATTGACCATTTTGACAGTCCAATAATTTGTTTTACAGAGAAGATGTACATTATGTACAAGCACTGTGTATCCAAAGTGTAGAACAAGCTGCAGGACACTGGCATCGTTGGCAAGCTGAGTACAGCATTTTACAGGTTTAGAATTATAGGTCATTAGTACAAAACGCAAAACTGTTTTCAGTGTGCTCTCTGCTAACAATCACCACCCAATCCCATGTAAACAATCAATTGCTTCCTGAACACAAGATCAATCACGCTCTTAGTCTAATTGGTCGTACATAATGACTGGAATCGAGTCGACCGACTCTATGTTGTCCTGGTCCTGTGTCCTCAGGGTGCTTCATTCCCTCAGTGTGATTTTCTAATTTCAACCAAAAACAGCGCAACCTTCCCTCAACCTTATGCTAAATAGATAATAGTCCATCTCTTTCTCTTTTCATACTGATTTGTGGCCCCCAAAACTTTGCAATGTTGTGGAATGCTCTCTACATTTTCTGCATGCAAGTGCATTTCAAGTCCAAACCAGCTTTTATCAGCTATATTATTAACATATCAAAAGTAAGTGCTCACCAGTGTGCTGGCATATATAGTGCGCACTTTACCTAATGTAACACATGACTGAAAAGCAGTGTTGAAAGTGCACAATATGCATAATCTCTAACAGACTGTTATATAAGTACTCAAAAGACATACTTGAGTTAAAGTCTTAAAGCATCTGATACTCTATGTACTTGAGTATTAAAAGTAATTTTCTGGCAATAAATGTACTTACCATCAAAAGTATATAAAAGTAAACTAGTATTATACATGTAAGTATGTATGGTATTTAATGTATGCCATGGGTCAATTGATTATTGGATCCAATATTCAGCATTTTTTCAGATCCGAATTAGTGATTTCTTTCTTGTCTAATTGCTGATGAAATGAATCCATGTAAAAAAAAAAAACACTACTGTGTCTCAGTAACTAGTTGGTTAAAGGGATATTCCGGTGTAAGTTTAACCCATGGTCTAAATCACCGTGAAACTGTGTTAGACTCCCTCTCGAGAGATAAAGTTAGTTAAGTTCCGCTAATTTACGGAGTTTTATCAACCTCAGAAACGACCGCATGACAACAATACACTGCAGTAAATGGATCCAAATATAAACCGCCACCAAAAAGCCACAAATAATGCTCAGAACAGCACCAAACTTCAGCAACAGTACAAATAGGGTCTCAGCACATAGTCCGGGGCATTTAACCTCCGCTAGCTTAGCTGGATTTCTATTGTGAAGCTAAAAACAGATTTCAACTCTCCTCCATCAGCTTCCGGGTCAGGGAAGTCCAGACGCGACAATTACCGAATGCCGTTAGAAATGCTCAATGTTTTCCCTGTCCGCTCTCGATAATAACTGTTATAAACTGGCAGGTAAGACACATATGAACTTGGAATGCTTTTCCATGGAGTCATAATCATACATTTTCATCCATGAGCCGTGGAACTCTACTGCACTCGGTAATCGAAGCTGCTGCGGAAGAGTGGTAAATTTTGTCAGCTTTTCAGTAGAAAACCAGCTAAGCTTGTGGAGTTTTAATGCCCTGGACTATGTGCTGAGACCGTATTTGTACTGTTGCTGAAGTTTGGTGCTGTTCTGAGCATTATTTGTGGCTTTTTGGTGGCGGTTTATATTTGGATCCATTTACTGCAGTGTATTGTTGTCGTGCAGTCTTTCTGAGGTTGATATAACTCCGTAAATTAGCGGTCTGCTAACTTAAATATAAAAACATGTAGAGGAGAAGAAACACAATACTAGTCCTTTACAGAGGAGATTTGGCCTGATGGGGCCAATGAACTTATCTGTACAAAAAGGTATTCTCCCATACCTCTATTTATGTGCTGGACTAACATTCATACTAGACTGTTATGCGGCACACAATGTACTGTTCTTTCGATGCACAGCGAAGCTTAAGGCTGTGGTGGTCCCATCTAACAGCAGCAGTAACATCTTTATTAAGATTTAACCCTGAAAACCAGTCCTTTCCAAACAACAATGAAGTACAGTAGTTTGAGTTGCCTGAACTGAAATTTTTGTCACAAGGCTGCTGGAACATACAGCAAGACCCTGACACATGTGAGGTGTTGCTATTCTGCATCTTGTTCAAACCAGTGCTGCAAACACAGATCCAACAAACAACCAATCCAACATCCCTGTCTGCTGTTTGACTGGTGTGGTGGAGTGGTGGCTCTGCAGTAGGGACTAGTTACTCAGGGCTTTGACTCCATCTTGCATCTACTCTCTCTAAGTATGCCTTGCTGTCTGTCTCACCACATGATGCAGAGCCTGATATCAAATATTTATTCCCTTGCCCTCGAAGTGTGTTTGCCCTTGAGTGTGTCTGACTGGATGCAGCAGGTTGAGCTATAGGGCCACTGCAGAGTGCTGGGAAACCCACAAGGATGGGAGGACTGCAGCCTTACAAAGGGCTGCATTCAAATGTGCTGCTCTCAAGTCCGCTTTATCTATTCTCCTCTGCTGGTCCTTGCGGGAATAGGTGAGCATATGTTAATGAATTTCTCTTTATTTATTATTTCTGTCATTTTCAGTCCCCTTTCTTTCTTTTTCTTTCGCAGCTATTTTCTTGTTTTTTTTTATTTGGGGGGGGGGGGGGGGGGGGGGGTTGCAGCAGCAGCAGCAGCAGCATGGCTGACACTCATCCAGCAAAAAGAAAGCGTGAGCTACGCTCTTTGTCTCTGACTCGAGTTTTGACCACTCAGGAGAAAAGGCTCCGCACAGTTTTCAAAACAGGCTAACAAACTGTCAAAAAAACTTTCAGAAACTCTGCAACCATAGCCAGCCACACTCCTACCTCCTCTCCTCTTCCCTTCCCTTTATTTCCTGTCTCCCTATTAGTCTCGCCATAACTTTTATCCCTCCGCTCTTCCAGCTCCTTGTTAGAGATAGTAGAAGCTGAGTCTCACATATTGTGCCATGTTGATTTTGGCTGCGCACGATGACGCAGGGTAAGAAAACGCCTTACAAGCGGCTTTCTCTCGGTGACGCTTGGCATAACCTTTCCTCGGCAGAAGGCATGTTTGTTTGCGGAGGACTACTGAAATGCCACTTCTTATGTTCACAGCACCGGTCCCACTCTTCCTGTCCGCATGTGCTCGAGTGTTTATTTAGACTGTGTGGCGCTGACTATTTCTAACCTGCCCTTCTCTGGCGCAGCAGCACTGAACCAGCACTGAAAGTAGAGGCACTGGTATTTAATTCAGCAGTGACCCAATTTTCTGCATGCAGCCAGCTAGCCCCGTTAGACCCACTTAGGAATTCTCCAGTAACACAGCGTAAATGCAGCGACACACACCACTCAAGCAAAAAAAAAAACTGAGCTAGTTAACCCCATTTCCAAATTACACATGTCTAACAAAAAACTACAGCTTCTGTAATCCCCGGCTTCACTGTAAAATACTTCAATATGTTCCTTCTTTGTCACACAATGTCCTCTCACACATATACAGCGTAATGTAATGTTCCACTTGCATGGTCTCCTTTGGGAAATTCTCTGCATGCATTCGACCAGTCAGTTACAGAACAGCATTCATAAAACATTTCGGTTGCTTCCCTTTCATCAAAGTTTTGCTCCTCCAGCCACCAATTCACCCCGCAACTCCCTGACGACCCTCACAGTCACTCTCATAGGCTGGCAACAGAGGAGGTGATGCAAACGCCAAGAGCATCCTGACTCCTGCAGCTGAGACACTGTTGATTTGCCCTATTTCCTGATAATTATTTTACCATCCAAAATGGTCAATTTAATGCAGAGGAAATGACAAACACTCAGAAACGGCTTTTAAAACAGCAGGGAGGGGATTAAGAGGCAGTCCGGGCAAACATTTTTATATTTTCATTGTTATAATAGAAAATGTTGGCGTTTACCTTCAGACAGAGCCAGGCTTGCTGTTTGCCCCTGAAGGATAGGTGCACTTAAAAATGAAAATTCAGTCAATCCCAAAGTGATTTGAAAAGGAATAAAGGTGTAAGTAATGTCTTTTTCAAAATCACTTTGGGATCTTGGGCTTCAAGTGACTTGGATTACAACTTTGATAACAAAGCTGAAGTACAAAATCCAAAATGCAAACAACAAAAGGCGCGTGTTTTTAAAATAAAACACAGGCATACTAAGGATAAAAGGTGGGACAAAGATAAAGATAGGAAGTGGGGAGTAACACTTGCCACACTTGTAAACACTTGTAATCTACAAAATAAAATACAAAATGACCAAACCATGACATACACGCTGTTTGGAGCCATTTGGGGGATATTTTCCAAGTGTTTTTATGTTTTTTAACAAGAAACAGTCTGCTTCAGTTGTTCCACCAGAATGCTGCAACACCAACATTTATTTCCAAGGAATCTCCAAGAAAAAGGAAGACATAAGGTGTTATGGACTGAATAAGGTGGATATGTTTGTACCACTTTGTCCTCCAAAGTCAGTGCCCCTGATCTGAAACCTTGACCTGCCGACGTCCAACGCTGCCCACCGCAGCTCTGATTACCTATGCCATGTCTCCACCAGCTGATTCTATTTTCTGTTTGCGATGCTGTAGTTTGAGTCTTTTTCATTTTCTCTTAATACAAGGTCCTGTACTCCTAATGGCATAGCAAGATTAAATTATGGAAATTACAGAACACACACACACACTCACACAGACCTGCACGGACAGAGTGTACTGTGTACCTCATCAGTGTGAGGGTTTAGGTAGAGCAGCTGCTGGCTCTCTCTGTCTTCATCTTCTGTTCTTATTTGCTGTCTACTGGTCCCCTCAGACTCAAACCTCTTTGAAGATTTAATAGTTGTTGTTTTTTTTGTTTTTTTACCCACTTTTACTGACAGTATAATGTAAACCAGCCTGCTTCTGCTTCAATGTAATACAGTCATGCAAATCTGTGTCACGCTCATTTCTAATCTGTTTGTAGCTGGGGATAGGCTTATAAGGATAAGTTCAATGTAATCTGCAAGTACAAATGTGACTTCTGAAAGTAGGTAATGACAGAAGACTGTTTCTAAATAATTCATAAATCTATGAATTAACAATTTACAAAACACTTAATTTAAAGTTGTTTGGGCAAAGGTAAAAACAGTCCTTCCCTCCGCATTATGTAGAATAAATGAAACCCTGTTTTATTTCCTCATAATGCCACTGGGGTGTCATTATCCGAGTCATAAACAGGATGGCATTTCCACATTTCTACTTTCATCAGCGTTCTTCATTTAGAAAATACCAAAAAGGTAATCAAGCAACTAAATCCCTCTTTGTTTAGCCAATCATGGAAATCAGCTGTGGTGCCATCTGTAGTGTCGCAAATTACAGGTGGTGAAAATGCCATCAACGCACCCAGTTATTTAGGCTGTCTTTCAGCAGTGAAGTGATTCAAGAGTGATTCAAGATTTGATTCACCTTAGTAAACATCAAAGGTGTGGATGCTTGTTTTTAACCTGACTGATTTAAGGAAAAAAAATGTGCAGAGCGACCAACTAAAAGTCTCTGTCAAAGAAAACAGACTGCAGCTGCCTCTGCTCTGATTAATCACTTGCGATGGACGTTTATCTGATTTGACATTTAGATCTGGTACTATTGAAATAATTGATCTTAAAAAAATATATATATGAACATGAAAACTTAATTTGTTAAATCAACTAACTAAAATCACATCGCTTTGAACCTGTGCACTACCATAAAGTAGACTGTGAAATTCATCTGTTCCACTAAGGCTGTGCTCAAATCAACATGGAAAAGCATTTGAATGGGGCCAGGTCAGTGTCACAGTGAGGGTGCCAGCTCAAAGGAAACGCAAAGAAAAGTAGAGTTTCTTTGCCATAAACACTTACAATTGACCAAACTTTTGAGGTTTTCAGTGATTTGACATCTGGTAAAAATTGGGGCCAATATCAAATATTAATCCAATATCAAAATAATCATATTTTAATTAGCTGGGCGTGTATTTTAATTTGAATCTGATTTGGGATTTTGGATAATTAAATACATAAAACACAAAGTAAGTGATACATAATTCCTGGATCAGTCCCTTTACCTAGATCTACGCCAAACAGACTGACCAACCAACCAAAAATCCAACCAACCTGCTGCCCAACCAACCAACCAAATGACCTGCCAACCAACCAACCAACCAACACATGGACACAGGCAGAACCATAACCTCCTTAGTGGAGGTAATAATTGCCATAATGATTATGTTGCAGAGATGTAGAATACTGAGTATTACTTGTCTCTGTGCAGTGTTTTGGTGTCTCATTGATCTGTAAGTCACACTGGACTTCCTGAATTGTAATTCATTCACTGCTGCCTGTAGCTAGAGGTCTGTCATATTGCTAGAGGAATGTGCCATGTCAGGTCCAATTATTCAACATAATTGGGTCACGTGAGGTCCTGTTTTATTGGCATGTATCTCAAATTTACACGTCAATTTGTCTAATGCTCAGAATGGACCCAAGCTGACACACAATCAGCTCTGATAACGTGGCACAACGAGGGTTGGGTTCTTCGACACTAACAAATCGAACCTTTTATCTCTCCTCATTAATTTTCATTAGCAAAGTGTGTTGAAAAAATGCAGGTAACATTGGCTGGCATCTCATTTACAGTGGGCAATGATGGGTACTTTCATCTGTTAAAAAGTTCAACGAGCAGCAGATTACACCAGCGTAGCTAATTAATGTTAATTTTGTAACAGCTACACTGGCACTTGATTGTCAATTAATGTGCTATCTTCAAGCTGCTGACTGTAGTCTGACAAAGATTTTTTTGTTGTTGTTGTTGGACTGAGAAGCACATCACACTGCAACATCACTCTGTGACCATGAGTGGACTGCTTTTTTTTTTTTTTTTTTTTTTTTTGCTTTTAATAGAAATGAGACCAATTTTTTCAAAACTTTGCTATATCAGTGCCCATGTTCATCAAATAAAAAAAAAAAAAACTCTTATTTGAGAGGGAGACTTGGGCCCTGACAAGAGAGTCAATGTTTCAACCAGTGTGTGCTTAACATTAGTGTTACTTTATTACTCATCTCTCAATGTCAACTACAGTTCCCAGGGTACTTCTGTAACACTGAGCGTGTTATAATACTTAGTTGAATTAGGGACACTCCACTTTCTGAAAATTTCTGCTCTGTACAGCAGCAGCAGCAGCAGAGATGCAGCACAGAGTGGAGGGAGTCTGATTCTCAAAGCAACGAGTATTCACAGCCTCACATGATGTCCAACAACTGGATATGGTTGTATAGACTGAAATCCACTGGAGAGCCAATTATAAAGAGCCCAAGCATCAGCAACCATACAATTCATACAGTCATGACATAAAAGTCAGTACTCTGTTGTTTAATACATCACCAGTATGGTGTAAGCTAGTGATTTGTTTAAACCAAGGCGAACTTGGTTAAACCAGGTACTAACATGCCATAATTTACAATGCCTCCCTGGACCTCAGCTACAGTTGCTGCGGTCATTGTTGGGGATTTCTGATAGACCTGGTTGAATCTTGGTTGAAAAAGTTCAACCTAAAAGTGAAAATTTAGTCTTGATCTACTCACCCTCGTGCCAATTACATGAGAGGCAGTTTTGCAGTCCAAGAAATATTTCTGGAGTGTCCCAGAACAGAAAAACAGTGTTGCAGCATTCCATTAAAACAACTGGGAAAAAAAACATTGGATGAGTCCATACAGCTAGCCCAGCGTAATCCAAGTCTTCAGAAGCCCACGGTTCCCAAATTGACTTGAAAATACTCTATTTACACTCTTTTAAAGCCAAAATCTTCACCGTAAGCTGCTAAAGTAGAGGTGTTAGCCTGTCTGACCCTGTCTGAAGTGGTTGCAAGAGCTAATTTTGGATCTCAGGCATTCCAGAGACTTGGATTACACCAGATGGAGTCATTTTATGTTTGGTTTTTTTACAGTAAGTTTTTTTTTTTTTTTTTTTAATATTTTAAAACAACTCCCTATCTTCTTCAGCAGTGTAGGAGAATGCTGCAATGCTGTTTTGGTGTAAAGTTCCAGAAATTTTTCATGGACTACGAAACTCCAGCTGACTTTCCATCAGCATGGAGTTGAGTGGATAAAGACTGAATTTTCATTTTAGGGAGAATTGTTCCTTTAGTAATGAACCAACCGTCAAGGAAGATCTGACTGTTATAGATCAAAGTAAACGCTCTACAGATGTGGAGCATCATCAACAGATAATCTTTTAATATCAAGTTCTCCCCCCCACCACCACCACCACTAGGAGAGAGAGACCAGTCCATGCTCTGGACCAGCGTTTGTGCATCACTGAGTGGAGCCTCTGTTTGACTAGCACTGAGGGAGGCCACGTCTTCTGGAGCATCAGGACAGTATGAGAGGGCCCGAGGGTCAACACTCGAGGGGAAAGACATCAGGATTCGAAGACAGAAAGAGAGAAAAAGAAAGAAAGATTGAGGGACTGCTGGAGCGGTGGACCCACTGCGCTAACTGCTCTCTCTTTTCTCCGTGAAGACTAAAGACAAGCAATTAGCACATCCTTCTTCCTGCTGGGCTCCACATCCTGCACACACCACCGAGGACGAGGAGAGACCGAGCGTGTCTTCACTGCTCTTTCCTTCACCACGTGTCCGACACACATTCAGCCTGTCTGCATATGTTTTTACATACGATGAACCATGTAAGTTTGTGAAGAAGATATCTGCCGTCCGTGTCCTCTCTCCATTCTCTTTTACCACTCTCTCTTTCTCTCTCTCTTGCTGTTTATCATTATTTTTGGGGTGCTAGATAATGGGTTGTCATAGCAACAAGAAGGGGGGAATTGACCCTCCTTTCAGGCTCATGATAACACCAACTCGTTCTCCCTCAGTATAACCATTAACACACACACACACACACACACACACACACACACACAGACACACACACTTCTACCTCTTTTCCTATTTCTTGGTTCTCCTTTTCCTTTTTTTCCATTCTCCTGTTTTCTTATCTTCCTCTCTTAATCACTTAACAACTTCCAACGCTCATGATGCAACTATTGCCTGTCTCTCTCATCTTTGTCTTTATCTCTTTATTACTTCTACAGACACAATCACCTGCTTTGTCAGTGAGAGGTAGAGATTTGCTCTAGGAGCTGGCTTCACTCTTTGTCTAAATTATCTCACTTTTGCCAATAATCCTTATCAGCGGGAGAGGACAATCTGTGTGTGTGCGTATGAGAGCGTGTGAATGTGTGTGTCTTCGTGTATGTGTGAGGCTGCCAGTGAGCTGTTTCATCTGATAGATGAGGAACAGGAGTGATTCTCACTGAGCTGTCAGCTCTTGTCCTTTCCCCCTATCCATCACTGCAGCCCACCTGGAACACACACACACACACACACACACACACACACACACACACACACACACACACACACACACACATTTTCACACATATAATAATTTGGCATCTCACTTAGCAGTCCCTCAGGAAACATTGTTTTCAAAAATGGAGCAGCCATGTCTTACTTTCTAACCAATCAGCTTCCTCAGCTGTTGTCTCCTACGGGTCAGTCGGATCTTCTTGTTGGCTAGCGTCCCACCCTGCTAAAGTACCCCTTGAGCCAGACACTGGATTGAAGTATCACACCACTATTGACTTGTCTCTCTGCAGTTTGATTTCACATGATGTAAAAATAGCATTTAGCGCAGACGTCCACTTGAAAAGGTTCATGAGATCAAACCAGTCATACTGTCCCGCCTGACCCGACTAGCCAGCTGACAACCCTGGTGACAACTACCATGGTAGCACTGCGAAATGATCTCTCCATTATTCTGGAAACTGGGTCACCACCTCTACCAGACATAAAGGAGCTGGCAGTGAACACAGCGTTAGTAGACAAAAGCCAAGGGATTGGTTCAATTTCCTTTTGTCATCATTTATTCTTAACCTTGGTTTGGAGGACATGGGAGGTCCTGTGTTTGCATATTCCAAATAGAACATGGAACCTTAAAGTCATGAATATTTAGTTATTTTAACAAAAATGGGAAACCACTTTTGTTTGCTGATTGCTTTATGATGTCTATAACAACCAAACAGATCCTGCACACAGCAAGGTACAATGATTCATAGAACTTTAACTGAAACCTCAACCCCAACTGAGGCCAGATCAGCAAACGATTCAAACATCATAGGATTTTTAAGGGACCATACTAACAGTTTTGCATATTTCAGCCCTTTAACTGAAATGAATCCAATTTTCTACCCAGCATACCTCAGGCTTTCTAGATTGATCTCTAGGAAGCATTAAACAAGCTTCAAGGGATTTTTCTAAGATATCGTATCATGTTAAAAATCCTACCCCCCATCTGCTGCCTATTTGCTAGTTGCATGGTGCTCCAGTTATTTAAGTACTTTCTGAGCTCGTCCTTACTAGCATTCATTGGGGAGAATGAGATTAAGGCAAATGGAGGGAGAGACAGGAAAAGGATGACATGCATCATGACAATGATGACAATGGTCCAGTTTTGAGTTTTTGATTTCAAGTGAACAAGCTATACTGTTTTAAATGTTACAGTAATGCAACTTTGAAAATGATCAAGGTAAATGTTCACTGTGCAGCAATCTGAAACAACCTGTGATTCCTTTGCAACTCCATTTTCATAGTGTGAAATGAATGAACAACAAGGATCATGACACTACACCTTTTAGGCTCCTGGTAACAGCTCTGACCTTAAACATCTATAATCTGACATGCATAACCATCACTTTGGTCTTTTCAGTGTACAATATATCATTTCTGCCATTAGTGGTCAAAAACAAAAACGTAATCTGGCTTTTTCTGGTGAACAAATACTCAGAAGTTACACAAATTAATGGACATGATTATTCACTGGTTATTAGTGGGTTTTTTTAAAAAAAAAATGTTTAATTATTATTATCATCCTGAAATTTGTGTAGCAATCTCTGGCACAAAAATGTCCTTCGGGATTTATGATGTTCTTTCTTATCTCATCTTATCTTAGTTTTAATAATGTTACGTTTAATTGCATTTGCAGACTTCCTTCCTCAACCTATCCCAGAAGGTAGGCTATGAAACAAAAACGTACTATTACAGTAAACTCACTCGACAAAATATATAGCAAAGGTCTAGTGAATTTTAGACATTTAAAAAAAATGTTTTTTTCCTACATATTGCATCTTTAAATTCAACAGCATGAGCACCGTTCAAATATCCAGAAAGGCACATTGTTTAAATTCATATTGTGTGTGTTATGTGTCTGAACTTAACAAGCTGCTTTGTGTGCTGCTCAAGCATCACCAGCATTCTAATTTCTAATAAAAACAGAGATTTGGCTCGTAATTTGTCTTAATGAGAAGGATATGATTCTCTCCATCTCCTCAGAGACAAATTGTTCCCTGGTGTAAACAATATACCGTCAGTCTGTTTGTCTGTCTGTCTGTCTGAAGAGGAGATGAACCCCAGTAGATGATCATCAGTCACTTTTATCTATTTTCTGTCTCAGCAGAGTGGAATGATGTAATCATGATCAATCTGCTGGCTGAACATAATAATGTTGTTATTAGAGGAGTGTGGCTGCACACAAAGCAATGGGTGAAGTGGCGTTGAGAAGATGTGTGCGAATGTACGTGTGTGTGTGGGGGTCTATCCTAATGATGAGTAATCCTGGGTGATGGCAGATAATAGCACCGTGTCAGTGCGCTAGTGAGGATGATGCATTCAGGTTCCTGTCTCTGCAGCAGATCCTAAAGTATGAAGCCCATTGACAGCCTCTCCTACTTCAATCAGCCCTTTGGGGAGGCCTCATTTGCACAAATGGTGTTTTATGGTTCCTGTTAGAGCCAGATATGCTCCTTCACCAGCCCGTAATTGACTACTGTTGCCCACAACAGTGCTTTTTTAATGCAGCGTGATGGTGTTTAATGACAGATAATAGAACGTCAGAGCGTCAAACGAGGCCATTTCTGCATGTTGTGCCGGCCCTCTTTGTTGTTAATGTTATCATCACATGGAGCCCTGGTGGCTTGGCAGATTAACAAGCTTGCCGGGGAGGCTGTCCATATTGTGCTAATGCATAGACAGATTTGTTCTCATTACAAGCATCAAAGTAGCTTCCTTTATTTAAAATGAAGTGCTTTGGTTTCGAGCATGAAGATGCTAATATTTATTGCCTCTGACTACAAGGGAATGATTTCCCCTAGGGAGTTTACTTACTGTCAAGCTGTCATAATCCAGATGAAAGGACTTGATAAAAATGTTGTTTGCTTTCAGTTACTGGCGAGTGCATCACGGACTCTCTCTGTCCTGGGTTTGAACCCTCAGGCTACAGAGTTGAGCCCACTGCATATGTTGGTTGCAATGGAGGTTCCACTCACAGCTGGAAAAGGTGCACGTTTTTTTTGGAGCGAAGCAAACAAATACAGTAATGTTATCTTAATCTACATGTTCATTTACCGTAAATATTCCTCACAGATGCTTGAATTGAACCTTCCTAACAGATTCATAACGCATTTGGAGTAGTGTCACCAAAACAATAAAACAAAGAGCCTCCATCACTTTCACAATCTACTGTAAGCTGAAGAAACTGAAACACTTGCTGAGCTAGGGTTTGGCAAGATGGCCTTAACATATAAGTCTATATTACAATATATATTCTTATTTTGCAATCTCCTATAAAGCTCCTCATAAACGCTAGGGCATTCCATTCCATGCTCCTAGCACTTATCCCACCCACTCCAATTCTGGCATTCACGTCCAGCAGTGAGGTGTCCTGATTCTTGTTGGGATAGCGTGTCAGGGCTACATGGCCCTCCAATTAGAGCTTTTACAGAGGCACACTTCAAACTAAGGGGTTAATGGGAACTCTCTGTTTCTTTATGTATTATGGTCTTTTCTCGATGAAAAGTATAAAACAGCCACTGCTACTTCGCTGATGTCGCAGTAGCTAAACTTAAGTCCGGCAGCAAAGTTTTTACACTTGGTACCACTCCTCAATTATCAGTGTGATGTTTTCTTTTTTGTTTTTGTTGGTTATTTAGTGTTTTATGATGTAGTTGTATGCTCTTTTGTCTCATTGTCTCTTTTTTACTTCCTGCTCACCTGTGTTCCTAGTGTTCTGTTTCCCACCTGTGCTCCCAGCCTGATTTTTCCCCCCACACCTGTCTCAAATCAGCCTCGCTAGCACTGCCCTGTCCCAGTGTCGCTCCACCTGCACCTTATCCCTTCCTAAGTTTAGTTTGTATTTAAACCTGCACTGTGCAGACTCAGTCTTTGTTGGTTTGTCCCTTGTTCCTGATATGTTCCCCATGGCTTTTGGTTTGTTCTCTGTTTTTTATTCCTCTAGATTTTCCACTGCCTGTTTTATATGTGCTTTTTGGATTTTGGTTTTTTGGACGTTAAAGCTAGCTTTTTGTTATACAACCTATATGCCTGTGTGTCTTCTTTCTGAGCAACTGTGACAAGTGCAGATTGGCAGCTAATGTTGCTAATATTAACCTATAAATATTAGCACCACTAGTTGCCAGGTAAGGAAGCAGTCTTGTTTTTAATTTGATGGCTTGATTGATAGCATGGTGTTAGGTACAGACTGTGAGCATCCAGGGTTTTCTATCTCCATCAGATAAATAGCAAATGTGGAAATATTGTCACAGTAATGCTAGAGAAATCACCACAGCTGAAAATGGTGAATTGGGAACCTCTGATGAGGTATTAGGGTCTAGAAGGGCTGTCCTATCTTAAATCAGGATTTACCCTTGGTAACTCTGTTCTGAGGGGCAATGGAATAATGACATCGTGACAATGTTGTGAGGATGACTATTGGTACTTGAGATTTTTAATAGTCATCAGTAATGTGAATATAATGACTAGGTGGGTATTAGAACAAGTAGAGCTGTCTGGTGAGTTCAGAAATGACATGACTTTACTGTAAGGCATGCCTTTAAAACCAGGAAAGACAACCTCTATCCAATCCAATCCAATCCACTTTATTCATATAGCATGAGTTTAAACAAACACAAGGTTTCCAAAGTGCTGCACAAAAGGATAAAATAAAGGTTTTAAGAAGAGTTTTAAAATGACACAGAGAGGAGGCCTGTCTAATGTGCAGAGGCAGACCATTCCAAAGCTTTGGAGCTGCAATGGCAAACGCTCGGTCCCCTCTGAGCTTAAGCCTAGCTTTAGGCGCTGTCAGGAGCAGCTGGTCAGCTGACCTGAGAGATCGGCTGGGCATGTAGGGGTGCAGCAGCTCAGAGAGGTACAGTGGGGCAAGGCCATTCAAGGCTTTAAAAGCAAATCAAAGAATTTTAAAGTGAATTCTAAAATGGACGGGCAGCCAGTGGAGTGAAGCTAAAATAGGTGAGATGTGCTCATACTTGCTTGTGCCGGTTAAAAGACGTGCAGCAGCATTTTGTACCAGTTGAAGACACGCAATGGAGGACCCGCTAACCCCCATATAAAGTTCATTACAGTAATCCAGCCTAGTGGTCACAAAGGCGTGGATTACTGTCTCAAATTACAAATTGGTTTGATTTTTGCCAGCTGCCTTAACTGGAAAAAGCTAGATTTCACTACAGCTTTAATCTGGCTGAGTCCATTTTTACACCCAGATTGTTCACAATTGGCTTGTGATACTGTGCCAGAGAAACCAAATCAACTTGGGGGAGGGTCACAGAAGTGCCACCGAAGACCATGACTTCCGTCTTTTCTTCATTAAAATTCAGAAAATGTAAAGACATCCAAGCTTTAATGTCATGTAAACACTTTAGCAGTGAGTTAACGGAGTAGGAATCAGCCTTTTTGAGGGGGACATAGATCTGGCTGTCATCCGCATAGCAATGAAAAGAAATGCCATGTTTCCTGAGAATAGAACCAAGTGGTAGAAGATAGAGAGAAAATACATGATATATGACCACATAACAATATCTTTATAACTCCAAGAGAATATATAGTCTCATGTCCAGATAAGGATACAATTTACATATATTGTCCCATGAAAGCCAATTCAACCAAACCTTGAGGTATTCAACTATTCACCTACACTTGCTTTCTACTTACTGTTTGCAACTTGTGAGCTCAACAGTCTACACCTACTGTATGTCTGTATATGTCAGAGGTGCCCAGATGAGACATTTCACCAAAATCTAACCAGATGTTTTGGACCACACAAAGTGCTTCACAACAGCAACAATCACACTTGACAGGCTGAAATGGCATTTTAGTTTACAAAGAATTTGACATGGCCAGTGCTGCTGTCATGGCATGGGCAGAGTAATGATTAATAGAGCTGTAGAAATGTCTGACAGGTGGATAAAAAAAAGAGAAGCTCAGGAGTGGAGAGTGGAGAGTGGAGAACAGAGAGAAGGAGGGGGGGTCAACTGCAAGTGGATAGAGGAAACGAGAAGAGGAATCAGAGAGAAATGTGAAATAGGAGAGAAAATGGGAATGAGCTCGAGGGGGTGTGTGATCAGGAATTGGTTTTTAATCACTGTTTGCTCTTCTTCTCCTTCTTCTCCTTCTCCCTCCGTTCTCCATCCTGAACAACCCCTGCCTCTTTCCCATCCACTCCCTCCGTCATCACACAGAACTACTAATGAAAAACTCTGCTTTTTATTTCCATGGGGGATTAAAATGTTTCAATTATATCCCCCACCACCACCACCATTCTCTCTCTCTCTCTGTCTCTCTCTCTATCTATCTCTCTCTCACTCTCTGTCATGGAAGGCGGCATCCTCATAAAAGAGAAGATGAGTGAAGAAGAGAGAGAAAATGAATAAAGGCAAACTTTGACCCGTCTCTTCCACTCTGTCACCGAGCGAAGCCGATTCACCGAAGGCTGATCAGAGACTCAAAGGCAGACGGTGAACAAGGCGCACAGACACACACACACACACACACACACAGGTTATTCCAGTGGCCTTCAGTAAATGGCACGAATAGTCGTCTTTTTTAAATAGTAATGAACTTTTCTATAATGATATCTGTTGGACACTGGGAGCCCCACAGCAGATCGAGATAGCATTGTTTCATTCCAATTTGTAGACAGTAAACCTGCCCTCTGGTGCCAATCCGTACTTTGATAACCCTGAGATTGTCGGTAAAGAGCGGGAGATCACGTGTATGCTGCTGTCGCTACACCATTCAATACTTCCACGCAGGGAAGGAGATGATAGAGTTCGTCTGAGCCTCGAGCCAGCAAATCAGCAGCAGGACGGAGCGCGTGCGGCGTGACTGAATTTATATGAGCTGCTAATATCTGTCGGCTGAAAATGAAATCTCTGGCCTTTAACCTGACGTGTTTTTGTCTGTTCAACCTGGCAGCCGTGTGATTTATAAACAAGATACAGACGGAAGGCGCCGCGCAGGGGGGCGCCGACATCCCGATTTGTCAGCGCATCTATTAGTGGAGCCGAGCCTCGTCCGTGGTTGAATGGAACGCGAATAATGTCAGAAAATGAATTTTTCTTCAAGTATTTGCATGAGAATTTCCTGTGGTGTCTGACTCATATACCAAATTCAAATGTCTTCGTTTTGTTCTTGTGCCTGTTTCTATGCGTGGTCAGCAGGGACTGGAGGCTATTCCAGCATGCATTGGTTTTGCAGGCAGTGGAACACAATGAGGCTGCCATCACTGTTCACACTCTGAAAGAAAAACCTCACTCAAAACTGTGACCTTCTGCGTGTTGAAAGCATGAAAAACCCCAAGCAAACTGATGCGAGCCCCATACAGAGAGGACCCGGCCTGGGATTTAAACCTAGGTCTTTCACTGCGAGACTACGCTGCCAGCCACTGAGCTACGCTACAATTAGAATTACAAAAACTATTTCTCTCCCTTTGAAAACAATCCTCTGGGTGACATGACGTGCGTGTATGTCTGTAGGTAACAGATGTTGTACTAGATGCCAGCTGCGAGGTGAATATTAAATGTAACTCGGCAGAGAGTCGGTGGAGTGTGTCGGTGATACGGGAGCAGCTGTGATCTGCAGGCTGAGGCAAAGCGGTGGGTGTGAAGAAGAGCAAATATTAAATAAAAATTAAAGTCACACTAAGATCAGAGGCGACAGGGATGGCAAATATGTGACAGACTGCTTCACCAAACAGAGTAGCCGTATAGTGTGAGGCAGAGTCGTAAGGGTCAGCTATGCTCTATGCACACTTAGACAAATTCAAAGAGTTAGGGTGTTCAAACAGTTGGCCATGGCCTTTTTAGTTACTTATGGCCACGAGGCAACTTCCTGGGCTTAACTCAGACTGCAGCTCATCCTCATCATCATTAATTAGGCATAAAAAATAGTAGATCATTCCCAAAACTACTTCCCAAGGCCCATGATGACGTCTTCAGATTGCTCTGTATGCCAAACATACTTAGTTTACTACAATGTCAAAGAAAACAGCAGCAGGTCTGGATACTGGTTGGAACGAACAAATGTTTGGCATATTTCCACTCTAACTGCTCTCTGAGGCTATCCTCAGGTACAGTGGTGCTTAATGATCCACAATATAGAACAGAACTGGAATATGATATCATCATGCTGTCACTAGTGAATTATCACCATAATCTAAGTGTGTTTTTGTTACCTTAGTATGAGCCTTTTGTACCTACAGACAGCCGGTCCTCTTCCACAGAGTGGAACCCTCATGTTTCTACAGTAGCCCAGAACAGACAAAACTAACAATAGCCCTTTTTAGATAGAAAAGGCGGCACATCTGCTCCAAGGTAAGTACGGCCATGTGCTGGCCTGTCTTTCTAAAACGGAGGCGTAATATTCCTCCTTTTCCAAAAGCCGCCTCTGAGGTAGGCATAAACATGTGACGTGACGTGAAGCTCGAAGTTGCGCTGTGAACAATGACAATGAATTTGACTTCAAAATAAGAGCTTTACATTGCACCCCATTGGAGTTTAGAACTGGGTTCTTAGCAGGGGGCTTTTAATTTGAAAGTAGCGACCGTTCCTAGCTTGCTGCTACAACAACAAGTTAACACAACCAAACAGCTACTGAGACTGAGAAAATTGTAGCATCTCCCGGACCTCAGCGGCTGTCCAGTTGTTCATCTTGACGTCCGCAGATGAAATGATGGACTGACTGCTGTGATCAGCTGTTTCTTGGTTTTAAAACTCCCCGACTGTGGGTCACACAACAGTGCAGTTCATTGACACCTCCGCCCACCTTGCGCAGAGGCCAGCACATTGCCGCCTCATTTTTAGTTAGAAGGCAAGGCGGAAATAAGTGTACCCTGACAGTGCCCTGTCTAAAAACGGCTACTGACTCTAGAGAGGGCCTTGTCCTAAACACTGCTCCTTTAAATGTTAATGTCATTATGCTCACAGTAAGCTTGATTGATATTAGATATTATTGAATATCACAATATTTGCCATCAGATGCAATATTTTCAAGAATATCGAATATCAAACTTTTTGAAAAGAAAATGCATACTCAGCTATTTCAGTGTTTTTGTATTTGGCAAGGTGGAAATGAGACCTGGCTGGCGGAGGTCACTTCAGGTTAATTGACCTGCATACAGCGTACTGTGCTGTAACATACAGACAGTCAGTTTGGCGATATTTCGGGTTTAAAATGGCTAACCAGGGAATTTGAATGAGGCTGTATGTCACAGTAAGAAGATAATATCCTGTCATGATATCACAATTTGGGTATCGCCAAGCCTTGCTCATAGTTACATTCTGAACACAATCATGTTTAGTAGGTATGTTTACTATGTTAACTATCTTAGTTAAGCCTGTTAGCATGCTAACATTTGCTAATGAGTGCAAAACACATGCTGCAGCTGAGGGAATTTCCACCATTTGGTCATAAAGAATTGGACAAGTTAAAAACTTCTGAGATTTCTGTTCTATAGTAAAGACGGATAGCTGTAACAAAATTCATGACAATCCACTTTGAGACATTTTAATTAAAGGAGAACTTCAGCCGTTTTTAACCCATATCCCTGTTGATCGAGGTTACAAAGTGCTGTCATTAGGAAAAATAACGAGAACATTTGGCACAATATTTACAGAGTATCAGAACGGCAGCGAAAGGTGAAACTTAAGGATGTCTGCCCCCATAGGTTCGCTTTAGCTGCTGTCCTGATATCTGGTCAATATTGTGCGAAAAAATCACGTTATTTTTCCTACTGACAGCACTCGGTAAGCTCAATCAACAGGGATATGAGTTAAAAACGGCCGAAGTTCTCCTTTAAAACCACTTATGTCAACCTGATGGTGGAGGGAGACAAGAAAGGTCAGGGGATCACTAAAGTCAATTGAATTCATCCTCTTATCACTATGAATGTTTGTAAAAACTTATAGAGCTTAGTTCTAGTATATATAGTAGAGTCAACAAGTCCTGAAACAAACCTCAAAGCTTTGCAAGAACTACTTGAAGACCAAAGAAGATCATGGAGTCCTGACTGTCATGGACTTTCCTCCACACTCACCTAACCTCAACCCCATTGAATAGGTATGGGGACACTTAATGACTGAGAAAGCCATTCATTCTGTTAAATCACAAAAAGCTTTGGGAAACACTGTAAAATCATGCTGGGATAACATGAGTCAGCAAGCTTTGCACATACTTGTGGAGTCCATGCTAGCTTTAGTGCATACTGTTATGAAAGGTGCTATTTGAACAAACAATATGTGATATCATGACAAAAAAAGGTTGATTTTTGAGCCTCATTCCCAACTTGTCAAAAAACGATGCTGTGGGATGGCGGCCGACCCATCCTATATCCCAAAGTGTCATTATTTGACGAGTTGGGAATGAGACTCAAGTTCTGCTAGTATTGCTAAAGCTCATTCAAAACCTTAATCTAAATGTGTTTGTAGTTGTTAAGGTTAGTGTTTTGTTTATCAACTAGATATTGAATTGACTTTAGACTCGACCCATCTAAAAAATCAAAAAGAAACTTTTTTAACTCAGCGTGTCCCTGGAAGGTTATCGACACCTGAGAGCAGAGTACAAACTGAAGGCCAGCAGCTGCCCACAGTTTGTGACAAAAAACGGTGCTTTTGGTCTTGTGCAGAGGAATTCATTTTGGGGGAGGGGTTACATTTAGTGTCATGGCAACAGCAGCCCATAAGGCCTCATGGGAGGAGAACATAGGGATGCTGTAACCAGGGGCAACTGAGTGGTAACTGGGGTTACTGTCTCCTTGATCTCAGCAGAGGCAAACTGCTTTCTTAGTGCTTTGATACAGAATGCTAAAAGAAGTCTCAATTTTACCTTAATGTGCTGTAGTTCTTTGCACTGTTAAGACTGATTATCACCAGGCTCTTTCATTAGTTAGCCAGTGTGTTGTCAGCTTTGGAGTCTTAGTGATGAACATACAGAAATATGTGCAGGTTTAGTTCCAGGGGGTTTATCAATCTCATATAACAAGCAGAAAACACAAAGTTAAGTTTGCAAACTTCAAATAAATCTACTCAATCCTGTTTGATTGCTCTGAGAGACCTTTAGGAAAGAGTTTTTATGCACTTACACACACACACACACACATACACACACACACACACACTACACATAAGGCAAGGCCCCAGTGTTAATTATGAGGCACGTAAATGTCATGTCTTAAGTGCCCCTGGTGTTTTCAGGCTCATAACAGAAGACCCCCACTCTTCCAATAACACACACAGACGGTGTGCACAGATACTAATCACAGTACACACATCCTCTCCTGAGTGGCAGCTCCCAACCGTTGCTCATTAAGAGAGATAAAGTCAGGAATTAGCAGCCACAGCCAGATTCTCTCCCAATATGAAGCTCATGGAAGAACAAACACCGAGTAGCTTTGTCTCTGATCATCAGCGCTGCCAATCATCTACTGTAGCTGCGTTCGCCACGGTAGCCCCACTGCTTTATGTCACCAAGGCGCCTTGCTTTTCATGTGCTGTGGCAGGTACTTCCTCTGCCGCTAATGGTGCAATCCAGCGACAAGCACGTTTCACAGAGAGATAATGAATGCTGCATCCAAAACATGCATTGTCAGATGTCACATTTTTAATTAGGCTAGTTTAACTAAAAATGAGTTTTCCCCCTCTGCAGTTCTGACTGGCCCGGTACTCTAAGTGTCCCCGCAGGCACTGAACAAATGCACAACAAGAGAAGACATGTGGTCTACTTTAAAGTTTGTGTTGTGTGCTGCTAAGTAAGCCTGTTAAGCTATCTGACTTGTCATTGATGACACTTCATTAATCAATCTGACCTTGGCTCCATTCTTGGAGCTCAACACCACATTTTCAAACGATCTGGATATGGGGTGGGATACATGATCTGCTAGGGGTGGGAAAAATAATCGATTCTTAGATTAATCTCAATTCAGACGTGGATGATTCTGAATCAATTCACAAATGTCAAAAATCGATTTTCTACATGTTAATTGACAACGTAATGTTAACGGAAAGCAAGAGGCGGAACTCAGAAGTGCGGAAGTGCAGCGCCCGGACAGTCGGCGGCGTGCACACAACAAAAAACATGGATGTGTTGTGAATGTCTGTACTCACAAACAACTCATGGGTGGAACGTCTGAGGCATTTGTTCACGCCGAGCGGCTCGAGAGCAGCGCGGAGACCGCTGTTGGCTGTTACCTGTTACCTGTTACCTGTTGCGTTGAGTGCGCAGCGTCCAGGCTAACTTGTGATACCTGTAACTATTTCTGTCATTTCGCACTGCGTTCAAATGGTTACTTAAAGCCATCGTTCCCAGCCGCATACATCGTTATTAAGCTGAATCCAAGTCGATGTGAAAACTGTACACTGTCATACTGCCCGCACAGTATGTTGAAATCCAGCCCGAACTCAGCGTGAGGTCAGTCAGCTGTGGCAAAGTGTGAGACGTCCAGATCAACCTGTGATACAAACACCTGTATCGACTGTCGACCAGCTGCAGCTGTATTAATGTACTACATGTATGCTGCTACAGGAACACTTTTCTTTTACCTTTAGCAAATGTAACCTTCATGTTGACTTGCCACAATTAAATATATATTAATATATTTATAATTAATATATTAATATAATATTAATATATTAAATATGTTGGAAGTAAATTAAGTATGGATCATTACAAATACTTTGCTTTGAAAGTGCCAAGTAGTCACACAGTGAGAAAAAAGTAGGAAGTGATTAGCAAACTCACATTTAATTATTATTAATTTTCAAATCATGCATTGAAATGTACATAAAAAAATTTTGCATCGAGATGCATCGAGAATCGGTTTAGAATCGAATCGTTGACCTCTGAATCTGAATCTGAATCGAATCGAATCGTGAGGTGCCAAGAGATTCCCACCCCTATGATCTGCCATTATCAGAGTTATATAATTTTTGTGTAATGACCTCAGGCAGTTTGAAGAATGTAGCTGAATGTGATACTGACCAACAAAGCAACAGAAAAAGAATGAATGAAGGGGTTTTGTGTTTTATTAGAGAGATTAACGTGGGTGTTCTGGGCATACTAAGCTGTTTCCCTTCTCAAAGTTAGCGACTACAGACTGCATGGCACACCCTCACCTCCCACTGTGGCACGGTTGGTGTCACCAAAATATTAAACCAGCCCAGCCCAGCAAAGAACGCCACAGGAAATGCCACTTTGCCGGTGCAGCACTGTGCTTCTTACCATGCACCTGCATCAACATAGCACAAATTTCAAAAAACCAATCGCTGACTTTTGGTTGCCACAAAGGCAGAAGCAGTTGCAGGGAGCAATTACCGTCGAAGAAATCTGCAGATTTATAACCTACACACAGAAAGTTATGTTTTTGGTCCCATTTGTTTATCTGTCTGTTTTAACAGCTTCAAAATTGATGTGTCTCTGCCCCCCCATCATTCGCTTCATGTTTTCAAGAGATAACTTTGTATGTCGCAATAAGTTTTGTTTGTAGTTAGCACGTACATTACATCAGTGGTGGCACTCAGAAACAGTGGGGGGGTGCAAAATCGCTCAAAATAACAATCTCTACATAACTTTGCTTCAAATACACAATGGTAATCATACCATACCAGGTATTGCATACCTCCACCATAGCCCAACACTTCCTTTCATTCAATCAAGCCTAATCCAATATCACACTCAGTCCTGTATCTCTCCAAGTTTTAAACCACCCATAAATGTTTGACCAAAATTCACGAAAATATTGAAAAACGTGCAACATTGTGCAATTAGTAATCCTACAGATAAACCAACCAACCAACAAACAGACACGGGTGATAACATAACCAGCTTGGCAGGGGTCCTTAAAACCCTCAAATTTGATCAATACGGAGAGCTCACACTTTCCACTTTTGTTAACATTGGGAGTTTTAATGTTAATCCTCATGGGTAACAGACCCATGTTGTTGGTCAAACACAGGAAACATGGTTTCCTCAGAATCAGTACACTTCAACATTATAACATTGCCACAGTTTGTGAATGCTTAAACTAAAGTAAGATATACTATGCTCATTTTCAGGTTCATAATTTTATTTTATCACTAGCTGAACAAGTTTACATGCTTTGATGCTAGAAAAAAAAAAACCCACATCACGTTTCCCATACTGTCCAGGACTGCAGAACTGAAGTCCCCTCTGTTTTAGCTCCTGTCTCTTTAAGGCCCCCCTCCTGATTACCCAATCTGCTCTGATTGGTCAACTCACACACACACTTGACAAGGCACCACTAGCTAGATTGTAATCAATCCTTACATGCCAAACTAGCGGCTGGGCAGAAGTTATGCAAATTTGTGACATAGTGTGATGTCACAAAGTCACGGAACAAAAGGGGGGACTACTAACTATGCTTCTGCTGGTGCAGACTTTTTTAACTTTTAAGATCTTTTACATGCACAAGAACATACAGTACATAACATACTGAAAGAGAAAACAAAAAAAAGCACATTAGGTCTTACTTGAAATACAAACATATGACAGAACTGATTAGATTTTACTCACATGCAAATTTGAACTGTCTGCAAATTTGACCAGAGATATTAAGTAACAATGTTCAAACTTTATGCCTAACAAAAGAGAGAGAGGTGAAGTCTGTATGGTTGTGAATGGTGAGAAACAAATAATTTTACGATCCTGTTTAAATTGCGCCACTATTGGCCTTGGCAGCTGTCTGTGCTTGACAAACACCCCCCTAGTTTCTTTACTTGACTGACAGAAACCTTTAAACCTGTGCTGATTTTTATTCAGCCTTCTCAACAATATTCTCCTGCTGTTACTGTGGGTGTGCAGCAGCCATAACAGCATTCTCTCTGGCATTCATAAATGCTGACCGCCAGAAAGGAATATTTGAGTATCTGTTACAATCAATAACCCAGATTATAACTTCTGTAAATTCTAGAAGTTTACTGCAGGATAAAGTCTTTACTGGAATAACCTGAGAACAAGCAACCAAAGGTAAACTGCTTTTATTTACTTTTCACTCACTCACTCACTCATTCATTCGGTGCTTAAAGACGATTAAAACCATCGCATTCCACCCTTTAACATTACACCTCTCTTCACAGAGCAGATAAAGCACAGGTGTAACTAATCCTGTCATTGACAGCTACCTTATACAACACAAGCACCTCATATGTAAGCATTCATTCAGAGTTTTTATCAACACTTGGTGGACGGCTGTCTTGGCATGCTGCCAGCCGATCTTCTTCTCCGTCTTTTCAATTATCCAGTAAAAACTTTGTAATACACTTAACTCTATGCCTGCACACACACACACACACACACACACACACCTACACACAACAGCACATAGACTAGCAGGGTGTAATCTGTTCAGGACACAATAGACCTCTGATCTCATCACCGCTTGTTTGTTCAGATTCTCAAGAGGATTTTGTGCGTATGTGTGTGTGTGAGTGAGTGGTTGGAAAGGTCACATCAGTGACTCATTGATTTCCTCTCACACCTCCAGCACTAAAGCAGAGAGTCTGTTTGGACTGATTAAAGGCTTTGCTTTGTTCCTGATGATTTGTAGAGTCTCATAATTTTCTTGGCCTTTGCTTTCAATCTTTTCCCTTTTTCCGAACGTCAATCAATAGTCAGAGGACTGCTTAAGACCTGCGCACACGTTCAATAAAGCTGATTGTAAAGGCTGATACCGACCTTTTCACATGGGGTTCTATTTTAGAAAGTCAGTGATAGATGACGAAGCATGACGAAACAATAAGATAATTGGGATCGCACATATGTCAAGGACATTTTTACTGACTTTACTTTTACTTTGGGCAACCCTGATCTCAGTGTCTTCTGGGAGTTTGTGAAGTCTGTTATTCAGACAAGCATAGAGTTGAGATGCTTGTTTGCTCCACACAGTCAAAAAGTCGGGAGGACACTGGATGTTTTCATGTTCTGCTCTACGCTGGTTGTCTGTCACTGCTATCGTGCTCTCTGTCTTTTTGCTTTTCAGGAGATAATATATCACTCTGGGATGTAAACAGGAAGTGGAATAGTGCCATGGCTTAAGTGAGTTACACTGTCAGTTACAACCGAAGCCCATTTTTTCCTCTATATCTGTTAACATATTAGCTAATGGGCACAAGAGCTGCACAATATATCATTTCAACATGAATACATAACACTGTGCAGCCTAATTGGCACCATTGCAAGTCGGTGGAGCGAGCTGTTAGCGGTTCCTGTTTGTATTGTGTTCATTGCTGTTGTATACATGGGAGGATATGAAAATTCCATGTCACATTCAATTCATGATCTTAATCAAATAATCACCGAAACACGCTTCAAACTCTTAAAATGGCACTTAAACATACTAGAATCACTTTGCCTTTGCGTGTTAAGACACGCTCATTGTATTGCATCACTGATATGGGACACGCATCCTCTTCAGTGAGCATCATTTTTTGTGAGAATAAGCAATCTGGTCATCTCCCTGTCATCAGAGTTAATTTCGTTATCTTAAACTATAACGAAGAATGTTCGTCAGCGAGATGATGACGAAATGTACGGGCTATTGGACATTTAAAATGCATGATATTTTTTCCCCTATTGTGCATCTGGTTTGTCTGTTAAAATGTTATGTTTCCCTATTCTCAATCCTGAACACAGATCTGTGATGGCGCCTGTCCTGTGCAGAGGGCTGGGCCATACTGGCCAAACGAACAGGCCAAACTTGAATTTGTAAAGTAGTCTACAGTTGTGCCTTGGCCACCTCATGCAGTATCTTTGCCTCACATCTCTCCCTCCCTTCAACTCCCCCAAGACGACTTTGAAAACCTCATATCCTCCTCTAAATTGCCATAGTTGACCAAAACCCATATTCATTTACTTCTGTGAGTCTAGTTTAATTTGCTATTGTCTGCCCACCCTTTTGTCTTTTATATCCCTGTCACACGCTGACAGCTCTATCCGCTTTCAAAAGGAAATCAGGAGATGAAGGAAGGATGGAGCGAGGAGTGCGAGGGCTGAACAGACACGATTACACAGAATTGGGAACCGGAAGATACACTCACTGAAAGAAAGGTAGGAGGATGGACAGTGAGGGACAAACGGCAACAATTAATGAGAGCTGGGAGAGGTTGAAGGGGAAAACGAGGGAGGAGTTGGAGAATACATAGAATGGAAGTCGAGGAGAAAGAACAAGAGAAGGGGGAGGATGGGTGGTTGGGGTTACCAAATGCCCACTCAGTCATCCCACAGGCAGCTCAGCTTTGTTACAGCAAGGCTGCCAAATGTGGCTCAGCCAGGGAGTCCTGCCACACGAGCACCGAGGCCGGTTTAACAAGGCTCGGTGCAGGGGGATGGAGGGAGTGAGGGAGGGAGGGAGAGAAATAATGGCAGATGGGAGAAAGGAAGGAAAGAAAAGAATAGAATGAAAGGATTTTGTGTGACTGAGACAGAATAAAACGGGGAAGAATAGTACTTCAGGGCTCCCAAAATAAAAGCAATAGTTCACTCGAAAAGTTATTGCATAATAAAATATCTGTGTTACACTTCAAAAGAAACTTTGGTTGCTTCTTTGCAGAGTTCATACATTCATATATTTGGAGTCTATTGAATCCAAAAAATGAGGCCCCGCATGATAAAAGACTGCGGCGCCCAGACCCAACCATCCTTCCCTCTTTTATCCTTAAAGAAAGGATGTTTATTCCTACATTTCGTGAATAAAATCATGTTTTATTCTTACAATTCTGTATCTAAAGGCTTTCATTTCAGCTCCGTGCTCTTGCCATTTTAGAGCGTACAAAAATTCCAATTGAATGAGCCCAAAAGAGGGGGGGATTGATCCCAACCCAGCGGTGGGCAGAAAGCGTCAGGTGAGGAAAACGTCTTCAAAGGACGTCTTAACTCTCAGCCTTTGATCCAAATCCAGACGACCAAGACGGCAAACAAAGAGACTTCAATCCCCTCTGCTCTGCTCTCCTCCCTCCCTCCCTTTCTTCCGTGGGCCACCAAAGGAACCTCCGCTGAATCCTTTTTACTTCTCGCTGCACCGTTTCCACCACATCACACATACACATCACACACTCATGCACCATGTTAACTCGTTTAGCGTTGAGTTATGATCGTTACTGAAAACTCCAGGGGCCATGTTGTCTCATGTAAAGTCATTTTATTGCGATGTCATATTTTAAAGGCCTCATTTTGTAGACCAAGTGTCCACATACAGTAGATACAATTGAGTTATCAGACTAAAGAAAAAGTAAATCAAATAGAGCCTCTCCCTTTGATCCCTGCAATTTCAAAAAAATTCTGTACACCAGATTTGAAGCAAAAAGAACCTGGCAGTTAGGTAAGCTTAGACTGAAAGTATTTACCTACAAGACAAGACAGTGGTTTCAGTCTTCTTAGCTTATCCTGCTAAGAAGCCAAAGAACCCTATTTTCCAACATGCCTAAGTCTATTCATTTGACGGTGTTATTGATGACATTCAGTCACTAAATCCGGTATGCAGTACAGTATGCTGGGTTCATACTGTAGAACTCCGCCATTCAGATTTTTTTTTTTTTTTCCACAAACTGGAAACTAACAAGACAGTTGATGCAGACGAAACACATACACCACGTGATACCAACAGGGTTATGCTATTGGCTGACAAAAAATGTTAGAAGCTGGAACCAACAGTCAGAATTCTTACACAGAGATATACAAAACAATCGTTTTGGGCCTGACAACATTTTAAAATCATTAATGCACAATCGTTATAGTGTTTTTAAGGAACAGAAATCTATACCCTAAAACAAGCTCTGTAGATGTAATCGAAAAAAAAATCTTTCTTTTAATAAACAGGATGTGTGTCAACTTATATATGCAGACAGCTTGGTTCTGTTTTCTTCTTTATGCTAGTAGAAAGTGTGTATATAGTGGTTTTCTAGTGGGTTGGCTAGAAATCTGATATGTAAAAGATGTGGAGGTAGCCTTTTCTTAATGAAAGCCCGGAGGCATTGCAAGAATAAATACTAGTAATGACCATTTTTGTGGACCATGGATATGTTGAAACTTTACACTTGTGTATGTCACAACTTTCAGTTTCTTTAGGTTCAATTTGCAATTGTATGTAGTGACACGCTGTGTTTAGGGACTAGTTAGGTTTAGGCACAGCAACCCTTTGGTTAGGGTTAGGAGAAGAACATTAAAAGACCGATTTTGTCACCACAAATGCAGCTGGAAATTGTCCCAAGGTCTCTTCACTAGATTCCTTCATTTTAATGTATATACTACATTACAATATTACTGTCTGTATAGAGTACTATATTGCTTATTACACTACTTTATCATATCAGTCCATTAACATGTCTCACTAACTTTACGTTAACTACACATATTGTATAAATATCATGTCAAACAAATGACTTGTGCAAATTTGAACATTGGTTTGTTGAAACGTTAACTGCTAGCATCTTATTCTGGCGACTGGGCTGCAAATATCTCGACCCCATTTTACACATGATGCAATAAATGAAAGAGACACATCTCAACAATGTGGGATGATATGCTCAGGGTAAAATGTAGATTTTACATGCTCTGAAGCATTTCAGGGATTACTGCAGCACCTATGTCCTGCATAGTATAAGACCAATATAATGACACTATGAGGATGTTAGTTTGTGTGTCAAGATTTGATACAGGACAATATTTAGCTTATACATGTCGAATAAATACGAGACCCTACCCATACAACCCTCCCATAACCTACATGTTAGAATTGAGAGTATACAGAGGCGTACGTACAACTTAAAGGACTAAAGCCTCTCTTTGTCTGAAGTGAAATACACTGCAAGTTCAGACAGAAAAACAGACTTTATATTTCTTTCTTTTTCTTTCACTCCATGTTCAAGTCCACCACTCTAAGCAGTGAAGAGGATGAGTTTTATCTTCCAGCGCCATACAGAGATTTAATTAAGACATTTTTAGAACAACCAGCCACCCATCTACAACCCTGCAGCCAACACACACTGAGATACTGAGTGACTATGGAAGAAGACAACATTCTAACGCCTCTGACTTCTGTGCAATCATTCGTTTTAAACACAATTATATCCAATCACACGACTGTCCGTGTCATAAAGGTGTATTTGTTTAATGTGTCGGACGAGTTCAAGAGCACAAATTAGTGATGTTTCATTGCAAGGGTGAAAGAATACTGGTTACATACTATATGTCATTATCACGTGTGTACACTTAGGGAGAGGCAGGATGTAGGCACCTGACAGTGACAACACACTTTGTTTCTGCAATTTACACAGCTCTTCTCAGTTGTTAGTTTAATTGAAGAAATACAACGGATTTGGTTTTCCAAGACAAACACTGAATATTTAGAGCACATCCTGGCTTCCTTGTTGTGTCCTACAGCAAAAACACTTTCCTTTATTTTTCCTTCCTTTCCTGTCACTCCGACAGAGCGCCCGCTCTTTATTCGCCTCCTCTCTGTCTCCCTCGGCGTGCGGCACTCTGGGGCTTGTTAGCAGCGGAGTCAGTGATTAAAGACTGCAGGTAATTAGATACACATGACACCATTCTGACTGACTGGCTGACTGACGAGCTGCAGCGACTACCAGCAGCCGAGCCCAGTGTTGTACTGCTGGCAGTCAAAATTCTTCCCCCAATGACACCAGATGGAGACTTAATGTCGCCATCTATAATGTAAATCTGTGCACGACATCTGAGTTTCTGCTGTTTTTAAAATGAAATGTTACTCTCACCAGAGGCTTTGGATATTCAGGCATGTTATGTAATAAAGCAAGCACGTAACTATAGTAGCAGTGTTCAACAGTCCATGATCAGTGCAATGGACCAGTCATGTTTGACATCTAAGTTTGCCCAGGAATATGTCTGCATGCAATTTTAACACAAACATGTTTTTCATATTAAACAATCATACTGATCATATCAAATGTTTTATATCAGTCCTGAAAAAACCAAACACAGTTCGGTTGGAGGAGGCATGTGGACAACTCTGTTTGAGGTTGTTAGCCGAGCAAGTTGATTATTCTAATCACAGGTGCTGATGACTGATTGTGTGATTAGCTCTGAGGTTGTTTCAGTACAGTTTTAGGTGAATTAATGACTTTTTAAGGCTTTTTCTCCTCTGTGGGATGAATTTATTAGTCTAGAGCTGCTACAATGTTTGAATCAGAGGGAGTTCTTTAGACAGCTGGGCTTACACATTGATCTTTCACATCTACTGTACCACGGTTAGTCTGATTCATGCTTCCTCCCTGTTCTAATGGTCCATCTGCATATTTTCTGGGCTACTAGCTTAACATGTGAAGGCTACAGTATGAGTGGCAGATGAACTGGCTTATGCTAACTGAATTCTGATATGAAGCCCAGCTGTCTTAAAACCTACGCCCAGCCTGGTCTGACTGCATGGAGTGTCAGCCAATTAAACACTCCCTTAACAATCCAATCAATTGATACCACTCACTTACAGTACAGTAGATGCCGTAGGTTTGTTTACCTAGAACCGCTAGCCTAAGGTATCCTAACTAAATCTGAATGCTAGCACCTTTAAAGATCACTAATTTATTTAAGGTGATTTTGTAACCTTTGTTTTTCATACAGCTAAGGATAACTTGACAGATGAAGTATGAGAGCTTTCAACCTTCCAGTCCCCAAAATGTAAAACTTTGCTTTAATGCTCAACTTAACAGGAGTCAAAGGAAGTCCACCTTTAAGATTCAATTTTAAAGATATTGTTTGGACAATTTGGAAACACGCGTTACTGTTTTTTATTTACCCAGGGTTAGTCCATGCTAACCTGATGAGCCGGATGGTTTGTTTTACAGAACAATCAGAACAAGCAATGCAGGAAACTTTTAAGAAAAAAGGGCAGGGCCTCTCAAAAAATACTTGGCAGGTGATTGGAGAAACCAGCAACAAATAACACCAAACTCAGCCCATTATAGACGGCAATACATCACTAGGGAGTTCAACTATTCAGTAGCAGTAGACGACTGCCATTAAAGCCAGATGGTAAATCAAGCTCTCGCTGAAGCCAGTCAGGATAGAGTGAGAACATTTTTTCCATCAGAAAAGCCTTCAGTCCCTTCTTTGCTCTTCTGTTAATGAAATATAGCCTACTCCCTAGTTTTGATGTAGCTGCTGCTATAGCAGCAGCTCTGCTAACCTCTTAAGGAGCCACCATTGTTGTTTTCAAACCAAGGATCACTTCTGTCACTGGTCGTCAAACCCAAAGCAAGCCTCTAGCAGCCACAAAGTCCAAAAAGGAAGCTGATTTGTTCAACTAATGTGTGTTTGACCACAAGCGTGTTGCTCATGGCCTGACAGGATGGATTTCCGAGAACACTTGATCACTTGATCTTGCAAATCCAGCTGTCTCGCAAGGTTAGATGAGAAGGTTGCTCATGTCTCTGCATTTTACAGAGCTAGAGCCAGGACTGCATTAGCTGAGCTTAGTGTAAACAATACTGCAAGTAGGGGGAAACACCTAGTCTGGCTCGGTTGAAAGTTCAAAACACACCTAGCAGCCCCTCCAAAACTCACAGATTAACATACTCTGTATCTGAATTGGAAATGTAAGTACAGGGAGTTGTAGTGGTATGAGGGTTGCACTAGTATAAGATGACCGTGACTGCATTTTAAACTTAGACTGAGCCAAGCTAGCTGTTTCATCTTCTTCCAGCCTCACGCTTAAGCTAAACTAAGCCAAGCTAAGCTACCTGGCTTCTGGCTGTAGCCTCACATTTAGCGCACAGACATGAGAATGTTATCGGTCTTCTCATCTTATTCTCGGCAGGAAATATTTCCCTTGTGTCGAACGGTTCCTCTGAACTTCAGAAGGGCTGAGACATTGACCTTAAAAACTTGGAGCACAGGTTTGGGAAACAGATAGTTAGCAGAGATGTAATCCAGCCTCTGCTTAAAACCTGTGCCCCAGTGAATCGGCTAGCTCCTGTTGAATAAACCATGAAGTTAATGCTCCAGTATGGGCCATCATGCTGTCTGTCTGCGCTGTCTGATCTCTCTCTTCCTCATGTCTGCGACTTGTCAGTTTGTCTTTCTCATCTGATTTGTGTTGCTTTTCTCCTTTTCTCTCCGTCCCATTCTTTCTGTTGACAGCGAGACAAGGAAGTCTTCATCCGAATCTTTGTCATCATCCTCATTCACCCTCTACATTCATATTCTTTATCAACGCGAAACTCTCGCCAAAATGCAACCTAGACTTTTTTGTGAATGTACCCGAGTCAAACCTTCGTGTAAATGTACAATTACGACGAAAGAGGCACTTTTAAGATTTACCGTATTTTCGTTTTCGGGTCAAACTCATTTTCAATGGGAGTGCTTGGGGCACTTTTACGATAGCATCAAAATTGCTATTTTTAAAACACTAAGAAGGCTTGACACAACATGAAACTTTGCTCGTAGTATCACCAGGGTCTCTACACATGAACATGAGCATTGAGAACATTTTTTGTGTACACAGAGTTTACTAAAAAGAAGGTTTTTGAAGAACTCACCTTAGCAGTAGCTTGTTCCGCCCGCTGGTGTCCTGCCAGCTAGAAGTCGATCTCAGAATGCGACTTAACATGAGGGTGAGTTAAGGTGGACCGCTACTGTCTTCCAACAACAACTATCCACGCCATAGCTCACTTGACTTTTCCGGCTTTTGATTTCAGTATTGTCTCTTATATGAGGCTCCTTTTTTAACTTCAAGGTCAATATTGTTTTTCGCTAACGACAAAACAATGAATTATCTATGCATTTTTATGGAACTAAGCTTTAGGAGCGATCCACCTTAACTGTCCTCCAGGTTACGTCACATTCGAAGATCGACACTTCTCACTGGCAAGGACGATGGCTAGTGGACCAAGCATCTGCTAATGTGAGTAGTTAAAAAACTTTCTTTTAAGTAAACTCTGTGTACACAAACAATGTTCTCATTGCTCGTGTTCATGTGTAGAGACCCTGGTGATACTTTGAGCAGTTTCATATTTCATGTTGTGTCAAGTCTTCTTAGTGTTTTAAAAATAGCGATTTTGATGCTGTCGTAAAAGTGCCCCAAGCACTCCCATTGAAAATGGGTTTGACCCAAAAACGAAAATAAGGTAAATCTTAAAGTGCCTCTTTCGTCGTAATTATGCTTTTACGTGAAGGTTTGACTCATATACATTCACACAAAAAGCCTCGGTTGCATTTTGGTGAGAGTTTTGTTTTAAGTCTCAAGATATGACAGAAGCCTGTTATTGGTTTGGCCAGTAGAACGAATATAAATTGGGCAGAGAAATCAATAGCACATTCCAGCATCTTGACACCAGACTGACAGGTGATCTGTCGAGTGCGCGCCGAAGAACACTCGGGCGCCAGATATCCAGAGCAAATCCAAAGGAAATGAGGGAGTCACTTTCATTAGTGTAAAAGTGAAGAGTTGTGTTTGGCCACACTGAACAGAAGCAGCTGCACCCTCTGGTCTGCTTTTAACTGTTAGGTTGTAATTCTGTCTGGTCTTGACAGGATGGGTAAACAAGCCTCCCAGAACTCTGTCTGTATGTCAAACATTGGGGCAATAATTAGCAGATGGCTGATGAGTCACGAGGCAAGAAGCAAAAAAAAATATATAAACGCCAACTGATGAGAAACTCAGATACAAAAAACCCTGGTTGTGACAGTGCTGTCAGAGTCGAAAGTTTCTCGAAAATGTTGTTTTTTGGCTAATTAGATCAGGTTTGCATGTCGCAATTAAACACTCCTTTGTTCACTCTTTGACTCACTATATAACAGATAACAGATAGTCAAGTACCAGAAGTAAACAAACCACCATCACTGCTGTAGCTTCCTACCACAACACACACCTCTGACAAAAAGCTGTTCTAAGAAGTGCACAATTTTCTACCTTTACCTTTCAACCTCTTCTGACAAATTGTGAAGGGCATCTGGAAGAACATGTGCAGTTCTCAGCAGCTCAAACTGTAGAGGAAAACTAAAATTCATTTAATGTGAGGACCAAGATGTGCAGCAGAATTGGATCAAGGTTATTATCATTTGAATTTCTTTGCAATGATTAAATGGAACTCTTGACTGATTGTGCTAGCTAGCTAGCACAGTAGTACACAGTACAGATTGTCCAGTTTTTTCTCTATTTCCACATCATCTATCCAGGCTCTTGTTGTAACCAGATTCTATCAGTTTGAATAACTAGCCTGTTCTCACTCCCACTGTGTTGATCACAGCAGTCTGGTCAGTGGCTATAGATTTCTAAGTATGATTTTGTGGTTACCCCTCTAGTACAGTAGTATAGAGAACAATACAACTCTGAGTCTGGTCGGTTGAATGGGTCACACAAAGGATTTGTGTCCCGTGTGTGACAAAACTGATTTGTTATGTTACGTCAGTAGGTAACTCAGGTATAACTGTAAGGTAAGTCACATAAGTGACATGACTGAACTTATGGAGTGACATTTCTTATTCCAACCCAAAAGCATTATCTTTTCCGTAACATAACCAAAAAGATTTTAAACCTAAACCTAACCAAATTGTGACCGATTCATAACATTTCAGAACAGAGCGTGTCCTGAGCCAACAGAGTGCAGGACGACAGCTGAACGAGGAGAGGTGGACTCTGTGTTTAATTTCGATGCTTAGGGCTCACACACAGTCAAAGTTGATGGACGGTGATTAACTGATGTCCAACTTTTGATATGAAGATCCTGACCACGTTATCATCTCCAACCTGCTCACATACACCCTGACGCAGATTGAAAAGATGCACTACATGTTGATGTATATTTTTATATAAATAACTTTGTTTCTTTGTGCAACCCTGTTTTGTGTAATGACTGATAGATGACCTTGTACATTGTATATTTCCCCTTTAATGTCGCAAATTAATGGTGCAAATTAAATGATTTTGAATTTTTCTTTTCAATTCAATTCGGCAGCCAAGTTACTCTCACGTAACATTTCTCTTGCAAAGACAAAGTTCCCGACAGCAGCGGCTCCGTGAACTGTGTTATACTCGAGGTGCTGCTGCGAGTGCAAACAGTAAACTAAGTGCTGTCAAATGATGCAACTATTTCAGAGAGTTATTGGCTGCTGAAACCCTTCACCAGCTGCATAACAATTGCTGTGACTCAGTCGCGATGATCACAAAATCACACACAGAATGCACACATACATGCACGCACACCTGCACAAACACACACACAAGCTCCGGCACACGATATGCATAAATTTCCCGCATACAGAAAAACTGCTCAGCGATGCATACAGATTGTATTTGAAGTAGATGCATAATGCACACACTAATGCACATGCAGACAAACACACACACACACTCTTCCTGGTTTGCTGTTTCAGCAGCTGGGGGGCAGGAAGGCCGACTCTAAAATCTGTGCCGTGAATGTAAAGACAGAATTCAGCCAATTAAACCTCAATTACTGCCCGTTGTCAGATACACAATTCCCTCTTATTCCCTCACTCCCCTTCCTCTCTTTGCCCTGCTCCTCTCCTTCTTTGTCTCTGTCCTCCTCTCCCTTTTGGACTTTGCCACCTCCTGTCTCTCCTCCTGTCAACCATCTCCCTCCCTGCACCTTCTTCTCATTTCAACAATTCTCTCCCCTTCTCCGTTAGCATCTCCTTTCTCCCTCTCTCTCATTAAAACAGTTCCCCGGTCTTCTCCCTGGAGAGAGGAGGAGGATAAAAATAGCTCTGCTTCAGCTTGGGCTCACTGGTGCTTTCTTTCCAGTCTGTTTTCCATACATCAAATAACCACATTTCTTCATAACCGTCATTTCTTCCTCTACTCACTTTGTTCCTCGCTGACTCTCAGTCTCTCTTTTTCGCTCGCTCTGTAGCCCCTCACCCAGCCACACTTGTATCTGACTCTTTGAAGGCAATTTTGCAGCTGTGCGTTTGGAGCAGTGATGGGAGTCGTTGAAACACCCCAAGAGACTGTTATCATGAAGTTGCACACAATGCCACAGCTTGTTTGAGCAGCTTTATCGTTGGCACAACTGGTCCATGTTTGGGATAATATCAGCATGAACAGAAAGTGGGAATTTTGTTCTGTATCTGTGCAGCTGGTAATCACAGTGGAAGCATCAAAACAGTTGACAGCTGATTCCACAGTCTGTTGTAAGGAAAAGAAAGAACGACCCCAGGCAAGATGAGAAAGTCTGACAGCAAGGATGTCAACAGTTAAATCATCTGGAAAAATAGTTTATGTTCGCTGCTCGACAACGGCTGATAAATGGATTTTGTGCCGTGCGCACACAGCCATTGCGCTAACAACTAATAAAACGACGGTCAGACAGATGACTAAACAGTGACTGAATGAGCCACCATAATAGTGAACATTAAAGTGAACAGACATCTTCTCTGCAGAGATACATTTGGGGAGCATACTGTAGCTTTGCTGGAGAGGAGGCAAAGAAGAAATGCTCTAGGGTAGCAGAGAAACCCCCTCAACAAACACACACATACACACACACTGGAAGAGTAAATGGCCATCTGGCCACGATGAAAGCAAAGCTTTTAATGTTGTTCCCTCATTAGTTAAATTATTTTCTGTCAACGACACAGTGATCGGATAAAAGAGGCGAGGAGGGAGGGGATGAGAGAGAGGAAAGATGGGTAGAGCGGGAAGAGATGTAAAAAGAGATGTGGAGAAGATGATAAAGAGAGAAAAAGTAGCAGTACATGAGTTGCCAAAGGGTATAAACAACCTGCTCACTGGCACAGCTACACAGCAATATAAACTTTCCCCTTTAAAAACGCTTTAATGTCCCAACATGCTAAAAATACAGCATAGTGCAGCAGCGGCAGCTCAGGCAGCACACAGACTGAGCTTGACGCTCTGGTTTCCTGCGATACAAAAACCTTCACAGACAGTTAATCTAATGTTTGTGTTGAAACCCAATCATATGGCTGATAGCCTGCCCAATGAGGCCAACATAATTGAGAAACAGGTTGTTAGTTACATTAACTTCTTGTGTTTTTTTGTTAACATTTGGTGCAAAACTCCAGATGCAGACTGTATGAAAACAGCATATCCTTTAGAAATCATACATTTCAATCATAAACCTCTCTCAAAGCAGAATGTCTTTGCTAGAAAAAGCACAGATTTCATCATCTGAGTGGAATGCAGACATTATTAATGTAATTGGTGTCACCTGTTGTGTCCCCATAGGAAAGATGTATAAAAATGTTTAGCGATTGTCATTTGGATCTAGCTCATCACTATAGAAATAGAGTGTCCCCTTTTTTAAATCAGTGTTGAATGAAGCTCAGAATTTCAAAAATGAAAATGTTCAAAATGGCCTTTTCTTATGTTCAATGTTGAGAAACCCCTCCATGTCAGAGGTAGGTATGACATTGCACATATATCTGCCTTCTGTAATTGCTAATGTTCAACAAATACATCATACAAACTAACATTTTTGGGTGAGTTTTCTCTTCAGGTCTGCAGAGAGTAATTAAGATAGCCAATGAAAGCACTCACCATCTTTGTCAGCTCTTCTGAATATCTGCGATCATGGAAGAAAAAAAGAGAGAGTGCAGTTAGTATCATTGAGGGGATCTGCAGTGAGCTGCAGGAGGTATCAACAGAGAGAATGAACGATCATATAAATGCAGTCTCAACACCAAATAAGTTCTAACCCTGTGTTTGGAAATGTTCAATTAGGAGTAACATGGGGTGGACACAATAAAATAACAAATTATAACAAATGAAGCCAATTAAGTTGATTTAACACTTTTCACATAAGTTGGAATTTATATACAACACTAGTTATCCACGATTCACAAAAATTGTGTTTACTGGAGGGCTATGGTATTTCATTTATTTTCATTATTTGGTGCAGGCGTTCATGTTAATGTGGCCATGTGCTATAATATGCCAATTCTATATCTATTTAAGTCGTTGTTCTTCAAAAGATGTTGTATCAATCTAGAACAGTAGTTGTCATTCAACTTAATGTGTGTATGTACAACTTGGTATCATCTGCATATATGGAAAACATGTCTGTCTGGAGTTTATACGATTTTGAAGAGATTGAAAGTGAGGATCAATATATCAGCCAGCGTAAGTTTATCACAGATGGAAACTGCTAGACAGAAAAAGCACAAACATTCAAGTTTGAGGTGTTTTTAGAAACAGTGACGCTAGTACGTCGTTTGCTGACCATAGAGCACTGACAAGTGTTTCTCACACTGTAAGTATTTTTATCTTTTGAATAGGGCCGGGACTCGATTAAAAAAATTGATCGAATTAATCAGAGGCTTTGTAATTAATTAATCGAAATTAATCGCATTTTAATCGCATATAAATATTTGACCTGAGAAGTGAGAAGCAATTTTTTTCACATGGATTTTAGTATACCATTGAATAATGACTGAATACATAAGCTTAAGCAACAAAACATTGTTTATTTATTTTTTCAAGACCAACAGACCAGTGCAATTTTTGCCATAAAGTGTAGCAATAGCTTATTTAGGAATACATTTCAGAGATTCAGGTAGCCTATAGGTAGGTAGACCTTCTGTAAACTATAACACTTTGTTTTTTAAGTAAAACACAATACTTTCAAGTACATTCAGAACATTGGAAACCCTGACTATTAGAAAACATCTATCTTCAGTGGCCATAACAGACTTTACCAACAGCTGATCTAAACAAATCAATTTCAGTCCAACTCTCTGTAAATAACCTTGGCCAAAACAATAAACAGTTCAACATAAAGTGCCAGTTGCAACAACAACATAATAAATAGTTGCTTAGCATTTAAGTGATATCTGAGGCTTGATATGCTGCGGTGATACGCAAACTCCTCGCATAATTTGCACACAACCGTGCTCTTGTCTACGCTGCCATCCGTCCGCTTTTTAAAACAAAATTTCCCATCCACGGGGCCAACCAAAGCGGTCTCATCTACTTCTTCATTTATTGTTGTTGTCTGAAGTCATGAACGCTATGCATGAACGTTAGCAGGTGCTCCAGTATAATCGGTACCCCTGAAACTCATCCAGTGAGAAACGTTCCGCGGTGCAAAAATTAGTGCGATTAAAATGCGTATTTTTAACACGTTATTTTTTGTGTAATTAATTAATCGTAATTAACGCGTTAAAGTCCCGGCCCTACTTTTGAATAATGCTTAGGCAAAGCATATGGATATATACATTCATGGAATAAAGAACACTGCTCACTTTATCAAAGAATACTCTAAAATGCACTTCTGTAAATGGAGTTAGGATGTGCAGTTTAAGAAATGGATCAAAATTGGCCTTTTTGACCGAAGTGACATCACTTGAGGTGATTTATTAGATTTCAATCAGCTCCTTCTGAAGTCACAAAAGGCTTAACATAACTGTAGTTCCCCTTTAAACTTTTAAATGTATTTCAATCAATTTTGAAATCCAATATCTGTCTATAAATGACAGATATTAAACATGTCTTTCCCTTAAGTAATATCACAAATAATCCTAAGAAACAGACAGAAACAGTAAAGTAACTTAGTTACTTATGTTTCATGTCTTGTAGAACGCATCAGTTCTGAATGAAACTATTCTCATGTGTTTTTCTACAAAACTGTAACATTTTTTCCAGTCAGTGGACTGGAAAAGCGCGGTAGAAATGCAAGTCCATTTACCAACATTTCAGAATGTGCAGAACCAACAGTCTGATGTTATAACTTCTGTTTTGTATCATGGAAATATCTACTGAAGTTAGCGTGCTAACCAGCCAGCTCTGTCCCCAGGTCCAAATATCCTCTTGTAGCTATGTAAACACAAACAGGCCAGTGGCTCTCAAGCTCCCAGTCTGGACCGCTAGCTGCATAGCTAACTGAGTTAAATGGCTAATGTCAGCTACAGTTAGCAGCAGTTAGTGGTTACATTGCTGATATGGTGCCCCCTGTTTGTTATGACTAAGAATTCAACAGGTGGTTAATTCTTACATATTGCACCTTTAACATCAGTTTAACAGAATATGTTTTTTCTTTTTTTTTTGACACACAAATAAAAAAGGGAAAATCGAGAGGTTGAGGTTTGTACATTTCAAGCTCTGAGGAAAAACATCTCGATGAAGTCACTTTTCAGCTAAAGTGACAGATGGTTAAACACATAATGTAATGTTTAACAAGTAGAACAGAATGACCAGTGTTTCGCAACGAAAAACAGAACCCAGTGGGTGAGTAACTGCAAATGGAATTGTTTGGTTTTTCAATTTGTTAGGGCAGTCGGTGCATTGTGTGAATCACACACAAACACTTAAACAAAAGTGTATCTCAACCAGATGGGGTGCAGTGGTGTGGGATAAGACTTGGCAGGAGCCACTGACTGTAAAGTTTATTAATGTGTCACAGGGTAACCCTCACAACTATATGAACAAATACACACCTAGGGGAAGATGTCAGTCTGATGATTAGTTGCTGTGTACGTGTGTGCAGCATTCTCCGCATGTATGAACACACACATGAATCTGGGATCTTATGTATAGCTTCAGTGGAAGCCTCCCTATGGATTTGAAAGAAGCAGCTCTTGTACTTTAATCTGTGTTTCATAGTGTGGTGTCAACTGTTCAACTGCCAGAAAACTGTAAATTGAGAGAGAAGAGGTTGAAGACAGAGAGAAAGACAGTGAAGGGATGCAAAAGATGAAATGAAGAGACAGAAAGAAGGTGAGAGGGAGGATTGTTATTTTCCCCGGAGAAAACCTGTCACCATCCACTGTTGTAGCAGTAACTGCTCATCTGAAGGACAAAGTGGTAACTTTAATACACGTTTTTCCAATCTATGGGCGATGAGTGAGGGGGACCTACAATTTTCGGCGGAGTATCTTAACTTTGCCCCATTCTACCAACAAGACGTGGATTTCTGTGAAGAACACCTATACACTCGAGAACAGTGCTGGAGCGGAGCTTATAAGAGGAAGACTTGACATTGACTTGTGTTATCAACAGTTAATGGAAAGGTCAAAAAGAAGAAGTATCTTACTGTTTCAGTAGTGATTATTCACATTGCTGTATTATAAAAATAAGTTCCTAACCTGTAGTTTATACACATCTAATGAAGGCTTAAAGGCTTTGATGTAGTGAGCAGAGATGGAGGATTTAGCCTAAAATTCAAGAGGTCGAATAAGATTTTTACTGTGAAAACTGGTAAACTTTTTCCTTCTCCCCAGAACCCATCTGGAAAATGTAGTGCAAGTTGTAGTTATGTTGTATTCTTTAAAAACCTGAAAGACCTCCTCACCAGCTACGACATGTTTGACTCCCATGTCTACACTGCGTTGCTTTACCTCACAGATTAAAATAGAACTAGAGCACGGACTTAAAACCTAGATAGCACAGTGGTGCTCAGCCTAGCTTACAAATTGTACCCAGTGGCCATTTTCGGTATTACAGCAAAAAAAATTCCCATGCGGCCCAAAAAGCGTTTCCCAGTTAAGCGCATTTATTACTGAGACAGCTTTATAACTGTTTAGAGGCCACCGCTACTGCAGACAAGGTCAATTATGACTCTCTATGATAGGTTTTATATTTGTAAAACTTTCCTCAAATTGTTTAGAAATCGGTGACATCCTCACAATAGACAGTGTACAGGCAAAGCAAAACTCATAGGAAGTACCAGGGGAAATTCTACTTGCTCGCATAGCCAGGAAGTAAACCCGTAAGCTAGAAAAACCTTTTTTGACACATGCGCAATTCTCATAGAATTGAATAGGTGCTATCTCGGAGTCTCCTATCGAGTTCTTCTGCTTCTTCTTCTACTGTCTATGCTGCAGAGTCAAAGCAGCGCCTTCTCTAAAGCAAGCCCACTTGTGCATGACGCTATGTTGGCTGAGGAAGATCAGAGACAACAGAAGTTCAAACATAAAATGAAAATGTCATTAAAGGTAACAAGCAACAGCTTTTCTTGGCTCATGCAGAGTTGTAAAAATATAAAACTTTCTTGGAGCAAGAATTGGCCTTTAGGTTTTGTGTCAACAGTTTTACAGACTTCTCTCTTACAATGATGTTTCATGGGAAAAATGCTTTTGAGACCGCAAGGGAATTTTCTGGCACAATACCATAAGTGGCCACACGGCAAAATTGGAAGCAGGGTTGAGTGTCACAGCTATATACATGTCGACTTCAGGAGCGTGACAACGGCGTTCTTCTTTGCCTCCTTCTTTTTCTCTTTGTCTATTGGCAGATCGCTAACAAACTTTTAAGCATATACTGCCACCTGCTGTTTTGGAGTGTGCCAATGTGGCATTTGTTAGGTAAATGAAAGCAATTTGGCTCAATTTTCAAGCTTTATTTTCATTTCAGGATTATACATAAAAATTCAAATGTCCCATTATCTGGCTGATAATGCATGGGTCTCCCTGAAGCCAAAGCTGCAATGATGTATGTTATTCAAAGAAATAATTGTTCATCAGTCGGGGCAGCTGTGGCTCAGGGGTAATGCCACTGCTTGTTATTGGAAGGTCACTGGTTTGATTCCCCTGGTCTGCATGTCGAAGTGTCCTTGGGCAAGAAACTGAACCCCAAACTGCTCCTGATGTTCTGGTCAGCACCTTGCATGGCAGCCACGGCAGTCAGTGATGAATGTATGTATGAATTATTGTAAGGCGCTTTGGACAAAAGCGTCTGCTAAATGTAAATCAGTCGACTTTTTTGATAACTAATTGTTTTCATAGTTTTTCAAGCGAAAAAGCCAAATATACTCTTAGTCGATTGTTGGGTGTTGGACAGCTGGTTCGACAAACAATCAGGATAAGTTACCTCGGGCTACAAGAGATTAAAACAGGAATGTTATTACATTATACAGACAAATAGATCAATCAACTTATCCAACAATCATGACTGTGGGTTAAAGTCATCTCGACAAAAGTTCAAATGATTAGAACTTGCAAAGTGCGTATACCAGTCTAAAACTGCTTCACTCTACAAGTTAATTGCCAATAAAGCTGCGAGTTTTGTGGTGCATTCAGGCACTGACTGCAGCCATCTGAACGGGCCAAAGTGAAAATCATTCACATCTGAGATGCGCGACGTTCCAAATGACAAGCTGTTCTGCATTGTTCTGCTCTCCTGCAGCACCCTGGGGCGCGCTCAACTCCACAGAAAACAGCCCAACTCTGAAGCTGCTGGAGACAGACAGGCTCGGAGAGGAGGGAAATTGTTGAGGAGGCGGTGTGTGTGTGTGTGTGTGTGTGTGTGTGTGTGTGTGTGTGTGCGTGTGTGTGTTTGTGCGTGCGTGCATGTGTGTGTGTATGTGTGGAAAAGGACTTGTAACAGATATACAGAGAGAGAAGACAATGAGAGACGGGAAAGGAGAGGAGGAGAAAACGATTGAAGTGAAGAGAGAGAAAGCGGAGACGGAGGGAGGGGGGGATGTTGCATCCATCTCCTAACCTTATTAAGAATGGATGTTTTCTTGGCCTGGCTGAGGAGTAAGGAGGAAGACAAGAAGGAAATGGATGAAAGGAGGAGAGGAGAGATGGATGGAGGGGGAGAGCACAACAGATGAAAGATATTTCAACAATAGAAAGAAAGGTGCGTCAGGGTTAAGATGAAGGAGAAGAAGAGAACAGCAGAGGAGGAGAAACAAGCAGGCAGACAAGGTCTAATGAGGAGAGCTCTCTCACACACAAACACACACACACACACACACACACACACACACACACACACCTACACTCAAATCCCTTCGGCGTGGACTTTTTCACCGTGATATTAACGCTGGAGTCAATAATATCGGAGAATGGCAAAAAACGATTAACATTTCAAAGTTCAAGCAGATGCAGATTGTGAGCTGGGGGGCTGGGTGGGGGATCAGAGCGAGTTCAGTGCTGGTGTCAGAAGGCGCGGCTCGCACTGTGTATCGACCAATCAGTGTGTAGCAGATAAGCGTCACAATCAGGGCATCAGGTAACATGAAACCAAATTAAGGAAACGGTCCAGTGGAGAACATGACAAACTTGAATGTATCCATTCCACTTTTCTGTTTCTTCTCTTTTTTCTTTTCTTTTCTTTTTTTACATTTCCTGCATATGACAAAAACTTTAGAGATGCATCTACCTGACACACACACACACACACACACACACACACACAAAACAATTGGTTTACTAGGGTACTAGGATATATTGGCCCTCCGGTCTTGATCCTAATTAGTTTCCCGTGGACCCCTTCTTTATCACTCCATCAGTCTATGTGGGTCGTGTGCGTGCTCAGGAACTACTTTTTTCTTTTATTTCTACCCCGTTAACGCATTCAGACAACTCCAGCTCGTCTCCAGGGGAAATATTTAGTGGGGCGGTTATGAAAAAATAACCCAATAGTATTGATGAGCTGACCTACATCGACAGGGCGCTGCGTTATTGCCACATCCAGAACAGGAAGGCTGCGTCTCTGCGCAGCTTCATCCGCTGCCTACAGCCTCTGAGATGTGGTAGTAAGGCATTTCCATGAATTATTAAAGTGTTGTGATAAAACTGTCTTAAGCATCCCTTCAGACCATCTGACTCACTGGTGCCGCTTTTACTACGGCGGGGTGCGTCGGTGCGCCTCAGACTTACTTTGGACCGACAGTAAAACCACCAGCAAAAGTAACGCAGAGAGCTGCATTAATGATGACTTCTGTGAGGAGCTCTCCTCCTGCAGATCTCCTGCCTGCTCTGCTCTGCTCGAGCTACGAGCCTTTAACACTGAACTGTAAGAATCGTTTCTGTGCGTAAGCGCGCACTGCACCGGTCCGTACGCACTGCTCACTGGATGTCTCCATCCCACACACCCTCCTACCCAACCTGTGAGGCTGACCGCAGCCTGGTTCCTCTCCATACTCACATCCAAAATAACGGAGATGCCTCTCCGCGGTTCCGGGGCGAAGAACTGCTCCTGAGCCACGGCCACCTCCTCCTTGCTGGAGGCGTACTCCCGGCTGGAGATGTTCTTGTTGTCGCTCATTTTGGTGACGATCCAGCGGACGAGCCCGTCGATTCCACCGGGCTGGGCGCCGCTGTTTCCGGACTGCGCTGCCGTCGCGGACTCGCTGTCCTGACCGGCTACGGGTATCGGCTGCTCGCGGCTTTCCTGAGCTCGAAGTTTGGCTTGTTCTTTGTTGAGCAGTTTGTGGACTCCGTCCCTACAGTAGCGCGCTGCCTGCTCACACATCCTTTTGCTGCGGAGCGCTCATGCTGCGCTCTATGGGGGAGAGAGAGAAGCCCCCACCCCCCCCACCTCCCCTCTTACATCACAGCACCCACCCTAAAACACACCCACCCATTCGACATAACCCTAATTTCATCGATGGAACAAGAGAAAAGTCACTATATTGTTATGGGAAGGGATTTTTATAAGGTTTGGAGAGTTTTATGGGGACTTTGTTGCACTTAATAGCATTTACACCGTCTCACATTGTATTACTACAAAAATCACTGTATATTGCTATGGGCTACAGTGTATTGCATGTATGTTCAGTGAATGGTTTGGGGTTTTTGATCCTTGGTCAAGGTGTTGTGAGCAGTCAGGTAACATCTCTGTAATAAAAGTAGAACACACTCCATCACAACATTTCATCTGAGCTTGTTGGCCAAATACAAGCTGAGGGGTGTATGACAAGAGGTCACATCCACCTGTCTGCGTCTGTTGACTAATGTCTTCTGCCATCCTCCTCCCAAACAGTCACAGCAGGAGGTGTCGGTCCTGTCCTGTGTGCTCCACTTTGTCCCAGTGGGGAGATCGGAGGATTATCTCCTGAAGTAAGAGGAGTGTCTCTCTAACTGTCAGTCCGGCTCCTCATTATAGGTTTGGTTGAGTGTGTGTGTGTGTGTGTGTGTGTGTGTGTGTGTGTGTGTGTGTGTGTGTGTGTGTGACAGATCTAACCTTTAATAATGAGCATGTCCTCCAGCTCTGCCCTTTCAGCTGAGTAGCTGGTGATGCCCGCACTGTGCCATGTGTCTAACAGCACACAGGGTAGTTTGGACAAATTAACTCGTGGTGGAAAGGCGACACTCTGACACGCTGGCTAAAAAGAATGACCACAATGCACACAAGCAAAGCAAATGATGTCTCTTCCTCACATCAGTGGAGCAGAGGAAAAGGTAGACTCATTGCACATGATTGCCCCCATGTGGAAATGAGTGTGCAGTGACAGGCCTGAGCCTGTGTTCTCTGCAGAGTTCATTACCTTTATTCAAAGATTATTTATAATACATTTGTATTTTTTGTGTCAAAGTCAGAGTTCAGGCACTGGATTAATAACTTAACTGAAGCATCATGGAAAAAACAAGACGCACTTCTCAAAGCCAGGGCCCCGCCATAATGGCAAGAGGCAGTGATATCAGTCAAGCCAAAGGAGGGGCAATACAAAAAATTAAGAATGTTGTGAATCTTTTTGCCCAATTTCTATATTGAACTCAGATTACATTCAGCAGATGCTTTTGTCCAAAGCGACTTACAGTAGTTCATACATGCATTCAACATTGATGCCAGTGGATGCCTTGCAAGGTGCCGACCAGCACATCAGGAGCAGTTTGGGGTCACACTTTGACGTGCAGACCAGGGGAATCAAACCAGTGACCCTCTGATAACAAGACGCTGGCGCTACAAATGAGCCACAACCATCCCAGATTATAAACTATTTAGATCCACAGTTTCAAACAGATTTGAACACTTTCTTCCTGCATTAATACATTCCTGCATTTTTAACAGGTTTTATGAAAGGGAGACAAACGCAGGACGACATTGGACACCAACATCATAGAACAAGCTGAAGAGTGCAGCTCTGGTCAGCCTTGACATCAAAAAGGCTTTTGACAGAGTAAGCTCTCCTTTTCTGTACATGTCTCTGGAGAGGATGGACTTCAGTGTCAATTTGTTAAATGCATACAATCCTTGTACCACCAGAATATCTTCAAACTATCTGTCAGCTGGCCGTTGATCATTACAAGGTGTATGCACAGCCCAGTGCATGTGTGCACACATCTCTCTAAAAAATGACTGGGGACGATATCCCTTCAGGTAACAGACTCACGAACATGGTTTGTGGTGGCCCTCAGAGCGCTGGCTGGAGATGGTCAACTGGCCAAACCAGCTTTTTAGATGGGATGGTGTCCACTCCTTTGACAGTGAAATATTTCTACTTAGGAACCGGGTAAATAAGGCTAAGGTTTAATCAATTATAGATTTCAAAAGATAAATGAATAAAGTGAAGCAAATTAAATAAAGCTGGAAGGTTTAAGAGTCATAGTCTAAATATTGCTCACACAGCTTCAGAATGGAGTGTATTGACTTTCTGCACGGTGCCTGTGTTGGATTATTAATCACTTTCATTCTGTGTCACACATGAATTTCACTTTTCAAACAGCTCATTTCACAGGCTCTCTAATCATTCGTTCCTAACCTGGAAAGAGCGGGCTTAGTAATGTTGCAACCGGCCCTGATGCTAAATGGGCGCTAGGAGGTAGGCAGATCTCATTTAAGGCGAAGATGTATTCGCCTCCGATGCCTGAGGACGGGCTCAGCTGGCCTCTCACTTCCCCCAGTTGATGAGCTTCATAGCAAACATCCACGCTCGCCTCTGACCCCGCCTGGAAACACGGAGAAGCAAAGCTGCTCTTGTCGACAGTGAAGTCCGGGCAATCAGTCTACAGGAGAGAGATAACAAGAAGGGGATAACATGGAAGCAGCTAAATCTCTGGGATTGTCTTGAGTTTTGAAACATGAATTGCTCTTTTTGAATGAAAACTGCGGCCATCATTACCGTTGAAAGAGATCTTTATATTCATATATTATTATATGTACTTTATAATGATATTTTGACAAATGGAGATCCTTTTAAATAAATGAATAACTAAATAAGTAACTGTTCAAATAATGAACAATATGTCAGGCGAAATTTTCCCTGGCATCTCTCTATAAAAGCAAGGAATCTCTGTCTGTCTGTCTGTCTGTCTGTCTGTCTGTGTATGTGTGTGTTCCTCAAATATCTCTGCAGATCAGGATCAGACTGACCTGAGAGTTTCAACATGGCTGCTGCTTGGTTCAAGGGTATGCAACGTCGGATTTGTTTGGACTGCAATGATACCGTTAATAAATAATTTCATAAATGCTTTACAAATTCCCAGACCATTGTCCACCAGAGCCACCACAGTCACGTACGCACCAGAGCCAATCACTGCACACCGTAGCCACGTGCGCACCAGAGCCAATCACTGCAGAGCCCGACTCCACGACATACCTTAAGAAACAAGCGGATTTGTAACTGCAGCGGCGCGAGCTGGACCGGGATTATGTCGGCGGTTCGGTCCGTTCTGTTCTGTGCATCTAAACTGACTGTTGTGGATTAATGAGACTAAACGAGTCCGGACCGAGTCTGTTCGGGTCTGAGGAGACTTGGAGACGCGCGGACAACAAAGTGGAATCGGAATCTGTGGATGTTCGTGTGTAGCTAGCTGCTAGCCCACCCCCAGGGCCCACCTCCCGAGTCGACGGACTGGACGCTACGGCACGTCCAAAACCTGACTTAGGGTAAATAATGTCCGCCACGCTTTTTCGCGAACATTGCCGTCACGTAAAAACAGGCTTTTGTCACGAAAGTGTCCAAGCAGCAAGTTTGGTTGTTGAGGAACAGGGAAAGTTGTGGGAGGGACCTAGGCGGATGAATGACAGGCAACAGCGGTCGGTGTATAGAGAGTTGAGAGATTTGTGACATTTAAGCGTGTTTTGGAGTGTGTAGTTAGTGTGTTATGTAGTGTTTGGTGTAGTGTGTTTAGTGTGTAGTGGAGTCGGTTTTTCTTTTAATGAGTCAAAACAATGAGGAGAAGCTGAATGTGGAGCAGGCAGTGCTGCTCTTCATTCAGCTGGAAGGAGCACAGACAGACCTGAGTATTGCCTGCATTTACAAGTAATAGTTACATATAACATATAACTCTTTATATTTGCATTATAAGTAATACCAAAAATGGTTTGTTAAACATATTTGTGGTTTTCACAGTAAAAAATCTAACTTTTTCCTACTCTGATTTTATGTTATTTTGTGATTTTAGGTCCATAGTGTTAATATAATATGTCAAAATGAAATAATAACTGTACAGTCACACATGTGAGGTTGTGCTGAAAATAATGACACCAAACAAGGCAAGGTAAATAGTTTTTAAGGTGAAATATAATGGTATAATCAAAAGTAGTCAAAAACAGCCAATTATATCCCTGACGTCCCACCTTCAAACACAACCTCATTTGGCCATCCATGAAAAAGCTACTTAACCTCCCACTTTTCTATAGGAATACATGCTTCCTACGGGCAATGCACTCGTATCCATAAAGGATTGTACAAATTCTGATATATAAGAACAGATACTGTAGACAGTGATAGCTGACGTCAGGGCATTAGCAGGTAGGCAGGTTCCTGTGGTCAGGGGGCTCTCTACCCGTACAGTGGCTGAGGCCATCCATTGAACAGCTGTCACCAGCTGTCACCATGGAGGACAGGACATCAGGAGATGTGACAAGGAAGGTAACAAAGCAGTACTAGCACTCACCAGATTCACATTACAGAACGTCACCTCAGGAAGAGAGTTCTAAGGTGATGTGAGGGTTGTGATGGGCGTTGACCCCCACCAGCTCTTCCTCCTGGGCCCCCAGCCGTCTGTACTCCTCTTCTCCTGGGATCAACAGCAGGTCCAGCAGGCCCTCAGAACTGCTCTCAACACCAGCGACATGAGCTCCTGTTGACATGACGGGAGGTCCACCCACACATCTGTATATAGTATATTTCTGTTAGACTGTGTGTTGCCATTGTTTAGGAGTAAATAAAAGGCGTTTGAACCTACATGTTGTCAGTTCAATGTTGCACAAGAGTGAGTTAAGAGCTCTGAAATTAATGATCATAAAATCATAAAATTGTCATTTTGGTTGTAGGTATTGAATTAGTTATCAATAACTGTTCCAAATTCACAGTTTAGTACCTTTTATCAGACAGAATTATCGAATTGGCTTTCATTTCCTTCTTCTTCCTTCTTCAAGGGCAGTGCTCCTAAAGTGACCTAATGTAAAGTGGATCTTATTATTCAATATGATTGATGATTATCTCAGCTAATCATTAATTATTATTGATAGCCAAATTTAACCCACTTAGTTTTGTGTAAACAAACTGACAAAAACACATCTGCCTGTTTGACTCAAGAACCATATAGCCTTAATTTGAAGAATTGAGTTCATGATGTAGAAATGAATTCAACTGAATTATGATATTATAATTATAATGATATTTAATGCAGTATCAAATGGCTGACCAGTTTACTGATGGTTTTGTTTAGATTTGATCAGTTACAATAAGTACGTGTCAGGAGACGTGTAAAAGTCTAACATCACGTTTTCTTGTCTAATTGTAACGTAATCGTCACCTTCCCTTGACTGCCCCTTGTATTAGTCACTGGAAGACAGTTTTAGTGTCTTACTTCATTTCCTATTCCCTCTATATGTCTGTCACACTTAAGAAGTGGTCTGGTTTCGTCACTGGCAGCTGTACAAGCAATATTTAGCTCTGCTGAGGAGTTATGTTTTCACCTGTGTCTGTTGGTTGGTTTGTCCGCAGGATTTTGCAAAAACTACAGAACGGACCTCCATGAATCTTGGACTGAGGATGGGTCGCAGCCCAGAATAGAGATTTGAGTTATTTCTCATGGCATAATGCATGAATCTTAATGAAACAATCAGGCATATTTAGGTGGCTGGTGCTGCATCTCTAATTTCTCACGGTTCTTACACCACTTCGGACACCGCTGAACTTGTCTTTGTGTCTGCTGATTTGTGACAGCAGGACTGAAGGCTCCTTGGTGTGAGCCTTCAGTCTTTTTTAATCGTTGGTAACATTTCTGTGACTCAGACTTGACCAACAACGGAGGGGCATTTGATTATGGTAATGATTACATCTCAGGAACGTGCACGCCCTTAAGCACAGGTAAGATTCAATTGGCTGAAATGAATTATTTGTCCGGTTTAGAGTTACAACAGTTTGATCAACCTGACTTGGGACCCCTCACAGGAAAACTGATAGGAAAAAACAGAAGGTGAAAATTTCATGTCCGCCCGTCTGGCAGTCAGTAACTGAGTTTCTTCTTCTGTTTGAGTTTCTCTCTGCTGGATAATACACTCCTTCTCCTCCTCTGGCAGGGCATCAAACTCATTCTCATCCGGCTCCTGCAGCCACTGCTCCTCCCTGTCAGCTGTCTCTCTCTCTGCAGAGCCTCTGACACACACACACAGACAGTTCCTCACTGAATAGAAATAACTGAGATAACTTCGACGTGTTCTGTCCTCTGTACAAATTGTTTTTTAACCTAGGTTTCTCTTGGTTCACTCTCTCCCGTGCCTCCAGGGAAGCGAGGGAAGTCAGATGAGTTGGCGACATGGATGTGTTGGCTGTTATTTAGCGCCTTGAGAACAACTAATAGTGTTGTTGCCACTGACTGAGCGCACACAGACATAAGGCCTCTGATCATTACGCCGCGGTGGACAATGACAAGACAAAGACAAGCAAAACATAAAAATACACAAGTGAAACTCTGTAGCATAAATGCACGAAGCATTTTGTCTCCCAGAAGGCCTTGTCTGAACTATATGTGTGGTCCTATGACACTTGAGCCCCAGCAATTATTCTGAGACCATTTTTTTAACGTGCCACACAATAAAACTACTACAGTGTATATCCAATATTACTGTCATGATTTCTTCTTTCTAAAGGGAAAAACAGTGTGTTGTGACAAAACTTAGCGATAAATCATACACCCTGTGTGAAGGAAAACAAATTCAATGTATTTAAAAGAACAAAAACAATCCATTAACAATCTTTTATTTGTCTGAGAAATCTTAAACATAAAAAAAAAAAAAAACATCCAGCAGAAAGGTCCAGAAGTAACTGAAAGTCCCTGGAAGCCCCAGGTTTAGTAATACACTATTAAAGTACATCTCAGAGGAGGATTTAAAAAAAAATAAAAACAAATAGATGGAGACTCAGAGTCTCCAACAGTATAAAACCAGGAGCCCTGAGAGCTCCAGTTCAGTCCAGTCCTGGAATCAATTCAAATGTGTTTGTGAGAACACAATAATGTCTTGTGGTGCAGTTTGTTCTCTGTACTATGAGTACATTTTCTAGTTGGAGGTAATAATTGATACAAAACTGGTGCAGATTGCTTGTGACTGATAGCCTGCTCCCCCTGGTGGATGAATTGTTAATAACTTCAAGGAAAGTGGTTGCTATGAGCTTTACATTAGACCGTAGGAACTTAAAAAAGAAGGAAGTGTCGCTGCTTCACCAAATCCTGATTTGGTACCATACTGTGATGACAGGTGTACTGAAGTCAAAGGATAGATGCATGGAGAACTGTATGTTTAACTTCAGATAAAGAAATGCCTTCAGAAAATGAACACTATTCGGTTCAATTCAGAGAGTTGGATAATGACTGATTTTTTTTATGATTGATATTAATCCCTAGATTTTGTTTGGGACCCATTACCCATAACCCATTTAATGCCATGTTGCTCTGCTATGCATTGTGCCAAACTCTAATATCCCTTCAGGTCCTCACACCTTCAGCAGGGCTGAGCTCTACCTTGACATTGACTTGTTCACCAGGGGACAGCATGCCAGAGCTGGGGATCGTCTCAAACACCTCCAGAGGTGGTCGTAGCTCCTGCAAGATCTTTTTACGCTGGTAGAGAGGCAGGAACTTATCTACCTGTGTGATAGCAAACGCAAAGGTAGGTGTCACCCAACAATGGGGTTTTTTTCCAAAGCTAACGATGAGAAATGTGCCATGTAGAGGTCGTTTTAGCTACATGAACATCAAATAGCATAATTGAATACATAAATAATTGGACCGTATGTTTTTGAAAGGCTTCACCACCTCAGCGATGCTCCAGCAGCAGGTCACAGCGTCGTGATCAAACAGCTGTATTCTCTTTAGCTGGTGGGGAAGGTTATAAAATACAAGATTTAGAAGGTTTTCAGCGCAGGCTCCGGCCTGTTTGGATGAAACAGAATGGATAGATTTTCATTTAATAAATGGGTTCCTGTTGCTTCAGCATAAAAGCACTGAGCACAGTTTTCAGCTAATGATTTCATCACTTTTAAGATGCGTAGCCACAATCAAGTTGTGGCACTTCAAGTATATCGACTTAGTACAATCGGTCTGAGATGATCTGACCACAAGAGGGCACCACAGTTGGGCCACCCACATACTGGTGTCTCATTAACGCGATTATTATTGCTCCACACACACACTAAGCTGTGTAAAAAGTGTCTTTTATATAAAATCAGCAGTCAAAGTACGTTTTCAATCACGGAACACAACGAGCCACCATTATAGGGCTGCAGAACAGTATTTAGTCATTCCATGTTATCATGTTGTATTTATAACCTGACACATGCCACACTGCACAATGTCAAATAGCAGTGTACCCATGGAGACAGTGATGGCAGGCGCAGTCTGGATCACCGGACCATGTGTGACCTGTAACACCCAAACAGAATCCTCTTAGGATCAAGGTCACAATGCTACTGCCCAATTATGTAGGAATTACCTAACACTGAATCACACATAAAGACAATAACTGTGTGCACTTAGATGCACATGTACATCTTGTGTGACCACGTGTTGTACCTGTACTGGTGTCATGACGCTCGTGTCTCTCATGTTCAGGTCACCTCCTCTGGGTTTTAAGGGGCACTATGTAGTTGGAGAAGAAAATCAAAGTCAGAATTATAATATTTACAATACTAATGAGGTAGAAATACAAACTCAGAAATGGACAACAGTACGAAAAGTGCATGACTGAGAGGCCGAAAATGATTGTTTCAGTGGCATCATGGTGGTAAAGTAATACTGATAAATCACGTGAAAATAAGAAACAAACACGAAGAAAAGGAAATTGCCACAGCACATTAAGTTTTGTTTTACCAGCACCAACATGCAGCTTGAGACTGGCATAGAAGGGCACAGCCACTGACCCAGTGTTGGTGACTTTTACAGCGTGACTGAGGACTTAGAGTGACAAAACCAAAACATTCTCTGGAGGCAGAAACCTGGGGAAGTGGAAAAGGTAAGAGTGAAGACATGTATTGGCAATACAACCATGTTACGCATGCAGTTTGTTAACCGAAGCAGAGTTTTACGATTAAATGAGATTCAAAAGAACAATAGAATAAGAACGGCTTCAAGTTGCTATGATAATAATATGTTATCAGTTTACAAAACTATGTTACTGAAAGTCACATTTGCGCGAAAACCCTCCTTTAAAACCATTAAGAGCATTTTTGTTATCAAAGTCTTTGTTTTGACTGTGTGAGGTGTATTTCTTTTTTGTCATTTCAATGGAACACATTCCTATGTTTTGAAAATCAATGTGATTATTCTGTATCTCACAGTCTGCAGTGTACATTTGAGAAAGTTAAACAAGGGATCGCAATATGGTTCAAGGGAAAACGGCACAGTGCGCACCATGACATCTGAACCACAGAGCAGAAACATACCCAGTCAGAGATTATTCATAAAGCCAAACTGTTTGAATCCCACAACACAGCCCTCACTTCCGTCCAGAGAGTGGACCATCTGTTCAACCAAACTGCGTGTGTGTGTGTGTGTGTGAGCATGCTCGCTAAGTTTGTGCCACTTTCTGGAAGACCTTTGCGTGTCTCTGGGCTCCAGCGTGCGGCCAGTCACAGCGAGAGTATTCTCTTTGACGGCCGTTCTCTCGAACTCCATGTGAAGCAGCTCTTCATGCTGGAGACAGAAGGCAAAGGAGGGTAAAGAAATGGGGAGAGGGAGACAGAAGGAGGGGGACATAAACACACACACAAGTTACTAAAACAGCACTGAAGAGTTACTTAAGCAACAAACAGCACTGAGTGGATTGTAGGAATAATAATACTTATCTACTAAGCCCTTTCGAGGAAAATTTGTAATTTTAGGCTACATTCACTGACTCACAGATCTTACAGTCTTTCACCGGGACCTAAACGCAAGACACACAAGCCAGCAGGTGAGCTTTAATGAAATAAAGGCAATAACCAAAGTCAGTGAAATCCAAAAATAAAGCAACAAGGCAGGCCATGTGACAGCGATGTGATGTGGTTTATTTCTTCTGACAAATGTCCTTATTGTAAGTTGCTTTGGACAAAAGCGCCTGCTAAATGCCCTAAATGTAAATGTAAATGTCGGAAAACAAAACCAGACAAATCTAAGAAACCAAAACGAAATAAGGAACAACAGGAAGCAAAGTTGGAATAAAAAGACTGTAGAAAATTAAAAGGGAAGGGTACCAACCAGGAAAGACAAGAGAGAGGGATAGTAAGACAGGAAGAGGAGATGAAACCGGGAGATGCAGGAACAGACCAGAACAGGATGAGAGACTAGATAGATAGATAGATAGATAGATAGATAGATAGATAGATAGATAGATAGATAGATAGATAGATAGATAGATAGACATTTCGAGTCGTGTGTCTCGAGGACTTCGGGACATTGGTGCTCCACGATGGTTCATTGCCTAGAATTGCCATGGATTACATTTTCTGGGTGTCCTGCTGTGCAGTGCTCTCCCTAGGCAGAGAGCTGGCATCTACAGCGGTGGCACAGAGACACCAAGCCTCCATATCGCTACCCACAGCTCAATCTGTTGGGCAGAGCTTCCCTCTTCCAGGGCTTCCAGGCGCTGTAGGAATATGTAGAAGTCTGTAGAAGTCAACACGAAGTCAAGTTTGTATTAAAAAAACTTCATGTCAAATGAATGAGTGCAGACAGGTGATGCCTTTCCCCTCCAGCCAACCAGAGGGCGACAGTCCTTCTCCTAAAGTGCTGCAGGTCAGTCAGCAGTTCTCCTCCCTCTGTGGCATGCATGCACAGCTTCTCAGCCTGTTTAACCAGTGTGGAGGGAAAAACATTTCTATGTCTTTAAAAATTTTTGTTTTCATGGCTGAATAAACTGAATAACCAAACTGACATTAAAGGACAACACAGTTTCATACGGTCTTACTTTGTTTATATGTGGCGGACCCTGCCACCTTTCTAGCCTTAAACAGTGTTCTATGGATATTTCAGTTTTGGAAAAAGTAAATATTTCTGAGATTGTATTATTACCTCAATAATATTCTAAACATTTAGATTCTGAGTTTGAATTTCTCCTCCAAAAACGACATGATGTCTCTTCTTTTCTCTAAATGAAAGGAACGCCTGGTCTCCCCATGACACAGCCCGGCTTGGTGAAAAGTGACTATCAAACTGATGATAGACCATGGTGATTGATGAGCAGGCGGGCCTAGCAAGTCACCCCGGATCATTTGTCTCACAGGCATGGTGAGGGGTGTCTTCAGTCAGACCACCCAGGGTCCTTACGTCCCAAACTGTATGTGGTGTGCCTTGTTCCCTCCTTCCAGGAACAGAATTCATAGTCATTTTAGTCTTACCTTATTACTTAGTTTATACTTAGTTTATTGTATATTCTGTTATTCTGTTACACTACGTACAGTATGCTTAATTGTAAATTGCACGGCCGCTATGTAAGGTCAAAAACCCAGTACTTTACAAAACATGCTTGTAAGTATGAAGTAATGATGAATTTTCCTGATTCTCAAGAACAGCTTTGTATAACATCAGTGTTTTAATTTTCATTTCATGGTCACTGACGGTGAGAGTGTAGTCGGCCTCTGTCGTCGCTCCTCTCTGACTCTATGTGCCTCCACAGCTGCATCACATCACCGCAGCTCCTGTCAGCTGTGAGGCAATCCCAGCATCACATGAGTGCAGAAATAACGAGCCTTTCAACATTTGTAAGCATGGAGACCTGACCTGTCCATCAACCATATATTGTGAGCTCAGCGTCTTCAAATATAAAAGGTATTAAAAATCAAAGCAGCTCTGTGCTTGAGTTTCTATTCTGACAATGATCTAACAGGGATCAATAAACCCGTACAATAAATGATAAGCTCTGTTTACTGACTAAAGCTCTCAGTTTTGGCTAGAAGGTTAAGCATAGTAATAGATAACAATGTATGTTGTATTGTATTGTGCATTGAATGACCACGGGCTGGCCTGGTCTGACCTCCTGTCCATTCTTATTGTGCCATGCATCAGACTGCTGCTCAGCCTCCTCCTCCTCCTCTGAGTTCCTCTGTCCTGCCTGGCTCCACATTTGCCTAACTCTCTCTTTGGGGGTCAGTGACGCTGTATTCAAGGCCCATCCTGCCAGGATTCCAAAGTTGATGGTGTTGAGAGTGTTAATGGGCGAAAACAAGAGAAAGAATAGTGCTGAACAAACAGGAAGGTCAGAGAGATGTTTTGCTGAATCCCTCATTTCAAATGAATCAAAAATCCATTTTGGTGACCGATGTGGGTGGCCTGCATACATAAAGAGGGATTGGAATTGCAAAAGACCAAAATAAGAAAAAGTATGCTGTGACATGTAAGACAGACATGCCCTCTAGTGGCCGACTACTGTACCTACTTCCATGTGTAAATATTCTTTGGATTGTCTACAAATTAAATGCTCCTGCCCCTTAAACAGATTCATCTACCTTTTCTACCATTCCTCCCAAAACACATGTAGGCCTATGACTTATTTCTACTCTGATTTCAAGCATACATATATTTTCTTGAAAATCTTTTTTCTTTCTAAAGTTCCCTAACAATGTCAGTAGAGTGAGTCGAGTACTTTTTAGTTTGGTGTAAGTGTTTACATATGAAACAGTGATATTAATGTTCATATTGCCTACCCCGCCGTCAAAGTGTTCGCAGATCACTGTAGTTAGGTAAACATTTTAAACATTAGTCATAAATCAGGGAACATTCATGAAGAAAGCAACATCGCTGCAGCACACAGACTGGGAATGAGCCCTGGCACATTTGAAATCAAAGGGAAATCCACATTCAAAGGGAATTTGTTTACATGTGAACATTTGCCAAGCTGTGTGATCTGCAGGAGAAGCTTCCCCCTCCGCCCTTCTTCAGTCTCATTTCAGGACCGTTCGCCTCAGGCTGCTCATCTTCCTGCTAGGGCAAAAGGATTTAAAAAAGCTTCATTGATGGACAACTGAGAGCCTCAAGATCTCTAAGGGTTAGCAGATCAACACATGAAAATGAAAATACATCCGCATGTATTGTACGTCCAATGTATCATTAACGCACATTGTAATACCCAAGCGGAGAAGAAAATCTTTGGCGCCTGCATCCCCAAAAACACTCTGACACCTATTTTCTCTCTTTGCTTTACTGTCTCCTTCCCTGTGGGACCAGACTCAGTGCATCCATCAAGTTAATTACACAGAGTGTTTTATAATCAAGAGGAATTTTAATAGGCGAGCAGCAGGAAACAAGACGGGATAGCAGTGAAGTGCTGAATAAACATGGAAGAGAGTGAAAGAGATTTACTGAGTGATGCCACCTGAAAGCTGGTTCTGTCTTATTGCCTTTGTGTTTGTGTGTGTGTGTGTGTGTGTGTGTGTGTGTGTGTACATCTGAGTGTGAGCTTCAGGTTGTGCATAAACATGAGGCAGCGTCCAAGTATGCTCACACATTTGTCAGGGTTTGGAAGAACGCTGCGGTATTGGTGTGTCGGCTTGCAATCAGTGGACAGCAGTGATGCCGCCAGCAGGAGGCACTGTAGTTATATGGTCCATAGAACAGTCCATGATAATGAAGTGCCTGGAGAAGTTTTCACCTCGCAACTGGACCCCCTCCTGTGTGCCTATAGGACTAGGAGGGGCACAGAGGATGGTGGGGCCTGCCTGCCTGCCTTACCTCCTCCCTCAGCACCTGAACTCCCCAGGTCACTCCAATATTCTGTTTGTGGACTTCAGCTATGCTTTCAACACCATTCAAGGGTATTTGATGATCCAGACGCTACACCAGTTGAACACCACCTCTCGTCTATTCGACCTCAGTCACAATTTCCTCCTCAGTTGATAGTTATAAATACAGTAGGGTGACACTTGACAATCAACTCAGCTTTGACTAGCACGCCAGCAGTATCCAAAAAAGGAGACGTCAGAGACTTCATGTCATGGGGAAACTGAAAAGACTATATGTTGCCCCCCATCTCCTCCTGCTGTTGTATGATTTGCATAGACAGATGCAACACAAGCCTCCACCGACAGACACTGCTGCCTCCATCCGCAGACCCAGCAGAAGTCTCCACCCTCTGCCTCTACTTTGCAGCTTTTGCAAGCGACCTCCACCTACAGCTTCTTGCAGAGAGTCCAAAACCTACACCGCTGCCTCCACCTGTCGATCTAGGGCAGACTGACACAGCACACACCTCCACCTCCACCCTCTGCCACTATTCTGCAGCGGTCACCTTGAGCTGCATTTTCTAGCACACAGCTGCAGCACAATCCTCCGCCTGCAGACTGCCAGAGACACCCATTGCATCCTCCACCTGTTGATTCTGACAGATTGCTACAACGTATGTCCTCCACCTATAGGTCCCTCCAAGTCCTGCTTTTGACCTCCAGTTTCTGGAAGAAAAAGTGCAGCCCAAACCTCCATCTACAGTGTCCTCCGTCTTCTGCCTGCAAATGCCAAGAATCTGCCCTGATGCCTCCAGCTTCTTCACCTGCAGCTCCTGAATAAGTAGAATGTTACTGTCCACATCCATCTACAGCCCCACCAGTCAGCAGCGGTCTCAGCCTTCACTCCTCACTCCTCACAGCCAGCTGCATCTCCAGCCACAACCTCCAGCTTCCACCAACATCACACTCCACTTGCAATTTCTACAGCTCCACCCTCTATCTGCCTCGGACACTCGAATGCAGCTCCGATGAGCTTTGATAAAGCTCAGTAATTTAGTTTTTAACACAACTCAGACAGGGGTAGTGCATTTGAACAGTGCATTCATAACATTGTCGTTACCCTTTAAACAAAAGAAGGTAGGGTTAGAGCACTGCTTCTCTGAATGGAACAAGCCACATCTGCCTGCAGGCATGCAGACCTCGCAGTGGCAGAACATCCTCCCCAACATGTAGAATGGCAGTGTGTAGATGTACCTCTAGGTGGCAGTGTAGTTTAATCATGTCCACAGTTTTGATTTTGCTGCCACTAAATGCAGCAAGGTTTGTGGACTGAATACGTGCCCATTTGTTCAATATTTATATGCTCAGATGTCATTTTTGTCTAAACGTTGCACTTAGCAGCTGTATATACTTTCATTTCAACTGAACTGTCAGTAACGCGCACAGTGACAGAAGCTTCATCGTTTCCTTCTGTCTGTGCAGCAGTCTAATGAACACTCATCTGCAGTGTTATGATTCAGATATCAGCCTGGTCAGGCTCTGGAACAGTGCTCCTGGCTCTCTGACAGTTTCTCTTACAGTTTGGACTTGCAACATTTTTTAAAAATGATTATTTTTTGCAGGTATGGCACTGTTGGAATTGTATCTCTCTTGGCTGCATGGCTTCTTTCACAGTTGCTGCAGCTGGCAGTACCCTGTGTTTCCATTTTGTCTTACTGACTTGTCATATTTAAAATCGTGCCTCTGTTTCCTGGTGAACGTGTGTCTTTCCATTAACATTAGCGTGTGAGGGTTGCACTTCTTGAGTGACTCCCTTGCTGGACACTTTCACTTCAATTGCCTCCAGTCCCGCTTGATTGAGGAGAATGAATGCTTGTGGGTAAACCGGCTTGTCAGCGGCTACTGGCGTGATGAAAAAGTCAAACAGTTTTTCCGAAGATTTCAGTTTTTGCTGATGTTACCATCACAGACGAGTGGGTGGGGCTTCAGGAATCAATTTGCCATGCTCACTGTTTAGCTGCATCACACATCCGCGTTGAAAACAGTCCGTCACAACTCAGGAATAAAACTTCTGACACCATGTATGATGCTTAAGTTATTTAAGGTGCACTCTGTAGTTTTTGGGAAGAAACTGGTTGTTGGCTGAGGTCAGTTTGCTGGCTTCGAAGCTTGCGCTCATCATGCACACCAGCTGTGTATTGCGTGACAGGCTTGGTGACACACTCATGTGTAACTGTGGAATCTGGGTCAGCAGCGGGGCATGGTGAGACTGGAAGTGAAAGAAGTGCACCATACAGGCATATTGTTTGGCTGTGCCTGCTTCCCCATACTCTGCAGTGGAAACCGACATTGTTCGGTGGAAACCACCTTTCAAGTTAAGTTAAAGTGTGAAACAAAATGAAGTAGAAAGTGGAAGATGGATTTGGGCAGACCTGTCACTGGATCCAAAAGTTAAGTAGTGATATTTTTGGGTTTGCTAAAGGGAGCACCTTGCACTGAAGCTTAAAGTGAAAGCAACTAGCTGTCCTTTTGGCTCAGAGGTTGTACATTTGTATAAAGTTTGTTTGTAGCATCGGCCTGGGCCCTTCGGGTTGTGTGTGTTGTTGTTTTGCATAGTCCACACACTTATAGAATATGTAGCTGGTTGGAAAGATACCCTCAATACGATAGAGGAATGAAGCGTAGGGAAGGGTTATTTAAGACTCCCTCCCCTCTTCCCCTTATCCCCTCCTGCTCATTGTCCTCTCCATCCAATCACAACATTTCACATCATCCTTTAGCCAATCATTCGTGAGCTGTCAAATTTAAAAGGCTCCAGTTCTCACTACCACCACCAGTGTCTAGACTCTGCAGGGAAGTCTCCTTCAACTGGAAACACCTACTAACTAACCTACTTTCGGCTGGTCATTGTGCCAAAGTCTACTCTTTCCATCCTTGATAATATGTGTCTTACTTCATATCCTCTCATTTGTTTTGTAGCTATTAAAAGCCTCTCCTGAGCCAACTGCAGGTTGCATCTTAACTCTTGAGATGAGATCACTCATATTGGGTCAACTAAGGAAAATCCAAGTGATACTTGCCAGAGCTACATGTAAGTCTTAATAATGGAAACATTCCTTTAAACATATGGAGTGGCTCTCTTCACTCAGAGTACAACAGCTACAAAGTCACCTACAGTTTCTGTATATAGTGTTTACACTAAAGATCATCAGGATCTTTATCAGGGAACATAACTTCCCTCCACCAATCTAACAGTGTTTGACGTACGGTATTTCTTGGACAGTGAAAGTCGTGTCAAGATTAAGTGTTACAGGCATCTGGACAGTCTAGTTACCAGACATGTAAATGCAGAGTGCCGTGACCCCCTTACACATGATCTAATGTGTGACAAACACCAACAGACTGGGAAAGTTGTGGCATGCTAATAAACATCTGTTCGGAATATTCAACAGGTAAATTGGTGATAGAGTCATGATTGGGTATGAAGGGGTATCTTTGACAGGCTCAGTTGTTCACAAGCGAGGCTGGAGGGGAGGGAGCTTCACCACTAAACACATGATTGTATAAAGGATGTTATAACATGGGCTCAGGAACACTTTGTAAAACCTTCATGGGTGGTTCACTTGCAAATTATTGCCTTCTGTTTTTTCAACCGCGTGCCAAATTCGCGTGCCAAATTCTTTTTGGTATTCAGGCTGTAAGTTGTACTGATAACACTTTCTGAAAGCAATTTTCACAGTGTTTAGTGACAGGCAGCTGTACACAACAGTTGATCTAACATCTAAAACGTATTAATACAACCAAAATACTTCATACACATCTCAGGTTCAGCTCTACAAGATGGATCTCCAAACTGTCACACTTGGTGTACACTGATAACATACAGTGACTATTAAACCCCCTCGGATGTTTTCCCCTTTTATTGCTTTTATAAATGGAACCATGGTCAATATACAAAAGAAAACCTTTAATGTCAGGTGAGTTCAACAAAGTAATGTTGATCGATTACAAATATGTAATGTAAAATAAGTGATTGCATAAGTGTTTAGCCCCTTCAAGTCAGTATTTAGAAGATGCACCTTTGGCCTCAATCACAGCACTGAGCCTGTGCGGATGGGTCTCAATCAGGTTTGCACATCTGGACACTGCAATCTTACTCTTCTTTGCTAAACTGCTCCAGCTCTGTCAGGTTGTGCAGCGGTCGGACATGAACAGCCCTTTTCAAGTCCAGTCACGAATTCTCACGCTGGTGAAGAACCTAGGCTTCATTATGTATCCATCCCCTGAATTATTCTTTTCAATAATATTTTCAAAGAGTTACTTGGGGTTTTCTAACATTGATTAACCAGTGAACGGACCTTCAGACACAAGTGTCTTTATGCTACCATCACTTGACAGACACTGCACTGCACTCATGCGAACTCCATTTCACTAACTGTGAGATTAATTAATTCACAGTAGAAATCAGGTTGGCATTAGAGAGTTGTTTTTATAAAAAACAATCTGAGGGGTTGAAAACTTTTTATAGGCACTGTAAATACAATTGTTTTTTACAATCATATGTAAACATGTGCAAACTGGTTTGGTGGCAGTTCAGTTTGAGTGCAAAAAAAAAAACAGATCATGAATTTTGAAACATTTGATCAGTTTCAGTCAGCATGTCTGATTCCTTCTGTGACATGGCGTCACTTTTGGTGGGCAAAAATGCAAAAAAATTATTTTCCAAAATGTCAAACTATTTATTTAACATCAGTTTAATTGAATGCTAACACGGCAACATGTAAATAAAGTATGGGATGAAAACAGAAAGGCCCAGTGGTACATAAATAACTCAAAATTAACAAATCCAATAATTTAACACCTTAACATTAAGGTGCACGTTTCAAACCAAATCAGAGCAAGCAAATAATTTTATCGGGTTCAGCGTGATGACATTCTTTGCCCCTTAAGATTTTGAACAGTGTGAATAAATGAGAGGGAAAAAAATTGAAATGTCTACATTCAAAAAGAGCTAATTCATTCAAAAAAGAGAAAACAGCTAACTCTTATGCTGACATAAAAATAGCAATTTCTAAAAGGCATTTACACGTGTGGCGTATTAATATGTGTTCTCTTATAATTATTTACATTAAGTTTTCATTCATACGTCTGTTTAATAGAAATTCATAAAGTGTTGCTGTTGTTGTTATTATTATTAGCTCATTCTTTTGGAATGCTTTCACTGAGGACATCAATAAGAGAAGATATTTTTTTCCAGTTAACATTTTTATCAGACAGGTCAGGGATTTTTTCACAGCATCTACAGCCGTGCTCTTCATCTCCCTCCGCAAAATAACCTCTGTCTGGTCCAGTATGCTCTCTTCAAACGCTGCCCTGAAGTGATTTCTCCCTGCGCACCACCTCTTCTACAGCAGAGCAAAAATGAACGTTGAACAGATTAACCCCATATCCTGGCAAATATATCAACAACAAGCACCTCTCATTATGTACCGTTTGGTTTGTTTTTTTGTTAACAGTCATCACCTCCTCCGAGCTTCCACAGCACAAATACCAGTCTCCATCGACAAGCACTGACGTGCACCAAAGAAATCCAGACACTGTAGCCTGAAGAACATATAGGATGAACTCGCAGCAGAATTTTCCCCTGAAGCTGCACCCTCTCTTTGTAGCTCATAAGTAATGGCAGAAGTATCTGAAGATTCTTTCAAGCTGCTTGTCGTTCCACATTATCATGCTGGCTATGATGAGACATGGCAGCAACATGTAGCGCTTGCTTGAGATATTCTCCATCTGGGATTTAGTACCTAGGACTGAAGGGGTCACTGCCAGACTGCATGATGCTGTATTAACTGAAGGCATCTGATGCAGAGGCCTGTTTGTGCTGCATTTATCTCTTTGCATTGTTAAGGAGACATTACTCCACTGTTTAAGTTCCTCCTACTATAACAGTCACTCAGTACAGCATGCAGGCACACAAACAAATAGTTTGTGGTTTTGTCAAACTGGTATATACTCAACACATCTTCAAGGACACTGTAGGGGCATTTTTCTCTGACGTACATGTAAATGAGCTCAACAAAACAAAAAGTTCTGACAAAAATATAAATATAATAAAACCAATTAATAGATAGTTTAAAGACAACAGTTATTATAGATTGAGTGACAAGTAACCTCTGTCCCTTACTGTTGGGAGAGAATGCTCTCATTCTTGACCTTGAGATGTGTATCAAGTGTTTTGCCTGCATTAGTCGATTTTAGATGTTGCATTAACTTGGTGCTCAGCTGTACTTCAATAAAGACAACCATTTGAAGAGTTCTGAAAAGCTGAACATGGTTTATAGAAATGTGTTATCTACTGTAAAAAACATTAATATAACATTGATTGCTACGTCCTATATGTCAAAAAGTGCCTGAACTAAACAGCCTGCCTTTTGCAAACTTTCAGTGACTGAATGATGCAATACAGTATATGGCAGAACAAAGAGAAAAAGCGAGTGCAGTGGATTTGTGTTTTGAGTTTTACAATGCACATCAACTAATTCTCACCAATTAGTGAGATTTCATCTCACAGGCATGTCTGCAGAATGTCCCAGTGAAATATCTTTAAGGATTCACTGTCAAGACATGTTCAAAATGCTGTCTCAAGGTCAAAACCTCTCACATTTGTGACTGACATTTGCCAGTTCCTCCCTATATCCCCATAATAGGCCAATTATGCTTCCTTATGCAAATGAGGGGCATGTCATTTACAGCCAATCAGCACAATAAGGCAGGACAAGGCAAAACAGGTGAAAAAAACATTTTTGCTAAAGGCTAACAATTGCTGTACTGTAGCATAAGCTAGTAGCAGCCGGTTAGCTGTAGATGTGTACCTAAACACAAGCACCCCTCTGGCTCTCCAAGTCTGAGCAGAGTCAACAGCTATGGCCAGAAGCTGCAAGGCTAGCTAGATAAGCAAAAAGTATGTCCAGTAATGCTGGAGCTGTCTGTCCATCAGGAAACTCCGTAGCCAAATCTCCAAAGTATTTTCTCCATACAGTACGATCCAGTTTCAGTGAAATCCGTGAATAAGTTCTAAAGTTGTTGACTTTACAGTGATCAGTGAGGCCCATCCCCCAGAAACACTCAGCACATAATCTAAAAATAAATATATGTATAATGGAGTGTAAAGTTGAATGGGAAAGTGATGAATAGATGAATTCATACAAAGGTAAATAAATGCAGAGGAAAATTATGTCACATTTTATATTTTGATTAAAGGATATTATTTTTGATGCTTTTAATAGCATAATAATATATTTACTGAGCTACTAATTTATTTCTTCTTCAATTTCTGACTTTGGCAGTTTTAGTGCTCCATAGATAACACTGCAGCAGCTAAATGTCTAGAAGATTAGATATAAATCAGCTCTTGGGTTAGGAGCCCTATTAAAAGTAGGATTTGACTGCCTCAACACATCGGTGTGTCACCACAGAATTCTAGAAATTGGTAGTCACTGCAGTCCTGAATATATTTTTTGCACAAACAACTTCAGTCCACCAGCAAAATAGCACATCATGCTATAACTGCCATCACCTGACATGTTTGAACACAATGTCCATTTCTCAGGACTATTTTCCTGCAACTTACCTGCATGTGCATTTAACCCTTCTTACCTGTTCTGTCCTGTTCTGACCAGTCTGTCTGAATGCTCTGCATGTTTGTAGATATGGTACATTATGACCGCATTGTGTTGTGTTGCGACACTTTTTAGAGGTCAGTTTTGCTGTGACAGTCCATATCCTCTTACCAAAAGCACAACTGCAGGCGAGCCACATAGATTTAAACCAGCGGCTTGGGCTAAAGCTGTCCGCTGACCGTGCAACCCTCCGGCCTCCGCGGGACTCCTTGTCTCTGTGTAAACATTCCTCTACACTGCATTCTTGCCCCGTCTGTCTCTGTGTCCGCCCTTGAAACCAGGGCATGACTTTTGTGACATTGACTGAAATGCTTCATCATGGGTTTGGAAAATATGCATATTTTGCAAAGGTCATTGCAAAATAAAAATGATAAGGCCATCATTATCTCGTGTCACAGATTTGTTGCTTGTTCCTTTTGAAAAAAGAATTAACTTTTTTTTTTTTTTATCTTGAATCTATTAAAATCTGAAATGAAACTAGTAAAGCTGCCACCCAGATGCAGTCAAGTAAAGAGCACTCTGAGATGTAGAAGAGGTATAGACTTGAATAACATGGAATAAGTAGCTCAAATTTGTACTCAAGTGCAGTTTTTCTCATGGGTTTGCTGGAAAAAGGGAAGGCCTAAATGCAAAATGCTATGTGTGGCAGAAAACTGTCACCCTGAACACACCATCCGTGAAACATGGTGGTGGCGGCATCATGCTGTGGGGATGCTTTTCTTCAGCAGGGACAGGGAAGCTGGTCTGAGTTGATGGGAAGATGGATGGAGCCAAATACAGGACAATCTTGGAAGAAAACCTGTTTGAGTCTGCAAAAGACTTGAGACTGGGGCGGAGTTTCACCTTCCAGCAGGACAAAGAGCCTAAACATACAGTTAGAGTTACAATGAAATGGTTTAGATCAAAGCATATTCATGTGTTAGAATGGCCCAGTCAAAGTCCAGACCTAAATCCAATTGAGAAAAGACTTGAAAATTGCTGTTCACAGACACTCTCCATCCAATCAGACTAAGCTTGAGCTATTTTGCAAGGAAGAATGGGCAAATATTTCAGTCTCTATATGTGCATCGCTGGTAGAGACTTACCCCAAAAGACTTGCAGCTGTCATTGCAGTGAAAGGTGGTTCTACAAAGTATTGACTCAGGGGGGTGAATACTTTTGCACACCACACTTTTCTGTTGTTGTTTTTTTTTGCCTGAGTGTGATCACATTAATGTAACGACACTGAAAAAGTCAGTATACTTAAATGTATTCAATCCATATTTTTTTGGCCTGCTCCTGTTTGGAACTACTCTCTCTGATTACTGCAGCAACTTCAACCTTCCCCACACATTTAACAGCCTTTTCATTTTACAACCTCTACAGCTGAAGACCATGGTGTGTGTGTGTGTGTGTGTGTGTGTGTGTGTGTGTGTGTGTGTGTGTGTGTGTGAATGGAAATAGAGTAAAGCTGTAGTCATCTGTTTTTGGCCACTAGGGGGCACAAGAACCAACATCAGAAAAAGCTGAGAGGAGGCCAGCACCATACCACCATCCTACACAGCTGTGACTCTCATGATTTGTGTATTGTTGTCCTTGCCTTTTTTGTTAGTGAATATGTTTGACTATAAAGTTATTGTTTGTGGTTTCTGTACGTTTTTACAGTTTTGCTACAGTAATGCTTTACTTTAATTATCACCTAAAGTAATCTGTGTGTTATTGGCAGCCTATTATTGAGTGGACTGGGCAGTTATCTTGGCTATCTATTAGCGACTTGCTTATTAATTTTGTTAGCATTCTCTTGTCTAATTCTTCAACATTTGTCTTCTTTTCAATCCAGCGCTGAAAAAAAAAATCCTCATTGCCTTGATAATGCTTGTGAACAGCAGCACACAACAACTCTCCATCTTCACCCTGCTTATCAACAGGCCCTGACCCACATACAGTGTACATCATAGGCATCACATCCCATAATCACTGACACTTGTGACACCATGAACATCACTGACACCATGAGCTGGCCATGAGCCAATCTGGGTCTCTCACTTTTTCATTCACCATGTCATTTAGCTGTTCCATGTGGAAACCATCAAAAGGACCTCCTCTTGTAAAAGGATTATCTAACTGTGGGAACAATTGTTCTTTACAACCCGACCACGAAACAATCAGTGTACAAGTAGTTTGTGTACATGAAGCCTGAGATAAGAAAGAATCGTCTTACTGAAAAAACTAATAAATAAAAATAAATAAATACATGAATTAATTTAAATGTCCAGTCGGTTGCAAACAAACAGGATGAGCTGTAAAATGTAAATAGCTTGCGACAGAATGAGTCAGAGTTAGAAAGGCTATGTTCAGGGGCGGGATGATGCATCAAATCAGTGAAAGACAGTGACCAATGAAATGAAAGCTTCAGAATAACAAACTGGAGCTGATATCAAAGACGCTCCATTTTTTTCATGCAATCTATGAATCTCTGACATGGCAGTACTTTGGAGCTTTTATCTTAATTCTGAAGTGGTGTCAATCAACTGTGTGTCATGGATGTCCTTACTGGGCAAAGTGCAAAGGGAATCACTGATAAAAGCTCCAAAGAGAGCGATGTGGCTCGCATCACTGAAAATGTTACACACCATTATGTAAACTGCTCTCCTAGTTTACTCTGCTGCACCCTGCAACCCTCTATCTGACTCAACTGTTGGCACTGTTGCACACCCATGACACTACAAAAAATAAGGGAGAAGAATCCACAGCAGGATTATGAATGTGATCACACAGATGATCTTAATTTGGTCTAAGCAGCAAATCTTTGCTCATCAGATTTTTCAACTTGATAAACTAGCTGTGCTGTAAAAGTGCAAAACTTTTGCAAAGTTTCAGACAGCGCAGTGTGAAAGGATGTTGTGCTTGTTAAAAGCTTGACATTGAATAAGGTGGCCTTGTCGGTTGTGTGAGGACAGTGCAGTTGGCAACTGCTTCACTCCACCAGGCCAAGTCTGACTCACTGCTGCTCTCACTGCCGCATTCCACCATCTCCTTCGTCTCAGCGTCCATTAAATTAATCACCATTCCACATAAATCTGTATTGTCTGCCTTGCTGTGAAAAACACAGATGTCCTTCTCTCAACTCTCAGCTACATTTAAAACAGGAAGAAGTCCGGAGAGATTGTTAAGGTTCTCTGAACAGAAAAACCTACTCTAAATCTAGCTCTAAATCATCACAATGAGAAACTTCAGGCAGCAATATTCATTACATCATTCCTTCAAAGAGTTGTTAAATTTAGAAAGAGATCCATAGTGTCTAGAGGATAATGGCTACTGATTACACATTCATGTTTCCAGCTGGATGAACTGCAATATTTTTTCCAGTTAACAATTTTGCATCTCTGACCTAGCTCTCTCATGTGACATTATGATGTTTTTTCTATCACAAGGAACACACCAGTGTGTTTCCCATAATACAATAACATCAATATTTTATGGTGTGAAATATGGCATACCTCGGGGCTCTGTCCTAGGCCCCCTGCTTTTCTCTTGACCTATGTCACGTCTTGGCCAAGTTATGCCTGTCATATATAGGTGTGTGCAAGGATGTGCCATTAGCACCCAAAATGAGGGCTGGCAACATACCTGCCATTTATTCTATTACTTTTAATGCAATAATAAATAAGTTGAATGAAGTAGACTTGAACATATCATTGATATGACATATTATGTACAGATTGTGCTCTCTTTTGTTTCACTCGAACAATAAATGGCAGATAGACATGCATTTCTATTCTTTTTTAGCTTACTGACAGCTCAAAAGAGCTTTACATTCACCCATTCACACGCTGATGACAGAGGCTGCCAGGTAAGTCGCCAACCTGCTCATCAAGAGCAGTTTATGGTTCAGTATCTTGGCCATGGATACTTCCATGTGCAGCTGGAGGAGCCTGGGAAACGAACAAGCATGTACCTGTTTCCTCAGGTTGTCAATCCAAACCACACTGAAGCCACTGAGCTGATTGAACATGATTCTGATGGCCTTTTGGTGGCCTGGAAAGGGATGGTTAAATGCAGAATCTTGAACGGGAGACCCCAGTGCCGCCCTGTGTGCAGACACCTGCTGTCTCAGCTGTCTCCTTAGAAAAGACTGCATTCCTATTGGCATTGTGGTCAGTGACTAGCCACTTGAAAAGAGAGTGGTCCGGGTCATGTTTCATGTGCCTCAGGGGAGGGTGGGACGCCTGCCTGTGATAGACAGTTGGCCATGACAGGAATTTCTGGTTTTGCAAAATCTCCCGCAACTACCTTATGCTTTACTCATGGGCTACAATAGTTAAACATTTTTCAGTATAAATATCTTAATTTGATAGCGAGTATATGCATGTTATTGATGGAAATTAATTCAGCAAATATGTATTTCTTCTAGTCTCGTGCCCCCCTTGAGCATTTAGATCAGTCCCCCTCACATTAGTGCTTTTTGTCCTGCTGAAGTTAAATCTCAAACTGTAACCTGTCTAATAACCACTGCATTTCTCTAATCTTCTATTGTTTCTTGTTTTCCACAAGCCATTGAGCTATGGCTCTCTTTTTCTGTCCTTCACTGTCTCTTTCCTCTTCTCACTATTTTATCTTTTTTATCTCACTCAATCTTTACCTGGTTTGCTTCCCCCCCTTTGCTTTCCCCTCTTTTTACTCAGGCTTCTCTTTGCAGGACTGTCGACCATCTCAGGCTATCATCTGTTGGACCCAGCTAGCTGACCAACACTGGCATTCCTATAGACATGTTGCTAGTGTACAGCCTTGATTCCTAAAAAGTCAGGACGCTGTGTTAAACATAATTAAAACTGAACGTGATGACTTGCTGAATCTTTCTTTGACATATACTGTGCAAAGATAAAATATCTGCTTATTCTAAATTTGAGGGCAGCAGCACATTTCAAACAAGTGGGGTTGGGAGCTACAGAAGTATGTGGGACGCTCCTGATCGGAACACACAACAGGTAAACAGCTTAATTGCTAAAAGGTGAGGCTCAACACATTAATACCCAAAGGATATCGCTACAACACTATAAAACTGTTGTTAGTAAACACTGTTCATTTGCAAATGATTGCATTCTGTTTTTAATTACATTTTACCAGGACCCAACTTTTTTTAGAATTACATTTGGCAAAGGTGTCCAATTTTACAAAGTTATCTGGCTGATATTGTTCTTGTAATAAAAAAGAGTTCTGGACATTTCCGTGTGACATTGTCATTGTCAAAGCATATAAGCAGCAAATCCCTAAGTCATCGCAGAAGGAACCACTCAACAGTCTCTTTAATTTTTATTTGTGCAAAGCAGATAAGTACATTTACAACCGAGATCATTTCTATGCTGCAGCAGTTCACCCCAAACTTTCCAAGTCACAAAGATTTTTTCAGGATTACATTATGCATTCAGTATAGCTGCATAGATAGCAAGGGTTATCACAGTGAGTCACATGATAGTGTTTCTGTGACTGCTATAAAGATTAGAATGTGTTCTTCACTGAATTATATAAACACTATCTACATTCTCAAGAATGGTAAGATACAAGTTTGTCATTTTTTATACTGGAGAGAATGTTAAGCATGGCCCTCTATATTTCTGTTAGTGAATATTACATACATTTAATTACAAGAAGAAACAGAAGTGGGCTGTTTGCTTGTTCTTGACAGGGGTGAAATTACAATTTTATTTGGATTACAAATTTTAGTGATTTTGGCTCAAAGTTTGTGATACTGACGGTGAAGTAACAATGTAGTGTATTAGTTACAGATCACCGTGTCAATTTTTTCTATAACAATATAAAAAAAAACATGAAAAAGGACCACAACACAAAGATAGAAATGGCATGTAGTGAAAGGTCAGGGCAGATAATACAATTCAAAAGTGACGGATAAAACAATGAATACAAATTCTGGTTTGGTCAAAGAAAGAGCCACTGAATGGTATGAAAGCAAGGACCTTTACCTCACAAGGGATGTACCAGTAACATTTTTTAAAATTTGAATGGTCGTCCAGTATAGTCGACCTTCTGATGGTGCATCCCTAGTTCCACTGTATCTCAAAAAATACATTTCAAACTATACATAAACCACATTCAATTCATGGTAATATGACAATAAAATATACAATACACTTATATGTAAAATAATGACATTTCAAAAACTTAAAGAATCACAGTTCACCAACCCCCGAAATGTTAAACATGAAAATACTCAAGTACATAATTGTGGGTTATTTTTGTTTTGGTCCTCAGATCAAAAGTGCCACAGCAGACATTCAAACACTCCTGAATCATTCCAGTATCAGGTGACTGCTACCCTTCACAGGAGTCACAGTATCATTTTGTTGGCTTCCATGCTAAATCGCAGGGTCTCACAGTAAACATGGATGTATAAACCCGCTACAATATCACAGGAATGTATGGATATTACAGCGGCACAGTCACACCGTAGAGTGCAATGTGAGTGTGTCTTTATGCATATTTCCAAAACAGGATCAAATCCAAGCAGCATTGTGCAAAACTACCTAGAGCAGATACTTGGCTTTTGAATGGACTTTTGCTAAAGCCTTATCACAAACAGTTATTGTCCAATCAAGACTTGGAAACTGTAACAATAGTGCAATACAAGAACAATACTTCTCCTTTATTTTTGTATCCTACATACTGATCATTAATAGGTGAGGATGCAGATTTTTTTTCGCCTGATCGCTTTCGACTCGGTGCTTTAATATGTATATTGTACGTAGCCACCAAGAGCATATTTATTACGTAATAACTAAGTTAACTGGAAACACTAAATCGGTACAATCAGCCAGATATTTTTTTTTTACAACATTCATGTTACTTGTGTTAGCCTAATTTGCTAGCTAGTCACTAGCTAATAAAATCTGCCAGTGTCATTTCCAAGATGTGAAAGCTTGACAGGCGTAGCAATGTTCACTGAGAGGACAGGCTTAGCAAAAGGTCAATTTTAGTCCTTCATTCTTCTCTAACTTAGCCTTTCAAATGAAGTCCAATAGGCACTGCTACTGTAATGGTGAACTGAGAGGTCAGAATGTGACCACTGGTACCAATTAGAGTGTTAGCTAGAGTATAGCTATTAGGTTAACATTCTAGAATGTCGTGTTACTTCTCTGTTTACTTTAGCCTGGTTTTACACATTTTGGAACCTTATATGTTTAGTCAAATTTCAGGGGATACCACCAAAATACTTAGGGCTAACCCTGCTCAGGAACCTGGGTCAGGAAGCACTAGGCCTAAGTCATGGTTAGCCTACCTTGGAATGTGCCAGGATTGGGCCAGTGTGAAAGCTGTCTGAGGATAGCAGTGTGAAAAGCCCAAGTGCAAACTTTCTTATTGTGGAGCTAAGATGATTGAACAAATGATTTTAGATCTAGGCTTAGTGCCGTGAAAAGCTCTAATATAAACAAATATCCCACTACTTAGGAGTGAGCCTAAAAGGAGAATCTATGAGGTACGCCTGGCACACACAGGGCACAGTACTTCACTGCTCCAGTTTTTTTCCACCTTGCTAGACCATACATTGGCCATAACATGAGCAAATATATGTGTGATTCACACTAATGACTCAGCTCTTAGTTGCAGAGTGGTCTTGTTCATGATTTGAAACAGTTAGAGACATATTTTACTAAATAACCCCTTAACAGCTGTGTAGTACGATGTGACCCCCCTGTGTTATTATTCTGGATGATGGATACGATGTTGAGGCATCTTAGCAGTAGGCGCATGCACCAAAAACCCAGTGACATCACCAAAGAATCCATTACCACAATAAGAAACCGTTGTCATGTGCACTGTAGGACGTGTCCTTCAATGCAGTGATAATATAAAAAAGTAAAAAAGCAAAAATATGGTCAGTCAGCTCCCTAGTGTCTGAAAGCCCCAGGCTTGTAAAGCATGGCTGGAATGTGTTTTGGCTAAGTCAGACAATGAAATGTTAATACCCAACATGTAAACTACACAAAGATGTGGATCTACTTGTTACAGATATCCAAAATAATACCATAAACCAACCAAACATCTGTCAGTTAAAATTCACAGCAGTGTAACCACATTTTTAGCTTGGAAGCCACAAAGATCCAGACCTAATTGAATGGAAAAACCTTATTTTTGATGTCTTTGATTTTTGAGTTTAACCAATCATCCAGAAAAGGAACCTCAACTACTCACATACTTGAAAATTCACATAACCATTTACCCTGGCCTGAAGTAAATAACAATCATAACTGCTTTAAAAAGCAGGTGTGTAATATCTAGAAGTGTAGACATCAATCCGACCTGTTGATCAAGTCATGATTCCATCAGCCAATAAGTCAGCCCATCAGTCACAGATAGGGCCAGGTTACTGGCACATTGAGATCTATATATAATATACATAATTAGCGATTGCCTGCTTCTGTTAGCAGGAATCTGCCACCAGAAGTTCACATTTTTCCAACAGAGCATTTCCATAAGGGAATGATCAATACATAAACATTGATGCAATGTTAACTTTTCCAATCTAATGCTCAAAATCTCCTGCTCAAAGCGTAACCCTTGTGTTAGTGATATGGTACGAATAAGGCAGAAGCAGAGAGCAGTGATGAAGGTTAGTACAAGTAAATGTTTTTCCTTTTTTTTTGGCTCTCTTGGGGGTTACGCAGAGTTAACTTTGAGCTGTTCCAGAGCACCTAGCCACGTGATCCAGTTTTGGTTTTGGTCAACACAACACCTACAGTAGCTTGCAAATTCTCTCAAGGCAGGGTGTATGAGTAAAGCGTGGATCGTGCAGTCTATATCAGCCCGTATGTCCTCCTCCTGCCCGGGCTCAAAGTGTTGTCAATCCATCCAGTCATCTCTGCATTAGACAGCCCACACTTTCTTCTGCTGGAAGTAGGCATCAAATCTAGCCATGGCGTACTCCTACAACACAGTCAAGTATACATAAATACATATATACCAATATAAATTATATATATATCATCTACTGTATAAACCATGGCCACTGTTTGAGTTGAAGAAATAACAAAGTATCATATATTATTATAATCATAAATCATAAATAATACCTAGATATTATTGTGTATATTATGTCATTGTATTAAATATTTGAATGCTGAATGTGAATTTTTAATATTTTAAAGTAAGTATTAAAGGTGCAATAAGCAGAGAATGATAGTTGAATTTTGAATCTCATTCCCAGGTCGTCAAACACTGACGCTTTGGGCTGGTAGGTCATGCTGGCATCTAACCCAGTATGTGACGAGCTGGCATGGTGCTCAACAATCAATGCAACAATCTTGCAGTTACTTTCTGAGCATATATTGTATAAGAATATTAAAGCTGAGAAAAATGAACAATAAGAACCTAATCCTATTTAGTCATTATATCCACACTGGTGGTGTTTCTTTCTCAAGATTTTGTCTTGTGCAGCTTCTTCAGCAAGAACAAATATCCCTGAAAATGTTAGCATTTTAAGGCATTTTGTCTAAAAAGTATTTTTTTCAGTACTGCCTAAATCTTAAGTTTTGTTTGTGTCACAAAACAGCCTTCCTCTCTGTGACATCTCGACCAGAACTCCTCCAACCTATTCTTTACACAGTAAATACTGACAATACTGCTAATGACTTACAAGCTACCTTCATATACATCACATGTATATTTGCTTTTCTGACTAAAACAAAGAAGTCATAAAAATTAAAATGAAGCATTTTAGTAATAAAGTTTTTACTCACCAGGTATCCAAACTTGATGGTGGAGAGTCGGGCCTGGATGATTGACCACAAGCCCCAGAAGAAGTGGGATGCCAGAGAGAACCTACATTCAAAAACAAATGGTAACTTTGTTATGTATGCTTTCTAACCCCTCTACTTTATTCTATTGCGCTTTTGTGTTTTAATGTGCAATACTGTGTCTATTCAAACAATGTTGTACGTCTGAGCTCACCTGTTGACCTCTATGTAAAGCTGCTCCTTCACTCTCATTTGGTCCTCTTCACTCAGGTTGTCAAACCCTGCGTCAAACTCCCGTAAGTAGCTTTCAATGAAAAGGAGCTGCACAGAGTTGTGAAAAGTTCACACCGGTTAGCAGTCATCAAGTAAAACGTAACAAATGAGATGTTAGTGTCATATACACACCTGCTGAGCCTTTGAGGGGTAGGCCTGAGGATTAACTTTGAAGAAAGGAAACTCGTCACAGTTGTAGTCATAAATCCATTCGCAGAAGTGGTTGCCAATATCAAATCCCCTGTAAGGTTAACAGATGGACAGAGGAACAATTTGAAGATAATGATGATGCCTTTACATGTCGATATACTTTCTGTTTGTCATGTTGTGCCTGTTAGGGTTTATATTTTGTAACTTGTTTTTGAGTTATACAATATGTATATTATCTATTGTGTTTTTGAAGAGTGGTAGACTACATAGAAGAAGTTTTCCCGTGGCAACGCAACAAATTTCACTCTATTGCTATGACACAGCTGCTGTGACTCGACTGCACATTGTTGAAATGCCCCAGACTACACAGTCTTCACAAGAGTTCCAGACTTCAGACAACTAAGCCCACACTGGACAGCCGTTGGACATAGGAAATTACAGCTTCCAAGCCTGTTAACAAGATCCACATCAAATTTGATCTGAAAAGCCTCAAAACCCTGATAACGTTATATGGTGAATTGTCACTGGCCGTCAATATCTGGCAAACACACGTGGAGTAGCGAGGGCCTGTTCAATGCTGCTTGCAGCTCTGACACTGAGTTCTGAATTCTTTTTCAAATGTTTCACATCCTCTGAGCAAGCAACGTTAACATCACATGTTGAAGGCTGAGCAAAGACACAGGATATTGTGCCATCCAGACCAAGACATACTAGAGTGATTGTGTGTGTGGCTTTCACACCTAGTTAATTATGGTTAATTCTTCGAAACCTGCATTGTCTCCAGTTTTCTAGGTCTTGTTTGTTCAGGTGAACATGAGATCTTGTTTATTGTTTCAATAAGGTTTACTGGCTACTTTTCCAAGCAGTCATGGGACCTTTGGTGCTTAGAAGCCAACTGCACCAAAGCCCTGCGGTTTATTGGTTAAAGGTACGCAAACACAGCTGATCCTGTTTCATTCCTTCAGTCCTAGTGTCACGCAAGTGGAAGAAATGACTGCTGCAATCTGACATAAGTTGAATAATAATACTTGTTCATTGCTGTTTTATGAGATTAAATGAAACAATACGTAGTTGCTGCAGGGTAGATTTGCTGAAACTAATTGTCAATCGATAGAATTGAAAGACCTTTTTTTATACATAAACACATAAATTACATTTTTCAGATATCGTTATAATTACATACAATTCTATAAGTTAGATGTGCTTGTTAGAAACTAGGAGAGAAACTGTTAATTAGAAGTGGGACGGTGTCAATAATTGGAGCATTTATACACTAACAATTATGAGCAAAACAAAACTATGTCACCATCAGAATAATTGTTGATAATAACTGTCACTACGCAGCCCTACCCCTCAGTGTTGAATTACATAATCAATGTAAAACAGTATTCATTGAGGCACGGATGAGCATTTATGAGATCAATAATGAAAACAAGCTGTGGCATGGCTGGAAAGGAAAGGGGGGAATCTGGTAGAGACACAGAACTAATGTGGGGTGTGTGTGTGTCTGTGCATGGGTGTGTGTTGGTGTTTGGTGAGGGTAGGGGGTTGAGATGAGAGGGATTTGTTTTATGTGTAATGAGTGAGTTGTGAAAGTACATCTTTCCTGTCATGTGGTTTTTGTCTTGGGTGTGCCAATGTAATAATGTTTCTTAAACAATACATTAATATATAATGTTGGTGAGAGATTGTAAGCAAAACGCCATTGTGGAAAGCATTAAAGTAAAAGAAGAAAAGTCTAATTAATGAGTTAATGAAAAACGGTATTCAAATAAGGGCTAGATGGTAGTAAACTGATGGGTATTAGTAGCAAAAGGCAAGAACTGCATTGGACTGGAAATATAACCCTAACCCATTTAACAACAAGATTAATCTGTTCAGTTGTCTAAATGCTTTGGCAATTACTCTCTCTGTGATTTATACAAGAACAAATGGACACAGACCTCGTTGTTCCCTATGCCCTTAAGTAGCACTTGCATGTTAATTCCCACACTGTTATCAGCAGCTGGGAATTGCCCCCAACACAAAACCTCCCACTGCTCTGAAGCAGTCTGCAAACCAGGCTCATCCCCCTCTGTTTCCATGTCTAACTGATGTCACTTAATGAGAAAAAAAAATCCACAGGATATGGGTCTCTGTGCCGATTGGTGGGCGTGTTCTTCTTGTACATACATGATGAATGCACACGTGCTCACATGTTTGGCTTGTGCGTGTGCAGCGGCTCTTTTGTGTCTGAACAGGGTCACGTGTTTGCTGAGTAACATATGAGGAGACTTAAAGGGGCCACGCTGAAGGGAGCTGCAGGGGGGTTGGGAGTGTTTCTGGTTGTGTGTGCGGGAGACAAGAGGGAGAGACCGAGCCGAGCACAGTGTGTTGAACACAGTTTTCCCACAAATGAACTGGCCGGGGCACACACACAGATGGGTTCAGACACCCAGACATTTTAACATATTCAAAGTCACTCAAAAGGTGCTGAAAACAATCATTCTATTGTAATCTATTCTCAGTCATGTGTCCGCAACTGTAGAGGAAATCTACAGCAACACGACTTTCATCACCAATATTTACAGTACACTGCATAAGGTCTTTCCATTGCCCCCATCCTGTGTGTCCTCATTGGAGTGCTAAATTCTGGTTACATAACAGCTACAGTGAATCTTTCAACAGAGGGTTGTGAGTTATGAATAATGACTGCTGGAAGGAAATATTGATGAAACACGGACACGGACCAGGCTGCATTCCTTTTCCTCTCATTTTCCCTCAGATTTTGCCTTCTTTTTCGGTCCCTATCTGGGTTGGTGTCTTTTTGTCTCTCACGCTCTCTTTAACATTCTGCTTCACTATCAGCCTTACTCCCTCCCTCCCCACCCTCCCTCCATCTCCTACTGCTGCAGTGCCAAGGTTAGTTGTGAGGCAAAGAGCTGGCAAGAGCATGAGGGGCGGGGATGTTGCGGTTGCAGCTGAGGGAGATTCATAAGAAATGCCTTTCCGTCTGTAGAGTGTTTGGATCAGGCACTACTTGGTGGACTACTTCTTGTTTAAACCGTTTCAACTTCTCACAGTATGGGGCCCCAAATTGTTCAGTAATAAATACATAATTAAGACGTTATAAAATTGCCTAATCATAGGCCCAGGTTCAATTCCAGCCTGTGGTCCTTTGTGGCAATTCTTCCTGTCTGTCACTTTCCCCCGTTTCCTGTCTAACAAGTTGTACTATCCAAAACAAAGGTTTAAAGCCCCTATCTTTTAAAAAAAAGATGATGTAAAAAAAAAAGGTATAGTTTGTTGTATATAGTAGTATCATTCACGTCACAGTGTGACAGCAATTGCTAGCTTACCTGTAATTGTAGCTGCTGTACTCAAAGTCAATGAGCATCAGCTTCTGTTTGTCAGAGCTCTGGCGACCCTTCAGCAGCAGGATGTTTCCTGAAAGGAGCACATTTAAATGTTATTTTAAATCAAAGAGAAAAAGCAAATGTACAGCAGATAGGGCCCACTGGCATCTACTGTATATTTTTTACCTTCTTGACAGTCGTTATGGCAGAACACTACAGGAGAGTGAGTGGACTCCAGCAGAGACCTGAATGCATACAAGAAGGTTAGAAGTCAGAGGACGATCACCCAGCAGGGTTTATACAGCTCTTTCTGGATAAGAGTTTCATTTCTGTGTTACACGACATCAACATTAATGTAACATATTTAAATATGTATGGATAGCCTCTGGTGATACACAGTAGAAATTCACTAAAACTAATGGAAAAGTTCAAACAACTTTTCATGAAATACAAGTGAAAGGTTATTTTAGAGACAACAGATGGTGGTTCCTTTCCATAACATCCACAAAGTGTTAAGGACTTGAAGCCACTTAGTAATGGATAATTATATTGACCTGACCATAACGTATAAAGTACAGGTGTGTTAATTAGGTTGGTGCTTCATATTGTAAATACTTACTCTGCTTTTTTTTTTGCTTCTTCAATTTACATTGTGTTCTAATCTTTACTATGGACCAAAAAACTAATACTTTATATTGACATCACATATATTATTTTTTGTATTAACTGGTCTGCTCTTCTTTGGCTCCATACGTTTAAAACATAAATAAATCTGAACATGGTGGTCCGTCGTGTCTAGTGTCTGTGCCTGCAAGTTTTTTTCTGTGAGATCAAAATATTATCAGAGGACCTATACACCTCTGTTCAGTCTGTTATATAACACCGTTTGGAAACTTACAATGCGCCAGTCATATATAATGCATTCTAATCCGTGTGTGTGTGTGTGTGTGTGCGCGCGCACGTGCACGTGTTAATGCAGAAACATACTTGAGCATATCCATCTCCTGTGGCAGGTTGTAGCTGAGCAGGCGGTTGAAGCGACGCAGGTGGGACTCTCTGGTGAAGTTCAGCCTCATAACTTGGCTCAAGTACCTGTAGAGTGTCACACACACACACACGTAGTTACAACAATCGTTCCCAAAAAACCAAACAACATTTCCTATCTGAAAAAGCAAAGTGACACGGTTAAGTGTCTAAATACGTTTTCAATGTCGACCTGACACAGTGATAAGTAGACCACAGTTTGACAGTCAGTAAATAAGAGCCAGAGATTATGATGACCTCACTGGAACTAATGACATAATACTTGTGTCTACAAATACAGTCAACAATTTCAATACAGCAATGTATTTAGTACTGATTGTTAAAATAAGAATGACAGTTTTACCAGTATTAATCATTGGAGTGATAACAGCCAGTAATTGATAATAAATCATCATTAAATCACCATTAACACCATTATCACATCATAGCTGACTGCATAACAACACAAAGGTGTGACCATATCGCTAGTGGTTGGATTTTTATAAGAGCAGTCCCTGGCAACTCTGTAATGATGTCTGATACATAATGAAGAGTAATTTAGTAATTCAATTCTGTGTGGATGCATCAGCACTCACAAGATCTTGAACTGTGATTCCCAGATATCTCTGTGTACAAGGTGTGTGACCAATAGTGTCATGCATATCATTACCACATGGGCTAAACAAAAAACTGCTTCAGCAATACAGATTGTCAGGTTTCCATCCATGTGTGGCACATTTTTAAGTTATATTTAAAAGAAAATCTGAAGTAAAAGTTAATTTATCTGCATTTCCATCAACTTATGTTAACCAAATATAAGGCGGTGATTAAAAAACTGACTCTTATAACAAATACATTAATTTCAATTACAATAAAACACGCCTTTTTTCATTTTAATACATCAGAGAGTTAGCTCCTACAGTCTTACTGCGAGGCTACACTGCTGTTATACAGGCTCACTTTAAAGGTATAATTTGAAAAGTATGACTAACAACTCTTTGAATTTTTCTTTTCAAGTATTGTCAAGTCCTGATTACCCACACTGATACGTTTTATCAGTGGAATAGGTATACCTAGAAGAAAATCTTTCCAGTCATGAAACTAAATATCATCCAACAGCCAAGGTCAACTTGATGTTGGCCTACGTTAATTACCAGGCCAAGTCATCAGAGAGAGATAGAGCACTCTCTGCTGAGGGATTTAACATGCACAACCCAAATCTGTGTCTGAGTTGGCTATGGCTGCTAAGGTTTAGCTTCTATTCAAATTCTCTGACATGTCGTAAACAATTCAATGTTACGTCAATTTGATATTATGCAGTCCAGATAATAGGGAGTCTTGCTTCCTTTAAATGATCTGAAGTCATTTTTGTCAAAAAAGTAAAGTCAAATCCCAAATCCTGATAAATAATGATGATGATGATGATGTAATACTACATAATATGATTCTAACCTATGAATTAGAAAGTCATTTTTTTCTGACATGGAAATTTACAAAAACAATCACATGGCAGGACAAACGAGTAATGTTTTAAACACATAAGTAATAAACCATGACAGAAAATCATTGGAGCAGGTCAATGGACTTTTTTACCACAAGCAGACACACATTGTGCAACGTAAACAGCCAACACATGAAAACATTTTGAAAGCAACTCAAGTGCCGACCATAATGATAAGCCACCTGCCACTTCATCTTCATGAGATAAGTAATCAGTGCTGTCCGGCTTGCTTTTGTGGGATTCAAAAACCTTGGTTTAATGTTAGTTTCAAGTCTGCTCAGTCTTTCGTCCCCATCTCTCATTTCAAGAGAAGAATGGGCTTCAGAATATCCCTAAAGACGAGGCAAGACACAAGCTGGGGCAGGATAGGACAGGACAGGGCAGGATGAGACAAGACTTGTGTGACTTACTTGTCCATCGTTCCAAACAGCCACTTGGGTTCTTTGTTGAAAGGCATCCTCATCGCATGAAACTTGGCCATCTTCTCTGCAACCTCTGCCGAAATGCTGGGGTCACTCAACTCACAGGTGTCCAGTTTACGGCTCTGTCAACAGGGTATTAGAAATTATTATTAATCCAGCAAATGAATTAATTAATACAGGAAATGCTACAGAACCCACAAATGGTTGGCTGATGATAGCAAAAAGTAAAATACTTTAAAAAATATATAGGGACGCCAAAACCAGATCCAGTTTAAAGCTCCCCAGACCAGCCCGGCCAGTAAATATGAGCCAGCTATGTGTAGTTTACTGATTATGACTGTTCTGAAATCTTGTGTGATATCCCAGTGTTCAAGTTCAACGATAACCCTTACTGACAAATAGTCTAGTGCAGTTTAGGCATGTCTTGGACATCAGAGTGGACATAAGAATAAGGAGTTTTTTCCCCTACATCTGGTTTTGGATGATAAGAACGAGAAGGGCTTTCACTTTCTTTCAGTACATCCATGTTCAAACAACATGACAATGTAATGGTAGCCACAAGAAGCCAACTGAGGTCAATTAGATTTTCCGATGATGTGTAAAATAAATTGCATAACAGTATTGTTTGGCGACAGAAGAGCAGATGTTTTATGGTTTATCAATTATCTCTGAACATTAATCCCTGATGCATCATTGAGCAGTACACACACCAACACAACGTTGCATCATTTATTCCCCAGCTGTCGGAGCTTTACTTTAACTCTTGGAGCTACATGCCTAATCCGCTACCATCCTGCAAATTAACCCTATTTTTATACTGAAGTTAAGTCTCTTCACTGATTTCAGATCATATATAACAGGGGACACTAACGAGGTCAGGTTATTGTTATGTTTTTTAATACTGGAGTATGTGGATAGAGTTAAATTGATAGGTCACACGCTTCACAATGATCAATTAATCATGACGAGCAAAGCGTATTCCTATTAATTTGTCCAGCCCATATGCATATAAACAGTAACATGTTGACTTACAGGGACGTACTGCTCCAGTCGGCCCTGAGGGAAAATACCATAGAGTTTAGGCCCAAGCTCCCTCTCTGCCAAGATGGCGAACATGACACTCTCCAACACCATGGCCTCCGCCCCCTGGAAACAAATAACAGAAGGAGAATTAACTGCTCCGCCTTTCAAGTATGAGAGCAGTCCACACCACCACCAGTGCTGTAAACGGAGTAAGAACAGATTAAGACATGAGACAAAGAGCTTTTGCAGGTCACCATGTTTGAAAACATGAAAGTTAGATAGAGTGAGGTAGAGTGAGTCATTGTCAGCTCGTTTAGGAACTAAAAAAAGGGTTTGCTATGACATTATTCCACCTGTTAGAATTTAGAAGTGAGATCCTCCAAGGAAGATTTTTGTCATTTTGTGCCCCAGAACACACAAAATAACTCAAAGGTATCTTAAAAGTTATGTTCCTCTGAAGAAAGAACATCCCATTATTCCAGTTTATTACAATGATCTAAATTCATAGGGTTTAGCAGTGTTGTTGAGAAATGTTTTAAAACTCAGGTCAGGGTTAGGGTTAGTTTTATTTCTAGGCAGAATGCCTGGTGTCTCACGTGAAAATGTTAGAACTTTAGTAGGCTGAGGTGCATGTCTGAAAGGGACTCAAGTGGAAATCAGGAGGTGGAGGGGAAGGATGGAAGAGTTTGAATGCTGTGGTCGGGGTTAGCTGAGGTTGCCTGTCAGAGTGGTGAGGAGAACACAAGAGGTAGATTGAAGCTTCTAGGGAGAGTTGGCCCACTCAGAGCACCAGTCACTGTTGAAGCTGCTAAAGCAGACAGGACAGCCTTGTCTTTCTCCCTTTATCTTAGAGACACACAAAACTCACATACCAACGCACATAGTCTGGAAGGGCTCAAGGTTAACTGGGAGACTTTCTCTCATACCAACACAAACAAGAGCCCCGGAGCTTGAAAGACTCAAGCTGTGTGCTGGCTTCTCACCCACTTGATTCTGCTCCAGTCTATTGTGTGGAGAAGACCGAAAACCAGGCTTCTCATCAAAGGGGTAGGACCCCATTAACTGAGTAGAGAGATCTCAAACTAAATAGAACAAAACAGGTAAGTTGGTGTACAGGCCATTCTACCGGTGATTTGTTACGTGGGAAATTGAAACTCCCTTCAGTGAAGCTGTATTTCTAACAGCCAGTAGGCAGAGTTGCAGTGAAGACACAAATAGGAATTGTGGCCTCAGTAACATGAAACCTAGGTAAATTACTTAACGCTAACTAATCTGCAAACAGAAGAATGTAAATATTTGATGTGGTTGTTGTGAACTTCAGTTAGAAGGCTCTAGTTAAAGAGATGCACCACTCATTTTGCACTTAAAAATCTCATCATGGTTAGTCCCAGTCAGGCTCTGAAAAAAATGTCCTTTATCACTCTGGAGGAAGAGCTTTGTCAAGTCTGGTTAGGTCACAGTGATGTCATCAGGATTATCTTCGAGGTTGTATACATTTAATGTTACCATCTGTCCTCAGTGATGTTATCAAGTGGATCACAAGTAAATTCACGACATTAACTTGCTCTATGTGCATATATACACCAACAAACATTCACCTTTAACACAAATAAATAAATTTCTTCAAGTATAACGATTGCCAAATTAACAAGTGGAACCAAATAGTTAAGAAAGTTTCGTAGACACATTTTACAAAGTTTATATGGTTTCTCCTAGCTCAACAAGTCTCCAAACTGAACGCAGTTTAATGGCGGAGTCTGGGGTTTTTCTCCATGGACAACAAAGAAGAAGCCTTTATTAGTTACCATTTACAGTATTTGAAAAAATGTAAGTTTACTGTCAAAATATTGTCTTTTTCAATATAGCGTAGATGGTGACATCAGTTGAAGCGGTGTGTTCAAACAGCTGTCGAGAGTAAGATGCCCTTTAGACACGGAAGCAGACAGGACACACTTTAGACATGTTGGTACGGCGACTTTTTACAAGGCAAGAATCGACTTTATGTATTGCATTTAATGCTGAATTTTAAAAAAGGCTTTAAAGCAGCTATGAAGTATGCTAGTAAGTTTAGGTTTTTAATAAAAATTTGTTTACATACCTCATTTCCGGGTGTGAAAAGGTGCTTTGGTAAGTACAGCTCATTTACAAGCTAATGCTGCAATCTGTTGCATGTCAATGTAACCCGAGATTACCACAGTAGAAACCAGTTCAACATTTTCCTGTTATTAGCCCCTTAAGTGAATACATTTCAGATAAATTGCTGCAGAGAAAAGAAATTTGGATCCAACTGCAGGGATGTTTGGATACTTGCCAAAGAATGTGTTTCCACCTGACCATCCAGCGGGAAGCCAGCTCAAAGTAAACAATATTGCCTGCTTTGCCTCTGAGACGTGACACCGAATTTGAACCATACAATGAAACTTAGTGCTGACCTCTTACTCCAGGAGACGCTGAAATCTCCTCTGATATCTCTTTTAGAAATTACATAGAAGAACTGGAATTTTCTAAATATAAATATTTTAGTTGTGGGATTACCCAAGGTTAAATAACAAGAATCAAGCTCAAAAAAGACTTTTGCGGAGATGTATGTTAATCTGTAAATCTTTATAAGTCTCATGATAAGTTTCATTTTAGGGACTGCTGTCAACCAGCCGATATTCATCACAGCTGGCAGATACTGACAGGTTGTTTTTGAAAAATGTCAGCCTCTGTCTCAAAGGTAATGATTAAGGGACAGGGCAAAAACAACTGTTTCCAGAATGGTATTATCTGCTGATTGGATTTACCATTAATTGATTATTTTTATCTCTATAAAATATCATATATCAAATATCATAAACCACAAGGACGATCTTCAAGTTGCTTGTTTTGCCTGACTAACAGTCAAAAACCAAAGTTATTCACAGTCAAGAAGCTGGAGGAAGTTATGTTTTCCCCCCTTAAATGATTACACTTACTCAATTATCACAACAGTTGATAAATAAGATCATGTTGATCAAATCGTCAGTGAATAGAGTTCTGTCATATGCAAACAAACTTTCATATTTCCATTTAGGGCAAATTCTGAGGATATTGCAGAGTGGATGCTGTATGCTCAAAAGCTGCACTGTTGTCTTTAAAAGTTGAATGATATCAATTGCGTATGATAGCTATGAAATATTTGGTAGAAAACTGATTTTAATCTGGAGTATAAAGAATATTTGAATATCTTATAGTATGATATGAGTTGAAAATGCATGAAAAACTGTAAAACTGCATGAGCATTCCATCCACTTTTTTAAATGAGAACATTTTACTGGATAACACTGAGTATTTCGTATGCATTTGGTTATATTATGTATGAAAGTTATCAAAAGTCTGAATGATAGCAATAATGTCCTAATAGGGTTAAATATTTAAGTTTCCATGTTGAAAAATGTTGGAGGAATAATAAAGAATTCTAATGGTTCCAGCATGCACACCAATTACATGTATATGAGCTTTTCAGGAATAAGGAAATTAGAGATAGAGAACTTATTCAGTACATATCAACTGGTATCAACAGTGTTCAAAGCTAATAACAACACTGCAAAAACATCTTAAACAAATAAAAAACAGCATGAACAGTATGCAGCACATTCCGAATATTTCCCAGGACATTTGAGTATACACCCCATCGTTATGTAATGCCTTATCTGCAGAATGCTGATCACATGCAGTTTCAAATCCCCAACGTGAATTATCCACATTACCATAATCATCTTGACACACATACTGCTACAAAAACAAGCCAGCTGGCAGCCTGTGCATAAAGCAGAGCAAAGACTTAAACTCTTATGGGGCCGGCTTATAGGATGTGTAGTGACTCCTCTGACAATAGTCTAGTGACTCAGCAAGTTTATCTTGGTTACCATAGAAGTACTGACCTAGATCTGAAGCAGCATGCCCTCATATGGACTGTCTTTATGTATAAGCAGATTTTAATCAGCTTGTTGTAACCTACATTTGCTACATGCCAAGTTGACAAAGTTCAGATCAAACTATCATGTCAGAGATGCAGTTTGTGTGGAATCTCTATTAAAGGGATAACCTCTACAAACCAGCTTCAGTCTGGGCATCTGGGGACAGGGCTGTACAGCAATACAGCAATAACAATGTTAACTATGCTCTTGTGCAGTCTACCGATTTAAATTTAGTGATAAAGAGTAATGGAAAATGGATAGTCAACTGCCACTGGAGCAGATATTACATTATACCATAGTTACTTCAACCCAACTCTTTTCCTAAACCTAACCATGTTGGTTTGGTGCCTTAATATAAAAGTCCAAAAGTCAGGAGTTGGAGTGAGAGGAAAGAGAAAATAACAGCAGAAAATGTTAACTTAAGTGACAGCGTTACCGAAGATGATGACCCAACGGACAAAAGCCTTAGGCTCAAAAGACAAGGACAAGGAGGAGAAGGATCCGAGGTATTCGGTAGTGTGGAGTTATTCTGGCTATCTAAAGTGTGACAATAAGCAGAATAGTAGAATAGTCAAACTGTTGACACAAAAACTGATCTGGGAACTGACTGGGCCAGCCATCCCTTATCTTGTGGTTTATAGGTTGTAACAGGGTTCTATGCAGTGGCCCTAGTGGTTCCATATCGACTGTCTGACCATCCTGCAGTAGTACATCAACCTCTGTTTAATTTCCTCTGACCTATTTTAAATGCCACTGGTTGTTTTAGCAATCTGTTTGATTTGACTCACTCTCCAAGACCCATTCAGAAGTTAATTATCAACAAGTCAGAGATGTCAAGCCAGCTTACCATGCAGACATGTTATGTGGGAAATTGAAACTCCTGTCAGGGAAGCTGTATTTCTAATAGCCAGTAGGCAGAGTTGCAGTGAAGACACAATTAGGAATTGTGGCCTCAGTACCATTAAACCTAGGTAAATTACTGCCACCGGATCAGCACCGCCTACATTAACGCTAACTAATCTGCAAACAGAAGAATGTAAATATTTGATGTGGTAGTTGTGAACTTCAGTTAGAAGGCTCCAGTTAAAGGGACGCGCAACTAATTTTGCACTTAAAAATCTCATCATGGTTGTCCCGGTCAGTCTCTGAAAAAATTGTCCTTTATCACTCTGGAGGAAGAGCTTTGTCAAGTCTAGTTAGGTCACAGTGATGTCATCAGGATTATCTCTGAGGTTGTACGCATTTAATGTTACCATCTGTCCTCAGTGATGTTATCAAGTGGATCACAAGTCAATTCACGCCAAATGCTTACCACAAATATACACCAATAAACATACATCCTTAACACAAATAAATAAATATCTTTGCCAAATTAACAAGTGGAACCAAATAGTTAAGAAAGTTTTGTAGACAGCGTTTTACAAAGTTTATGCGGTTTCTCCTAGCTCAACGTCTCCAAACTTAGTGCTCTTTAATGGAGGAGTCTGGGGTTTTTCTCCATGCAAAGAAGAAGCCTTTATTAGTTACCGTTTACAGTATTTGAAAACATTTACATGTTGTTGTACATGTCAAGCCAGCTTACCATGCAGACACAGAAGAATTTCAACATTCCTAACAAGTACCTCCCTCCCTCTGTTTCCTGTTTTTGGACAGGAAACAGAGACTTCCCATAGTAGATCTGAATATCCTTTTTGAATGAACTGGGGGCTGCACATTTAGTAATTTCAGCCTCCATATAACATTCAGTCTGATTCCTGATGTAGGAGTTGGGATCAGGTAGTCTCTGGATATCTGATTAATTGAACTTGTTACACTGGTCCCATATCAGTGCTGATACTCAGCTCTCAGATATTAAGCAGCTGGCCTTTGAGTGATGCAGCAGGTGCACTGTGTACTGCTGACAGCTGCTGCTTAACCGCAATACTTATCCTTTGCGTTATGTGTGTCAATAAACCAGTAAGGGGATAGATTATTTCTTACAGACTGTTGAAATCCATCTGAACTGAACAGCACCACAGTCACACATGTGTTCCATTCATGTGTCTGCAGAGGTGAATTCATGCCAAACACTACTGATAAAGGCTTGAATAAATACAGCGTTACATAACATCCACTGGCAATCAGCATAGGCATACTATTAAATATATATTGTATATTCTATAAACCACATCAGTAGATAGGGCTGTGCAATTTATCACAATTATGTCGTTATTTGACTACATATATAAATATGTCTTAGATTTTGGATATTGTTGTATCATGATATGGCATCCAATCTATTCCAAATAGGATTTGCCTTGACCAGACAGCATTGTTAGAGAAGGTGGATTGAGGTGAGGTTATCCTAGGACACTGACACCAGGTCAGTTCTTCATTAGCCTCAATACTAACAGAAGGCTGGTTTAGAGGGAAGGGAAGCTTTCCAGGACAAGCAACAACAGCTCACGGCAGCTATCTTGCTTGATGACCTCACCCCAATCACATGACAGGGATCTGTGATTCAGCCTGGTGATGTGAGGGTCAGGGGTCGTGATCACATGTCATGACACAGGGTAAAGGAATTTCTAGGTCACTCTGTATGACGTCTGGCCGGGCTTCAGGCCGCTAGCAGCTACTGAACAGATTGTATTATGGTTTTACAAAAAATTGTGTATCCTATGCCAGCTCAAGTGCTAGCTGCCATTGAAGCAAAAGGTGGGCATACCAAATAGATAATCTGAAATTAAAAAATTGAACTTTTCACTCCAACTGTTAAGCTGATCATGTTCAAACAAATGCAAAATAGAAGTACTGCATCTCGCAGTCTTGCACCTTTTTGGCCCAACAGTAAACAAAATGAACTGAGTGACTGTGGCATTTACCAACTCAGTCATGCTGTGCCAGGTATTAGTAAGGGGAGACAGGTGTTAAATCAATTCTGAACTTAAGTAAAAAAAAAAACACATGGGGTTGGAAAAATTCAGCCTTCTCAATAATTTCCCAGAAACAAAAAAAGCAGACCAGAGTGAACCTCTTCCCGACAGGGAGATAAGGAGAGAATTTAGGGAAACAAAAGAATGTTTTGAGACATCCAGGGACAGCAGGACGACTGTTTGTGACTGAATGGACACTGGGTGACATGCTGTATGGTGGCACCATTATCAGTTACTTACTTGGAAGTGATTTTCTTTGTTTGACTGTCTGGAATCCCCTTTATTACAGGACATCTATCAACAAAAGAAAAAGGAAAGAACTATCCATGAATACATGTGAGGCCTTCTAGCAGCGTCAACATCAACACCTAGCCATGCCTCAAACATACACCAAGTCTTTTGGACAGGACAGTGCAGAGGATCGGTGAGAATAATCTCTGCACTCCCATGACTGCCAGCCAGAAAGAGAGAGTAGAGACAGCAGTGGTTATCCCTGAGGAGGAAGGATGACACTATGTTCTATCACCCATCTGTTCGTGGGTGTTGCATTTTACTGCTGATTACATGTTAAAGCTGTGGCTAAAAATATACATATTTATTTAGTGAATCTACTCATTACCTAACATGCCATTCACATATTTTCCATGCTGAGAAACGCTGTCTTCAGTGCAGTTAGGCCTTGTTTAATCATTAGTAGCTGTGCACTTTGACAATGACATCTGAGTTTCGTAATCATATTAGCTTTTTGATTAGATGTCACTAATGCCTGGGAGGCGGTTCTGTCCTGACAGAGATGACTGCAGTTACCTTGGTGAAGGACTCAGTGCTCCTGATCTCTCAGACATCCCTAGCAATAAAAGCCAACTGCTTATACAGCCATTAGCAATTATACAGGCTTTGGTTAATACTTAATTCAGGTCTCATTGCACCATTACTTAATGGCTGTAAATGACTAATTTTAGGGCTGAGAGAGAAGCCCATACTGGCCGCATCTTTGTTTCAGTATTCTATTTACCACAGCAGGGCGGCATAAACAGCATGTGCTACAAAAAACACCTCAAATGATATAAAGTCAAGCACAAGATTAGAATTTTGCTTCCAGCAATCTTGAGTAAATGTTTTTAAAGTCCTTGAACTCTTGTCACTCAAGAAATCAATGAGCTGCTACTTGAGATGGTGACTAAGTGGTTATCTTTGGTGGAGCTCTGCTGCACATAGCAATACTGCATACTGTGTCTGCCGTAGAGGCAACTTGAATTATGAACTCTGGACACACCAGCCACATCATGCACGGAGATAAAAGGCCCCTATCTCTCAGTGTAAGATTTAACCACTGTAGAGCTGCAACAAAACATGCATCATCTATCTGACTTTGTGCTAACTATGAAGCAACAACAAGCCAAACTGCATCCTGGTTAATGACTTTTCTTCTTGCGGTTTTGTTTTTTCAGCTGAGTGTGCTGCAAAAGTGCAGATTCATCCTCAGACTCTTCGGTTTGTCCACTAGCGGATTTCTTAATGATTAAGTATCACAAGGCAGGGATTTAGAGAAGAAAAGAGACGGACAGGAGAGATGTTTCAGCACTTTGTTTTCCCTCCACACTGTATCTTCCCACCTTCGTGCTACATGAGTGTGTGTTACGTCTTTGTATTAGGCTGAGATTTCAGAGATCTCATACTGTACCGTGTTTTTTGGTGGGTTCACCTGGGAACAAGAGTGCCCAAGGCACGCTCCTTTGGGAAGCCTACGGCAAAGAACACATGCATGTACAGCCATGGGGGTACATCACCATGTACAACAATGGCTAAACACGCACACACACATACATACACACACATACACGCGTGAAGGCATAACGGCACATGCATGAATACACTTACATAAGCATATGACCTGCGGACGCACACACAGCAACTTCTGGTGGTGGTCCTGTCACATCACACGGTGTATGTATTATCATTTGTCCTCATTTACTGGTTTCTGTGATTAGCGACTCAAGGCATAAAGTGTCTGTGTAAGTGTCATTTTGACCCCAGTTACGTGAGTCATGTCTGTGACAGAGGCAGACAAGTCATCAGTCAGTATATGATTTGTACATTTCTGCTGTTATTTGTGTGTGCTGTACATCAGCACTTATCTTTGCTAAACGAAGAAGTTATTACAGACTCATAACTACACACAACTGAGGAGGAACTAGCCTCTCATGTACGACAACACATCCTTGTGGAGAGTTTTGCTTACTTGTATCTCTCTTGTTCCTACAGTCACACACCAGTGTTTTAGCTGTTTGGTTAATAATATGTGATGAGAGATGTGTTTCCCACCTGCAGGATGGCCCCATAGAGGCGCAGCAGGATGCTCCTTGGTTCATCCCCAACAGAGTCCTGGCTGTCAGGGAGGCTGCACAGGAAGAGCTTGTTGCTCAGACCACCCCTGCAGGACAGACGTTGAGGCGGACAGTGAATAGAGATCCTTCATGCAGAGACTTTTACTTTGTCATTCTTACTAACAATGTTTCTGCTCTCTGTTTGTCGTTATTCTCGGGATCTTGCTGTGACTCTTATCTCCGTCTTTATCACACTTTCAGATAAGGGCAAGAGACTATACAGCAGAGCATACTCCAAAATGCCTGTAAACCTGTACATTAATTATTTGAGTGAGTGATTTGGTAGCCCTTCTCAGTCACACGCTGTGCTGTTTAACCAGAGAATTTCAGAAAAATTGTTAACACCAGGATTTTGAAAACATGAGCTGAATGACTTTTGGAAACAACCCTGTTCAGAGAGACAACAACTAAAATAGCTGCTTAAGTAAATTAAAAAAAAACACCATGACTGGGCTCTAACGTCCCAACACGCCGTATTTAAAGGGGAAATCCAGCCTAGAACCGAAACTGAGCACTCCATCAATGTTTTTAAAACGTACTTTAGTGATCTGCCAAAGCAGTCAAATGTCTCCCTGAATTTGGAAACACGACATCAGGACGTATGTTAGAGACCTGTCGTCAGGTTTGGGGTGTTTTGGGGCGTTGGCACATTGACAGTGAATTACAGTCTGACTCGTGGCTTTTAAATGAGAATGAGATGGAGATAACGGAACCTGAACAGGGTGTGTCTAATAACTACATAGTCTCCAGAAATAACGCATTGTTTTACCCTTTAACGCTTCACATCGTGAGACTGGGCGGTATCAGAGCGGTCTTTTCACTCTAGCTTTCAAACTACGGGCCCTTTTTCCATCGATCGAGCAAATTAACAAGCTGTACCTTATGATGGTGATATGGAAATCGTCCTCAGACAGGATTTTCCAGGCTCCATGGAGGAACTCTCTGCACCACAGATAAGCCTTGCGCCGGGTGTCCAGGTCGGGCTGGTCGGGGCGAACCAGCTCCTTGCTGTCTTCCACGGTGTCGGGCTGAACCTGCAGGGCGTTTTCGGTCACCAGCAGCCCCAGTGACATGGAGGGGGAAGAAGAGACCCCGTTGATAAATTTGGTTTTCATTTTGGTTTCTGAAGAAAAAAAAAAAAAGAAACCAGAAAGAAAAGATACTGAGCTGAGCGGCTCCTGGGCGACTGGGCAGTGAGTACTCTGGTTTGTGACGCAGGAGGATTTATTTCGCTTATTCGATGACAAATGTCTCTTCTCTCGACAAATAAATGAAGGGCAGAGTTGTAGTTTGTGTCTGTTCTTTATTATTCGTTGGTAGAAGACGAAGTGTCGTTTCTTCGGTGAAGAGGAGTTCAGAAAGCGGAGACGAGCTGCTACTCTGGAGACTGTCTGTTGGCGAGGAATGAATAACACAGGAGGGACGCGCCGCTATACAGGGAGGGCGGGATCACATGACAAGTCCGCGCCCCTTCTCTCCGCTCATTGGCTAGCTCGGACACAACCCCCCAGGACCAAAACAAACCCGACGGTGCGTTCAGTGATTGTCGGACACATCGACGAGTTCCAACACGATGGCCATTGCGGATAAATATGGCAAAGCATGATATGCAGCTATGCCAATAAGCAATATTATGATATGAACACAGTCAAAACAGCAAATTTCTTTTGAAATGGCAGTACCTGAGTAATATGCATTATGTCACCCGGCGTCCAAAGAGCTCCACTGTAGCCTAAACAAACATGGTGTTGTTTACATACAACATTTTCACATATTGTGTGAAACCTTGAAGTCTCCTCCCCGCCTCAAAAACATTCGCAAAACCTGTTCAGACGTTGTTTGTTTTGAAACCTTCCTTTATCATATTTTTTACACATTGCAACTCGTTGTCCCTTTCTGCAGCGGTTAGGGGAAAAAACACACAACACCACTGTACATGAGTCTATGTACATGTGCTGGTAAAAAAAACTAACAAAAAAAAAACATAATTATAAGCTACTGGGACCCCTCCTCGGGAATGATTTGGACATACTGTAAATGTCAAAGCTGGGCTGTCCAAGGAGTCAGAGAAAGCTACAGGACGTGCAGCCAGAAAATGTGTTTTTCTTCTTTCTATTCGTTAGGCAACATAACAGTGAGTGTACATAGTTTAGGATATTACTTAAAGGATCCAGGGTGTTTTTTAAACCCCTTGTCACAAAAAGGGCCCCTTGTACACGCAACTTCCTAATTCCTCTGACTATAAAAGAGAGACAGAATGTTCAAACAAACATAACTTGCCTGACTGAGGTGTTATGTCATTGGTATGCAAAGAGGGTTTTATTTTCACAAAACACTTCACAATATCGCAAAACCAGTCAATCAAAGGGCAAAACCCTTCATACATCCTGCAAATACACTCTTCAGAAACCCCACTTTTGCACCAAATATCACACACTTCATTTGTATGACCAGATTTTGGTCCAACCATGTAGAGAATTCCTCAGAGAGAGGTTGTTCAGCTCTTGACTATGAGGTGCAGTTAAAGTGTCTCAAAACCACTGATTCACATTACTACTTGTCATTCATACTGTTCATTAATATATAATGTGGATGACATGACTGTCATATCAGAAGGGGGAGGGGATGGTGGTGAAATGACAGCCGAGACGGTTGCCATGTCAGCGACCACAGCTTGAGACTGTGTTTTCACATTTGTAAGTGTGAACTAGATATCTTTAAAGAGACCTCAGGACAATTCCCAGCTGTTTTTGTGCCAAAATAGGTATTATTTGCAAAATGTAATGTCTCCCCAACCCAATTTTTTTGTGTCTAAACCTTACATCGGACCATCGGCACGGTGTTAAACCTAAAGAAAAAAGAAGTTGCAGCATAAAGACACAAAGAAGGTTTCTGCACCTATATGTGGTTTTGCAGAAACCGACTTTGCCAACATTTATTCTGGCGATCGTGTTGACTGCATTCCACTGCCTAGCTGGGTGTGACCACAGCACCTCATCTACATCACAGGCTTCCCTGGCTAGATATCGATAGAAGAAGCAGCACCCACCAAAATATCATCAAGGCTCTTCCATAGCCTGCAGGGGCATGCACACAAAAGTAATGACGGTCAAACACCTTCCACCACCATGAAAACAACTCCTCAACTGGATTTAGAAATGGAGAGTTGGGTGGAAAGTATTTAACAGGACATTGTGGATAGTCAACACACCAGTTTTGGAAAAGGTTTTTCCGTAGTGGCAGCTGACACTGTCCAACACTACCAATGCACACAAAATAATTACTTCTCTCAGATTTTGAGCACAAGCAAATTGGTTAAAATCCATGTTAGTTAGCACTTCTCCTTCGCACTAAAAAAAAATCCATCTTCCTGACATGTGTGGCATATAAAGATGCTGATTAGAAGCCATGATTAGTGCACAGGTGTGCTTAGGAGTGTCACCATAAAAGACCAGTCTAAGAAGTGCAGTTTTGGAACACAACGTGATGTCACACGTTTCAAGTTTTGAAAGAGTTTGCACTTGACATGCAGACTTCAGGAATGTCCTCCAGAGCCTACAGATGGAATATTCACTTCAACACCATAAGTCATTTCTGAGAATTTTGTCAGTACATCCTCACAACCACAGAACATGTGTAACCATGTCAGCCCAGGGCCACCACACCCAGCTTCTTCAAGATCACCTGACACCAGCCCTAACCCTGACAGCTGACGCAACAGTTGGCTTGCAAAACCAGAGAATTTCTGCAAAAACTGTCAGAAACTGTACAAAAATTATTTATTCTGTCTTAAAATTCACTGTGATAAGAAAAAAAAAACTCCTTAAGGCTACACTGACCAATCACTATATTTTTGCTTTATAGAAGGACTGACAGACAACGACATGATGGTGGCAGGGATCGAATGTTCACTGAGGCACAGGGAGCAGCGATAATCAACTTGGTTTAGGCAAATTAGAAGTTAGAAGAGATTAAAAGTCACGTCATAACACAACGAAAAGTTCAACAACATCTACCACATCAGCCTGTTCACATTGGCCCGTTCTCCTCACTGACACCATCGCTGCTCCCTGTGCCTCAGTGAACATTCAAACCCTTCCACTATTGTGCTGTTGTCTGTCAGTTCTTCGACAACACAAGAATATATGATCGTATATGATATGACTGGTCAGTGTAGCTGTGAGGATGTTTTCCACACTGAATTTGAAAAGGTTTTGTACCTTTTTAGATGGCTGCCATTAATGAAGTATGATTTATTTTCATAAATTTTTATAATAAAGTGCCAAGTTGATCACAAACTGGGTGAAAACAAAGCAGAAAGACTCACGCCGAGGTTTTACGCTCTGAGTGTCCATTTTATAAAGTAACTGAGCTGTAAGTGTCATTTTAGCGTTAATGAAATGTGAACAGAGAGAAAATAATTTGCATCCATCAGTCGAGTTTGTATTGAATTTTTTTAAGATGAAATCAAACATCACACCACCGTGCCTGAAGTCAGCAGCGACACGTTCCTGTTCAAATATATCACATTTCCAGGAACAAGATGTGGTCACTCTCCAGGAATTGCTTTGCATGTTCCTTCAGCCAAACACACAGGCAGACCTGTGAAGGAAACCGTCTGTAGCAGCAGTATGGAGGAGGAGGTCAGAGGAGGACCCTGCATCACCATCCCATGTCCTCAGCATATTCAGAGTGCCATCTACTGGTGACTAATACATCTTTTTTGTACAGGCATGTTCTGCTGCTCTCACTGTTCTTACAATTAGACACACAGTTAGGGACAAGGACAAAGCTGAGTAAAGGTCGCTTATGCAAATTGTGTCTAGGAATATGACAGAGTACATTAAATATAGGCTACAGTGTATACAGCATGATTTATCTCCCATTCTATCATTTTTCCAATAAAATGACTTTTTATTAGATATTAGTGGTCACTGCTGCAGTCTATCTATCTATAAGTATTCATTGTCACTTAAGTGATTTCATCCCAGCTGTTTATTATTAAAGACCCACACATTTATTGTTGTTATCTCTTTGTACATATTCCGTTGTCATGTCTTTTTGTGTTAGTTTATTCTTTTTATGATACCATGTGTTCTACTTCAGTAGTCAAAGAGGGATTTTCATGAAAGTGTGCAATATACAGTACGGTTCACAAGTTTGAGACCACAATCAAAATACCTCCATGTTGCATTTGTTTTGAATGCTATAAATATATATATATATATATATATATATATATATATATATATATATATATATATATATATATATATCCACAAATGATAATATCAGCTTAACAGTTTGATTTAAAAGCTGAATCTAGGGCTAGGCAATATACTGTATATGATATAAATTGATGTCCTGATATGAGGCTATATTGTTATAATATCATTACGATCATTACGATTTCAAAATATTGCAGTACATATTGAATAATGCAATGTGACCTAAAAATATTGTGATATTATCTGAAAGTCATACCGAGCAGCCCTAGTTGAATCTTTGAAAAATGTTCATGAATTTCTGGATATCTTTGTGGTATGTGCCCCTTTTGATTTAAAAACAGTATTCACTCAAGGTGGCATGGATTCCACAAGTTTGCGCAAAATCTGCTGACTTATGTTATCCCAGCATGATTTCACAGTGTTCCACAAGCTTCCTGTGATGTCACGGAAAGACTGTCTCTCTCAGTCTTTAAGAGTCCCCATAAATGTTCACTGGGGTTGAGGTCAGGTGATTGTGGAGGAATGCCCATGGTCTTCTTCAGAGGATAAATTAGTTTATGCAAACTTTGAGGTGAGTTAGGGCTCATTATCCTGTGGCTCAGGGGTAGAGCCAGTGTCTTCTTATCAGGAGGTCGCTGGTTCAATTCCCCTGGTCTGCATGTCAAAGTATCCTTGGGTCAGATACTGAACTGCTGTTGATGTGCTGGTCAGTACCTTACATGGCAGCTTTGGACAACAGCGTCTGCTAAATGCCCTAAATGTAAATGTATCCTGCCACAGGAAGAATCCATCTCCACAAAGATGCAAACCAAAAGGTTGTAGCACATCTCTGAAGAATGGAGGGGCACTTCCTCATGGGTAGGGTGGGCAGGTTCTTATTAGTGTGTTTCTGACGCTATGTGACTGTTGATCAGAGTGATGGTTAGTGGAAAGAGACAGTTCTCCTGTCCTTTCACTCCCAAATCCACGTAGGATCTTCAAACACTTCAAACAAATACTGTTTATGTCTGTGTCTGCCTATTAGGCCGGGAGCCAGGTCCACCCCTCAGGATGTTTTTGCTACCTCTTTTTCACTATTATTTCCTGTTATCCCATACATTGGGCCTTCACAAGTTGATAACCTCCACCCCCAACTCGGGGCCGTTTGGCCTCAGGGGCCAAAAAAAAACCTTTTTGGGAAAAGCGTCCAGCGAAATGATGTAATTGCAAATTTTAGGGTACTGCAACTGCATAAATGGTCAGATAAGTCTGAAATTTTGCAAGGTGTATACTGACACATAGGGGAAACTATCAGAATAATGTTCTGGGGAATACTGCCCTTCTATTGTCAAATATCACCCTCAGTTTATCCCAAAAGACAAAAAAATGTGTCCGCCTAACAAACTGACATCAAAGGTGATCATTTTCAAGCATTTTATTATACATATCACTGCCTTACATGGATGTGAAAAACTTCCCACATTTGTAGGCTTCAATTTAAATCCAAGATGACCTTTCTTTCTAGAAGACTACACCTGCTATGACCAAAGTTCTCCAGTGTACCTCAAATCGGATATCTTCTCTCAAACATTCCTTCTTTTCTGTTTCACTCCGCCCGACGGCGCAACGCCGCGATACAAAGCGTACAACTCGGCGCATTTTGATGACGTCATCACCAGCGAGCCACAACAAAAACAACAACAGAGCTCAGCTGTTCGGTAGTTAACTAGCCGGCCTAGTTACTCAATAAATACAGGGTTTTTTTCATTGACGACTTGCATAAGTAGCTTTATAGATACTGATACTCTGGGCCATAACGCTATGTCATTAAAATCCTCAACAACAGGCAGTTACTAAGTGTACATTAAAACGCCTTTGTTTCCTCTATGCTAGCTTCCTGCAAGTTAGCTTTTTTTCAAAGTGAGGACCAGGGGGAGCTTGTTCGACTAAAAGGTAACGAAACCGCTTTGGTCTCGATAATGGTGCAAATCAGTCACATAATCTTCACTCAAGCCTTTATGGGCAGAACCTTAGAGTCTTTGAATGCGCCTCTTTTATTCAGACAGAAGCTGTAACTAACGGCGAAGAGCAAATAACGGAGCTGCTATAGGACCCACAGAAGTCATGTTACAAATCGACGTGTTACTGCGATAAAGGTGAGCGTGTGTGTAGGCTGTAACATTACGTGTATGTTACTTAATTTTTTTCTACAGCCAAGGACATTGTGCTTTTGATCAGCTTCCCTGTTGATTGTCATTAACAAGAGAAAGATTACATCTTTGCACATGTCGCCTTCGTGTGCGTGGCTTTAAAGGGAAAAGTCACCCATTTAACGAATTCAGATATGATATAATTTAGATCTACGGCCCCAGATGAAAAAAACCTTCGACACTTAATTGAGTCTATACATCTAAGTGAAGTTAAACCTGATCAGCAACCCAATCCTCTTCAGTATGATGTAAGAATGTGAAATATAACCAAATAAGATCTGCATCTGCTTCAGTGGAGCATTACTGTGTTTTACAAGCAAAATAGACAAGAAAATTGAACTTTTATCGTCTGTATCTTTAAAGTGATATCTTTTCTTTTTCTATCTTTTGTGTCTGGGTGGAGCAAACATGTAAATTCTGATGCTGCTCTCCGTTCAGTGCAGGTTATCTAAAAGAAATGAATACAAAAAGTTCACGCAGTCAGACTTAAAATAAAATTAAGATGTAAAATTAAATGTAATCATGTGGATTCAAAAATACCCACATTAAGAACAAATGAAAGAACTCATGCACAAGTCGATGGCTGCATTTACATGGATCCAAGCATTCCACTGATAATCAGGATAAAAACAGTCTAATGGTACCACCTCATTCAGAGGAGACCGGCTCGATCTCAATGAATTTTCTCTCAGATGGAAAGCAGTCTATGTTAACCTTTGATAATCCTTTCAGCTGGGAAATCATAGCACCGTGTAACCATGAAAACACACAATCACACAGTTTCCCCCTGGTTGAATTAAATATAAACCTTCTGTGCATGTTTGTTTCACATGGGGCTAATATTAAGTGATGTTGCTTCCAAGAGGGACAGAAACATAGTGGGAGGAAAACAGCTCTGGTATGGCTGGAGCAGCTTTTCCTTAAAAAGCCTAAAAAGATTTAAGTTGGCTTTATTCAACATCCATGTACACAGTTAAAGGAAAACTTCCAGATAAAAATGACAGTTCAGTCATTATCTAACCATGCTAATAAAAGGCAGCGGAAGCTTGTGGTCCACTAAACATTTCTCAGGCCAAAAAATGGCACTTCAGCATTCTAAACCAACTGAAGCAGATGAGGATGTTTTTAAATGTAAAAATCAACTGAAAAAAACACCCCGCATACAGCTCCTCCCACGTAATCCAAGTCTGCAGAAGCCCTGGGATCCCAAATTGATTTGACAAGAGGTTTTTCAAGATGAAATCTTTACTGTAGCCTCTAAGATAAAGGCCTTTAGGGCTCACCCTCTCTGAAGTGGGAGCTTAAGCTCTGCTAAACATTGCGGGTGTAAATAACATCTTTTCAAATCAGTTTGGCATCTTGATTCTTCCAGAGACTTGATTATGCCAGAGCTGTATGGAGCTGTTTTTAACTTTTTAAAGTCCCCCTCTACTTCAGTTCTTTTAGGAGAATGCCGCCACTTTTCTACAGAAGTGTTTTAAGAAACTTCACTCGACTCTCCATAATCATTATGACTGGATTTTCATTTTTAGGTGAACCGTTGGAAACTCTAATCACACTGAATTCAAACTGAAGACATATTGTCCTCAGCTTCTGATACATATATTTGAAAGCTGAGCATTTCCTTTGGAATATATTGAGAAAAGTATCTAAATGGCTGTTAGGAGCTTTACTTCCAGCCAGTTTGGACTGAATTAAAGCTGCCATAATCATGATAGGAATGCTAAACTTGAACTTGTTCACGTGTTTCACCAAATCTTTTACATCCAGTTTTTAAAAATGCAGCAGGAATTGAAAAAGACACGTGGACATAGAGTAGGTGACATGTTTCTCTGCCTGTCACCTCGTCCAGCTTACAAAAAAAGCGCCCTCATCTTAAATTATATCCTGTCTGTTTCCGTTCTCTACCTTTTAGACTATACCAGGCCGGAGACATTTATGGCAAAGCCAGACCACAAGACCACTCGGTGGAGATTCTGACCTCCACCAATGACCACCAAAATAATTTCTTCATCTGTCATCATGTCACCGCGAAAGAGACCCTTGGTCCCTGTAAGCAGCCGGCGGAAGACGGTTGAGGACTACTTCCCTTTCAACTTCCTGCCGGTTGAGTGCCAGCTGCACGTCTTTTCCTTCCTCAGCGAGGTGGATAAATGCAGCTGCGCTTTGGTGTGCCTGAGCTGGAGCTGCATCATCCGCTCCTGGAAGCTGTGGCGGGTGGCAGACTATTCCCGTCGCGGCGTCTTCCACCTGGGTCAGGAGGGGCTGCTTGTTTCCAACCGGGAGTTCGAAAGGTGGAAATCCTGGGTCCACCACTACACCCACCACCTCATCTCCCGCAGGGCCAGCCTGCTCACACTGAAGGCCAGCTTTGACCTGGGGGATCGCTACAACAAGTGGAGTGAGCTGCTGAGTCACCTGCTGGATAATGTCCACTGCAGAGACCTTAGCCACCTGGACCTGAACTGGACTTTTACTCTGCTTGAGCCACTGGACCTCAGGGTTCACTCCAGCTCCAGTTCCCACCAGGACAGTATTACCAAGATGGACCAGGTAACGTGCTTTTACTGATTTTCATTTCAAATAAAATGGCACCAGGCCCATTCACTTCTCCTGGTTGCAACTGGTGGTAACCTCAGTTAACTACACACTTGTGTTTTCCACCCTGGTACGACATACCAAACTGTGCTGTGATTTGCTTCTAAGAGGATTATCTTAACACTTTAGTGGAATAAGTGTGAGATCTGATACCAAAACGGGCAAAGAATGGGAATATTTAAAATCTGTGATTGACTGGGTGGATTATTATTATATGGTAATTGTTTGTTGACCATATCGCCCACCGCTACTATTTACACTAACAGTAGTGCATGTAACTCTAACATGCTAGACAGAAACTGGATCAGTTATATCAGCTTAGTTCTCTGAGTGATAGAAAAGCAGCTTCATCACAGATACAGAATCAATCCTAAATACAGAGTATAGAATATTCTGAAACTCAATGTACATTTTGCGAGATTCAACTTTTTCATTTTAACTGGTCGGCTGATATGATCATTTATAATGAAAAAACAGTATTGCGTTTGAAACCAAAGCAAAATATGTTTCAGGCTTTGGGTCCCCACTGTATGTATGTGAGCACACATAGAGATGCAAAGTTTTTAGTACACATATTTTGTCTTATCAGCTAGAGGTCGACCGATATGACTTTTTCAGGGTCGATAAGGACGCGACGTGTTACCAATCAGTTGTTGTGGGTGGAACATTGTGTGAGAGGATGCCAAATTAGATAGATAGATAGATAGAAGATAGAATTACTTTAATGATCCCAGACTGGGAAATTATTTTGTTACAGCAGTAGTGGGTCCGCAAATAAAACATTTCATACATAAATAGAATCCAATATATACATAGTGTATATATACAGTGCACAGTGTGCTATAAACAATAATAATATATACAACAAAACAAAATATGCAAAATATACTATAACAATAATAATGTATACAACAAAACAGTAGAGAGACCAGAGTTCTCTGTGTTGTATAAAGTGATGGATTGTGGCAGGAAAGATTTCCTGTATCTGTTGCTACGACAGCGAAGCTGAAGCAGCCTTCTGGAGAAGGTGCTCCGCTGTCTGACCAGTGTGAGTTGGAGAGGGTGGAGAGGATTATCCATGATGGATAACAGTTTTTTCAGTGTCCTCCTCTCCACCACAGCCTCCAGAGTGTCCTGTTTGCAGCCAATCACAGAGCCAGCCTTCCTGATCAGTTTGTTGAGTCTGTTGGTGTCGCTGGCTCCAATGCTGCTTCCCCAACAAACCACAGCAAAGAAAAGTACGCTGGCCACCACAGACTGATAAAAGATCTCCAACATCTTGCTGCACACGTTGAAGGATCTCAGCTTCCTCAGGAAGTAAAGTCTGCTCATCCCCTTCTTGTAAACAGCTTCAGTGTTAGTCTGTGGTTGATGGTAACACCCAGGTACTTGTAATCCTCGACTACCTCCACATCCTTTCCCAGAATGCACAGAGGTTGGAAAGCCGTCTTCCTCTTCTTCCTGAAATCTATCACCATCTCTCTGGTCTTGCTGATGTTCAGCCGCATGTGATTCTGTCCAGTCCACTCCACAAAGTTGTCCACCATTGCCCTGTACTCCTCCTCCTGTCCCTCACTTATACACCCAATACGCACATTTTAAAATTGGTTTATTTTACCAGCAAGCTGACAGAAAAATCCCTGATGGCGACAATCGACCAGGGCTAATAATCATTCTACCCCGCATATCAGATTTACGTATGCACGGCCACTCTGAGGTTACTTCTGGGCTCAACGCAGAGCTCAAAGCATGGGTGCTGTGCAAAACTTATGAAACAAAACGTAATAACTTGCTATTGTCACATATACTCAATTGAAAACAGCACAAAGACAATAAATTGAATGCAATATTTCACCTCTTCATATCAGGTTCTCTGGGTGATTCATGATGGCCTTATGAATAGCTCACCTCCCATTCCCTCGTTCCTGTTCCACCCGCCTGCTTTTACCTGTCGGCGACTAGTCTATAAGTAGCGTCACGTTAACGCGAGCCTTGCTCCCAAAGGGCCCAAAGAGAACTCGAGTCAGACGAAGAAACAACTAAGCGTCAGAAGTCAAATCCTACCTGAGAGTAAGGGCATCCCAGTCCGATGACTTTTTTGCACCACACACTAAAGCTTGTGTACATAGCCAATCATTCTTTAATCTAATTATTGTAAAGGCTGGTCCCTCGAAATAAAAAAACGTAATACTTGAACAGACTACAAAGAATGTTTAACGTATGATGTTACAGCCTCAATTTCATACTGGTGCTTCTTTATGACCTACACAAGCAAACAAGTCTATTAAGAATTAGACCAGCTATTTCTATATGGTTATTTTAGTAGATCTTTATGCTTTTCACCGGGTCAGATTCCTACTTATCCACCTTGCGTAAGTCATAAAATTCAAAAGTATTTTTCATGCAGAGTTCTAAGGATGAATTGCGGAGTCTCACAGTGTGAGGAAAGAAGCTGCCCTGTAGTCTGGAGGTACAGCCCGGCACTCTTTAATGATTTGCCGATAACACAGCAGCATGTGAACAAGGGGAGAGCTGGAACCTATTTTTTTCCACTTTCCACATTTGACAAATGTAGCCCGTGGACCGCCTGTTGAACAGGCTTTGATTATATAATTAACAGGAAAGATAATTAGAAATTAAAATACATATAAGTTGCAGTTCTGATATCAATACAGTCTTTGTTGGGCTTTTGATGTTCAGTTTTGGTTCACACTGTAACAGATTAAGTGGTCAAACGTATTGCAATATTAATATTACATATCGATGCTGATGCTGATACTGATTCAATACAACTTTTTGGACAGTGTTCACCAAAATAAGTGTGATACAACTTAATATCCTTTTTCCTTTGATTTCACAGCTGACCAGCTTCCAGGAGCTGCTGACCAAACTCACCCACAGCTGCCCGCGCATCTCCAAGATGCGGTTACACTTCGACTGGTCGGACGTCTCCGTGTCGCTGCTCACCCAGTTCCAGCAGCTCAGAGTCCTCGAGCTCAAATATTTCTGGGTCTTTAAAGGAGTGACTCCCTCGACCCTGCAGACACTCACCAAATCCCTGCCCAACCTGAAGTCTCTGACTTTACACATCCTGGTGCCAATGAGGAGCCTTGGGATCTCGTACACTCTGGAGTCTCAATCACTGGAGTTCCTGGACGTGTCGCCCAGCCGAGGCTTGGTCTTCTCCTGTCTGAAACTTCCCGCCCTGCGTGAGCTCCAAGCCAAGAAGATCGTCCTCAGCATTACACTGGACCGGAGGACCAGGCTGAGGATCCAGAGCCGTTGGCCCTGCCTGTACCATGTCCTCCGGGAGGGGACGCCCAATCTGCAGGCTCTCAACAACGAGAGGCTACTCCCCACGTGGAGAGAGGAGAGCTACGGAGAGCTGTCTGCCATCCTGGAACAGTCCTGTTACTGTGTGCAGCATCTAGACAGCTGGCTGTGGTAGCCCACTGAGTGAAATTAAAGGAAGCACATTCCGCAGCGTGCCATTGGTTGGTGGAAAGAAACATATTGCTTTCACACACACTGTTTAAATGAATATACTCAGAGAGACACATTATTGCACATATTTGCAGGCAAAAAACTGAGACTTGAAGAACAATCAAAGGACTGCAAGTTGTTTCCAATTCTTCAACAGGAAGCTGCTGTTACACTTGGAAACACTGTTGAGACAATGATACACTGTTTTTTTTTTATTAACCAACAATTACTGTCATATTTTGTTTAAGTTTCTCCAAAAATGCAAAGGTGCTTTATTGATTGCACTGTGTTGCGCTGGCCCGGATTCATTTCTGCTAGAGCTCTATGATGGAAGAAATGAACATAATCTACGACTCTACCTGAGCCAAGTGTTCGCGACCCACGTATTGTCAAAATAAGACTGGACGACAGAGGGGGTGGGGAGAGTGCCTTTTAAACTTCGCTCTTCGAAAGAGGAAACTATGACGAGCACAAGGGCCACCGTTGAGGACAAAACACTACGGTTTTCGAGAAAGATATATGAAGAATCAAGCCGTAAAAAATAGTAATCGAGATAGAAGTTGTGATTTGCGATCAGAAAGAAGAATGAGAAGCTCTAGTTTGTCAAGAATAAATTCCAAGGTTTATTTAGAGAAAGTGATTGCTATGTAATATTTTTTTTAAAAAGTTGCGATAGTATGAGTCACACTGGTCGGAGTATTTTAAAATATTTTAAGACATTACAATTTAAGCTTAAATTATTTCGGTTTTATCGGAAGATTTAGTCTTATTCTCATCATCGGATTGCGAAGAATAATGCTTTCTCTTTGTTGTGTCAAACTGTACTGTAAATTTGAAGTGGAAACAGACAACATGATAACAGATATTGTTGTTATATTGGCCATTGATTGCATTCAGTTGTATTTCTGTTATGAAACAGTCATCTGCTGTGTCTGTGTGGCGGGCAGGACCGGAGAGGAACCTGGAGCCCTTTACTAGAGAACTACATGACTGTCAGATGGAAGCAGTTGAGCACATGCAGTCAGTATTTCAAATTTAATTTAAACTGATCATATACTCCAAAGAAAACGCGAATTAATTAAATTCAAAAGAAAATTCGAACGATGTAACGTTTTGATCTGAGGCAAGTAAAGACAGAAGAGGGCCAGATGGCTTCTCTCAAATTGATGGGTACTGATCCTGGGTCAGTAGGACCAAGTCCTCTTGACAGTGTAATTTTAAATTAGCTGAAAACTCAAGCTGGTTCTGTGTAGCTGCTCTGACTTGGCTGCTAAATACTTGGCACATTCAGACTTGCCAGTATTAAGCTGGTCGAATTTTAATCACAGCCTGTCAGGAACGCAGCACAGCTAAAGGAGGGTTCATTCCAGTGCTGGACCACAATGCACCCAACTTTTAGTTTTTTCTTGAGTACTCCTTTCATTTTTTCTGTTGACGTGTGTGTGAATCATTTCATTGCGTGTGTGTCTACTACAGGAAAGAGAGAGCTAATGTAACCATTTGAATGGGGTTAATCTGGTTGAGGTTTAACTTAACTGTTTTAAAATGAAGGCATTTTGGACACATTTGCAGTGCTACGCTGGAAAGTTATTGTTGCTCAAATCACTGCAGCAAGTGCACAACCGCGATCCAGCTGTTCCATACGCGAAAACGAGTGTCACTGATTCCATTTGTCTGACCTGTGTGTGAAGTTTTATTTTCATTCTTGTTGTACCCAGAGCCTCTGTTTGCTTCTGACAGCTGAAGAAATGGAATCGGTGTGTTTGCAGTTAATGTCCTGATCAGTAGAGGTCCCTATTCTCAAAGCTTTGGCCATGAAAGACTTCTCTCCCAAAGGTCTTACTGCATCAACTGGTGGTCACAAATGCACTAGTGTGATACCATTTCAGTCCAGTACCTGTGCTCCTGTGTAACAGATGTGTGCTTGATGGCATTTATGCTCTGTAGAATATATCAATGTATGTGTGACGTTTGGATGACATGACGAAAGTTACGAGTACAGGATGTTTCACGAGATTCTTCATAAAGAATTATACCTGATCTCGACTGTCATTTGTCAACTTGTGTGTCTGTGTGTGTCTGCATGTGTGCATGTCAGTCTGTGGGTGTGGGTTGGGCAATATATCAATATTATATGTGAGTGAATATATGGTCTTATAAATGTAGATATGATTATACTGTGATATGGCATAACAGTAGTCTTTTCCTTTCGTTTTAAAGGCTGCTTTACAGTTGTTCTAATACTTGGCTTTACCCCAGTTGGTCTTTATATCCACATTACTGATGATTATTTCACAAAGATCTCGATGTGTTAATGTTGTGTCACAGCACCGACAGTCATCCCCACAATACTGTCTAAACATTGATATGAGGTTTTCAGTGAAAAATATTTTCAGATTTGATTAGATTGGTTTTTCACTCAGTCCGAGCATTTATAAAGTCCTTTTGAGGAGTCGTCAAAATATTGAGATGTATATGGCATGTCAGGATACAGCCTAAAAATATTGTGATACTAATTTGAATATGGATTTAAAGAAATGAAAAGGTCCTAGGCCACCTGTCGATCCACAGGTGTGCAAAAGCTGTACCCCCCCAAAAGACTTGAAAAGATGCTTTTTACACCCCCAACACGTGGTCGAGCCCGTGCACCCACTTCGGACAGGGTGCTCGCTTACGCTTTTAGCTTCGCAGCTTCAGGGTGTGGATAACATTTTTTCAAATCAATCTGGGATCTCGGGGCTTCCGCAGACTCGGATAATACCGGACTGTCTGTGTGGATCAGTTGTATGCCTTTTCACTTGTTTTTATGTGTTTTAGTCAGTCTGAGCTGCTTCAGTTGTTTATGAGAACAATTTGCTGTGCAACTCCAGAAATGTTTTGTTGACTACGCAACTTCACCTGACTTTCCATCAGCATGGGGGGAGGAGATGGTGTGTGTGTGTGTGTGTGTGTGTGTGTGTGTGTGTGTGTGTGTGTGTGTGTAAATCAGATCCCAGAGCTTACATCCTGCTTCCTAGGAAACAACACATGAGTCTGGACACTTAGACAGATGTAGTAACATCTGGCCTGTCATTACTTTGTTCAGATTAAAACATTTTGTCCAATAGTACATAGTTTTAAGTGAGCACCAGGGAGTTGTTTCTGGGGGTTTTATTTGCTTTGTTACACGCGTTAACTCTGCGAGGAAACAAGTGGAATTTACTATGAAGTTGTTTTTTTTTTTCAAATGCATGAAGCCAAAAAGTCAGTACGTCGCCAACAGCTCATTTATCAGAGACCATGTATGATGCAAAACAGGAACGTGGCCTGGCCTGACCTCCCCTCCACCTGGAGCTGGTCCTTCTGCGATGATGATTTGCCTCCAGTCTTGTGCCATCACTGTGTTTCAGTTTGGTCTGGTCGGTCCACGACCCTGATACAGTAACATCTGTTCTCAGTACAAATATGCGTTGCTGCGCCCAGCTCTACTCTGTTCTCATTTGTCTCCCTGCGTTTCCTCTCCTGGGGGGAGGAATGTATGTGCAGTGGTCATGGTGGTCGTGATACCCTGAGGTTGGGGCTTTCCCGGCAATTCAGTGATTTCCCAAATCACTCTGTTCTCATCTCCTGCTCCATTTTCCCCCCTTTCTCTTATCCAGCCCACTCCGCACTCCTCCCTTCACATGCTTCTCATTTGTTAGGAGGTTCTCAGTCGCACGGGATCTGTGTTGACATGTATCATCTGACCCCCTTCGTTGAAGTTTCACCTGGCCGTGGGCTGCATTAGTTGGAGGAAATGTCACTCTGGACACCTTTGATCAGAAGAGACGATGCTGATCTTTTGTCACAGTTAGGCACGTGATTTTGAGGGTTCGGGAGTGTGTGCTATGTTCAGAGAAAGGGAATGTTGAGGGAGTGTGTGTGGTGTGTGTGTGTGTGTGTGTGCTGTGTGAGGATGAAGTGTTCCTTGAGGTTTACCTAACCCTGCATTAGTGGCAAGTCCACAGTAATCACCTCCAGATGTTTGAGAGCACAATCTTTATTATTATTATTTTATACAACAAGGCCAATGAATATCAGGTCTTTACGCCATGACTTACTCTTTGCTCTTTCGACAATGCCCAAGTTAATGCTTAATCCCAGTACAGACCCTTAATTGCTAAGGCCAAGCCCTGTTTATGGGAGGGAGGTTACTTCCATGTGAACAGATCAGTCCTCACAGTCCAGAGGCATACAAGCTCAAGGACTCACCAGACTCTCGGTCTAGCAACGGGAAATATACAAAACTGACCATAGGAAGCAGCCACCATGCCCAAGGAGGCCTTTACATCCAAGGCTATCGCCATCACCCTTGTCGTCCTGACAATCTCTGCCATTGCCGGCATTATCACCATGACCATTCTGTTCGAAGTTCAGACCTCTAACCTGAACATGACGGCCCGTCCGACCTGGGTGCCGACCACCCCTGGACCTCCACCTGACATGCGACTGCCGAAGAACCTCATTCCTGACAGCTACGAGATCTCCATTCAGCCATTCCTCCACATCGAACTCCCTGAGGGGATAAATGGCAGTATTACCAACCAAAGTTTGGTCTTCACCGGAAACTCTACTGTTTACTTTCATTGTGTCAAGAGGACTAATACCATCTACCTCCAGAGCAAGAACCTGGAGGTTTTTGGTGGATTGCTGATGAACACTAAGACCAGAGAGATGATAAAGGTTTTAAAGATGATGCACCACAATGACCAAAGTGACTTCCTTGAGATGCCCTTGGATAACGCACTGGAGGTTGGGGGAAACTACAGCCTGTATCTGTCTTTCACCGGAGAAATATCAGAAAATCTTGAAGCGCTGTTTGTAAGCACGTATCAAGAAGGAGACCCGGCTACTGAAGATGATACAGGAAGACAGAGGTAAGGAAAAAATATCACAAGTTTAATCTTTCTGTGTTTTGAATGTGTGATTCTATTCTGGAGGCATACATTTTTGTGTGTACAAGCCCATTTGGGGAAAAGTTGAGATGCTGTGTAAAACAAATGAAACTATGTGCTAAACAGTTGATAACGGTACAAAGAGAATATATTTCATATTTTACCTCATCAAATTCACTGATTTTTGTAAATGGCCACTTATACTGAATTTGGGACTTCCTCAAAAGACTTCCAATCCTGTCAGGATTTCCTCGGATAAACTATCAGAATGCATAAGTAGAAATTTCAAAAATTTTACACCGACACTTTTACAAAATGTAATGAAAAGGCTCAAACTAATCCACTTTTAGCGCTGCCGTCACAGTCAAGTCAAGTTGAAATTTTAGATTAAATTTGATATTCTTATATTACTCATCAGTAAAAGTAATAAGTTACAGCACTTGTTACATTACTTTTGTTCCAGTGCCTTTATACGACTCCATAGAGGAGTTTTTTAACACCCAGAAGTCATATATACTGTAGTCAATGTATGTAGAAATAGAAACATTAAGACATGGTGGTGTAACAAGCAGCTAGATTATGCTGACAAAAGTTAAAAATGCACTGTGCTCCAATTAAAATCAGCCTATTCAACCACGTAAGGTCTGATGTCGCAGTGTCGGTGTTGAACGTGGAACATCATCATTAATGTTGCTGCAGGACCAACATTTCAACTGACAAGTGATGTTTTTGTAATGTCATAGCTCTGAACCTCAGGGAAAACAAAGAGAAAAATATGCACATGGTAGAAGTTATCCATTCTGGCATGTGGTTAATGCTGAAATAGGGTCTATTTTTTTTTAGTCTTTTGGCTTTACTGATAGGACAGCTGAAGACTTGGACAGGAAACAGGATGAGAGAGGGGGAGTGACACGCAGCTAAGGGACCCAGGCTGGGAGTCAAACCCAGGTCCGCTGCTGCGAGGACAGAGCCTCTGCACATGGGATGTCCACTCTACCAACCGAGCTAATCAGCGCCCCAGCAATAGGGTCTATTTTAACCAAAGCCAAAATGTTTTAGTTAACATAACCAAGTATCTTTGTTGCCTAAACATAATGGAACTGCCACGGAGGAGAAATAATGAAAAAGAGGAGAAATAAATAGTGAACTTATCAGAAAAAGTTTATCTATATGTTTGAGTGTCATATGAGAAAAACCTGTACTGAAGCAATCCTGTCAGAACATTTATTTTGATGTTAATGTTATATCAGATAAAGTATTTAATTTACATAGAAGTGACTAAGAGCACTGAGTCCCGCCTTAGACGTTTGTCTGTTGAGAAATCAAACTTGGTCAAATCACAAGGATTTTTGAAATGCTGAAACAGAAAACAAACTAGATGACATCAAAAGGGTTCAACATACGAGCACACCCGGATTGGTGTCAGTACAATTCTAATTCAAAAATGGAGTTGCAGGTGGTGGTTGTCCGTTTATCTGCTTATGGACTGTAGTATTCTAGACGAAAAAGTCCAATTTTATCCTGAGAAATCAGACGGGTTCATGGTGTAGGCTCTTATCTTTACTCTATTTGATCAATTTATCATGACAGGCCCACGGGGTAAAATTAAGTCAAACACAGTTTGAAATCACTGATTGGAATAATGTGACGGTACAACAATGTGCTAATGGTTTTTTCGGTGTAGTTATCGTCTGTCAAACCCTCGGGAAAAATAAAATCTCTCACTCATGTATTCTCCCTGCTGTTGTCACATTGTTTAAAACTTATTCAAATTATTGGGCCAAAGGTCATTAACATGCTGCTCAGTGACAAAACGTCTGCAAAGTCTCTGGTAACATTCAAAAGACACAAAAGCACAGTGGTCATCCATTGAAGTCAATGCTTCTGAATGTAAAAATCTGAAGTTGTCATCAGTCCTTAAAGACATCCTCATTATTCCTATTTCTTCTAGTGTTCCTTCAGCACAAGCCTGACAGGGAAAGGTTGACTGTCTTTATCTGTATTCATAGATTCCTTGCCGCCACCAATTTGGAACCGACAAGTGCCAGGAGAGTGTTTCCTTGTTTCGATGAGCCAGACTTTAAGGCTGTGTTTCACGTGACCATCGTCCACAGGATAGGCACGACAGTTCTGGGAAATGCGGCAAAGAAAGGTATAAAAAACAAGCTGTTATTATAGCTCTTGCCTCTTAGAAATGTACTCACATGCAACAGGTGTATGTGTTTATTGGGCTTCTGGCCACATGGCAATAAAAAGAATATGACCGAAATAATTACCAAATAAAACATTTCTTTCCTTATACGGGTCTGCTTTGTTTCCTCTCTCAGGCTCCCAAACTATAGATGATGAATGGGAAATGACCGAGTTTTTTCCCACAAAGAAGATGTCTACATACTTGTTTGCCTTCACGGTTTCAGACTTCACATCAATCAGCACCCCATATGACAATGTGGAAATCAACGTATGTGTTCTTCAGTTAATTCAAAATGAATGTGATGTGATTGCTGTCGGTATGGTGTTGCCCTTGGCTAGTGTGACTATCATTTTTGCAATTTCATTAGATGTTTCCACAGCTGTTTTTTTTCCAGGTATTTAACCTCCCATATATGACTCTATTTTCTTATGAAGCTTGAGTTAAAGTAACAGCTCTCCCAAAAACGAAAATGTTGCCAGTTTCATGTTGATGGAAAGACCCTAAATTGATTTTATAAGTTATGTTATTGTTATTTATACCCATTTTAAGATGATGATCTTCAGTGTAGCTGCTAAGCTAAAAGCATTAGTGCATACCCTGTTTGAAGTGGGAGCTTGAATGCAGAACAAGGCCATGTCTTGCTGTGAAGCTCCTGGAAATGTATTTTCTTCCGATTTTCCATCGGATGATTAGATACTTACAGAGTTTTCATGTTTGGGTGAACTGTTCCTTTATGTCTACTTTGCTTCGTCTGATCTCTGTGCTTTACTCACACAGACATATGCTCGTCCTGAGGCCACGGCAGCACATTATTCTCAGTATGCAGCCACCGTCACTGGAGATATCCTTAGGTTCTATGAGGGATTTTTCGAAATCAGTTACCAACAGAATTCGCTAGGTAAGACTTTGTCCTGAAATGATCGGATTGATGTGTTGATGGAGGTAAAAAGTGTCATTGTCACTGTCAAAAACGTCTGTGTTTTCATTCTGTCATGACAATGACAACAGCATAAGTATATAGCTACATGCACTACTTCTCCTGTATAATTTGATATTAGTATAATGTAAATGCTACAATAATTTTGACAGTATACTCGTTTGTGACACAAGGGAGAATGTAATGCACTGTGACATTTTTTACCAACTGTGCTCATTCCTGTACTTTTGAACTTGTTTAAAGCATTTAGACATTTATGCTAGGAAATACAGTGTAGCCACTTGATTGGCCAGTCAGGGTAGTGACTGTGGTGATGGTGTGCAATCCACAAAGATGTAAGGCTTATTGTCCCTCTACAGCAGAAGAATCTAAAACAGCAACAACAAAAAGCAATAGTTCAACATGTATACTACATTCAAAATACCATGTTAATTTCCCTAACAGTGTTTTTTCAATCGGTAGCAAGCGGTTTCAGATTAGTTCTACAACCAAAACAGCTCTGCTCTTCCAAGGATAACCGACTGGATGCTCTCGGATAATATTACAAGGTATTGGCTGAACAATTTTATGTCGCTAATCTGATCATTAGTCATATCTATGTGATTCCTCCAGATCAAATTGCCTTGCCAGACTTAGAAGTAGCAGCCATGGAAAACTGGGGACTGATCACGTACCAAGAGGGAAACCTGCTCTTTGAAGAAGGTGTTTCCTCACTGCTGCACAAGGAACAGATCGTCACGATCATTGCACATGAACTGGCCCACCAGGTTAGAGCAAAAAAACTCCTTGTGTGTTAGCCTGGATAAAAAAAAAAAAAGATCTGAATTAAAGATCGAGTATGACAGGATATTGTTGCCTCCACTATCCACATTTTCTCTTTTTGTCAACAGTGGTTTGGAAATCTGGTGACAATGAACTGGTGGAACAACATTTGGCTGAATGAGGGCTTTGCCACCTACATGTCATTCTTGGCAGCAGACAGCGTTGAGCCTACTTTTAAAATCGTAAGTTCACTCCAATCATTCAGTGCACACATACGTCTAATGAGGATCCTGTTTTGAGTAGTTACAAATGCTCTTCTAGTTTTCTCTTCTCTGTTCCGAAGCAAAGCTTTGGAAAGTACACACGAAGGGAAAGCTTGATGCATATGTTATATAACCTGAGTCATGCAACATGTGGTTTTGTCTGTGTTTGTTTTCCACAGAAAGAACTGTCCATCTTATTTAACCTCCACTCAGCATTTGAGCAAGATTCTCTGGTCTCATCCCACCCTCTAAGTCCTCCTGCAAAAGATGTCCAGACGACTCTTGAGATCGATCAGATGTTTGATGTTATAACTTACTGTAAGGTAAAGAGTCAAATCACGCTAGCTGTGAATATACATCAACCCTCATGACCACGATGATGGCGTGTAAGATGGAAGCACACATGGTTATGGTTATATTTATACATACAGTATACTGTTTGTTTCATTTTCAGTGTTATCTGACTGCTATGGAAATTAACATACAAATGGATTTGGTGTTCACTCTGTAGGGGGCGGCAGTGCTGAGAATGCTGGAAAACATGGTGGGAGAATCGACTTTCAAGAAAGGGATTAAAGTAAGCAAAACACTTTTAACCTCATTCAGATGGGCTGAAAGTGTGCTTTAAACACTTCACTGGGAAACAGAATAGCAGCCGTTGTACCTACTCGCCTCAATGTCAATGGAGAGTAAAGTTTCGTAGTGCACAAGACATTTCTTGAGCTTCGCAGCAAAACAGAGATGCAGCATTCTCCGACACGGCTGAGGTAGTGTGGTATACTGAGAATGAAAATGGCTCCATACAGCTCCTCTGAGGCGATCCAATATCCCAGTTTATTTACACCCTCAATGCTTGGTTGAGCTTGTGCACCCATTGCTGATAGGGTGTGTGCTGCTGATATAGTGAAGATTTGGGATTTAAAAAGAGTGTAAGTCAAGTCTTTTCAGATTTATCTGGGATCTCCGGGTATCCCCCAAACTTCGATTACAGATTCGAGTGGCATGGAGCCATTTTATTAATTTTTTTTTATCTGTAATGTTACATCCCCATCTGTCCTCAGGTGTTTAGGAGATTGCTGCAATGCTGTTTTACCATTAAAGTTCACACAATCTTCCATCAATACTGAGCTGAAAATAACTCCATTTTCATTTTTTTATTTTTGACAAATTGTTCCTTTAATCCTCATAAATGCACCTGGCACACTCTCCCTGAGACTCATAAACAAAGGGGACATTCCATTTTTAAACCCTCAACACTCAAGTTTAAACTCTACAGTCTAAATCAGTCAAATTTGTGCCTCTTCATATGACATGACTTACAACATGGGTGGGGAAGCAAGCTAGCACAGCAAAGTTTTTCAATTTGTAGTCCTTAATTGAGGGTTTGAAAAATGAAAAAAGAAATGCCTGCTTCAAAATCACATAAATCTCTTTTAATACTGTGTATTCCTGGTTTACTTTCATCAACTAAACTACTTTCAAAAACTAAAAGCAAACTACATTCAACCAACACAGTAAATAACTTTATTTTTCCTTTCAGAGACTCTTCTCATTCATTACAAAACTGTCAGTGCCACATGTATTTTCTTCAGATGGATAAATAAGCCAATGTTTTGCTGGTCATGAGTGGTGTTAGTTATTGAGGCAGTATCATGAGTCTTTGCTGAGCCATAGACACTCCATCGATTTGCTCTGAGGAAAGAGATTTTCATACACACACTGCTGTTCAGAAGTTTAGAGTCGCCAGTCCAAACAGCTTGATTTGGAATTTTGAAACAGAGTTTCATGCCTTTAGGTTGTAGAAAGTCCTCTATGAAAATAGACTGGTTGTATGAAGGATTTGCAAAAGATTTTGTGTTTCGTACTTGGAGAACAAGACGCTGAGCAATGTTCAACCAGATTGAAAAACTGAAAGGGCAGAATGAGACGAAGGTTCCTTTGAACAACAATTTTTAAAAGTAATAGAAGTTACTGGTAGAAGACAATGGAAGCAAAGTATCCAAATATGCATAGATTTAAACAGGAACTGGTTCCTATTTCAGTGTCAAGTGCACAATAATCCCTAGAAAAAGAGACTTTTAATCCATTAGATTGTGTGGCCCAAACTATTTTAAATGTAAATAATATATTTAGTGTCTGAATTATACTGCTTCTATCTATGCTGAAGAAGCCATTGCTGAAGGAAAAAAGAAAAATCACAGTTGACTTTGAACGGTAGCAGATCATGCAACAGTACTTTGGGTTTGTTTTTAACCCTGTTTTACTTCGATTTGGTGTAGTAGTTATATCTAACACCACAGCTGTGTAGTACCAAGTAGTCCAACCATCATGGTGTTCATAATGCTCAGTTTTTTGTTGAAACAGCTGTCAGATCCAGTCACATCAGTACTGGAATCAGCAAACTTGTCGAAAAATCTGTCAATTTCAAATGTTCATGGCTTGGTTCTCCAAGAGGAAGCTGTGTCAACAGTGATGATTTTTCAGGAAACAAAGAATCCGAAATGGACCATTTACTTCGATCCCTGTGTCAGTTTGTAGACAGATGCAATGCAGGAATTGACGCGACAAAAAACATTTTCAAGCAAACTATGTGAGCTTAATGCCATAACTTACTGAGGACAACAGAAAGAGCCATTATTGTTCACTAGCATTGACTGTCTTGTTGACTGACTGACTCTTTCCAGCGTTTTTTTCTGTTAGCCTGCCAGTTTACCAGCAGAGTAATCCCTGCGTCATTAGGACACTAGCAACGCCTATTTGGGTGTGTGTGGTTTTGGCTTGGCTGTGTGTGGTCAGACAGAACTCGCACTGGACTGGACTGAATTTGCGATAACTCATTTCCCTTGCATCTTTCCAATGATTTCGCAAGGTCAATAGAAATACATTCCATCTGAATGCAGCCTTGGAGAAACGTTAACTCATCTTCACAGCCATGTTGTAAGCTGTATTGTTGGTGTTACATCTATGAAGTAACACACAGACAATTGTAGTTCGAAACATTCAATTCAGCTAGTGATCCAACACAACTCAGCAGTCATGCTGATGTTTATTTAAACGTCAGTAAAACACAATTTCCATCATGTATCCAAATCTAATTTGTTGTCAACAACACCATCACTGCGGCTCTCAAGTCTCACATTCCAACATCTGGTAGTGGTCTATTTTATTGGAGGCAAAAACAAACAGGTTCACAATCGAAAATGTATGGTCACTTGTAGTTTCCATTTCTTCAAGCAAAAAAATGAGGGCTGTCATTTTCCTAGTAGAGCAAAGCGGAGAGATTACTGAAAGATAATAATGTCAGGATCTCTAGGGGAGCACACTCCGCTGCAGACTCACAGCACCTGGTCTATCACTGCCGATCAAGTGTGACTGGCCAAACACATTACAACCCGAGAACCTGTTTTCAGCCAAACATTCATTTCAACATTACTGCCGCCAAAACTTGCAGCTGTGTTTTGATATTTTAATGCAGCACTCAGTATATGTGCAAAATCATTTTGAAGGTCCAGTGTGTTAACTATAACCTCTCTGTCTCTGTCTCTGTTTCTGTGTTTCAGAGGTACCTGTCAGACTTCATGTTTCAAAACACTGAACCAAGCGACCTCTGGAGATATCTTCAGAAGGTAATTTTGTTATGTTTTTTTTTTTTTTAACCAGTCTTAAGATAATGTCTTATCAGTATCTTATTTGATTGCTTGAATAGGCATTTGATCAGGTTATGGTATTATTCATCCTAAAACATTAACTGACCTGTGCCACGCTTGCAGGCCGTAGACGACGATAATGGTAATGCCAAGGTTGCTGAGGTGATGGACTCCTGGACAAAACAAATTGGTTATCCAGTTGTCACCATCAACACTAATAATGGTGTAATCAACCAGAAGCACTTCCTGTTCAACGACTCCTCCGAATCAAGGTATGTGCTAAATGGACATTGCAGTGGTCAGTTTTCAGTTTGGTTAACAGCCCCAAACTGTGCTCGTTTACAGGTTCATACATTTATTCTTAGTTGAATGTTCAAAAAAGGCATTATTTTCTTTTCATACTGTCCATTCCTGTGGCATCCGTATGTACTTAAAGCAAACAGATTTACATCTTTAGCAGTAATGTTAACAATGGGATTAATGTCATATTTTTTCCCCACCAATATATCTATGAGGAAACACACATACAAATGATATATATTGATATCGTATCATTGTCGTGATATGAGATTATAAATCACCTTAGATTTAGGAAATGGTTGGACACAGTGACGTGCGGTGAGATTCATGACTGGTGAGGCGCTGACTGTAGTCGGATGTAAAAATATATGAACCCAAATATATGAGCCCAAAATAGAAGCTTATACAGTGGTACGAGTATCCCATCTAACACATTTTTCGAGATACGAGCCGTCTTTCGGACGATTTTTTGCATTGAGTTGTGAGCTAAAATTTGGGTTACGAGCCAGCTTTAGATACCCCACCGCTAAGTTGGCGTAGCAAATGCCACAGTGAACTGCCCCCTATCAGTGCGGCACGGTACTTTCTTCCTCACCCTGTGCATTTTCGCTGCGCAATTCGATCGGAAAGACTTCATATGTCACACACATTCATTAAATATATGACAGACTGTGGAACGCCAGCATATGTAGTACATATGTAATCAAACATGTATAATGGCGATCAGTGGCGTGCACAGACTTTTTGAAGGGCAGGGGCGAAAAGAAGGGCACTTTAGCGCGCGTTTTGGCTTCCAAGAAGGCACTTTAGCGCATGTTTTTGCCACCCAAGAGGGCAGTTTATCATGTTTTAACCAGCCAAGGGGGCAGTTTAGTGTGTTTTGCCAACCAAAATGGCACTTTAGTGCGCGTTTTGGCTCCCAAGAGGGCACTTTAGCATACATTTTGGATCCCAGGAGGGCACTTTAGCACGTGTTTTGGCTCCCAGCGGGCACTTTAGTGCATGTTTTTCAACAATTGGGCCACGAGGGGGGGTGACTGCCCCCGCCCCCTTTGTGCACACCACTGATGGCGATATAAAGAGATGCACCAACTGCCTGCGTCAGTCAGTGTGTGTGGCACAGTGCCGTCAGAGGTGAGGCACAGCTCATCGCTTGTGGTCTCTGATGTATTTGAACAGGAAATGCGTAAATATAGTGATTTTGACAATAGAAATGTTGAAATCATACAGAAAACAAATAAATAGAACAGTCATGAGCTTAAGTCCGAATTTCCTCCTCTTAATGAATGAATAAACCACAGCAAGTTTTGTTAAATTATATTTGAACAGGTGAGGCACTGCCTACATCTTCTGATGAAAAAAATATCATTGTATTCATACTTTGTGAAAGCACCAATACTGATGAAAATATCCATATCTCCCAGCCCTACAATACCCTGTTCTTAAACGTAACACGTACAGAGCACTTAATAATTATTTTATACAAGTAAAAACTGTGTGTGAGTCTGTTCCTTCTATCTGTATCTGTGGGCAGAATACAGTCAGTGTTGACAATACTTTCTTGTTGAGCAACTCTTTGTGTCAGGCCGGCATGACATCACTGCAGCTGATTACATTGGATTATACCTCTGGCCATGTTGAGTGTTTTGAAGTAATGTTTTGTAACTATGTGCTTCACTACACTGCCATGGTGAATTGCACAATAACCCAACCTGACATGGTTCGAAGTGTCTTTGGCCGTATCCAGACCATAACAGCTCTGCACTCAGATAAGATTTCATGCTCTATGTACAGATCACTGTGTTGTTTTGACTCTTTATTCCACATTGTATAGGGCTCAATTATCATTTCCCAGATCATAAGCATTTTGGCTGTATCATAACCTGTACTTACATCCGCTTCTTTGTCTGTTTCTGTTTGTTTAGTCTTTTGTGGCAGGTCCCAGTCACATACATGACAGAAATATCTAAACCTAAACCTGGCCTTTACCCCTTGGAAAAAAAGTCAGGTAACACAATATACAACACAGACCCTTGGACTAAACAACTTGTTTCGTAGCTTTGGTTTCATATTGAACAAACAATCACCTTGCTTGCCTTATACCTGCTCTGTTTCATCAAGCTTACAGAGGACTAAGTAGAGAAACTTGTGACCTAACTTGATTTTGGACATCCTATGGCAGCTGTGTAATGGCTTTTGATTGAAGGCATTTGGAAGTTTGATGAGACAGACCACGATCAGATACACAAGAATAATCTTTCTTCACACTGTTTTTCATTCATCTTTATAACTGTTGCATTTCTTTGCTTTAAAGGGCAGTCAAGCGTCTTTGTTTCTAAGGACGGAGAGTGGCTCCTGGCAAACATCAACTGCACTGGATACTACAGGGTCAATTACAACCTCGAGAACTGGCAACGCCTCCTGAATCAGCTGGAGACAGACCAATCTGTGAGTACCGAGTCAAGTAATGAGTTGGCATATCACAGATCTGTGCAGAAACCCACCTCCATCTGTACATTGTTCATTCAGCTGAATCAGGAAAGACATTTCACAAGCTGCTTTTTACTAGAAAGTGAACCTTATTGTGCGTAGAACGTTGAAAAAGGAAATCAGATCGCTTGAAGGTGCAACATGTAAAAATATTGGTTGAAAACATAGATGTAGAAAGTAAATACATAAAAAATTTAATTCACAGGTAACACAGCAGGAGAGAGGGAAATACTTAGCAGCACAAAGGTGCTATTAGGATATTGGAAAGCAACAGAATGTGGAGGAATAGGAGTATTGACGGTGTTGTGTATTGTGTTGCAATGTTTAGCACGCTAACCAGTTAGCCCTGGCCCATTAGGGTTCAAAGCTCCTGTGCTAGCGGTGTAAATACCAACACTTGCCTGATGCTTTAAGCTGCCAGCCCTCACCGCTAGCTGCACGGCTATCTAGCTAGCAGCACGGCTATCTAGCTAGCGGCACTGTAACTGACTATAAGCTGCCATGTATTTTACGAGAGTATCAATTCAACGAGTGGCCGATTCTTACATATTGCACCTTTAAAGCTGTATTTGACCCAAGAAACTCAACACAAGAAACATACATTACAACAAACAACGTGGCAACAAACATTAATAGTTTTGATCAGATGAAGTAAATAAACATGAAGAGTGCATCTCTCTTTGTTTAAAGCATTAAATAAACTTCTTAACAAGATCAAATTAGTACGAGGATTGACAGAAGAAGCTACATGACAAATGAGATGAATCAGACTCTGGATTTAATAGCTTTAACTGCATTTGCTCTGGTTACATTTGACATAACTTGAACTTCTTCCATTATGCAATCACTCACATTTGGAATGATTCATCAACATGAACAGCTCCCACATTATTGCTGGAGTGCTGAATAGGTGTCTTCATATTTTGGATCTTTGTAAACTGAGACATCTGTGAACTGTCCCTCGCCTCCCTTTTCTTTTTGTAGATGATCCCCCTGATGAACAGAGGGCAGCTCATTGATGATGCATTCAACTTGGCAAGGTAATGACTGGATTCAGTTTGATCCAGACTTGAATTCTCTGCAGGTTCAGTGTGTTGCAAGGCTGTAATCATAATGTGAAGAACATTCTTTTTCTCTCTCTCTTTTTTTTTTAATGCCTGAACTTATTAAATCCAATCTTTGTTGTCCTCAGAGCCAAACTTGTCGACGTGACTCTGGCTCTGAATTCAACCCGCTTCCTTCAGAATGAGACAGAGTACATTCCCTGGGAGTCAGCAGTCAGGAACCTTGAATACTTTGTCCTCATGTTTGACCGCTCCGAGGTGTTTGGACCCATGCAGGCATGTGTCATTAAAACACAGTTTTCTTAACTTGAAATGAAACATGTATCTTGCTTTTGACATTACTCACTGAATTGAACCTGTAGTGGGTGGAGAAGATGGATGTTCCTGCTGGTGTATAATGTTCATCCCTCTTCAGAACATAAACAGACGTGCTGTGAAATTGTTATACTGCTGTGTGCTCTCCTGAAACTCTGCTGTAATGCTTGTCTCTTCCTGCAGGAGTACCTCCAGATACAGGTTACGAATCTGTACAACCACTACAAGAACGAGACGGGCTTTACAAAAATCCCAAGAGATCCCACATCACAGTAAGGAAAGATCCATTTTACTGATTCCTCAGGGGTAATATCATCTTATCGTCAGGACAGAGTCTTTCCTCACTTTATCCTCAACAGATTTACACATGTTTACAGTTTTACAAACTCACAGCCCTGCCCAGGAGAGCCAATGAAGACCAGATGTGAGAATTTGCATTGTTGGCTTTGACACCATCCGTTATAGACAGATGTGTAGTGTGGACTGTCAGTATCGTGTGTGCTTATATGGAACTACTTTTGTAGAAGTCAGGGGTTGTTTCTGGTGAAAGATGCAATGACTGTTTATGTAGTCATGATTAATCATGAATTGAGTAAATGATTCTTTGGTGTTAATCTTTGAACTATAAATGATATAATCAATTATTAAAAAAAAAAATCAAACAAAGCAGTTGTTAAAAATCTCTCCAAAATAGCACTCATTCATAAGTTGGAGTTGAAAATACAGTTTATTTAATTGTTGATTAATCCATAAAAGTATGATTTTAATATCGTTAAATAACATTTATGAAGTATTGATTGAGTACATATACTTTTTTTTTTTTAAAGATGTTATATTTCTCCTTCATCATTTCATATTCTTTTGACAATAGCCACTTTTCATACCTTTCACTGTCTGTAACATATCATTCGGTGGGTTTTATTCCATTGGTGGATATTTGTACTTGTGATACCTGTTGAGCCTGTTTTTCTATTGGGTCCAGCTAATTTGCAAGGAACAGCTTGTAAGGTTTTGGAAGATGTTGTCTTGCTCTCTGTTGACTGAATGTTAATCTTGGTTCCTCAGCTCAATACACACATTACATCACAGTTTCAACCTTTTCCAGAACTGATTTCTGATTGGCTCTTTATGGTTATCATACCATGGATAACAACACCCAGAACACTTTATTTGAGCTATCCATTCTATATTCAAGCCTTAATCTGGGAAACAGTAGTTTGACAAAACAATCTTGGCTCAATGTGCACCTGCTATCTTTCCTCAACAGCATCTCTTAAGTCTCTTAAAAATGCATTACATATCATTCAATGTCATTAAGTTCAGCACTTGTGATCCAAAATGACACTGTGATGCTCCATCTCCAAGGCGCAGCCAGGTCACCGCCGTATGGTACGCATGTTCCAACGGACTCCCAGATTGCGTAAAGATGGCTTCAGGGATGTATGCTACCTGGATGCACAACATCACAAACCCAGAATATGACAAACCCGGCAACATCTCAGGCACCAACACTACCGAACCACCCATCCTGTAAGAACACTACTGGATAAGTATATATTAATGAAATATATCAACTGTTTATATCATTTGTAATATACATAATGATATTTCTACTTCATGCCATCAGAAATTCTCCTTCACTTGCACATGATGGTTTCCAATACGTGTTCTCACTGTACTAGCTTTCATTATATTCTGTAGCTTTACACTCTAGCAATGATTTAGTAAAGGTATGTGTCATTTAATCCCTTTTTGTGTTAATTGTTGGTGGCTGTTGTTACCACATGTTGGTTCATATCTTAAAAGGTGCACTCAGCAGGATTTTTACATTAACATGATCTCTTATCATTAATCCCTTCATGGGGCATTAATTAGAAGGGCAGGAAAAAGTCAAGTCAACAGCACAGAGCAACCAAGAAAACTTGAAAATGAGATTTTCCTGTTTTAGGGAAGTAAACGTAACCAGCATCATCCCCAACCTGCGATCTGTGATTTACTGCCAAGCTGTGGCTGCTGGGGGGAAGAAAGAGTGGGAATTTGCCTGGAAAATGTATCAGACCACCAGTGACACCTCAGAGAAAGACCACCTCCGTAAAGCTTTGTCTTGCACCAAGAAAACCTGGCTGCTCAACAGGTAAAACTATACTATACACTATATTAGTGTTTTCACTGTTTATGTGGTATCTTCTTACATTACAGACACACCCTCTGATAAGGTGAATCCCATACAAGCAGGGCAGAGTTAGTCAGTGCTTTCCTTATCTTACAGATACCTGGAATACACTTTGGACCCTGAGAAGATACGTCTCATGGATGTTGCCTCCAGTATTACCGATGTAGCGAGGAACGTGGCGGGGCAGGCGCTGGCGTGGAACTTTATCAGAGCACACTGGGACTACGTCAGTCAGGAGTAGGTTGCTATTTGGACTCCGTCTCCTGTATCTCATATTGATTTTTACGGAGGACAACTCCTTTTCTGAGTGATGAACAAGTATTTGAGATTGTGTGTTTGGGTTTGATGGCTATAAACTTGAAACGTTTATATGAAGACATGCTGCTAGTATTTTTGGTTTGAGGTTGATGATAGGCAGTATTTTGCGTCAGTGCTGAACATTTTAATTCAGCCATTTCCCCAACAGATTTAGGAGAAAATTACAAGTATTCATGGTTTACCCCAAAACATATGTTTGTCAGGGTGGAAAAGCCGAGCCAAACACAGCAGCTAGATTGTGAGAACTCTGATGTGGAGCTCTTTAAAGCACTATCAATCTGTCAATCATTTGTCATATTATGACTTTGTGAGGTATGGTATGGTAACATGTTAGCCACCCATTTCCCACGTAAACATCCATCGGACACTAAGCAACAGTAACATTCATTTGGTGTCACGTTTGTGTCCGCCTGTTGATAGCAAATTCAACATTCAGTCTCCTTTTAGCTCTGTTTTTGCTCCATAACCACTCCTGGAAAATATTTGGCTCTTCAGCTGCTAATGCTCTAATATGCTAAATCCAATACAATGAGCTAAAAAAAAAAGAAAAAAAAAGGCTAGAAGGTCACTCAGTTCATCCACAATTTAATCAAACAGTTTTACATCTTTGAAATAGGCTTGTCTGGAAACACTGTACCCACTGTGCCTGGCACCAAAGGACAACAAACAAAGCTAGAGACTAGCTGACAAACTAGCACCATTATGGGCCTACCCCACCTTTGATTATTTGGCTTTGTTTGTGGCGTTCTCTACCTGTTAACTCATAAAGTAGCTCGGATTCTGTGTTTTATGGGCTGTGGTTTTCCTCGTAAACCCACCTTTGGCCTCCTTCCTGGTCTTCTGCTGCTCCTCTTGGGGTCACTTACCTTCCAGAGCTGCTCTACGCTGCTGTAAAAATGTGACAAAGAAACTCAGAAAAAAGACTGAAGACCAAAATGGAGCTAAAAAGAGAGTAAATGTTGGACTTGTCAGATGGCCAGATGCATGGCTCACAATCTTAACGGAATGTGAAAATAGGCGTCTTTATGAGGTAACAATATTACAGATTTTTCGTTTTTCAGCTTGTCCCAATGCTCACAGGTGCTCCTGCTAAATGGCCTGGTCGATTATTGGAATGGATTTTCACCATTTTTCTTATAATAGAAATTCAGACCCACACTGTTTTAACCACCAAGCTGATCCATCCATCTTACGCTGAACACAGAGCTCAAAGCTTTGTCTTATGACCTGCTTTGAGGTCATGAGCTGCCAATTCAGAAGACAAGACTGTTGTTGTGAGTGATCTCCTATGGATGTAGGCCTCATCACAGATTTCTGAGAGGCTCATCTTGCCTGGCGGCTGCTGTTTACAGAGGCCTCTTGTAATGAACTGAACGACGGTCGAGTCACTTGAATAAACAGGCAATGTCATAAAAGAACAGGCTATAATAAACAGTGGCTTATAAAAGTCTTGTGGTGTCATCAAGTACAAAGGTCTTTTTATTTAATCAGTGCTTATCATTCACACTCGTGAAGTCCCTGCTGTTCTGCTGTTACCAGGAAGTTAAATCATTCACTATCAGGGTTTAAATATACATAACAGACAGGAATTCATTTTACGAGCACACAGTGACACCTTAGATTGATCTAACTCGAGTAATCAGCAGGGATTCATACTTGTGTAGGTCTTCCTCTTCCTCCTACGAACGTCAATGTTTAGCTTCTGTCGGATCTCTTTTAAAGAGGTTTTGATTTAACTTTGCTGTATATTAGGTTTCTGTACTTTGTGCTGCTGACAAACTGATAACTGTCTCTGATATTTTGTCCACTCTACCTTCTTTTCTCCCCTGACAGTGGTGGACCGTACCTGATCAATGAAGTGACCAAAAGGTTCTCCAACCAATTTGAGCTGGAGGAGGTAATTTCTTGATGACTTATCGGGTCAAATGATGATAGCAACGAGCACTGATGTAAATGAAAACTCCTGTCTTTCCAGTCACGTACCAGTGATTGATTTATATTAGATGAGTAACTAGCTACACCCTGATATCTTATCAGAAGTCTCCATATCAGGGTGAGCTCTATGGGTGACAACATGTTTTTCTTTCACTAAGCCATTTCTTATTTCTAGTTCGAAGGACAAGGCTGGTTAAATAGCGGTTTTGATGCTAGCGTAAAAGTGCCCTCACACTCCACTGAAAATGAGCTTGCCCGAAAACGAAACTACGATAAATCTGTGGTGTAAAAGTGGTAAAAGTGCCTCTTTCGTCGTAATTATGCTTTTACACGAAGGTTTGACTCATATTCAACCACAAATAAATCCTTGGTTGCTTTCTGGTGAGAGTTTCACTTTAACCGTAAAAGGAATAGCATGCAAAAAAGCCAGGGTGAAGCTCAAATTGGGTGGCTCAGGATGTGGCCATCTTGTCAGTGCCTGAATCCGCCTAATTCTGGAGTCTACCAAACTGGCTGAGGCTAAAAAGCTAGCTGTGCTCACAACAAAAACAAAAGCGTATTTTGCTGTGTTGTATGCATGAGTTTGATCGTGGGATCACTTGCATTTAGTCGACACACCTGTGCGAGTTTGACCATTGACCGACGATCCGGCCAGAATACCTCACTGAACAATTGCCATAAGCTAGTGAGCTACAGCAGGCACTGAAGTTTCGTGTCTGTGTGTTCATGTTCAGTTGAATTATAACAGCACTCACAGGAGACTCTGAATCTTCATTATCGTCAAGTGTCTTTTTCCTGTCCCAGATAGTAGAATGTACTTTGGTTGCACAGCAAGCCATACAATCATGACAAACATGACTGAGAGGTCAGTATCTGTAAAGCCAATTAGCTGAGGCAGCTTAGTAAACAGCTCGCAGTTAGTTGCCATATAAAGCAACCATGCCCTTAATTATGGATTAAATGAAATATATGTATTAAATGAATATATCATATATATTATCTAAACAAGTGAGTTATATAAAAATTCAGCCCACATATAATTGTCAAAAATGGGGAATGAGCCATGAAGACCCAAACGCTTTCCATTCGATCATGGTAGGCTTCATGCAGTATGCAGTAACTGTATCAAATTTACAGCTCAAAATAAGAATCACTCCTGATGTTCAGAATGAGAGTTGCTAAGCTATAATTGAACAATTGCTGTTTCAGGGCAGGAGTTTAACACACTCACTTAATATCGCAGTATTTCACAAACTAGTTTTTTTTGGTCTTTTCTTAGGATTTGTTGACATATAATGCCTAGTTTTGTACTTAAATGTGCTACTGTTCATGGAGTGCAACATATGGAAACATATTGTATTAATCCCACGTTGTGTGTGTGTGTGTGTGTGTACAGCTGGAACGCTTTAGGACTGACTACGATCTGGGTCCTGCTGCCAGGGCGGTGGACCAAGCCATAGAGCAAACCCGAGTCAACATTGAGTGGGTCAAAGAGCACAAAGATATTGTGCTGAACTGGTTTGAAGATGTGATACCTCGTAGAGTGTGACGACAGCATCTGTTATTATTTTAGAGCCTCGCAGGTCACTGCGGTGCCTGTCTTTTACAGTACTGCAGCTGAAACCTGAAGGCTCTCCTGCTCCTCCTACTAAATTCACTTCAACAACCAAAAAAAACCAAAAAACAATCCAGAGTGAATCACACTTTGCCCTGACAATGCACCAGAGGAATAATCATGAAATAAGAGATTCACTTCCCACCAAACTGAATCAAAAATGTGCCACACACGACTGATTGAGTTCATGAGAGAAATGTGGCACCAACGTGAGACATGTATATACTCATATCCATTATTTATACAGTGTAGTCAGTGCAGTCAAAAGTAAAGATCCTGACTCCTGTTTGTGATTTTTGCACATGATGCTGATACAGTATCACTCAACCTTATTTAATATAGAAGTATGTTTGAAAATGTTTCATGTCAGACAATCTTACACATTGACTTCATAAATCATTGTTTTTCTTGCTGCTGGTGCCAATGATCAAAACTAGTTTGGAATCAAAACTGTTAAATTCCGCAGAGGAAAGTGGATTAAACCTCCATTGTTTAATAAATTTCCGTAAATATGTATTATAAATACATTTTTGGAGGAAAAAAAAAAGAATGCTTCAGTAAAATGCAACAGCTGATTGTAATGCTGGCTATTTCTAGACCAGCTTGTCGGCATTTGCACATGTGAGAGCCAAAGGACAGAAACAGAAGCTCCTTTCTGTTTATTATAGGGAACGTGTCTCAAAGTGTTTAATATATGTTGTAATCAATGAACCAAGTTATTCTCGAATGCTTATGAAATTGTTATTTTTAATAAAAAACACGCTGATATTGTGTTTAATGTGTTGAGTCTTTTAATACAGTCATTGTTGTATGATGATGATCTATACAAGATGGCAATAGTAATAATAATGATAATACAGAATGAATATATTGTATACCTGCGCCGACAGATCGGCCAGACCAATTAGCGGATCTGATACTCAGCACTCGTCTGATTATCAGAATCATTGTCTTTTTTTCTGATCACTGATGGAAGTTGATCATTTAAAAAACGTGCTACTATCACTCTGCCGTAGCACGCAATCCTCAAAGTAAGTAGTAACTTAGGTTATCAAATGCATGTAGTGGAGTAAAAACTACAATATTTGCCTACAAAATGGAGTGGAATGGAAGTAAAAAGTAGCGGTACTTGAGTAAATGCCCTTGACTGACAAGATGAGGAGTATATGTGCATGTATGTACCAAATTATCATCAGTATGGTTTGCCATCGTCACCATGAGCAAGTGAACAAAAGCAACTGATGTTCTCCACTTAGCAGACATTCACAGTGTGTCACTAACTAGAGAATAAAGGAATAAATGCTTCTAGGATCAATATTCTTTTGTAAAAAAAAAAAAAAAAAAAGCTCTTTCTGAGTGCCTTTACAATACAAAAGGTGACTAATGGTCTGTTAGTTGATATGCAGCTCCTACATCACATAAAATGAATATGACAATGGTTTACCAATCACATACAGACAACATAGCGTGACAACAGCCCCTGGTATGAACTTCCATCATCTTGTCTGTAACGGCTTTTCTTTCCTTCTTTCTGTGGGTTCCCTTAAAAAACTGTCCATTAGTGTCATAAAGCTGCTTGGGTGAGAAAAGGCATTTCTTAAAAACGTACCGGACACCAATCTACTGATCTTATGACCCAGGAAACACAGCCCTCTGTGTTTAAATCTTGCGAGACACAATCCGATACACAAAGTACAATGTGTCTCTCTAGAAATGATTTCAACTTCCGTGTAGGAGAACCGGCAAGTGTGCTGAAAAAACAATAGGGACATAACAATCATACATATGCACTTGGACACAAACAAGCAACAGCAGAAGAATAAACCAAGGGGGGATGAAAGTGCAGAGGTCAAGTTCCAGTCGTAAACCTGAGGATCTAATCCAAAGTATACAAGAGAAGGGAGCAGCTGCAACGATACAGTCTGCAGCACAGCTAACAGGCGGATACACTCTGTGGTGCTGGAAGAGTCTCGCTCCATACTGTAGAAGTGACGCAGGGTTTCAAGCCCTTAGGCCCCCATATGTTAGAGCTTCAGTCCCCCAGTGAATCACAGAGTCCATGCTGAAGACAAAGAGACAAGATTGGAGCCAAGTTGAAGCAGTTCAACGTGGAGACTGGAACAGAGCCAACAGTTGAGGCTGACGGGAGCGATGGGTTCCCTCAGTCATCCTGGGAGAGAAACAATGTGGGAAAAGTGAGCCATCTCTGGTTTCTGTTTGTTGAAGTCATCACCAGCTTTGTTTATAGGCTGAACACCAGATGCTGCCACACAGGGATCGAGCTGACCACTTCCCGTTATGTCAAATCAGAGCCTCGAGCTTGTTTTCCATATTCAATTGAGTTTTGCATGTACAAACAGGATGAGGCTTTTAAAAGTGCCCTCTTGCCTTACTGATTTTATGCATAAATGAAGCTAGGAGTGATGCGCGTAGATATTAATCATGAAAAGTGTTACGGGAAAAATGTGTTATGGGAAAAATGTGAGCGGCATGGGCTGCCTGCCCTGCAGAGAGTTGCAGCTTGTCCCAGGGAAACCTTCTCAAACCCTCAACAAACATGTCAGCAGCCGATCACGCAGAGGTGCATCGCTTGAAACGCATCGCCAGCACGACCAGCGTTTTTCCTATGGTGTGCTGCACCAGGCATGCACTGCTACGTGTCGATTTTTGTAGCGGTTTGTAAACATGCATAAAAGTTACGACTATATAAACATTTACAACTTCTCAGCAAAAGGCGTGTAGTCGCACTGCCTCGTGATGTCACATGTGACCCAGGAAACGGGCGCACCACCCTGTTTTGACTGTCTAGTGACGAGTCTCGGTGTGATTGAGGTCTAAGACAGGAAGCTGTTTTTAGGGGCTCTACATATTCAGAAATATAACTCTTAGAGCCATAAACAGTGTACTTAAAGGGTAACTTCACCAATTTGACACATTGAAGTGTGTTTACAGATCTTGCTGTGTGCCACTGCATGTGTGAAAAAAGTAGTGGGGAGTTTTTCATGACTCTAGAGGAAGCTGGCTGTCATCTGATAAACTGCCTCCAGTGATGTCACTCAGTGGAAAGTTGCATTGTGGGTAATGTGCGCTATATCTCTAGTTCTGCTGCATCGGTTTTGATCATGTGTTTTTAATAATGAGTCCAACGGTGATCAAGTAGTGCCATGCTAAACCAATGGACTGCTTTTTAAAACCTGGCACCTACCTGACCCACAATGCAATTTAGCCACTGGAGTTACCCTTTAACTGCTGTATATAAGCTAGGGTGAGATATGGTGGGTGACCTCACCCATTCATCCTCCTCTGCTCCCTCTCCATCTCCAGGCTTCTGAGTGCTGGCTGCGTCTGCTTTGTTGGCCATGATCTTGTCCGTCCACGAAGCTCCGGCCTTCTCATCTCCGGCAAAGTTACACTTGGTTACCGTGCCACTGTCCACTTTGGCTAAGGAGACTGGAAGCACAAAGGTAGAGGAGAAAGTACGGTTATCAAGGCAGCACTTAAAAACGCAAGGAAAAAAGCACCAGACATTAAACACGGGTGGGCCTGGGCTGCTTCACAGAGTCTTCGCAGATCTTGCAGCCCCACAACACTTGACTTCATATCTGGAATGTTTCTCCTCACCAAAAAAACAACAATAAGTCCAGCAGTGGAAAAAACCCCCAGATATTATTTATGACAAGTTTAACACTTTAACAAAGTCATCTTGACAGGACTATGTGGGCGTGCTTTGATTTAATAATAACTTGATTTAATTGACAGTGGCCTGGAAAAATAAGCAAGCAACTCCACAACTGTCATCACAAACACAAAACACAGAATTTCTTGGCTGACATAACCAAAAAGGCTTCTTTTCCACCTTTGGCAGGACATGGTGTGTCCATGTCTAACCCTATACCTCACACTGATTATGGAAGTAGCTTTCTGAGGAATTTAAGCTCAAAGGGAGACAACTTCCAAGTCTGGGAGCCACAACGTCTGATGATGTCTCCTTTAGCTATGAGCCTGGAGCCATGAAAGAGAAGCACGCCCTGACCCTGAACTACTGGTGAGGTAGGACTGCAATAGATCTTTATGGCAGGTGCTTTAGCCTGCAGAGATCTAGAAACCAGCATGTAAAGAAACCAAAAGTGGTGTCGAAGACCCAGGTAAACTTAAGCCACAGGGAGTTTACCACCTCCCTCACTAACATATAGACACAGAAATACAGAACTAAGTAAAGAAAGCAATGCAAAAATACATAAAAACAATACAAGAATGCATGTAGAAATACAAAAAGAAACCATTTTGGATTTGTAGAAATGTAAAAATAAACAGACATGTATTAATAAACCTCCAAACATTTACTTATTCATTTAATTGTGTAATTGTGTATGGAAACTCCATCCTGCCCTGAAAACTATCTTGTCATTTGACACAAGGTCGTCTGTGAGTGTTTGTGAAGCCTGTTTTAGACTCTCCGACAGGACCGGGCTGAGGGAATACTCCCTCAGTTCAAATCACACTACAATCAATCATTTACGCATTTAATCATTAGAATTATTACTTATATTTATGTATATCTTTTGTATTAATGAAATAAAATCATCTATTGGCTTTCATTACAAAAAAAAGCCCAGTACAAAAAACCACAAGTACCCCGAAATGGATTCTTGTATTGTAAGTGTAGTTTTGTGAGTATTTGCCATATTTCTACATACAACTAAATATTTTAGAGGCAAAATGGTCAAAGGTATAGGTGGATGAGCTGGCTTAAAGACCAAAAAGTTAGTTTTTCACACAATTGTCAAAATATTGAGATGTCACATACAGTATATCATGCTTCTAACTTAGCTCACTTTATTACTTCTACTTTTTGGCTTCGTTTTATCGCCCCACTCAGGAGCCTCAGAATGCCCATCACATGATGATCAATGTTGGCTGAAATGTGTAAAAGTAGAGGCTGTGAACGGGCCGAAGCACTCCCCTCCGCACCGCTGAGAACTGACTATTAAATATCAAAGGGCTGGATGACTCCTCTGAATATAAGAGAGGTCAAACTCTGTTCATTCCCCTTGAGGTCACATATGAAACTGCAAAAGAGACCGGAAAAACTAAATTCAACTTTAATTTCATTCACTCCCCACTGCCACGGGGTTCAGTGGCAGGACAAGCTTGATCAACATGAAAACCATAAGGACCCTCTGGCTTGGAAAAACAAACACGACTTATGTAGTCTGAAAACAAATTAAAACGCTCTGATGAAATCGTGTGCTGCATTTGTATCCCCTCACAAACATCCACTTTGGACAGATAGCCTGAAGCTGATGCATGGTTCAGTCAGCAGAATATTCTTTCATTTCAGGATTTATCAGAAACAAAAACATAATTGATGCTTAATGTGCACTGTTGTCTGTTTTCAGTGGTAAATATGTGGAGGCTCCTTAGCAGTAATAACAGCATGGGGACGCAGACTCACATATGAAAGGACTGTTTCCTCTGGTCTTCAGCCGGACGTCCTGTCCTGTTTCCAGCTCTGTTTTGTCCATCTCAGACTCGGGGTACCAGAAGGCCCAGGTCCCGCTGGGTCGGTGCGCGTCAGTTATCTTCAGCAGCTCGGCTTTGTTCACCATCTCCGACAGCTGCTCCTCAGACAGACGGTCCGACTCCCCTTTAGCTTCCACCTCTGTTTGGGCAGAAAATACACATCTCTGCTAAAAAAAAATGTGAAGGAATTTACAGTTACAGTGTCCCGAGGATCAACGCACTGCAACTGAAGAAAACACATGCAAACAGAAAAACACAAAGCGATGAGGAAGGACAATCTCCATCAATTTGAGATCACACGCACAGTGTTTCGAAAAATATTTCGCAATGTGAGCGAAACATAACCAAACACAGAAACACAAACACTGCAACCAAATACAAGAATGTTGCAAGTCACACAGAACTGACTGAGCAGACTGAAGTCCAGCTGTTGAAGACTGTGTCATACTGTTGAGAGCTTCAGAAAAGGCGAGGAAGCTCTTCTGTCAACATGTTCTGCAGCTTCAGTGAGGTGGATGATGAGTGACTCCTGAAGTCAGGTGCATAAAAGTGCATGTGAACGACGAAAAACAGAATGTATAAAGGTGATGCAATGACGATTTCTGTCTGTTATCTGTCCATAAAAATATTAAATAAAATAAAAATATATGTGTTCAGTTGATCAGGTTGACCTCGTCTTTAAATTGATTGATGTTTGAATCTTTAGGCGCTCTTATTTATCGTCATGTTTTTCTTGTTTTAAAATGACCACTTCAAATTTAACATCCTCAACTTTCAACAGCCTGTCACTAATATAACTTTTCCCCATCCATTCCCTTTGCTTGTATGATGTCTTTCTTCCAGTTGAAGTGGGACTCAAACACACACATCAGTCTTATTGCACATCGTCCCGCTCAGTTGGCCATTCCGACGTTGCATTTTTGGCAGACGGGTACAAACTGATTCTTAAACTACAACTACATGCAATTCGGAGTCACGTTTTCCAAAGGAGAGAGAAAAAAGGCAAACATTACTTCCAATGTTTGCTGTTTTCTACTCACTGTAGGAGGACATGAGGAAACCAGTGTTGACCTTTTTGGTGTCGCTGAAGTTTGGCTCAATCTCCTTCCCGCTGCTTTCAAACTTCCTCTGGTGGATGCGACTGGGTTTGATGTACAGCACAAGGAAACGGGCCTGCCAGTGAAACAACAGGAATGTGTAGTTTTGTGTTTTGTCTGTCCGTTGTTAGATTCATCTGTCCAAAATGCCAACACCGATAAGGATTTGGGCAATATTCTGAAGTTCTTCATATGTTGGTGGGAGACATGTTTATATAGTTCAGTGAATAACAGAGACGAAGATGACACAAGATTTGAGGAAATCCTCATTCTGAGAGAGAAAAAAGAAACACTCAACCTTAAAGGGATTTTCCGGTGTAAGTTTAATCCATGGTCTAACACACCGTGAAACTGTGTTAGACTCCCTCTCGAGAGATCAAGTTAGCAGACCGCTAATTTACGGAGTTTTATCAACCTCAGAAACAGCCGCACGACAACAATACACTGCAGTAAATGGATCCAAATATAAACCGCCACCAAAAAAACACAAATAATGCTCAGAACAGCACCAAACTTCAGCAACAGTACAAATAGGGTCTCAGCACATAGTCCGGGGCATTAAAACTCCACTAACTTAGCTGGATTTCTACTGAAAAGCTGACAAAATTTACCACTCTTCTGCAGCAGTTTCCTGTTGACGGGAAGTCCCGACGACTCGATTACCGAGTGCAGTAGAGTTCCGCGGCTCATGGATGAAAATGTATGATTATGACTCCATGGAAAAGCATTCAAAGTTCATATGTGTCTTACCTGCCAGTTTATAACAGTTATTATCGAGAGCAGACAGGGAAAAGAACAGAATTGAGCATTTCTAACCGCACTCGGTAATCGTCGCGTCGGGACTTCCCTGACCCGGAAGCTGATGGAGGAGAGTTGAAATCTGTTTTTAGCTTCACAATAGAAATCCAGCTAAGCTAGCGGAGGTTAGATGCCCCAGACTATGTGCTGAGACCTTATTTGTTCTGTTGCTGAAGTTTGGCACTGTTCTGAGCATTATTTATGGCTTTTTGATGGCGGTTTATAGTTGGATCCATTTACTGCAGTGTATTGTTGTCATGCGGTCGTTTCTGAGGATGCTAAAGCTACGTGAGCTAGCGCTCTGCAAACTTTATCTCTTGAGGGGGGGTCCTACTCGGTGTCACGGTGAGTTAGAACATAGATTAAATTTACACCGGAACATCCCTTTAACCAATTTATTTTTTGAGCTTCCTCAAACACAGTTTCATCAATGACATTATTAATGATATTGAATGTTATTATTTACATTGATAATATTGTGCTGGTCTGTGAAACTGAAACAATGAATGACTTCATTCTGTACAGTAGTTCTCAACTACTATTGCACTTCATCCTCAAAATCAAAGGGGTGGTATTGAAGACTCAAAACTGACTCAGAGGACGGTGAACTTAAAGCTTCTATTTGTAAGAAAAGTAGATTTTTGACTCCAATTCCCATAATGACACTCTGGGTTTCCAGACTGATGCTTTGGGATTGTAGGACGGGTCGGTCGCCATCCCAAAGCTTCAGTTTTTGAGGAGAGAATCATTATGGGAATGAGAGTCAAAAATATACCGTTCCAAGCTTTTTACTGTATCAGTTTTATATCGTTATCGTGATATGAGACGATTATTATCTTAGATTGGGGACAGCGTTATATCATATCGCACAAGTGTTGTCTTTTCCTGGTTTTAAAGGCTGCATTACAGCAAAGTGATGTCGTTTTCTGAACTTACAAGACCGTTTTACTTGTTTTAAGACTTGTTTTAATGCACTTAGTCACTATATCCACATTACTGATGATTATCTATCAAAAATATTACATGTCTTACAGTATTTTGTAAAAGTACCAACAGACAACACTACAACTGAGGTCTTTCGTCACAAATACTGTGTTATTTGATTTGGTTGCCTAGTCCCAACATCTGTGAAGTGCTTTTGAGGAGTTTTGAATATCAAAATATACTGTGTATCACAATATAGCCTACAAATATTGTGATGTTATTCTGAAGCCATGTGGCTGAGCATATTGAAAACTTTGCTTGCATGCAAACAATTACTGTACTCTCCTGGTGGGAGAGGAGACGTATAGAGCCAGAGTCAGAAGCCTGACTGATACCTTCTGACCGCTGACGTCAGTGATTGCATGTCTGGAAACATCCAGCAGCTTTCCTTCAAGAAGAACCCCTGGGCCGCTGTGTGGAAGAGGACATATCTCAATTATATAATCATTAATATGTTTGTATTTCCATTCTGTTTCTCATAGGAGAGCAATGTGCAACATCTTCAGATCCCCCTCCTCCCCTGTAGAGACTAGTCATTAAGAATTAGAAACCAAACTCCATTCAACAAACAGATATGGAGAGTTTAACAGCAATGGGCTCAATACATCGTCAGCTGACCTGAACTCATCTGAACACATTCCAACTGAAACATGGTGAACAGGAACTACAGACACAGTCCACTGTTGTTTTGTAGCCTACGTATGTTTTCATGATTCCCAGGTGCTGACTGTGGATTCATTTCAATGCCGAATGAACTACCACTCCTTATTTCTGACAGAGTGTTGTGTGTGAGGAGTGGAAATCACAGCTACCTGTGCGAAATTTCCGCAAAACTAAACTGTCAGATTTCTTCAGTGGAGTTTGGTGCAGCGGTAATACTAACTCTAATTGTACTCTCTTTAACTTCCAGTCCCGTGTGTAACCCCTACCTTTCGTACGTGGAGGGAGACCAAACGCGGTCAAACTTCTCATTGTGGACTGGTTTGTTCTGTAAAGACGTGTTGTGATAGATTCGGCTCATCTTTCATAGACTCTGTTGGAACTTTTCCCTTTTCCGAGATTTGATTGATTTTCCGGTTTGCTTACTTCCTGTTCCTACACTTAGCCGCCTGACGGAGGTGCGCTCGGTTTTTCGGACGGCACACACCGGCGGGTGACAGCTGTGCAAGAGATGAGAAAAGAGGTGTAGACCTACTCATAGACAACTATTCGAGCACCGTCAGTATCAGAAATCTATACGGAGGCCCATTTCAGCCAGGAAAGAAAAAGTTGACAGCCTATAGTGTTATAAATGACAAAAACAAAAGGTTAAAATTCTCTTTTAATGTTAAAACGTGAGACAGTCTCACATAATCTAACTTTTAAAGTAAAAGCTATTTTACAAGTCCAGCACCACCTGACATGTGGTTCCAATTACTGTGGCTGACCCCAGGGTAACGTTCTGCAGAGCTATGCTTGTTGGACACAGTCATCAAACTATATGCACCAATAACAATGACAAATGGGTGATTTGCTCCCTCCCAGCAAGTGCAACAAAGCACTGAGGAAGAGGTCCATCAACCACACACTGAATCCCTCACTCTTAATTTAGTATCTCAAATATTTGATTTATCACGAGGATTGTGTAATCATTCCTAACAGAAACTGGCAGAGACTGCCTCCCATATCACGAGGAAAATGTATTTGCTGCAATGTGTCAAAGATTTCAATGAACATATTTGCACCCCCCCAAAAATGTACATTGTCATTGGCATCCTTTCATATACAGTAGGCTCAAGAAGTTAGAGCATTTATCAACATACCTCTATTTTGCATTTCTATTGCGATACCACTTTGTTTCTTTACAAATGATAAAATCAGTTGATCAGTTTGAGTGAATGGTCATGAATTCCCACCTCAGTGTCACTTCAAAACTCCACAAGTTTGTGTATGACCTCATGATTCACATCATGTTACAAACTTGTGGAGTCCTTGCTAGCCCGAACACATGCTGCCATTCAAGCAAAAGTGGAACAGACCAAATAGTAAGATATTCTGAAATTTATTTCTTATGAATTATTTATTGGCAATGAAAATATTGTATTATATTCAAAACAAATGCAAAATAGAAGCATTTCAACCAGTGGGCTCAGACTTCCGGACCCTGCTGGAGGCGTCATGTCTCCACTGGTGTGTACAGATTGCTTTGTTGCTGTCACATCATATTTTTCCATCTCTGTTTATATATTTGTGTATCTATACAATTAAACTGACTAAAGGAGTAGTTTTGCAAAATATGCATATTCAGAGTTAGATAAGAAGATTGTGCTGGACTATTTCTTGGCTAGGAGCGGAGAAGGACTTTGTCATAGAGCCATGTGAGCTGTTTGCCTTTATCTACTATTTATGCTAAGCTAATCTAAGTAGCCACTAGTACATAGTTGCTTTACACACATGGGAATGGTATCAAATGAAGGCAAATGGGAGTATTTCCCACAGCGTGGGAATATTCTTTTAAGATCAGTGACACTGGAAGCTATGGAACCAAGTGATACATACCTTTACACCTCATATTACAAAGACATGTTAGACTACCTTCCACAGTGTACATGTAACTGATGAATGATCTGATTGGTGAGTAAGTATAATTATGTTGGTATCCATAGCTTTATCTGTTTTTTTCTCATTAGAACTCTACTCATGTTAAAGGTTGGTGGAGCCATGCTGGGAATTACATGAGGCCATCAATTTCAAGAATGATAAAGGTGTAATTCGTCTCGCCCAAACAGAGATAACAGCAGAATGACGGAGATGTCAATGGAGCATAGTCTGTGCTGCCAGATAAAAACAGAAAATGATTAGCTGCATGGCGGCTGCCCACTGGGAAGGGAAGGATTAAATGCAGAGAACAAGTTTCACAACGTTGCGCTCATTATGACTGTATGTAACCAACAACGAACCCTCTATGAAAAGAGGTCTAGAAATGTCTTTATAAACTTCATGACATTCATACAGTATGACTGTCACCTAAGTTTAGGTGGGGGCATCCACAACAGTTCCCTCTGATGGCTGGTGCTGCCCACAGTGCCTGTGTGTGTCCCAGTGATTTAACTCATGTCCTTCTGACTCGTTTGATTCTTTCTTGTGTTTCCTCTGAATCTGGCTTCTCTCTGCAAGGCTCTGTAGATAGAGAGGGCTGCAACATCAGGGCTTGTTTTGTGTTCAGCTTTGTTGGTCTGGTGGGAGGTCTATGGTCCAGCTCATCAGCGTGGGCTTCAGGACTACATCCTGTTCCAGAGGTCTTGCTGCTTGGGGAGCTTCCTCCTTGGCTTGGATCACAAGGTTTAATTTGTTCTTCAGAAGAGCCTGTTGCCAGTGGAGTGTTGACGATGCAGATGCTAAATGAGGTTGGTTCAGGTCTACAATTGTTAGACTGTGTCTAAAAAGAACAGAAGAGATTCCAAGATGTTTAGGCAATACAATGACTGCATCATTTCACAAAGAAGTCAGCTTCCATGTTCTTCATAGTCAGTCCACACTGGGATGTCTCTGTAACTTTCCTGTCTTCACTTGCTAACCAAAGTGTGCAGAATGAAGGTTTGGTCTACATGGTATGAGCACCTTATGTGGCTGCACTGTGTTCAGGTCTTCAAGTGTTGAAATTTACATCACTGCCTCTTTTATAAAGCATTTCTTGTTGTATGATACATAAACATCAGTGCAAATGTTAGATCAGAGAACAAACATAACATAAGCAGAGAAAAGCTGAGACTCACTTCATTCCTCTGTGTTTCTCCTGATGGTGGACCACTCTCCTCATTAAAACCTAGAAAGACAAGAGCCAAACGACACCACATTAAAACTGAAGGTACACTAAGTACACTAAAGTCATAAACTATATATATATATATATATATATATATATATATATATATATATATATATATATATAAAAGATTATTACAGAGGGAATAGCGGCCCAGTTTGATGTTGAGCCAGATGTTTCTTCTCTGAGACCAGCCCCCTGGAGCCTCCACCTCATACAGACGCTCCCGATAATCTTCATGCTGCTGCAGGAACTTCCTGCATACTGAACACACAGGAGACACACACACACATGCATTAGAGTTAGCTAAATTAAAAAAGAAAGAAGCTGTTCAACTGTCATCTAAGCTGCTTCTTTAACACCAAACACTGTATACCTCAGTGTTCAGATTCTTTGTTCTTCCTGCGATCTCTGTGGGGACTGTGGGTAATTGTGGGAACTGAGATTAAAATGCAACTGATTGATTTTTGGTGTGTTGTGACATTTAGGTGTTTGACCTAAATACATGAGTGCACGAACATTTCCAACTAAATCCTTTTGTTGCTCCCATGTGGCATATTTATACAATACTGACAACCAGTGAACCAATCAGCAATGTGCATTATTCTGCCCATCATCTAACAAAATGATCCTCCAGATAAGAATAAAGGGAAACAAGGAAGGAAGAGAATGAATGTAAATAAACAAAAAAAAATGGACTTTGTGGGGAGGGTGAGGGAGAACCTTTGCTGACCTGCCACCATGCTGGGTGATAATGGAGAGCTGACTCCCATAAACTCCTCTGTGGAGAACGAGGAGCAGAAATCCTCCAGCATGTGAAGGCCACAGCCTCTCCTCCTCCAGCTCGCCCTCACCAGCACCGTGTCCAGAACAGGCAGCAGGTAGGCTTGACTGCTCCAGCTGTCACACAGGCTGCCTGAAATATGAGCAGGACAGTTACTGTTTTAAAGAATGTAATCCATCGCAGTAAGTAACTCGGCCCACTGTAGAATACAGCTCGATCTATACTGGATTTTTGAGGCCAAATTAAAAGAAAATTGATCGTTGTATATTGTATTCGCTGATATTCTTCTTTTTTAACATGAAATTATAAAATATACAAACATCTTTGATAAAGTACCTTTAAAGTTATAATCCTTAAGATGTGAACGTACTTACCCCTTTTTTAGAAATAAGTTATGGTCTACAATTTTTCTGTAACAGCCATTTAATGTAAATACATCTAATTATTAGCTCTCCATACAAGAGTTTTCATTTTTAGAGGCAGAGTCTGCCATTCCTGTGGTGGACTGTAGTAAGACCTCAATAAATGTAATATAATACCATATTAATTATAATAGTATTTATTACTGTAATAACATCACAGGGAGTGATGGTTTTTAATGTGTGGATGTGACCTCTTGTTGGTAGAATGCTTGAAATACTACTGTTGACTTCACTTCAAAAGTAATGTTAATAAACAGGTAATAAGCATACGGTAAATGAATAGTGAGCAGCAACTAGCAATGTTAAAAATTGCCGAAGTCAAGATGTACAGTGCATGTGAAAATACCTCCAGAGCAAGCACCCGGCCCCTGTCATTCTCATATTCTTCCTCCATCCTACCTTTGTGTTTGACGGTGTAGAAGCCGACCACCTGGCTGTCTCTCCACAGCAGTTTACAGCTCTCTGTGCGGGGGTGCTGGGAGAACAACACCTCCTCCTCTGAGAGGCTGTCCACTACCTGACTGAGCAGGAACACAATCACCCTCTCCATAATCGACTGCACCTGGAGAGAAACGCGTGGACTTACGGATCACACACACAATTGCAATTAGTTGTTCAAAATTACAAGTGCTTGCAATGAAGCAATAATCTAAAATGTCACGGTATATGAAGCTAGATCATGGTTTAAAGTTGAAAACTCCTCATGATTCTGACTTCGGCAGGCTAAACTATTATTCAAATTGCCAGAGAAATTGGGAAAATTGGGTTCAAACAATACACAACAAAACCAAAGAATGCGCATTTGTTTCCCGTCCACTAAACAATTACAGCCACTTGTCTGCTCTGTCACACTGTCTACTTTGAGGAGAACTTTTAGAAAGAAGAGCACGTCTTCTGTCCCAACTCTAATGTTTTCCTTTATCTTTACAGTGTCTGCCTCCCTCCTTGACTTCCTACTAATCATATAGTCATGGAGGAAGACAATTTGTGGGATGTGTCTCTAAATTGCCTAAGAAAATACATGATTTTGGAATGTGCAGCGACACATATCAGGCTAATATACCTTATGAGTACAATTCAAAATGCTGGCACTATCAAGCTTGTGTTCTTAAGGTTCATCTGGGAGTTGAACCCAGGACCTCTTGCATAGGGAGGATCGCGTGGGTTTTCTCAAGATCACTTAGAAAAACCTTCTCCCATGAGAAACGCACAAACATAGTTTGTCTTGTGGAGGGATGTCCGTGTACCTGAGGGAAATGTGCAGTCTGCAGCAAATCAAGAGTAGCACGTTCATCTAAACATTGTACAAATCCTATTTTGACTTTCAAATGTGCTGTGTGCTTCCCCTTGTCCCTACGTATAGACCAAATGATTAGCCACAGATAATTATATGTCTTTCCACACTGTACAGTGCTGTGTAGGAGCCCTGGTCTACTTATCAGTGTGTTGCGGCATAGATGACATACAAGCAGAGGTATAAAAAAACAGTTACCAACATCAAACCACTTCTGGATGTTCTGGATGTACGTAGGACGTCAGCCACGCACCACCACTTGTCATGCAGGTATAAAGCCAGCACTGGAAGGTCGAGCAGAAGGAGTTAGTCTGTGACTCTTGTGTGTGTGTCTGATTAAGGCTAATAAAAGTGTTTTTCATTCCAAACCTTGCGTTGGATCATCTGGAGGGTGAAGCGCCAGAAGCGTACAGTCAGGCTGGTCATCTTCAAACAGCTGCAACCGTCTTATATTGTTTGCTGTTATTGCTACCTGAGAAGACAGGAAGACAACTTCATGCACGTTATCTACCTTCCTTCATCAAATAGCAACAGTGTAGCAACAAAGAGTCTGTACTTTATTACACACTTCCCTTTTTTTTAAATGTCAGACAAAATAATAAGGCAATAAAAAGTAAAAACATTTCAGACAAACCTCCAGCAAAACCAGTGTTATGAATTTCTCATGTTTGCAAAATTGCCTCCCATTTGTTAACTGTAATTAGGAGGTAATAACAGGTGAGTATTTCTAATATTTCTGCCTGCACTCCATCAATATCATCAAGAAGGAAAGGAAAAGCGGAATCATTAACTGTTATGTTATTCTAAGCTATGGTACCTCGGATGTCTGTGATGCTTGAAAAACTTCATTTCCGTGTGCTCTGGACTCCAAAGAGGAGAGGTACTGTTCAGATGCTGATGTCAGGTCACTGTCATCCACAGCTGGAAGGTCCACAGGGTACATGGCCTGTCAAACACATCTGTTTAAGGGGACAGTTACACATTTATAACATCGGAAAGCAACAAGTAAATGTCTCGCCTTCATAGGTGGGATGACTTCAGTGGTGACTGCGGAGGAAAGATAAAAACAGGCATTTATAACTAAATAATAATAATAATACATTTTATTTAAAGGCGCCTCTCTGGGCACTCGAGGAACACCATACAATACATAATTAAAAAGAAACAGTAAAAGAAAAATAGAGAAGAAAAAAAAGAAAACAGAGTAGGGTGTCCAGTTCTACATACAGAGAATATGTCCTTGCACCAGACTGCGTTCAAAGTTTTGGCCGTTTAAAGTTGCCTTTCCTGTGTGAACACAGAAAATCAAGTGATATGTTGACTTATGATCTCTGGCAAGCTGTTAGTTCCTTATTGTAACATCGGTACACCAGTTACAGTAATCAACGCAGATTAGTCAGTTTTTGTGAAACATTAACTTGGATGTCACACGCCGGTTGAGGCTCCGTCTGCAGCGATTGCGTGTGAACAGTAACGTCAGTTTCCTCAGTAAAGAGTAGCCTATATTGTGTATTATCGTGTCATACTTCTGTTTACAACTTTACTATTGGAGAATAATGTAACGTTTTTGGTATTGATTGACTCTATAAAAGGCTTCATGATTAAGGCAGCATTACATTGACAAGTTTTTGACGCTCTGTTGATAATGACTAAACTGGGCTCAGCTGTTGCAGCTGCGTGCACTTTGAACTTCTGATTTAGCGATGTTAACAAAAACAACATGTAGGCTTACGCTTTATGTGCATAATGCTTAGCAAAACGACTTCACAACAAATACTAAGGCTTCATTTCAAAGGCGTCTTCACTTACTATGACTTACGACAAGAGCCCTGGAATAGACGGGTTGACAGAAAAAAAAAAAGTTCCACTGTACCTGTAACTTCCGTAAACGTCCCTTTGAAGTCACCTTGACGTCCTGTTTCTTGGTCTTGCAGCGCCACCCTCTGATAAGAGCGAGATATTACGTCATAGGCTTGAGCGATCGCTATCAAGCTCGCCAGAATTAGCTAAGAAATGACAGGAAACACATGATTCGGACTTCAAAATAAAAGTCACGGAAAACATAAAAGATTGGAAAGTAGTAAACACATCTAAACCTTAGTGTTTCACAAAATTTATGTCAGAATATTTCCACAAGAATAACCTACTTGAACGTGCATATGATGACAATGGTATGTCATGGCAGGCATCCATATATGCAATATTGAGTTGTGGGTCACCTACATGTCAGCTCGAAGCACTTAGTCCCACACTGTTCCTGATGTGGGTTGTTGAAGCTTTGATACTCTCTACATGTTTTACATCTTCTACATGTACCCTATATGATGTAGAATGAAAAGCCAACAATCCACAACTAATGACTGCGGAAAAGATGTTCATTTTAAAAGATCAACTATTCACAATTTAGCCTACACAAAAGTCCATTCACAGTATATCAGACAATCAGATTTAAGGTTAGCACAGTGCAAATCTTTGACAGTAGTAGTAAAGACTAAATGTTGAGCCAAAACAATACGATCTGAGAGTCGTAATATTTCATCTTTCATGTCATGATCTAGCCTATGTCTTTTTGACAAAACAATAGCAGTCACCTCACCTAACATGCCAATAACAAACGCATGTGCCGGTTTTCACAACAATCAAATCGTGTGACAATCAAATCAAGACGTGAACAGATTAGCAGGAATGAGTGGCCCTTTGACCATCTGGTCCTTGTACCACGGTGTCTTTGCTAAACGTTGTGACTGCTTTAAAATTTAGATCGTTAGCAGGTGATAAGACGATTTAACACTTTATGTATGAGTGTCACGTTTATGATCTGGAAGCTGGATTATTGAAACAAATAAATAAGGATTAAATGAGGAAGCATGTATGCTGTATGTAGGCTAGAACATTGCAGCATCTAAGCAAATATGACGAAAGGGCAACAAAACCTTTTGCCTAAACCAAAAAAAGAGATTAAGTAGTTAATTGTAAGAATGCATTGTAAATGTTACAATAAAACATGTTTTGTACAAATGACCACACTTAGTCTAGAGTAGTTATATTTTGTTGTGAAAAGAATGACCGGATGGTCCGTGTCTGTCTCGCTCTAGACTTTGGTCGGATCTTACCAGCCCGTGTGTTTACTGTGGTGCAATGAAAATAACGATGCTTGGACTGACACCGAGCCGACAGCTGCTGTCCCACTGGCGGTGCCTACAGCAGTGTCGAAGCTTTAGAACAGAAAATACCGCCAGAGTAAGTGCTTTTTGAAAATACTAACACTTTATCTTGTCTTTGTAATGTTGCTTTACGAGAGGTCACGTACAGAACAAACGTACAATCCACCTGTCGGCAGCGACAGGTCTGAGGTTTGGTGTGTGTCTCGACAGTTCGATATGTCGCTAATGAGGCTGTACCATGTAAACAGCCATTAACTGCTAATAACGTAGCAACTTATTAGCATTAGCAACATGAGGTACCTACTAACCTAGATGTGGTTGTATATAGCTTTTATTGCATTTGTAGATTTACATGATAACACTGAACAGTAAGTGAGGTATAACCCAGCTGACGTTAGCGAACACGGTAAGTTTTATCTGCGCTTATTTAAGCGGTTTGGCAAAATGTTAGCTAGAGGCAACCTTGTCTGTATTTTTAGGCATGTTTTAATGTGTTGCTATGTAGGGCCATTCACAGACATTTCGGGGGTTGTGGGCTCAAGCAAAAAGGCAACCCACCCCACCCACCTACACATTCTCAATCCAACACCTCTATTCATAATGGCACAGAAATGTACTCAGTTGAAGAAAATCAATACGTTTCTAAGCGTGAATGGGAAAAATAAACCTGTTCTATGTGGATTTTTTCATTGCTTTTGCATCAGTGTTTGTGGTACAGCTTTCTACTGGACAAGCTTTTTTGCGTTGCAAGTTAGTCACTTTTCTTTATTTGTAGCCCAACATAGAATCCCTGCCCTCCCACTTGTGCTTTTCATTAAACCTTCCCTTCTGTGCATTGCTCTACGATCAGCAGATGAGCTAAATGAGTAACTGACATGTGTATTATAAGGTCTATTAAATCTAAGTGAAAAACCTAAGCCTGTACCAAAATGTCAGATAGGCGATTACCAGTATTGTCCATCTGTAAAAAAATGTTTTGGCTGGTACGTTCATTTCTCAGTTAAATTTACGTTTCTTGACAGGGTGAAAGTCAGATCACCATATTTTCTTTGCATGATGATGCTAAAAACATATTTTTGAGAATAATAATTTGCACATTTACAGTGAAGTTACAGGGGCACTGGCCCTGTCAGCCCCTCCCTAGAACCGCCATTAATCCTCGCTTCCCTCCTCCATGTGGCGAGTGAGAATTGTACCCCTAGATCAGTATTACTATAAATAAGTAGACTGTGAGTGTGTGACCTCAGTTGAACCCCCATAGCCAGTATGTGGCCATGGCATCTGAATTGCACACACTAGAAACACACAAAGCATTGGTGGTTCAGTGGTAGAATTCTCGCCTGCCACGCGGGAGGCCCGGGTTCGATTCCCGGCCAATGCATGTGCCTTTTGTGACAGCAAGCATTTTCACTCAAGAACATACTGGCAGACTTTTACAGACTTGGGGCGAGTAAAAAAGGTGTAAAGGTGCAGTTCTGTTGATGGCCTTGAAAGCAAGTAACCTTAAGTTGCACTGTGGGATGGTACTTCAGTACAGTACAGTATATAAAATGCGTGCATCTGTTAAGCATTTGGTAGGCTTGTCTGGGGTTAAGAAAAACACACTGCATTTGATGGGAATAAAGCCTCAATCTTCCCTCCCAATGTGGCAGGCAGAATTCTACCACTAACCACCAATGCAAGATTACTGTGGGTAAGAAGACCCCGATTCCTTGACTTTGGAATCAGAATCTTTGTGCAACCAGAAGCCATGAAACACAAACACACTGGGTCTACCCTTGTTAAAGACTCTAGATACTTGTTCCCTACAATTCAAAATCAATTCACAAATGTGAAAGCCTCCGTCTTCCCTCCCTATGTGGCAGGGCAGATTTCTAGCACTAACCACCAATGCAAGGTTTCTGTTGGTAAGAAGACAATTAGTGGTTGAGCTCAGGTCTACCCTGTTAATACGCAAATGTGTGTGTATATGGCCTGCAGATCCGGATCTCATGGCTTCAGAAATTGCATAACAAGCATTGGTGGTTCAGTGGTAGAATTCTCGCCTGCCACGCGGGAGGCCCGGGTTCGATTCCCGGCCAATGCAACAGTGTTTTGTAACTGCAAGCATTTCACTCATGAACATACTGGCAGAATTTTACAGACTTTTGTATTGGGGCGAGTAAAAAAAACACAACAATATCTATAAACTCTAGATACTTATTCCCTACAATTCAAAACCATTTCACAAATGTAACACACAAATGTCACAAACATCTCAGATAACTCAACATTTCAGAAAAACTACATTACACAAAGAACATTTTAGAAAAAAAGACACTTCACAAAGCATGACATTTCAGGAAACGCAACATTTCAGAAAATGCTGATATTTTACAAAGAAAATCAGAAAACACAACATTTCAAAAAACAACATTTCAGTCGTAGAACATGTTGTACAAAACAAAACATTTCAGAAAATTGCATTTGGGGAAACAATGTGGAAAAGAACCTTTTCAGAAAACACAGCATTTCCCTAAACACAACATTTCAGAAAAAACTACACTTAGAGTTGTCACGATACCAAAATGAGTAACCACGATACTATACCAGACAAAGTATTACGGTTCCGGGTATTATAACGATACTGCAGCCTTTTTTTATTATCATTATTTTTATGAACTGCAATGTATTTGTACAAGTTATAAATACTTATTAATTACTTATAAGTAATAAGTAATGTTGTTTGGTGCATGATAAACATAAAACTAGTGAAGCATGAATTAGACTGAAACAAATGTTTTTATGAATAACATTTATTAAAAAGTTAAAATAAAAAAAAAAAACAGGTATGGTCTTGGCCATGGGTTGCTTCCCTTTTGGGTTGGATGGCTCTCTCTGAAATAAGGAGTGGGAAATACATAACATGAATTAGCCTAATGGTCCTAATGGTTTTAGTTCATAACTGGGTCAATAAGAGTACATGAACAAAAGCATATAAGCAATAAAAAACAAATAAATGAAGTTAGAATTTATATGGTTAAAATCATATAGTCATTCAGTTTCCTTTGCACATTATTTATGTTTAACTAATATAAATAATCAACTTAGGATAACAAATCCACTGTCTTTTAAAAATATCTATTTGACAATAATACTTAATAACATAATAAACCATAGAGGACAAAATACAATAAACAGGAACTGATTTCCTGTGAAAACTATATTTTTATGCATTTTCTAGGTGCTTAATACTTTGACATCCTTTAACTCTTCATTCCTCAGCCTGTACACGGAGCATATAGCCAAATATTAGCCAATGAGAAAATAAACAGGGCATACTAACCTGGTATTCGACATATAAATCTGGGTGACGACACTGCAGGTGTTTTATGAGGTTGGATGTGTTCCCTCCTTTGGCTCCTATAGCTTGGTGGCAGCGCCTGCACAGCGGACGGCCATCGTCTATTGCTTTACTGTCTGTGCCTTGTTTAAAGCTAAAATAGTTCCAAATGTGACTTTTGGAGTTTGGTTATTTGAGCAAAATTTGTGGTGCCACTGACGACGACGCCGCGGCAGACTCGCCGCTCGGGCCGGTGCTTCTGCCATGGTGAGTGTGTTGTCTCGTGTAAGTGACTGTAAACCGTGCGCGCGTGTGGGCGAGACAGAACTTTAGCTTGTTGTTTGTTTTGAAGTGAATTTCTATCAAAGCGGAGCTGTCTTAATGGAGTTCGTTCTTGCCGGCAGAAACACACAGACAGCCGATCAGCTAACAGACGGGCGGACCCTGCGTGCGGAAACAGCCTATCATATGCCCAGACGTCATCAGTAACAGGCTAACAGCCAATCATTCAGCAGCTGTGTAGTTCGGTTGCAGTAGTTAGCATGTGGGTTTGTTTACAAGGTAGTAGCATGCCATGCAGTGAGAAGCCGGGAGGAGAGTAGAGGCGGCCGCTATGTAGCGGAAACTGGCACCGGTAGTATAGTAATCCACAGTAGTACCGTCGTGTAGAATTTCTAGTATAGTAGGAACCATTAGGATTTGGTACCGCGGGGTACCTTGGGCACCGCGGGTATCGTGCAACTCTAACTACACTTAACAAACATTTCAGAGAATACAACATTATACAAATCACATTTCCGAAAATCTGACATTTTGCAAAACATTTCACAAAATACAATGTTATTACACAGAAGCATTTCAGGGAACACAGCATTTCAGAAAGACAACATTTCAGGAAAGACAACCAACAAAACCTCAGTCTTCCCTCCCCATGTGGCAGGGCAGATTTCTAGCACTAACCACCAATGCAAGGTTTCTGTTGGTAAGAAGACAATTAGTGTTTGAGCTCAGGCCTACCCTGGTAATATACAAACGTGTGTGTATGTGGCTTGCGGATCAGGATCTCATGGCTTCAGTGAAAGCACAACAAGCATTGGTGGTTCAGTGGTAGAATTCTCGCCTGCCACGCGGGAGGCCCGGGTTCGATTCCCGGCCAATGCAACAGTGTTTTGTAACTGCAAGCATTTCACTCATGAACATACTGGCAGAATTTTACAGACTTTTGTATTGGGGCGAGTAAAAAAAAAACACAACATTTTCTATAATCTCTAGATACTTATTCCCTACAATTCAAAATCATTTCACAAATGTGACACACAAATGTCACAAACATCTCAGATAACTCAACATTTCAGAAAAACTACATGACACAAAAAACATTTTAGAAAAAGAGACACTTCACAAAGCATGACATTTCAGGAAACGTAACATTTCAGAAAATGCTGATATTTTACAAAGAAAATCAGAAAACACAACATTTCAGAAAACAACATTTCAGATGGAGAACATGTTGTACAAAACAAAACATTTCAGAAAATTGCATTTGGGGAAACACTGTGGAAGAGAACCTTTTCAGAAAACACAGCATTTCCCTAAACACAACATTTCAGAAAAAACTACACTCAAACATTTCAGAGAATACAACATTATACAAATCACATTTCCGAAAATCTGACATTTCGCAAAACATTTCACAAAATACAATGTTATTACACAGAAGCATTTCAGGGAACACAGCATTTCAGAAAGACAACATTTCAGGAAAGACAACCAACAAAACCTCAGTCTTCCCTCCCCATGTGGCAGGGCAGATTTCTAGCACTAACCACCAATGCAAGGTTTCTGTTGGTAAGACGACAATTAGTGTTTGAGCTCAGGCCTACCCTGGTAATATACAAACGTGTGTGTATGTGGCTTGCGGATCAGGATCTCATGGCTTCAGATAAAGCGCAACAAGCATTGGTGGTTCAGTGGTAGAATTCTCGCCTGCCACGCGGGAGGCCCGGGTTCGATTCCCGGCCAATGCAACAGTGTTTTGTAACTGCAGGCATTTCACTCATGAACATACTGGCAGAATTTTACAGACTTTTGTATTGGGGCGAGTAAAAAAAAACACAACAATTCCTATAAACTCTAGATACTTATTCCCTACAATTCAAAATCATTTCACAAATGTGACACATAAATGTCACAAACATCTCAGATAACTCAACATTTCAGAAAAACTGCATTACACAAAAAACATTTTAGAAAAAAAGACACTTCACAAAGCATGACATTTCAGGAAACGTAACATTTCAGAAAATGCTGATATTTAACAAAGAAAATCCGAAAACACAACATTTCAGAAAACAACATTTCAGACGGAGAACATGTACAAAACAAAACATTTCAGAAAATTGCATTTGGGGAAACAGTCAGTGCGTTTACATGACACTCAAGAAAACCGAATTACTGCGTTACTCTGACTATGATCGGATTTTTAAGATGCATACACCTTAGTCTGACTAAAATCGGACCGGATCGGATTTCTCATAGTCGAATTACACCACGTAGATTATTCGATTGAAAGTCACATTAACTCCTGCATGTATACGTTTCCAGCGGATTGGATCGGATTTTCTCGTTCTGCGCAGGCGTGAGATTTTTCCCCGGGGCCGTGAGCCGGAAGTAGACGGGCGGCGGTGGCGGCGTCTTTCCTCTGAAATCACCGCAAGAAAGAGCGCCATTGTGCATCTCGTTTGTGTAATTATCATGTACACCATATACGAAGTGTACAAAGATGTAGCTTCGTCTCGCTCATTGTACGCCATCTTTCTTGAATGCAGAGGCAGCTGGTGACGTAAAGAGGTCGGCTGGAGGTGGCCCCGTTAACACTAGTTGAAATGGGCACAGCGCCACCTAGCGTACCGGGGTATGACATGCTTTCGGCAGTTATTCGATTTTCTCACTGGCATGTATACTCGGATAATTGGAGTTTTCCGATTGAGCAGCATAGTCGAACTATGGCTGTAATCTGACGAAGCTGTGCATGTAAACGCACTGACTGTGGAAAAGAACCTTTTCAGAAAACACAGCATTTCCCTAAACACAACATTTCAGAAACAACTACACTTAACAAACATTTCAGAGAATATAACATTATACAAATCACATTTCCAAAAATCTGACATTTCGCAAAACATTTCACAAAATACAATGTTATTACACAGAAGCATTTCAGGGAACACAGCATTTCAGAAAGACAACATTTCAGGAAAGACAACCAACAAAACCTCAGTCTTCCCTCCCCATGTGGCAGGGCAGATTTCTAGCACTAACCACCAATGCAAGGTTTCTGTTGGTAAGAAGACAATTAGTGTTTGAGCTCAGGCCTACCCTGGTAATATACAAACGTGTGTGTATGTGGCTTGCGGATCAGGATCTCATGGCTTCAGATAAAGCACAACAAGCATTGGTGGTTCAGTGGTAGAATTCTCGCCTGCCACGCGGGAGGCCCGGGTTCGATTCCCGGCCAATGCAACAGTGTTTTATGACTGCAAGCATTTCACTCATGAACATATTGGCAGAATTTTACAGACTTTTGTATTGGTGCGAGTAAAAAAAACCCCAACAATTTCTATAAACTCTAGATACTTATTCCCTACAATTCAAAATCATTTCACAAATGTGACACACAAATGTGACACACAAATGTCACAAACATCTCAGATAACTCAACATTTCAGAAAAACTACATTACACAAAAAACATTTTAGAAAAAAAGACATTTCATAAAGCATGACTTTTCAGGAAACAACATTTCAGACGGAGAAAATGTTCTACAAAACAAAACATTTCAGAAAATGATATTTGGGGAAACACTGTGGAAAAGAACATTTTCTGAAAACACAGCATTTCCATAAACATAACATTTCAGAAAAAACTACACTTAACAAAGCACATTACCCAAGATACAACATTTCAGAGAATACAACATTACACAAATCACATGACATTTCGCAAAACATTTCATGATTTTTCCAAAAACACAACATTTCAGAAGATGCTGATATTTCACAAAGAAAATCAGAAAACACAACATTTCAGAAAACTCAACAACATTGCAGATGGAGAACATGTACAAAACAAAACATTTCAGAAAATGCTGATATTTCACAAAGAAAATCAGGGAACACAGCATTTCAGAAAACTCAACATTTCAGAAAAACATCATTTCAGGAAATACAACCAACAAAACCCCAATCTTCCCTCCCCATGTGGCAGGGCAGATTTCTAGCACTAACCATCAATGCAAGGTTTCTGTTGGTAAGAAGACGGTGGTTAAGTTTGGGTCTACCCTTGTAATTAAGGCTGGGCGATTTGGCCAAAAGTGTTATCACAATATGTTTTTGTATATCGATCGATGTCGATAATTATCACAATATCTCTCTATAAAAGCAATATCGCTGTTGGATTTGTTTGGACTACAATGATACCGTTAATAAATGATTTCATAAATGATTTACATATTCCGGTAGCATTGTCAACCATAGCTACCATAGCCACGTGCGCACCAGAGCCAATCACTGCACACCATAGCCACGTGCACACCAGAGCCAATCACTGCAGAGCCCATCCCCACTACACACCTTAAGAAACAAGCGGATTTATACCTGCAGCGGCGCAAGCTGGACAGGGATATTGCTGGCGGTTCGGTCCCGTTCTATGAATCTAAACTGACTGTTGTGGATTAATGAGACCAAAGACTCCGGACCGAGTCTGTTCCGGAATCGGAATCTGTGGATGTTCGTGCGTAGCTTGCTGCTAGCCCACCCCCACGCCCCACCTAGTGAGTAAATGGATGCGCCGGCACGTCCAAAACCGGATTTACGATAAATAATGTCCGCTACACTTTTTCGCGAACATTGCTGTCATGTTTGCTTTGTGTCTGGTGCAGGAAGAAACGGTAAAAACGGGCTTTTGTCACGAAAGTGTCCGCAAGCAGGAAGTGTTTGCAAGCAAAAAAACATGTTCCTATTGGTGGAAAAAGGCCCGACACCAACCAATCACAAAATTATTTGGCAAAACACGTGATTTGGTTGCTGAGGGACAGCGGCGAAAGAGTGACAGCATCAGTGAAGGTGATAGAGATGGTGAGTCTCAAGAGTTGAGAGATTTGTGACATGTGTTATGCAGTGTTTGTTGGAGTGTGTTTAATCTGTTGTGGAGTCATTTTTTTGTGTTGTGAGTCAAAACAACGAGGAGACTGCTGAATGTGGAGCAGGTAGTGCAGCTGGAAGGAGCTGAGGCATTGCCTGCATTTAAATGTAAATAATTACATATAACTTTGTAAATTTCAAAAATGTATGCACAAATTTAGCAAACAACAATTTATATTTGCATTTGTGTAATAAAATGGTTTGTTAAACATATTAGTGGTTTTCACAGTAAAAAATCAATCTTTTTCCTACTCTGATTTTATGGTTTTTTTTTGTGATTTTAGGTCCATTGTGTAATACAGTATGTCAAAATGAAACAATTACTGTACAGTCACGCATGTGAGGTTGTGCTGAAAATAATGACACCAAAAAAGGCAAGGTAAATAGTTTTTAAGGTGAAATATAATGGTAAAATCAAAAGTAGTCAAAAACGGCCAATTATATCCCTGACGTCCCACCTTCCAACATAGCTTCATTTGGCCATCCACCTCCCACTTTTCCATAGGAATACATGCTTCCTACAGGCAATGCACTAGTATATTTAACAATAATGATAATGTGGAATTTACAGTTTTAATAGAGTTCTCCTTAGGACAGAACCCCAAACAAACCAGAAGGTTAATTATGGTTTATAAAATAAAATAATTTATTGTCTGAATGAATAGGTGACAAACATTCAACAGAACCAACCAACCAAATGGCTTTATGTTAAACACTGTATGAAATGTACAACAAATTGCATGTTTCAAACGTGTCTCAAACATTTTAGAGGTAGTATACTGAACTGAACATTGATTAAAGAAAACAATAAAAAGTTAAATGTTGAGGATGATTATGCTATTGTATTCTGTGAATATTGCACATTCTTGAGCTTGCAGGTAGTTGGTCAGTTCAGCGTCATTAGCCTCCTGTTCTGTAAGACCAGGGGTCCGTTTCACAAAGCAGGTTTAGTGAAAACTCTGAGTCTGTTAACCCTGAAATGAGGGAAACTCTGAGTTTTCCGTTTCACAAAGGGAGGTAACTCAAACCAGAGAAAGAGGGGTAACTCTAGCCTGTTTCACAGAGAGAGGTAACTTAAGCTCTCGGTCAGTTACCATGGTAACATACTCTCTGAACCTAACCTGGTCGGGACCAGGTTTTTCTAAACAAACCTCGAGTTTCTGTCTGTCTCTGCCCTCTTTCAGCCACACACGGTATTTGATTTCCTCATTCATTCAGTCAGCAGGCGAGTTTTGGTGTAGTATAGTTCTCATTGATCATTGCAAAAATCAGTCAGTAGGCCTACATTAGAAGTTATATGAGGTGGCGGCAATTTTCACTACCATGGCATGTCCTTTTGATAATGATCCCGTGGATGAAGGTGCAGCATTACTGCGCAGAGAATTAAATATTCGTCGGGAGATGATTATCAGACCGCGCATAGATGTTCTTGCATTTCCAGACAATTATCTTTTTGAGCGGTACCGTTTCACGTCACAGTCCATCATTTACATACACAACCTAATCCGTCCTTACATTTCCAACATTACCAACCGAAGTCATGCTCTCACATCCCAGCAGATATTGTGTGTTGCGCTGCTTTTTTTAGCAAATGGGAGTTTTTTATACAACGTCGGAGATGCAGAGCACTTGAGCAAGGCAGCTGTTTGCAGAGTGGTCAGAAAAGTGTGTCTCGCCCTGAAACGGCTACTACCCATCTTTATCATTTTCAGCTCCTCTGCCTCCGTTAGAGGTGGCGGTGCTGGGCCACCACCCATTTTACGGGCATCTGCTTTATTTCTGTTGGCTGAGTAGAAGTCTGTGTTAGTTACATAGGCTTAATTATTTAACAGAACATGATATAGATGAGAAGACATTTATGTGTGTGAAAACAGCATTATGTTGGGGATAAAACAACTGTACAGTCAAACAGGCACTTAATATTTACTTTACAATGTAAAACATGATCAAAGTGAGGTACCCCCATGAGATTATGCCGAGGTCTAATGTTTTTGTGTTTCATCTTAAGCTGCTGCCAAGTGCGCTTCTCCCCAGCGGGATTGCACCTAAATTAAATAAATTAATAGGCTACAATTCAAGCAGTTTCCCCCTGTAATATTATTGTGATTGCAAAGGACTACATTTAAACTTACGCATTGACCCGAGCAGCAATGTCTTGCCACGCCGTCTCCCTCTCTTTTGCTGCTGCAGCGGTGTTACACTTCCTTCTAAAAACGTGCTCAAACTCACCGTATGAGCGCATTAATATTTCCAATTCCAGTGGGGTTAAAAAAACGTAGCCCTCCTCTTCCCCGTTGCCATGGTGACTCGTCGAATCGGGGCTCCATTGATGCTGTCTTTTTATACTTGTGGTGCACGCGGTTAACTCCAAGGGGAAACTACTCCGAGTTGATCAAACTAACTCAAATCAGCTGTTCTGGAACCGAAAACTCAGAGTTTCCTATCTCAGAGTAGATCAACTCAGAGTTCAGGGTTAGACTCAGAGTTTGTTGAACCTGCTTTGTGAAACGGACCCCTGATGTGGTTCAGTCGTGCGACCAGATATTATCTCTGAGCTGCTTCTCCACCTTTACCCTACACTCTGTGTACAGTTGAGCGAGTGATGTTTGGAAAACATTATTTTCTCTCAGGCAGAGTGTACTTAGAAACCTTGACAGTCATTAGCTTCTTGAAGGCCTGTTTCTTTTTTTCTTTTTTTTTATTCTTTTTTGTTTTTACAGAACTTACTTTCCACACATACACACAAAAAACAAAACAAAAAAAACCAAAAAAGAACAATAAAACAGAAGGTTTACACAGTCAACGTACTAAGGGGAATCAAACACAGCAATACACCGACAGCACATCAAGGGAATGCATCCAGATTTGAGAAAACTTAAATGGTTTATCATTAAGCCAGAAGCTTATAGCTTCTAGGGGGAGAAGTTCCATAATACTCCAGGTACAATGTAAGACTGTGGGGACAGAGTCTGAAATCCACTGTAGAAGAATACATCTTCTTGCATTAAACAGCATCACCTTAAGCAGGTTCAGTGAAGGGGGGCTGAGGTTCAAAGCTGCTGGTTGCACTCCCAGGATACAGGGCTAGTTTCCTCTCTAAAATAATATTAATTTCTTTACACACTTTGATCCAAGTCATTAATAAGAGGGCATTCAAAAATACAGTGGAAATATGAACCTTCAATAATTTTACAATTATTACAGTATTTTGAAAGCAGAGGATTGAATTTGTTACGTTTCACAGGAGTAATTTGAAGCCTGTGTACAACCTTAAACTGCAACTCCCTAGCTTTGTTGGTAAACAGGCAGCCTGCGGAGCTAGACCAAACACTGTCCCACTCATCATCTGAAATAGCCTCTCCAAAATTGGCTTCCCAAAGAACCGTGCATACATTATAAATTTGAGCTTGATAGGGCCCTATCAAACCTATAAGTTTTCTGGAGCCTGGGTTTTGGATGGCCTCCTCCACAGCCAAAAGAGAAACCCCGTTAGGATGTAGTTTAATAATAGAGGTGATAAAGCTACGTATTTGTAGGTATCTAAAATGATGGTTCTGTGGGAAATTATATTTCTCTCTCAGCTGCACAAAAGACACCACAACATCATCTATCAACAAATCAACCACAGTCTCTATACCCTTACTGGACCATGAGGAGAAGGCATGGTCTATCAAGCCAGGGCAGAAGTCTCGGTATAAGTGGATTGGTACGAGGTGAAAATGAAGTCCTCCTGGCCCTCAAGTTGTCTTGCCAGTATCCAGACCCTTGTAGTATTCTGTAACAAAAAGTTGCCTTTTACAATAGGCTGTGTCCATTTCTTAGACACGTATAAAATGTTACAGAGAGGAATAGGGGCCACTGGGGTAGCTTCTAGAGTGAGTAGGGCCCTATGATTTCCACAATCATGGAATCGCGGGCGGAATCGTTGAATTGGCCAATTAAAACTAAATCTATTTTTTAACGTGGAATATTGCGGAAATTGACATAATTTCACTGAAATGCTGTTTTCGTGTGGAGGAGGAACGTATGTCTGAGGAAAACTGCCAAAGGGAAGAAAATCCGGGTGGCACAACGAGCCCCCTCCACAGACTGAGCCCCTCCCCCTTCAAAACAATGCAAGCATGGCGAAGCGGCTGACCACGGCTCTGTCTTCGTCGGCAAAAAAACTTCAAAATTCAACATTAATCCCTCAGTACAGAGCCAAGCAGTTCCCGAAGGACTTGTAAGGTGAACTTTTGTTTTGTAAATTTTGCCAACACTCAATTGACTGGAAACGCAAAAATACGTGCAATGACCATGTTCTCTCCAAAAGCCATATGAGAAACAAGGAAAAGTACAATAACAATAACAGCTAGCAAGGCCACGTCCCTACAGACGTGCATTACTGCTGCTACATTCAAGTCATCGGACTCCAGAAAAGAGTTTGTTGAAGATTTTGTGGCTATGTGTGCTGAGACTGACATCCCCCTGGAAAAGATGACAAAACTGCATCCGTTTCTAAAGAAGCACTGCAAACAGGGAGGAGCCCTACCTGAAAATGTTAGCAGCCTTAGCTAAATTCACCTCCCCCGAGTGTTTGAGCAACATATCTCCTCTGTGCTACAAAAGATCCGTGAGAAAAAGTACTGTGTTGTTGTGGATGAGACCACTGATGCAAGAGACTGCAGCGTCCTAAACATCGTCATTGGTAAGTTAATGTAGATTTAACAGTCTGTACGTACAATGGTCAATACTCATTATCAGTTTGTTAAGTGAATTGTGTGCATGCATTGACCCAACATCGCCCCTCAGGTGAAATGATATCTGATGCAGCCTCTTGTCATTTTTTTTGTTCAGTCATTGATAACATATAACATTAACCTTTTATTGCTACATGTATAACAATGTAATAGGATAACTAAATATAGGTAATTAAAAACAAATGATGATTAATAGCTGATGTATCAGAGTCAGAAAACAACTGATCCCACTGGGGAATCTGGCTGACATGCACATTCAAATAGACAAAAAATGATTACTTTCTGGACATGTAAATCAAGATATCAAATTGTAATAGAAGTGGAAATACTGTCCATGTCATTTCCCTATTCTTTTTCTTTTCTTTTTTAACTGATCAATTTTTTTAATTTGCATGTTCAAAATAAAATCATCAAATCAAAATCATGTCAGAACAGCCAAACAATATTTATTTTTATTATTATTTTTAATCTACACCAATAAATGAAAGGGACATTTAAACCTACATGTGCAGGCTTTTTTCTTTTATCACCGGAGTTGAAAACCAATACTTTCTTGTGGATGTTGTCTTCATGGATAGATGCAACTACTCAACAGTTTCCCAAGCCATACTCGTGTGACCGTGCGGAAGTGATTACGCAATGGGCTCACGGACACCGTACACTCGCGGAACTGATTAAGAGATAAAAGGCACCTGTTGGCAACCCGCGCGTGATTCTCAGCTTCATTTTCCACGGGGGGCTGGCACGCTGCATGGTGTGTGCTCCAGAAAGGGAGGAAGTTGGCTGACCGGGACTGCGGTGAGTTACGCTGTGTTAAGACACGTTAGCTCACATGATAATGTTGTGGCATCTTGGGTGCGCGTCATACAATCCAATCAAGTCAATCTGTTTTAGAAAGTCCCAGTGTCAGGGAGGCGTTTTGCCTTCGTGTGGCAGGTTGTGGGGAAAGACGATCTGCCGAAGGTACATTTCACATTTTTTTTGTGGGGGAGATTTTGTGGGTTTTTTTGTATGCGTAATTGTGCATTTATTGTGTTTATAGATTGTATGTTGCATGAATGCCCAAGGTGTGGAGGGGAACTCTGCTGCATAGTAGGTGGGTGTAGCATATTAATTATATTGTTTATTGTGTTTTATCTCACATATTATGTTGTTTTGTATAAGATTAATGATGTTTGGTTTGATTTTGTTTACAGCTAGTGAGCCACTGCCTTGGTTATGGTTATTTTTGTTGTTTGTTATTTTGATTTAAGTGATATTTATTTTGTGCTATTCCCGTGTGTTCCGTACCAGCCCGTAACCGAAAATGGGGAACAACCTGTCTCTTTTGATGCTGTGAGTCGCCTTTTGGCTGAATAAATTAATTATATTGGCAATTCTGCGCTGTCAGTCTATCCGCCTTAAAGGACATTGGAGCCGGGGTTTGTGACAACGGGGTGCTACACTAGCCTCTTTCCATAGCAACAGTCTAGATCTGAATGATGCCTGGGCAGTGGACACAGATTATGCCGCTTACTGTCTGAAAGCATACAGGGAGGTCCTGAAAGGAAAGGAGTGATGCCAAACAGTGTCCATGTTACCTGCCTCTGCCATATCATCAATCTGGTGGGTGAGACATGGCAGCATTATAAATACTTCTCTGATGCTACCTTACTTGTGACATGGATGAGATCTGCCTTCTTCAAGAAGCCTGCCAGAAAGCGAAGATGGGTGGCCTTCCTCATCAATAAGGAGTGTGTGCAGGCTAAGGTTCCTCCTGAGGCAGTGTGTACCAGATAGAACAGCTGGTTTGAGGCTGCCAAGTATCGTGCAGCGCATGTTCACCTGTACATACAGTTTTTGTCGGCAGAGTCAACAGGCATGGCAGTCAAGAAGAGGAAATGTATTTGTCACCTCAATAAATTTAAATCAATTTCTGTTTAATTTGTGTAAATTTTAGTCATTTACCTTAAAAACATCATCATCATCATCATCATTATCATATTGTATTATTATTATCAATAATGATTCCCAAAAATTAAAACGGAAAATACGGAATTCCCAAAAATTAAAACGGGAAAAACGGAATTTGGGAAAAAATAAAACTTATTTTACAGGGCCCTAAGTGAGCCAAGTAGAATCAGGGTCACCTCTTAACCAGTGGCATAAATAACTACAAAGGCAAGCAATTTGGTAACGTTTAATATTCAGCACCGCCAGACCCCCTTCCTTGAAAGGGCGTTGTAGGGTGGTGAGGGCGAAGTAGGGTGATCCCAGCCAGGTCGAGGATGTTATAAAAGACCGCCACTGACCATCTTCGCATACCGCCTTTGACGGAGTACGCCATCTGGTTCAGGACAATGAAACCCCACAAAATGATGTGTGGTCAATAGGACCGCTTATGGCCGAAATACGTAAAACATATATTTGTCTTTTGTGTAATTAAAACTTGTTCTAAATTAAAATACAGACACTCTCAGGAAAAGTCTTGTAACAGCAGGACAGTGGTCCCTCGTTAATCGCGGGAGTTACGTTCTAAAATTAACCCGCAATAGGCGAAATCCGCGAAGTAGTCAGCTTTATTTTTTACAATGATTATAAATGTTTTAAGGTTGCAAAACCCCTCACTACACACTTTATACACTTTTCTCAGACAGGCATTAACATTTTCTCACATTTCTCTCTTGTTAAACACTCTCAAAGTTCAAACCTTCGTAGAAAAATAATTACAGTATCATAGAAGAAACCAAAGACCAAAACCTGTTTTCAGGCCCAAACATTTGTTTGAGAAATAAAATTAATAAACGTTTTTCTATAAATAATTATGATGGCTTTTAGAAATAACGAATTTAATGTTAACAAGCAACGTACGAGGTTGGACACATTAGAAATGATCAATACAGTAGTGACTCATGCGTATTTCACAGTTCCTCTGACTGTAACTCTTCGTCCTGGCACCAGTGTTGCCAGATCGGATTGACAGTTTCCAGCCCAATCAGATCTTAGAACCCGCCCAGTCCACTAAAAACCAGCCCAAATCACGAAGTCGCCAGACACCCTTGTGTGTGTGTGTGTGTGTGTGTGTGTGTGTGTGTGTGTGTGTGTGTGTGTGTGGGGGGGGAGAAAACCGCCCAATCTGGCAACACTGCCTGGCGCCGCTCCACTGTAGTGTCTTTTTCCACTGAAGGCGCCGGTGCAGGTGTCTTTTTCCGAGTGAAGAACATAGTTATAGGTAGTTGTTGGCGCTCTTTTTTCTTCTGGGCGAGAAGATTCTTATAAACAGACATACCACCTTCGATTATATTTGAGAACTGTAATGAATGAAACATCAAAGGGTCCCATTCTTGTGCAGCTCGCTGAAGTTCATTGGCCATTCTCACCATGGTTGCCAAGCGATCAAGTGTTAGTCCATCCTCCTCGTCTTTATCAACACTTGCGTTCTCTCCTTCCTCTTCTCCCTCGTACGTATCTCTGCCAGGTCGTCATCAGTCAGCAGTTGTGAGTGGGCATTAATGTCATCAGGAGTCATATCATTAAAGCCATCTCCTCCGAGCTGTCTAGCCAGATTCACAGCTGCATTTACCGCAGAGTGATGGATCTCATCAAGAGAGCATCCGGTAGGGTTGTGCACTGCCTCTGGCCACAGTTTTTTCCAGCAGGCATTTAAAGTTTCAGTTTTCATCTCCTGAATGGCCCTCTGAATATTTTGGAGACAATGGTGTATTCATGCCAATAGGCCTGTAGTGAGAAATCTTGATCCGAGTCCATAGCCGCAACAAGATGTTGCAGGGTGTTGCGTGTATAGAGAGCCTTGAAAGCGCGGATGATGCCTTGATCCATGGGCTGAATCAGCGATGTAGAGTTTGGTGGCAGAAATTCGATTTGCACACCCCATCATATGACAAATGATCAGCGTGGCCTCCGGCGTTGTCTACGAGAAGCAGCACTTTAAAGTCCAGTCCTTTTCCTCTCAAATAATGCTTGACCTCCGGGATGAAACACTGTTTGAACCAATCCAGATTGAGCGCTTTTGTCATCCAAGCTTTTACGTTGTGCATCCAGTAAACGGGCAACGCATTCTTATTTTTGTTTTTTAGGGCTGTAGGATTTTTGGACCTATAAATAAGCCCTGGTTTTATCATAAAGCCCGCATGGATGTCATTGCTGTCAGCAAAAGTTTCATAAAGCTGTTTAGCTTTTGTGCGGATGATGTTGGTATGCAGCGTAATGTTCTTTTTCCTGGAGTCACTGATCCACAAAGCTAAAGCAGACTCCATCCTTACGATTGTCTTGTGGCGGTTTACAACCCTCTTTGCATCCTTGATAAAACTTATTGCTGCTGTCGTCCTTATGTTATTTTCCTCCTTTATGTAACAAACTGAAGATTAATTTATTCCGTAATGGCGCCCAACAGCCGCGTAACTTTTACCTTCCTTTAGCATGTCCAGAAGTCCAACTTTTTGTGCGATGGTTAGCATCGTTCTTTGCCTTTTGGGTGCGACCGCAGGTGCCTTTGTCGGTGCAGAACGTTTCGTCGACGTTGTGGGTTTTGTCGAGGAGAAAACTTGCAAACATACCGCACTTCAGTCACACTGCCAGCGATCAAAGATACTGTATATGTAAATTTGGCAAGCTGAACGCATTCTGTACTGTACAAGAGACACCGTACAGAGGAGATTGATTGACAATGGTCTACAGTCCCTTAGCCAATCAGGACGCAGAAGACGACGCGCGGGCTCTCCCTTAGCCAATCACGACGCAGAAGACGACGCGCGGGCTCTCCCTTAGCCAATCACGACGCAGAAGACGACGCGCGGGCTCTCCCTTAGCCAATCAGGACGCAGAAAACAATGCGCTGTAAAAAAAAGCATGCAAAACTGCACTAAAAAAATCTGCAAAACTGCGAGGCCGCGAAAGGTGAACCGCATTATAGCGAGGGACAACTGTATTGCATTTTTTCATTCAGTGTTATTAGTGTTACATTTTCGCTACAAGTATTGATGTTTTGCTCGAGTTCTATTTCTAAGTTCACAAAGTACTTTGCACTATGCACATATTTTAAAATAATTTCTTAGACATGTTTGTTAATTGCTCCTTATTGATCTGCTTGCTTGATGTGAAGAAGAGATATTGCGATTGTTATTAATGTGTGTACATTGTTACATATACCAGTATGGCCTTAAAGCCTGAGAAGGTGAAACAGTTTTCCTTGTAGTGAAACCATGTTTGAGTTGTTTTTGTTTTGTTGTTTTTTCCTAATACAATTAATGAAAAGAAATTAAATGTTAAATAAACTTGATTTAACATGGTAGATCCTTTTGTATTGTTTTTCATATGCAGATATAGTGCAACATTTGGAACTGAGACACTAAGTTTAATGGGTAATTGTTCTGTACTCTGGTAAGGACTTGGTGTTTAATAGCTGAACTGTGGTAACTTCTCTCCTTACTTCTGGCAGACTTTTCTATAACAATTTCCACTTTCTTTGTGTGGGTCCAGTGCAGCTGAACATATGAAATGAGTTGAAGAAGGCTTACTGTAAATTCCTGTAGTTGCAGGGAGATATTGATATAGATTTCTAACCATCTAACCTTCATTTTGAACCACTTTGTCTATTCAGACTTAATTTCCTGTTATTTCACGATCTAGTAGACGACCCTTGGATAGTTTTACCCCTGTAATCATTCATTGGTATCAAATAATTACTGAATAATCAACTCTGGTAACAAGTACTGATTGGGAAATACTATGTGCATGTCTTGTACAAGAAAAATATGTTTCTAGGCATTGTACTGTACACATCAGCGCTTAAATATAAAAGTGGCTGGTAAAAATGTTGAGTGGCTGGTAGATTTTAGAATTTACCAGCCACAGTGGCAGGTTGACAAAAAAGTTAATTTACATCCCTGTTCGAGGTCCTCGGTTTTAGCCATTTGCAGCTTGTTGCACTTCCAAAGTCTCACACTTCGCTTCGAGTGTAGTAATCCTGTCATCACAATCTTGTAGCGAGGTTTCCACCGCTGTCATACGTACCCCGAATGACTGCAGAGTGCTCACTGAAGAGCGGGTTTCACCGTGGAAAGTTGCAATAAATTTAATAACTGCCGAAAGGGACCGGTCCCCCTTGTTGTCGTCGCCGTGCTTAGGTGATGGCAGGTGGTTAGCCTTCTCGCTAACGTGCCGAGGTTGGGCTCGATTTGAGCGGTCCAGGCGAGAGCTACCTTTCCCAGCCATACCTGAATGTTTGATAATAAATCATCATAAAATAGAAAACAACTGAAGTAGTAGGGTAAAGTGACGTTTGGTGTTCTATTAATGATTAAATATACAGGAGCTGGCAAAGACATGTCTACACAGTAGCCATGTTGCCACGCCCCCCGAAGGCCTGTTTTTAAACTGCTTATAGGCATCATCAAATAAACAGACTCTAAAATAACTATAGAAAATACATGTCATAAATTTATCATCGTTATTGTGGTAAATTTCATCATGAAAATGATCAAGATCATTTTATCGCCCAGCCCTACTATAATGCACAAAGTGTGTTTATGTGGCCTGCAGATCTGTATCTCATGGCTTCAGATTGTGCACAACCAGCATTGGTGGTTCAGTGGTAGAATTCTCGCCTGCCACGTGGGAGGCCCGGGTTTGATTCCCGGCCAATGCATGTGTGTTTTGTGACTGCAAGCATTTCACTCATGAACATATTGGCTGAATTTTTCAGACTTTTGTATTGGGGCAAGTCACAAAGTTGTATAGGTGCAGTTCCATTGGGGGTTACTTGCCGGGCCTCCGACCGAGGAGCAGGGACTGGACTCGGCCGGACCTTCGACTGAGGAGCAGGCACCGGAGTCGTTCGTGCCTCCGACTGGGAGCCCCCGCCAGGTGTCGGCTGGGTCTGGCTCTGGGGCTCCAGAGCTCCTGGGTCTGGGGCTCCAGAGCCAGACTTCAAGGAACCAGGACGTGGACGGGCTCGTCGCTTTCTTGGTGGGGGCACTTTGTAGGCCAGCCGGGTTCCCCAGAAAGGAGACGTTTCAGGATTGGCCGGCACTGGGGTTGAGACTGAGGCCTGGGCTGGTAGCCGGGGTGCGGCTGAGGCATGGGTTTGGGCGGGTACCTTGGTTGTGGCTATGGCTGTGGCTGTAGTGTGGGTTTGGGCTGGTAGCTTGGCTGTGGTTGTGGCTTGAAAAAAAAGGTTGCTAGCAGCAATTTGACGAGCCCTGCTAGAAGGATTAGTCATAAAGTGCTGATACCACCGAATAATGTCAAGACCATTAACTGCTGGGTCCTTTTCTGGTCCGGTCATTCTGTCAGGTTTGGTTAAAGGGAAAACTATGGATAAAGGAGGTGGACCCAAACGCAGTTAGACATGAGGCAAGATCAGTGAAAAACAAAAAGCGAGCTTTATTTAAAGCTGAGTACAAAAACCCAAAAGCAGACAAAACGGGGACGAAAGTCAAAGTAGCAACAAAACAGCAAAACTACAAAGTGCAAAGAAATAGGGCAAAGTACAACTCAAAACCAAAGTTCAAAACAGAATGCAAAATGCAAAACTCAAAGTCCAGAAATACATACCAAGGAGAGACTGGAGACAAAAGGAGCTCTGGGAGGACAAGACGCAGACAGGAGCATGAACATGAACATGAGGCAAGATCTGAGGCTGACAGATACATACAATGACCGGACAAGGAGCGAAGGGAAAACACAGACTAGATACACAGACACTGATTATCAGACAAGGAACAGGTGAGGAGAGAGAGGAGGGAGGAGGCCAGGTGTGGTAATGAGCAGGGGAGGAGCACAGAGGAGAAACATGGAGGGAAACAAAACTAGACAGACAGAGGGAGACAGAGGGAGACAGAGGGGAGAACATAGGAGAAACTTAAAGGACAAAGAGGGGCATGGAACATCAAAACAAAGACACAACAAGACATGATACAAAGACATAAATTCAGAGTCATGACAGTATCACTTGCATGTCAGGTGTTTCAGTGGCGTTTAATTTGTGAATTCTTTGAAATATGCGGTGGCCCTGACAGGTGCTTTTGTTGATGGGAAGGGCAACATTAAATTGACAGAGTTTGAGTGGAGTTTGACATGTACTCTTCACAGCAGGGATACAACATATCAAGGCCATTTTAAGTGTGCTATTCAATTAAATTCTCAAATGTTACGTATTACCTTTTCCACCCACTCTTTTGTGATGACTCACTCTCCATCACTGTGTTTTATCATTTGTGTGTGTGTGTGTGTGTGTGCATAGAGTGCTGCTCTGGACAGTGTCCTCTCTGCATTCAGGTCTATATGTGGTGAGGATGGCATCTCATTGGGTGAAGCTGTTAGAGAGCAACACGGCAAAGATGAGTCTGTACACAGGTCAGTCTCCCCCACTCTGTCACACACTCATCATATTACATTGTAATGGTGTTTTCAATGCTATACAAAAATTTTAAAAAATTGATGTTTTTTTTTTCCTTGACTAATACAGTAACTGGTTGTTTACACAAAATGAGTATACTGGGTTGCAAGTCCAATATTCACTATGTGCCACTATGGTCACCAGATGTCCACTTGTAAAAGTCACCTGTTGAGTGCTGAACAAGTAATGTACATTGGGTTTGAGTCTCTCTTGGACCTGTAACAGTTCCAGTACCATACTATGTTGCCTAGAGGCACTTCAATTTTTGGGGGTGTTGGTCTGTTTGGAGAAGCCACCTTTGCCGCCATGTCATTACTTCAAACCCTTACCCAAACTATCAAAAAAATGTACGTATTTTCAACAGTGTAAACAGGATGGAGTCAGTTGGTGTAAAATGAGAAAAAAAAAATGTGTCATGCATAAAGTCAGGGTCAAAACTGTTAAGGATATTACAGTCCAAATCTATCTATAAATGCACAGAATCTCTGTCTGTCTGTGTGTGTGTGTGTGTGTGTGTGTGTGTGTATGTGTCTGTTGGTCAAATATCTCTGCGGATCAGGATCACACTGACCCGAGACTTTCAACATGGCTGCTCCGTGGTTCAGTGGTGTGCATCTAAGCATTTCTTTGGACTGCAATGATACCGTGAATAATTATTTCATAAATGCTTTACAAATTCCGCCGAGCATTGTCCACCAGAGCAACCACAGTCACGTGCGCACCAGAGCCAATCACTGCACACCGTGGCCACGTGCGCACCAGAGCCAATCACTGCAGAGCTCACACAGAGCTGTGTTTAGTGTGTAGTAGAGTTGGTTTTTCTTTTAATGAGTCAGAACAATGAGAAGATGCTGAATGTGGAGCAGGCAGTGCAGCTCTTAAGGAGCACAGGCAGACCTGAGCATTGCCTGCATTTTAATGTAAATAGTTACATGTAACTTTGTAAATTTTTTAAATGTATGCACAAATTTAGCAAACAACAATTTATATTTGCATTGTAAGTAAAAAAAAAAAATGGTTTAACATATTTGTGGTTTTCACAGTAAAAAAATCTAACTTTCTACTCGGATTTTATGTAAATAGTTTTTAAGGTGAAATATAATGGCAAAATAGAAAATAGTCAAAAAAATTAACAATTCTGTAATTCTATTTTATCTTACGATTTTCCCTATAATTTTTCCCGATTATTCGTTTAAAGTGTTGTATACTTACTTTCCATTCAGTTTCTTTTATTATATATTTTTTTTGTTAAAACTGTGTAGTAAAATTATTCCAAATGTGTAATGCACAGGACAATTGTGAAAATTTCAGCAAATCTCTTTAAAGGGTTTTTTTTTAATCATAGGTGCAATATGAGAGATTTTAATAGTATAATATAATTTGAGCTAGCTTTCCCTTTAATTAATTTTGAGAAATGTACAATAAGCAAATCTCCTTAAGAAAAATACATTTTTGGGGCACTATTTAGCTCAGTTGGTAGAGCAGGCGTCCCATGTACAGAGGCTTTGTCCTCGCCGCAGCAGACCCGGGTTCAACTCCCGGCCTGGGAACCGTTTTCTGCGTGTCACTCCCCCTCTCTCTCACCCTGTTTCCTGTCACCTTCTTCAGCTGTACTATCAATAAAGCCATAAAGGCCAAACAAAAGAAAAATACATTTGACAGGACAAATGTGAGGAAATTATGAATAGTATGATTTTATCTGTATTTATTGTGCTGTTATTGAAATAGTTTTTTAATCAAATACTGACTTATTTGGCTATGTCTCATTCAATAAGTCTTCAAAGAACCATGATATGTAATATAACCATTTAAAATACCCTGAGAAACTTTTGCTGCAATGCATGAGTCTTTCATGCTTTTTAGCTGCTCCATGCACTCGTACATTAACAGCTGGAGTAGATGTGCATCAAAATCTCAGGCTCCGGGCTGTTCTCAAAATCAAACGGTGCATGCTGAAGCAGAGGGATATTATACCAAATGTAGATCATATGTAAACAAATGAATAATATACATATCTTTAATTCGCTGTTATATGTCATTAAAAATAACCCCAACTCAGACTGACTAATCAATGCATGAGAGTGGCCAGCTCTGTTTTCCTATTTAGCAAGTTCTACAAGGGGTGATGAGGTGTTGTTTAGTGGAGAGCAGTGAGTGAGAGTGTTGCAATGTTCCTTTTCAGATGTTGTCCCCCAGATGTGGTGGTGTTTCCTCATTGTGTGGAGGAAGTCAGCGCCCTGGCCAAGGTCTGCCACAACCACCACCTACCCATCATCCCCTTTGGCACTGGAACTGGTCTGGAGGGAGGAGTCGGTGCATTGAAGGTGTGTGTGTGTGATTGTGTGTGTGTGTGTGTGTGTGTGTGTGTGTGTGTGTGTGTGTGTGTGTGTGTGTGTGTGTGTGTGTGTGTGTCTGTCTGTCTGTCTGTCTGTCTGTCTAAGTAAGTATAACTGTGCATTGACACTTTGGAAGTAGGAGCAGTAATGAAAGTAGTAGATCATAAGTAAGTATTGTGTGTCAGAGACCTGAGGTCACTTCATTTAATGAGGAAAAAAAGAGGAGAGCAATGTGTTTTCTGATTCAAACAAAATTTGAAATGATTAGTTGTTTGGTCTACAGAATGCTGAAAAATGTCATTCATTGTTTTCCAAAGCCCAAGATGACATCCTCAAATCTCTTGTATATCCACAACCCAAAGAGGTCAGCTTACTATCAAGGAGGAGGAAAGAAACCAGAAAATATTAATATTTATGAATCTAGATTCAGAGATTATTCAGTATTCAGATATTGCTTCAATATCCAGATATTATACTTGTCTTGTTTTCTTGGAAAAAATATTCGGGCTGATTAACAAAATAGTTGTCAATTGATTCAGTTGTTAGCAACTAATTGATAAATCGTTGCAGCACTTATCGATTTTAAACAGATTAAAAAAGGATTTTAATTTCTAGTTTTAGTATTTCTGTTGATGTTTACTATTTTTTACTCAGTTGTTATTTTGGCACTGGTGATTTTCTATTGCCACTGGCTAAAACTTCTTTGAGGCTCCTATAAATGCCTTTATGGAGGAGAAGCCCTGTCTACATGTTTCTTTCACCACCCTCCTGCCCTTAGGGTGGTGTGTGCTTCAGCCTTAGGAACATGGACCAGGTTCTGGATCTCCACCAGGAGGACTTTGATGTGACAGTGGAGCCTGGTGTGACTCGGAAGGCCCTCAATGCCTACCTGCGAGAGACCGGCCTATGGTTTCCTGTTGGTCAGTCACACCATTGTTTCACTGCATTATCCTGTTGCTCAATAATCACAATGTCAGCTTGAAGGAATGAATGAGGTGAAAAAGAAATGTTTTAGTTATGTTTTGTTTGGGATATAATTTTCTTCACCCTTGTGTCCTGGGCGTGGTCCTCAGTGACTCCAGCCTGCTGTGTGCGTGTTGCAGCATTTCAGCCGGCCTGGTCAGTCATGTATGCCAGAACCATCAATCCAGCATGTGGATACCTTTCACTTTTCTATTTCCCTGTTGCTCAGTCACATAAGAAGCCTTTTAGAAGACAAGTCCTTTCCGTTAAACCATCCACTAGGGATTATGTTAAACAATCTAAATCACCTTTTCCAGGAATATGTTGTCATTATCTGTGGAAATAAAGACAGTAAAATGTTTTCCACTGCGTTGCCTGGCTGAGTATGGGCTATATTAGTAAGGTGACACTGGGGCAAATCATTTTACTCACCGTTGTTCCGTTGTGGGTGACATGGATGGTGATTTAGAAGTTTTCGCATTAAAGTTTTTCAAATTCATATATCCATCAGGTGGTGTTATTGCATAAGAAATCTTAACCTCCCAAAAGAGATTTTCAGCTAAAAATGATGAGATTAAATGATAAAAAAAAAAATAAAGAGATAAATAAAAACACAGGATGAATTAATTGGTTTTAATCAGTTGGGAATTTTAGGTCAAGCACTGTCAACAAAAACTGGATTATAGTAGATTAACATGAACTTTCTATTTCCCTGAAGAAAACAGTAGTGATTTTCTTTAATCATCATCAGATCCTGGTGCTGATGCCTCTCTGTGTGGCATGGCTGCCACCAGTGCATCCGGTACCAATGCAGTGCGTTATGGAACTATGCGGGAAAATGTTTTAAACCTTGAGGTGGTGTTGGCTGATGGAACCATCATACATACCGCTGGGAAGGGCCGACGTCCCAGGTACACATTAGCTGTGCTCACCCACAAATATGCAGCATTGCCTAGTGAAGCCTAAATACTCTGACCTTTCTTTTCTGACTTTATCAATCTTTAGGAAGACATCAGCAGGCTACAACCTGACTAACCTGTTTGTGGGGTCAGAGGGCACCTTAGGGATCATCACCAAGAGCACATTGCGCCTGTATGGCATCCCAGAGGCCATGGTGTCAGCTGTGTGCTCTTTCCCCTCGGTCCAGGCTGCGGTGGACAGCACAGTTCAGGTTCTACAAGCGGGAGTACCCATCGCTCGCATTGGTAAGGAGATTTTGCCTTACATCCATACTGTCAATATTTTTCATGTATTTTTGTTGAACAAGATGTCAGCTGTCAGGTTGATAACAAATGAAACTGCACCATATGCAGCGACATCTGGAAATGGTTGATTTGCAGTAACATTAACACAACAAAGACAGCTTCAGTAGTGAAACAAAGGAGAGAGAATAAGAAAACACTGTGCATCTGTCCAGCAAACTGCGCTTGCAGTCTTTGCACGTAGTTAAGCGCCTTTAATGACACTGGATTAATGAGAGCGCCCCACAGTTCACACAACTACATACAAAGTCAAAATATCACAAAAAAATGACAAAATAAATGGAAACTTACTTAACAATAAAAGTAATCTCATGACTCTTTCCAAATTGAGCAGGTCTAGACAATACTCCTTGATTAATTTATTTACAGACACCCAACAATTCTCCCATGAGAAATGTTGGGTAACAGGCAGAAACCTCGAACAGAACCGGACTCAATGGTGGGTGGCCATCGCCCTTTTAATTGAATTGTCACTCAAGTTTCAATTGAAGACACTTTTTCAATTTTGGTTAACTGAACTATGTGTCGGCATTTTGCAGAAATAAGAAATGTCTGGTATCTGATGTGTGTTTTCCTCCGCGGCCGTTCACTGTATATTTATGTTACTACTCAACTGCACACTTACTGCCACTCTGCTGTACAATTTCACACAGGATTTATGTATTGCGTCGTGTTAAGTTACTGCTGGTGAAAATCCAACATTTCATGATTTTGCTGCTTCATAATAAAAGCTTTTAGACTGAGTACTCATAGGGAATTAAATGTGTGACCTCCGTTGTCAGCTGTTTATGTTCTGTAATGTTGAATGCTGACTGGAGCTGCAGGGGAAATGTACTTCATGAAATTAATTGAGAGGGGAGAGGGGGAAAGGAAGAGGGCAGACCTGAGTCTCTGGTGAGTGCTGAGTTTAGTGAAAGGTAGACCTGAATTGCCCGTTCATTGTAATTCATTTACCTCTACTGACTTTTTCTGTCCTCTATTTAATTTTTATCACTCACTGGAGACATATGATCGATCAGGAACAAGATCAGATTTGATGGCTTCGTCCTTCAGCATATTTGAGATTGACACATACCAAAAATAGATGATGTTGGAATTTCCTTTGAGAGAATTCAGACTCCGATCCCACTGCCTATGATTGTCCTCAACATGTTCACAGAGGGATAGTACAGTGTAATAAAAGCTCTTTTGGGGGTGGTTGAATTTGATTGATCCATAAAGACAGTGCACTTTGGCACAAAGAGAGGAGAGGGGAGCCTTTGCAGCTGACATGTAGAAGTTTTCTACATGTGAGAAGTACAAAGAGAATTTGAACAGTGAATCTATCTTTTCAGCATCTTAGAGTCATATATGCCCAAAGAGGAAGACGTCTCTTTGATAATCTGCCTCTGCCCTCACAGTATGTGGCCACAACTGAAGATGGAATTAAACGCATATGAACTGAGTCTACGGGCTACTCAGACTAGTCTGGCCCACGCATGAAGCACAACACTGGAGGGGATCTGAATGTGTGTGAAATGTTAGCCGTGGTAATGTAATCCTGTGGCCAGAAGCTGACGTCATTAGGCTTAATGAAAGATAAAACAGCCACAGAGAGAAGGAGGAAAGATCAGTGGGGTTTGTGGAGAACAGGCTTTTAAGACAAAACGAGGATAAGATTAAATTGTATTGATCCCTGAGAGAAAATGGGATCTTGCAGTGGGGGGATAATAGAAAACAGGAAGGAATGTATCATAAAACTAGCTGTGAAAGTCTACTTAATATGACGTTTTGGCATTTGGAAAATATGTATTTGACCATGGGGTGAAAGTCATAAGAATGACCTATTTATCTGCTGCTATCTACATCACACTGACATTTGTCTCTTTGTTCTGTGTGTGTTCTGACTGCGTGTTTGTGCATCTTCCAGAGTTTCTGGATGAAGTGATGATTGATGCGTGCAACAGGTTCAGCTCTCTGTCCTACCCTGTGACCCCGACCCTCTTCCTGGAGTTCCACGGCTCTGAACGAAGCGTCGAGGAGCAGGTCAACCTAACAGGTGTACAAACAAAACAGATTTCTAACAATCGAAGTCACATCGCATTGTTGTTGTTCGATAAAACCTTAAATGTGTCAAATTAATATTTAAATTATCATGAGTCTTAATTCATTTTGATTGAAATTTCAATTCAACATTCAACAATGAACTAACGCAACAACAATGGTGACATTATGTCAAAGACATCTATGTACTTTGTTGCAGAGATATCTAAAGAAGTTAACATGCTAACCAGCTATCCCTGGCCTGTCCTGTCTCATAATACCACTTTGTACCTCAGGAGGTGATAGTCTAATATACCTTGTAGTTTCAGCTGGGAAATGTATACGAGCTGCGAGTTTGCTACTTAGTCTGATAAGTAAACAATACAAAATCACAGACTGTAAAGAAAGAAAGCATCTTTACTCCTATTTTCTTTCCCAAACAGAGAAATAAAAGGTTACACCTGAAATCAAATGTATTGCTTTTACTTGCTTAGTTTACCAAACTAAAAAACTTAACTAACTCGTTAACTCATGGTAAAACACACCTCATTTCAACATAAATTAAAAAAAACATTTTAAAAAATTTAACTCACTAAAACAGTCTTGGTTTTTTCTGTCTACATTTACCTCTGATCTGGTTGAAATAAATCCTCAATTGACAGAGTAAGATGTTAAAATATTCCATCCTATCTCATCAGAGAATATCCAAAGGCCATTAAACCTGTTTTAAAGTCTGAATCAATAATACTCTGAATTAGACACATTTTTTGAAGCTGATAACAGATGTCACTGAAGTATCTCGCGTCTTCCTGATCTGTGATGAGTTGCACATGACCAGTATTGATTAGGCAGCTCAGACCAAACTGAAGCCACAAACAAGGCTGTTCAGGCAGTGCTTAATCCAGATGAACACATGAATCAACACAGGTCATTCAGGGCCAAACATTCATGCTGTCACATGAAAAATGTTTCTGGTGTGCGTTTCTACAGAGGACATCACTCAGAGCAACGGTGGGTCAGATTTTCAGTGGGCTCGAGATGCAGAAACACGGAACAGCTTGTGGAAAGCTCGTCATGATGCCTGGTACGCTGCTCTGGCTCTCAGGCCTGGCTGCAAGGTAAGGAAACTCATCTGTCACTTGACCTGTGCTGAAAAAAAAAAAACAAGCCATAATTATAAGATCAAGTCACTGCTGACCCCCATAATATTAGCTGTTAGCTATATCAATATGCTTCTCTGTTACCCTTTGCTTGATTTGAGAAAACACTTATATTAGTAATAAGTATACAAAGTAGGTTCAAGGAAATGGGAGATTAGAACCTTGAGATACTTTTCATTTCACCACCATACACTCTTTCATTGGCCCGAACACCACAGATTGATGATTGTAACAGTTTAAGAGATCCTTGGGTCATAGAGATGTAATATTAGTCATTAGAACTATTCCACAGGGATAGGACAATGTTCTGCTGGCAGTATCCTTTAGTTTGATCACTTAACACAGTATTACTCTGCTCTGTGACTGCTGTGTGGAAAACTCAATGTCATTACAGCTTCAAGTATAAGGTTACAGGATGCCGTTTAAATTTGTTGCCTCGTAATGGTGAACAACAGGCTAATTAATTACTCCTCCTACACTAACACCGCCGTAACCATTATGAGGCTGTTTTATGTCTCACATTATTAAAGTTCTAAATCCTGGTGATTACGAGAGACTACTAGATGTAATTCAAATGTTGTGACCTTATCTTGTGTGTGTTTGTCCCACAGGCCTACTCTACAGATGTGTGTGTCCCTCTGTCACGACTGCCTCAAATCATAGTGGAGACAAAGGAGGACCTGATGGAGAACAGGCTCACAGGTGAGCAGACTACAAAGAATAATATGAAGCAGACTTGAGTTTTAAAGGAATGGTTCACAAAAAATATAAATGTAGTCATCATCTCCTCACCCTCGCGACGATGGAAACTCAGGTGAAGTTTCATAAGTCCACAAACATCCCGGAGCTTCACAGTAAAACAGTGTTGCAGCATTCTCCTAAAAAACTAGATAGAAAGATTTAGCTGGGGACTTTTTTTAAACAACAAACAACAAAAGCTTGTTCACCCACTTCAGACAGCACACACGCTTACGCTTTTGGCTGAGCAGCTACCATGAAGAGTTCAGCTGATTAACGTCTTTTTAAATACATTTTCAGATACCTGGGTTTCTAGTAGAGACTTGGATTATGTTGGATTGTGGAGCCATTTTATGTTTTTTTTAATTTTTGGGTTGTTGTTTAAAATCTTAAAACAAATCCCCTGATACTTCAGTTGTTTAGAACAATGCTGGAACAACACTGTTTGCTGTGAAGCTCAACAAATATTTAGCACACTACAAAACTTGATCTGACATTCCATCAGCATCGGGTTGATGATGACTCAATTTTCATTTTGGGGGGGAACTTTTTATTTGATGATTTAAATAATGCTTGACATGAGAATAAAGCTTGTAGATACATTTTTGGTAATCAGTGAATGTATCAATATTTTTACAATCAGAGCCATTCAGTAGAAAGCGAGAACAACTGACAGGACACCTCAGATATACATTATAATGACAGGTCATTATAATATATCATACGACTCATTATATATAATTTAAAGATTCAATATCTTACCTTACTGACCATTTTGTGCATTCCATTTAATGTGGACGTGACAAACTTTAGGCCAAAACATCAACATCCATATTTTTTCCACCATGATTAATTCTTAACACTTAACCATTTTTAATTAGCGCAATGGACAAGATTTAGTAGGTCTGATAAATTGCAAATAATCTTATTTTCCTGGCATAAATGAGATTAAGGAGAAAATACCGGCTCACTGCACAACAAATTGTACCTTAATGCAAGAACATAGCTCAGGCTTACGCATGTGACTCAGGCAGAACAAAACTGTTTATGAAGCCAGCAGGTGAACTGGCAGCCTCATGACTACAGCAAAGTCAGTGATATCTATTCATTCCTTTCATAGGGAAACGATTATATCATATATCACATCTTGTAGAGAATTTGTACTTTGTTAGTCAGAACACTTAAAAACATACTGCTTTATGGCAAACTGTTTCGATTGTGGCATGGAAATGTTTATCTTTGCATTGATTCAAAATGAATTTATTTGGCACTTGTCAAGTCCAGTCAGTATTAATAGAAATACTTTTATCCATTCAACAAGTAAATTAGATTTGGCTGGACTAAAAATACCAAATTTTTTCAGTATTGCAGCTTCAGCTTTCAGCTATTGCAGCTCTGGAAAAGGATACCAAAAGTATTAAAAAGCATTTCATTCAGTTTCCTGAGAAATTATTTTAATTTTTAAAGTCTTAAATATTTTATTTTCCCTGCAGTAGACAGTGATGTTAGTTATACAATGTTTCTGTATCTGTGACAGGCTGTCAGTAGACATTATTTATTAACTAAAAGTGCTATTGTTGTGACAGTGTATTGTGCTGCAGGACACAGTTGAACCCTTTTTTGTGGGGTTTCTGTCAGCATCATCAGACCTGCAGCAAACACTGTCACTCCCATCATAGTTTCATACTTTGACCTGTATGACCAAACACATTGTGTTTAATGTGACAGTAACTCCTTTCATTAAGGACTTGTGTATATTTGACTCCAATCACAGTAGAATGTTAAAAATGTAATATTATTCTTCATTAAGATCAGAAATTCTTAAAGAAGTCTTGCATTTAACCCTTCAGGGTTAAATAGATCTGAATAAAATCTGTGAAACAATATTGTATTCAAAGTGTATTCAATTGATTTTCAAAAATGAATATAGGCTCCACACCACAGTAACTGTGAGACAGTAATGGGATAATAGTCTAAGGGCCTGCACACAGGAGCACGCGCAGAGAAGAGGTGTTAAGTCATTAGGCTGAGCAGTAATATCCACCAAAACATTAGTCATAAGAATGCTTTGTTTCCACACATCTCAGTGTGCAAGTCAACCTGAAGTCCATTCATTCATATACAAACATCTGTGATCTCATCTCAGATGTGTATGTTGAAAAATGTCAAGTTAGCATAAACAAATTATCAAACTAATTGATCAATGTAATATTGCTCTGTTTCAACCTTTTTTTGGTGAGTGATAATGCTTCAATTCATGTGCACACAAAAACAGTGAAAATATGCTTTTCTCTGATGTTAGTGGAGACATTTCTGTCTCTCCGTAAAGACATGCACATCCATGCATTGATCACTCAGGGGCATACGTCCTTAATTACAGACACAAAAACAAGACTGTGTGTGAATTAGGTTCAAGCTACTGATCAAACCAAACCAAGTGAGGTAATTGAATCGCCAGAGACGGATGTGTTGTTCTTCTTTAAAAGTAACAGAGAAAATCAAATAAAACAGTAAATTAGTAATGGGTGTAAACTGTTGTATTTGTTTATTATAAATTGCACATAAGTTATGTACATACAAGGACAGTTAATGTATGTAGTATGTTCATCTTTATTCTGATTTTATTATATTTTCTATTCAAATTATTTTGTTCTTCCAATATCTTTTTATTATTGTCTCTATTTCTTTTAGACTTACTCTTGTGCTGCTGCTTATTTCCCTCTGTCCTGCTGTGTTACCTGCACACTTCTGCCAAAAGGATCAATAAAGGAACATCTTATCTCATCTTAGCTTATCTTATTTTCAGGTCCGATAGCGGGTCATGTGGGTGATGGTAACTTCCACTGCCTGATGGTGGTGGACCCCAGTGACCCAGAGGAGCAGCACCGGGTCCACCTGTTCACTGAGAGACTGGCCAGGTAAAGAGCCTCTGAACCTCTGACACATGTCACCTTGTCACAAATCCTCCAACAGACAGGACCTGTCTCTGTGGGGATAGCTTATTAACTAATGATCAACTTTTGTAAACTGCTGCAGTTCAAGACAGCAGAGTTTAAGAATGTGGTCATTGTTCCTCGACACATTTACTGTACAGTCGAAGTAAATGCCACTGATATAAACCAAGACCTTGCAGGAAACATTTGGTGGAAGTCCAGGTTTTCATCTACTGAATTCAATTATATAAACCAGCATCAGTGTAGACCTGAGTCTCTCTCTATCATTACAATTCTATCTGTTCTTAAGGATTTTTGAAGGACACATGTTTCAAGCTTCCGTAAACGTTCTGCCCTGAAGCCAGCCAGGTCTCACTGCTCCCTTTCAGCAACTTTACTTCAGTATCTTCTCTTTCATTTACTCTTCAACTCCTTTCTGTTCTCTCTAATCCTCCCCACACTTTGCCTAATCCTTTTCACTCTGTTGGCCTACCTGCAGACTAATTCACCTCCCCTTTGGCATCACACTCTCGCCCATCTCTCTCAGCTTATATTGATTTCAGATGACTTATCTTTAAGTATTGGGTTCCGAAAAGGCTTTAGGATTCCGTGTGGTCTGTCTGTAAGTGGTGAATTTTTGCTAAATGCCAACATGAGCTTCTCAAAATGTGTTTTGAAAACCTGTAAAACCACCGGCTGCATCAGGATAAGTCATAGATCCCAATGTGTTTTGGCACGGAGTTTTACACGAAGAAAAGCCATAGACACTGAAAACAATAACAACGGTAAGTAGATTTGAGTGCTTAGGGTTTATGATTTTTAAAGAGGGGAACATAAAGACTTAGGGAATTACATATGGAATTAGTTATGTTAAAGTTTTATTGTAGCAATAGTAATAAATGGTGTGAAATGGTTTACTGGGTTACCAATATTAAAATACAAGATTGTAGAGTTATTATAGAGTTAGAGATGGACATGTTAAGAGGAGATCACAAGTAAATGGTTCACTCTGGTTGCTCACTGATATGGGACATTTTTATTTATTTTGGATTGGATTTTGTTTTATTTACTTAATATTGGTGAAGTTACCCTTTGACTGAAATGTTCCTACACTGTATGATCCCTCATGATCATCATGTAGCACTGTGTTGACGTGCTACCTTAGCTGACCTTTAAAAGTAGAGTTTCTTCAAAAAAGGACAAGGGTTACTGCAGTAGCTGTACCTTTTAGTCCAGGCTGAATTGGTACCAAAGTGTACCTGTCAGGAGCTACTGTACATTGCACTTTGCAGAGCATCATAAGGTCCTCAAGAGGGACCATTATGGAGCTTTTATGGTGCCATTTGGGTATAAATGTATACTCAGCCTGTTCATCTGTTTTTGAGTGTGTGAGTGGAGTGTGTCATGTGTGCAGAAGCAGCAGTACCTCAAATTGTCTGACTGAACAGGTCACAGAGAAACAGAGATAGTTGTGTTAAATTACAATGTGAAATATTTACAATTAAATATCAGCCTAAAGTTGTTCAAATTAGGTCAGTTTACAGATAATTGTACGTGTTTTTAATGTTGGTAGTTTCAGCCTTTGTTGAATTTTATAAAAGTGATATCATTAACGTCTTTGTGGTCTGTGTTCCCGCCAGGCGAGCCCTGGCCATGGACGGAACGTGTACAGGGGAGCACGGGGTGGGCTTAGGGAAGAGAGCGCTGCTGTGTGAGGAGGTGGGACACACGGCTATCAACGTCATGCAGGGTCTCAAGGACGCCCTCGACCCAAAGAACCTGATGAATCCTGGGAAAGTTCTGCAGCCTAGAGAACCATGAACAGCACCTCAGTCTGAATGAAAGTTACTAAACACAGAGAATCTCATGGTCATGTTCATGGCTTTAGAGACTGTGTCAGAATGAAATCATGTCTTTTAGAGCTCATTGCACAACCTATTTCTATTGATATTGGATATCAATAGGAAGGAAATCACAAATACTGTATTTTGAATGGATTGTAGGGACATTTCTCTCCTCGTCTTTGAATTGTTGATGCTAACATTGTGTGTATGTGCATGTGTTAGAATGAAGGTTGTTTTGCCTGGCTGACTTGCTAACAAAATACAAAGCCTTTTCTTTTTACCAACCAATAAGTGCAACATGATAATTGAGCAGTAAGGAAATCCTTTGCTGTTACCTGTTTTTGCACATTTTAATGAAAAGTTGAGTATTGTGTTCAGTTCACTCTTCACTTTATTTCTGCATTTTGTGATAATTGATTATTTGATATTGATGCCCCTTGCCACTTTACCCTCTTTTACATGATAGTGAGCAGATTTTTCTTTTATTAAAACAATGAAAAGATTAATAAAAGAAAATAATCATTAGCGGCTGCCTTGGTGTGTGATATGTTGCATTGTGTAATACATTATATAGTGAGGTGTAAAACTGCCAAATACCCTTGTAACATGGACGAGGCAACAGAGCAGTCATGACATACTGTCATGATAAATGACAATTCGGGCAATGTCAGATGTTTAAGATGAAACAGGATGCCACAGAGGTTGGTTGTAACTTAGGACTAATAGCAGCTGGCATTAGAGGAAAGCTACAAGATGGGGAGACTGTGACTTCCCTGAAACAGTTGGAAAAATAAAGGATATTGCTGGATGGATGTGAGTCATCACTCATTTTTCTCTTGCAAGAATAACGGAGTTTCAGAGTGATTGTTCTGTCCAGGTCCATGAAACCACAATGTGGCAGCTTTTTTGAGTTTCCCTATTAGACAGCACGGAAGACATTCCAACTTGTCATTCAGGTTGTATCTCAATAACGACTTGATCCAGACCTGCTGTTACAGTGAGGAAGTAATACTCTGCCCTGCCACAGAGTGTCAGCAGAGCATCCCATCAGCTCAGTGGGGACAGACTGTGGACCAATATAGGTGTTTTAATCAGGTAAAATAGAAGATTAATAACATAAGATGTTTGTGTCTGCATCGTTAGGCCTGTGAATGCTGTTGTCACAACTTCCAGAGATCCACCAGACTGATTCCAGCACGTGCTTATCAATTCAAAAAGCTTTTGAGTTAAATGCATACCATCTTCAGTGATTGGTCTGAGTAACATTAGATATGACAGTGATTCAGATGTATGGGTTTCAGTGAAATCAGTGAATGACATTATAGTGTAGATTATAAATCTTTTACAATGTAGCAGTACATTTGTCTTTTGAACAAGACTCCTGTTTTCTTTTGTTCCACTCTCTTATTTCTAGATTAATCGTGTAATTTGTTTTTGCATGAAGGTTGTGAAGAATGATTTACAGCGTTAGTTTTAATCATCTGTCTGCATGTAGGGCTACTACCGCTACTGAGGACACTGAGGTCATGTCCTGTGAGTATGGAGGGTTTGACATAAAGTGCCGGTTAGATCCGACTGTTACACACAGATAACATTGATAGTTCGGGACTCACATTTAGACAAAAAAACGTTTCCTGTTCTACTGAAATTAAAAGTGTCCAACAAAATGACATATCTGGCAAATTGAAGAAGACCAAAATGTAGGGTGATTAAGTTAATAGAATATATAATTATACAGTTAAATTTATACATACAATGTGAACGCTTGTGATTGTTCTGTTGAAGTCTTGAAAAAAATTATACAGAGTCTGGTTGGTCACTAACCAAAATTTCAAAAAAGGGTTTATAAGCTGTAACCAAGAAAACTAAACCCGGTTCAATTAATGTAAATGATCTGTTAATGTGCTATAGGTCAGTTAGAAACAGCCTTTAACAACACCACCTTCCTGGTTTGACAGGTTGTGAAAATGTCTGGTGCCGTTTGGTAATGATGCAGTTATGAATATTGTAATCCATCGATCATCAGGTGTGGCTTTTTGCTTTCTTATAAATTGACACATCACCATTTATAAATGTTATTTTATTTATTTTTTTACCGGACTTTATTCCTGATGTACCGTGTGTGGTAATGACTAATAGTGGGTCCATAAAGCATTTAGTATAATTATTTACAACCTATCAATATAACCATTAAATAACCGATTATCACATGACGAAGGATGAGAAAGGTAGGTATTAGAAAGTGTTACCAAAATGTTCTGTTTTGGTGCGAACACTGCCTCATGGCCTCAGCATTTCAGTCATTATCTTTAACTTAAGATGCTCATATTCATGCATCATGAATGAAAAAGCTTCTCTCCCTTTTACTTGCTTCTAAGGTGGTGAGCCCTCAGTGCTCCTGTTCATCCTGTATGGTGGCAGAAAGCACTCAAATTAAACCACTAGATGACAGGGTTGCCTTACAGCCCTGTAGGCTGATATTTTTTTCCCCTGTGGTCTTATATTTATATCAAAACCATTTGGATTGATTGTGTGTATGGTTTATGTGTGCAGCTTTGTGTGTGTGTGTGTGTGTGTGTGTGTGTGTGTGTGTGTGTGTGTGCGTGCGTGCGTGTGTGTTTGCATGCCCGAGGAGCAGAGAGGGGACCATTTATAGGCCTGCTGTCATTATAGCAGGATAAATTAACACCTATTGCGGTGAGCACTTCACCACAGCTTCCCTTATTGGGTAGCGGGGATAAGAAGACTGTAGTATTAGACTGACTGTGTGTTAGTGTGAAGAAACAAAGAGCCAGACAGAGTAAAACCAGCCTAATCACACACACACACACACACACACACAATCACAGGATTAGACCAAATAATCCCGAACTAAACATGTGAGCCAGTAAACCCAATAATTTAGCATATGGTGGAAAAATCGTGCATAATGACAACAATATGTTGGTTACAGGCCTGACGTGTGTGTGTGGGGGAGAGCAGAACAGCATCATGGGTAATGGAATCGACAGGGTAGCTCTATTTCTACTCCTCAATCAATATAGAGAAACTCAAGAGGGGGACAAACTTTCAAATCTGTCCATTGTCAAAACTGTAGGTCCACTCATGTGTATTTCTGTGTAATACTAAAGAATAATAGGACCTGTGATTAAAGGGTAAATTCACCCAAAAAAGGAAGACTTGGATTACACTAGATGAGCAGTTTGGAGTCATTTGTGTGTTCTCCTGGTCGTATTCATTTTATTTTTATTTTTTATTTTACATAAGGGGCACTGCGTAGTTTTTGAGAAGAAATTTAAACTCAGAATACGGTTTACAATGTCACTGAGGTAATAAACTCAGAAATGTTTATTTTTCCACAACTAATAAAGGAGGAGGAAAGACTGGTATCCGGAATACTGTCAGAAGCTAGAAAGGTGGCAGGGTCTGCCACATATAAACAAAGTAAAATGGTATAAGTTGTGTTTTCCTTTAAGGTCAGTTTGTTTAAATTCAGTAGTGAAAACAGAGAGAGTTTGTTTATTTAGTTTGTTCAGAAATCAATGAATGAAGATCTTTCTCTTCTCATTAAAATGTCTTCTCCAAAACTACAAAGTGCACCTTTAATCCCCAATTACGGTCAGAACTACAAAACCCAATTTAGCTGTCACAGTGGACCGCCTGAGCTCCACAGCCTCACATGTTCTCTCCTATAAATGCTCCATGATCGACAATTTCCAACCATTTGTCCTCCGATTAGGGTTTCAAACAAAGTGTGTGTGTCTTCTCCCAGCACTGTCTCCTGTCCTGTCTGTATTTATGATCCGAGCTTGCGCACTGAGCGCCTCCATTGTCTGGCCAGCAGCAGCAGCAGCAGCGGCGGCGGCGGCAGCGGCGGAGCGGAGAGAAGCGGAGCGCCGATCGGAGCGCAGGGGAGCGGCTTCACTGTGACCCTCGTCTGCGGGACGAGAGCGACAGCTGGCCGGAGACCACCGGAGCGGACGGACGAGCGCGGACGGCGACGTCATTTCTTTTGGTCAGAGACAGATCGTCGTTTTTTTGGCGGTCAGACAGACAGCAACAGTTGTCACGATGTCTGAGATCAGATGAGGCGAGAGCAGCGGAGTGAATATTGCGGCGCTGCTGTGATCCGGGCCGGGCTGGATAAACGTGTTGCTGCCGCGTCCCGCCTGCAATGATACCGCCGTGTTAATCACCTGGGACAGCGAGGGGGAGCGCGCCGTGCATCTGTTTGTCACTCGGGGCTTTCGGCGTCATTCAGCTCGTCAGCCATCCCCACGGCCGTGTCGAGGTTTTGTCTGCGGGTGAGGTGAATCCAGACGTCAGGGCGGGCTCATGTTCCGCTCAGCAGGGAAACGGGCTGTTGCGTCTGCAGAGAGTCAGAGCTGACGAGCCTGCTGAGACACACGGACAGACAGGCAGGCAGGCAGGCCGAGAGACAGACAGGAGCGAGGGGAGGGGGGCGACAGCCTGTTTCGGCTCTCTCGACCCTCTGCGGATCGAGCCGAGCCCCCTCCTGTTTCCACCCAGAACCCCCACCCACCTGCCTCCCGCTTTGGATGGGGGGAAAGCAGAGCACGGCGGGTCGGCCCCGAGGTGCTTTTCCCGGTGTCTCTACGGATGACAGCGCGGTGCCACCCTCGGCCCACTTCGGCCACTACCGGCCGAGCGGCACCATGGGCCTGCGGAGCCGCTCGGTGAGCTCCGTGGCCGGGATGGGCATCGAGCACAGTCCCGCCGTGCCCTTCGGCTTCTACACCCCAAGAGGAACGGACTCGGATCGAGCCGGAGGGGGGTCAGGGGGCACCACCGCCGCCCCCCACGGTACCGGCTACCAGGACACTGGGGGCGGAGGGCACCACACGGACGGGGTGCTCTATCTGGGGTCCCGGGGGTCGCTGGCTGACACCTTGCCCCTGCACATCGCACCCCGCTGGTTCAGCGCGCACAGCGGTAAGGGCGGTCTGCTCTGCACACACACACACACACACACACACACACACACACACACACACACACACACACACACACACACACACAGAACTAATCAGGCAAAATGTGGGTGATGGTGGAGGATTAATCATCAGAGAGAACCACACGCATGCATTCCCCCAGACATCAGCTCCCACAGACTGACACCTTCAAACACGCACACCTTGTTTACCTGCAGGTAGGAATGACACCAATGCAGTGTCATTGAATTTCACTGGTATGAAGAGAAGTTCAGGCCTGCCCGAAGATGCTGTCAGTGAGCAGAAGACATTCAACAGTGCAGTAAAAGGCAGATTAAGACTTAAGAAACTAGATAAATGGTAAAAGCAGCCCCCCTCCCCTGGTTGTCACCCTGTGTTGGCTGCGGTGGGGCATGGGACACACATCAGGCTTTTTAACTCTGGACACTTGACAGGAAATTTGTTTGAAACTGTTGATATTAATTTCCCCAGCTTCAGCTTAAAAAGAATCTTAAAACGACCAATTTGGTCAAACAGTCACATGAAAGTGCAGTTAAAAGGTCATTTTAACAACAAAAAAATGCTCTGCGTGTGTGTATGTTTGTGTGTGTGTTTTTGGGTGTGCATGCATGCTTGAGAAATTAGATTTGGTGAACATAACATTACAGGGTGTGCTCCGTCTTGACCGTCACCGCTGCACTGTCTGCATAGGTCAGTCCTTGTTGTGTGAAATGACACTAATAAGCCTGTTGCCAAATCTGGCTGAGTCAATTAGCCCGGCGATTAGAGACGAGTAAGGGAGGGAGGAGAGACAGGGGAAGGAAGGAGAAAAAGAGGTGGAGGAAGGTGAGGCAGGGAAGGAAGGAAGGGAGGAAGGAAGGGGAAAAATTGAAAGGGAGGGAGGGGATGGAGAGAAGGGTTGAGGGGGTTTGTTTATGCTTATCATCGGCTTACCACTCGCTCCACAATATGTTTTGCTGTGTGACTGAGCCTGTCAGGCCGCCGGCTACACGCACACACACCCACCTGTAGACACGCAAACACACGTATGTGTAGGAAAACACACAAACAAATCCTTAACCACATGGCCACAGCTGGTTCCCTTCCAACTGCACATACAGAAACACACAAACACTCAGTAACAGTCCTCGAGGAAGATTACACACACACTCCGTCTCTCTTGCGCACGCACACGCAATCACACACACACAAACACGCACACACACACACACACACACACGCTCAGCCAGGTCCCTAGGCTCTCATTACCAAAGCCCTGACCAGCTCACAGCAGGAGAATAGCAAGTTGGACGTCAACATCTCAGCTGTTTTTCTCAGCCTACATTGCCTAGCGACTCTGATGTACTGTCATATCAGTGGGAGGAGACAACAGAGTTGGGAGGGTGGGGTGGGGGGGCAGAGGAAGAATGAGACTGAGGAAAGGGCATGTCTTCAGGAAATATTACATTTACAGAACACACAAGTACCTTTATGACCAAATCACCCTGTGGGACTCAAAGTAGCACCTTAGCAAAGTCACGGCCATCATTGGATACGCTACCACTGTGGGACTGTCAACTGGGTGTGGTCAGCGGCTAGCTTGTTGTTGCTCAAAAGGTGAGGCTAGCACCAGCCACAGTAATGGAAGTCTAAGCAACAACAACCAAAGCAAGAGAGTAGAAAAGTCCAAAACTAGAATGGCACCCTGTTGAGCGCATACTTCCGCTAAAGGCCACTTTCAAAGAATCATTCATTATTCACTGGGAAATTAATGACAATGTTGAAAAAAATCTCACGGTGTTAAAGAAAATAAGAAAGAAATTCCTGGATCCATCTTGTTTATCTGGATCCGCACCAGAAGTTAATGGGGTCCATTCTGGGGAGAGACCCATCCTCCATCAAAGTTTCATGGAGATCTGTTTGGTAGTTTTTTGTGTAAATCCTGCCAACAAACCAACCAACCAACAATTGGAAATGGGTAAAAGAATAACCTCCTCGGCAGAGTCAACGACACATTTTAACGTTCAAAAGCAGGGTGAATACCAGTGCTGGTGAGGGTGCCTGCACACACCAGCCTCAGGCAAGTTCACATATAAAAGATAGACAGCCCATCAAGATGAGTGACAAGTGCTGGGGCGAGAACTGGACCTTCAAGGGCAGGACTGACAATACTCTTGTTGTCAGATGAGAGAAGTTGCAGCTTCAATCTGTTATTCTTTTTCTCAGAGTTGGAATATGTGTGCAGTCGAGGGCGGAGGCAGAAAAGCTTACAATATACAGTGTTAAGTATCTGATGAAGGTCGCTCTGACCAAAATGTCACATCTGTTAATTCTATCATAAACGACTCACGGGAGCTTTGCCACTTTTCATCCATGTAGACCTCTGCTCCGACTGTTCAGCCTGACCTTTTATTCCCGTTGTAATTCCAGTAGAAATGTACCTCTCACAGTGGTTCTCTGGTGGTGAATGAGATTTTTTCTGGAAACTCTAGCTGCCCTTAGGATCCTTACAAAACAAGAATAGCACTCTGTTAGAAAAAAAATCCAGGGTGATCATTTATTTTAGTGAGACCACTGCATTGAAACTGTGGGCTGCTGCTGCAAGTGGCCCCAGCATGAAAATACATTTATTCTTTAAAAAAACAGTTCATCCTGCACAAAGCACTGTCATGGGGGAATGCATTGCGTTGGCTGATAATTGTTCTATACACATTAGGTGGAATAGCTAGTAGCATGTGGGACTGACCTGAAAGCTTTGGCCGTTCAGGTAAAGTCCCTGTATTGACGTCCAAATCCATTTTTATGTGAGCACCAGTGTGATCCTTCAAGCACAACGGTTGAACATTCACATCCTTATGAAGTCGCCTCAGAGGCAGGGATGGCATAGCCAGTGGCTGATGTCTCTCCTCCTGTCCTGACCAGAGGAAAGTAAAGCCGATGACAATGTGTCACATTCCCCACTGTCGAGGCTTTGAATATTCCAATTCTCACTGAAGCTTTGTATGTGGGACAGGCATAGTAGCATGTAGCAATCTAGTAATCACATTTTACCTCACAAACACAGGAAAGACAAGGAAAACGATTGTAGCTGTATCAACTTTGCGAAATTGTACAATCCTGACAGAAGCACAGACACTGTGCGGTGTGTAATGGTACGTGTTTGCACCCCAAACAGCTGGCTACAAGACAATCTGTTCAGTGCAAAGCCTTTGGACACTGGTATGGACCAAGCTGAAATTGCTTTAATTATAGGTGTATGTCTTAGTATGAGGGGAACATGAGCTTTAAAGTGCGATTTCCACCTGCAAAGCTTTGATGACCATGCTTGTAACGTTAGTGACATTAACCAACTTGCCTTGGTATGAAGAACCATTGCTGGAAGAGCCATCTGTGTCGTTCCAATGTACCAGTACCAGTAAGATGCGGCAACATAAGATTAAGAGTGGTGGTTTGGACAAAATTCAAGTTTCAACATCTTTCTTTCTCTCAGCTCCATTCTGATGTGCTTCCCACTGAAAGTACCCCACGATCTTACTGTGTTGAGACATTTACATACATTCACACACTGATGGAACAGCCATTGGGAAGCACTTGGAGGTTTAGTATCCTATCCATGGATATTTCGTGCACATGCAGCCAGGAGATCTGGGGATTGAACAACCCACCGATTAGCTTACGGTTGATAGCTACTGGAATTTCCAAGCTGCATTCCATCCCAGTACTAACCAGGCCCGATCCTGCTGAGCTTACGAGATTGGGCATGTTCAGGGTGGTGTGGCCCATAAGTTAATAATAAAAAACAAACATATTTAAATATGGTGACTGAAATAACATGTTGAGAGTATTCAATATATCAGAAATGTTCAGCGCTGCAAGCTCCAATGCCAAAGTTCCTGTGCTTTTGGGAATGAGTGGGGGTTAGAGTTATAACCCCTGGAACTTAGTGTAAACTCTAGTAACTGTAGTGCAAATGCAACTTTCCTCCAAAGGTTCCCAGTACCTGAGAAAATTTCCTGTGGTGAAAATGCAGCTATTGTTCAACCGAAGCAGGGAATTTATCTGGGAACACATTCTGTGACACTGTCGCTGACTGCAAGCACAATTAAAAGTTTCATGAATATCAGCAATAACCTATGTCAATGGATAGATTTGGCCAATCTTCAGTTATTGTGGTTTGAAAAAGAAAAAAATAACTGTACGTGGGACTGTGACCGGTTGCTTACCCAATAAACAGATCGTCCTCTTCTGCTGTCCCCTTCTGAACAAGCTTGTTGAAGCTCTTCTTGGGTTATACTTCTTCTCTGGAGCGGCTTTCACTCCAGATTGAAAGCGGACAGGCTGGAAGTCAGGCCGCCCCTCACAAGCAGCTCAGAGGCAAGTGTTGCCTGACCAGCCCGAGCTAGAAAATTGTTCTCGCTTTATGCATATGAAGGGGCAGCCCTCCCGGCAACACTCTGCCTGCCAGCTCTAAGCATACAGCTGGCCTGGCCCTCACCACCACCAGCATGTATAAATGCTCACTAAGGTGTATGCCACTTCTGAATGGCGAACGCAAGTTAAGTTGACCCTCCTCACTACTAAAGTTGTTATTGTACAACATTGGAAAATCCCCTGTTTTTACAAACTCAATGAAAATGCATCAGTTATTTATTATCCCCCTCCACAAACAGTGGGATAATCTTTTAAGCATGAAATCCAAGGCAAGGCAAGATACTCAAAATAAGTAATACTCCACATATCTGGTGCTTCGTGCTTGTGGAAGAAATTCACACACATACACAAATGCAGGCGAATGACCGTTTGAGGGGTCAACCACAGGTTTTTATTATTGGCTGTAGCTGTGGCTTCATTGATCGAAGTTCACCAATGATGAACTCCACGTGAAGATAAGATGAAGATTTGCTTCACCACCAGCAGCAAATGTTTTCCCCTTTGCTAGTTTTACAGTGTGTGACCATGCCTTGATGTAGAGATTTCTGAAAGAACCGTACTGCTAGTTATGCATGGTTAGGGAATCACATTAATGTGAAGTGGTACACACCTATCGGGTTTTTAGATTTTATAATGCATTTTCTGATCTTTCACACTGCCATTTCTAAGTCTTAAAGAAGTCAACCTGCACAGACTTTACAGTTCCTTGAGATGGATCATTCATAACAGTGAACATCATGTTCAGTTTGATTTTTGCTATGCGGTAATAGTAAAATAGTCCTTAGTCTATATTTATTAGCGTTCGCTTTCTTTTGGATCTGACTGGAAAGCATCTGGAGAAGATACAAGATACAAACCGCGGTTGTAGCCAAATGATCCAGGCAAAAAAAATGACCTGTTATCTAAAAGTACTAGTTGGTCCTCTTTTCTGAAGCATCTGTCGAGTCAGACTGCATTTACTGATCTACATAGAGATTTTAACTGAAGATATAGTCTGGATAAATACATGTAATATGCTACTTATGAATGTGCCTGTAGACATAAATGGAGTCCACAAAATAGAGTGATACATTTTGTTCTGATTGCTGCTATGTTTCATCCATCACCATTAACTTTCACTGCAGCCAGACAGAAGGGAGCTGAGGGATTTTATCATGGTCCAGCCCTGGGTTTTTAAAGTGAGTCCCAAGCATGCAGGTGTCAGAATAAAAGGTAGGAGTTGTGGTCATTAATTTGATGGCCTATTAAATAAATTAGTGTGAGGCTGCAGATGCATTAATAGTTTTTAATTGCTTTGTTCAATATTCTGGCCCCAGCTGTGCATAAAGCCATGTCGCTAGCTAGAAGGCTACAAAACTCCAATGAATGTGGATTAGTACTAAAGTGTAGGTTATAAGAAATGGCCAGAACTCGAAAACTCCAAGCTCCGAAACTATAGTGGGAAGCACAGCTTACTGCTGCTCACTATACTCTTGACTGTAGCTATCTTTAGGCTTAGCTGGTGCTAGCAAGTAGCTCAGTTAGCCATGGAGCTACATGGCCCTATTAGCTGAGAGTTGTCTTACTACATCTTACTCAGTGAATTGAGGATTTATTTCAGCTGAACTAGAGGTGGCTGCGGAAAGATAAACCGACACTGTTTTGATGAGTCTGAGACCCAGCAATTCATTTTTGTCCTCTGTAGTGGACATTATGTTTTTGCTAACATCTCTCATACTATACATGTCACTCTATTAAGTCCTGTTGTTCCTTAAAGAGGACAACTGGAGCTTTAAAATGACACATTTTGGGGGTTTGGCCTTGCCAACTTGCCTGTGCATGTCTTTTCAAAATGGCCGCCGTCCCAAAAAGCAAATTTTATGGAAAAAAGAAAGGTATGCATGATATTCATAATTGAAAAAAAAAAATAATGTTATTTTTCAATTGTTTTAAGTAAGTAAACATCTCAGAAATATTTGAGTGAGTTTTCAGAGCTGAGCTTATTTATTTTCATTGGAATTTATTTTATAAATGTCCTCTGTACTGGATGTCAAGACTTTGTACTTATGTTTGTTTCAGATTTGTTCAGTAGACAGCTCTATGACGGAGGCAGAGAGGATTCTTAATAGAATCATTCAGTGAGATTCAGACATACACCGATCAGGCATAACATTATGACCACCTGCCTAATACTGTGTTGGCCCCCTTTTGCTGCCAAAACAGCCCTGACCCATCAAGGCATGGACTCCATGAGACTCCTGCAGGTGCGCTGTGGTATGATGAGTCGTCTAGCCATCACAATTTGGCCTGTATCAAACTCGCTCAAATCCTTATGCTTGCCCATTTTTCCTGCTTCTAACACCTCAACTTTGACAGCAACATGTTCACTTGCTGCCTAATATATCCTACCCACTAACAGTTGCCATGATGAAGAGATAATCAGTGTTATTTACTTCACCTGTCAGTGGTCATACCTGATTGGTGTAGATCTATCCGAGGATGATACCAAGAAGTGTCAAACATCTAATAAAGAAATGACAAAAGGTGCAGGTGTAATGGTTACAAAAAGATAAATCTACCTTTGCTATTTGCTTTGTATTTGGTGTACTGGATGATTCCAGTGGAACTTTCAATGTACATACTCAGCCTTTAAATGTTTCACATTTGAGAACAAGTGTCAGGTCGGGGTTTTAAGGGAAGACTATGGATAAGGGGAAGGTGGACCCAAATGCAGTCAAGCACGGGAGGCAAGGATATTGGGAAACAAAAGCGAGCTTTATTTTACCAAAGCTGATATCAAAAAACCAAAAGCAGACAAAACAGGGGCAAGAGGCAAAGTAGCAACACAACAGCAAGACAAAGTAGCAAAATAAAACAGTTCCACAAAGTGCAAAGAAAAAGGCAAAGTACAAATCAAACATGGAAAACTCAAAACCAAAACATACCAAGACGGGACTCGAAGAACATGGACGAGAGCACGGACGTAAACAGGGGCTGACAAGAACAATGACCAGACAGGGAGTGAAGGGAAACACACAGACTAAGTACACAGACACTGATGACGAGACGAGGAACAGGTGAGGTGGACCAACAGGTGAGGTAACGAAGGGGAGGAGCACACAAGGACATGAGGGGAACAAAACAATAGACAGAGGGAGCCAGAGGGAACATAGGAAAAGACACAGGAGAACTTAAAGGACACATGAGGGCATGGAAAAACAAAAGACACAAGACAAGATACAAAGACATGGAAAACAAATACAAGAACCCACAAGACAAAACCAGACAACACAACAAACAGATTTACAGTCATGACAGTACCCCCCCCTCAAGGGACAGCTCCCAGATGTCCCTCAATACTTAAGTTCATGTGAAGCTGGGAGGGTGGAGGGGGGTCAGGAGGAGGGCCAAGGTCCAAAACAGGAGGGTGGGGGCAAGGACTGGAACCCACTAGAGGCCGGGGACGTGGACTGGGACCCACTATAGGCCGGCGATGAAGACGAAGGCGTTCTGGAGGCCGGCGACGAAGATGAAGACGAAGGCGTTCTGGAGGCCGGCGACGAAGATGAAGACGAAGGCGTTCTGGAGGCCGGCGACGAAGGCGAAGACGAAGGCGTTCTGGAGGCCGGCGACGAAGGCGAAGACGAAGGCGTGGGCTGGGACCCACTGGAGGCCGGCGGCGAAGGCGTGGGCTTGGACCCACTGGAGGCCGGCGGCGAAGGCGTGGGCTTGGACCCACTGGAGGCCGGCGGCGAAGGCGTGGGCTTGGACCCACTGGAGGCCGGCGGCGAAGACGTGGGCTGGGACCCACTGGAGGCCGGCGGCGAAGACGTGGGCTGGGACCCACTGGAGGCCGGCGGCGAAGACGTGGGCTGGGACCCACTGGAGGCCGGCGGCGGAGGCGAAGGCTGAAGCCCTCTTGAGGCCGGACCGCTGACTGGGAAACCCTCCTGGGCCTTGGCCGGACCACCAACAGAGGTTCGCAGGGAGCTGGTGGCCTGTGAGCCAATAAAGGGTCGCTGGCGGCAGATGACCTCGGCTTGGCCTCCGACCAAGGAGCTGGCACTAGACTTGGTACTGGCCTCGGCCGGTCCTCCGACCGAGGAGCAGGCGCTGGACTTGGCGTGGGACTCGGCCGGGCCTCCGACCGAGGAGCAGGCGCTGGACTTGGCGTGGGACTCGGCCGGGCCTCCGACCGAGGAGCAGGCGCTGGACTTGGCGTGGGACTCGGCCGGGCCTCCGACCGAGGTGCAGGAACGGGCCTCGGCCGGGCCTCCGACCGAGGTGCAGGAACGGGCCTCGGCCGGGCCTCCGACCGAGGTGCAGGGTCTGGCCTTGGCATGGGACTCGGCCGGGCCTCCGACCGAGGAGCAGGGACGGGCCTCGGCCGGGCCTCCGACCGAGGTGCAGGGTCTAAACTTGGCATGGGCCTCGGCCGGGCCTCCGACCGAGGTGCAGGGTCTGAACTTGGCATGGGCCTCGGCCGGGCCTCCGACCGAGGAGCAGGGACGGGCCTCGGCCGGGCCTCCGACCGAGGTGCAGGGTCTGAACTTGGCATGGGCCTCGGCCGGGCCTCCGACCGAGGTGCAGGGACAGGCCTCGGCCGGTCCTCCGACCGAGGACTTGGCACTGGACTCGGAGCAGGAGCAGGCCTCGGCCGGTCCTCCGACCGAGGTGCTGGGACAGGCCTCGGCCGGTCCTCCGACCGAGGTGCTGGGACAGGCCTCGGCCGGTCCTCCGACCGAGGTGCTGGGACAGGCCTCGGCCGGTCCTCCGACCGAGGAGCAGGGACAGGACTTGGCATGGGCCTCGGCCGGTCCTCCGACCGAGGAGCAGGGACAGGACTTGGCATGGGCCTCGGCCGGTCCTCCGACCGAGGAGCAGGGACAGGACTTGGCATGGGCCTCGGCCGGTCCTCCGACCGAGGAGCAGGGACGGGCCTCGGCCGGGCCTCCGACCGAGGTGCAGGGACGGGCCTCGGCCGGGCCTCCGACCGAGGTGCAGGGACGGGCGCCATCAGGTCCGCCGACTGAAGGCCACAGGCGGGAACAGGCGCCATCGGGTCCGCCGACTGAAGGCCACAGGCGGGAACAGGCGCCATCGGGTCCGCCGACTGAAGGCCACTGGCGGGAACAGGCGCCATCGGGTCCGCCGACTGAAGGCCACTGGCGGGAACAGGCGCCATCGGGTCCGCCGACTGAAGGCCACTGGCGGGAGCAGTCGACCGGGCCGCCGACTGAAGGCCACTGGCAGGTGTCGACCGGGCCGCCGACTGAAGGCCACTGGCAGGTGTCGACCGGGCCGCCGACTGAAGGCCACTGGCAGGTGTCGACCGGGCCGCCGACTGAAGGCCACTCGCAGGTGTCGACCGGGCCGCCGACTGAAGGCCACTGGCAGGTGTCGACCGGGCCGCCGACTGAAGGCCACTCGCAGGTGTCGACCGGGCCGCCGACTGAAGGCCACTGGCAGGTGTCGACCGGGCCGCCGACTGAGGGCCAGCTGGAACCCTTGTCAGCCATGCCGTCAAAGGGGATGACCCAACTGGCATCGGCTGGGCAGCCAACATAGGAGCTGGGTATCGAGCTGAGGCATGGGCTGGTAGCTGTGCTGTGGCTGAGGCGTGGTCTGTGGCCGGAGCTGAGGCGTGGTCTGTGGCCGGAGCCGAGGCGTGGTCTGTGGCCGGAGCCGAGGCATGATTTTGGGCTGGGACCCCAGAGCCTGACTTCAGGGAGCCAGGACGTGGACGGGCTCGTCGCTTTCTCGGTGGGGCCTTGTAGGCCAGCCGGGTTCCACAAAAAGGAGACACTTCAGCTGAGACTGAAGTTGAAGCATGGGCTGAGGCATGGGCTGAGGCCAAGGCATGGGCTGGGGATGGAGCTGAGGCATAGGCTGGGGCTGAGACTGAGGCGCCAGTTTGGGCTGGAAAGCTGGGAGCTAACTGGGAGTTGCGGCTGTTTAGTTGGGCAACCAGAGTTCTTCTGAGGTCAGCCACTTCAGTTATTAGCTCCACAGCGTATGGAACCGCCCACAACCAAGGCCTGTCAAATATGTCCCTGTTGAACTCAGCTAAAACCTGTAGCATTTCTTTTACATTTGTTTTAGTGTCAAGATTTCCCCATAGTTTCTCCTCAATGACCATGATCTGTTTGCTGAAATCTGCTGGGTCCATTTTACGTGGTCTGGTCATTCTGTCAGGTCGGGGTTTTAAGGGAAGACTATGGATAAGGGGAAGGTGGACCCAAATGCAGTCAAGCACGGGAGGCAAGGATATTGGGAAACAAAAGCGAGCTTTATTTTACCAAAGCTGATATCAAAAAACCAAAAGCAGACAAAACAGGGGCAAGAGGCAAAGTAGCAACACAACAGCAAGACAAAGTAGCAAAATAAAACAGTTCCACAAAGTGCAAAGAAAAAGGCAAAGTACAAATCAAACATGGAAAACTCAAAACCAAAACATACCAAGACGGGACTCGAAGAACATGGACGAGAGCACGGACGTAAACAGGGGCTGACAAGAACAATGACCAGACAGGGAGTGAAGGGAAACACACAGACTAAGTACACAGACACTGATGACGAGACGAGGAACAGGTGAGGTGGACCAACAGGTGAGGTAACGAAGGGGAGGAGCACACAAGGACATGAGGGGAACAAAACAATAGACAGAGGGAGCCAGAGGGAACATAGGAAAAGACACAGGAGAACTTAAAGGACACATGAGGGCATGGAAAAACAAAAGACACAAGACAAGATACAAAGACATGGAAAACAAATACAAGAACCCACAAGACAAAACCAGACAACACAACAAACAGATTTACAGTCATGACAACAAGTAAGTCCCGTTGTCCACTATAGAGGACGTGCTGTAAAATTTGAATAAATTAAGTTTAAACATTTTTTTTTCTTTGCAATATTTTTTTGACCACACCAAAACTATATTTATGTAAAAAAAATAGTAATTAAATTTTTTTTTTTTTTTCCTGGGTCTCAGGAGATTATATTGTTTAATTTTTTACAGTGAGTTAAAGAGGCAACTAGCTTGTTTTAGTTCTGGTAAAAGATACAAAGTTGGATTCAGATGGTGTACGGTTATTTTTTTTTCTGTTTGGTGAGGAAAATATGTGTAAAAATATCTAATTTCGTGACATTTTGTGAGTTTATTCTGTTTACTTACGGGCTGGCTGGTTAGCATGTTAGCATGCTAACTTCCATAGACATCTCTGCAACACAGTACATAGACATCAGCACTGAGATTGGAGCTGTCACACGGCGTGCCAGGAACAAGGCCTCTGATTGATTCACAAGGAATCATGGGATTGACAGTTGATGGCTAATGACTGTTTCCTACACTGAGAAATTGGTAAATGTTGCAATTTCCTTAACTGACTTGCTTCTTTAACTACTGCAAGGCACATCAGTTAGTATTCAAGCACTCAATGTTTAGGAGAGGAATGATGTGTATCAGGGCTAAGCAGGCCTTTTGTGCTCCAGTGTCCCATAATAGGATAATTTAGCCATGTGTAGGACAATCTGTGTAAAGAAGAATGTCAGAATATGTTGATGGATACAAAACATGTGCACATAACTTGCTGACAAAGGAGGATCTATCCAACTGCAACATTCTTTTGCTGCCATGCACAGGGACTATGACTGATCATTATCTTATAAGCATCGCTCAGACACTGAACTGGTTTACTTACAGTAACAGTGTGTTGTCATGAGTGTGTGAGACAAAGAGTTAAAGTCACATTCTGACCTCGACCTTTATTTTCTCATTTGAACGGGTTGCTGTTGATAAGGACAAACTGTTGTTGACAGAGTTACCCACACACAAACACACACACTTGCGCACACACGTGTCATTTTTAGATGGATTCTCAGAAGACACTCGTCGTTGCTGTACTGAAAACACTCCAGTCTGTCTGCTCCTCGGTAAAATGGCTGTTAATCAGGCAGGCCACAGGTGCCTCTCCCCCCAGTTTGCCCTTGGGAGGAGTGTGTGTGTGTGTGTGTGTGTGTGTGTGTGGGTCTGTGCTTGTGAACGAGAGACAAAGCGGGAGGGGCTGGAGGGGGGCAAAGAAGAATCAAAATCGTCGTCACAAGGGAGAACAGATTGTCTCTTTAAAATTCAAGACAAAGGCCAATGGTAATGCAGAAGAGAGCAAGAGAGTGTGTGTATTTGTGTGTGTTGATGAACCCATTCAGATGTTAAGAGATGCGTTTACTAGACTAATGTTAATCATGACACACACCAGCAAGAGCCTTGCAATTGCATTTGTAATGTAGCCTGTGGTTCCGCCTTGAGATTGTCTCCTCTCATGCACACTCTGTCCAGACACACACACGAACACCACACACACGCACACACACACACACACACACACACAGAGCATCAGCAGTCAAGGTGCTTCATCCATCTTTGGTCCGATGCAGGTAGAGGTCAAACAAGCCGCACTAGGGCGCATTAAATGGCTGCTGTTTGTTTCAGGAACATGAATGGGCTCTGAGGGTTCAGCTTTCATTCATGTTTTTAGAACTGCTTTATTTCGGGTCCTGTCTCCATCTTGCTGTCACTCTGTTGACAGAACATATGGCTGCTCGCATCTGTGTGCATCAGACCTCAAAGGAGGAATTGTAGTCTAGTTCACTGTTACAGTATGTCTGTGATTCAGTAGTAATCATCATAGTTGGGATTCAAGAAATGATTGAAAACACTGTCCCACTGTTTGTTAATTGCATTTTGACATATACCAATTCTTCCTAACACATGCCCCCGTAGCTAGCGGGCGGTTACAGTGATGTACCCTAAGAGTGAAATGTCACACGTGTTCTATTGACAGGTGGCGTCGCCTGGCAGGAACTGTGTTACATTGGTAATTTACACCATGATGTTACTCTGGAATTAAACACCAAGTACCTGTCACTAAAGAGAGCTATTCTTATATGTTAGCTAAGCAATCAGGTTGAGGCATGGCTACATATTAGCCCTCAGGATGGATTGCATGTGCATATGCTAGTACACCAGCAGTGGCATTCATACAGAAAAACCTTTGACTCCATTGAAACAAGAGTGGCATACATTTTCAGTATTGGCTCCTGCACAAAAATAAAGCAGATATTGTAAGACATAAAATAACGTTTTACAATATCGGCTTTATTTTTTTTCAGTGCATAAGTATAATTAAATATTTAGATTGCGTCTTATGCTTCCCTTGACAAAAAAAAACATTGTAATTGGCCCTCCTGCATGACTACGAACTGTAGCTGCTATACTCACAGTCAACAGATCAATTGACTGCCAGGACGTGGGTGCTCACGTATAAGCATGAAACCACTGGTCGTTTTTTTTTCTTTTTTTCTGGTAACAACTGTAACAAAGATCATTCAAACAAGATATCAGCATCCTCAACAATGTTGACAAAAAAGAGAAAAACAGTGTTACTTTGTGTGATTGGGCCAAAATTGGAAAGTAAAGAAGAAAAGACAAAATGGAGCCACATATATCTGGAAGATGCAGAGGACATGTTCTGTCTTCTCCGTGAGGTTGAGTTTTATACAGTCTCAGTCATTATACTTCTTGTCAAATACTCCTACAATACTATCTCAACATGCCCACTAAGGTCTGGATCGCATGTTAGTAAATCAGAGTGGTGAACTGCACAAACTGCAAAATTCCGATCAAAATTTGTGACATGCCAGAAATCCAGCTGACCATCCGAGAAGCGGATAGTGATACTGATCCGGTGTGACCCCCCCCATCAAAGTGCATGTGAAACAACCACTGATCTGACAGAAAGTCTGCCAGATTCTAGGATAAGTCACATTTTAGCTTAATATAGGCTTAAAAAGTTGCATAGAGCTGAGGTTGGGCGATGACTTTGGGTTCATCAGTACCAGCACCCATTTTCACATTACACAAAATCATATAGAAATATGACCTAATGGAGCTTTAAGTCCACATTTAGAGAAAATGTTCTGCCTGATTCATGATATTTCACCTACCTGCCCATTTTGGTGGTTAGTTTAGGAGTAACTGATGCTCCCCAAACAGAAAACAGTGATGTGATGCAAGTGAAAAGTGGCGAGGCTACGAGCAAGCCTTGCCAGCATGAACAAAGCAACATATGTGTTGGCAGCAGCTACTGTATTCTAGAATTCCCTGCATGGATGAATTGTACGTTTGACAAAACATGAGCTTGGTCGAGACTACATTTGGTAAAGAATGTAAAACTTGCACCTCATGCAAAAATTATACAATTATACAAAAGTGAGTTATGTAATAGAAATCAATTTGGTTTCATAACATCAACTTTTTTTTGCTTTTCTTTAGTCTTAGTTTTAATTGCTTTGATCAGTCCCAAGTGTTAAAAGGCTGGCCAGTCTGAAAAGGGTTTGAACCTGGAGACCTGCCACTAAAGGCTGGAGTCCCCATAATTAATATGTCATTAAACAGACAGATGTGACAGAGTGAATAGGCCGGAAGAGAGAGGGAGACAGGCGGAGTGCATGAAACATTAGAGGAAACAGACAGGGAGGAATAATTCTGCTCGTTGTGTTGGGTAACTGAAGGAAGAGGCAGGGAGACAGTCGGAGCGGAGATGTGGTTAAGCCAGCAAAAAACTCAATTCTGTTACCATTTACACTCAGTGTGTTTACATGACACTCGAGAAAACCGAATTATTGGGTTAGTCCGACTATGATCAGATTTTTAAGATGCATGTATACACCTTAGTCTGACTAAAATCGAACCAGATCCGATTTCTCATAGTTGGACTAAAACACCTAGATTATTCAATTGATAGTCGCATTACTCGTGCATGTATACATTCTATCAGATTGGATCGGATTTTGCATTCTGTGCAGGCTCAAGATTTTTACCCTGGGGCCGTGAGCCGGAAGTAGAAGGACAGCAGGCGGCGGCAGGCGGCATCTTTCCTCCGAAATAACCGCAAGCAAGAGCGCCATTGTGCATCTAGTTTGTGTAATTATCATGTACACCATATACGAAATGTACAAAGATGTAGCTTTGTCTCACTCTTCGTACGCTATCTTTCTCGAATGCCGAGGCAGAGTTTGTTGCTGCTGGTGACGTAAAGAGGTCAGCCGGAGGTGGCTCTATTACCACTAGTTAAAATGGGTAAAGCGCCACCTATTCTACCGGGGTATGACATGCTTCTGCCAATAATTCAATTTTCTCACCGGCATGTATACTCGGATAATTGCAGTTGTCTGATTGATTAGCATAGTCGAACTATGGCTGTAATCCGACTAAGCTGTGCATTTGAACATACTGACTGATACCAGGCTCTTTAATTTAAACTAGGCATAAGCTGGTAATTCCCCGCTTGGGGTACATGTTGAAATAGTTGGCTTACTTTAATATCGTTAGCTAAAAGTAAGGGATAAGTGGTTTAAATAGTCTAGTAAAATGTCTTTCCTGAACTGATGCTTCGATTCATAACTCGATTTTACATAACATTTTACTTAGTCTGTTGGCGTGATGCTAAAACTAAGAGAGATTGTCTGACATGTTTTTGGGTAAATGATTAATGACATACCGTTTTTAAAAGTGTATGATATGACATTTTCCCATAGTCAAATGTTAAAAGAAAATCACAATCAATTATAATATGGAGTTGCAATGCACATCAAGTTAGTCCCAGCACAAGTAGTTCAAATTGATGAATGGTGATATCATCCATCCAAACTCGACCAAAGATTAAATTAAATGATAATAAATTCAATTTTATGAAAAGGTTACAGATACATTTTTTACTGAATTAAATATGAACACCCAGTTTGAACTTAATTGATATTGAAAAAGATGTTTGAAACGTGATTTGTCGGTGTGATTGGGCTGGGAAGGGCTATGGAGGTACGTTGTTGTCATCCTGAGTGACAAAGACAAGCCGTGGCAATCAAAGTCAATCAGAGAGGGAGATCAGCTGACAGACAGACAGACAGACAGGCAGACTGATAGAGACACAGACAGATTCAGCCCCAACCCAAACACGAGTAACCCACTTTAATTTGCAAACCGGAGCTTTAGCGAGCCTTTGTTCATTACATCCATCAGTCATCCCTCAGACCAGCAGGCCTCCCCTCCACCCTCCTGCCTCTTTATCGACACGTCCTGTCAATACAGCATCAGTGCTTAATCGATGCAGCATTTGCACTCTTTTCTGACCAACAAGCTTAATCCCTGCACACCTTGGCCAATTCCCTGGTGGTACCTTGCAAATGGGAAAGCATTTTTAACGCTTAATTACATTGCAACAGAACTGGATGCAGTTCAATAGAGGTCTTTGTAGATGACTCACAAGTCTTTCGCCACACACAACTGGTGCCATCACCTGGGTCCATTTGTTACATGATTGAACTGCAGTGATGGGTCAGTTCACAAATCAATTGTTCATTTGAACAATACTTTTAAGCAAAGTTAAATCAGTTCACTGTTGGAACTGAATTAGATTCTCATATCAGTTAAAACAGCTGTCTCTCCAATGCTCTAGTCATCTCTGCCAGCTATCTCTTTATTCTCTCTTTGTCATTATCCGACAGTCAAACAGGATGCTACTGTACTTAATGGTGCAAGCATCTATGATCTACTGTGTGGGCCCTTCAGTGTATGGATTAGTCATTCAACTGCACTCTTGGCATTCACTTTGGGACAGTGGTGAAATAGTTAGTCTGGAGCCCAGATCTGACCCATTGTTAATCTAAAAATACTGGTTAGTAAAAATACTGCTCATGCCTTCTCAGGTATGACGATGCTCCAAGGGTGTGTGTGGTTTGGCAACGTTGCCTTTGTTTGAATATCATTTTGTGTTTTGCATTGATCCTTCACGTTGTTTAATACATTTGTTTTGCTACAGTGTGAACTGAAAGGACAGCAAAGTATTGCTTATGACTGTCTTTATCGTCTTTCAATCTGAGTTCCCCAAAACATATTGTGACCCATTTTTTAAAGCAATATTCTGTCAGAACTGGCATCGAGTACAAAACAAATTTCCTCTTCCCCGCCATTACTGTTGGGACTCTGTTGATTGTGACTTGTATTGTTCCCATTTTCTTTTACCGTGTGACTCCTCTGTGTGCCTCTCACACACAGATATTAGGTTTGTTGTTCCTGCCAGTCCAAAAGCCCCTTTTGGTTTTGCCGAAATTCAAAATGTTATTTTAAAGTCCAGAACACACCTTGGCTGGTGATCCTGTCATAGAATGCTGTTTGTGTTAGCACGACAGTTGAAGGTAACGATCCAAATACTGCATTTCACTCAAAAATCCAATCACAATCTATTTTGACACGCACAGGTGTAATTAATAATACTAATCACAGCTGATTTCCATTTAGGTGTCCTGGTGTCAGTGCCTTAGGGTCGTTTACGCTGGCTTGCCAAAATTCAATGGAGTGGAGCCATCGGTAATGTTATCAAAGACACCTGTGCTTCTCCTGCTGTAACAAGTCAAATTGTCTAATTATTAAATAACATTTGTGACACCGAGCAGGAACGTCCTCATCATTCCCTCTCTGGTTAGGAGCACGATTTTTACATTTAAAAGATGATGGTTTTTAAGCAACGTAGAGAGGCAGAATTCCCCAAATCACACACAGAGGCATGCACATGTTAACCATCGGCTTTAACCAGGTCAGAGGGTGAACCGATGACTCTTCGCACAGCGCCGCATGTAATCTGCAGCCCGAGAGTTCACCCACCAATCTGAGGTGCAAAGCAATTACTCAGCAACCCATTACTTCCTCGTCCCCCTCTCTGAGTCTCACTGAGCGGATGTCTGCGTGCTATTTTTCCCAGATTACGGACACAGAGGCCAATCTTCCACTTCTGTTACGGCCGCTTTTTTAAAATGTTTAATTTAAACAGTGATACAAACAAATTGAGTAAATGGACACTCATTCACGTTCGTATTATGCCTCAGCCGCTCCTCACTGATTATGTTAGTTCCGACACTAACTATAAACTTAAATTAATATAACGGATATTGAGCGTTTGTCACATTTGTATGCATAGCAGGGCTTTCTATTAAGGCTTTCTCAGTTGGAGCGCAGTCCACCCGAGTAAACTGCTCTCTAGAAAATGATAACCGGTTAGGTCAAATTTAGTAAAAACATTTGATCCACATTTGGATCATTCAATTGGCTATTCAGTTGAATTTTTTCATATGAAGCATTTACCGAGATGCTGAGCATGGTTACATATTCTCCAGTTATGGTGATAAAGCTGTATGAAAGTCATGTCTGATGATTAAAAGTTTTGATGTCTGACATCCTCTGAGAAGATAACTGACAGCTCTGCACTGCTTAGTTTGTATTTTATTATTTCTTTTATTTGAACAGGGACAGTGCACAATAGAACATTAACCCTGTATATAACAAGGAGAGATGCATTGCATGGGGTTTTAGCAAGTTGCTATTTTCCACCTGTAGTCCCTAGTCCTTGTGTTAGCACTACCTGCAACTCAGTCCTGAAGCCTTGAGGTTCAAACTGCTAAAGTGCAATTTACTGCACATAGCACAAAAATAGTAAAAACATGATATAACACACTTTTTTACTTTACTGGAAGTTTGCTTGGACTATTAAACATCCGCCGAATGTCACTTAAACTCAACACCCTGCGATTAGCAAGCTAGCTACCAACCATCTGTTTGAAAATGACGTGGGTGGGCGAGTTTGTTCAGAAAGAGGAAGACTCAGCATTGTTAACACTGAGATAATGTTTTTGTTTTCTAAAACATCCAAATGAAACAGAGCTGTAGGCAGCTGTGGACAAAATAAGAGGAACAGCTGTCAATATGAGTGAGAATGGGCCCCACAACACAGTGTCCCAATAGAACAAAAGGAAAGGCGAAGTCAGTCACTTCTGGGCATATTCCAGAAAATCAGAATGTATCATGGAGAAAGTGGTTTGCAAAATTGTCCACTGGAAGGGGGCACGACTTCCTCTCTCTATATTCTTCAGGTGTGGAGCTGTACGTCTCTTAGATTTCTCCCTCCAGTGCAAAAAAAAGACTGTAAGAGTTTTAACTTGCCCTTTGGTTGAAAGATGCATTATCTCAATACCTGGGCAAATGAAACCAGAGCAATAGGCCACGCAATTGTTAGACAACCCAAGAAGTAGGGGAGAAAATATGTTAGGTTTCTATGAACTGGCCCTTTAATAAATCTTTGTGTTCTGGATTAGAGCACTGACTGTTAACCTGAGTTATATTTTAGTTATTGTGTTATACAGTGTTAACAGATATCTGTCAGTTGATCAATGTTTCCCTGCTCATGTTTCTGAAGTACTAACCAACCGCCTCAGATGTGACCACAGATCAGATCAGATGACACGGCCTGGGACACAAATTTGATGAAAAAAAATGTATTTTTCATACTACTGCATTTTTAAAGCCATATCCTCCAACACAATTCTCCTGCTGAAGATGTAGCCATGCTTGAGCAGGAGTAAAGAGAGGCAGTCCGGTCTGGTAGAGAGAATGATTAGAGGTCTGAGGCCTGAAGTAAGTCTTTCTCTCTGCGGCTCGGCCTGTGGCTGTGCTTGCATCATCCAGTTTAGGATTTGGAGGGATGAAAAGAGCCTTCCTACCCAGATACAGATTATTGACAAGTGTACAATAGCGTCCATAGGCGTACTCTGACACATACATGGAGAAATCAGTGAAGTGCTCCTTAAAGCCCAGAAATAAAAAAAAAAAAACGGCACAGATCCTCCCACACATACTGCAGCAGCACACACACAAACAGATAAAAACACACCGCTGATGCATAACGTACGTGGGACACACAGGGACACAGACACAATTAGAGCGTCTCCTGTCCATACAGCCGGGTGTTGTGGCTGGATTTCACGGCCGAGGGTTTCAGGAACACGGGGATTGGGGGGGGAACATCTGTGCCGCTGAACTGGTTGCAGGATTCGAGAATATAGGTCAGCGCCGCAATTTATTTCTGTTTCCTCTGCTTCTCTCTCTCTGTCTCTCTCTCTCTCTCTCTCACACACACACACACACACACACACACACACACACACACATTCACACTCTCCCATCTTTCCTTGTCTCCTTCCTCCCTGTTAACTCAGCACAGTGCATTTAAGGATGAGGTGTATAAGGACGCACATGTACATGCAAGGACCGAATGAGACGATGGGGAAGGAAGGAAGGAAGGAAGGATGTTTTTTTTTGTTGTTGCTGTGACAACCACATAGCTGTCTATCACTGCTGTTTTTCTCGACACGCGCACAAGCTCTGCATGCACGCCCTCACACAAGCACAACACACACACACAAGCGCACACGCAATCACCTCACCTTTGCAAATGTCGCCTCAACCCCACTATTCCCTTCCCGGCTGACTTTCACCGCATGCACACACACAAATGCTATTTACACATGCCTTTGCAGAAGAAAAAAGCGGAGCATGAGGTCAGGAAAGAAAAGAGACGGAGCGAGAGAAGGAGCGGAGATAAGACAGTCTGGAAGACATTGATAAGTTTCGGGAGCTTATTTAAATGTTCCCCACAAGCACTCATGACAGTCATTTAAAAAGATATCAAAGGTTGCATCAGGCGTGCAGCTGCATGTCAACACCATATGTACCGTAATTGCAATGGGCTGACCAATTACGAGCAGCGAGGGCCCCGACGGTCACCGCGACTGTTGGTGGTCAGGGCAACTGTTGCTATGGACAGCGCCTAAATGTCGTCACAGCACAGCAAAGACATTTTCTAAAGATAAACCTCCGACTTGGTAAGCATCAGAGCAGAGACATGTCGCAGCATTTGAACAGGCCAGGCTGCTGCTGAGCCTGAACCTGGCTGATCTGTGTGTTCGATACAGTCATATTTACAGAAAAATACCCACATGAAGGGTGACCACTGAAATCATCAGTTCAATTCAGTAAAATGTCGTTATTTGACTTCCATGCTGTGCTCACTTTTCCTTGTTTTGTTGTGATTTCCTTTATTTCCCAGAAAAGCCTTCACTACACACAAACATGCTGCAAAAAGTTCATCATTTATTTTTGATGGAAATTGATGGAAAGATTTATCAACAATAATTTTGATAATATATGAATAATTTGCATCATTTCTTAAGAACAGTTGAGGACAAAGAAATCCTGGTTCCAGCTTCTCTTCTGTGTCTTGACTGGTTGATGATCAAATATTTTTTAAGTTTGAGACTGTTGGCTGGACTAAAAAAGGACAAAAGGATGATGAAATTAAGAAAATGAAAACTCAAAAAAACTCATCAAATATATGGCATTTGCTCTGTGAAATACTACTCTCTCTTATGTATTCAGCAAAGTTGTTTCAGCAATTAATCATTAGTTGCTAACTTGGTATTTACCATAAATATAAGGGGTGACATGTTCTAAAACCGGTGTCACAATATCAGTCATTCATCAAATGATGTTTGTTCATACAGCCCAAAACCACAATCGCATTGCCTCAGTGGGCTTTACAAGCTGCACAGTGAAGGACATCCTCTGTCCATCAATTCTGCGAGGACAAACTTTCCAAATTGAAAAAAAAAGAAAATTAAAAAAGTGACAAAATGATGGAAGACCCACAGAGGAGGGAAACTTCTTCCAAGACAGACGGACATGCAATAGGTGTTGCGTGTACAGAACAGAAGAACAAAGTCACAGTTCAATCAATCAATCATTGGAAAAGAGCCCTCTGTTTCAGAACCAAAATCAGATGCCGGATCCATTCTCATATTTCTCACATTCTCTGTCTTCTCGCCGTGTGTGTTCAAGACATGTCCAAAGAAAACAAAAAGAGCGCTCGCAGCATGTGTGTGGTGCTACACACAGACACACACACACACACACACACACGTCGCAAAAAGACACAAAACTATGACAGTTACATCCCTCTGCCATTCAGGTCTTGAGGAAGAATCTGAAAATGGCTTTGAGGCTTGATAGTCTAACAATGGCAAAGCTGTCAGTGTTGAAACTCTGCTAATTCCAATATACGGTATAATGGACGGAGCAGCAGCAGCCAGGGAACTGGGTAGTAGTAACTCACGATACGATATGATACGATTAACCTTACGCTGCCAAAGACAATCATCAAACGATACATCACGAAATCTGACGAGCTGAATAAACCAAAATACATCAACAAAGACAGCAGGAGTGATGTATTTAGTCATGGTGGTGTCAGTTTCACAGAATTTAACATGAGATGAAAACATGTAAAAAGTCTTGGCTTAATGCCTCATAATCACACACAAGTTTTCCATGTCCATGTGTGCCATCATTCCAGTGTAAAATAGCCACGTTTGAATGTTCAAAGGATGGATAAAACTATGGCTCACTAAAATTCAGGAAGAAGTGACTTTGGTACGTCAAATTGTCAGGGGCACCTGCACGTTTTCATAGAAAATTGAGATTTTCGGTGCCAGTGGCTCGATAACCATGTCAAAATAGGAAATGACATGGTATATCACTGTATCGATATTTTGTCCAATCCCTTATATCCCTAGTAACTAAACAGTCTGTCATCACCAACCTATAAAAGCCAATTACTACAACGAATGATCTCAGTTTTTCTCAAGATTAAACAGACAAGATTCATTCAATTTTCATTCTTTGTGCTAAGCTAAGCGAACTGGCCGCGACCTCCACTCAAATATTTAGCATACAGTCAGAAGGCTGATCTTCTTATCCATCTCTCAGTATGAAAGCAAACAAGCGTATCTCTCTCATCGCTGCACAGTTCCTCCAGGTGCTTTTGTCCACAGCCCTATTAGCAACCCTGATTTAGCTCTGAAGACATTTGGGTAATCTGAAGGGCATTTTCAGATGAAATCATTGATAAATTAATTGCTAATAATAATAATCCACACATGAAGTGATACTAAAAGTAGGAGTTAGCCGGAGCCCTGGTTGAAGAAGTGCTCATGTAACGGCTCATCTTTCCCTGATGACTGTTGAGGGACTAAACTGAAGCTGCTGTGTGATTGTTGTTCAGACTGAGTTATATCCACTGTGTTGTTTACCGACCCCCCTGGAGAGCAGGGCGCTGAGGGGTTGATTGAGCATTCAGGGACTCTCTCGGAGCAAACAGCCTAATTTAACCCCCGGTGACGCTCGATCGCACAGACCCACAGCAGAGGCCACACCGTCTCCAAGCTGCGGTCCGGTCTTTTCTCAGTTTATTAGACATCGCCCACTCCCACTTCACCCCTCTCCTCCCCCCCCGCCTCACCTCCATCTGAGGTCACATTAAGACAAACAAAACAGTAGATACGTTTCGCAATTTCTCTGTTTCTCCAAGCTCTCTTCTCTCCACACCCCCGACATCCATCCTCCCCTCTGTCTCTCCATCTCCCTCCGTCTATTTTTCTCTTTCTCTTGTTCTTTCCTGTTCCCATGGAAACTGCTGGTCTTTCCGGGAAGGTAAGGAGAGGTCGTTGGAGAGAGTTGCGTTAGTTGTAAGTTGTGATGTAATCAAGCCAACAGTTTCCAGGGCTGCCGTTTATGGTCGTGACAGTGGTAGGCTGCTGACGGTCAGGCTTCCGCCTGTCTGTGGCACAGAGAGGCTGTGTGTGTGTGTGTGTGTGTGTGTGTGTGTGTGTGAGAGAGATAGAAAGGTATACTACAAATACTGCTGTCTCATCCAATTATTATCTTCAATGCCTCTGTATACATTGCTTTATTTGTAGAGTTGTGAATGCAACTCCTGCTGCTACATAATCAAGATGGCAAAAACAAAATGGAGGTGACAAAAAGAACCTGGTTACAGTAAAAGGTGGGGCAAGCATGTCATACATCAACTGCAAGAAAAACACAGACACAACCAGAGCTGTGTATGATACAGCTTCTATGCTCGACTCAAACAGTTAGCTCATAGGCCTTCAGAATGAATATTTCCCATCACTTATCTTGTTAATTATGAAAAACGGGGCAAACTTTTTTTCTGCATCATGCTACACAAAATAGAATTTTCTGAGCTTGAGACTGAGCTGCGAGCTGGATACTGAGTGTTGCAGCTCGTGGCGCTTTAGCATGAAACAACAAGAGAAAACCGGACCCTTCTGTCCGGATTCACCGCCGCTAAAAACAACCGCGGCTGCCTGGTTTGATGAAGCTCTTGCTCCCATGCTTGAAACTCATGGTTTGCAAAGATATAACTATAGAATATAATACAAGAATATAGTTTGTACAATACAGATCTATGCTGTATCACTGAAGTACCATGTCCATAAACTACATGCATCCCAAAGTGGTTATTTGCACACGAAACGTGCCTGAACATGAGATGTCAGTGCACGCTAAATAGCGTCTCAATATCATGGACTGTAGCCATTTCCAGCAAAGGCTCTGCAGCCGAGCGGTTGTAGCTGCTGCCGCTTATAGTAGCGGCAAAGCACATGTCAAAGACAGAAAAAGCTGAGGCAGACAGAAGGCTATTTTCTGAGAGATGACATGTTTGTGCTTAATGGAGACAAGCCGGCATGTTGGATGCTGGTACGTGCAGTGGCAACACCAAAGGAATCCAATTTACAACGGCACATTGACACCAAACACAGAGCTGAGTATGCTATCCTAAGCCACCGAGAAAAAAAAGGCCAGAATTAAAAGGCAGCCTGAGTTATCAACAGCATATGTTGGCAACAGTCACAGCAAAAAATGATGCGGCAGTGAGAGGCAGCGTTGTTGTGACTGAGGAAAACGCCCGACCTTCAAAATGTTCTTCAGTAGGTGTGCTCTTGAAGCAGTGTTTGCTGAAGGTATATGAAAAAGGTGTTACAATGTCAGCTTGTCAAGGAGTTAATTAATGATGTAATCTGATTACAAAAGGACACATTTATATAGTTTTACATTTACAACCATAATGCTGACGTGGCCCATGACTTCCCCCCTCGAGCCAAACATATCTGTATCACTAATGCATTAAAGTGAAATGTATGCACATGCATATTTATATTCATATTTATATTTGTCACGTCTTCATTCAGATGGGAATGCGATCAAGAATGTATATACAGCGGTAATGGAAATGCAGTGATTGGTCTCATGAGGACTTAGGTGTGTTACTTCTGCTGGTACGTTAGATGTCATATTTATCAGGCTGTGTTCACCTGGTACATGTGTTTGTGCCTCCTCCTCCTCCTCCTCCTCTTCTTCTTCTTCTTCGTCGTCTTCTTCTTCTTCTTCTCCTTCTTCCTGTCTATTTTATTGGTTTATTGCAAACCACTGTTCAAGATGAAAATAGCTTCATACTGTAGCAGGGTTTGCTCACAAACAATGCAAATAGGCTGATGTTAAACAATGGCTCAACATGACGACATTATGCTTATTCGTACAATACACAAAAGTCATTTGTTTTCATGTATTCGGCCATCAACCACTGTGTGAGACAAAATGGAGTCATCCTAAGGGATAAGTGTCTGTACCAATTTCCATGGCAAACCATCCAATAGATCACTGAAAGTTCACTGAAAAGCAAGGAGGATAGTCTTATGGTGGTACCAGAGGAAAAGTCAGGGGGTCACCAAAGTAGATTCATCTTCTGGGAACCATGAATGTCTGTACAAAAGGTCATAGTAATCTAGTCAGTTGTTCTTATGGCTGCTGTGTGCACACACAGTTCTCCTGTCCAACATGGGACTGTTATGGCCACTTGCAATGTGCTCAGGTGAAGTGGTGAACAGTGGACAGTCCTGGCTGAACTGTTGGCTTGTTTAATACCTGATGGTCTGACTGCTCATTTTTTCTGGAGTTACAGTGATGAGGTTTGAGAATTAGACATTAGAATCAGACCCAAATTATAACAACCTGAAATTGTCCTTTAACTCTTGATTTAGCAGTGGTCATGTTGTTCATGGTCCTAGAACTACTGTTGCATGCGCTCTCACTCAGAATAAGTTAAAAAGTAAAATACATAATACACTTGGATGCTGTATTGGAAACCAAACATAAGTCAAGGCAGCAACACGCCTAATGACGGAGTAGTCTGAGTAAGAGGAAATAAAACGAGATGAGTTTCCTCCAGAATGATTGAACGATGAAATCGGCTCAGTTTCAGATTGAGGTTTGTAACCGCACAGCACAAGACAACACATCTCTTTACCTGAGCGTCCGCTGTAAAGAAGGCAGACTACTTCATATCCAGCTGATAGATTGCCAAGTCTGGTTTTTAATCATACGTCTGGTGCAAGCGTGGCCAAATGATACTGCTGTCTGATTTCCCCTCATTCAAATTTCGCAATATCCAACAAACGCTTAATTTCCTTAAGAATATTTTGTATCGCAGGATAATCAAAAAGTGAATGGGACCTAAAATTAAACCTTGAGGGATGCTGAAGAGAACAAACTCCTTAAAGAAACACACACAACAGAAAAATCAACTTACGCATGAAAGGATTCAATCAGTTAAGATGAGAAAAACTGAGAAGTTACTATCATCACAAGATAATAATAATGATAATAATACTTTTGGTATCTAAGGCTGACAGAATGTGTACGTCTCTGTCACCTTTCTGTCCTGTCCTGGTGTCTCTTGTCCTTACTCACTGTTCCCTTTCATGGAGTTTTAGTCAGTTTTATTAAATATGTGTCATTACTCATCATAAAGAGTCCAACTCTTGCTTCCATCCTTCCTTGACTCTGCAGTGTGACGAGAGTTGCTCTCAGACTTTCCATCTGTGGTATTAATGGTGTCTTCTCTCTCCTCCTCTCTGATCTGTCTGCCTGACACCGCCTGCCTGGAGTGCCTCTGTGTGTTAAATCTCCGCCTTCAGTCTGCCATGCCATAGAGCTAAACCCCCAGAGTGGCTTTGTTGTGCTTCTGCAGTAGAATCTCTGCCTTCAGCCTGTCTGCCGGAGAGCTAAATCTCAGCATGTCTCTCTCTCTCTCTCTCTCTCTCTCTCTCTCTCTCTCTGTGTGTGTGTGTGTGTGTATGTGTGTGTGCACGCATCTGCAGCTGAATCAGTTTCCAACTTCCCAGCCACAGAGTTAAAAAAACCTCAAGTGTCCTCAGCTCTGGCGTTCCCTGAATTACAGCAGAAATCACAAAGGCTTGTGGAGCCTGTGGAGCTGATTGTGCTCTCAGCCTCACCACACATTTTGCCTGTCTGACATTTTGTCCTTGTTCTTGCACTTATAAAATCTTTATGGAGAGGTGTTTAATCTTGCAGAATTTCATTTTACTTGCGAGAAGTTCTAAATCGAAACAAATTCACTATTTTGGATTTGTAGACGCCTGTGGTGAATTGGGACGCAACATTGACATTCACACTGTTGGACTGGCAGATTGTTTTGAAGGTGTGGTGCTATAAGCTGCTAGACTTAGGCCTACTAATTTACTGTAATAAATATGAGCATCAGCTGAGGCGGAGGGGAATGCCATTATTAGCCGATTGACGATTACGCCACATCAAAGTCGGGGTATGGTTTTAGTTATTACAATTAATATAAAATGTGATGGCAAGCCAACAAAAAGTTGTCTGGACATTTAAATCCAGACCAAAACCTTGTAACTGTTTTTTTTACAATCTAGCGCTACAAGCAGCTCGATCAAACGCCAGCAGATCATCAAAGTGAGCGGGATTCGTTCTCCGGGGAACGTGGCTGTCTGCGATGATGATGATCTGAAAGTAAAAGTGAAAGCTTGAATAGCAACAAAACCTCCGTCCTCTTTTGGAGTAACTTGAATCTGACTGCCACTCCCTTTTACTTTTGCCAGGGAACAATGATTTCACAGCCATTTCTGACCCATCATTAGCAATGGTGAAATTGGTCAAATGAATCTTAACGGGGCAGAGAAAACATCAAACAGCTGTCATTTGACAATGTGTTAAAAGATCATCTCTAGCGCTGCAGCTGTCCTTTGGATCAGCATCTCTCTCGCTGAACTTTCCCTTACACCTGACTTCACCTCGCCTGCCACCGTCTCCACTCAAGTCGATATTGATTATACCATTACCTGTGAGTTTTACTTGTTGAGGGTGACCTCTGCTGCTTTCTGTGCCGCCGATCTTGCTGTGTCACCGTGTTTTACTCTGCCACCTCACACCGAGGCTCTCTTCCTATCATCTGTTTTATTATCTTAAAGTACCCATCTCTGACAGTGCTATAACATCTGCTGCAGGAGTCATTCCTAAAGTGATATCCAGGGACCTCTGTGGGTCCGTGAGGCCCCTCAGGAGGGACCTCCGCCAAATAAGGGACAGTTTAATTTGAATTATTAGATATAGACATGCTACAGACCTAACCTGGCTAATGCTTTTCATCTGTTCTGAATCTGAATAAGCAAAAAGATCGTTACTACAGTTAACAAACTGATTAACAAATATATTGGACAGCAGCATAAAAGAGGAGTTACATGGGGAAATGTACATATTTGTCTGGGTTGAGTGACGTACGAACTTAAGCAACCATCTGCCCTGGATGGATAGACGGATTGAAAATACTTATGGCCGACTGTGCCTAATGGGACTGACCTGAGAGCTAACTAACTCCCCTGACTTACTGACCTGTTCCAATAACATCAAAACCAATGCCATGAAATCTAGTTTACTCTATAGCTGGAAATGAAATTGAAGTTGGCCTGTCGATATTCGTGAATTTTGGGACATTTGTTCCGCCCAAGCAGGTGTTTTCTGCAGCTGGACTGGCTACGGTCAACAAACAGTGCTCAGCTCATCGTGATCATGTTAATAAGGTATCTTCTTTTGCCATATATGTCCTCCAATGAAGCTTGAAATGTGTGCAGTGTTAATTGCTGAATATTTAAAACAGTTGAACCAACCACTTATCATACGGAATAGAAACAAGCATTCGTTGCATTTAAACAAAAAATAAAAATCTTTTAACCTTTCCTATGTAATAGCATTGCAATGTTTAGTCAAGGCATCATTTTGTTATTATACTATATTACTTGGATTTGGTGGCAATTATGGGCTGAGCCAGTAGTTTAAAACAGGCTGTTACTATAAAAAAAGGTGCACTAGTGTATCATAATTTCTTTAATGACTGATAAACTGATTGTTAAATGTAATAGTTTAAAGGAATAGTTTGTAATCTTGGGTAATAGGCTGATTCGCTTTTATTAAGTGTGCAATGACATGATACCTGTCTGTTAACTAAAAGGCTACAGCCAGGAGAGCTGTAGAGAGCTTAGGAGAAAAACTGGAAACAGGGAAATGGCTAGCGTTGCTTTGTCCAAAAGTAAGGTCACTTTCTGACCGGCACGTCTTAAGCTCACTAATGAACAACTGATGTTTTCTTTGTTGAATCTGTTGAAAAACCAGGACACGATGGAGCTATCTGCCGGGCGGGTTCCTGCCTCTGAGCAGGGACTCCCTAGACTCTTGTCACTTTGATGACCTTGAGTGCTTTGAGTAGCACTGGATACAGCTTCTAATGATGGCTCGCCTTACTATCCTATGAAAGATGAAAGTTGCTCGCAGTGATGCACATGTGTACTCCAGGCCACTGTCACATCACCATTAGGCGTGGTTACAGGTGTGACAAAGGTGCAAAAGACCAACAACGTTAACCGAAGCTGGCAGTTAAGTACTGATTTCTGTCTGACGTTGAACAAGGCCACACACTGTTCTTTTCTTTCTCTACATTTTCTCTAACTTTCTTCTTCATGCTTCTTATTTCGCTCCTACCTTTTTCTGTCCTCCTGACTCCCCCTCCTTCTCTCCATCTCTCACCGTCTCCTCCGACGCTACCTCCGAGTTCAGTCCCATGATTCAGCCTCACCTCCTTCTTATTTGGTCTTAGTATTGTTGCTTTTTCCTCTCTATTGCTCCCGTACACACTCTCTTTTTCATCGTTTCCCCCTTCAACTTTCTGTCTCGTCTTTCCTCTTTTTCCGCTTCTTTACTGTCCCTTCCATTTCTCTCCCTCTGTCCTCTTCTCCTCCTCCTCACTTCTGCACCATAAAGTAGACGGCTGGATGATTCATCTCTCCCTCTGCCCCCGGACTGTTGTGATCCTTATTTTACTGCACAGTTAAAGCGGACTCCCCCCTTCCTCCTCCGACGTCTGTCTGTCCTCTGCAGCTATTGACACTTAACAACCAGAGCGTCTACTGTTAATACAGATAACAGCCTGGACTTGAAACAATAACCGAGCCTTCATCTGCTCAGTAATTATTGTTCTGCAGATATTTTATGTGAGGTTTGAATACAGGCAGGATTTTATAGTGCTATTGATTCGATGTGGGTGGGTGTTTGTGCAGACATTACGTTCCCAGGCCCTGGTTTGATTTAGCCTGGCTCCTCTCGATGAATGTGGCTATCTGAGGTCCAGCCATCCTCATCTGGACATTATTCATCATTATGAGACAGGCTGATCCATGTTTTAATCATAGTCTTCTGCATCTGCTGCAGTACTGCGACGTCCCACAGTGGTCCATCGCTTACGACAGCTTACTGAAGACCGGTCGAGGTGTTGTTCCATAACACTGATTATATATACTCAATCAGCGAGAGACTTAATGAAACGAGTCAGCGTTTGCTCACTGATATCTTTTCACCTAATATGAAAATACCTCTGTGCCACAGCATGTTGATGAGAGTTCAGGCTACACTTGAACCACACTTGCTCTTCTTCTGTAAGACCATCTAAACATATCCATACTTCCAGGTTTGGGTGAAGAAGTGTGGGATACAGAATTTAAAAAAAAAGTCTTTATATGTATCACACAGCATATTATGCAGTTGGTTAATGTGAAATGATGGCCCAATTTGCATTTGATTAATTAGGGGAGCACCGTACACAGAAGTCACGTTGGGGTCTTGGTTGTGGGGTCACGGTTCAGTACGAGTTCTGTACAGCCGGAAAAAACTAAAAAATCCCAAAATGTATGAGGCTAGGTTTATTTTCATTTATCTAAACAGACAGTAGTGTAAATTACTGTTTGTTCCACCTAGAGTCCACCGAGGTAGTTAATCCTAATCCAATCCACCACTCGCTGTCCAAAAAATTCCCACACAGCCGATCTGAATGAAGCGGATGGGTCCTCTGCTCCTGCTGTTTCAATCTTGAATTCAATAGATCATATTCACATGGTGGCTGTTTTCCTCTGAAGACACGGTCAGGGTGGGAAACTCATATAAAGACAGAGAATCTGGCAAATAGTTGTCGTTTCACTGCTTCCAGATTGGTCACTAGCTTAAAAGAGAATGTCGAGTGACAATCTGGACAAACGTAGGGCCACATTTAAAGGTAAAACCACATACTTCATAACCCATGAACTAACGTTTGCATAGCTAACACAACTGTTTGATTTCATCCAGCGTGTTTCACTTCCAGGCTTAAATAAATGTCTCCAATTTTGCGTTGACATTTGAGAATTATTTTACACCTTTCTTACCCTGTTTTGTAACAGCACAGTTAGCTTGGAAGCGGTTTGATGCTGTTGTTAACTGTTGTGCAGCGGATGCAAATGGGTTATCAAATCTTTTCTTAACCTTGAAATTTGTCCTGATGCCCTTCTGGATTTTTCATATTTGATTGTCTTTTCAGTTGCTGATCAGTAAGAAGGTGATGAAATGGTAACAATTTGTCAGATTCCCAACACTTATAACCCACCCTGAGTCTTCTTCATCAGCTTTTATTTGTGTTTCTATTCTATTTTTGGTGTTGAATGTCAGCTGAGAACAGGCACATTTTTGGACTGGAGTGTGGATTAGAGTAAGTACACAGGGTCCCAGTAGCTTAGATGGCAAGCGTGCTGCCCATGTACAGAGGCTGTGTCCTCCACACAGTGGCCAGGGTTTGATTCTTAATTTTGGCCCTTTGCTGCATGTCGTGCCTCCTCTAACTCGTCCTGGTTTCCTGTCACACTTCAAGCTCTCCTATCTAATAAAGCCAGAATAATTTTAAAAAAGAACAAGTGCACACTTACACGTTGACAAATGCTTTCACCATAGTGTGACCGATTCAGACGTATTCTTATATATCTATGACTGCATGCACCAGGCCGTCCGTACTGTGATGGCTGAGGATGAATATATGTACCCTTTACGCCCCAACTATTCTTTAATAATCGATTGTTTTCATCGCAAACTTACTCTTAATTCACATCTTAAACCACAATACATACAAGAGCAAGTACAGCATGCAGAAACTTTAATACACTTTAAATATATAAAAAAAAACCAGGATTATCCCAGGAGCAGCATCTTTTCCTTTTGGACTTTTCACTATTTATAATGACATTTAACAGTTTAGTGAAAACAATGAGCTTCACTGATCAGAGGGGAAGCCTTGCTTAAAACACAAAACCCAGGGAACGAAATGTTAATGTGGCTTCTATACAGCAACAGTTGAAGGCAAGCTTTGTGAGTGTATCATCGTTTTTATCAACTCAGCGGTCCTGTTATTCAGATTACAACAGTTGGTCAGCAAGAGGAACTTGTTAAGAGAGACTGTCGCACTCGACTGCCGCAAGTGTGAAACTGTAAAAGCAGGGTTTTGTGAAGTGAGGGGGAACATGCCGGTCCTCAGTGGGAATGAGCACTTGGCGCTACATGATCATCCACCACCCTGAACTCTACACCTTTACATTCTGCTTCACTACATACATGGGCGATAGCTGCTTTCTGCGATATGGCAAAGTCACGAGCTGGTTTCTCTAGCCAACGACCAACACAAATCGTTTTAAGCTAGTTTTTTCCACCAACCTGTTAAATAATGAAAACACATTTTAAAAGAATTGCGCTGCCCATCAGCAGATTATTGGCGCCAGCACTCTGTTCACTCTGCTCAGTGATAACAGCCACTAGCACTATCCAAAGAAAGAACACTTGACCTTAAGGTAATTAAAAGTTGTTAAGTAAGGCACGAGGTACAATGAGCCAGAGATTACTGCAGGACGAGCCCTGTCAGGGTGATACAAGACCGCTGAAGTGATTTTATTACATGCCATAGTAACCTATACGCTTCCACCCCCAAAAAAAGCATCAAAGCTTAACACGGCTGAAGTGTAACCTCTTTCTTCTCAATGACTCAATTTAGCAGGATAAGTATTTAACAGTATAAGTATTTAAGTAGGCTACGTGCACACAGGGAATCTGAAAAGAAAAAATAAAATAATGTTGTGAATTTCATGCACAAATGTATCTAAAAGTCCAGTTTCCAAAATGCATTATCATAGACACATTGTGACAGTAGCATGTCTCATCGTCTATTAGCTTACATTGTCATCCTCCTCACTGTTGACATCGAGCTCCTGCACAAGAGGAACCACATTTTCTAACACACATCATGCAATCGATTTAACATAGAGCGTCACGAATGCAGCCTTACTGAATTAAAACATAATCTGCTCACAGTCCAACTTCTTAAATTTCAGTTCAGTTTCAGCATTTTGGGTTTTCAAGTAATAACCACTAGCATAGAGCCGTGTACAATAGCAACACTCCGCAGGACGAAGAGAGGTTTGTGTTTGTGTTGTCAGCAGCGCCTCATCTTCTCAAAGTCAAACAGTGTCAAACGTTTCTTTCAGTCAGTGGCATGTTTAATAGATGACAAAGCGAAATGTGAAAAACACATTTTAAAATGCAGCTTTCACATCTTCTCAGTCTCCCGAAGAATGCCGACTCCGCCGTCTTCTGTTCCTGACGCGCATTCCATCGACAGCGTTAGCATGAAGTGCTACGTGGTTTCTCTTGAGGTCTGAAGTGGGTCGGCAGTAAAGCGTTCACCGTGGTCTAACCCACTGAAGTTAATTCTACCACAGTGTTATTGTCTGTTAAGTGTGCATTAGCAGTTGAGTGACTTGTTATGTTTTCTGCACGCTGACCTTATTACCCTCGGTGATAATAGTGGAGAGAGACACCATTAGCTGTGAGTGTAGCCGTGCTGCAGTGGAAAGATAAAGCCGTATTCTGCTGAATTTAAACTATGAACGAGGTAAATGTTTTCCATGTCTAAGTACCAAGTAGTTGTTATGTGTGTTCTGGCCCTCCCTCCTCATTACAGCTCTGTTTGTATTCACTTTTAAGGCTTTTGGTGACAAACAAATAATCGGTTTATGTATGAGGGTTGTTTATTCTTATTTTTTTTACTTGTAGATCAGTTAGAGTTACAGATACGACCCTGCAGTCCCAAACATGACCCTGTAATTTAGCCAGACTGTTCAGTGTTTTGAAAGTGGCAGCCCATTCCTATGTACTTAACATACCTACCTACCTGCCTAACATGTACATATATATATATATATATATATATATATATATATATATATATATATATATTTTCTAACATATATACTCAGCAAAATAACTTGTTTATTATGTAAATGAGTGTCCCTCCTATTGATAGACGATTATTGAGAGCCAGTAGACAGTTGTTTTGACTAGTTAATTAGCCTATGTACTGTACGTAGGCTAGGCTAGGCTTGAATTAGATTTTTCAGTGTAAAAACATGCCAGTTGGAAAAATACCTTTCTTTGTCTCTCTCTACAGTCAGAAGACATTATATTTTTTTATAATTCCCATGTTCACGCGTCAGTGAAGCAATTGTTGGGGGATGTGTTCGGCCTAGCTCAACACAAACTGAAATTGGGCCACACTGCTAACTAAGCTACTGCCAGTGATTCTGAAGCTGTCTTAAGAGTTAGCGCTGGAACTGCTCCTCGACCAAGAACAGCAGGGTGAAGTGACATAGGCTGCATCTCAAAAGTCTCTCTTGTTATAATGGGAGTGTGAGCTTTGAGCGCTGTTACACGACAGTGAACACCAGCAATGTGACTTTGAGATATTTAGTGACTAGCTTGTTCCTGTAGCTAGTGAGGGTACAACGTGTAGGTTAAATAAGAGAATAAGTCAGTGTAGAGACCTTGGAAGGCGTTCTTTCATTTTCTCTTGTCTTTGTTCTAAATGAACACATCCTAGGCAAAGGTTTTTTATCCTGGAGATTAAATTGATTGAATCCTCTCATCTGACTTTGTGTTTGATAGCAGACACAAACTGTAAGACTGAACCTTTAAAAAGCAAATACAGTTGCTCATCCTGCTGCAGGAGCTACAGGCACAAAATGTACCAATCTGTGCAAACATTTCATACCCAGTGCAGCGGTGCTGTTTATCTGTTGCTCCATTTCCTGCTGACAGACACTTCATTGGGCTTCCAAGGCACAAGTGTCTTTGTTAGTCCTGAGGTCTTCATCAGTGGACGGAGCTTATTTGGGATCTGCGTCAGGGTCTCAGGCTGGGCAGGGCTGCCAAGGGTTGATGAAATATGCATTGGCCAGAGATTGAGTTGAGTGACCTCGTCTGAGAAGTGTGTGTTCGTGGGCGCGTGTGTTGTCTGTGCAGGGGTTGACAGGAATAAGTCTCCATGGGACCATTTAATAGCGCTGCAGCTCAGAGTGTGTGACGGCTCTATCTATTCAGCCTCTCTCGCTGTTGTTATTGCATAGTCATGCAAGGTGTGCGTGGGTGTGCGCGTGTATGTGCGCGAGTGTGAGTGTGTGTACGTTGCCTGTGTGTTTCTCAGGGTTTTCCTGCCAAAGACAGGTAGATTGGAGACCAGATTGCCTGTAAGTGTGACTGGGAGCTCCTGTGCAGTGTCTCCCTTCCATCGCCCTACATGGGATTATGTGTGGGAAGGGATATTTTGAGCACATACAAAGATTGCGCAAGCACACTAATTCGATTTTAAAGAGAAATGAACCCTTGAGGAATGATTTCATTTGAACAAACGTTTCCTTCATTAATGTATAGGCATGTGTTCTATAATCCACACGAACAAATAATGATAACCTAACCAAGATATTGTGTTTTGGTGAAAGCATTTGACTGGGAGAGTTTAACACGGTAAAATAATTGGGATATGCTAATACCACAGTTCCGACTGTAGTCAGGGTTTTTAATAACAACTTCGAAGCAGCAACAAGGAACGCGACTTCTCAAAGTCAAATGGAGTCAAACATTCCTTTCAAAGACTACAGAGACATCATATTTAATGTATAGCCTTTTCTATTACACAAAACAGTGTTGGAAACAATGACAAACTAAAAATATTTTATCGCAGTTTGAATGATTAATCTTACCTAACAAGTAGAACACCTTGTTAGCAGTAATACATGCAGAGCTACTGTTAAGCAGCACGCTAAAGTCTGGCTGAGCCCTGACTCACCACAACGGTCGTTCCTCAGGCATGTTCTGCCATCAGTGAGTGTCTGTGGCCCTGTCTCTTTCTGGTGTGCCTCACACTATTGGCTCTAGTCGGCCAATGATGGGTGCAGCTTTTGCATCGGCGTTGAGAGAATACATTCCGATTGGCTGTTCAGCTAAGAAAATCAGTGCGCAAGAAGAGGAAACAAAACATTAAAGGGAGAACTCCTTGTGCTGGTTGCTGTAGTTTCCATGATTCTTCACTTTAGTGTGTTTTTTCAGTTCAGGATTCTTTTGCTTCCAGGTTTACTTCTTGGTTATGTCGCTCACTGAACACATGCAGTGCAGTCCAGGAGCAAAGTGGAGTTCCCACTTTGCTCATGGACTTTACAACGTGACGACATCACACATTTTTAAATCACTTTTTTTATCGGCTGAAGGAAAGTTGTACATACTGTATAAAACCTCCATGAAATCAAAAGTGAACAATAGAAAGATCCCTAGTCGACGTTGTACCTTCATAGTGCAGAACATAGGAGCTGGTAGGCAGTCAGCTGTTTGCGGTGTGTTCAAGTGCAGCTCTTTGGCAGAGACGCAGGTGACGTGATGCGGCGCAAACAGTCAGGTCGGTTTGGTGTGTCTGGGCCCTGAGCTGATGCTCCCACACTGTTACTGTCTGTTAATGACACAGTAAAATGCAAATACACTTTAACTAGGTAGCTAACAAAGCAAAGTCTTAGTTGGAGGTGTGTTTTGGGATTTCAGCTGACAAACACTACATTTGCAAAAAATGTAGTTCAAGTACATCCAAGAAACCTCAAAATGTGACAATGTACAGTCAGAGACACACATATAATGTTGTACACCTCGTGGATTCTCGGACCCTGAATAGGGCGAAGCATGAAAAAGATCAATACTTAGATTGATAGAATGATTGTAAGTACTATACATGCGTACAGACATAGTCATTGGAAACATTCTCCTTTATGGGCTTACATTACATTTTCTACTCACAGTGATCTGTACTGAACAGGTCTATCTTTGGCCCAACAATCCTCAGAACTTATGCGCATTCACTGTATATTGCATTATATAACAATCATTTGCATTTGTTTATTATCAGAGCCCCTCTGTCCCGCCCTCTTGTGAGGCTGCTCTGTTCAGTGGAGGGCAAAATGCTTGTGTTGGAAAACAGCATTGATGCCTATTATTATTCTCTCCATTTCAGTTAACTCTCTCTGTTGTGAAATGAAAAGAAGTATATTTAAAGGTGCCACTGGTTTGGATATCATTACTTTTCTCAGTCGGCATAACAGTATTTGGCCATTTTGCTTCAGAAACATGTAATCAGGATTGTGATCGGAATTATGATATGAGGATGAATCATTGTTAATTACAAGTGCATCAGTGTGGTCTTAATTACTTGAGCTGTAATTAGCTGTTTATGTTGTTGTAATTAGTAGCTGATTTTAAATAGATACGCCGTGGTTAATATCTAACTTTCAGAGTACACTCTTTTGTAGAGATTTAAGGAAGCAGTTTCCCCCTTTTGATATACACCGAAGCTTAGCTCGTATTGAGGCAAGAGTGTGATGGTCCCCATCTAACGGAGAAGTTTTCAAGCATCCATCTGCAATCGATTCAGTCCAAGAACAAAGATATATGACAATGTTTGGCCAAAATAAATCTTACATTTTATCTTCCTCAAGCACTGTGATGTGCGCTCATGTCCTTCATCGACTGTGAACTCTTGGAACTAGTGTTGCATTAAATGAAGGCAGACACTAATGAAGCTGCCGCAAATATGTTTTCAAATTCTCGTGTGTTGGTAAAAGTTAATATCATGCATCTCCCGGGTGATGTTCCGGTCTAGTTTTCACACCTCGTGCATATTACATTTGTTTTGCTGCATTGAATAAAAAGTGATCTGTAGTTAACCATGACCAATCAGGCGTGGCTGCTGATCAGCATGAGGTGATCTCCAGACAGAAACCATTATTTAGTAAGACGCTATCATCCCAGCGATGAGCCAGCCACAGGAAAATCGGAAGTGAAAGCCTAACAACTGATTTTGCATTTGAGTCATTATCCAGCTTTGATCCCAACCGCTGGCTGAATGTTAATTATTGTATCAGAGCATTGTGCTGCTTTTCTCTGCAACTTTGATTCACTGATGTTTCTCATCACTAAAACATCACAGAGGGCTGACCAAAACAAGATAACACGAAATTCAGTTTAGTTCTCGTTTGTGCTCACAATGCACGAAGGGAAATGTATGCAGCACCTGCAGCCGCTATAAAAGACACTTGGAAATTAATGAGCAGGGGGGTTTAATTACTGCATTTTAAATTAGAGTTGTTACTATTTGTGAATTAATTCATCATCTAAATGCAGGACTAGTAATAACGGGGTGACCTTTTTTTCTGAACATCTGGAGTGGTCTGTATCAGCAAGCCTATTCATAAATCCATGACAGTTTTTGTGGTAATAGATTTAAGAACTAACTAAAAGGTTTTAAGTTCTTACAAACTATTGAATACCTGCATCAAGGAGGTTATCTTTTCGGAGTCCATGGGCTGGTTGGTTTACATTTACGTTTTAGGGCATTTAACAGACGCTGTTGTCCAAAGTGACTTACACTAATACATACATTCATACACTGATGGCAGTGGCTGGCAAGGTGCCGACCAGCACATCAGGAGCAGTTTGGGGTTCAGTATCTTGCCCAAGGACACTTTGACATGCAACTAGGTGAATCAAATCTGCGATCTTCCGATAACAAGACGCTGGCTCTACCTCTGAGCCACAGCAGACCTGCAGTTCTATAGCGCTTTTCCAGGCTACTGACTGCTCAAAGCGCTTTACAACACTTGTCAGATTCACCCATTCACACACTGATGACATCAGGAGTAATGTTGTGTTCACTAACTTGCTCAAGGACACTTTGACATTCAGCTAGGGGGAGCCGGGATTTGAACCAACCTCCCAATTACTAGACGATCCGCTATACCTCCTGAGCTACAGCCGCCTGGTTGGTTGGTTGGTTTGTCAGGAGGAGTCGGAAAAACAGATTTCCAATAAGTTAGATGGAGGAAGCTCTCGGCCCAGAATGGACCTGTTTAACTTTTGATGCCAATCCGGATAAAGAGACAGATCCAGGAATTCTTTCCTTACTGTCTTTAACATTGCAAGATGGGGCATTTTTAAAAAATATTTTCGCACCTTCTCAGGAAATAATGCATGGTTGTTGTAAGAAAAAAAGAAAGAAAGAAAAGTCACGTGTTTTGAGTTGGCTGGTATTTTTTAGCGAGTACAACATCATTCAGATCCACTGATGAGTCTAAATTATGCTTAAGCAGTTCAGGGTGGTTGAACAGCCCTATCAAGTTTGATATTGTTATCCAGACAGGAAGTTATGGTAGCATCACTGGCTGTAACGTAAAAGCAAACTGTAACTTGCTTGTTTAATTTATGTTTTAATTGCTTTTGATGTAATTAGTATGTTATTCACATAACCTCTTGTTATTTAATGAAAGTTGTGTTGTTTTTTTCTAGCAGTAATGGCAGCTGGTATTGTTTTCACCTTGTGAGTCTGTGTGTGTGTGTGTGTGTGTGTGTGTGTGTATCATGGAAAAGTGTGTTCCTGGTGTTTATATGTCTGTCAACTGTACAACTGTACATAAAAAGCGTGTCTATTTGTATAATGTGATCTAAATCTCACTGCATTGTATCAAGTGTCTGGTCATATGTGTTGACCATATTCCATTTTAGTGATTTGACTCTTCAGTCTAAATGGCTCACATCAAGCTGACATTAGTTTTGTGAGGTTGGTTTCAGTTAGCTGTGCAACAGTTACAAGTAATCTTTGCACGAGAAGTAGTTTGTGTGGTGCGACCCAATGTGTGACCAACAGCTAACAGTGCATTCTAATCAGCTCAGCTGTGTACACAGGCCGTGTGACGTGCTGTGGAGACTGATATCTTTTCTTGTCTTGTGGAGATGCGAGTTGACAGTGAAACACACAGCAGACAATACTGAATCCTCCATAGATCTTTCACTGCCTGCAGGCGAGAGCCATCATCGGCATTACACAGAAATGAAAGGCAGTCTCTCTTCTGTAGCAGCAGAGGCACATGATCTCATTCAGAGTATTTAACCTTTTAAAATATGGACATAACATCTTATTGTCTCAGGACTCATTGTTCTGCTTCTATCTGACAGCTGCGCTTACTCCTCAAATTTCCCACATATCTAGTTGTGAGGTGAAGATACATTATTCATTTTCTGAGATCATTCTTAGGGAGGGTCCCTGCTCTCCGGGATAAACTCCATTACAGTTATTATTTCAGCATAATAACCTTCACGTTGTAATATTACAACATTAGCAACACGTTTTCACTGCCAACATGTTGAATGCAGCAGCTTTGTCAGCGGCCTTAAGCTCCACGCTATGATACTCTACTTTCCCTTCTGGCATCAGTTTTTCAGCAAGCGGATTTTCAGGTAAAAGCTAAATGATAAATTATTCACATTGTTGACACATTTTGACTGCTGGACTGTTGCTGACATGGAACGTTGGCAGTTTGTTTAGGTGTAGGCACCAAAACGACTTGGTTAGGTTTAGGGAAAGATCACGCTTAAAAAAACTAAGCTCACGTTATTTAAATTGATGATGTATGTAATCAATCTTGACACCCACAGGACACGAACCCCGGTCTCTGGGGGGGAATGTTCTGTGCATGACTCAGCACTGAGGCCGCTGCAGCTCCGCTAACATGCTGCACATGTTTCACCATGCGTGTCCTAAGTTTAAACTCCGGCTGGAGTTTTGTAGAACACAAAAGTGGCACATTCACCGTGGCTGCTTTGAAGAAATGCTGATCAGCTCGAAAACAGATTCACAGGGGGGTAAAATCAGAGATGCAGGCTGCTTTTTTTTTTTTTTTGCTGCAGAAAATGTTGGCTTGGGCATTTTGTAGTTTGTTTTTCCGAGTTTTATGAAAAGTCTCTGCACACACAGGATATGTCAGGGCAGGCCATACACACAGAATAACATAATGATTATGGAGGCAAACTTTACACCTACAGGAAAAGGAAAATGGCAGTAACACAAAGAAGCTGCTGGAGACAATGAGAACGGAGAGGAAGAAAACAGTGGGAACATTAAAGGTCAGAGTAGAAACGAAAGGGAACGGTAAACGAATAAAAAAACAGTGGCTGTGAAACAAAAAGCTACATTTTTGAACCCCTCACTGCTGCAGAGGCTGACAATGTTCACAGAGTTACAGCCTCAAATAGCTGCTAACTCTGAACCCATCGGTCCTCTTCTGATGGTCTAATTTTAGCTGCTTCTACAGATGCTTCTGGGGGGAAATTACTCCCTCCGTAACATGTTGTAAAACTGGTCAGGAACTAAAGCAACAGTTTTTGGCTCTGCTCCTCTGCGTTTTGCGCCTGGAGACAAACCTGCTGAATGTGTTTATATTGATTGTACTTTCTGGCTTTGTTGGCGGTTAGATGGACCCACACGTGTGCGGTGGTGACTGAGTATTTGTTTGGGTACCTGGAGCCGTTATACAAGATGTTACTGCCCGCCAACAGACTCAAATTGTCCATTGAACGTCTTGGACAAAATGCACATGGTACTACTGGGATATATAACAGTTTAAAACAGTCTGATTTAATTATATATAAGGTTTGAACATTTTGATTATTTAAATTTTTCCCTTGTGTCTCCAGCCCTCTCAGTAGGTTAACACATTCCTTGCATTTGCTCTCGTCCCCTCCACGCTCTTATACAATCCTGATGATAGTATGGATGTTGGCTGCAGTTAGTAAGTTGTACATATAGGACTTCCATGACTGATACAGTGCCATGAAGTCATGAATAAGATAATATTAGTAAGCGTCAAGTGTTTAAAGCATTTTTTAAAATGTTGATCTTGGATGTAGATATTAGGGTGTGAATCCCAAGTTTCATCACGATATACTATATAAATTCTCTGGACAACGCAACGATATTTGCCAATATCACACGCCTATTTAGCACTCTCAGTTCCATTCATATCAACTCACAAAAAGCAACGAAAACATGATTTGGCATTTTTATTACTTAACTCTTTAGTGGAAATATTATTTTATCAATGGTTCCAGACATTTAAATGGAAATCAGTCCATTCTTTTTAAGAAAGAGAAGAAAGAAAATAGACCTTCTGTTCACTATAAAGTGCCACAATTCTTAAATGCAAAGTTTCAGTCAATTTAAACAGCCCTTGTTGGCCTTGCAATCATGAACATAAACCATGAACATCTATGACTGCTGTTGACCTAACATCCTCATTATCTTTTTTTTTTCTTGGCTGCTTGCCATTTTCTTTCAGGCGCTAGCTAGCACTGTTAGAAAGGAGATGCCCATAGACAGAAACAGTAACACAGACGTGAATTTCAAAATAAAGGCATATCTTAGCAATAGCGGCGATATGAATACAGTCTTTTCACTTTGCATCAATCTATTGGATCATTAATCATTGAATTGATATATCAATTTAGATCGATGTATTGTTTCACCCCTAGTAGATATGTGGATCTATGCAGTTTTTTTCATGGTAAACTAAATGCTCTTTTGACATTATGTAAAAACCTTAAAATGTTTTTAAAAAATTGGTATTTTTTAAAAGTCGCGATCAAAAAAGATTTTTCCTCAGTGCTCTGATTCATTCTCTCTAAAATTAGTTCCCCACTCCTCCATTTTACCTCCTGCATTTCGTATAAGCACACTGATTGGACTGAGTGTTCTTCTCAGGTTTTCCCTTATCTGTATCATCACACTGTGCTGTCATTGCAGTCATATACTACATATACTAATGTAATATTTACATATATATGTCATATTTTACACAATAAACTAAAACTATTAAGAGAACTCAACTTGCTCTTTCAAGTTTTCACACTACAGTAATCATCAATATGCATCAAATTCTGTGTATTTTCTAAACTTATCCATATTGGTATGTATGTGGAACTAAAAACTAACCACAAAAAAAGTTCCTTGTACAGTCAGTGGAGAGCAGTGATTGGTTCTTATGTATGTGTAGTTGAAATAATGGCGCGCACACAGCTACTGTCCTGCTCGACCCATATTCGATGCTGATGAGAAACACAGAAAAATATGTATTCACAACCAGCTCTCAGCACAGTTCAGTACAGCAACACATTCATCTTGCTGCTCAGACAGTTACACCACGAGGATTAGCCACGACGACGTAATGCTAACAAAGTTATCGACAACATCAAGCTAACAGAGTTACCAACGTGTAAAGTAACTTGCTCTACATACATTTCAATCATCCAACATCATCACAAACACTAGTTGTTGTCGTCGGGAACTTATCTCTACATGTACAGCTAATAAAACACACTTTTGTCCGTAAATTAATAGTATTTTGGCGGAGCTCTGCACAACACAACCTACCACAGGGTCCGGTAACAGCAGACTGTTAACTAATTACCGGGAACACCTGTGAAGTCTGCAAGTGTAGCGTTCAAATACCGTAGTAAATCTCAGTGGTATGATACAAAATAATAGAAACAGTAATGGAGACAGCAAGACAGGTAGTAATGGCAAGTGAGATCATTAACTATACTAACTCCGTTACTTATGCACAGTCATTTTGGGTGACTGAAAGTTGCTGCTTTCCCCCACTCACTGAACACTGTTAGTCTAGTGAACTACACGAGAGCACAGCCACTGAGAAATACTGGAGACTCTACAAGGGAGAAGAGTTAAGGTGAAAAATGTATTGTTGATGTTAATGAAAACATTGTAGTTTGGGTTTGAATAACTATGCTCCGTATGTGACTGAAGCTACATTATGTATGCTAAACAACTTAACTACGTTTGAAGGCTAACTTAAAATAACTTGCAGTTCATTTTCTGGTCTCACATGGCTCACGAGCAGCGGTCTCCGAGGTGAAAGTCCTGTGCTTGTTTAACCCAACCGTCCACCCCGACCTCATCCTGCTGCAGACTCTCTCCCTCTTTATACTGCTCCACCTGACTTCCTCTGTTTTCTACCGTGATAATTACTGCAGTCACCAAATGTCTGCGCCTAACAAGAAACACAAATATGGGTTGTAATAAGCTGCTTTCTCACTTAACAGCTTTTCTGATGAGGGCATTTTGTTCGTCGAGATATCCACGCTGTTCTTTGACAGTTCAAAATATTTAAGACTACATGTAGAGCTGTATTAGATGTTTGCTTAAATGACAAAACACAGCACAAAGAAACATAAATCAAACTGTCCTTTTCTCCCTATGTATCATGGTAGAAATGCAAAAACAGAATTCTGGATACTTCTGAATTTTACGTTCAAATCTGTTTCCTCGGCAGCAGTATGAAAACGACGGGCCGACTCAGTTTTATGTGTCCCCCGACTGCTGATGATAAAAGTGCTGTGCGCAGTTTTCTGACATCACCTGACAGTCAAGAAAAATAGTTGAGAGAAATGTGCCTTTATGTCTGACATAAAACATATTCTGTACAGTTCAGGGTTACTGGCACAAGTTGCTCAAATGCACACACATGCTTGTGCACACACATACACACTCTCACATAGGCACCACGATAATTAATTTAGGATCCAGTCCTATGATTTATTTTTGTCCCTCTCTGACCTTATGCGCTTCTTGAATATGAAAAGTCCTCCAGGATTTGTGGTGCTTGGCTGAGTCAAAGGCAAACACACACACATGCACATGCACACGCACACACACGCCAAACGCACACACCTCCTGGAGTCCTGCTGGACCATGCATCATAACCCTTCATTTCTCCTCAAATGCCTGCGCCTCTCACCTTCCTTCTGCACTTCTTTTTCACTCATTTCCTCCATCTCTCTTTCTCTCTGCTCGTCCCTATGGAGCATCTGAAAATAGCAGCCAAGGGAAAAGTGGGTCAGCTGCCATGAGGAGGGGGGTCTGTGTATAGTGAATACCTACTGTACCTCTATATCTAAAATTATGAGGCTTTTAATAAGGTGATGTGCAACATTTCAAAGATAACCCGCTGACAGTGTTTACTGAGTTCTTTAACCATGAAGCCCTGTAGGCAGTATGTGACCACTGAAGGTTTGCAGCATTTTTCTTTTCTTTCTTCTTTTTTAATGCATTTTTCCACCTTTCTCATGGAAATAGAAGTATAAGACACATAAACACCCATTAATATTTGAATCTGTTAGTTAACAAAATGAACATGAAGAAAGTCAGGGAAAAATGTTAAAAACAGAATTTGTCTCAGATTCAGTCATATCCAGTTTGCAGTGATGTTAAACAGAGATTCATCAATCAGAGAAGCTGGAACCAGTTCATTGTTAAAAATCTTCTACATTACTTTTCTGTCATTGACTAACTATTTAACTGTCTATCATTGTACTCATTTCTAAAGTACTATTTTGACAATCTCAATAAAGACAAATGTCTTTATTTTAAGCTCTAAGTCCATGAAGACGGTCAGACCTGCTCACACTACAAGGGTATCAGGCTGATTTAACCCTTATTTGCCCCTCCTGACAAGAGACTGAAATCTGGGCTTGGAGCTAGGTCGGGCCAGAAGGTTGGCTGAGATTATCTGTTCATGTGAGAAATATCAAAAGGTGTTTGATATCTAGAATTCAAAATCTGGACGACCACGATTGTCAATAAGTCCGGACTCTCACAATCACCAATAAGAGAGATATCCTGGAGCAGCTGATGGTGTTGCCAAGCAATGGTAAACAACCCTAGCCCTTTAGGCTAACATTAGCTAGCATGCTACTGTTAACAGGTAATAAAACCGAGTTAAAATTGAGGGGTAGAGCGATTATTGGCTCTGGCCAATTATCGGTGCCGATATTAGACGTTTTCTCACTATCGATATTGTTGATTTTTTATGTTAGATTGCTGAAAAAAAAAATGTGCTACTTGTGTGGGTTTGATGCAAAATCCTCTCACTCAGTGTCTCTTCCACAATAGTATCTGATCGGTAACGCGTCTCAATTAATAGCTTATCAACACTGAATAATCTGAATCTGCAAAGTGGTAACGAAAGTAGAAAGTAGCAGTGAATGGAAATACTCAAGTAAAGTATGTGAAAATTGTCTTTCATTGTTATTGTGAATCAAAATCGGTCTAAATCAATTGGTTTTCAGTCTCCTTGACTTCTGATCATCTGTATCCATATCAGCCCTGTAAAAGACCGACCTCTTGTTAAAATTTCACCCTCTGTTCTCATTGAAGAATAGACCATGTTGAACACATCTCACCAAGCATTTTGTCGCCCCAATCAGTTTCATCTGTTTTTTTTTCCTCACTGCAAAGTATTAACGTCACTACAGCAAGCTGTCTCCATTTGTTTACATTGTGAGAGAATTCACACAAGGTGCTGCATAGCCCCTCCATTTATCACCCATTTGCTCACACATTCATACACTAATGGTAGAGACTGTCGTGCTAGTTAGCGACCTGCTCATCAAGAGCGCAAACAACGCTTCTGACCCAAAGACACTTTGACATGCAGCCGGAGCCTCTGATAAAAAAACACACAGACAAAGGTGCATTATGGGAAGTGTAGGATCCAGTCCACTTTTTAGCCCTTACTACAGACTCAAAGTCGTGACATTGTTGCCTCTGCCGTACAGATTGTTAATTTGTGTCTTCCATGTTGGCCAACCATAGAATATTACCACTGCAGTACCCCGTTAAGTTCAAGTTGATTTCTTTAAACAACAAATGTCAGAGACAAGACAAGGACAGGAAGTAAAAAAGAAAGGACAGAAAAACTGAACAAAACAAACTAATAGACCTATAGTAACAATACTGTCGGCGGCACCACCTACCTGAGAACTGCAAAGTGTGCACATCCCCACAGGGATGCAGTAGAACCCTCAAAGGACAAAAATGTTCTCATAGACAAACAGTTCTCAAAAGAAAGCCCCCTGGCAGTGCTGCTGGTAATATATTTGTCAATCCTATTATACCACCACATGACTGGGCCACACACAAGAACTGTCTGGTCACAGTAGATGATGTAAACCCAACAAGACGGTGACTTTCATTTTTAATCTAATCAGGGAAAACCAAAAAAGAGACTTGTCTGTGTATGGGGCATCAGTGTACTGAGGTTTCAAAACAGAATTTGCACAATGAAACTTTTTTTTTTTTTAGAGCTTATTGATAACGTGATTTGCATAACGAATGCACAAGGAGTTTTAAGTAATCAGGGCACAAAAGCTGCTAAAGTACTTCACAATCTGGACTTCTGTTTAGAGCAAAGGTTTGCTGCCGTTTTGACTGGAAGTGTCCTTTATCGTTGAGCAGTCGTGTCTGTTTTCAGTTTGTGCAAACTCGTCTCATGTGGCCCAGTGGTTGATCTAATTATCTGTTATGTGTTAAACTAATACAGTTAGGCCTAATGGGTCCCATCTAAACAGCACAGGAGGGAGCAGCTGAGACGGCTCCCACATTATAAAACATCTGAGAGAGGTAGTGTGTGAGAGGAAATGTGTGCCCTCCAGAACGACACACGGAGGAGTTTTCTGATCTGATCGTCATCGACAGGACGACATCTTTTGTCATCATTGTTTTATGACATGAAGAAGACTTTCGGTTAGGTGAGGGAAAGATCGTAGGTGCGGTTATTTGTCTTTACTGTTTGTTGGGAAAACTGTTTTTTCTTCTCTACCCGTGTCTAATTTGCTTTCCTGTGTTGACATGCTTTTTCCAAAATTTACTGAACACACCTGAAGGTTCTACCCAAGCTAGTATGACGTTTGACCAGTTAGCTAAGTGGGTATCTTCTTCCTGGTATTTGTGTGTACTCTGAGTCCACCGATATGTTTTTTTCAGGGCCAATACCTACACGATGACTCATAACCAAGGAGAGCCGATGACCGATATTTGAAACTGACATGCCTTTGCACTGAGAATCTTAGCGTAAGAGTTGGGAATAACCAGTTAGTATGACAAACTTTATTCAGGTAATGTTCTTAAGTACAATCTTGAGGCCCTTGAGTTTTTCCATTTTCTGCTACTCAATATTTCCACTCCACTAAATGTATTTGATAACTTTAGTTACTAGCTACTTTGCAGATTCAGATGTGTTGATAGACTATCACTTCTGATGACTAATCAATCAGATCCTGTTGTGGGCGGGAAACTGAGATAGACCACAGAGTGGTGACTACAGACACAGAAAGGATGCTGCATCAGAGCCAAAGTATTGCATTTTCAAATTGATGTATTATCTCGGCAATCAAACAGAAAAAACACAGATAATAACAATCTCAAAGACTGCTGAATATCAGCCCTCAATGATCGGCCAGGATGAGAATCATTCTGTCTCTAGTATGTAGGACTGAAGGTGCTGTGTCCTGGCAACAAACCCACATGTGACGACCCAAATAGAGTATATCCTTCTGCTATGGCTCAGCAAGCAAACACAAAGACAGAACAATGGAAACATCTGAAGCTGTTTTTCAAAAAGGTAGCATGTTCCAACAAATGACAGGAAAGGTCCTGTCGATCCTTTAGGAAAGCTTACTTCAGTATAAATAAACATGTTGAACGCTCAGTACAACCTAACAGACTAGATGTAAAATTCACACAGATCTACAGACACACAAAACACATTAAAGAGCAATGATTGCCACTCATAAGTAGTTGACCGGACTTTGTTGTATTGCCTGTATTTATTCTCAAATTGTTGAGCTGACTAGATCTTGCTTCACGTAAAGGAGCAAATCACCCAAAAATAAGAGTTCAGTCATTGCCTACTTACCCTCATCCTGATGCATGAGTGGGTTTCACAGCAAACCAGCATTGCAGCAGTATCTTCAACAGCTGAAGTAGATGGAATATAAAATGGCTTGATGAAGTTCGTCCAGTGTAGTCTGTGGAAGCACCAAGTTCCCAAATTGATTTGAAAAGATGTTTTTTTCTGAAGCCAGAATCGTCACTGTAGCTGCTGAGCTAAAAGTGTTAAAGCTCACATTGGGATGCATGCACATTGAAATAGTTCCTACATGACTGCATCATGTTTTTACCATTTGAAGCTACTCTAGAGGACGCATCATCATCAGGACACAACAGATGAGGCCAGCGCCTGACAACCCCCACCTCCTCCCCCAACTGCCGTCTAAATAGCTTTTACAGAGTAATTGAAAAAAGTAATTGAAAAAAACGATTTATATATTTTTTTTATACATTTTTATATTTTTCATCCGATTTTTGGGTTTAATCTGACAAATAGTTTCGAATTTTAGCAATCGACGTGACTTTGTCGGAGACACGAGGTGGACTGTTTCAGTCCAGGCTGCTCTGTGCTTTATATCACAGGATCCAACCCCCGTTTGTCAAGATTTGTCATTAGATGGGATCCAGGGGCCCTGAAGAAAAACAGCAACACTTAAGTGGTCTGGTGATGGGTGATTTATCATCAGGGCTGCTAGACTTTAAATCATCACCTTAGAAGATAAATGGTTATCACTACTTAATCTGAAACACATTTTTCATTCATCTCTTATGTAAAGACATCTTAAAAAAAAAAGAAAAGAAAAATGACCTTCTTGGAATATGCTTTGTAATGGTGCTAACGGCTGTCAGCTGGGTCAAAGACGGTATATGAATACAGATCACGATGAAGATGACACTTGTTTATTTTAGAGGCATACATTTGTATTTTCACTGATCGCTTCTCTTCTTTTCTTTCTAGGATTCAAGTGTCCTGTCTGCTCCAAGTCTGTGGCGTCCAATGAAATGGAAGTTCACTTCATCATGTGTCTCAGCAAGCCTCGCCTCTCCTACAATGGTATGGAAGGCTTTTTTTATTTTTGCTCTTTATACCTTTACATTATATGTCAGGAGGATGCTGTAGATCTGAAAGGAAAAACCAGGCTCGCTGCTGTGCTGGTAGAAAATAAACAGATTTTCACCCAGTTTTTTTTTAGTATGTATTTTTCCATATTTATTGGTCTTCCCAATATTGTGCCATGTCTGCAGTCACTGCTGCTGTGCTGATAAATATTCATCACAAGGTGAGTGGGTCTTATAAGCTGATGCGTGTTGTTGAGCTGGTCCTTCCGAAGCGTGATAAATATGAATGAGGGAAATGAAGAAAATCATAAAAAAAATCTTAGAATGAGTTTACACAACCTGACATATTCAGTCATGCACTCTTGAAAAAAACAAACATAACTGAGCCTGCTGACATCCCTAATAGCAATCCACCCTTGCTGTAACATGTAACCTTTTTAAGTTTAACAAGATGTTACTGGTCCCATCTGAGGACGTTCTGTCTGTGTTTTGATTTAGCTCCAACAGTGCAGTGTAACGTGCAGTGACTCTGCAGTGACTCTTATAATATCACCCATAACCTGTTTGATTTGGTTCAAGTGAGCTAAAAATAAAAAAAATGTAATCATTTGTTTCTAGCATTCAATAACTCGGCCCCCCACAAGCTAGGTAGCTAGTTGTTGAATGCTAACACAAAACTGCAATTACTTTATATTTATGGCTTAATCTAAGTCTAACCTCCGGAGGCCATTGGAAAGGAAACTAGCTTTATGCATTCTTCTCTTTAGTACAAGTGATAGGAAAAAATCCCCCGGCAAAATACAGTCCATGTTACTGATTTGCTGGGTGAGAAAATAAATAACTGGATTCGTAAGCATTAGTAGGCCCTAGTGGCAGACATTTTGGCTGAATGCCATCTTAAGAAACTGAAACTGCTAGTTTAGCTGCGAGCTCTGTTCCAAAAATCCCAGCAATTAGTGCAAATTAGACAGTCAACAGTGCTGCTTTTCCAGCTGGGGTGTTTGGAGGGACAAGCAGAAGTATGATACAACAGCAGATTTGAATTAATGAATACATCGTGGAGGATATCCAGGTGTCTTTCTCATACTGCTGCACAGTTCACTTTACGAAACAAATTCCAGATAAGAATTTACGGCACCCGGGTTTCACTAACCTTTTACATCATATTTCCTATAATTTTGCAAATTAATGAGCGTGGCTGATTACCAAAGAGAGAGAGAGAATGATTCTATAATGCTGACCCTTCTGCTTTAAATACATATTGCCAAAAAGTTTAGATGCTTGCAGTTTAATGTTAATACGAAACTTGCCTTTAGTGTGTGGTCATACAGGTCAGCCATCACTAACCTCGACAATCAGTGCTTAGCATGGTTTTGCTGGGTTTCCACGTGATATCAAGAAGCCATGCTGTGTAAAAGTGATGGGGTGTGGGAGCCAGACGTGTCAGGCTCTTTTATTTTGCTTTATTGATCGTCTGTGTAGTGCTGCTCTGTGTTCCTCTGTTAGCTCATCCCTCACTGCCTCTACATGCTGCCGCACTCTGTTATTCAACCACCAGTTGACTGATTCGATTTCATGACCGCTAATCTATTACTCCTCGGTGTGTTTCATGTTTTGGGAGCATGAAACCTGCTGTGAGGTGTAGCGAATACTGCAGGAGTACAGCAAACTTTTGGGAATTTGTCTCAGTCTCAGATTTTTGACAGCTAGATTTTTTTTATTATATATATATATATATATATATATATATATATATATATATATATATATATATATATATATATAAATAGCTGCTCAGGCTCTCTATCAAAGAGACCTTCTGGTAGAATAAACACCTAAAAAATGGGATTTATCTTCACTCCTGTTTATCACTCTGACTGCAGCAGTGATGCAGTAATGTCGACTGCTGACTGGAGCTGGAGGGGGAATGTACTGCATTTTGTGAAGGTCATGTTACAGAGAGGAGGGAACCTCAGAGTCTCTGGTGAGTGCTGAGTTTAGTGAGAGGTTGACCTGAATTCAGTCAGGTAGTGTACAGTAAAATCATCTGGCTGTTTGGAGTAAATAAATAGTGGTGGTTTGATGTTGGTGAACAGACCATTAAATAACCACCATCTATTTGCCATGACTCAGGTAAAAATGTTCACAGACAAGTTAACACTTTAAAGTTCTATTCCTGTTGTGTGTGTTGTTGCTAGTCTTATTTTTTGACTCCCGACGATACAGCACCTAGATTTACCATGACTTGGATGACTGCGAACCATCATCAACACCAAGCCAATGCAGCTACATAGATGGCTTGTGTAAGACTATTGGATGCGAGAGGTAATTTATAGGGCTGTCAAAGTTAACGCGTTAATAACGCGTTAACGCAACATCCTCTTAACGCCGTTAATTTTTTTAACGCGCGATTAACGCTCGGTATAAAAAAACAAAAAACAAAACGCGCATTGAAAGATTTACGGCCGTCAGTGGCACCTGTAGTCTTGATCCAGAGGGTGGCAGAAAGGGAATCAGAAGAAGATGCAGCAGGGTTGGCGGTTCGGGAAAAACACGGTGGACTGAAAAGTGAGGAAATGGAGAAAGGACTTACCGTAAAATACCAAATAATAGCCGGGGGGTTTAGTTGTTTCAATCACTTAACAGACCAAAAGGCAATTTGGGACAGGCGTTTAATTCCTTCCTCACAATAATCCTGGATGAAAACATTACAAACTTCTCCAGCTTCTCTGTGAATTCTCTGGCATCCTCCTGTAAGTGAAGTTGTTGCGGCGGAGGTAACGATTCAGCCAACCAGCACTCGCTGCAAACTCCTCATCTCTGCTGTCACTCACGGTGGCGGACATTTGTTTCTCCATCGTCCTGATCATTCTGCGGGACACTCTCTCGTGGCGTGCCCGTTTGCTGATAACTCATCCCCGCATGTTTATCTCAGGCTCCTCGCTAGCCTTCTTCCTCCCTCCAGCAGGCAGCCTGGCCCTGTTGATGTCCTCCTCGGACAGACGCTCAAGCTCCGTTTCTCTCACTCTCTTCTGGTCGACAGAGAAACATCTAGCGGCTGCTTCTCCCGAGTTTTCCTCTGCATATTTTAACAGAAAGTTTGAATTTCAAGTGGTACTTTTTATTGTTTTGCTGCACCGGAGCCATGGCGATCATCAGTGTGATACTGACTGACAGAAAGCAGCACACTGCGTGAAAAAGGCGAAGAAGAAAAACGTGCAGTGTCAGTGGACACCTCTTCTTCCTTAATTTTTAAAAAAATAAAAAATTAGACCTGACATTTATTTGGAACCGGCGGTTATTTACCAAAATATACATCTGCACCAGCGTTTAAAGGGACCCTGTGGATAATTGAAACCCGTATATTATTTGGTCATTTACGGTATGAACGGCAAACTACTTTCGAAACACTGCCAGATGGTTCGGTCGATAGGACAAAAGTTATCTGCATGTACTATCGACATGAAATGAGTTACCATCGAAGTACATTGAGTCTCAAATATCACTTGCAAGCCAAACACAGGGCAGATGCAGAGAGCCCCCCCCCCGCCAAAAATGTTCATAATGCAAGCATATTTGCCCTTTCTTATGTTGTTTAAAGTATTAAGAACATTAAAAAATACATCAAGGTACATTTAGAACAGAAAAAAATGTGCCAAAAAAATTGCGATTAATTTGCGATTAATCGCAAGTTAACTATGGACAAAATGCGATTCATCGCGATTAAAAAAATTAATTGTTTGACAGCCCTAGTAATTTATTTAGCACTGTAATGCCGCTCAATTTACCTTCAAACATCAAATTCAACCTACAGCTCCTTTGGTTGAAGGAAAATGAGTCCCTGATAGCTCTAGCATTGATCTCCATGGACTGATTATTGTGTCCATTTTGTCATTACTCTGGAATACATGGACAGAGGGGACCATACATCGATGACATATTCTGTCAATATTGATGCCTGAATCCAGCTGGAGTCTAATTTATTAACCAGTATAAAGAGATGCTATGAGGCTTGGATTTAAATGTATCACTTGCCTCCGTGTTTCATCATCAGCCTGCTAAACCCACCCTGACATCCCGGAAGCTCAAATGTCATACTGCTTTGTTCTAGGTTACAAGTCCAATAAACAAAGGGAATCTGACAAATTGTTAACATTTCACTGCTCTCTGATTGATCAATGATTGAAACAATATAAAGTTCAAATGGAGAGGGACACTGGGATATTTATTTCAAGGTTAAACAACATATTTTATAACCCATGAGCTTCAGCTAGACAACAGCTAACTTTTAATCTTCCTAGCTAACATTAGCCAACTGTTTGTTAGTGCTACATGGCATGATAGGAAAAGCAAAATGCAGTTCTAAAAGTGAAATGCAGTGGAGGTCGTCAAACAGTGGCTTGGGAATTGGTTTAATACTAACGTTAGCTAATGGGTATAAACATTTGTTGTTTTACCTTGAAATAAGACCAACGACCCCTTGTCTTTTCAGTTGCTGTTAAATCGGGAAAAGATTTGTCAGCTGCCATATGTTTATACAACTTGCAGCCTGGAACACAGCAGCATAATTAAACCATAATTTGAGCCTCCCACCCTGAGCGTGACATCAGAGAAAAATGGCCGTCGTGTGAATCTGGTCAATTGGCACAAATGATCACTAGAGCACTGATACTGACCGCGTGCTCAAGCATGCAAACATTTCCAAAGTGCAGATGAGCTCTTCATCCTGACGATGGACACAAAATGCAGAAGAAATAGTCCCATTATTTATAATATGGATGTATTTAAATGCTTTTAATGGTTCATTCTGTCAGTCCATTCCAGCTTTAATGTATAAAATAAAGACCCAAATTTCACATTTTCAGAAGCTAAGTGCACCAGTAAGACATAGAGGGAGATTTTTGCTGACTTGCTTAAGAGGTTTCACCATCATTCATGTTTATTGTTACTCTGTGTCCACACTGATACTCAGGGCTATTTATGAATTAAATAAAACTGTACATAAAGAGCAAAAGTGATGCTGCTGCAGACACACTGTCTCCACCCAGTCTGCTGTTTATTTCCTTGAGCAGGCTGCTCTTTTAATTACGGCCCGGCCTGCCACTCCTGGTTGCTCGGGGACACATGATTGACAGCAGCCATGTCGTCTCATTGCCTCCAGCAACTCGATGACTGACAGTTACTTGTTTGAGTCGAGACTGTGCACATGTACGTCTGTTCTGGAGCCTGAAGGTCACCTTGTAGAACTCTGTGTTGCTGTGCGTGTATACATGGCAGGAACAGTGTTGCTGCGTTTCCAATGATAAGGTAAGCACACAGGCTTAATCATGTAAAGTCGTCAGAGGGAGGGAGAAGAGGGGAAGTCATTTTCAACACAGCTCCACAAATAGCAGTCAACTAGGCCCCCAAGGCCAGTGCAGTACAATATAATGTAAGGTTGAAGCCTGCTGCTGAATTCGGACTGTGAGAGGAGAGAAGATTGAGTGACAGAGACAGAGAGAGGAGAGTGAAACTGTCTTAAGGAAGATGAGATCCAGAGTGATGGAGTACCCTGATGGCTGATAACGGTCCAGAGGAGAGAGGGTAAAAGGAGAAAGACTCCTATAATTCCTCTCTTTTTTGCTGTCCCGTCACTCTTTATTTCCAGCAAATTACTCTCTCTTGTCCTGCCTCTGTCCCTCTCGCCTCCGTTAGTCCGTCTGTCTGTCCGGCTCTGTCCCCGCTGTGTAATCTCTCTGTAATTTCTCTCCGTCTTTTTTCCCTCCATCTCTCTCTCTCTCTCTCTCTCTCTCTCTCTCTCTCTCTCTCTCTTTCCCTCTCTCTCTGTTCTCTTGGGTTTTCTGAGACCCACAAAACGGGCCGAGCTTATCTCGTTTCCCAGCATGCTCAGGGGTCCATTGTCAATCACCTGGGCCCACTGGCGTCCGCACATCAGCACATATCTGAGCAAGGTCGTTACACATGCACACATTTACTGTACAGTAGATGTAGGAATATAATCAGACTCCTATTAACGAACCACAAGGAATTTGTGGGACTTTAGCCCAACAGCCACTTTTCTCAATATCAAGTATCAGAAACAAACGCACCTGCACATGTTAATGCAGTATAATATAAAGTATTAAAGAACTGTAGGGGTAGTTTTTGATGTTTTAACCCATTAACTACACACTTACTATATATTGTGTTTATACAAAAAGATTTCTCATGCATTTTTCACCCTCCCCTCAGCCCTGCCTTTCCATGATTTCACTATGGTATGAAAATAAAGTTGCTAAGACTACAAACTTAGCTCAGGTGGGTAATCCAAGAGTGAATAAGTAGTGCACTTCATTTTTATTTTCTTCTGACAGGGTTTAATCATTTCCACATGCTTGTGCAGCTAATAGCATGGATTACCAGTTGTTGTTGTTGTTGTTGTTGTTGTTGTGTTCAAGTTATCCTGGGCAACCTTTCATGTAAATTTGAACAATTTTGCACAATGTGAACAGCATCTACGTCTCGAAAATCTGATTATTGCAACTTGGACAGAGAGCTCATTTTCAGTCAGTGGTCTTTTTTTTTTTTTTTGCTTTTTTGCAGGAATTACAAAATCAATTGAAATTGTCCTCAATTAAAAATTGATCAGGGTACTAATTTTCGGCTGTATTGGCTGGCCCAAGTGGAAGTGCTCATGGGACTCCATCACATGTCATCTATGAGTCAGTGAGGAGAGGTACTGCTTTTACAAGCTATGTTTTCCAGGCTATAAACAATGTGCAAAAACTGTGTAGATGTCTTCACAGATCCACACATGCATTATAGATTTAGATACCATAGAGAAGATGGCGCCCTATTTAGTCCAATAAGAATTGATCACCTGTTGCAAACGCCGAGAAAAGTTTCTAGCTTTCGAGTTCACCTCTTGGTTATGCAGCCGACTGAATGAGTAGTTGATTCATGGTCCGACAGTCAACCCAGGAGCCACTTATTACATAAGTCTTGTAATCAGTCTCATCTGGGCTGGGAGGGTCTAGTTATACGGTTGTGGATCTCTGGACTGTGTGTCAATTTGACTATGATCTTTGGATGTAATAGTACACAGAAGTCAAAGTTTGATATGTATCTCAGCTTAGGGGTCACGGTTGAGTACAAGTTTGCTACAACGGGAAGGATCCTCAAATACATAACACAAGGTTTCTTTTGATTTATTTTCAACAGACAGTTGTATATAGTAAGTTACGGTTTATTGTATACTTAGTGTTGTTTATCTCCCCTGAGATAGTTGGAATAGTTGATCAGTTAGAATAGTAGATGCATCGGGGTGAAGTGTCTAATATCTGTCAGCATGACTGGCGTGTTTCCACGTACATACAACAGACAAACAGCACCATCCTCGTCCGATCCACCAATCACTCTCTGAAACTTTCCCACACAGCTGATTAGAAAGAAGCTCAACATAGGGTATCATCAATCACAGCGTTATCTTCTTTGTCATGTCTTTAATGTATCTTCTTCTTCTGCTCCTGCTGCTGCTGCTGCTGCTGCTTCTGATGTGTAATGGCTGTTGGAAAACATCTTTTAGGTGCATTACTGCCACTAACTGGGTAGGAGTGTGGATCAGGACGGTTATACTCTCGCCTATTGACATATGCTTTTGTTATAGTCTGACAGTCAGACGTATTCTTTCAGTTACATACGTACTGTACTCATGTAATGTTGTACCCCTTCTATGATCATGTGGTGCACTGTAATCGTACAGTGGGAAATGTGTTGCTACTTTATTAGACACTGGCTGTTTATTTACTGGTGGCACTGCTGCCAGTGATGGTGTTGTCTCTATATTTGGGTCTATTAAAGGATTTTACTGAGTATGCATAATGGGAATTGTAGGGTACAGCACTTTTGGAACCCATACTGCATTGATTTTGATTTTTGGTTTTTTTTCTTTCAGTCCTAAACTGTGTGGAAGTGCTACTATATCACTGCGCTATGTGACTGTTATTGTCCTTTATATCTGTCCTTAAGGTGTGATGTGGTTACAAACCGCATATTTACTATAGTGGGAGACACTGAGAGACTCTCCTGAGATTCTCCTTGTATTCAAATAACAACTAGGTGAAATAACTTCACAAATGTGACACTAAATGCCCCATTTTTGCTTCTCTGAATGAGTACAAAGTTTCACATTTCTAGTAGAAAATCTAAATCTAAATCCAAACGCTCAGTCTGAATGAAAGCACATAAACCAAATGTGTTATTTGTGTCTCCGTCCTTGCCTGCTTGTCTGCACTGCGTGTGGTGGAGTCTGCGAAGCAGGTGAGGGTTATAGGTAGCACACTGAGTCCACGTGAGCTGACCACTAGATCTTTTCTGGGCTTCGACTCTGCATGATGATATTTTAATGCCCCTCACTAAATATAGCCCCTCGCACAGAGGGGGAGAGTGGGCCACATGCACACATAGAAGCCAGGAGGAGGGTATGGAGACACAGAAAGCCAGAGAGTGTGTGTCACTGAGAGAGGAAGGTATAGGCAAAAGTGAGAGACAAGGAGTTTGCCTCTTGCCACTGAGGTCAATAGAGGACACCGATAGAGACAAGAAAGAGGGAACTGAGAGCTATGATTCAGAGAGGCAAAGACCGACTCCTCTAGCTCATAATTGATGTGAAGGTGTTGGATGCCAAACGTCTGTTGGCAAGTCAGCACGCAAGGAGAGACAGCTGAAAGTCAAGAGGGAAACAGGCGGGAGAGGAGGGAGCTGATGATTAAGAGAGTCGGGAAAGTCTGCGTGACCTGAGAGCCCACATGCAGAGTTTTACACGTACTTGTCCCGTTGCTTCAGATTCTGGTCATATTCTCATTTGTTGGATGCGCCTCCGGATGTGGAGTCAGTCAGTCCATCCATCTGTTCATCTGCGTCCGCTCAGCTCTTCGGTCCAGAGAAGGATATCTTGGCAGCTACTGACAGTTTGCTTTTACATTTAGGGTATATTCATGATACCCAGAGGATCAAACCTAATGACTTTGGTGACCTGCTGTCCTTTCCTCAAGTACATTTAGATGGCTGAATTCCCTACTTGTGCACCAAAAATGATAGAATATGAAAGGAAGATTGCCATGAAACTTACTGAGCATGTTCCCCACAGAGTAAACTGGAGCACAGCGTTTTTATGTTACACTCCATAAATGTTCCTCTACAGCCCTCCTTGGCAGAAAATTACTACTTGCGTATGGGAGGATGAAACACAACTCTAAACTAATGTTACTGTGATGTTGTATGTGCTGGATCTGTAACCAGGCAACTGTTTGCCAACACGTTTCGAATAAGAACTTTGCAAGGTGATGATATGTCAATTTAGCGTTACTACATATCTCATAATCACCACAGGATTTTAACTTAAATCTACCCCATGAACTTTTCTCCAATGCAACCTTAAGACAGACATATAGACTAGGAATAGACAAAGTCTGAGACTTTACTATTTATGCCGACGTTCAAGTGACAAATCCGTCTAGCAGCCATAGCAAGTATGACACAAGCAGAAGGAAGAAGTTGGGTAATGTTGATGAGCAAATAAACATCAAACTTTATGATGCTTTATGAAACTGATAGAGAGTAACAACATGTCCCTCTCGGTGAAGCTGATACAGAGCAACAAAATGTTGGACTCCATGGCACTCCAAAATGTCTATGATGCTCTGTGAGGGTTGTTATAGAGCAAGAAAACATCCGACTCTTATGTCACTCTAAAACATTCTTACAGAGGAACAAAATGTTGGCCTCCATGGTGATCTTAGTGTCCATGATGCTCTATGAAAATGTGATAGTAGAGCAACAAATTGTCAGGCATTATGACTCTATGAACTTGTTACAGAGCAACAACCTCTATGACGCTCTATGAAGTTGTTTGATTGCAACAAAACTCTTGACTATGACACTGAAGTTGTTTTCGAGCAAGAAAACATCAGACTTGAACATAGAAGACATTAGTTTTCTATTTTCAACAGATTTGATTTCTTTTTTTGAAGCAGGTCCATGATTGTTCATAACGAGGTCCACTAACCTTAACATTGTAGTCATTTCAACCCAAATCTCAGTCTTTCGCTGGACCTGACCACGTTGTTTTAGTGTTTAACCCGAAACAAACCTCAACGATAGTGTTGTCATATAATAAACAGGGTTCGTACGGGTGCTTGAAATCCTTGAAAGTATTTGAATTTCAATGTGGTGTTTTCAAGGTCTGAAAAGTGCTTGGATTTTAGTTTAAGTGCTTGAAAGTGCTTGACATTATAACTCTGTGTCTTTCACAAAATTGGGATCAGACTGGATAATTAATTTCTGAAGTTTTTGCTATTATGAAACATAATTTTAGTTGTTTACAGCATAATACAATGTACATTATTGTGATAATAAGTGAAGAAAAAATAATGAGTTTATATATTCCTGTAGAAAAGTATTTTACCCCAGCAATAAGGTGCTGGAAAATCTTTAAAATTACCCTTAAAAGTGCTTGAAAAGTGCTTGAATTTGACCTTGAAAAATGTGTATGAACCCTGAATAAAACTGTCCCTTTTGGTTCGTTTTTTCAACAATTTCAGTGAAACATTGCAGCACCAGTAAGTATTTAAACCCTTTGCCTGATCTTTAGTGTAGTATAGTATGTTGTGTAATGCAATGACCTAAATTCAACTCCAGGAAACTGGATATCAGGTCATGTGCTGGGACATAAGGGGGTGAAAGCTTGCTAATGTGCCTTCAAGATCATAAACGTATTTTTAAATGATCGATAAAATCTTAAAATCAGCTCTGAGATTCACTGGAACTGTGCTAGAACAGTGTTGATACACTCTTATCTGATCCAGTTAAAAGCCTTGCAGCTGCAATTTATACTGCAATCGATGTAGAGAGTTTTTGGCTGAGGTAGGACTATGATGAGTTAGGACTCTAACTTTATCCGGATGACCTCATTTTTAATGCATTTCACAGGTGAAGGAAACAAGATTGAACAACCCTCTTCACCTGATTATTAAAGCCGAGGTCAGATGTTGACTTTAGATTTAATACACTCTGCACCCGCCATCAAACGGGAACAATCGTGTCTCTTAAAGGACTCTGCAGACTTTTTGGAAGTTGATTAATCTCTGAGTGTTTCCGGGTTGGATTTGTATGCTAAGGATATTTGAGGAAAAGGAAGAGGAGGAGTAGAGCAGCTCTATTGTTATCAGTGTATGTAGATTCCTGAGATTTAATCCGGAGCACTCTGTCGGAGAGATGCTGGGTGACAGAGGGTGGCGGGATAGAGGGATGTGCTACAGTGAACAATAGAATAAAGGAGAGGGGTCAGAAGAGGAGAGAGAGAGATAGAGGGAGGGAGGGAGGGAGGAGGATAGCGGGGTTATGGGAGTTTGTTGTGGAACTAAGCTGATTTGCAGTCAGAGCATATGTCTTCTGTCTCTCAGTCTGTCTCCACCTCCTCTCCTTATCTGTCCCATGTTCTATCTATCTATCTATCTATCTATCTATCTATCTATCTATCTATCTATCTATCTATCTATCTGATTCTTATTCAGTCAGCATTTCTCTGCAACCACGCTTTCTTTAGCTTGAATAATCTTTCTGGACAGCATTCATGTTTCATTTGACAGATAGGAAAGAATGTCTACTATCATTCTGATTCTGACACTTACAAATGTTAAGCGCAGTTCTGAACGGCAGTCACTGGCTTGACAGCCTGTATGCCTGTACCACCATCCCCTCCACCTCCTGATATGAAAGTCAGTTTGTAAACAAGTACGTAGCTTATGATGCATACAAATGTGAATGTATAAGTGGTTTGCAGGCATGTTAACTGCCACCATTTTATTCTGGCAAACCAGTTTCTGCAAACAGGATTTCCACAAATAACAGCTTCGAAAGAGAATCAAATATTTTGAATCGAACTGCATACCTACCGTGTGTGAACAAACAAAGGGAAGCAGTGACAGACAGCTAAAGGAAGACAATACGCCCAGTCACTTCAACAACAAAGATGACACGCAACAAAAAAAAAGCAGATAATTGGTGACAAGCTGCGACCAGCTTGCCTCTTAATTGACTCACTGTGGATTACAAGCTGGGGTTTCTGCTGCTGCTTTACCAGCCAGCCAATCTCAAAGTGGAGCAGCAGCCAGGCTGCAGAGTCTTTGTAGCCATGGCCCACAGTGACAGATGTGAAATGAGGTGTTGTGAAATAGCATGTCGTACTATATCATCTGCTATATTTCAGGTCCAGAGGTCAAAGCTGTAATTGTTGCATCCAGTACATTTATGCTCAGTGTGTTAGACAACATACTGTACATGCTTTCCTGCCGCAATGCTTTCTTTACTGTTGTTTACATACCATGCTGCAGAGGATCCATGTGGCCTATTAAATGTGTGCACTTGGTATTTTCACTTGACCATATGCAGATCAAAAAACCTTATGGGCTAGTGTCAGACTAGCTCATGAATGTGACTTACTGTAGGAACAGATTTGTTAAAGGACATAAAGCAGCTCAGCCTGTAAGACATTCACACATCGTCATACAGTTTAAGACAGAATTTCAAAATGTACGGTAATATTAATCCTGAAATGTGTAAAATCTCCCAGCCCAGACACTCTAGGTCGTATTCTTTGGTCATGCCAATCTTTGGAGGGATGTTTAGAGCTTCTTTTTCTCACATTCAGTATGTGGTAAGCAGTACCTATATCGCTTTGTTGGACGGGCCTCTTTCAGGAAACAGAGTAAATAGTACTGGGTGGTTGGGTGGTGAGTGTGCAGGACAGAGACAGCTGTGAGTATAACATGAATGTTTGGTTTGAGTTACAACTTGTCAGAATATATAGCCCAGAAGCTAGCAACAGCTTAAGCCCAAATAAAGCTTGTTTGCTCAATCTGTTCAGTTCAGACTTGTCCTATTTTTGGATTATCTGTACGTCCATACGTTCTGTCTTGTAAACGTGAAATCCCAGAAACACCTAGAAGGATTTTCTTCCTATTTGGCACAAATGTCCTCTTGGACTTGGACTTGATTTTGGTGCACGGGGTCAAATCTATCCAAAAGGTCAAAGGTCAACAAAAGGGGAGATTGCAAACATATTTCACATTTGGTCAGACACTAACCTGGTGACACCAATCTTGAAGCTGTAAAGATCTTCTGTGCTGCTGCGTTGAATGTTGGTGTGAAGAATTTACAGCCTCTTTATTGACCCAACATGTAAACACATCCGAGGAATCTGACTGTGTTTTTTTCTCTCAATGAACTGACACACTAATAATGCCATACAGTGGGAGTCCAACAGAAGCTCATTGGTTTAGCTGATGTTGAGCTTATGGTGATTTAAGTCGCACTTTTGTAATGAAGCTCTCTATCAGTCCTCTGTGAAAAATAGTCTCTGAATGTAGACATCAAATTACTCTCTGGGAAATAATTAACTGGAATCACACATGTCAATATAGTGACAACTTCTATTTCCCCAAGAACTACATTTAATACCTTTTGTTAAATTCCGTCAAAGTCTTTACTACATATATTACACGGGTCAGGTCAGATGTGGATGTAAAGTGCAAATGGTCTGCTTCGCGGCGTCACACAAGTTTAACATTGTTTGTCACTTATGTAGCCATGAATGTTTAATGTTGCAGAGAATTTGAAGAGAAAGATTGAAAGCAAATTGTTCAGCGGCTTTTTAACTCGCAGTGCAGTAGTATATATTACCTTCTTTGGTTTTTTCTTTCTTCCCAGCTCCGCCTTGACAACAATTAACTGAATGGGGAATATCTATTATGAAAAAAGAAACTCTATAAACTAAATCTGAAGTATTGACTTCCCTTATATGCAGAGCATTCAAGACGTTTTAAGAGCCTATATTCATTACATTAAGTAGACGGGCGGAAATAAAAGTATTCAGTGGTGAATTTCCATATGATGAACGCTGTTGTTTTTTCCGAAGGCGAAACAGACTCGAGGCTCCAAATTCATCTCAACACTCCTGCTAGTGCATTTTCATTGGTACAAGCAGAAACAACCACTATATCTACTCTGTGTAATGCACCAACCTGCCCTCCTAACTGCTGTCTGCTGTGTTTGATATGCTGCTGGAGTCTGAAATTGTTGCTGTCTTTGGTGCATACTGATATATGTTCTGCCCTGTGTGTGTGTGTGTGTGTGTGTGCGTGTGTGTGTGTGTGTGTGTGTGTGTGCGCGCGTTTACCTGCCACTTCAGATGATGTGTTGGCGAGGGATGCCGGTGAGTGTGTGATCTGTCTAGAGGAACTGCAGCAAGGGGACACCATAGCCAGACTGCCGTGCCTCTGCATTTACCACAAAAGGTGACACACACACACACGCACACACACACACACACACACGCATGCACACAGATTTGAATCACTGCCCGTTATATAATGTTGCACTTCTTCTAATTAAATCCACTCACTGCACTCCAATAAAAACATTCCTTAAAGATGGACAGTACTCGTTGTGCCTTTGATTTAGAGGTTATTCATATAATAACACTGGACAATGAACGTGCTGCGTGTAGCATTTCTGAACGTCGATATATCTCTGTCAGATTAACTAACTGATAGCTGGGGATAATTACCGCAAAACAAATGAGAGCAGGCTGCAGACAACTGACAGCTGGTAGTGTTTTTAGCAAGTCTTGTAGCTGAGCGGGCAGTACCCATCAACACCAGAGCTCCCTGTCACTTTAGATGATGTATAAAGAAGTAAAAACGAGCTCCCCTTCAGCAGTTTACAACCTTTATGTAAAATAAAGTTTTAATATCTAACGCTCTGATGGAGATTTCTTGAGCAATTAAGTGTTTTTTATTGCAATATTAAAGTATATTTTGCTGGTCATACCTCTGTAGTGTAACTCAAGAAACAGCATAAATGCAAGGCTTGTCATTGTAATGGGATATTTCTTCATTTACTTAATTTAAAGCATCTTAAAATGACTTGTTTATAAGTGTGACACGTGTTGTAAATACAAATCCCAGGTTTCTGTATCGTCAGTAATTTGTCAGATGTAATGTAACTTTATGTGCTAACTACTAACAAAACTAATGTCATAACAGTGTTGGAGTCAACATGCACAAGGTTTCCACACAACACAGAACAGTAACAGCATGTCAAGCTAACGTAATCTTGACCCAGACACAGTAACACGTGATGGTAACATGCTATCAGCTAAACCTCTGTTGAAATAGGCTGATTTGGCTTGTAGTAAAAAAAAAATAATAATTTAATTAAAAAGCAGTCAGTTTGTGACTGTTGGTGCTGTGTGGGATGTACTGCTGCAAAGCGCTACTCACTTACAAACCTTCTTACCTGCTCAACAGAGTGACAAAGTGCAGAAACAAGCAATAGGAGGGCGGATTGGCACAGCTTGAGACAAACGCAGAGACACCATTCAGCTATTAAAACTTGCTGTAACATTCAGTGGATTTCAAGCTTTTATTTGAAGGTAAACTAGTTACGTAATGTTGCTTTGAGTGAAAGATCCTCTTCTGCCACACACACACTGACAGAGACTAGCGTTAAATGGTTCCATGGAATTTAAATGCACATGTGAGTGTGCTGTAACAATGCTCTTATGTTTCCCTCAGGGTCTCATTTATGCATCCTATATTGTATATGTACTGCTAATGTGGGAGTGCAGTGGAGGCCGTCCAGCATGCCTACGTGTTACTTTAACAATAATCCTCTGTAGTACAGAATCCATTTAACACAGCAGTACAGTTGAATTGTTATCTTATTGTTCTCTCTTTCTTTATTATAGTTCTGGAGTTAATGTTATTTTCTATATTTACTGACACATTTTTTTTCAGCCCTGAGGACTGACTGACTGTGAATGTTTGACCTGCATCTAATTCGAGTATTGAGGCAAAGTGTCCTCTGTATTGTACAGACTTGTCGATTGATAAAATAACTTGCCTATGTGTCTGTATGTGTGTCTGTAGCTGTATAGACTCATGGTTTGAGATCAATCGGTCCTGCCCCGAACACCCCTCTGACTGACTGACCACCACGGCCACAATGAATACTGTTCAAGGTGAGACGCACAGCACATACACACGGCTGTCTGAATGCTAATTATTGCAAGATAAGACTGTGCATGTAAACCCGGGTAGAGAAGCTCGTACTGGCTTCGTATTAAAATTCAGATGAGGTCCAGTCACTGACTTCCTCCATTGACAAGATGGATTGGATGCATTTGAGTGGATAGAGATTCATTATGGAAATGATAAATGAGAAGAAATGATCATTGCTGTGTACGGGCAGACCTTAAACATAACAGATAAAGTTTTCAAATTCTGAAGTTAAGATTTTGAATAATAGTAATAATATATGTATTAATACTATACTATTAATAACACGTATTAATACTCTAACAAAACAAGACCCTACAGCCACGCTTGCAGCTCTGTGTATTGACATTGCTAGCAAGCTGATGTATAACAGGTTCCATGTTAACATTGCTAACCATCTCAGGGTGCTTTGTATATAGCCAATGGCACAAACATAGCTGCCTGATACCGTTCATTCGCTCAGAAAACCACACGCTCAGAGCAGTCAGTGTTTTATGGACGCTTAAAATGGCAGCCCTCGCTAAATGTGGACTGAAGGGTTAAAAATAACTGAAATAATTCAACGCATACCAGCAGAGAAGAGTGAGCTGTTGATGTGTGTAACTGCTACCTAGTAGCCTATATTTCTAAAACCTATTTTTCTAGGCATAGTGTTGCAGTAGTATGTCGGATCATCACTTACACTCACCAAAACTCACAACTGAAACCCTGTGGAGCTGCTCTAATGTACTAATGTACAGTAGTTAGCTCACATAACTGACCATCTCCCCTTTCACAGTAACTGCAGCTGTCATATGGGCAGATTTATGTTCATGTTTACCTTTTTTTAATACTTGCTCTGTGCCACGGTGACGGCCATTTCGGTGTGGGGCGACGTACATTGAGTGAGAGGACATAGCTCGGTATAGAGCGGTTTTATTTTTCAACTTTCTTGAACTGCAAAATTATCTTTTAAAATGACAAACATCACATGTAATTGATGGCACAATTCAGATGGGATCACACGTCTCTCACCACTGACTACTGTACAATTCTTTCTGAAATAAGGTCCCATGGGGCACACCGGGTGGGGAGGGACTTCCTCTCTATAGCCAAGTCCCCACAGTCATCCTGAGGGGTTCAAAAAATGTGTCTTCCAAATGTCGTTGCAATCCATAATCACTCAGGGGGTCATAGAAGTTAGGCATGGCTACAAATGTCCTGTGAGTATAAACATTTTGGCCTGGTTGTGGTGCCAAGGGAAAGGTCAGGGAATCACCAAAGTCGTTAGGATTCATCCTCTGGGGACCATGAGAGTATCAGTGCAAAATTTCCTGGAAATCATGCCAGCGTGACCCTCAATGTTTCATGATTGCCAGGAAGGGCTCAAAATGCCGTTCAGCCTCATTTGTGGTGTGGTGATACTGTTAATGATATTCAACATGAGTAAGATAATTTAAATGCGTGTTTCTGTCTGGAAAGCTCTTTTCTATGTTAAATCCTCGTGCTCTCACTCATATGTGTCTCTAAAATGACATCAGTGTGAGGTCCAGTCATGTCTAACTTTTGCCCCCCTCCCCACCTCCTCTCTGTCTCCAGGATGTCTCATTGTCCTGCCATGGATATCTGGACACAGACTCAACCAAATCTGATGAAACAATCAAAGCGATCAACACATACGTATCCTGAAAGAATCCCATCATCCCAAACAAGATAATTATTCCTCGTGAACTGAACCAAAAAAACGTGACCGTCAAAACCATCGTACATTAAAGGGCCCCTACCGAGCCGCTCCATTTTACGTCTGCTGAAGAGACTGCTTACAACTCCCCTGCCCTTCCTCTCACTTCCCCAGGCTAACAGAGTCCCTCAAAGGGCTTCATCGGCCTCCACTCCCTCTCCAACTCAAGTGGCCATTTGCCTCCCTGACGCGCTCAGGTCCTTGCAGGCCTCCAGCAGCTGGCCTTCCATCTTGTATCTGGATCCAGGCCTGTCAGTCATTAGTGTCCAGCCCTCCCATGGCCTTAACTGGGGAGAGGAGAGAAAGCAGAGCAGAGTGGGGAGTGAGTGAGGGAAGGAAGGAAGGAGACCACGCGAGAAAGAAGGAAGGTGACGACGAGGACGAGGAAACTGACGCATGGAGGATTGTTGAGTTGCAGAAGCTTGCTTTGAGAAACAGACTTGTACATTATTTGGTGGGCCTCTCATCTCACAACAGGACTCCAACTCGGTGACCTCTCATTAAAGACTGGGTCCCGGTGTGCTTCTTTCTCATAGTTCCCGCCTCAGTTCTGCACCTTTCCTCGGCGATTTGACTCATAATAATCAAATCAAAAAGTCCCAAAAATGCTTTTTAGATCTGGTTTGTGCACACCAGGGCAGGCAGGGACAGATGGAGGGTTCAAGAAAAATTGGAATAAGAAAACTGGGATGTCAGCTTGTCTCGTTTGTACAGGATCGAAGGGGGGATCTAAAGATGGACTGGGGTTGGAGAGGAGTGGAGAGGAGCAGTCTGAGCGTGCTCAGTTCTGATTGGGAGGGAGGAAGGGGCCAGCAATGTAGTTTACGCTCCTACTGTGTAACATGTGTGTTAAGGATGCTCCAGTGTCAGGCTTCAGCTGGTTTGTGTATGTACACTGTGTGTGTGTTTGTGTGTGTGTGTGTGTGTGTGTGTGTGTGTGTGTGTGGTGTGTGGGGGGGGGGGGGGGGGGGGGAGTGTGTGTGTGTGTGTGTGCATGTGCTCGTGTGTGCAGGCGTGTGTCTGTGTGTGTGTGTGTGTGTGTGAGCTTGGAACTGTGACAACATAGCTTTTGCTGAAGCCAAGTGTGCGTGTGCGTGCGTGTGTGTGCGTGCGTGTGTGTGTGTGTGTGACAGCGTGAAAGGTCAGTGTAGAGGGCTGACTGGGACAGTGCTGTGCGTGTCTGTGTATTGAAACGTTTACAGTCTAGATGTCCATGTTCCCTGTGCGTGCGGCTGGCAGTCGTCCCTTTACTTTGCTGATGTTTACAGCTACAGAGAAGCGACATGACATATTGTAAATGACACACGTAACCTCTCTTGGTTCTTTCTTTTTAGATCTGCCAGAGTTTTCATGTGACCATGATTAGTCATTTTCTCGTGAGAGCCTCGAGTGGGAGAGCGTGTGTGTGTCTCCGTGCATATGACTGTTCGTGCATGTGTGTTGGAGTGTGTGATCCAAGAGGCACCTCTTGGTCTATGCTACTGTCAGTTCCCCACGTTGTGTTTCTGCTAGAGTAGGTCTGGCTGACTGTGACTGGAGACGTGAGCCACTCAGACCCGAAAAAGGACTCTGTAGTCCCACTGTGGATCCACTGGACGGGGCTTATTTATTCATTTGTTCATATTTAACAATATTTGTTTAATATTTCAATCATGTGAGGTGTTACTCACTCTTCAGAATGCCAAGAGCTGATGTATGAAGACTACTACGAATCAACATACAAACAAACTGCATTTACAACGCTACTGTAAACAAATGGTGGAATAAATTGTGCTAGATGACAGACTGTATTTTCAGCTTTCATTCTGTGACCCAGAGACAGCACATACACACTGAACAGCACCACATCTTAAAGCTGCTGGATCGTTTTCGTCCATTTAGCTACCTACCTACGTTTCGCAGTGTCGTCCATCTTTTCCTTCAAGCCTTTTTCAACAAGGCTGCGTGTACTCTTATTTCATTTAGTCATTTTACTACATTTCCCAGGATGCCATTTGGCAATTAACAAGGAAGGAGCTGTAGAAGGGACTGATTTACAGTACAGGTAATGGGTACAACTGTCTTCTGGTACTACAACTACATCTTGAACATGAGGGAATGCCAAAAATTGTGGAGTAAAAGGCTAATTTAACAACACTATCGTTGATCTTACAGCCATCAGGTTACTGATGTCAACTTCTTCTCTGAAAAATCATGTTTTCAGTTTGGCAAGGCAGACACCTTTGAACACTCCAATACCCAGCAGTCTCAGCTGTCAGAGCAGTGGAGAATGAGCCAGGGAAGAGACAGAAGTGCGAATCAGAGCGGCAGTGATTTCAGAGTGCTTTAACACAGACTCCGCGGCTGCTGTTTCATCTAAAATTGACCCGGAATTTAAATATGAGCTTTAACCTGCTGCAGTTTTTCTGTCAGGTTTTTACAAAGTCTAAAAGATTTTTTATGTTAGGTGATGTTTAATGTCTCATACCAAAGTACTTGGTAGTGGTAATTGACATTTCTCCTCATGATTTTATGTAAACAAGCTAACAAACCCTAAACCTTCATGTTTTGTTTTGTTTTTCAATTCAAAGGAAGAAGATTTTTCTAATGTCCAAAATAACACTTCCCACTGTGTAACGCTCATTCAAACTATTTAATATTTTCTAGCTGCAGTGCATTCTAGTATATATAGACTACTGAAGGTGGGAAAAAATTGCTACCATACCAAACACAAAATATGAGCCAGAAAGGCCCCGCAAATACATCAAGCTGCTGTATGTGGAGTGAAGTGTGGATTTTTCCTCAAATAACAGCAAATATCACTGAAACGACCACGATTAATTGAGACTTATCTTCCACTTTTACAAACAGGTGCTACGAGATCTGTCATCTTTTTTGGGGGGGGTTGTAACGTCAAGAAATCCAACAATACCCTTAAAAGTTAGTGCATGCAGGCCTGTATGTGATAAAAGAGGTGTCTGGCAGCCATCTCGACTATATTTTTACCCTTTTAATCAATCAGTCCAATTCTTGAGGTATAACTTTGCACTAAAGTAAACTGATGGGCCATGAAGCTGTCACCTATTGCTTCTTCTCTATAGTGATATTTAAAGGCATGAATACCAAGAAGTACGAAATTTAACACAATTGAATGCAGCCAGCTCCCAAAGGGGCCTGTGCAGAGCTCCGAAGCTGACAGAACAACTGCCTCAGATGTGATAACATGGGGAGTTAATCATTTACACAACATAGGCTGCTCTGCCTTTGTAGTCATGAGGAGTTCTGTTTCCTTTAAACGATGGATGTTAAAGTGAGCGCAAGCCATTTTGGGAATCTTTATCATGAAAGCTTTCTCATAAAGCTATACATTATAAGGACTGGAAACATATGTGTGTAGGCCTACACACCACTTCATGCTGCACTAGTCTGAACTATATGATATAAACAATGGATTGAATGACTAATGAGAAAGGGATCTTTCCAGTGACATATAAGATGGACGATACCTCTCCACTTCCTCCCACTTTACAAAACGGAAGCCAAAATATCCCGGACACGAGTGCTGCCAACTTGCGCTGATGATGTCATTTGGAGCCGGAGTCGGTGCTGTGGTGGTAGGCAGTGGAGCCAAGGTATCAAGTTCCCACCCATACACCCACCTGGCTCAATCTTGAGCAAGGCTCAGCTGTCAATCATCCTGTTTTTCTAACATCAAATAACTAAATAAAACCAGACTTATCAGAAAAACATACACCTCAATACACATCAGCCTGATAAGAACAACCTATAATGTCAGAAATCGTATGGGAAAACTTGATTTTTGTTGTGTTTTTTGAGTTTGGCCCTTGTCCCCTCTGCTAACATGGAGGGTGTGTAATTTATGTCCTATACTGCAGCCAGCCACCAGAGGGTGAGATGTTGTGTCCTCACCCTCAGGGGCTGTCGTGTTATTCGTTTTTATATACAATCTATAGCATAGGTCGTTTGTAGTCCTAAATCCTAGAAAAATCAGTTCCAATTTGCACATCTGGTTCTCTCGACTCAAAGTCAATGGTGTTTTTTTATGGGTTGTAGGATTATGCCTGAAACAGGTCTGTGGTTACCACAGGCTTGAGATGTTTACACGGAAAATACACCTTCAAAAAGTGGTGTTCATTTGAGAAGATTATCCTGCTGAACAAAACATGTTAGTATCATAAACTTGTGTTAGCAACAGAGCTTATTTCGTAGGTTTTTTTGTTGTTGAGGAACCCAGGGCAATGCTAACTTCTGTGATAGCGTACAAAAATAAGTAATCACTGCACCACTCTATGGGCTCACTCATAGTGATGAACCCACAAAGAATTATCGATTATCAATTATCCGTTCTGTACAGTAATAGGCCTACCACTTTGTACAGCCAAAGGTAACAGTCTGATGGCCTCCGTGGTTTCAACTGGGTAATAAATGAACAAGATTAATGTACACAATGTCAAGAATACAAGAAACTATGACAACTTAATTAGGCAGTTCTCTGCCTAATTAAGTTGTCATAGTTTCTTGTATTCTGCTTTACCTGGTTTAGCTGAGCCCCAAAAATGGCTAAATGTGGCTTTAATAATTGCATTTATAAACAATCAAAATTTAAATGTATGATTACAAACTGTATATTAAAGCTACATTTGGCATGTAATACATGTTTTAAAAATGATCAAAAAATACAAGATGATGTCAACAAATAAAGTTCTTGTCTCTGGGCAACCGTGTTTATCCTTAAAGAATGATGAATGGACCCTTAGGTATTACCCCTCTCCTTGGACATGGAGTGTCTGGGACATCATGGTGCATGACAGTAATATAAGAAGCACATCAGAACTTAAGAGGACAAAATGTAATGGTCACTGCTGACCTGGTGGCCTATTTGTGTGACACACAATGTTCCCTGTGTATCATGTCACGCAGTTGGAGGAGGGGGTGATGAAAATGACCCGTGCTTTGGTCTGGGTTGCAGAGTGAAAATACTTAATGAGCCTCTCAGACTGCTGCTACAGTCCGTACTGTACCACCTGCCTGCCCAGTCAGCCCAGACACACAGCCATCAGCCCAGACACACAGCTACAAGAAGAATACAGCACCTTCATTTTCTATAGCTGTGTTTCATTTGACTCCTTTTAGCTCATGACTTGATTTACTCTATGGGGATGTGAATGGCTGCCTGCTTTTGGGCACGCTGACTAAAATGTCCTAAGAATTTGATGTGCAGTCTGTGGGATGAGTAATAATAATGACATATATCATAATCTATCAAATTAAAATGGCAAAATACAAAAGATGACTGACAAGTTCTTACTGTTGTCTGGATAGGTAAAGTGATGGCGCCTTTACAGATGGGAATTATTTACAAAATGGCCTAAGTGTAATTTTTCATTTAACAGGATGGAGAAAAAGGAGAGCATCTAGAAAATGAATTGGCTTCCCTTCTTTTTCCAATTTGATTAAATGAAAATTGAGAGTAAACTTTTCAGTGTTTATTTGATATATGCCATTATGATATAATGTCTGCATCATCATTATTATTATTATTATTATTATTATTATTATTATTATTATTAATAATATTAATATTATTGTTGTTTTTGTTTCTGTTATTTCCAACTTCATGGCTGCCATATATTATCACATATGACACGAACGGATTTTTAATATGGGATGGTAATATCCTGACCTCTAATGGCTGTCTACGTAATTGCACCCGACTTCCTCAAAATAAAGGCGAATTACATTTTGTAACTCATTTTACCATCGGAAACGATTACACTACAGTGATAATAACGCTAAATATTATCTTCACACACAAAATACTAAAATGAACAATATTAAAAGAAAAGACACACCAGAAAGTCGGAGAGCAACTATTTTTGACTTGAATCGAATCGATTCGATTGCTCTTGTCTAGACATCACAGCAGCGCTCCGATTGGTCAACAGGTCCTGGCGCCAAACAGCAAGGAAGAAGAGTTGTAAACACTGGCGGTACGGGAGTGATATTGCTCAGCATTTCACTGAAAATATCTGGTATAGATCTACCTTTTGTCTCATTCAAGCGCAGAATGAATACACAGTCATATATGCCCGTAGAACCTGGGGTGGGGATGGAGGAGAATTTCCTTTCTCTGGACGATATTTTGCTCGCTCATGAGAGACTTCCCATCCGGATCGAGTGCGCTTTCCCCCGGCTGGGATTCCTGGATAAGTCGAGTGACACGCAGGACATACCGGAGGTTAGTAGTGTCACCGACGGAAGATGTACAAAAAGTGGAGATGATTAAACGTTGTTACTTTATGTCTTGAGCGATGTCAGAAATACACATAGAAGTAGGCCAGACATACCTCGTGTTTCTGTTGTGAGAGAAGTTATGCCAAACCTCATTTGATATTTTACAGTTTATTAATAAATTGCCGCATTGGCATTGCCCAAATGTGGTAGACAATTGAATAAGACCGCTCAAAAATAAACAGGACCCATTTATCAATTCGGCATATTTATATCTACCAAAACATCAAATTTATAATTCTATTTAATATGAAAATTGGTTTGCATACAAGCATTAGCACACAGGACCTAACGTTATGTTGCTAAAAAGGAACAGTGACAATCAATAGCCGAAGTCAAGAATACACCATGTGACTAAATAAACAACACATGTCACAGGTTAATATGATATGGAGGCACAGGTCATTGTGGATACTACTAGTTACTCTGTAGTTGTAAAATGTAAATATTTGATCATAATGAAATGTTGTATGGTCTGTTACCAGTAGGCCAAATTAATAGCCCAACACCTCACATTACAGTGAAGGTTGTACTCACATTTAATGGAAATATGCTGTAGTTACGTATTAATTCAAAGAGATACAACAGTTATCCTGGAACCTTAAAGTTACAGTTCAAACAAATAGAAGTGCTAAAGAATAAGGTCATATCTGAAGCATACCACTAGTTCTCCTCAGAAGGGTGAGCAGGCCCTTCTGTCTTCAGAGCGACTTAGAGATAATGGGCTCTATCTTGCACTAAGCGCAATTGACTTTGTACACTGGCGCTTGTATAATTCCTATTTTGCATTCGACGCACATTGGAATTTTCCCTCCACAGACCCACGTCCTTAAATTAGGGAATGAATTTGCGCTCCCGGGGCCGGTTCATTGAAAAGAGGAAACTGGCGTGTTCCGGTGATGTGTTGTGCCAGAAAACGACTGCTTGCAAAAAAACGACTGACCCCAACGGGAACGCCCATCGGGGGTGTTACTGCAGTCCACAGCATAACTGCGAGGATATGTTGTATTGAGAAGTAGGCTGTCATTCTGTCATACGCTACAACTAGCCTTTAAATTAACAATCATGAGATGAGTTTTGGTGGTATACTTTTATTGTCGTTGTTGTTTATGCTGCTGCTGCTGTTGTAAGATAAGGAAGCATGAGGCTGCCTGACAAGGTTACAGGGGGCAGTCACTTTTTGGCAAAGCCTTGCCAAAAAGTGACTGCCCCTGTAACTCAGGAGCGCAAAGGGCAATATTCACAGAATTTTCTGGAGTTATAGTAGAGGGTAACAGGTGTATGTACAGTGAATTTGGTCAGTGTCACCCTTTGCACTCCTGAGTTACACGGGGCAGTCACTTTTTGGCAAGGCCTTGCCGAAAAATGACTGCCCCTGTAACTCAGGAGTGGGCGTTCCCGTCGGGAGCAGTCATTTGCTGTGGAGAGACCATTAACACCCCCGATGGGCGTTCCCGTTGGGGTCAGTCGTTTTTTGGCAAGCAGTCGTTTTCTGGCACAACACCGGCGCAAACGTTCACTGGTGCTATTTTGCTGTTTCAGAAAACAATTCCGCAACAGACCAGGAAAAACCTAGTCTAAAGTCAGTGGCGCTTATTCAGATGCTATTTTAAGGGCGCATGCTTGGCCATAATGTAGCGTGTGCTCAACGTGCATAAACTTTGCTTCTCTCATCTACAAGGAAGCAGTTCCCATTTTTGCAAACCATACAAAAAAAAGTTTAAAAGATTTAAACAGAAGGACTCATTCTTTTCCCCTCTGATATGCGACGCGCCCGCCGTAGCCGTGAGGGTCCGGGAGTGGCAATGCGCGATGTGCTCCTAGTGGAGCGGGTGGACGGAGATGGAGTTGGGGGAGGACGAGGAAGGAGGAAGGGGCACAACAGGAGCAGGTGGTGCGTTTGGAGACTTGAGGCGATGCGCCTGAGAGGCCGCAGCAACATCGCCACCCGGTCAAGACGGTCCTGGGGATGCCTGAAACAATTGTGGCAATTTCCTCCCACGCCCGTTTAACCAAAGCTAATTTGGATGGGTTTCTCCCATCCCCATACAATGCCACTTCTCGGTCTTTTACAGCCCTGACGAGAACGTCGGTCTCCTCGGCCGTGAACCGCTCCTGGCGTGCGCCTGGCAAATTCGCCATTATAATAGCAATCCGCCATGGAACAAGCGCGCCTGCTTTTAAAGGGAGTGTGAGATGACGCTCTGATTGGTTTATTGCACGTTACGCCCAAACCACACCTATGACTAATGTAGCTACTTCAGACCAACCCATTTTAGATTTGCGTCGGCGCAAGAGTCATTTATCCCGCCGGCATAATAGCAACAGCAACTGAGATCCGCTCACAAAGCTACTTGCGTTCTGCGTTTGATACTTGCGTTTCAGATCGTTAAGATAGAGCCCAATAGGTCTTCTTCACAGAGACATGTTGACATGTTGCAGAGGGGAACAGTGATGAAAAGACTGATGGGCAAATCCCATTGTCCTTGTTTCAGTTTCAGAGTCCTTGTATTGTGCATGCTGACTCACTGCCACGCTTACCGGCAAACTTGAATAGAACAGAGGCATTATTGATGTTATTGCTAACCTGTAACCTGTACATACTATAACAAGTCAAAATGTCTGCTTTGAAAAAGTTCAGTAATGAATCTCAGTTTAGAGAATTTCCCATAGAGGTTTTACAGTAAGACACATGAAATTCAAGCATTTGCCCTAACACATATATGAGCAGTGTGGAACCCGTAGAGCAGTCTTGATGATAACTCCCACTCTGAAGTCGGTTTCTTTCCACTCAGGGTACAAAGATGGAGCTTCCTCTTTGGCTGTCCAAAGGACTGTACGAGAGGAAGAGGAGAGTGTTGTCAGTCGAGCTCCCAAAGGTATACAGAGAGGGCTGGAGGACTGTGTTCAACGCTGACCCCAATGTGGTAGACCTGCATAAGATGGGGCCCTACTACTACGGCCTGGGATCCCAAATGCTGCACTTTGACAGCCCAGAGAACCCAGAGGTCGCACAGACACTGTTGCAGGTGAACAACATGCACTAACAATAACACAAAGAGTTATGAGAATCTATTGAAAGAGTGCTGGTATTTGGTCCATAAAATGTCAGAAACTGATGAAAAATGTTGATGCTGTTTCCAAAAGCCAAGAATGACATCCTCAAATGTCTTGTGGTGTCCACAACCTAAAGATATTCAGTTTAATGTCAGAGAGGAAGTACGGAGCCCCAGACATGACATGGTCAAAAAAAAATTTAATTGTGGCCACAATATAGCTATAGCGTGCGCACAAAATACTAATTTGTGGCCCCGAAATAAGGATAACAACCGCACAAAATACTAATTTGTGGCCACGAAGTAGGTATAATGTGCGCACGAAATACTAATTGATGATATTAATATCGTTCCTGGACAACTGGGTAAGCAAATCGAGCGCACCTTCTCTAGAAACCGGAATAGCCATGTGATGTCTTTAAGTTGAGCGTTTTTTCTTATTCTGTTCTAGTCAATATCTTGTTATCCCGCATTTAGGCAGTTATTTAATTAGGCTTATAATATAGTGAACTTTTAATCTTCTGTGATTTTATTGAAGGACAAATGTCCAGAGAACACTACAGACACCTTCAGTAGTTCAGTCAGAGCATCAACAACCTGCAAATCAATACAAACTAGATTCTGATCACTGATAGGCTATAGGTTCCCTTGGCAACGCGATACATACAGTGAGCGCTACTGTAACTGCACGGCTGTGTTCGGTGGCATCATTAAACGCTGCGGCTCATACAGCCTCTGTATTCCCTCAGCTGAGAGTCTGACACACATGATGCTACTTTGAAAGGAGATGATCAGTGAAAGGCACTGCCTAAATGCGGGATAACAAGATATTGACTAGAACAGAGTAAGATAAGACACTCACCTTAAGGACATCAAGTAGGCTATTGCAGTTTCTAGAGAAGGTGCACTCGATTTGCTGACCGAGCTGTCCAGGAATGATATTGATATTATTCATTTGTATTTCGTGCGCGCGTTATAGTTATTTGGTGCGCACGTTATAGCTATATTGTGGCCATTTTTCCCTTTCAAAGCGACTCAAACCAATTTAGTCATTTATCAAAATACTTGGCACGCATTTGATAGTTGACAACTTACCGATTATGTGCTCCAGCGTTGAATCTTGTTGAATCGTACTCAAGTGTTCACCGTTCACTGGGATTGTTCTTGTCTTAAGCTTTGTGTGTGTGGAATAGAACCACAGGTGATACATTTGTAAAACACAGTTAAAGTTACTGTCACATTTTTATTGTAACAGTGTTGTATTAGTTATTTTATAGTATTCATGTTATTTTATAGTATTCATGCATTTATCTATTTTCAGAGAACATTTTACATGTTTCTCCTTGTGCAGTCTATAAGTTAGACATGCACTAATGAACTGGGAGTGAAGAGTCGTAAATTCCCCATTTGTCAAGCACGCAGTAGTGTTTCCAGGCTATGTTAAAGGAATGTTAATATTCATGAGAGATAAAGATCTGTGCTATAAAGCTTTCAATTCCCCTGTTTTCTTGGTTTCTTTAAGTCCATTAGTAATGTGTGGTAAAATGTAATGTAAATACACTTTGCTGTGTACAACAGCCCAGATGCTTTCGCAATTAAATTTCACAGATCAACAGACACAGTGCAGATAGAAATAATGTGGCCCAGTGTTATTTAATACACTACAACCAGGGGGTGCAATCAGATCAGAAAACATGGCGGACAGCTGGTTATCTGCAGCTGTTACCAGGCAGATTGATTCTAATCTCATTGTCTGACAGACAAACACAAACAGAGGGTTGTTGCACACTATAAGACTTCTCCAAGGCACAACTCACAAGTAGGTTACACTCTTTGAGAGGTGAGATCCTATTTTTTTTTAAACCACATTGGCCTGATAATAAAATCTGTGATATTGAACATTGTCCCACTTTTCTGTACAATGTTTTAACTCTACCAAAAACAAAATAAGTAAAACTCAGCTTGTTATAAAGACTTGCTTACTGTGCAACCTATGTTCAGATGGAGCTCCATATATTTATATACAGGAAATGATGCATCATTTCTCTTGAGTCTCTTCATTCTGTGGCCCAGACACTGTGTTAAGTTTTAAACAGAAATATGAAGGTGGAGATGAAAATTTCCACCTGATTGCAGGTTTCTAGGCTGTGCACCAGCTGTGTCTAATTGTTCAAACACAGTGTAATGTAGCAGAAACCTGTTCACACACACTCTTTGATGTTTCAGTATTTTGAAGATACAGTTTTTTGAAGATGGTTTTGCCGAAAGGCAAGGATCAAGTCAAATTTTACATATCTGAGGTTTAACTTTAAATGTAATATCAAAGTTGACTGCTGGTTCATGAAGTGGGTCACAAAATGTTGCAAGTGTGCCCCAATGTAGTACCTTTACTGCACATCTTTTGCACTATTTGTTTCTAATCGTCTAATTGGTGGCTTACTATTTATCCAGACGTTCATCGGGCGGTTCAGACGGACCATGGACTCCTCTCAGAATGCCTACAACGAGGACACGTCTGCGCTGGTGGAACGTCTGGACTGTCTGGAGAAGGCTCTTTTTAGGTCGGGGCAGAGCGGCCTCAACGGCTTCCAGGGCTGGGAGAAGGGCCAGGCCTCCCAACTCACTGCCTCCAGTCTGGTCCTCAACTATCGCAAGAGGAAGATGACTGATGTGCAGCACTGACCTCAGCGGGCAGTTAAAAGATACAGACTCTAGTCAGGACTTAGTCAAAACTTCAGAGCAGCAACCGACTCGGACTGTCATTTCTTATTTTAACAGACACATCCAGCCTCTACATCTGAGCCATGCTCTCTGTGGTGGGACCCACCGGTTTGGACGTTAAATGTCTTTCCTATTTCTTTTGTCAGATTGTAGCCACTGATGGTGCAGAATCGGTATTGGTTAAGTTGATGGACATTCAGTGGATATGCAGATCTTGTAATTTTGAATTTTGATTAATGGTTTTTGTTATTATCAAGTAAAGATTCCCCAAATTTGTAACTTTACAGACATGGGCAGTTGCTTGTTTCACATCGTTATAGATTGCTTACCTTGAAAATGGTCAAAGGATCAGTTTCATAATAATGAGTAGAAACCATCAACTTATTATTGGTTATGAAGACTACAAGTGCAGCCCCAGTATGTGGATTGAGGTCACCAATAAATGTTGATGGGTTTGCACAGGGAGAAGAATCTGAGATTACAACCTGCCAGGTACCAATTACTATTAAAATGTTTATCACACTGACTGAGTTATTGAGCTGACAACATTTTGAGTGCAGCCTCTCTGCTGGAGGCCACACACCTTGCGGTCGTGGGCTGACTGTAGCTGACCAAGCAAAACAACTTGGCACAGGCTGTTTGTTAGCTGTAAAAAAAAAAAAAAGAAAGAAAAAAATAAAGTTGCATGGTTCAGTTGCAGACTTGACCTCCATCCTGCAGACACTTACTGACACCTGCTGGTGGAACAAATCACTTGACCTGGCTCGATGTGCCTTTATGTAAATATTGTGTACCGTATGTGTAAATCTGATTGTGTATCCAGCCTGTTGTGCCAATATGTTCAAAAGTAGGCCATTAAATAGCTATTTTATTTGATGTCGGCAGTAGGCCTTTTTCCCAGCAGACATGTTGACTTGTTATAGCAAAACCAGAGAGTGTGGACAGGAGTCATTATGATTGGATGAGAGGCAACTGGAATCACTATTTTGATGACTTGCAATGTGACAGAAAATAAATGACTTAAAACTTGAGAGATGATAACTCAAAATGGATGAACAGGCAGAATGTAACACAGTTATAATAATGTCAGTATTAAAATAAAGAAACTTTTCTAAAAAAAAGTTTTTGTTTTATTACATGTTTTCACCTAATACAAATTCAAGTGAACAGATTAGATACATTTGCCAAAAATATCATTAGACATGTACTAATACTTTGTCTTTCCTCTTAAGAGACACTGAAAACATGGGTGGGACTGCAATATCTCTGGAACGACAAAGTGACTTGACTTGCCCAAGACAAAATTACTCGGGAATTGATTTAGACTTGGACCAAATTTACTTGAGTCACATGTCTGCTACTGTACACAAAGCCCGGCATCCTTCACCCCCTATAACACGACTGTTCAAGCAGAAAAACTCACAAATATTCCTGCATTGCATCAAGACAGTCACCCTTCTTTTCCATAGAGTGAATCAGAGAGGCTATTAAAAACACACCGAACACATCTTGGATAGTAAATGGCAATAAATGTCATTGTGTGTACACAATTACTGCTGTTCGTTTGATTGATCTTTTTACATCCACTTTAATAAGGATGATAGAACTCCTTCTGAATTTAGATTACAGTCTGACCATCGGAACCGACTTCATAAATGTTAACACATTTCCAGTACAATGATTTGTTTTGAGCTTTTTTATTCCTTAAATCATGCATGCTACTAAAAGACACATCTTCAGAACGAGGTTTATTTGACATATATTCCATTTTTAAAAGCTAATCAAACCAGAGCTGCTGTAATGGTAAAATATGTCCTGCTCACTTCAAATGATCTCTGACTTTGGCCCCTCTGAGTTTAGGAATGAAAACAGCACGATCCTATGTTTTGTTTCAACTCATACTGTATTTGTACTCTCAGTCCTGCTCTTTATTTTTAATTTTATTGTGTAACAATTTGTGAAACCTACTCCATACTCTGACTGATATAATAATGTTGATATTGGTAAGGTCAGTCCTCTGCTAAAGCTGACTCTTACTTCTTATTGCTATTCCACTTGTTGAGTCACCCATTGCTGCCGCTGTAGTTGGGATTTACAGTGATCACTGACTGAATTGCCCCTGCATCACAAACACTGACACATTGTGAAAATGCGGAGAAAACACTGTTTGTCATAAAGGCAAACTACCATATGAAATGGGAGTCGTCACACAGTAATTCAGTCATAGACAACAGTGACTGAGACACGCTCAGCAGAACATCTGTTTTAACACTACAAACTCCATCCTGCTGCTTTTTGCCATGTTAGCATGTACTGTCTGTATTACTGTAAGGTGTTGCTGGTCAGTTATCCAGGCCCTCTCTGTGTAGGCGTGAGAGTGTGTTGGCTTTCAGCTGCTGATATCATTGCTAGCATGCGATCCATCCAAAATCCTGCGTGGGTTTGTTTTTACCTAAACTCCACCAAAGGGCTTTCCTGTATAATTGGTTTATTTTATGTACCTTTTGCTGCTAACTTAAAAGTACTTATGAAATTCGCAAAGGGGTGCATTTTGTCACACCACGGTGAGGGATGTCCTGTCGGGGGTCCCCGGGGTTTTGTCTGGCAAACCTCCTGTTTTATGTTGAAAATCTAATCCTCCTCTCGTTTCAGGTCACTTGCCCTTCCTCCTGTGTCACCGGTCTGATGTCTCCCCTGATTCCCTGATTGTTTCCACCTGTGTCACCCTCCCTCATGTGTATATAGTCCTCGTCTTCCCCTGTCTTGTTGCCAGAGTATTTCGTTGTGTCGAGAGCCCCCAGCCTTTGTCACAGTCACAGTCACAGTCCAAGTCAAGAACCTTGTCAAGTTTGTATTTTCATGTTTTTCAATTCCTCTGAAGAAGAGTGACCTTATTTTGTGATAGTTTTTTTGGTTAGTCTTGAAGTTTTTGTTTGCTGACCCTTTTTGTTTCCTCCTTTGGAGCGTCCTTGGTTCTTGTAGTAGTTTGTTATTCAGAGTAGTTCAGTTAAGTTTTCTGACTTTTGGTTTTCCCTCCTTGAGAGTGGTTTTTTGTTTTGTGTAATTTTCATAGCGTATTTATTCATTTTAAGATTAGTGTAGACCTTGTGCGTTTTTTCCTCCGGGAGTGATTTTCTGTTCTTGATTTCTTGTGTGTCGTCCTCGTCTGTTCAGGCGAGTCTAGTTTTTCACAGCCTGTTGTTTTGTCGCCCATTCTGACGAGAATTAAGAGAAACATCAAAATAAAAGCCTGTCAACACCATTCACTGGCTGCATCTGAGTCCTCCATTTTACCCAGGTCTAACACATTTATACTTTGTGTTTTCCTATTGTTGCACTGCCAAACCACGTGTCACACTGAATTGAAGTAATTGTATACCAAGAAAAGTAAATCTGACAACAACAAACAAAAAAAATCACCATCCATATACTTCAAATTCTAGTCATTTTAAATTCAAAATTTTTTATTTTATTTTATTTGATAGGTTAAGCAGGAGCATTTATTTCATAAAAGATGTATTTTACAGCAAATACTCTTTTAGTAGTTTAGATTATATTAAAATGCTGCACTGGTTTTAACTCCAACGATTTTAAGTAATCCTTTAAAGTCCCCTACAATCAAAAACTTGTCTTTCCTCTTGTTCCCTCAGTTGAATGTTTGAGCTTCACTGTGTAGAATGACGTCAGTGAAGAGTTTAACACTAGAAGGATATTTTCACATTCAATCCCCAAAGTGTCAGTTTTTCTCCATGCTCAGTGAAAATGAGATTTTAAGAGGCGGGCCTACAAGACTGATTTGTGACATCACAAATTGTTTACAATACAGTTCATGGATGTCCTGTTAATTTAAATGACGCTACAGTTTAACGACGACTACCACCTTCCACAACTTGAGTTAGTGAGTCCTTTTGATATTCGCAATGTTTACGTGTAATGACAGAGCAAGACTTAAAAATGTCTTATGTTGTGTGTTAAGACACAAGCTGTACATAACAAAAAATCCCAAGTACATACAAACTATAAATCATTCCCTATAAGTTTCCTCTGACACCGGATCAACAAATTAAAAAACATAAATGAATGAAAATATGATTAAACTACATGATTTGCAGATAAGAGGACTTGTCTTGACTTGTTTCATCCGAGGCCATCTGCAGCATTATGCACAAGGACAAAACTTGCTCTGGTTTTGCCGGCATCAGCACAGGCGGAAGGTCTACCAAAGTCACTCTGTTCTCTGCTAACTGTGGACAGTCTCACATGCACAAGCTGTCAAATAACAGGTGCTACATTCATCTAAAACAAGCAACTACCCAGAAAACCCCCTCCTTGTTTATGGGGTTCATATTTACCATGAGGGTGTTGGACGTATGTGGAAAAGGCATTAGTGTTACAAAGCATTTGAGAGCGGCCCAGTCCTAGCTGCTTACTGAAGCATTAAATGTGGGTCAGATGATGGACAGTGAGTTGGGACATACTGTAGGTCACTGATGATGAAAATATCGAAGTTGCCTCTGGGCTGTAACTATTGATCCTGATATGGGCCGGTCCTGACGGAGGGAGGCGTAATCCATAGGATTTTTAACATTACTGCCCTGAGTCTCTCCATGACCTTTCCATTTCGATATATCCCAATTTCAAGTCCCAGTTTTCAAAAGAAACATTTATCTTGTTCCTCTATTTGTCAGATTAGGTCAGTTTCTTCACCAGCAGCAAGAGGTTAAAGGTGCACTATGTAGTTTTTGGGAAGAAGGTTTAATCATAAAAAAAAGGTCTTTATTGAGTGATCTTTCATCATGCCCAAACAAACTTAATATACAAACCTTCATTTCTGAATTAACAGTCAAAACAAACTGAACTAAAACACATTTTCGTACTGTTTTACTTTGTTTATATTAAACGAAATATTTCTGAGTTTGTATTATCACCTCATTAATATATCTATATAAAAAAATCTCTGTTTTCATTTCTTCAACCAATGCAATTTCAAGTCAAACTGCAGTCCATAAGTTAATAAGCTTCATTTTGTACTATTTTATTACTTAATACTTTAAATAATAGGCTTTATACGTTTGTCATCAATAACTTTGTTTACTGTCGGTAGTAAGCCATTTATTAAAAGGCTCATATTCTGGGTTGTGATGATTCCCTTTGGGTGGTATATTTCCTCATCCGACACAACAATGTCATGTCACAACAATGGGAGGGAGAGATAGTGGTCATGGTCAAAGTCAGGATAGAGAATATCTTCATGGTCTAAGAAACAAGCTGACTTACTTACCCAACCATCCACCAGCAGGTTCTGTATGAACATTAAGGCCTGGTCACCAGCAGTTATATATTGTGACATTTTGAAGTGAAATAATTTCAAAATTCAAAGAACGATCACCATCAGTAGATGTACCTACGGAGGCCTCACAAATCATGAGTGGAGTTCAATTTTGATGGGTTGTGACAAAAAATTGTGCTGTTGACCAACAGCAAACTGTCTTGACAGTGCTGACCTTTGACAGGACAGACACCCAGAGGGTCCAGAAGAAGCTAATTAGCTGTGTTGCATTAAGTTTAATTTAACCTTTCGTTTGAATCTCCTCTTTTCGCTTTTAGACAGTAAAGGTAAGAGCTGATAGTACAATTCCATCTTTTGACTAAACTGCCAAGGACTAGCTAACAAGTATAGCAAGCTAGCTAGCTAGCTTGGAGAGCTATTGTGAAGTGCTTGCTAACATGTTAGCGGTCAGCTACAGTACTTGACCATCTAGCCCTGCAAGTCATCTCTGCTAGTGTTGAGTGTGTACTTGACTAAAAGGAGTACAGTATGCAGTGATGTGCACAAGCCGCCCCCCCTCGTGGCCCAATTGTTGAAAAACGTGCGCTAAAGTACCCTCCTGGGAACCAAAACGTGCGCTAAAGTGCCTTCTTGGGAGCCAAAAAAGCGTGCCAAAGTGCCCTCTTGGTTGGCAAAACACACTAAACTGCCCCTTTGGCTGGTTAAAACATGATAAAGTGCCCTCTTGGGAGCCAAAACACGTGCTAAAGTGCCCTCTTGGGAGCCAAAATGCGCTCTAAAGTGCCCTTCTTTTCGCCCCTGCCCTTCAAAAAGTCTGTGCACGCCACTGCCAGTATGTAGTAGTGATAATGAGTATGACTATTATAAAGTAGTATAAATATGTCAATATTGTGATGGAGGAAAATTATTTGCAAATACTTTTGTGATCTAAAACCTTGATAACCTCGATCATGAGGCTGTTCTGTCAATATTTTCCCAACTTATAAAGAAAGCAACTCCAGAATCCAAATGATTTGTTTGACGACCTCCTCAGTCAATTTAACATTGTAGACCAATTTATCATTCCCGATCCTGATGTGTTTTTGCATAAAAACTGATATTACCTCTCTAAACCTTCAATAACACAGTTAGATGAGTCATCAATAAAACATATTTTTTCTCCTGCAAAAATGCAAATCACAGTTTGACAGTGAATAACCATACAAGTATACTGTCCAATGCTGTAAAGGCAGACGATAAGATAACCTTCCCACTTTTGCTCGGGCTATAGCTCGGTCAACACCCAAAGGCAAGTCGACTGACCTCCCGTCACAGCACTGCTTTAGGAAATACATCAGAGCTCTGAAGCTGAAACCTTAACCAGGATCACAGCAACACTCCTCGGGATTAAACGAAAGTGACATCCATTGTAAAAATGAAGGAATGACCACTGTGGTGCGATCAGTCTCACCCACACAGTACAATATTACTGTGAGAAACCTAAACAGAATGAATTATATGTGTAGGTGGATCTAAACATTATTGTATGATTACATGCTGTGCGGATAGATCTATTACAGGCCTTTTTATTACCTGTGTCTGTGGGTCCTGGTCGGCAGTCTCAGCCAAAGGTTTAGCTGAAGCAAAGGGCAGACTGAGGGCGAGCGTCCAGGAAGCTGACATACAAGACACTAATGCTGCCTCTGGCTTCTGTCTGCATTAAGGGCCTGTGACATTTGGTATTTGTAGGGGAACCATTTGTGTACATGATAAAATGCTGAGAGGAGCCCAGGGCTTACTGCTTCTCCATCTCTCTCTCTCCTTGTCTCTCATGTTTCTGCCTGAATTCTATTGACATGTGTCTCTATTCCATTTAATTGTATTCACAGTTTAGCCAGGTATCTCTGAGTCGGCCTTGCAAGTAATTTCATCACTTTCCCTCCCTGTGGTGACATTGTGCAGGCACAGTTTCTATTTTGAGCAGAACCAACAGTACACCATACTGTGCAATTAACATTTTATCATCTTCACTCAGCCACAGCCTACGCCAATACTCTAGCTCAGGAACACATCCTAGATAGAATTACAAGAACAAGAAGTCGTTTTTAACATTTCGGCGTGGCTACTAAATCAAAGTTAACTCCTGCGTTATGATCCTCCGTTTCTCAAATGAACACAACGTAAAGCTGCTGATTCCCACTGGAGTCGCCTGTTGATTCAAGATCCTCAGTGGGCATTGGCGGCCAAACTGTCGGGTCCATGAGTTGTGTTTTCTTGCCATGTTTGGAAGAAAAAGTAGCTTTGAATGTGTCTACTAGTCAGATGAGTTGTTTGCCAAAGTGAAGTGACAGGGTGCTGTAATTACCATAAAAACATAAACCTAGTAAGAGTCCAACAGTTTGTATTCCATCACTTTGCTATGAAGTTACAGTTAAAGGTCACTTGATACTCTTTATTCATAGATCGTTGCTTTGGAGTGTTACGTAAAAAATCTGACTTATTACAGCATCATTAGTTATTTATTAAAGGAGCAGTTCAACCAAAATGAAAATTCTGTCATTATCTACTCACCCCCATGCTGATGGAAAGTCAGGTGAAGCTCCAAACAGCAGCATTGGAAACATGACGTGCTCATTTTTGCCCCTTTTTCAGTGTTTCGATATGACACGCATTGACGTTCCTTATGTTGGCGAACTGATGGTTTTCAGTTGGTCTCCGTCCAAGCAGCACCATAGCTTCATTCAGTCTGTGGTGAGTTTGAAAGAGAGACTGAAGCAAAATATATGAAATAGTACCAATTCTATGGAGCCAGAACGGTGACTTTAAAATTTGGCATCCAAAAAAGAAATTGGCATTGAAAACAAAACCAGTACTGAAAAAAGAAACATTGTCATTGAAACATTTGTATTGAAAACAGTTGTATTGGCATTGACACAAGTATTGGCACTGAAAAAAGTAAGTAATTCAAATAATTCAAATCCGAAAATCTTATCATTTTATTTTATTTGGATTTTTTTGTATTTTTCAATGACAATCTTCAGATTTTTTCTTCATGTCACTTTTTTTTCAGTGACAGATTTTTTTACAATGTCAGTTTTTTTTCAGTGTCACTGATTTTCAGTTTCAACTTTCTGTCACTGTTTTGGCGTCGAGAGGGAGGGGCCTGAGGGGAGGGGCAAGTAGAGCGTGGTTTGCATATCATTTGAGAAGGTAATGGCAGCAGCCTGCGGGAAGATGGGGCTGGACAGTCCAGCCACAATACACCATGTTAGGGCCCGTGTGCTGGCCGTCTCTGGGCAACACAGAGTTCAACTACCTCGCGGACTTTTCTTTAAGCTCTCTCCTGATGTGTCCAAGTCTCTGTGTATCTGGTTCTGTCCCGCAGCTCCCGAGCTCCGGTCTCTATGCGTATGGAGTGTGGTGGTAGTACTGGGGCGCCGAGCACAGAGCATTAGCCACAGTTAGCACAACAGTAGAACAGCCTGTTGCTCCGAGCCGGGGCTGCAGCGCCGACAGCAGCGCTCTGGTCTGCTCCCCGAGCTCTATGCCACTGCACCGCTACCGGAAACCAGAGACCAGAGCTCCCCTATAAACTCAGTTCATGTGAATAATATCACTATTCCTACAATGACTCTGAATGAATAAACTCAACAAGTCAGTGTGCGTGAAAGTCAGCTGTGATTGTGCTACTGTGGTTCATAGTAAAGTACAACAGACGGCTGTAATCAAGTAACAGACACATATTTTCATAACTGGCTGACTTTTCTCCAAGCACTGTGTGCATGTGCAGCGGTGCGGTGGCACAGAGCTCGGGGAGCAGACGGAGCGCTGCAGTCGGCGCTGCAGCCCCGGCTCGGAACAACACAACTGGGGCTAATGCTCGTTAGCTCCGTACTACTACCACACTCCATATGCATATAGATACCGGAGCTCGGGAGCTCCGGTCTCCGGTAGCGGTGCGGTGGCACAGAGCTCGGAGAGCAGACCAGAGCGCTGCTGTCGGCGCTGCAGCCCCGGCTCGGAGCAACAGGCTGTTCTACTGTTGTGCTAACTGTGGCTAATGCACCGTGCTCGGTGCCCCGGTACTACCACCACACTCCATACGCATATAGAGACCGAAGCTCAGGAGCTCTGGGACAGAACCAGATACACAGAGACTTGGACACATCAGGAGAGAGCTTGAAGAAAAGTCTGCGAGGTAGTTGGACTCTGTGTTGCCCAGAGACGGCCGGGTACAACGGTATTGTGGCTGGACTGTCCAGCCCCGCCCTCCCGCAGGCTGCTGCCATTACCTTCTCAAATGATATGCAAACCACGCTCTACTTGCCCCTCCCCTCAGGCCCCTCCCTCTCGATGCCAAAACAGTGACAGAAAGTTGAAACTGAAAATCAGTGACACTGAAAAAAAAACTGACATTGTAAAAAAAATCTGTCACTGAAAAAAAAAGTGACATGAAGAAAAAATCTGAAGATTGTCATTGAAAAATACAAAAAAATCCAAATAAAATAAAAATGATAAGATTTTCGGATTTGAATTATTTGAATTACTTACTTTTTTCAGTGCCAATACTTGTTTCAATGCCAATACAACTGTTTTCAATACAAATGTTTCAATGACAATGTTTCTTTTTTCAGTACTGGTTTTGTTTTCAATGCCAATTATTTTTCTGGATGCCAAATTTTAAAGTCACCGTTCTGGCTCCATACAATGCTGCTTTCTACTCTTCCCAGTCATCATGCGTGTTCCTAACTTCCAATGCGGCTGGTGGCCTGCCTGGGACAACAAACACATCGATTGTGGAGGAGACAGCAAAAAGAAAAAAAAAAGGAAATAAGAAAAGACCTGGACACTCAAAAATAACAAGTCATTTGCATATAATGATCAACTCATCAACAACATTTCTCCTTGTGGGCCTCCATCATCCTGTACTTTAGCAGCTTTGTAAAGTACTTTAGCAACTGTGTTTGTGTGATCATGATTTTCATTAGCATAAAAAAGTAATATAATCAATTAAACTGTTGTTGAAACCTTTCACAAAATGTCTTTTTTTGTATCAGGACAACATGAAAGAGGGTGCAACAGCTTTCTCATTTCTGCTGTGCTGTCCTCCCCTCTTTTCAATCAACCTCCCTACTCTTATCTTTTTAATCCTACATTATCTTCTGCTCTCTAAAAAGTGCACCACCCTTTCACCCCTCGTGCTCGTGCCTCAGAAGCGACGAGATAAGTGCAGGAGGAGAGGTGAAAGAGAAAGAGGAGAGGGCTTAGAGATGAGAACAAAGACAGCAGGAGAGGAGGTGAATGCCAAGAAGGAGGAGAGAATAAGGAGAGGAGCGACAGAGAGGAGAGAGGGAGCGGTGGAGGCGATCTCTGCAGCAGCCAGGCACATCTCAGCGATGAGGTGTGAGGATTAGCTGTATCTGAAGCAACGCCCCCGCTATGCTCTCCAAATGAGTATTATCTCCCCCTCAACCCCCCCATGTTGGCACAAGAGCAACAGCTCATACAATGCCATGTTGTCAGGGCCGGGAGGAGGAGGAGGAGGGAGACCAACACGCTGTAGGCCTCGCTTCATTATCTGTAGCAGGTGGCAGGCAGCTATTCGGTAACTGGTGATATACGTATGTGTCTGACCATGCAATAGTGATAGACATATATTTAGACAGGTTGGTATAATTTTTTTCTCCGGCTCTACAGTTTGGAACTGAAATGACTGAGAGGCTGATATGCAGAAATGAGCCATCCAATCCTCGGAATAAAAGCTGGAAATGTTTGTGTCTGCAAACCTCAGATATGTTGAAACATAACATTGTTATATGTTGCAGCTTTGCTTCTGTATGTTCACTTTTCTATTTCATGTTGGGATGTTTGTGTGTCATTTTGCACATACTACAATTGTCTACTGTGCCTATGTCTCTTTGAGTGTATACTGATGGTCGGTGGATATGTATGTGCATTTATTTTTCTAGTATATCTTAAAGGGGTTAATTGAAGGTCGAGACTTAGTGAACCAAAAATTGAATTTCATTGCATTGAAAACTTTTTTATGGATATGACAACAAAGCCTTTCAATCCTCAAAACGCTGTGATTATGGTCGGGTTAGGTTTAGGGAAAGATCTTGTTTTGGCTTACCTGGTTGTGTCGCTACAAACACAGGTACAAATTGCCTCAACTTCTCATAAAAATATTCAGTTTTGTTGCCACGAACACGCCTCGAAAATGTTCCTATGTCTGGTTCAACGTCTGTTCAAACATTGGCCCAAATAGTTGCCTCTTGCTTGACATTTGCATTGCTGTCATGCCAACACCGTGCATTCATCCTATCATCTAGCCAGCTCATTTACATGTAATCTGATTGTAAAAACACATTCTCTCTCCAAATGTATTGTTTGGTCAGTGACCTTAACCCCTCTAGAGTCAGTTTTGCACATGCAAGGCTGCACGGTCAAGCTACAGCCAGAGTTTGGTTGGATTTTGGAGAATTATCACCAAACTCTGTACATAACTCTACTGAGCTTTTGAACATATTTGAACCCATTATTTTGGTTTCAAAGCCTGCTGTTTTGTGTCTTTACTCTCATTAGCAGGAAATGTTTGCAACAAAAGGCTTTGAATGAACTCATCAGCTGATACAAACATGTAGTGCAATTGAAAACTCCAGAAAAAGCCATTAATTAGACCCTTGGTTGGGATTATTTGGTGCAAGTGCTGTAGTAGAAACTGTCACTGCAGAGAAGAATAGAATACAGGACAACATTGAGTCAGTGTCTTCTGTGTTTTGAATTGTCACATTATAATGTTCCCACATTACATTGGATATCAAACATCCCTGCAAAATGTTGCTCATCTGCGTTGTCCTGTTGTTAATTACCAGTATGTCTTTCATCTTTTAAAAAACTCAACCATTCAAACCCCATTCACCTTTAGACTTAGACTTTGACAACTTTATTAATCCTTTTGGGAGGTTCCCTCAATCCCTTATTCTTTTATTTTGACATTTTCTTTAGACGACATCATTCCTCTTTACTTCGATCCAAATCTCACCAAATGAAAAACTATAGTCATGCAGCTGAGAGGAAACACTAAATTTCTTACCGGAGCCCCTTTAGGAACAGTTCATCCGCTTTTCAACAGTGAGCTCAGGTGGCACACAGAGGTTTTAGGAAAAGGTTAAGCAATTCGATATTACACAAAGTAACGACATTCAATTCATTAGAATTCAATTCGCTGAGGATGTTTCCCTGACTAACACAGTTTAGACCAGCTGACATTTTGGAACAATCAATAGTTTGACGTGGGTTGGAATTTTTATAATACAAGTGACAATCAGACTCAGAAATGTTCTCTTCATAAAAAAAAGCCATTGTTTTGTCTTGGTGGTGACAGAGGGGAAGAAAGAGATTATGTAACAATATAAGGCAACAGGTTACATATTAAAACAGTGCAGGGATAGCTTCAGCACCAGCACTGAGTGTAGGACATGAAAAAACAGCTGTACTTGTGACTGTCAAGTCATTCTCTCATATCTGTTCGTATGCTTTGTATCTGCGTGGAAACCATCAATCCAGTAACCCATCATTTTTCTGTTAGCATTCAGCACCAAGGACACACATTGGCCTGACTCACACGTTTACACACATGGACTGCAGCTCAGGGAGTCGAGTTCACTTCACTGGAGCCCCTTTTACACAACATGTTATACTCTAGCAGTATTCAAAACTGGACCCACAATGCAGACACCGGAACCAGGAGTAAGAAGAAAACGCTTATTGGAGAAATAAAATCAAGGAGTTCAAAATGAGGCAGCAGCAGCTCCCAGAAAGTCCAGAGCAGGGGTTCTGATGAGACGACAGGCGCGGGTTGGACGGGACTCGACCGGCTGGTGTGTGTGGCCGGTCTGCAGCACAGACAGAAAGAAGGCAGGTTTTATAGAGGCGGATTTGCACAAGATATACTCAAAGTGAGGCCTAGGTGTTAACACAGATGGTTTCACAACAAACTGGAGGGGAAAGACCGGCTTAGGACAGGTAACTGGCGATCAGTGTGGACAGACCGCAGGCGCAGCAGGTGAGAGGATTCTGGCTTATGAGCAGAATGTAGGTTGGCCACGCCCAGCCTGAGACAGACACTGACAGACCGAGGGAGACAAACCTACAACAAGGAGGGAGTGGAAAAGACACAGGAGAAACAAGGGGAAATAGACAAAGCTCTGCAGATCCTGACAGCTCAAGGCTTGGATAACTCACCGTCATTCCACCATGCGGTCTGTAGTAAAAGTACAAAGACTTTGAATTTGGGGGCATTACTGTTCTGACTCTGAGCCGGCAGCAGATGTATTAACAGAGCTGAACTGATGCCTGTGTAAAAACAGTAAGCTGGGGTAGCAGTGTGATCAGTCGATGACCTGTTATGTCTGAAGACAACAAGATTTGAAAGCAGCTAGCAGCAGTTAACAACTAACTTGAAGAAGAAGAAGAGCGACCAAAACACCTGCAACTTGGGCAGACAAGATGAAGATGATTGTTGTTGCCATGTTATGCCGCTAGTTGTGAACACTGACTGTATGATGTAGTGGACAGCGCCACCATGACGCCACCCTTAGGTTCTGAAGAGCCAGAATGAGCCTCACAATGGCTGTCACCATCTTGGCAGTGCCTGGCCATGCAAGCTAACACTGACAAACTAGTTGTTATCAGTGCTCACACATAAAAATCAGCAAATTTCGCCTCAGGTATCTGGCATGAGTTTGGTTGTGTTTTATTTGCCATAAACAGCCAGAATAGCTTTTACATTAGCAGCAATATAGTGAACAACAACTGGCACCGAGGGTGTGTTTGTGTTTGATCTGAGCAAAGTTACCCTCACCAGATACTTGTTTCTCTCCCGCAGTGTCTTTTCTTTACTCATCTCTTCGCTGTATGTTCAGGAAATAAAGTCATGTATCGTTACATTCCTCCTCCATACAGCATTCAAACAATACCCCTTTTCCACTGCTCAAAAATGCCACCTAAACCCACTACAATCTGTTTTTTTGTGCAGTGTGTAAACTCTGCATTTACACCGGGTCAACTGACTGCTGTAGACCCAGGTTTTTATCACCTCAGCTCGGCTTGATTTTGAACTAAACGTAAGACCCGGGTGAACGAGCTAAATTCCACTGCATGAAGTGATGACGCGTTATCAACATCCAGTGGTGGCGCGCAAATAAAGAAGGAATTTGGGATGCGGTCTATTAAGGATTATTACTGGACACCTTCCTATGAAAGCTGTTCAGTGGTGTGTTGAAGCCAAAAAAGCTTGACTTCCGGCTTCCGGCTATGAAAAAACATGGATCGCTGACCCAGCTAGCTAACTTCTGGTTTAGCGCCCGGCTAACTTGAATGGGGGTAAAATAATTTAACTTGGCGGCTCTTCTAGACTTTCCAAACGGGATTGGACCAAATGGCTCAAGTTATTAAAGTGAAATGAGTCATTTCGCTGGGGTTTTCATGATGAGTCTATTGTTGTTTCTCTTCCTTTACAAGCGTTTCCAGAGCATTTGTGTCATTAAACATAATGTAATGCTTTGGATACAAATCACAGATGGGCTGTCTTGCCTGTTGGAGTGGCAATGGGGTCAAAGGTGATTTTTTTTGTGTGTTGACCTACATTTAAAAAACCTGTGCAGACCCGCTAATTTTGGTGGAAAAGTAGATTTTGGTTTATTTTTATTTCCATGTAATTTCTTGGTAATCTTCAAGAGGTTCTCTTGAGGACATTATGTTATTTTCTGCTAATACGATGGAAATTAGAGATGCTGTCTAATTGGTACGATTAAAATGAATTCATTCCAATTAATCGTGTTACCAAGAGAGGAGCATTAAAATGCAAAACTATCATCAATCATCATCACCATAAATAAATATTTACTTGGTTGGTTTGAATTAAGCTTCCCTTTCAGGGAAACATTATCTATGATCAGAACCAAATTACATAGTCGTTCTTTCCAGGAGACATTGTATCTGAATTTATTCTTTACAGACTTTACAGGTCTGTAAAATAAAATGTTAATTTGACCGTAATCAGGTTGTCAGTTTGTTTGTACTTAGCCTTCTACAGTAAACTCATTCACATGCCTGCCGCCTCCCTCCTTACTCACACACTTTAATTAGCATGTTCTGTATTTCTGTCTTACACACAAACAGACACTCACATTTACAGAACTCTACAGAGGCCAATTTGCAGCATAACAGGCTGATGAGTCATAATAATAATAATAACAGCAGCTCACTCCTCTCAGGGGTCAGCCTGTCTGTTGGCAGTAAACACTCTGTGCTCCTGTGACATTACTGCACACAGTGAGTGCTTTTTAGACTGGATCAATGGGAATGGACATTGGGTACAGACATGCCGGGGGGCTTGCTTTGTGACTGGCACATGCTGTGTTTTAAATGATTGTGTCTAATTTTTTATTGTGTTTCTCTGTGTGTAAGGTGAACTTTTTTAAAGAACAGATATAAAGGCATAATGTCGGTGGGAGGACAGGAGGGATTTCAGTGATTTTGTTAGTGTGTGAGAGTTTGAGTCAATGGAGGGCTGGCTAAGCCATGAGGTGGAAAACATAAAAGAGCACAAGCAGGAACACAGACACACTTTTATTCACAGGTCAACAGAAGATTATTAGTTGTAAAACTGTACTCTATATAACGATAGAAGGTGTCTGTCAATGTGGAGGGAGTAAAGCAAAGACTGAAATGTATAATGGGAGACAATTTGTAAGAATAACAATATTCTATCGCCATGCCAACTCATTTGTGAGGCTGTATCATACTTTGAGCTGAACGCTAATGTAGGGCTGGGCAGCATTCAAATAATATTGTTAATGTGAGACTATGTGTCATCTTAGATTTTGGACATCATTATACCATGATATGGCCTCAGCGTTGTCTCTTCCGGATTTTAAAGGCTGTATCACAGTAATAAGGTGATGACATTGTCTGAGCTCACTAGACTTTTCTACTCGATTTAACACCTTTGCCCACTTAGTCAATATGTCCCTGTTACTGATTATTATTTATGCAAAATATCATTGCATTGATATTTTGTGAAAGCACCAATAGTTAATCCTACAATATTGTCACAATATTGATATTGAGATATAGGGTCAGAAATATGATGATATCAAATTGCGTTGGCCAGTCCTAGCATTTTTGAAGTGCAAAGAACATTATTCTAAAGCACTACTGCAAGCCATTTATCAGGTATACTGTTTATACCAAAATGTCCACCATCTTGGTTTAGCATGTTAGCATTCTAATGGTCACTAATTTGCAATAATCACGATGGAAATATTCTTGTATGAGTTTCTGCAGTGCTTGTTTTGTGTTGGCTATTGTGATGCACCTTTGATAAACCCAATTTACCTTGTGTGTTTGTGTTTATATATATTATATCACAGAACACTATCGATAAATCTATAGACACAGTTGACCGAACACAAACTTATCTCCCTGTAAATAATCATTGCTGGCCTTAATGAGTAATATCTCTCTCAGTTGATTGGACTGTGATATATTTAGTAGTGTGTTAACGATATTTTAATTCAGGTTACATAACTGTCACATTGAATCACTGTGCATGACTCTGACTGCAATGGACAAGCCGGTCTATTTAGTTGTGTGGTTGAAGCAACCTATGAGAGAAAAAGACCACGTGTGACTTGCCAGGAAGTGAACAAGACAATTTGCAGAGTTTTGATTTAAAAGCTTTTGACATGTGTCAACAACTATCAAATAATTCCACATGACACAGAGAAGTCAGAAACGTCTGCTGGCAGCTGTCACTGGGTTCATGATGGGATCTCTTCTCTCGTCCTTCAGACTTCCACTTTTCCCAGAGGAAAGGTGTCACTGTAACTTTGGACGTCATTTCCAGTAGGCAGTCACCTTTTCTCTGAAAAAACTTAATTTTTTCATTGTGTCTTGTAATGTATGCATTGAGCTAACATGATAGTGTAGAGCAATACACTAGGGGAGACTCATTCTCTTGCTCCAGGCCATTTTTGCAGGATTTATGACTGTTGATGGATACGTGGGGAGATGGCAGAGATTGAGCCTCTGGCTGTCTAGTTACTGAACACTAACAGTCTCCAGCCTCACTGTAGGCTAAGGTTGTTGCCACAGTCTTACTGAGATAGGCCTATTACTGTGTATGACTATAGCTTCATATGGAGAAAGAGTAGTCACTGAGCAAGTAGAGAAGTGCACTTATTCATTGCTATCAATGTAAACACACACATGGATAGAACATGGATGAGGTGAAATGAAGAGCAATGCCTAATTATAGTACAGTGAAACAATAATATTAGTCACATACAACAGCTACAGACCACACACTCCTCAGCAGCACAAACCATGCACGCAAAATGTTGAATTATTAGAAAGCAATCTGAACCGTGCTCAGTCCTAAATCCATGTTTTTGTCATAATATCATTCAGTGAAATGGTGAGTTAATAGGTGTGAGCTAATTAGAATTACAGATGGGTGACGAATTAAAGGAAAAAAATATATATATCACAGACACATAATGAATGCGGATGCTTTCACACCAATGCCCTGCATGGTACAGTATAGCAATCAGCATCCCATCATGCTTTGTGGCATGCACAAAAATGTTGAGCTGGGCCAGTTAATTATTATCTTGTATCAAGATGGTAAGAGGAAATGATTTGAGTGACTTATAGTGGCCAGAATTTTTGTTTAAAATATTATTGAAACAAACTAACATCATCAACAGAATGGGAAGATGGAACATATATCTGTCTATTGTTATGGCAGAAATATGCCAGTTTTCGTGTAATAAATGAACAAAATAAACGTACAAAATTTTAATTTTAAAATACAACTGTAGACCCTCTGAGTTTCTCTTTAACTGAACCAAAACCTTCATTTCATCATTAACTCATCACTTCAATCAGACTCTTCAAATATTGAATATAGCCCCTGAAATGTAAGACTACTTATTTATAGAATGCTCTCCTCAGTCACTTTGACTTGTCTTAGCATGTAGATGTTCAGGTGAATAACAGCATTCATGATGCCTTTCTCCCACTGACATGTCCCCAAAAGCCCTGCTAATAGGGCCTTACAGAGACCCTGGATCTATTATAATTAATATTAATAATATTAATCATATTAATTATTATTATGAATATTTTTAATTCATTTAACTTCCTGCTATAGCAAATCAAAATGTCTCCTTTGAAAAATGACTATTACTCTGCAATCATTATGTTCTTGTGACATATCAATTATCTACCTGACTCATCCTGCCTTCTCAATAGATCAGAGTCAGAGGAGAGGCTCACTTCAAGACAATGACACACTGAAGTCAGTAAGCTGATGACAGCCTCAATTGATGCTTCAGAGCCACATGGGCATCCAGTGCTGATCTGTTATACTCTTCAGAAGGTCTCTTATTTCCAATAACCAGCAGTTTCTGATTTCCCATTGCTCATAGGGTTTTGTGAAAGTGAAAAAGGTTTTTTTTGGGGGGGAAAGAGATTAGTCTCATAGATAACTGGTCATACTTACTGTTACACCGTTCACCCTTATCACCACATTTCTAGACCCTAGAATTTACTCAACATCATAGACTGATGATACCTGACAGTGGAGGCAGAGCTAACAATTAAAAAAATCTATCAAACTGGCAGTGTTGCTAAGTTTAAGAAAAAATGTCCCGTTGCAACCTCTGCAGGATGATGCCAAGTCATTTTTGCACAAAATGCTCCGACTGTGTGTGGGACAACTAGGCTACATGTTATATAATGAGACACGGACGCCTTAAACACATCCATCTGAATCGTATTATATGTTCCTAAATCATATGCTTATCTAATGAACGGTTGAGTCATACATCTATTCCAATCTAATACATTCAAATTAGATTAGAGCCTGGGGTGATTGTTTAGTGCTGATCAAGACAAGTTAGATAGCAGAGAGTGTTTTGGCAAGCTCTCCATCAGTTTGAAGCAGCTGTCTCGTCAGGCAGACTGTGGTGTGCTAAGTAGGTCATACCAGCCATGAGAAAAAGCAACATTTACAGGGCAAGAAAAGGGAAGGATGGTGGGATGGATGGATGAACAGAGAGATGGATGGCTCCAGTGAAACGAATACAGTCGAGTTTGCCAATTCGGAATCATTTTGAAAAGTTCTTAGTCTATACAAAACAGTTGTATTGTATTGTATGATTGTTGAAAGAATTAAAAATCAAGCATCAGAAATAGTCAGGTAATCGGTCTGAACTGCCCTATTGTTTCACATGTGTTACTAATTTTGACATGGTGTCATGTATTTGTGGAGGATTCCAGCGACTCATTCTCAGTTACCCTCCGCAAGGTAACCCTTTAGCACGTTTACAGACGATATATCTATTTGAATGGAAATAGGAACTAGCTGATGGAATATGTGATAACACACAACAAGATTTTTCTTGCGCGACAACCTGAATAAGCTAATTTAATGAGGCTATTAGGCTATGGGTGAAGGGTGAAGGGTATTAGCATGTATATGACAAAGACACCAACCAAAAAAAGATCGATAAATAAATAAAACTGCTTACCCTTGCAAAAAGTAGTTTATTCAAGTGTACTACAAGTATACTTATTTTACACTAAAACTGAGGCAGTATACTTGAAGTGTACTTTTTATATACTACATTTTATATACTTAAGAAAAGTATAGTGAAATATACTTGGCTTATACTGAAAAGTATAAAGAATAGTCTAAGACTAAGTATATTAATACTTAGACTTATACTTTAATACTAAAGCTTATACTTGTACTTTAGTATACTGTGGACTGTGGCGCAAAGACTCTTGGGTATTCTGTTGTTGTTGGTGTAATTATGGTTTGTGAATGTGTTTGTGAATAAGATGATGTGTAAGACGGTTGTGGGTTAATTCACATCCTTGTTCTGTGGTTAAAGTGTGTCGAATTAACAAAGATGATAAAAATGTTGGCACCATGAGTGAAGAGGTGTTTTCCAGGAAAGACTTCCCGTCTGTAAACCCATAGGCATGTTTGGTAATAAATGGTGAATCTCTTGCTAGAGCTTGCCGCATTACAAGTGCTAATACTTACAGTCATTGAGTTGTGCTACATTCAATTTAGCAGAATAAAAATGTTGTTCACTACACACATTTGCTTTGAGGTATTACCCCTGTTATAAACTTACATGTTAATTAACTAAAATGTGGACTAGAAGTATATACTTAGTACACTAGTAGTATATAGATGAGTGTACTTGTTGTGTACTTGAAAGTGTACTCCTGTAAACTTAAAATGACCTTATAAAGTATACTTAAAGTATACTTTTATAAACTTAAAATGTTCCAATTTAGTCCGAAGAAGTATTAAATTAGTATACTTTCTAGTATGCTACAAGTACATGGTCCATAGTATACTTGCTATACTTTTACTTATACTCAAGCATACTTAATAAAATGAACTTCAAGTATACTACTTTTTGCTAAGGGTAACTCAGTCAAAACTGACTGAAGGCTGTCTCTTTAGGGTGGCCAGTATGTCAGGTTAACATAAAATGAGCTTGATGGCTAAGCTACTGTAGTTAGCATATAACCATCGAGTCTGCATTTGGACATAATAATAATAACAACTTATAAGAAGAGGAGCAGGGCTTGTAACTGTACCTAGTCAGTCAAGTGAGCTAATAAACATCAGTAAGTGAGCTTTCTGGTAATATTGTGTAAACCATCGATATATTGAAAAAAGTGGACACTGCATGCCAAGGTCTTTTTGAGACAGTCACTGAGACTACTGTAGTTTCCTCTGCAGATATTTAACCAACTGATTTAATCTCCCAGGCAACCACCGCATTCACCACTGCTTCTCTCATTAGCATAAGTTGGAAATCTTTCAACTTTTTATGCCTCCCTTTTCTTATGTTGCCGGTCAGTCCTGTATTTCTTTAACTCACAAAGCTTTTTTTGACCTGGTTGTTTCTTCAAATAGATAAACATTTAAAATGCTGACAAAATTGGAGATGTGAGACTGTGGCTGAAACCAGGCTTGAACAAGCAGAGTCAAAAGTAAATTTTTTGAGTCTCATTCCCAACTCCTCAAATAATGACGCTCTGGGTTTCTCATCTCGTCCAAAACCAGAGCTTTGGGAACAAACAGAACCTTTAATGCTTTGGAGAGCAGCAATGTCTAGTTCCTTTGGATTCCACTGGTTTTCTTGCCCACATCAGCCTCTGCTTAACTTGCATCTATCGTTTTCCGATGACAAAAGCCTCTTGCTTTTTCAGCAGGGAAGATAGGCGTCTTTCTCCCATCAAACAAAATTAAATAAATCTGACGGATCTTCGTTACCTTGGTTGTCAGCTGGACAACAAGAGGGAGGGAGGTCAGCAGGCCATGATGAATTTACTATTTAATCACACCACAAATCAAACAACAATTAGCTAGCTAGTGTGCTATTTCGCTAACTGTATGTTGGTTCAAATCATGTGTTAAGGGGTAGTGTGTGTGTGTTATTCTTGCAATTGGTTTGTAAAACAGCCAGTGGCGGGCTGATACAGCAAATTGTGAGCTGTAGTTTCCCCAGTAAATACACTGACCTCTTTGTCTGTTGCAAGTGCAACTAGTAAGTCGACCATTCACAGGGCAGTTCGGTTGTAGTCAACCAATCTGTTCCAGAGTAGGGCGAGTCTTGCAAGAAAACCAGTGAGTCCATAACAACACAGCAATATAAGGTGCTAAGAAGGAACCATCCACACATCAGCCTAAACCCTTCTCTCTTAAATTATCTGAAAAGGGAGAAACATCTGTAGTCTTGTACAACCAACAATGTTTTACATGGCCAAAAAAACCCTTATGACGTATAACATTCAGTGCAGTCTATATTAAAGTTTTAGCATGGAGTTCTAAAGTCAGAGCCACATGGATGTTGAAGCTATCAGTGTTCACATCACTTCATGCCCCAGTTGCCCAAACATGGTCAGTCCCTTTGACGGCAGCTTTAACCAGACAACAAAGCTCTTCTGGTTGCCTGCAGGCTGTTGTGTTTCTCTGCTTCTGTGTGTGTGTGTGTGTGTGTGTGTGTGTGTGTGTGTGTGTTTGTGTGTTGTGTGTTTGTGTCTACGAGCTGATATGGAGTCCCTGGGTGTCAAAATTGGATGACGATATTTTCTTTTGGATCAGGAGCGCATTTATTCCCATTTTGTCAGCGTGTTCTACAAAGCATGAGTAATTTTAAAGCTCATATCCGCCAACTGCAGTGTCCTGCTTTCAACAACAAGATGAACACACACACGCACACACACACACACACACACACACACACACACACACACACACAGATTTCTAAGCTCATACATACACATCTAATTCACAGCCAAAATCAACTTTTCCTTTTTTCTTTTATGTCTCCTCTCCTCTTCTTGCCTCCTTGCCTCCTCCTCCTCCTTCTTCTTCTTCTTCTTCTTCTTCTTCTTCTTCTTCTTCTTCTTCTTCTTCTCCAGGTCTTTCCTTCCCTTCTTCTCCTCCCTCGTCACTCCTCTCCTCACTTCTCAGTGTTTTGATCTTCAGTGTGCTGCATCACTGGTGAAGCCACGTGCTCACTGTTTATCATCGGGAAGGGGAGGGAGATGGAGAAAGAGACATAGAGAGAGGTGGACTCTGCATCTCTCTCTCCCCCCCCCCCCCTCTCTCTCTCTCTGTCTCTCCCTCATTTTGTCTAGTACACCCACAGAAACAAACACTCGCTGACATACTCTCCTCCAGTCCTTAGTAGCCTGAGGAACGCACACGCGGGCACAGAAACCAGAAAACAGCTGAACCAGACTGTACCCACTGGAGAAGCTCTGAACTACACCACAGGTACAGTAAAGCTTTTTCTATCTGGAGCATGATTTTTTTTTTCAACAGTTTCTGTTGGAAAATGTGTGTGGAGCAGTTGCCCTGAAGTGTTTTTGTACCAAAATGAAAGCTAAAACTGTTCATGAAGCTGACATGAGCATTATATTTTCACTTTGTCCTTAATCTGTCCAGTAAAGTAAAACGTAAGCTCCCATATTCTGTGGCTTTGTGGACAATAACAGACGGAGGAGGATATAAAAATGAGGACAGGATTTTTGGCACAATGTGTGTTAATACTGCTGCTGAGGCTTTGTACCCTATACTTTATGCCCCTCTGCTGCACACACACACACACACACACACACACACACACACACACTTCCCATCGCAAGATTCAGCATTGGCATGAATAGCATGTAAACAGGATACATTTATGGACTCTGCATGTAAAAAGGTGCGCCATTTACACTACAGCAGAGCTTATCAACAAAGCTAAAAACACCAGTATCTGCCCGTGTCTTCACACTGTATTATATTTGTATTTACAGTCAAATAATCATGGTCGGTTGATGTGTGGAAGTAGCTGCTTCTAGAAAAAGTCCACTTTCAAACACCACAGATTAAAATTGTAAGTGGCATATATCTGCAGAGAGGAGGCAGCAGTGTGTGTTTCAAACAAAGTGCTGGGTTTTGCAGCAGACTAAGGTGAGTGAATGATGAGGTGAAAGTCATAAAAGTTGATTGAATTTGGTGCAGGCTTTAGTGGTGCCCCGAATCTCCCTGCATCTACAAAATGCTGCTGGCACCCACTGACAGACTGAGGCTCTGATGCATGATGGCACTCAGATGGTTTAAATGCCTGTACTCTATGAGGTTGTAACTGATGATAACAAACTCACATTTTCCTCTCTTAGCAGAAAGATGAACTGAATTGTCGTATCCCAGTCAAAACCTTTGTAAATGCAACATTGTCAATGCCCCATTTTTGTGTAGTCTTACATAATTTCTCTGTAGGACCCAGAACCTCCTTGCAAGGGGCGGCTTTTCACCTCCTGTTTTAAAGCTATAAAACTTATTGTCATTTTTCACTGCTGTGCTGCTCCTTCAGCACATGAAACAGCCACTGAAGCTGAGCCTGTCTTCTGGGAGCGGGTCTGTTTCTCAGCTCTGGGTTTATAAATAGAATTACAAAGAGCAGTAGACTCCTGCTGTTGTTCCTACATGAGCGACGCGGAGCCACACGGCAATGTGAGCTTCATCATTGCTTCTGTGAGACCATATTTGAAGAAATAATTTTTGGGGGGGTTTTAAGATTGCTAACTATTTACCAGAACCTTCCACAAATATGAGCGAGCAATAAACTATAGTAGAATTCAAGTTGAACAGAAATTAAATTAGTTTATTTCTTAAAAAGTAATTCTTAAAGATTCTATTTACATGTATTTGGTCAAAATTTGAATTTTTGGAAGTTTAAAAATGTTGAACCTCCAGTTCCATCGTTTTCTTGAATAGGTTTTCTGTTAGATGACTGAAATAAGATCTGTGGTTAACACTAGATCAAGAGATTTTCACGTTTTATTCGAAGACATAAAACATGTCTGACACTTAAAACTCCAACTTTGGGACCTGTAGATTGGTCAATAGTAAAGTGTGTATAGTGAAGCGTAGTAGAGCATATGACCATGATGTAGCTAGTTCGTTCATAGCTTAACGTTAACTTTTTACTTCTCTCGATTGCATTTACGCTGCAAAATTCTATTAAAGTTGCAGCGGAGTTTATGTACTGCAATAATCCAAAGTTGAATTGAAAAATCTCATTGACTTTTTCATTGAGAGAACCAAGGAAATGCTAACTTCTGGGTAAGCCTATGAAAATACATCAATCTACCATTGTTGGATAACATTGCTAGCTGTTACACATCCTAAGTTACTCTGCGACTTCCTATGTTAATTACTACTGTCTTATATTTTTTTTATCTCACGGTCAAAATTATGACAGTCTTGCCATAACTAGACCCATGAAGGAGAGACGGCTATAGTTAGCTGGACCTGTGCTGCAGGATAAACATCCCAAGCAATGTGTTTAGTACTAAAATAGCATAAACAAAAAGTAACCTTTAGTTGGACTCAGGATTAACGTAAGCAAGTTAGCAAACTGCCCCTTTTTGAGTGACATACTAGCTTAACAGCATGACTGGTTTTCCAAAGTGTTGTGAGTTGATAAGGGAAAGACAGCCTAAAAGGTTTTCAACTGGTTATGAAACAGTTTAATTTGATACTAAGACCATCAGTGAGAACACTGGCTGTTTCTATATAGTAATCCTAAAAGCCTGTCACCTGGTCTGATTCTCTGAAAAGTCAGAAATAAAACCAGTTTATAATGGCTGAGGGATAGAAATAATATGAGCTGTCTCAGCACGAGAAGAGAAGCTGTTCAACCGAATCTGCTAGCTGAGGGCTACATATAACAAGGTGTATGAATGGCACTAAAGAGTTTATTTTGTTTCAGGATCATCATATTACAATTATTAGTGGTCTAAAGCTACATATAGATACATTAACACGTCATCATGCGTCCTGCTAGCACTAACTGCTTATTGCTGGCCAAATCAAGATCTTTTTGCTCATACCACTTTTGTCCACAGAGTCCGCCAGAATCAACAAAAAAATTCAAGTTCCTTGTGGCTGCTTTAAGTTAGCGGCTGACAGAGAAAACACTATCTGGAACACTTTCTGGGCTGGCTTAAAAAGGAGGGAAAATGTTATCGATGTTTTTGGGATATCTGATTGTGATGTGTTCCAGTCAGTAATGGCACCTCCCGACAGCGACAGCTCTGAGGATATTAGTCAGTTTCCGATCAATACCCATGAGTCATTGATTTTTGTTCCAGTTCTTTCTGTTTTGGAGCAACTGTTCTTGCTCCTTGAGTTCCCAAAACTCCACTCTCAACCCCCCAACCCCCGGCCCCCCTCCCACCCACCCACTGGCATTTTGAACAGCTAAACAATGGAGGCTGGCACTACAAGTGGGACGCTGGCAAACACTGTGTTGTTTTTACCGTGTGTTGCATGCTGATGTATTTGCTCTTTGCTAGATGTTTCTGTTGGATCTCTGCTCTGATTAGCCAGTGTCCATTAGGAAATGCTTGAACAACAGTATTATTAATGTAAATTAAAGTCTGTGTTGTTGCACTTCATTCTGGCCACTATTAGAAGCTGATTAGTAGATAGCTGAAGTTAATGCAGCTTTAGCGTCCTCACTGCACAAGCTACCTTTGTGTTCATAAATTATAAGCTCTAAAAACTAGAATAGCATCATCACTAGTCACAGTCTTTTTTCTATAAATTGTAAAATAAATTGTTAACCTTCACATTTTTCTTCCCTGTCTCTCATGGCCCTTTCCCCAGGATCCTAATAATACTTTCTATCTGCTCTGTGTAGCTTTATTGCATGAAGTCTCCTCTTATATTTCTGTGAATCTTTTTACTGCCTTTGCACCTGCAATGCAGCAACACCAGTACAGTAGCTCTTGTCTCTTGTATTTTTATACCTGCTGCTAGATGGGGCCTGGATTGTTTTGGAACTTCCCTCCCAAGGCTGGCTGCACGGTTCCACAGAGCCTCCTGCAGACCATGTACGTAGGATCGTGAAAGCTATGTACCTACCTACATAACGTACCATACCGTGCCACACAGGTCTCTCTTTTATTCAGCCTGTGTGGATTTATCTATGGCATCTCCGTCCATCCGTTCCATTCTGTCAACCAGTCAGTCCAGTGTTTTCACACATTCATTTTGCAGCGACAAGAAAAATTCATCATTTACCTAAACGTGCAATTCAAAAACATGAATAGCACAGCAACAGGATGATTTGTCCATCTGTCATCTGACAAATATCTATTTAGAAATATTTTTTAAATCACAACAGATACTGGGAATTAGGCTGGGAGCAAAGCCAGACCCTGAAAATGACAATCCCCTCAACAGCATTTGGTGGCAACCTATTCCAGGAGACACGCTGTGTCGGTGAGACTGCTCCAGCCAGACACGTTTTCTCATTCTTGTAATGTTTTTCCATGCATCACAACCCAACACAACAAATAATGAGTTTTGCCAAACCTCTCAAATTCATTCACTTGTGTTTAACTCAGAGTCTGGCTTCAGTCCATACTGGTAAAAAAAAAAATAATAGGAAGGACTTCTGTTTGATGCTGCATCTCAATGTTAGTATAGCTATTTCAAATTAAAGGAAAAGTTCACCCAAAAAAGGAAAATTCAGTCATTATCTACCCACCCTCATGCCAATCGAAAACAGGATGAAGTTGTGCAGTCAACTAAACATTTCTGGAGCTTCAAAGCAAAATAGTTTTGCAGCACTCTCCTCAACAACTGAAGTAGATGGGGACATCTCAGGAAAATGTAAAAAACGCAACAGAAGAAGAACATGAAATGGCTCCATACAGCTCGGCCATAAGTCTCCTGAAGAGCTGAGATGTCAGATAAATTTGAAAAGACGTTATTGACACCCTTTTTAAACCTTCATGGTAGCCTCCAAGCTAAAAAGCTTGCACACCATGTCTGAGGTGGGTGCATAAGGTTGACCGCTCACCAAGGGTGTAAATTGTGTCTTATTAAATTAATTTGGGATCTAGGGGCTTTCGGAGACTCAGAGAGATGACCTGTTATAATGCCATTTTGTTTTCTGTTTTTTTCCAGTTGATTTTATTTATTCATTTCAGTTGAGAACAACTCCCCAGCGACCTCGGTTGTTTAGGAGAATGCTGTAACCCTGTTTTGCTCCAGAAATTCTTTTTTCAGGACTCCAAAACTTCACCTGATTCTCCATCGGCATAGGGATGAGTAGACAATGACTGAATTTTCATTTTTGGGTGAACTTTACCTTTAAGAGCACCTAATAACGAACAAACAAACAAACAAACAAAAACTCAATGACTGCATTACAACATGTACAATTTAGCTTCTTTTCTCTCAAAAGTAACACTTTGAAGCAGTAGCTACTGCTCTCTGTGTGGCAGCATTAAGGTCTACTATGTGTTAATCACAACCTTTTGAAGACTGCTTCAATACTTTTATTATGTATATTACAGATTTTACACTGTAACATAATATATTGACGTATTAAACAACTTATATGTGAGACTTGAACCTTATGATTAGATCTACTAACTAGCTTTTCCTGGAGCTTTTATATATGATCACCTGTTGTCACATGACAGAAATCTCGTACATGATGTCAAGACAACTAAGCCATCTCCATGACAACAGAGCAAAACTTTACCCACAGATGAAAAAATGCTGTTGAAAGCTCTGAAAAAAGCTAGTAAGTGGACCATGATGTTCTTTTTTTCATTTACAAAGTACAAAAAGGGGATTCATTCTTTTTCCAGATAATCTATCAAGTGAATAATAAAATGTAAGAACAGGATTACAACACTGATCCCATATTGGTCTGGATTGGGTGATTTTAGGTACATCACACCCTCATTGGTTGATATTACTATACCCATGAGTAAAAAGAGCATCACAGCATGTTCTACCATCCCATACACACACACACACACACACTCACACTTTTTTTCCCCTCAGCGTGTGAATTATCTATTACTGTTGCCGAGCCACTTTGAAATAGCAGCCTGGCATCCTTTGTGAACGTCTGAGTCAGTCTGGTGGGAACTGCATGTTCCACACATTTCTGCATGCACTATTATTACACATCGGTGTGTACGCACTGCACATCCTCAGCTTAGGAACTGCAATAGAGAATAGGATTTCTGTGGGCATAATGATCATCTTGGTAAGTCTTCCTGATTAAGAAATAGTGGCACATTCGTCCTGTCAGAAGAGGTAGATGTACTTTTTGTTGTTATGTGATCACAGCAGAAAAACCTTCATGGTCACAATGTGTTCAAGGCAGATGTCATGGTGTGTTAGTGTCAGTGAGTCCGTTCATTATGTGAATGCTGCTGCTGACATATTGGTTATTGGATGTCTGCGCTGTTACACTTTGTGGTCGCTAATGGAGGGTGGCCATTAAAATGGAGGATGGCAGACCAGGAGCAACAGCCTCATGTAATGTGTGGAAACATGATTTTGCCCTCGAGATGAGTTGTTCTTCATTATGAAACTAAATATACCTCACTCTCAACAAAAGAAAACAGAAAAGAGAGAAAGATTTGATTGTCGCTGGATTGAGATTGGAACTGATATATGAATGTGATATAAATTGTATCCGTCATTTTTGCATAACTAAAATAGCCTTGCCCTGTCAGGATCATGATCCATGAAGCTAAGAATAACACATGTGGTGTGTTTACGTATCGCCTTCTAAAATTCCCCCAGCTCAATCTGTGTATGAGGTTGCAACAATCAGAGTAATGTAAACATGTAAATGCTTAAAATTATCATTCAAAAGTGCAATGAATGGAAATAATGGGATGAAGATCAGTTGGCTACTAGTCCAATATAAGTGGAGTTTAGCAGTGGCAGTAGTATCAGGACATTTGAGGACATTTAAATGCTAATTTAAACTTTCAGCAGCAATGTGCCTTCCAGAAAAAGTGTCCACTTTAGTTTGGATAATCCACAGGTCTTACTGTTAGCAGCTGTAGTCACAGTGACACTCCAGTGTTTCTCTAAACAGATGAGGCTGTTGAATATTTTCAAATGTGATTCCTCCACTGTAAAGGATAGGAAACAGACGTATCGGAGAGATGACATCTTAAAGGTCCTATTTGCAAGGAAAGATGATTTTTGAGTCTGATACCCAGCTCGTCAAATAATGATGCATTTGGATGGTGGCCAGCCCGTCCTACAATCCCAAAGCCTCAGTATTAGATGAGTTCTATCATTTACATCTTATTATGTTGATAATGAAGCTATTATTAACATCAGTGAGGTACAAAGCATGGCCTGTTGAGCTCATACACTGTGAAGCTACAATTCAAAGAGATCATTAGAGACTGAATATTACATTTCGCCCCATATTAAACAATACTTATCATACTTATATTATACTTATATACATATGCCTTAATAATGGTCAAGTTGCTAACTACTGAGTAGTCAGTGGCAGTTGAAAACTGAAAATCCTCTCTAAAGTAACAGTAAGGAAAGAGCTCGGTTATTAAAATGCTCAATGTTGAAATTTACTTTCGCACTTTTTTTCAATTTGAATTATTTCAAATTATGAAAGTAATGTTAAAGTTAAATTAGGCATTATGTTATGTTAACTGCTTTAAAAGCCCAAAAGACCACTAGCTACAAGATAACTTGTCTTTGTATATGAAACATTTTCACCTTCAGTAGGTGCAACTTTAATTTCCTGTCAGAGGTTAGGAGATTAGTTTTTAAAAAAAAACAGATCTATGTGTTTTTAAGGACGCACAGCAAGCACTTCAAGCAGCTAATGTTACAAAGCAACAATTAGATTACTGGCCATAAAAAAACTAGAGTAGAGAACAGAGGTAAAGTTTATTTTTTAAAAAAAAAGGACAGAGAGTACTCGCTCTTTAAAAAACTGGTTTTTGTTGTTGTTTTGTTTTTTCTCATTACAGTAGCCTACATGTAACACGTTACTACACACACCTGATAAACACCATAGCAACAAGTCAAGTCACATCTGTTGGACTGTCGAAGAAAATTGAGTTCTTCAATAAGAAATCCACAGTCCCACAACAATAAACAACTTCAGCAAACCATCCACAGGCTTGTAGGCAACCGAGAGAGGGTCTCAGCTGCCATGTCATGTTCCAGTCCGCTCACATATGGCCATTAAAAAAAGGGATTGAATACAAGGGTTTACTACGAATTGTTACATAGAGCCTCTTTAAGATCTATTGTAAAATTCCCCTTCTGCAGAATGATCTTATCTCACTACATGATTTGGCTTTACATCTTCATACCCACTCAAGACAGGGTACTCACTGCTGTTGAGGCTCTGGGTTATGGCCTGTATTCAGTGGGTGCTCTAATAAAACCATGCGTCTCTGAAGGAAATGATTGTAGTTTGATCAGGAAACCATTCATTCCCTCAGCGCGCTCCACTGAGCTTTGCTCCTCGACATCTGGTTCTCCGTTTGGTTCAGGAAGGAGTCCGGCAAACACTCCTCTCTCAGTGTACTGCTGGTGGACACACACTGTCTGCCCGTCTGCCCTGCTGGCAGCCACCCTGCAGGTCTCTGAGCGGGCCATAGAAACACAACCACTAGAATAGACATTTGGTTTTATTTTTCAGTGTGATTGTCCGGACGATCCAACTGTGCCATTCAGCTTGAGCCAACAAAAATACAAGTCATGGTGTTGGTGAACGTAGTAGCGAGCAATGATTGTAGTGACACCAGTAGGTCACAAGTGATTAGCGATACATACTAATAAAAATCTGGTTACCTGGTGACAGAGCGAAGTGACCTTTTAAGCTTGAAGCTCATGTGTTTTCAACCTTCAGGCAAGTTAATAACAAGGCAGTGAATGTCATGAATCACTGCTGAGAGAGTGACAGACTCTGTTTAGTTCTACTGTACTGTACAACTAATGTACACTACATCTCCAAAAGTGTTTGGGCACCACAACGTTAAACCTCCGGCTGGATGTTGAACGTGACATTACAAAACCATCGCCATTGTTGCTATAGCAGCCTCCACTCTTCTGGGAAAATGTTCCCGGCTTTAGTGGGGTGGGTCCAACACTCTGTGCTGGACAGTAAAATTCCCCCACAACAGACTAGGACACACATTTCTTTATGGATTTCCCAAAACAACAACGAAGGGCCCAGCTCACTTGATGAGAAACATCCCCAGACTATGCATTAGGACAGGTAATGTTCTCCCAGAATCCACCGAGTTAGATGTGTCCATTAACATTTGCCAGAGAATGCAGCGTGATGCGTCACCCCAGACAAAATTTCCACTGACCCAGCCTTACACAACTCGGGCCTGTCATAGATCAGTGTGACCTTGTGCGTCATGGAGCTCCTGACAAACATTTATTGTGCTGAAATGGCTTCCGCTTCCCACCCGCTCTTTAAACTTGTGAGGCTGGCATCTATCGAGAGGTCGCTACTCCTAGATAATTCTGCTTCACAATACTCAAGAGCTGACTCGGGCAATCCACCAGAACCATGTTGGAGCAACCAAATACTTATAAAGGCCAGTTCTGCACAAATGTTTTTCAGTGGAGACTGCACCTTAACATTGGAATTTAAATACTTCTTGACTTGAGACATGATGAATTGAATGACTTGTCTTCATGTCATGTTTTTAGTTTACTTTGTTGTAATGTGCCTAAGAAGCGGGGAGGGATTTACTATTATTAAGAAGAAATATAATAATCAAGCTTTGGTAAAGTTATTTTTTCTTTTGTTTGATTACATTTATTTCATTGAATACCAATAACTGAATTCAATTAATCATCATGCAGTTTGAACAGGTGAAATAAATGGGTCAATAACAGAACTATTAGACAGATACTAAGAAGTTCTCCTTTATCTTTATAAACACTGGATACTGCAGGTAAGACTGGAGTATCTTGGGAGTAAACAATGACTTGACTTGACAGAACCAGGTTCTTGACTTGAATCAACTTGCCTGAGAAAAAATGAGTTGGGACTTATTTGAGAATTGGACCAAATGACTTTAGAAATGGGCATTTTGTGCGATTAAGCACCCCCACACTTTCAACACCACAAATCCCAGGTCTGTAACAATTTGTCAGACATGATGTAGGCGCTAACTACAAACAAAATTCATTACAACAATGTTATGTCTTGAAAAACCTCTCAATTAAGTTACACAGTGCAGAAACAAGTGATGGGGGCAGTGTGACTGAGACAGAAACACCATTCACCCTGTCAGAAGACACTGTACCATCAAAATGACTTTGACACATTATTTTAAGGTAAAAAAGTTAGTGTTGGTTTAAGTCTCACATCTGCTTTACTGCTTAAATTGCATCAGTTTTATGCAGTTTTATTTTAAACAGTGGATGATAATGTTAAAAAGTAAAACTTTTACACAAGAACTTATGTTTAGAAGGGGAAATTTGCATGGAAAACAAGGATGCAGTTCTTCTTGATCTGTCCTCCAGGTATCCTCAGACGCTGACTGGACAAAGTGATGAGAACAGATAGAAAACAACTGAATCAGCACAATTTCCAGGGCGCTGTCTGCAGGGCTTTAATATTAAACACCAGCATGTTTTGGTTTAATGTGAAAAGCTTTATGTCCTTTGGCCGTTGAGCCTAATTAAATGAGTATTATATTATAGCTCATGTGATCAAACAGACTGCTTGATGTTAGGTCTGTTACACAACATTACTGTTGAGAGCATACAAGTACACAATGTTGGAGATAGGGGACTGTAAATGTTTTATTTTAGATGGTTGCAGAGCCGTTTCTTGCTATAAGCGGACTACGCAGGTGCATTGGGCCCCCGCACCACTAGGGGGCCCCTCAAGTTGCAAGGTCTGCTGCAATACCTGAGGAATGACCCGAAGGAAAAGATGTGAAAAGGACCTGACACCTGGCCCGCTGATTGGTCAGATCTGGTGTATACCACGCCGCGTTGCTATGACGACCAGTACTACTAAACTAGGAGGGGGCGGGGAATTGCGCCGAGCCGTAAATTCAGGTCATTCACGGCATGGCGTCCAAACTAGTGTATTCATCTGGCGCAGAAAAAAAGAAGAAACTAGATGAAGAAAAACGCTCACTGGATAAAGGTAAGGTTTTTTTTTCATTATGTGGGTTGGAGGGGCTAGCTAAAATGCCAAATTTTTTAGCTAGCTTAAGTGTTTGTTTTGGGAGAGGGCTAAAATAAAATGTACCTCAGGTGAAGGCCATAACACTGATTGACTGAAGTGACACCCGTTTTGGTGAATCACAGCGGGTCCAGTTCGTTGGCATTATATTTGTGAGGGAGGGTGTGTGTGTTAGGCAGATATCTGTCATGTCTGCAACAGGGGCCAGTGCCCCCGTAACTCCGAGTCTGGACCCCCTGTGGCCCCCCCGACAGGGAGTCTGCATCAATAATACAATGACAGATTTCTTGCAATGACTTTGTTTTGAAGGGAAAGGCAGAAATAAAGTGTCTCAGCAGTTTACTACCCAATCAAAATTGCTGAAATTGTAAACACTGCTTTGTCTGAATGAGGGATTTATCTTTTTTTCAGGGTTGTATGTGCCCCCTAACAAAAAAGCCGGCCCCAACCTGGCCCCCCTATTAAAACTAGTCTAGAACCGCTACTGAATATCACATAGTGCTCATCAGTCATTTATCTTTGTTTCATAACTCTTTGAAACTGCTTAAAAGTGACAACTTTGAAATTGGGTGCATGCTTTAAAGGGACACTGTGCTGTATATTGCAAGGTTTAAAATAAAAACATATTGTGAATTTCTCCATTAGTGTAACATAACTCAATTATATAGTATGAATATTTGCTTAGGATCTGTTTTGCTTGGTAACCTGAGGAGTTTCGTCTTTGCAGGAGCAATTCTGAAGTATTTTGGAGCCGCAGAACAGGAAGCAGCACTTCCGCCTTCAGCACCAGAGATTGTCAAGCAGCTCTCATATGCTGGCAAGGAAGCAGAATTGTTGAAGAGGGGCTTAGGGTAGATCTGCTTAAAACACAAGACTCGGATGATAGGAGGATAGTTCTGTATGGTCCCTTTAAAGAATTGTTTTTATTGTTGGTTTGTTTTCATTGTTGCATTTTTATTGTATGCTGGTTTATTGTGTTGGTCCTGAAGGGCTTGTGTTACATTTGAAAGGTTCCTTACTACCTCAACAGCATTATTCTTGTTAGTTTTTTTGTTTTTCTTGTTTGCATATTGATATGGATGCTGGCTCATTGTGATTTTCTTTTCTAAGTAATAGCCTATTTTATTTTCTCTACAACTTTAACTTTAGTTTTGGGTGTATGTATGTTATATGTTTAATGTCAACTTAAAATAAAATAAGATTCAGGAACACTCCATCAGTTTCATTTATTGACCTATCAAGGATCCCTATTGTTAACCTTGTATTATCATTTTCTATCAGTTCAACTTACTAGTGTGGGTCAACTTAAGATGTTTGATTTTAATTTGAGAGAGGTTTTCACGACTCTAGCCTTTTTTCCTCTTAAAATGTAATGGATTGTTGCATCTTTACGGATCACCCAAAAGGGTTAGGAATCTATCCATCGTAGTTTGACAAAATAGGGGCCCCCAAACAGCATCTTGAATAGGGCCCCCAAAAAGACAGAAACAGCCCTGGATGGTTGTTACACAGCACAGTACGGTTTTTAACATTAATAAAAGTTGTCTAATCAAACTCAAGCTCAAAAAGCAGTTAACACATCCCTAACTGTGTGTGAGGAGTGACAGTGCTTAGTCAATCCTGATGTGAGCCCCACTGGCCTCTTGTCCATGTTCCATTAAGTTGGCATTAATAAGGCAGGTAAATATGTGCAAACCCAGGCATGAGTAGGGTTTAGTGTAATCACAGCTCTAACCTCAGGCAGTGGCAGCTCTTGATCCAACCAACACACTCCTTCAAAGCTAGGAACACAGTTTAGACATCAGAGCAGGAGTCAGTTTAGTTTGTAGGCAGGTCGTAGTCGCTGCTGGTGCTTAGAAGGTTTTCTGACTTTGAACTCAAAATGTAACTTCCCTAACTAAGTAATTTTTACATAAAGTTTTTTTTTAAATAAACAAAATACAATCTAAATTTCACTCTTATCGTGATATATAAGATATATCTTAATAAAACGCATCAGCGATACAGCCATGTTTCAATACTATAATTAGGTAGAATTCACACAATTTGAGTACAATTTCACTTGAGAAAGCATTAACATTTATTTATCATGAACTGTATATGTAAAATATGGAACACAAAAAAATCTGTAATGCCAGATTAGGTCACTATTTAAAGAACAAATTCTTCCTCATAAAATGTATAAATTATTAAAAAAACTTTTTCCTACCCTAAACATTCAGAAGTGCTAACTAATTCCTACAAACTAAAAGGAAAACAACGTGCATGACTGAGTCAGTTAATACTTACATTATCTCAAATGTTTCCAACAATGTTCAACCTCAATCTGTAATTTTACACAAATTAGCAGTGTGTGTCATTCAGCCGCCTGTGACTTTAACTTCCAGGATAGAGAGTCAGAGAGAGACCAAGGAAGTTGGTGAATGAGTCTAAACACATCGCAAAAACATTATCTTGTCCCGAGTCACGTCAGATGGATTTTTATCAGCAATGGTGACAACCCAATCAAAAAATTATATGATTCCATGCAAGTTACGGCTTTTGTTTAGTTTTGATTGACACCTTGAGCAGCAGAATTACATACTGCGTGTTTAAAACAGTAAACTTAATCAGTCTCCTTAACAGCAGAGAGAACAATGCTTTTAATACAGACAGGCTTTTATTCCTAATGTACCCTGTTCCCCATTTAGTGGATAATATATTTCCTGAAGCCTGCACTATATTGGAGTTTTAATTTGAAAGGGCTATTAAATGAGAGCTCATGGTTACTTGTTTAGTTGCTTGTTGACTGACATGGCCTGTCCCTCTTGTCTGCTTCAAGAGGGATAGGCCATGGAGGGGGTCCTGAGCTAGAAATAACTGTTAATCAGGTGACATATACTGATACCACCATGAAAATCTACAAACAGACCACCAATGGCTGCACTGTCTTGGGAAGTTGAACTGGTTTGAGGTTTGTGAAAAACTTGATGCTTTTACAGCTCATTCGCAGAGTCAGTGATTACCTGCTCTCGTAATAGCTCTTATCTGCAAGAGGGGAATTTAAAAGGCTTGAGTCATTAGAGATTGCCCCCATTTGGATCGTCTAGACAGAGATTAAGGTAATAACCCAGAGGCACAATGAGCTGTTGGCCCCTGTTGAGTTTATTATGACAATGTAACTTACACACGTTTTTATTTATTAGAAATTACTTATTGCTACCTGAGAGAAAGAGAACAGATTCAGGGAGATGTATTGGTCTGTGTAGACTTGTAGACCATGTCCTGAAGCACAAGTATAATTTAAAGACAATAATACTCATTAATTTCCAAATCTTAAAAAGAAAACAATATTACAGAGGGTGAGAAAACAGTCTCTCACATGGTCTAATCACAGGCCATCCTCATTGGAAAAAATGTCAACCATGAAAGCAGCTGATAATGACCCATATTGACATTTCTTGGTAGGCAGTGACCTCAACTAGTGTAGGGATGTACGGTGTGGTTGGGTCAAACAAGCACAGGGTTTTCACCCAGGAGACAACTGTTTGTTTGTCCATTAACATAGTGAAAGTGCACTGCATACAATACGTAATTGCAGCTACTTATATAATGTATTTACGTTGGTAACTAAAGTTATATCAGTGACAGTTATTTAAACCCACACCAGGATGTTTTCCTAAACCTAACGAAGTAGTTTCGATGCCTTGACCCGAACAAGTAGTTCTCTTGCAGAAACCTAACTGAACATCGAGCCTGACGCGCCTGTTGCTGGTACACTGTAATGATCATGTCATTAGTCATTTTGGGAGTGACTTACAATCGACCTACTCAGCTGCATGAGTATAAGAATTTATGTTCCATTTCGAAGCTGTTCTGGAGCTTTTAATAATATCACATGGTCTTCACTGATGTAGAATGTTCAGAGCACTTTACAGACCTCTCACCCACGTTGGCCTAAAGGCAGACATGACCGACAGCTACTTAAGTGAGGTCAAATGTATCCTTACAATTGTTTACAGGATCACTAATGAACTGTGAACCTCAATACTACAGCACAATATAATTTTTGTGTCTCATTCATGCTCAGCAACTTAATTAACTGATGTCCCTTTTTTGTATCCAACTTTACTTTTTTTATATTCAGTCAGAAAAAAGCTGCATCTGATTCTTACTATGGGATTTTAAATTGGTCCAAAATTGAATTCCAGGTAGCATTCAACAGCTCTTAAAAGTGTCCTTAAGAGTCCAGGCCAATACTCAGAGCAAATAAAGGAAGAACACTGGAGATTTTGAAGCCTCAGTTCTGTGTCCTCTGCACACATTTGACTGCAGGAAAAGAACACTTGTCTTACCCCTCGCACACTGGCTGCCGTTATAAGTCCGACCCTCAGCAGAAACCTCTTACAGCTCTGATGCCACCACTGAGGTAAAAATAGAGCAGTGAGCACACCACTGTGTGACTGGACACTCTCTGTGCCCTCTTTTGTTTCACCTGAATACAGTCAGTACAAATGCAAAAAACACACAGCCTTTAATCCGAAGATGAGGCTGTTTTTCCTACTGCCAGAGACACTGACTTTTTGGATACCATGTGTAACAGTTTTTAGAGACGCAAAGCTTTCATCTGACGGCGCAGACGAGTGAGCTTTTTATGCCAGAAGAGGAAGTGCTGCTGAGAATTTCAGTCTGGAGCTAATAGCTGATATTTAATATTTAATCCTCCGCTCCGACATTGATATCTCTGCTCTGGGTAGCTTCTCAGCCACAGAAGACTCCTCCAGACATTCAGCAGCTATGAATAATTAAAAGTTTCATTTCAAATAGTGCTGAGAGCGGAGTTACTAACTGATTTAAAGACACTTGTGAGCAGTGATTCATGATTACAGCCGTTCTGTTTTGCTTAAAGGTGTGTAAGAACATGCGTGTCAGCAGGTGTATCTGTGCATTTTGTACGTACGTGTGACCAACACACAGACCAACATGTTGAATGATGGTGAGAGGAGGGATGACGTGCAGGACAGAATGTTGGATCCTGTCAGTCAGGATTAACTCCACTCTTCTTGACTGGAGGAAGATCCTTCAGAGGTCACATCCACTCCAATCAATAACACCAACACCATAAAGACACCAAGTCAACAGGAATGAAAATAAGACAGGATCCAAATGGACATGATTCGGGTAGAACAAATAAGGCTTGTTAGAGATCAGCCAGTCCTGGGTAGAATTGATCAGCGGCAATAGCCGCACAAAGCACGCTGGTTAGATATGTGTCTGACTTGATCCCGACTTGCTCTGACGTCATGCTTATTTGGGCAATGGTAGTCTCACCGGGATCGAGGCTGCTGCAGTCTTTTGGAGCCAGGTGCTGCACTTGATCTCCCATGGCATGATGGGAAATCCCTGGCTGTTGCATGATCTAACAGCTGATTGGTTTAAGTGCTCACTCGATTGTATGACGTTCTATAGAAACCTTTTATTTTTGCTGAATTGGAGAGATTTTGATCTGAATTGTTTGATTTTGAAGGTTTAGGCTATTCTGTTAAAAGAAAACATGCTGTGTGGACGATGTGGAGACTCAATAGCCCACATTCATGTATATAAACAGCACACAATAAATCAATGTTGTCTATATTAATATTTGACTAATTTAAATCAGGCTGTACAATATTCAACAACACAAAGACTTGTGGTAAGTGGTATGAGAGGATTCAGATGTGAAACCTTGACAGTATAAATATCTGTTTGACTCTTAATGTATTCAGTTTTGTTATTGTTGTCTGAGAGGGACAGGTCCTCTCAGATGATTTACAAATAGAAGCAAACTGATATGATGCTGATTTACATGCGAAATTATGAAAAACGGAGGTTGATCCATGAACAGACGTCACAGACTGCCTGTGTACAGTGTTAATTGGCTGTGATACCATAATTTACAACAACTGAAGACAGATATTTTGCAGTTCTGATCATTTCATAAGAGTATTTGAAATGAGACAGTGAAAAAGCAGCTAGTAATGTAAGCAGCACAACATGGTCATATCATACTTAATGCCACATTTGTTGATCGTACAGAGGAAAAAAATGATCGTGCAAGTACAACGATTATTGTAGATGTGACTACAGTGCATCCTGAAGGGAAAATGAATGTGTGTAATCCATCCAACTGTTAAATGATTTCATTACAAAACAAAATGGCACCCTCATGGTGGCAGTCGACAAGTCAGCAGACCACCAAAATCATTACAATACATCCTCTGTAGAAAGTTTGGTGTCAATCCATATAGTAGCTGCTGAACTAGTTCACTGATTAAAACGTTTGACCAGCTGGTGGTGCTATAGGAAAGGTCAGAGGATCAACAAAGTCAGTAGAAATCCATATTTTGGGTGCCAAGGACGGCTGCGTTTCGTGACAATCCATCAAAAAGTTGTTGGGATCATAACAGTTAGCCACCTCACTCAAGCACACTCTGTCAACATACACTGCTTTTAAGAAACGTGCAGTATGTTTTCTCAACTTGAAGTTTTCTAAGTATCAAAGCTGCAGTTGACTCCATAGCATTTTTATATGCAGTTTCTATACACAGTATTTCCATATTTTGACTGAAGTGAACTATCTGTAGCGGTCTCTCATTTTGTCCTTGTACTTTAGCAGTCACTCCTTCTTTGGTTGTTTATCAGCTGGCAGAAGCGTGTAGGTTGTGAGTGGAAGGGACAAAGAGAGAGCATCCACATCCTTTAGAGGGCCGTCATCCTCTTTGAAGTGTGGCAGCCATATGTCTAATTAATGCACTTGAGCAGAGTCAGTGACCTTGTACTGTAGCCTGACAGAGTTGCAGGAGGAGAGAGCGGAGGTGAGCCTCAGCACTATTACTCAACATGTTTGAATTGTTGAGCAAACTACTGAGATATGTCAATGTGATTTTAATGAAAAGTGAATCAACGTGACATTCATGTTCCGCACCAAGATTTTAACTTCAGTACTTAAGTTAAAGTGGTTTTTACTATGTTTTTATTTTACTTGTTTGTTTTTTACAGCGCATAAACCTCAGAACATCTCAGAACATTCTTTGCCAGTAGAAATCTCTCTATACCTGTCTTATCTGTCTCCCTTCCTCTCCGCCTCTGTCTCTTTGTGCTGTCCCAGTTTCCAGACATCGATGCAGTGATTGTACATTAGATCAGATGCCTCCCCTCTGCATGGTTGTGCAATTGATTTCCTGTGTGACAGGAAGCTTCTCTCTGAGCCTCTTTACTGTCCCAGCATCTACTTAAACTGCTCCACCATCACTGGATGGTGGAAGCTTCCTCCAAACCTTCCATCAGCCACATGTAACCTACAAATGGGGTCACTCCTTTAGAGTACAGATATAGATATTGTTGTACTGTACTAGGACTTGTTCCCTAACATTTGGGTCTAAAAACTGTACACTGCTAGTGTTCTAAATTTGCACTTTGTAAATTTCATTTTTTGTTGGCCACTCAGTATGAGCTGTTACTGTCAGGCAGAAGATACAGGGGTCAGCAGTGCAACTTGAATTAATTTAAAATCTCCTTTATGAGTTTTAATCCTAGCTTCATTATGCAGAGGTTGCAGAGACTTCCTGCAGCCTCCAAGCACAAACTGATTTATGCCTCAGGGCGTGTTTTTGATGCTTTCTTGTGTACTCTTTGATGTCTTCTGTCAGCTTGTGCAACAAGAAGACCAAATTAAAACCAAACCTTCTGTACACCCACCCAGCACAAAGAAAGGACATAAATCAAATACTTGCATGTATTTCGCAGCTGCACTGTGACTTTATGATAACCAAACAGAGCTAGAAGGATAGTGAACAGTGGATGTGGTTGGACAGTCTTAAATGGGACTTCTTATGAAAACTAACATTGCTCTGTCTGCTGGATGTGTAAACAGACAACTCTGTGCTAAATCTATAATATATCAGTATGTTGTTTTCAACTTTCTGATGACCCAAGTGGCCAATGGAAGAAGCTAAAAGTGGCAATCTCTGAGATTTCCAGAAGCAGCAATTGCAGGTGTATTTTTGGACCGCACTGCTTCTCAGAGATCCAGTGTCATCTGTGTGACGTCAGTCAGTTGTCAGGTGGCAGCTTTGCCATGCCTCCATAACAACACCACATGAAAGCATAAAGGGAATGATGTGTGTAACACTTACTATCAACTGATTAAAAAAATCGCTCCGATAAAAGTAACATTAAGTACGTAGGTTTGGGCAGTGTTGTCGCAGGGCAGCAGTTGTGTACTAGCTCACCACTGTAGCCGCTGCTGTTTCCCAAAGTTGCTCTGCCACGAATCTTTAACTGTCTCACCCTGCATATGCGTAAAACAACAGTGGCTGACTAGCCAAGGCTGCTACGTTGAGAAAGCTGTGTATAAAAACTGCTTGACTGAGCAGTCCGCGGCAAAACCAACTGTCTGGGGTTCTCCGAACTGAACTGGTTTAATAAGAAAATAATAAGCAGGACACAAAGACATAATGTTGACATAGCGCTGAGCAGCAACATACTTCTATTAATTTCCTCTCCCCACATATCACAAACAACAACAATGCTACCCTATGGCAACTCTGAAGGGACACACCACTTAATTGTGCTCTCTGGTGAGGAACCTTTTAAATCGCGATGTTACGAGGTAGGGGCATTAGTAGTCCAGGGCAGTCAACCATCGGCCCAACCCTAGCACATACTTATTCATTGTCATTAGGCTAACTTATTCCGGTCATTATGATGTGAACCACCTCCTCTCTCCTGCCGACCAACCACTGCTGGGTGAACACGTCACTAACTGTGCCCCACCTGTGATATTTTCCAGGAAAGTTGCCACCCATTGTACGTCTATGGTATTACATCAAATGCAAGAGCTTTCTTCAGTGGGCCATAGGTTCAATCATCTTTGTGTTACTTCATTCAGTGATAGATAGTAACTTAGCACGTATTTATTTACATGACCATCTTCAAAATTATTATTTTAATGTTATCATTTTTCTCTTAACAACTTTTGCTAATAAAACCACCCTGCTTCATGGCTAACTAAGCAAATTAGCTTACCACAGCTAACTACAGCTAAGGATAGCCAGAAAAGAGAATAGTTTGCAGTAGTTGTGAGTTAAAGCAGGGGGCTAGAACTGATGTATGGGTTGGCTGTTATCTGTATCTGTATTTAATAACCACATTTTGAGGACAATTGTGTGTATTCAGATGGTCTATCAATATCAGAATATCAGAAATATTGTTCAGGCTCTACTGGTGATACGTTACCCCCTACATTTCTGGAGCTACATTTGAACTCTGGCCATATCTTACACATTTTACATCTTACACCTTTAAAATGATTTCTATTTCTGAACCGACTAGGTTCCTTCTTGTCATTGCAGAAGGTTCATTGAGATGCCAACATCTTGACACAGATACTTTCCTTTCTTCTGAATTTGTTTGTCATGTGATAGCATTGTGGTTGTATATGTGATGTGTTGGAAGCTTTATGAGTCATCGGGGAGATGCTTTATGTTTAATATTGTTCAATCAAAGAGAGAATCTTATCTGATGCAGACGCAGATATTGACTAGTTCTGGCGTATGGTGTGATACTTGGGACAGTGTAAGGTGTATCTGTCGCGGTTAAGATGGTTGTAAAGCCCTATAAGCCCTATAAGTGTACGCACCTTTAACCTGCTTTGTGATTGCAGAGAAGATCACAGTTATCAACAGAGACAATACAAATGAAGGCTCTAACCCTATATGAGCTGGAGTAGGAAGAAAACAAAACAAAGGGAAAAGGTTACAATGCCGCTACTGTGAGAGGTGTAATTTTGCCAGATGTACTTGTGAATGAAGAACAAAAGAGGACACTATGTAATTTAAAGCAGGAGAGGAGAAGAGCCTCTCCTATTAGTTAATACCGTGATGATGTAAAGGTGGTGTCCATACATGGCGTCAGTTCCTGTACAAGTGCAAACAAACAAATCCGATGTGGCAATAAGATTTGGTTGAAAGCAAAGTGATAAGACATAGGGTGTGTAATTTTGTAAGTAGAAAAAAGCAGCGAGGAGAAGGTTAGCCAAACCCAATGGGACTGGGCTCGGTTGTCATAGAAACCCTGTCTGAGCAGAACTAAAAAGAAAAGAAAAAAAAAAAAGAAGAAGCAAAGGAGGGAGAGGAAAGAAAAGAGGAGAGGTCCAGTTTGTTCTCTTCACAAACCACTGTCAGAGCAGACTCTTTCTCCCCAACCTAGAGAAGCCTCGCTCTGTTCTGACACACAAAACCTCTTTTCTGGCACGGTTCCCTCATGAGGAGAGAGGACACAGAAAACAGGCCTGTAAATAACTCCTCACCCACTGACACTTTGGCTGCCTGACCACAGTTGGTTGAGGGATGAAGAGAGGCTTTGAAGTTGGGCCCTCCACTGTGGAGAGCGGACTGTCGCAGCCACATACCTCACGGCTCAGCTCAATGGCTTTCCTGGCAGCGTCGCTCATCGGATATCATATACGACACTGCATGGAGGAGGTGAAATGAAACGCAAAGGCTGAGCAATAAGGGGAAGGTAGAGAGACTAAATACAGAAATATATGAAACTGTACCAAAATAAAAGCTGTGAAAGGAATGATATAAGAAGTTGACATACACTATATGGCAACACATATAGCTATCTATATGATAATGTGGAGTATGTAATATATGAGAACTTCCCTCCTGGTCCCCCTGAAGGGGGAAAATCTGACCTGTAGCCTGAGGTATGGACTGTCTAAGATTCATGTGAAGCAATGTCCTCTACCAAATGTCATGATAGTATCTGTCAAGCGAAAATTTTGACTTGGTGGAGCTGCTGGACAAAAGGTCTACAAATTCCAAAATAAATGAAACGTTATAGTCCCTTAAATTCTTTGGAATCATCCTCAAGGAATCATGTGCACTCTCACCAAATGGTATCAGAACATGAACCGAAATTTGACTGCAGACCAAATGATCAAGAGGCTGACTGACCGACCAAAGGCTAAAAAATACTTATCTTTGAACAACATTAACACACACGCTGATACATGGACAGAAGACAAACTGATGATTTTGTCAACCTCAAGAAACTAGAAGAACACCATAATGGCACACCACATCAAGCATTAAATCAAAGGAGGACAGCACCGGTATCTTTCCAGCAGCAGTGGCGTCATGAGGCCAAATATAGCTGGTGTAATGCAATGGTAATTGATTTCACAAGCAGCTGCCTTACATAAGCATGTCAGAATGAATAGAGATGGTGAGAAAGAGAGAGATGAGATGGGGTGGAATGAGGAAAGAGGAAACAGAGAGATGGGAGGATGAGATGGAGTGAGAGAGAACGAATTGGGAGCGACGGAAAAGGTTACAGAGAAGTGCTGGAGTGGCAAAAAAGACGGACAGGGAGCATGTAGAGTAGAAGGAATGTGGACAAACTGGCTGTCAAACAGCGGGGACAAATTAAAAAAACATCACAAAAAGAGGCAGAGACAGAGTTATACAAGCAAGAATGCCAAGGCAAGAACAGCAGACATAACGCCTTGGTTGAAATAACACAGTTATTCTCTGAGCTACACAAAATTGATATTTTGCCAACAGGTCTTTATACCTAAATGACTTAATAGGTTAACAGTTGATGACTATAACATATATACATATATATGACCACTCCCAAAACAACATGGCCCGCTGTGCATGAGCACTGAAGGGTACTAGCTACAGGTGTAGCACACCTTCGTCGCCACGGTTAACATTGTGAAATGTTTACTGTTTCTTAGGTTTCATCAAAACTACTTGGTTAGGTTTAGGAAAAATATCATACTTTGGGTTAAAATGACTAACTTACATAACGGAAGTTACATAAGTGACGCGAGCACATTACACATTCATTTCGGTTGGCTTACTTGTGTAATAGAACTTAAAAACAAATCAATCTGGATTCTCAGTCACAAACGGGATTCAAGCCTTCTTCGGCGTCTTAGGAAGGACAGTCCCACCAATGACACATCCAGCGGTCCCAACCACCCCCCGACTCGCGCTGTGGGAATAGGCTCGCTTTGTAAAGCAATTCTTTTGTCAGTATTTGTTAAGACTTTTACCTTTAAAGTTGCACTTATTCATATTTTATGTTAACAAGGATGATGAACTGAGTGAACTTTTGTTCTATATGCTGCAAAATGTATTCTCAGCAACTTCATTTTCAGAGGCAGTAGAGAGTGTTTTCAGTAAAAAAAAATAAAAAATAAAATGCTTTGATGAGCTGACTATGATCTGTTGAGCTCCAGACAGCAACACAGTTAGCGACCTTCAGGCAGCTAACTGTGTTGCTGAGCCAGATATCTCTTCTAAGAGCAAAACAGAGCTAAAAGAATAGTGAATATTGGACTTTTATATATATATATATTGAAAGTTTATTATGTGACATGACACCAAATCAATTTCTGTATTTCTGTTGACATGCATGTATAATGTACAGTACAATACATACTGGATTCGGTGTCATGGGGTTTTGTGTACATTTTTGTGTAAATAGTTTCGTAAACACACAAGCTCTCGGGAGGAAAATGTTTTCAAAGGAATGCAAATGTAGAGACGAGCTAGTATGATGTACACAGATGGTCCTGGAGGCACAAATGTAAAGCAATAGAAGCGGTTATATAAGAAATCCGAGGAGGGAAAAACAAGGGTTTATTGAGGTGAAATGAGGATAATGAGATAATCCTTTTTACTTCCTTTTAACATCTTTCATGCTCAAAGCTCACTGCTGTGCTCTCTGTTTTATGAAATGTGGGCAGTGTTGTGTTTATATTCTTTGAATAATCTGTCAAAGAAGTTTGAGTGTCAGTAGGTGGAGTTCTTCTCCTTGTCTGTTTGGACATTTTGGCTGTGACTGCTGCTGTTAATCATCTGGTTTTCCATTTTTTATTGCAGCTTTGCACAGTTCACAGACTTTCTGATGCACATTGAGGTGATCTCTCTGACACTGTCTTTTATTGTTTCCACCTGAATCGATAAAATGTGTCGCTCTCACTTTTTATTGTTTCAGGTTGTTTCCTTTGTCCTTTCCTTTCCTTTCTTTTGACAGTAAAGTGCAATAACAAATTACACGAGCAGCACATGTGACATTACATGAATTCCAATGTATCATTGTCCTCTTTACATACAAATGTAAATACTTCAGCAACACTAATCCAAACGGATTTCCAGTCTAGTACAGCAGATCGTATAACATATATATACATGTTGTTCATTTGTTACTTATCTCCTCATGGCTATATATATATAGAGATAGGAGAGAGAGAGAGAGGGATAGAGAGAGAGAGAGAGAGAGAGAGAGAGAGAGAGAGAGAGAGAGAGAGAGAGAGAGAGAGAGAGAGAGAGAAAGAGAAAAAGAGAGGGAGAGAGAGAGAGAGAAAGAGAAAAAGAGAGGGAGAGAGGAGAGGGAGAGAGAGAGAGAAGAGAGAGATAGAGAGAGAGAGAGAGAGAGAGAAGAGAAGGAGACAGAGAGGGGGAGAGAGAGAGAGAGAGGAGAGAGAGAGAGAGAGAGATAGAGATAGATATATAGAGATATATAGATAAGAGATATATATATAGATATATGACATTACATTATTTTTTTTAATATATATTATATATATATATATATCTCTAATATATATATATGTACATATTATATATCTATATATCTCTATATATATATATATGTACATATATATATCTATATATCTCTATATATATATATGTGTATATATATGAATATATATGTATATATGTATATATATATGTATATATGTATATGTATATATATATGTATATATGTATATATATATATATATATATATATATATATATATATATATATATATATATATATATATATATATATATATTTTTTTTTTTTCTTCAATCTATAATTATATTAACTGTGACACAGTTGTATACAGTAGAAAGTCAGCTGGGAACCAGTATTTGTTGATTGCCTTTATACATAATGTGAAAAAATCTGCTCTCTCTGGCTGTTTTTTTCTGTGTTAATGAAAATGTGATCTGTAAGGTAAGACAGTATTCTGTCTGCTCTAACATGAGCCGCAAATGCAAGATTGTTCATCATCTTACTAGCTTATTTTGAAAAAACAAAACAATAGCTAAAATATCCACTACAGACCATACGCAAGGCAGCCATTTTCCTTTTACATCATACCCCATGTTGCTGATCAATCAGCAAGCGGGTGGAACAGTTGCTGCCATGATGATGCTTAGGCCAGAGGTGGAAAAAGATTTCAAAATATAATACAAAAAGTACCAAAAGTAAAAGTGCAACATGGCCCATTTCAGAATAGTATATATTACTGTATTATAAGTGATACATTAATGTATGTTAATGTTAATGTTGCAGCTGGTATAAGTGGAGCTCACTTTAACGACTGCCTGTCATTAAAGTGAGAACGCTGCCTGTTGTCACGGATAGTTAGTCCTTATCCTCAAACATATCATGGAGCTAATGTTAGCTTAATAGCTAGCTAGCTTGCTACAGCTAATACATTTGTCAGGTACAGTTGTAATTTTTGCTCATAAATGTGGCAGTTGCTGACTCGAAATAAGAAGCCAACTTTCATCTACTAAAGCCTGATGCCATTGTTAAAAAATGTTTTACTGAGATTTGCAACGGGTAATTCTGTGCTATACCAATATGAACATTTGTTATTTCTATGAAGGGATAAAAGGTCACGGAAGTGGTGATGAACAAGGAGAGTGATGATGACAGAGGAAAACAGCAGGCAGGCAGTGATGAAGTGAGTGAACAGGAGGAAGAGAGGTGGTGTTGTTTGTTCTCTTCTCATATTAATACTCCTCATGGCTCCATTCCAGTGGCCTCAGAAAGGTCACTCTCACCCATTTAATAAACTGGTCACGATGGGAGCAACAGAGCAAGGTAGGGCGAGGGGAAGGAGACAAAAGATAGTCGAGAGGAAGAAAATAAAACCATTAGGTCTATTCTCAAGTTCGAATGGCGTGTGCGTTGACAGCAGACCTGGGACAGCATGACTTCGTATTTGACTTTTTACTGTCAATTTTGATGTAAAACAACAACAAAAAAACAGGCAGGCACTGATTCTTTCAAAGTTTCTTTCAGAGAATCTCTTATGAAGATAGTAACACGTCTGAAACAGCAATGACAACATAAAAACTGACAAGTTATGCTGAAAAGAGTTGCTAGTTAATCAGGACTGATTCTGGTTTTAATGTGACAAATCAGCTGGGATGCTCAAAGTGACAAACCCAACGTGTTGAAACTACTGTATAAACATCTCTTCAGTTCCCCTCAGCCTTATAGGGCATTTTAATCAAACATCCTCATCACTAAATGACTAAATGGGTTGATTGAATGGAATGGAATCGTGTATATCACCGTTCCCAAAACAACATGTAGCGCACCAGCGGCAGGCGTACCACACCATTGCTGTGTGATTGCAGAACGGTTAGGTGTAGGTTTAGAAATTGATTTCTGATATGGACACCTCGACGAGCATTACCCTGCTTATACCATGGTCACTTGCCTAAGAGAAAAATATTAAGACCATTAACGCATATCTTTGCAGGGTTTTGAAATTAAATTATAACGTTTTTCACAAGCAGTAACTCTTATGTAAATCTTGTAAGACTTGTTTGTTACAAGCACCACCCTGTGGCGTTCACATGTAGATGCAGGACTACATTTTCTGTTGTAATTAAGATATTCATATTTTTTTCAAGCGTGGAGGTGTCTTCAGTCAGCTGATGTTAATGCCACCCATCTTAAAAGGCTATGGTGCATTCATTTACTGGAACTACTCGTGGGGTTCAAGAGGTGTCCATATATTAAAATTTCGTTGACACCCTCTAGCCAATCAGAACTGAGTATTCACCCAGACCATGGTATAAGTTAAAACATGGCAGGCACACATCTTTAAATAAATTTTAACTCTTCTGTGTAGGTAGGAAATGTTTTGTAAGTATGTTCACCATATCAACTTTATTTGGTGATTATATGCTAATGTGCCGTGCTGCCCCCAAGTGGCAACAAACAACAATCCAGGTTAAAATCTAAATTTAACCTTGATCTTTTCAAAACCTTTTAAAAGCGTTGGACGCATGAACAAGGCTTTTCAGGATGATTTGAACACGTTGCCTACTTTGGAGCTATATGCACCAAGGTGGAATTCAGCTCATTTGGATACCTAGACCAACTCCATCTCTGCCTCAAAAGTCACCTTGTGTCTCGTTACCCAGCAGTGACACAGATGAGTCACATATTCTCTCTGACAGGTGGAGCTTTAATTAAAAAATCTGTCTTGGGATGATGTATAATTCTGAAGGTTGATTTTCCCTTGTAAGTAGTGGCTCTGACACTCTAGGGTCACACACACAAACACACACTTAAGGGCGACTGTTAAGTGGCATCTGGGGTTTGTCTCTTTAAGAGTGTCTGATAAAAAAAAACTGATTATGCTGAACAACTGCCAGCAAGAGGACAGAGAGAACAGTAGAGGACAAATGAGTTTGGACAGAGAGAAAAGTGTTGGAATGAGACAGAAGAGAAGATACAGAGAGGTGTTGTGTTTACTGTTGATACCACTGTCAAGGTGTTGCAAGACCTTTAAGGGTCAGTTACTCAAACACCAGAAAATGTCTAACCTACAGAGATTGTTTTGAGATATTTCCCTCTGGATGTCTCTTACTGCCGCAGTTCAGTGGAAGTGAAAGAAATGTTTGTGCTGCTACGTGTCTGAGTGTACCTTTGGATCATCAACAGTTTTCTTTAGGAGAAATTAGAAAGAATGGTTCTAATTAGGGCTGTCAGGCAATTAAAAAAAATTATCTAATTAATTACAGGATTTGTAATTAATCAATCTAATTATTCGCATTTTAATCTCATATCTGCTAAAGGTACCCAAATAAAGAATTCGAATTCTAGGACATTACAAAATTGTATTGCATGACTAATCAATTGAATACACTAAGAAGAGAAGATCTGAAATCCACATTTTTATTAGTGAAGTGCGTTTCATAAATAAAATTCAAAAGAAAATGGTCAAGCACATCTCAGCAAACCAATTAGGCCAGGTGCATTATTCAAAAATGCAATACAAATACACTTAAATAAATAAAATTCAGAAATAAAATAAGGGTGAGTCTCAAATAGGCAATTAAGCAGACTCTCAATTCAAAATACGTACTGAAGCTGACTCAATACAGCAATTCAAAATGAATACCAAAGCTAACTAAATATGGCAATTCAAAATGAATAGTAGAAGTATAACACGCCTCTAAATAAGGCAAAATCAAGAACAAGAAGCCAACAGGCACCGCGTTCTTGTTGATAGTCCCCTTCTTCGTACGTTTTATAAATAAACTTGCCGTTCAAAGGCCCTAGCAACGATGTGCTCGCCTCGCTCCCCTGAGTCGCATCCATGTCTGTTGTCACCCTGCTTTGACTAGCGACGCGGGTGGGAAGTGGCTAACACGTCCGGACAAGTTCCTTGGTGCTAGTGCTACCATGACGTGCCACTGCCAAGTAGCCTACAGGTCATTCAATGGGCCAAATTTAAAATGCTCGTGCTTCGAATTGCCACTCAGAATCTCAGAATTAATTGCGTTAATTTTTACAACGCGTTAATTTGCAGTGTAATTAATTAATCTAATTAACACGTTAAACTGACAGCCCTAGTTCTAATATAATCTGAACATATAAACAAAAATCCGTCGACTGGATTGCTTGCTGGCTAGCATTCGCTAAGGTATAAACAATAACCTCACAGCAACTAATGATTTGATTAGTACCTCTGCAATAAAATGAGAGTTAAAGTGAAACTCTCGCCAAAAAGCAACCATGGCTTTATTTGTGGTTGAATATGAGTCAAACCTTCGTGCAAAAGCATAATTACGACAAAAGAGGCACTTTTAAGATTTACCGTAGTTTCGTTTTCGGGCAAGCTAATTTTAAGTGGTGTGCAGGGGCACATTTATGCTAGCATCAAAATCGCTATTTTTAAAACACTAAGAAGGCTCGACACAACATGAAACTTGGCACGTAGTATCACCAGGGTCTCTACACATGAACACGACCATTGAGAACATTGTTTGTGCACACAGAGTTTACTTAAAAGAAGGTTTTGCAAATTGCTTTTTAATTTGAGTGGTAAAATCTGTGCTGGTTTCAATTTTAGCTGAAAATTGAAAACTTGACAGGTGTAGCAGCAGTAATGAAGGGAGACAGTTCTTATCAAAGGTTCAGTTGGAGGTATTTCAGAGCAATTACCATCATTTACAGTCATTTGTTGGGCAGTGTTTCTTATCTGAAGATTTACTCCCATTATTCCTTAAAAGTAGTAGTCCCTGGGAGTGTAATGTAAAAAGAAAGGTGGTAATTTGAAGTAATGAGTCCAATTGTACCTCAGTATCAGATGTACGGATATTATTAGAAGTTACATTTAAATTGTCTGTGTGTGTGTGTGCGTGCTTTTTTGTTACCTATTGGTGACTGTCTCTGGTGTAAACACTTATCATGTCAGGACCAATCGTCCTTATGGGGACCAAAGACTGGTCCTAATGTGGAAAAATTTGATTTCTAAGGTCTTAGTAAAGTTTAGGGTAAGGGTTTGGGTTAGGGTGTTTATATAAATGGAGTCACCTTGTATGTGTGTGCGTGTGTGTGTGTGTGTTTGTCGAGTGATGTTTGTGTTGTGTTCTCCTGTGTTTCAGCGTTGGTCAACTGATGTCATCATAGAGCAGTGTTATTGCACAGACACAGTCTGACCCCACTGTGTGTGTGTGTGTGTGTGTTTTGATGCATCAGTGTACATCGGTGTCCTTGTGTGTGACTGTGTGTTTTGGCTGTGTGTGTTTGTGACCTCAAAGTTTAATTAGGCCTTTGTACAGCCTCAGTCCTCTTGTTATCTTTGGGGCAGTAGCCTGTGTACTTCTCAGCGCCAATTTTTACAGAGTAATCTCGGTCAGTGAGCTTTTATGTCAACTCAAATTTCGAGTACGTCTTTATAATCCTGCAAATTAGAGAAGGAAATCACTTAACTGCCCCCCTGAAGATACTGTGCTCTGAACTTTTAAGAAATAAAGACCACTGGTCAGTTTAAACTTCTCTGTTGCTTCTCTCCATTATGGATTTCTGCCCTCAGGGGCTGATATGAACATTCTAGTTGTTGCTGTTTAGTGGATCTAACTCATTTCAGGCCTGCAGGAAAATAACAAAAATTGCTTACTTACTTAATTATTACTGTATTGTGTGTCCAGACAGACTCTTTGAATTTCTAGGAATATTAAAGGTACCCTACAGAGTTTTTGACCTCTAGTTTTGCTTTAGAGCAATGTTTCTCTGAATTGTGTGTAAAACATGGTTATGACCAAGGTTGCAAAGCACTCTCCTACTTTTTTGTGTAACAGAAACAGCCCATCTCTGTAATATTGTAAATGATTTAGCCTAACTTGACATCTAAAGCATCACTACTGTATGTAACATATGTTGCTTTTTTATAATATCAATTTAATTAATATTAGATATTTTAAGCTACACACACACACACACATAAAGACAAAATGATACAGACTAATTAATACATGTTAAGTTAGACAAATAAACTGGTCATGGTGGAGTGTTGAGGATGAGCTCAGGAGTCCCACAGCCTGATGAAAGAAGCTGCTCTGTAGTCTGGTGGTACGGCAGCAGATACTTCTGTATCTATTGTCAGACTGCAGCAGGGTGAACAGACTATGGCTGGGTGGGTGTTGTCTTTTAGTGTCCTTTGGTCTCTGTGCATACATCTTACTTCAATGATATTACTGATGCACTGATGCCCAGTATTGTTAGGTGGTTTTAATCACCCGCTGCAGATTTGACCTGTCCTGGGCCTTGCACGATCCACAAACTTGGCATGAGAATTTCACCTTGTTGCTTAGAGCCTTGTCTGAGCTTTCTTCACCAGGGTGGTGCTGTGTGAAGACCATTAGAGGTTCTCTCTCATGTTAACTCCCAGAAAACTCCTCAGCTCACCTCTATCTTGATTCCATTTCCTGTTTCCAGTCAGTGTCTCATCTGTCAGCTGCTGAAACTATCTCAGTTCAATACAACATTCAATCAGGAATCTGATTCCTTCCATAATTTCACAATGTGAGTTTGTGAAATGACTCCATGAAGGACTGCCTCATTCCATTTAATTGAACTGAACTGCCATCATCATGTAAGAAATAAGTACCACCGCAAAAGCGATTTATGTTGTTTTTTTAAGGTCAACCACAGCCAGTATCATGATGCATGATGAAATGATAGTGTAACCTTAAATGTGTGTGTGTGTGTGTGTGTGCGTGTGTGTGTTGCGATGCTGATTGCAGGTTGCTGTCCAGGATGGCGGGGATGAAGGAGCAGCAGTTCACAGAGGAGAAGCCCCTGCTGCCGGAGCAGCGTGGAGTAGACTCAGACATGGTCAGTCCACTTGCTTTTCTAACTGTGTGTGTCCTCCGAGCCATTAACCCTCTTGCTTGGCTGTTCACAGGCTGATCAGCATTTACAGGATGAACAACTCTGAAAGTCTTGGTGCCGCCTGGTGCATTAAGATGGAGATGCTTGCGCTCATTAGCTGTGATGGCTCATAATTAGACAATGTGCTTGTTTACCAGCGGAGGAGGAAATTAATGAACTTCATCCAACCATGACGCTGATAACAGCGCTATGAGAAGATGAAAGCTCATTTAAACTGAGAAAAGAGTGGTGGAGCACAACGAGGGAGAACAGAGCAGGGAACAGGCAGTGGGTGGTTACATAAAGGCTACTTATTCCAGTCCACTTATCCATTACCTAAGCAACAGGTTGTGGCTGAATCCAGGGCTCTTGAATGTTTGAGAGTCACTTGTTGCAGGAATGTTAAAAATGGTGGAGACGTGCCAGATCTACTTAATGGAAAAGTTGAAGTTGAAGAGGCCAAATTTGTTCCTGAGAAAGACTCCTTAAACTTTTCAAACTGCCTTTTCTTAGTAAGGTGAGTTAGTTAGTTTATGCTGCCTGGATGGTAAAGAAAAGGTCAATTAAGGGTGCTTGACCACAGAGTAATGAATGGTGGATCAGAGTGGCCATTTATGAGGAGGCTGGTTTTTTTACTGTGGGAAAAAAACAGGCAGCCAAATCTTAACAGAATAGCATGAAGACAACATATTGAAGAACCACAAAAGTGAAGCAGTATTGTGTGTCAGACAAGCTACTAATTTCTTCTTGAGGCAACGATTGATGCCACTGGCCAAATCCAGACACACCTATTGACCCTACCTCCAAACCCTACCCCTGTATTTTGTGCTTTCAAGTCTAGGGGTAGCGTAACCTTAGTCTTGTTGGGACATGGGTCGGGTGAAGTGATAGTTTCCATCTATCATGCTCCTTTTCTTTGTCTAGGTTTGCTGATTCTTGGCAACTAACTAGCTAACTTGCTAGCTAGCTAACTAGTTAACATTACATTGTTGTTGCTGATTTGGCCATTACAGTCCTGCATTTTGATGTATTTCAATGTTGCATTCTTCCCTTTAATGGTACATTACACCCGAAATGTAGCACCTTCACGACTGTACATTCCAGCCGTGAAGTTGCTGCTCCTCCAGTGTCAGCGCAGCCTGGCAGGGAAGGAGCTGGTTGGTACGGTTAGCCTATAGAGCACAGCTAGTGGCTAGGTAATAAAGCGGTGTTCCTTTTTATTTGATGACGTGATGATGATTGATAGCGTAAATGGTGAACCAATTGAGAACATCCATGCTTATCCATCTCAATCGGATAGATAAACAATAACAGGGAAATGGCATTGTGATGAAATTCACGATTGCAAAAGAAACTATGAGAAAACTCAGAAACTCAGTTGAAGACTAGTTGTGCCAGTGTGGTCCACAAATGAATATATATATATATATACAGTGGGTCAGCTTTTTAGACTCAGGAGCTTATTAGAAGTAGCCTCAATATGCTGTGCGTCAATTTGAATGACTAATTCTGCTATTGATCAGCTCATCTAGCAAAAGATCATTAGGCCTGTTCATTATGCTGCTGCTTGTAAATTATCAAGGCCATCGACTGCTGCCACATTGATCCAGTTACATGTTTGCGTAACTCAACAGGCCACTGGCTTAATTTTTCTGTTAGAGACGACTTCAGCTGAGAAACACATGCATTTTTATCTCCTGCCTCTCTCCTCTCCCATCTCATTTCAAGTGTGCAGCTCTGTTGTTGTGCAACAGTGTATTGGTGACCTTTAAGAGCAGTTACTGAGTGATTACCTCCTGGAATGAAAAACATGAAAAACACAAAACTCTTGGTGTGACTCATTGCAACTCATGTTGGACTAATGCTGCATTCAGTTCAAGCAGGCGTTTTATTTGTTGAAACTGATTTAAAAGTTCAAGAAGTCAGGAGTGAAGCCTTTTTGCTCTCAATCAGCTTCATGCTGATGTACACTTCAAACAACAAATACACTTACAATTGGAATTTTCCTATCTTTTCCATTATATTTGAGCATTAGTAGTTATGATCACAGGACAATCATTCATTTTGGGTAATTTATTTAAAGAAAATTACATAATTTATTACTAAGCTTGAGGTTATGTGGAAAAAGTCAATATTAAGACAATTTAAAGGTATTCTAAGTGTTTTTTCAGCACTAGTAGCGCTAACCTGACCTATTTACATGAATGTACATGAATGAGTTAGATTCGTCTGTCGATTTGCTGTGTGCTGTTGTTTTTATTTGCATGACCTCTGAGGAATTGCACTGACATTTCATTGTACACCGTGCAATGACAATGAAATGCACTCTATTCTATTGTATTCTATTCTATTCTATTCTATTCTATTCTATTCTATTCCATTCTAAAGAGCAAAGTTCTTCCAGGTGTGCCACAATTTATTCTGTATCAGTTATAATAAAAGGACACAAATCCCACTGTTGGTTTCTTGCCCTTGCTGATGCATAGTTGGTGGAGGTATGAAGTGCAGCAGTAGTAGTTTTTGACACAATGTTGTAAGCTAACCTGGAAGTTAGCATTTACCTGGCTCCCTTGAAAAAGCCTATGGGATTGTTGAATTGGATTTAGGATTATTGCAAAAAATAAGGCTGGTGGGAAACACAAGTTCATGATACTCGCACATTTTATTCATGCAACTAGAGTAAATGCAACTAATGTAGCCTAATGTTAGGCTATAAGCATCACAGTTGCATGTCACCACCACTGAGAGTCGTGCAACACTATACTTGACACACTTTACAATAACTTGATCAATCTACAAGTAGTAAAGTAAGAACAGTTTCCAACAATAGCCTGTAAAAAACACCTTTTTTAAGACACATAAATGTTTTAAAATTCATATTTGGGATCTTTACGGATAGATTTTATGTTCTAGAACCAAGCATGAAAATCTTGGGTGTGTTACAGACCAGTTCAGTTCAGTAAGTGCAAAAATGCCAACTTATTTCCAGGTTAAGGACTTGTTCCTGTGGCACTCCATATACCATCAAATGTAGCAAAGCACAGCAAAGGCAGTGAGGAAAAACACAAGGTACATAAATACAGGTAACAATGTTTCAAAGTAACCATGGCTTTAGTTACTATTAAGGAATCTGAGGTCTAGTCCTGCATTTTTTCTTATAATATTTTTTCACCAGATTTGTAGCAACCTTATTAAACATTATTAATTCAGCAACACAAATATGTCATAGGAAGATTTTTAGCCTCCATATATTTAAAATGGAGTATCTGATAATTAAATAAATTATTCAGTATTTCTCCACAAGACATTTATTGCACTGAGAGCACTTAGACCACCATGTTGGGAAATATAACTTATGAAAATATAATTGGAATAACTGAATATATTGAATATGAAAAATTGTACTTATGACCTGAGCATGTCTAAGATTCTGGCTACAGCCCTGAAAATAACATGAACATAACATATTTCAGCCTTTTACACCCAGAAGCTCACATTTATTTCATGTGTTTTCTTTTTATCATGAATGAACCATCGTCCTGGCCTAGAGTTGCGTGGACAGCTTAATCCATCAGGTTTCTCCCTACAAGCTCTGTTCCTGTTAAAGGAATGCTACACATCTTCAGTTTGACCTTTCTGCTGACGCTGGAATAGAAATGAATCAAAGAGACTCCAGGAGTTTCTTCTTAGGAGCTTTAAAGGTTTAGAGGATCACTGAGCGCAAAAGTGAATCATATATGAAGTGCGACGCATTTGTATGTTTACTATGTTGCTGCTTTGTCTCTCCAACACAGCAGGATAAAGGAGAGGAGGCATCGGGGGGGTTACCGTGCCCCGCAAGCCCCGCCAGCCCTGTGCCCCCTAACCAACCCCCTCCCCCCAGCCGCCCCACTCACCGCTGGCATGTCATCGCACGGCACTGGCTCCGCCAGACCCGCCGTCGGACCAGCGGGGTCATCCCGGTAACTACCAGAACAACCAGGACAAGCGGAAACATGTGACTGCCAGAATATTCAATCAAACACACACAGCCAACAGGGAAACACAGCGTTCAGCTGAGTGGAAAACTGTTTAGAATATAGAATGGAATCATTAAGCCAGAATGAAAATAAATTACAATAAAATCAAAGCTTTCCAGAGGACCTGCACATAATTTTAGTTTTCAGTTGTATCTACACTAGCGTGACCAACAGGAACTGCTGGTAAGTGCTGCAAGAGGACACACAGTGTCTGTGCAGTGGTACTGCAGTAAAGCTGTAGGTTGTACATGTCACAAAAAGGAAGATTAGGAAGAATTCATCATTTAGTAAGTAAAATTAACAAAAATCTAAATATACTGTAAATAAGGAAAAAAGTAAAAGTCCTGCTTGGAAAATCTGATATATATAAATATACATTATTTTCAGTATACAGAAGTACATAATGTAGGTACTCATTGTGCAACAGATTGAAAATTGAATTGATTAATATTACTGATATATTTACATGTAATCTTGAGACTAGTCAAAGTAAATCTACTTTCTACCTAACTTATAAATGGAATCCTGGGTCAAAGACTCTTTTATGTCAAAGTGAAAACAGATTTCTACAAAGTAATGTCATCTAATTACAAATATATAATGTGAAATAAGTGATTGCATAAGTGTTCACCCCCTTCAAGTTAGTATTTAGCAGATATACCTTTGGCCTCAATCACAGCACTGAGTCTGTGTGGATAGGTCTCAATCAGGCTTGCATGTGTGGACACTGCAATTTTACTCCATTCTTCTTTGCTAAACTGCTCAAGCTCTGTCAGGTTGCATAGGGGAACCCTGAACAGCCCTTTTCAAGTCTGGGCACAAATTCTCTATTGGATTGAGGCCTGGGCTCTGACTTGAACATTCACCTTTTTGTCTTTAAACCATGTCTGTGTAGCTTTCGCTGTATACTTTAGCTCATTGTCTTGCTGGAAAATAAATCTTCTCCCAAGCCACCTGGTGAAGAACCCGGGCAGCAGTTGTTGTATACAGAGTCTCTCTCATGTCAGCTGCTGAAGCTTTTAACTCCTTCAGAGTAGTCATAGGTGAAGAGAAAATCATGGTGGCAGAGAGGTAGATGTGTGTTCCTCAGGCTCCCACAATGTTTCAATCACAACCTAATTGCAAAGCCTCTCTTTAAACATAGCGAAGTGAAATGTGATAGCATTTTTTTCTTTTTTGTCTAGTACAAACTTTTTCATGCCAAGATAGCCTTGAAATGTCTCAGAAAGCCAAAAAGGAGGCCAATAAGGACGATGCCATCACAGCTGCCCCAGTTGCTAACATGGCTGCACTGACCAAGCTACTGGAAGAGCACAGATTAGCCCTCTTCATGGAATTTAAGTTGGCCACGACACCACTTCATGTGAAGCTGGAGTGTGTGCAGGTAGCAGTCACAAACCATGGATATCACCTGACCTCCCTGGAGGAACAAGTGACTCGGAAAAGTGATAAAATGTATGGAGGCTAAACATGCAGCCATGGAAGATAAATATAGCAAGCTAAAGGCTAACATATTGATCTTGAGTCACACAGCTGCTGTAAAAACATTAGAGTAGTCTACCTGAGTCAGCTGATTGTCCACGGGATTCCTCCGTTGAGGTCTGGACATCGATCGAGCCCACAGAGCCCTATCTGCTAAACCAGCTCCAGGGGCAAGGCCAAGAGCAATAATCTACGAGGTTATGGAATCATTCAAGAATCAATCAAGAGGGCGGAAAGAGAAGAGGTGGTCTATTCTACCAAGGGAAGCAAGTTGCGATCTTCAAAGATAACTGTCCCGAAGTCACAGAACAATGCATGGCATACCGGGAGGTGATGTCCACTCTGTACAAACGGGGTCTTAACCCATCACTCCTATATCCAGCGAGGCTATGTATCATGACCAAAGATGAAGGGAGACAATACTTCACATCGGTGGGTGACCACGATGGGAGACCACTCCTAACTACAATTCAAATGTAAAACAGACTACTAAAGAACAAAAGTATGTTCTATGGACATGGGGAAAAGACGGGGAAACTATTAGCTAATGTCCTAAAAGGGAAAAGGACTAAACAGCTTACAACAGGTATTCATACAGAAAATGGAGATGTAAGATGCTAAGATCCTAGTAAAGGTCTTGGCACACAGATTAGAGGACATCATCCCACAAAAAATACCTACTGATCAGATCGGCTTTGCTCAGGCCCGACATCCCTTTTTCAGTGTCCAATGCCTTTTCATCTGAAAATGTCTCTGAATATATTGTAGCCGTAGATGCCGGAAAGGTGTTTGATTGAGTCAAGTGAAGGTATTTATTTGCAGTCTTGGATAAAATTGCTATACACATCTCCGACTACAACTGTTCAGACTAGCGGTTCATTCTTGCAACCTATTGCCCTCGCACACTGAACTCGCCAAGGATGTCCACTAATTCCAATCCTCTTTGACTCAGCTATTGAGCCCTTGCTATTGCTCTCCGTAGTAATGTAGATATTGCCTGTATCCAAAATAGTGGTCTGGAACACAAATTATCTCTACATGCAGATGATCTTCCACTATATCTCAGACCCAGCAACTTTGCCAGCAACACTGTCTCTAGTCACTCAGTTTGGTATAAGATGAACATGTGCAAAAGAAAACTGTTTCCAATAAACAATGAAGCATGCGACCTGAACTATAGTAATATACCATTTCAAACTGAAGAAAGACAATTCACTTATCTGGGAGTAGCAGTCACATGGCAATTTAAGAATCTTTTCAGAAAAAAATGTATGTAAAAATATCATTACAACAGTGGTCCCCCCTTACCAGGATGGACATCTCCAGAGTCAAAATCAGGTCGGGAGGGTTCATTTCCAGCATTCCTCTGCGTACCACTTAAAGTGAAACTCTTACCAAAATGCAACAGGCTTTTTTTTGTGAATGTGTATGAGTCAAACCTTTGTGTAAAAGCATAATTACGATGAAAGAGGCACTTTTAAGATTTACCGTATTTTTGTTTTATGGTCAAGCTTATTTTCAGTGGGAGTGCTACGGGCACTTTAGCGATAGCATTAAAATCACAATTTTTAAAACACCAAGAAGACTCGACACAACATAAAACTTTGCTCAACAACTCACGTTAGCAGATGTTTCCTCCACTCAACGCTGTCCTGGCAGCGAGAAATATCGATCTCAGAATGCAACGTAACATGGACGAGAGTTAAGGTGGACCGCTCCTAAAGCTTAGTTCCATATAAATGCACGAATAATTATTGTTTTGTCGTTAGTGAAAAACAATATTGACCTTGAAGTTGAAAAAGGAGCCTCATGTAAGGAACAATACTAAATTCAAAAGCCGGAAAAGTCTTGTGAGATATCGCATGGATAGTTGTTGCCGGAAGACAGTAGTGGTCCACCTTAACTCTCCTCCATGTTACGTCGCATTCGGAGATCGATACTTCTCTGCTGCCATGCCGGCTGCGAGCGGAACAAGCAACTGCTAAGGTGAGTTGTTCAAAAACTTTCTTTTAAGCAAACTCTGCGTACACAAACAATGTTCTCAGTGCTTGTGTTCATGTGTAGAGACCCTGGTGATACTATGAGCAAAGTTTCATGTTGTGTCGAGTCTTCTTAGTGTTTTAAAAATGCTATCGTAAAAGTGCCCGAAGCACTCCCAAAAAATTAGTTTGACCCGGAAACAAAAAATACGGTAAATCTTAAAAGTGCCTCTTCCATCGTAATTATGCTTTTACACGAGGGTTTGACTCATATACATTCACAAAAAAAAGCCTAGGTTGCATTTTGGCGAGAGTTTTACTTTAACCACCCTTTAACCATAACAATAGAGAATCCAGTTGTGCGTCACACCCTGAAAATTTGGACTTAGTTCAGGACAACCTCTACAGATACTCTTTTGAGCCCTGGCTCCCCTAACTATTACTTCTTCCCATCTCAACATAACTTAATTTTGTTAAGTTATTTAAGTCAACATAACTCCTTGTCCAAAGCAACTTACAGTAATCCATACATACATTCATACACTGATGATGGTGACTGCCATGCAAGGTGCCGACCAGCACATCAGGAGCAGTTTTGGGGTTCAGTATCTTGCCCAAGGACAATTCGACATGCAGACCAGGGGAATAGAACCAGGGACCTTCCAATAACAAGACACTGGCTCTACCCTCGAGCCACAGTCGGCCCTGCATTCCTGAGCCACAGCTGCCCCTTTGTTCAAAGACAAACATTTTATTTCATTCATGCTATTGTTGGATAGATATAAGTTACCAAAAACACATTTCTTACATTATTTACAGATCAGACACTGTGAACGTTCGACTTTACCTAGCTTTCCTGAAGAGCCAGCCTCTAACCCTATTCACATGTGTCTTTCTTTTCACCCACTATCTAAAGGCGCATTATCCATGTTATACCAAAATATTTCCAAGCTGGCAGATTCATCTCTGGATAAGATAAAAACAGCCTGGAAACAGGAAATAAGCCTTAGATAATCTGATGGTCAATGAGACTCTATTATAACATCAGTACACAATGCAATATTTTGTGCAAGACACTGCCTAATGCAATTTTAGATAGTTCATAGGGATCACATGTTTAAGGTTAAGCTATCTAGCGCAGTTCTAAAATTCTCAAATGGAAGGATTGCTGCCCTGCCAAAGATCAATCAGTTGCTCCAGGATATAAGGAGTCATAAGTGTCCTGGGAGCCTCCATCACTAGTCTGTTTCTTGCACAGTCAATCAGTTTGTGAGGACGTCCGGCTCTAGGCAGATTTACACATGTGCCATATTCCCCCCATTTCTTAATGATGGATTTAACTGAACTCTGGGGGATGTACATGACTTGGGAATGCTTTTGTATCGATCCCCTGACTTATACTTTTTAAGTAACCTTTTCATGGAGCATGATGTCATTTTATCCAGGAACACTGATTAACCAGTGAATGGACCTTCAGACACATGTGTCTTCATGCTACCATCCCTTTAGGGACATTCACTACACTCAGGTGAACTCCATTTCACTTAGCACCAATTGACTGGACCTCTGTTGAATTTGCTCAGTTCCTTAAAAAAATTAATTGACAATACTTTGTAGAAATCTGTTTTCACTTTGACATAAAGGGGTCTTTTTTATTGTGTAAATTCTCCATTTATAAAAGCAATAAAAGGGAAAACATCTGAGGGAATACTGAATACTTTTTGTACTGCGCTGTATATATATACATATATATATATATATATATATATATATATATATATATATATATATATATATATATATACATATATATATATAAATATATATATATATATATATATATATATATATATATATATATATATATATATATATATATGTATACACACACATATATACATACATATACATGTGGCAATATCAAAGCCTTCAATATGATGCAAACATGCTATTGGGTATTTTGCTAGAAAACAAGTTGTTTTTTGCCCCTCTGGGTATCTTCATTCATAGCATCTCTAGGATCAGACTTAATCAAGTCAGTCCACTGATCCTCCTGGACCCAATTAATTAAAATAGAGCCATGGTAATTGTGCATTGAAAAGCCTAAAATCTGGGCCAAAATCTACATTCTTGAAAGCAGCCTCCAGACACTGAGACTCTGAGATCAGCGACAGTAGAAACAGATCACAGCGGCAACTCAAATGTTACTCAGTCCAAAACAACTCCACAGCAGAGCCATCATGTCAGTGCAGAATGTCCCTCTAAGAATAGGATCCATTTTTCCAAAATGATACAAGCCAAACATAGATGCCACTATCTGAAGAGTGCTCTCCCTTCTCACTGAGCTCAGCTGCTGCACATCCTCTACATGCAGGATCACTGTGTGCTAGTAATAAGAAAGAGAAGAGTGCCACCTGCTGGTCCGACCATCGTACTGTAATCTCTGCTTCCTTTGAAAACAATGATCCATTTGCATGAAATCCTCAGGAACTGAAGCAGCCCTTTAAGTTGCACATTTCAGTGGAGATGAGAACTCAGTTTATTTGATTTCTTCCTCCTCACATCTTCAGGTGCTCAGGTGAAGATACAGTTGCATACTGTACAGTCAATATTATTTGAGTTGTCATATTTTTATAGGGCAGCTTCAGCTCCTGTTGTTTTTAGTGACATTTTTATCTCTCTGTAGGTGTGTCCCTGACCTGACTCTGTTCACTCATTAGAGAGTTCTCCTGTCCTTTCTTTTCCAGTCTTCACTGATAATAACTTTGTGTGACATGTAACTTTCTTTACTCTTTTCCCTCACATTAATCCACCACTGTTCCTTTAACTATGTATGTACGGTGTCCATCTTTAATCCTGTCATAATTTCTTTCAGCAATATCTTCAGAAATCCCCACATGAACTCACAAACTAAGACCTTACTTGTGCATGTTTAACAAGGAGGCAGTGTGGAAACCATCTGTCTGACAGTTCTGACTAACCTCATGTGCATGTCCTTAATTTCTTTGTTCAGATTTGCAGATGTTCCTGCTCTGCTCTGAGCCTTAGAAAGGCAGCAGAGCAGGAATAAGTTCTCAAATGACATGTGCTGAAATAACACAGGTCAAGAAAGGTAAACTTTAACTGCTGTGTTGAAAAATAACAAACGTACAATGTTTCTCTTAAGTATGTGTCATTTTCCAGCACATCAGTATGTATTATGTCATGAAGGAGAAACCTGTTTTATGTCAGTACATCTCTTCTTCGATGCAGTGTCATGACCAGATTCCTCAAAAAGTGAGCACTGCAAAATAAATCATATTTTTTTCAAAACTTGTATCCAAAAACATTTTGCCCAAATCCAGCGTGTCCGGATACTGAAAAGCTTTGACTGGTGCTGGCACAGCTGTCACTTCTACTGAAGCCAGCTTGTGGTCAAAAGGGGCCTTAGAAATCTTTAATCTATTTTGGCAGTTAAGTCAAAATGGCTTGCAGGGATTTTTCCCTAGCTACTGTGACCGGATGACAAAAAAAATATTTTTATGCCCCGGCTCAACACTGTTTACAGCCATAGATGACCGTTGAGGTGGCTTGCTGCAGGGGGAATCTGGTTTTTGCACTCTCCCTCATCCTGTATTATAAAACACCATCTTCCCCTACTTTATACTGCTGAATTGTTCCCAGTCTCCCACTTGCACTTGAGTAAATGATCTTAACTGCCTCTCTAGAATGAGATAAACTGGAATAACAGGTGCATTTGGCACACAAGATTTTTTTTTAAAGGGGCACTCCACCAATTTTACCCATCAGTATAAAAGCAGTTGTAATCGTGTCTTCTGTGGCTCTGGACATAGTCAAAATACAAGGTATACAGGTACAATTTAACCCTTAAAAATAACAATCAAGGAACATCACAGAAATCATCAGGCATCAGGGTTTGGCGAAAACAAAACACTTGAACAGACAGCCGGTGTCTCAAACTGGTAGTACAAAATTAATACATGGGTGTTTATTAGGGTCTGATAAATGCAGCTATAATCTACTGCAGTATTTTTAAAGGTTCTCAGTCATCCAGATCATGGTAATTTCAAGTGCTGTATTGTCGGCAGCTGGACTTGTTTCATTTTCTTGAAACGTTTCACATCTCATCCAAGAGGCTTCTTCAGTTCTAACTAACTGGAGAAGAATTGCAGGCTTTTAACCTCTGTGTGGGAGTGTCCTTACAGAGTCGTTGGGTCAACGACCCACAGTTCAAACGACCTAACAACTCCGAAACTAAGAGCTCACACGTGTCCTTAACGACCCTGATCATAAAATAAAAATATTTGGTGGAACATGTGTATGCAATTTTAAGTCAACATTTACTATTTGCTTAATAGGGGGTAAAAGTCAGGCTGTCTCAACCTCTGTTGCATCAATATTTGCCTTTTGTTTAAAATGATGTCTCTTGTGAATATCTTAACTTAATGCAGTGCAATACTTAATAGCTGGAATACTCTTTTAATAAAGTTAGTATACATATAATATATGCATTTATAGTTGTGCTTGTTAAGGGAGAAATACATCTAAATGTAATATGAAGCATACATTTGTGTGCATGTTCAGGGACAGTTGAACAAGATATAGTTTTGCTAAGGTGCTTGTGGGAAACTGGTTTTCTGTTTCTGTGGTTTGGACCTACAGTGCACAGCCTGTGCTGCTCTTCTGTAAGTCAAACAGACTTCAGCTCCAACAGTGGATGCACCCTTTGCTGTGTGAGGAATATGTGTGTAAGTTCACACTACTTATCTCCTTCCAATTTTAACTTTTTTCTCTCTCTGTCTCCCATCTCTGCTTATCTTTCTCTGCAGGAGAGTTGTGAACAGCTGATGCCGGTGGGGGATTGGAAGGTATGAACTTATGAGCACACAGCTGCTGTGTTGAGACTCAGCCTGTCCTGTCTCTTCTCTCCTCTCTTAGCGTGTTTCGTCTTCTGTGTTCAAGCCGTCTATCATCTTTCATCTTTTTATGTTTGTCAGGTAATAGAGATCATAAAAAATATTTCAAGAAAGAACAACTGGATGGTGGAGTCCTTTATTATATAAAAAAGGGTCACTGGTTTGGAGCCACTATCCAGTTGTGGCCTTTTCTGTGTGGATTCTAAATGCATGCTGGTTGGTAACAGGGAACTCTAATATGCCCATATGAGTGATTGTAAGTTTGAATGTCTTTCTGTGATTCATCCGACTCTTCTAGGGTGTACCTGCCTGTCACCCAGTTACTACTAGGGTAGGCTCTAGCCCCCAGTGACCCTGCTCAGGACAAGTTAAGATAATGAACCGATGGATGGAAAATGACAGCTTGCCTGAGTAGCAACAATGTCTCAGTAGTTACTTGGCTAAGAAAAAAAGCTTTTAAAACTTGCACTGTTTGTACTGTTCACCCACACTTGGGAGTTTCAAGGTGTGCCATATTTCTTAGGATTGAAGTGGCTATTTTAGGACACCTCAAGCTCGGCTTTGTTGAATTTTCTTTTTGTTTGTTTAAACTGCGGCAACTCATTCTGGCTTTGCTAATAGACTATACTATGTAGGGATGACGTATTTTTGTCGGCTAACCTGAAAAAAGCCCCCTTGACAAAAAGCCTATGGGATTTTTTTATAGGATTTTGGATTATTGCAGAAAGCTTTGTAAACTCTGAGGCAAACACAATTTTATTATAGTTTCACGTCTTGTTGAGCAAGATAAACCTCACAGATGAATACAACTTTTATAATTTTTGAAGCATAAAAGCAATCACCAGGAGTTAAAAGCTAACTACATGACGACCACGTGACTTCAACATCATCAGCACTCAGCTTCTTACTACACTGTACAACACACACTTTACTACTATAAATAGATCAATGGACAAGTTGGAAAGTTTGAGTTAAAATTGTTTGCAACCACAATCCGCCTGTAAATACTAAAAACCAAGCGTGATGACGTTTAATGTCCTGACAAAACATTTCCGCTTGTGTTAACCACAGAAAAAAACAGCAAACAGCTGAAGTGAAGGAGCGGCTTATAACAAAAACTCAAACATTAATTGAGATGAACAAAGCCATTAAAATGACTCTTGTAGACCTTTTTGTTGTGAAAGATAATAAAAACTGCCTTCATTTTAGGTGTTGGCCTACCACATGACCATTTATTAACTTGCAAATTGCATGAACGTGAATGGCATCAGTTTGACAAGTCCTCTGTTTTTTTCCCCCCGCTCCTTTTTCAAAAGATGATTTTCACACATCTAACTAGTTTGCTGGTTTATTTTAGTCAGACGTGCTGATTGTCAGACAGGAGTGAAGAAAACATTCTCATGAAACACCTCCATTTCGCACTTCAAACTCACACTTCAAGTTCTAAGACAGTGACACTGCATTTGACGAAGAGCGTTGTTACTGCTCATTGGGCTGCCTGCCTCCCCCTAATTATAGAATTAATTCCTTAAGTATTTAATACCTTTATAGAGACATCCATGTGGTGTTCAACTATACTGTGCAAGGTGTATTGATCATGAAAGCTCTTATTCTTAAGGAAAGAATATTCAATCCACCCTCAGTGACCCAGAGAATACTTTAGTCCTGCACCTGTAGCAAGCTGAGTTTGGATGTGCACAATAACCCCCTTTCATTTTATCATTATTTTTTTGTTACAATCTTCTCATTAAAGAACTCCATGACACCTTGACTGGTGACTTCAGTCATGTAGGTATTTATAAAGCCTTGATGAGAACATGATCTTATCCTGCAGAGGATGGCAAGATCAAATTGAGATTTTTTCTGGTTATGTCAGAGAACTGATGCAGGCAGTGCATTATTAGACTGAGGAAGTTCAATGGTTGTTAGTTCAAACAACTTCAGCAGAATGCGTCATCCAATATAGTTGTGAAGACGTAAAAGCCTGCAACTTTTCAGTTAAGGTCAAAAGGAGATGCTATAAGCAACGTGCCAAATCTGAAATCTGCACAGAGATGTCCTCACATTCAGTCAAGTTTAGATCTTATTGAGATTCATTATGATTTCATAAATCCAATCAGCTCCATGTGAGAATGTCTGATGTTGCTGTGTGTCCGTCTTAAGCTAATTAGTCAAGAAAACCAAGGTTGTAGACTCCAAATCCTGTGTTCATCTCAACAGCTTTGCATTGTATTGATATCCCTCACTGTCAACACACTTGTTTTATTTTTGGTAACATTACTCGCACTAGTGTTTATTCGCCCCAAACAGGCAATGTACTTTTCTGTACATTAGGTACAAGTTATTGAGTGACCGCATGCACTGATGCAAGCATGTGTGTGTGTTTGAATTCAGGTCAACCTCTCACTAAACTCAGCGCTCCCTAGAGACTCCAGTTCACTCTCTTGTCTTTCCCCTCTTCTCTCTGGGACATTATGGTCATGAAGTAAAGTACATCCCCCCTCAAGCTCCAGCCGGCAGTAAACATTACAGAACATAAACAGCCAACAACTGAGGATCACTGCTGCAGTCGGTTTGATAAATGGGAGTGAAGATAAATCCACTTTTAATTTCAAGAGTTAGAAAGTAATCTCTGAATTCAAAATGATTGTAGGTCTCCAGGAGGTCTGGATCTGCACAGAACTGGCTGGCTCTGAGCAGCTGAGCAGCATTATTTGTTGTGTTTTGATCAAAACCTTCAGTGGTAGAAATGACATGCGTGTCTAATTAGTGAATATAAAGTCACTGTGTCTGACTGCTCTTCTGCTTCACAGATATCGTATCTTATCAAACTCTGAAAAGAGTGTAATGTGCTGTGGTTGACTAGGTTTACAGAAACAGCTTAAAGGAGAGCTACAACAATTTTACACCTCAGCATGTTTACAAGTGTACACGCTGCTATTGAATAATGAATGTGATTAAGCTGTTGTATAAATGCAACAAAACTTGGATTTTATTAAAAGTGCAATATATGGAATTTAAATTATGATCATCGTCCACACTTACACTGACTCTCTTTTGTTGAATGTGGACATAAACAGGTAATTCCAAGCTAATACACTCAGATTTCATAGCTTTTCCATGTTCATGTCTTGGAACTTCAATTGATGAATATTACATTACAAGCTGTCATTTGTAAAATACGTAGCTGTGAAATAGATAAACTAATGAGTATTACAGCCAGCATATGAGAATTTAGAATTGTAATGATGGAGTCATATTAAAAATTTTCATATATCTGCAATGAATATTAACACTTTAACATGAACAGTGTTCCCGCAAATTAAAGTAAATATTGACTCTGAAGATATATTCAACAAGACCCGAAATGCAGGTCAGCAAACTTAGTAAAGTTTCTGCAAAAACGATTTCAATGAATAGGGTTTCATAGTTCAACTTTAAAAATTCATAACTGAAAACATGATTTGGAGTACAGCTATAGGATCCCATGAATTTGATTAAAGTTTGAATAGAAAATTGTCATACAAGGGCTGGAAAGAGGACTCAGATGCAGAGCAAGTAGAAATTCAAAGGCTTTTATTCTGAAAATCCAGGCTTAAAAAATGAGTGACAAATGAACAGGCTGTGAAAATAGATAACCTGACCCGCACGTCCTTAAATTAGGGAATGAATTTGCGCTCCCGGGGCCGGTTCAGTGAAAAGAGGAGGCGTGTTCCGGCGCAAACGTTCACTGGTGCTATTTTGCGGTTTCAGAAAAATATTCCGCAACAGACCAGGAAAAACCTGGTCTAAAGTCAGCGGCGCTTATTCAGATGCTATTTTAAGGGCGCATGCTTGGCCATAATGTAGCGTGTGCTCAACGTGCATACACTTTGCTTCTCTCATCTACAAGGAAGCAGTTCCCATTTTTGCAAACCATACAAAAACAAAAGTTGAAAAGATTTAAACATAAGAACTAATTATTTTCCCCTCTGATATGCGACGCGCCAGCCGTAGCCGTGAGGGTCCGGGAGTGGCAATGCGCGATGTGCTCCTAGTGGAGCGGGTGGACGGAGATGGAGTTGGGGGAGGAGGATGAAGGAGGAAGGGGCACAACAGGAGCAGGTGGTGCGTTTGGAGACTTGAGGCGATGCGCCTGAGAGGCCGCAGCAACATCGCCACCCGGTCAAGACGGGCATTAATACCTTGCCGCATCCCGGACAGTGCGGTCCGGTCTGACAATGCTGCCACGGCTTGTAGTGGGTCTGGATCCTCTGCACCTTGGTGTTTGCGCGGCTCCCTCCTCAGCTGGCCCTTGCGCACTTCTCGGCCGTGCACACTGCTCCCAAGGCCAGTTGCGATGTCCTGGGGATGTCAGAAACAATTGTGGCAATTTCCTCCCACGCCCGTTTAACCAAAGCTAATTTGGATGGGTTTCTCCCATCCCCATACAAGGCCACTTCTCGGTCTTCTACGGCCCTGACGAGAACGTCGGTCTCCTCGGCCGTGAACCGCTCCTGGCGTGCGCCTGGCAAATTCGCCATTATAATTGCAATCCGCCATGGAACAAGCGCGCCTGCTTTTAAAGGGAATGTGAGATGACGCTCTGATTGGATTATTGCACGTTACGCCCAAACCACACCTATGACTAATGTAGCTACTTCAGACCAACCCATTTTAGATGTGCGTCGGGCGCAAGAGTCATTTATCCCGCCGGCATAATAGCAACAGCGCCTGAGATCCGCTCACAAAGCTACTTGCGTTTTGCGTTTGATACTTGCGTTTCAGATCGTTAAGATAGAGCCCTTAGACTATGACAAGGACGAAGGGCTCAGGTGCACGGCAGAACGAGACACTTAGGCACAAGACAAACGGAGACGCTGACTTAAATACACACAAGAGGGTGATTGAGAACAGGTGGAAACAATCAGGGATCAGGGATGAGGTCAGACTGGCGACACATGAGGAAGGGCAAGTGACCTGAAACGAGAGGAGAGTTAGACTTTCAAAATAAAACAGGAAGTTCACGAGACAAAAACCCCAGACAAGACAAAACCTCACCACTGTGTGAAAAAAAATGTTTTCAAGAAAATCCCTGACATGAACAGGCAGGGCCAACATGAGGTGGTACAGTCTGGGATGACTCAAATATCTTTCATATTTTTAATATTTGTTCAAACTCTCATTGCTCTTCAAAAGCTTGCTGGCAGAGATTGTATGTTTAAAGTAGATGGAGGGCTGCAGAGTCAGCAGGGAGAGGGGGGTGTTCATTGCTTCTGTGGAGGAAAGGGGGACAAAGTCAGAGAGAGAGAGAGAGAGAGGATGGGAGGGCAAGCAAACAGTGGCATTTCAAGTTGAGTCAGCATGCTGAGTGTTCTATCAACAGGAAAGGGGGGATAGATGGAGAGAAAAGGGGGAGAGATGGGGTTGAGGTGGCAGAACAATGAGCCGGGAGACCCTGTGTGCGTGTGTGTGTTAGTGAGAGTGTGTGTATGCTACAGTCAGCATAATAGTGACGCTGTTACACCATTACAGTCATGTGAATATGCACGTACACTTACACTCAGTCTTTAGCAGGCATCAATATCTTATTTCGTAATTTTTGTTGTAATTAAGTCGAAAATACTTCTGAATGTAAAAGCAGCTTTTTAGGCCACAAAATGAGCATCCTAGACGTTAGAAAGGCAATTATTTTCGACATGCAAAAGGATAAAAACAACTCTGTAATTAACCAAATATCCTGTACTGTAAATACATTGCCATTTGTCACAATTTAAACAGTTAAAATTGGCATGGCTATTAGTAATACAATAGTAGTAATAGTAGTAGAGAGCATAGCTTCTCTGTACAAATATGGCGGCCGTGTTGACGCATCGCTCCAACAAAACAAAAGCAGGCCATGTGGTATTTGCATGTATATAGTATCTATCACAGTGAACTTCAGGAGGTGATGGCAAAATATTTGTTTGTTTGCCAAAATGGTTGATTATGCTCTAATTTGATACATTTCTCCTTTGTCCTCCTCTTTTTGATCTACAACCCTGAATCTGAGAAGGCTGGGACGCTGTTTAAAGCAAAAATAAATCAACATTCAATAGTTTGTCAATCCCTCTTGAGTTTTAACCAATTGAAAACAGCCCAAGGACAATGTCTGTCATGCTTTACTGTATCAACTTTGTTCATAATTATAACATCTGCTTATTCTGAATTTGGTTTCGGCTTCATTGATAACAGGCGATAGTGTCATGATTGGGCATCTTTGAAAGATTCAGTCACATAAACAAGGATGTGTTGAGGTTCACCTCTTTGTGAAACACATGATTGTATGAAGGATATTACAACATGGGCTTAGGAACACTTCTCATGAACTGCTGTCACTTTTCTTTGGATATGAGTGCATCAGTTTTCATTGTCTTGTTTTACACTGCATCACAAGTGAGGTACTTGTAGGTGGAGGCCTACAATCATCTACGACTCAAAAACTTGCCAGAGCTAACCATACCTAGAGGTTCAGCGCTGAGGCCCACCTTTAAACAAGGCAGTCAAATGTACACTTTGGACTTAAAGTTATCTAAAAATATTTAGGTTGTAAAATTATTCTGGCAGGGAGACCGGGCAAAAATAACACCTAAACATTAGATGACAAACTACAGAAAATCAGATGAGAAATTATATAAAATATAATAACAGCTAAACATAAACTAGAGCATGAATGAGGTTTGTTCACGTCAATTCACGTGGTACTTTCAAGTTTTTCATGAAAAGTATGAAAATATAGAAATATAAAATATGTACAAATAAGCCGGAATGTATATTCAGTGACTGATCATAAGTGATGGACCTACTGTGTACTGTGAGGTGCTGGGGTTTTCTTATTTATGTGACAACACTTGGATGTGTATGCAACACAGAGGCTATTTGTTACTGTCCAGGCAGCAAATTGTCATTCAGCTTTCAGTAACTGTGTCGAGCTCGAGTCGGGTTCAGATATAAGGAAACACAACGCCTGTTTGTTGAGTTTGAGTTTGGGTTGGTTGCTGCTGTCAGGTTCCGACAGTGTTATTCAGCCCAGGCTGCACACTTAGGTTGATTAATGAGCCACATGTACCACAGAGTTTACAGTGGTTTACAGACAAGTTAACCATTCTGTCTTTCTGTTCCCTCAAAAATTAAGCTTAATTGTTGTTCACCAAAGTTAAACCTGATGTGAATTCTGTTTGTGGAATGACCTTTCCTCAGTGAGTCAATCTTAAGACCCCATTGATATCAATAGATTTTTACCACTATTTCACCTGTATTAGGGTAACTCCAAAAATATTACACATTAAAGTGTGTTTACAGCCCTGGGGAGTACTGCATGACTGAAACAAAGTAGTGTAAAGCCGTGTATGGCTCCAGAAGAAGCTGCAATCTGATAATTTGCCTGTATTGATGTCACTCAGTCTCTAAATCACATTGTGGATAATGTAGACGACAGGTATGAAACGGAAGAAGAATACTTGGGATGAAAAGGTGATCTTTTTTTTTTTTTTAAATAGTTAATTATGAGTCCAATGTTGTTATAGGAGTGAAATGTTAAACCAGTGACCTGCTTTTCAAATGTTTCTCCGATTACGTGCAGCTTCATCTGGAGCCACAGAAGGCTTTATACTTGTATGACTAGTATGACTCCCCATGACCTGTAAACACTTAATGTGTAAAGTTGTGTAGTTACCCTTTAAACAAGCGATGTGGTAATGTCTCTGAGTCTTTAACAGTCTTAAGCCACTCCACTCCAGCCACAGAGTTTTACAGAAGCTGAGAGGTTGTTTCAATATCAAGGCATGATTCTAATTTGATAGAGAATCAACCTGTCTGGTAACAGGTACATATATATATATATATACATAGGATCTTAACTGCAGACTTACAGGTCCCCTAATATTTGTCATTAAAAGACTTGAACACAATACAGCTCATATATAAGCAGCAGCTGTCTTGTTCTTGTCAAAAACAGGCTGGAACATAACAAGGTCGCTGAGGTAAAAAACAGAAAGACAGGGAAGAGGAAACAGATCCAAATTGGACCAGTGGTGCTGATGAGAGAGACTGAAGACTGACAAGACAACCGACCAATCCTGTGCAGGGGAGGAAGCAGTTTGAGCAAATTGTCTGCAGCCTGCCCCACACCCTGCCTCAGCTGCCTATAGAGCGTGAGGAGAAGAGGAGGGAGGGAGGGAGGAGGAGGGCTGCAGCTTGGCGCTTAAGAGTCTGGGTGGGAGTAGTGCAGAGCAGACAAAGACACTGCAGCAGCCTGCAGCTTCCACCATCCAACTGTCCACCCTACAGCGAGTGCTCACCAGGACCTAGTCCCTTAAAACAGGAGAGGTCTGGCCGCTCGACTGCCCTTCTGCACACTCCTCTTCTTCCTCTTCTTTGCTGGCTGAGAGAACAGTTACTGTGGAGCCATGCCTGAGTGCTGGGACGGGGTGAGTGGCAGGGAGGAGTGTGTAGTGGAGGGATGCACACTGTACCTGAGTGTGGTGGTGGTGGTGAATTACTGTTTTTCGATCTGGTGTCAACTACGTCAGAGTAAATGTCTCACTCTTTTTTGCAAACTGATGATGTTTTTTCCAGCCACTTCTAAATATTCCATTTCGGTATATTTCTTTGAAAAAAAAAATCTAATGTTATTCTGAAAAAATTCTGCTGGCGGTCAACAAACTGTAGCTGTGAGACAAAGATGATGTGGAGCTTGTTGTGTCTACGTGCTGCTCTCAGAGGGAGAAACTGCAGCGTCAGTGTCAAATGATGGGTCACTCTTTGACTCTGGCCCACTGACACACTTCCGCTCGCCAACATGCTCTGATGCACATACCACTGCAGATAAACATGTGAGCGTGTGCATGGGTGTGTAGCACAGGTGTTAATCCTCCTGCAGTACCATCCATTTTGGCAACCTTGAAACAGATGAGTAACGGTGTGTGTTTGTGTGAGGAAAGGAAAGGAAAGGAAAGGAAAGGAAAGGAAAGGAAAGGAAAGGAAAGAAGGATGTGTCTTTGTGTTTTTCTGGTTTATCTTGTATGTTTCATGTGTTCCTAGCTGCTTTTTGGGTCTCAGGTCACAGTTAAATCCACAAAATCCCTCTTTTCATGTTGCTGTTGTGCATCATTCGTCATATTTTGAAAGCTGCCTTTCCCTCGTCAACTGAGAGACATTGTAAATTTCCTCTCTGTATTTTCCTTCTGGACGTCTGAAGGTCATCGAGATCTCTGAAATGTCTCCTTGTATCCACCAGAAAAACCAGGCACTGAAAACAGACATGGTGAACAAAGCCCCTGATGCTACAAACTGCATCAAATTAGAATGCTGATTGCAGATAACAACGATGTTGACGCTGAAATAACAAAGAGATAATCTTGCTGAATTAGCTGCACGTCTATCTGCTGCAGAGGGGATTATGCAGAATTTTAGCAGTTGGCTGCATCCAAATGTGCTGTTTGGTTCTGTACCGTGAGTCATTGGGAGTTATTCATATCACTTCATCGTGAATGTGTGTTGTTGTTATGGCTATAAAGAGATGCTGCAGATTGACAGCGGCAGGTGAGCGGTTGTGTGTGCCAGAATCTTTTTTTCAGGTGTGAAAGGGACAGAAATGGTGTCAGTGTGTCTTAGACCTCTGTTTGTGCGCCTTAAATTGAAGTATATAAACAGTAGAGCCAGCATCATCTGTGTGTGTGTGTGTGTGTGTGTGTGTGTGTGTGTGTGTGTGTGTGTGTGTGTGTGCGTGCGCCTACATTGCGCAGCTCATGGTAACACATATCTCCTACCTCCATTTTGAGTTTGCTTGGCTCTGACCAGACAAAATGTGGGTCATTATACAAGAGTTTGGATACACAACAAGCCAAATGTTTGGAATGGATATGAGCCGTTAAAGATCTTTAGGGTCACTTCATGCCAAGACATTTTAAAATGATAAAAAATGTTAAAAAAGAAAAAAAAAAAATCAGGGGAACAATCTGAACATTTTGCAGTAGTCTCTTTATTTAAACAGTTAGTGTCTTTTTCAAGAGACACCTTTGTACAAACACACCGACACATACATTGTCACAGTTAGGAAAAACATTTACAAGTGTTTGCCAACCTATTCAAATGTTCCAGTGAAACAAGGGATTGTAACTTCATAGTTCATTCATTCATTTGTATGCAGCATAGTATTTGAACTTTTGATAATTTCCGTGTGAACAGAAGGTACAACTAATGTGAAAATGTCTGTGACATTGTAAGGTCAATTTAATCTGTAGTTTTACAGTAGAGGCTTACATAGGTAAATAGATGATTACCTTATTTTTTGTTTGAGTTTAACCACAACACTGTGAATCTTATTTCTGTGATTAAAAGCAAAATAAAGAGACAATGTCAATTCTGTCTGGTTCATTCTCAGGTAGGATATGGAAGATGATGAGTGCTGAGTTTAGGGTCAAGTGAATGTTTGTGGGTAAAAGCCCATATTAAGTTCTCCAGTATCAGTCAGATGAATTAGTATGTTGTGATATAATGGTTAGCTTTTTACTACTGTACGTCCAGTTTTGAATGTTTCCTCACACATTTATTCCATTCCAAATTTCTTTTTTTTCGTTGTCAGGATTTTTAGGGGTAACACTTATAAGCATCATTAAGAAATGGTAAATGTTTATTTAATATAACTCCAGTTTTATAAAGTAAACCTTATAAACATTTATTAAGCAATGTCTAATATTTATAAGGTTCTAATGACAGTCCAAATAAGGTTTGCAGATGAACTACAGAGCATGTTTTAACAATTACAGAGGTAATATAAACATTGTTTGCAACTTTGCAATAAATAATTGTTTAATAAATGATAAATAAAGTAAAGTTGTTAACATTGAAATAACTCTAATTGATTGCTTGATTAATCACACATTTACCATTTATTAATGATGGTTGTTCTCAAGTGTTACCAGAGTTGGTCATTTTCTGTCAAATTCCATTTTCTTTTAGTCATTGTTTTATGAAGATAATATCTCAAATAGAAAACTATATAACTGTCAACACATTTCAGAAAGCTGATCCATGTAGGCGAGACTCTTATCCACCCATGTTAAGATTCCAGTATTTTAGTGGCTTTGGATATACTTAAGGGTTTTAGTATAATCCATGTATTATTGATTCAAATTTGTCTTTGAGTCATAGATGGAAGTGACTCTTTGAGCTGCGAAGAGATTGACTCTTGATATCCACGATATTCTCCTCAGTATTGTCACTGTATCACATAAATTCAAACCTTCCTTCACTTTTGCCAAAGAAATTTGGATAGCCGTTTATGTTGCACTTACATTTACTTGGCATTTTGTCAATCCACGTCCAATAATTAACTGTCAGGGACAGGATTCACTGTGGTCATAGGCCACACTAATTACAGACCTTGTTATCTGAATGAGACCCTGCACAGCTGCCATACTGCTGTGAAGCTGGTGATTAATGAGCAACACTGCTGCATTGATTGGCTGTTAATGGTAAAGCAGGATGTGTCTCAAATTCCAGCAGGTGCAATAATGTGTCTCTTGTAGACATATTGATGCGTCGTGTCCCACATCTTGAAAACACATGAGATTATGAATCACTGAGGTTTCTGTTCACCCAGGAAGGATCCAGGTGTAAATGTTCTTACAAAAACAGATAAGAGTGTGTGAACCACCAGGTGACTGAGAGTGTGTTTGTGTGTTTTTCGCAGGAACATGATATTGAGACCCCTTATGGAATGCTCCACGTGGTGATCCGCGGGGCACCCAAGGGAAACAAACCTGCCATCCTCACCTACCACGATGTGGGACTGAACCGTGAGTATCCAAGAAAAAAAATGTGTGACTGTGTGTGCGTGGCTTGACAGATGTTCCCGGCTTGTCAGCGGAGTGTTTCTGCACTCATCAGAGGTGATAATTGGCCTCCATGCTGCATCACTACATGAAGAAATGATGCTTTTCATCTGTGGCAGGAGATCACGACTATGCTAATAATTATAAAACAACCATTTACCATTTTTTAAGCAATTGTTTATTGCAGTGTTGCCCTATTAAGCCTGTACTATTCTGTGAATGGTTAATAACTTATCTGTAGTGTATACATTAATATTGTTTGGATGGTCATTATGAAGTTACAACTGATGTTTATCAATCTTTACAATTGCTTTATAAATGGTTTACAAAGTATTTCATTGTGGGTCACCAGTGAAAAAACTACTAACCAAACATTAATTACCTATAAATTAACAATATGATTTGATAATGGCGGTTGTTATAAAGAGACGTACAGTATGTGTGTTTTATCAGGACATTATTAAGCCATTCTTGTACCTGAGGGGTTAAATTCGTCGTTATGAAATCACATCAATTTCATGAGATTTTCTGTCAGGATTTAGTAGGATAACAAAAATGGTGCACAAATACCCCTTCAAGCTCTAAAAGCTAAGCGCTGACAGAGTCACAGCCTGCCCTGTATGTTGGCTTTTAGTGCAGGCTGAGTGGTCAATCATTTCATTAAGGCAGGGATAATGGTATAAACCTGTGTACTGGAGAGGAAGGATAGACAGGCAGAGGAGTTGAAAAGAGAATCAAAACAATGAAGGTGCTGTGTCTCGAAGTGTGATGAGAGCAGACGAAAAGAGGAAGGAGATGAGGAGGCAAACGAGAGGGTGAGTGTGAGAGGCATCGATGAAATGTAGGTCAGAAAAACATCCCCATCCTGCGGAGAGAGGTTGGGCGGGGCCGTCAGCGCTGCGGTGTGGTGCAGCCTTGATGGGTGGAGGTGGGATGAGGACGGTGGGGGGTTTTGAGGATAGCGTGTCACGGAGCGGAGCCGATCCACGGCTCTGCTGACTGCAGATATTTGGCTTTTGTTGTCTGTCCCACTGGCCTTCATCGGTCCTCTTCCTTTTTTGTCTGTTATCTGTAGGCTGATCACCATCTCACTTAGAGAAAGATAAACACAAAGCATCCCACAAGTAAATGGTGAATCTTACGAAAAAATGCTGCAAAAAGAAAGAAAATACTGTTAATAATGAAAAATCTAATAGACAATACAAAATATTACCTGTGTTTTGCAGCTGCAGGAGAACGGAGAGGCCATTAGTATTCATGGCCAGTCACTAAATCATTCGACTGTGGTGCACAATCACACAGGATGGAGCAGGACAGTAAGGGATGAAAGGAGTCGCACTGGAATAAAGACAAGAAGGAAAATTGGGAGGGAGTTCATTGTTCCAAGTACAACGACTGCCGATGGCACAGTGGTCCACTGGTCCCTGATTAAAAAACACAGAGGTAGACAGAACAGAAGGGAGTGGCAAAAATGGAATGAAGAGAAAATGTTTAGAGGTGCGATTGAGAGAAAGGAAGGCAGGCAGAGCGTTCTAAGAAGTAGAAAAGAGATCAAGGAGAAGAAATCTTTGAGGGATGACAGAAAGAAAGTAGGTCATGGAGTCAGTGAGTGTGCAGACTGCAGTGCTGACCGATGATTCAGCGCGCGTCCTCGTGTAGCATTGGTATTTTAATGTTAGCCCACTTAAAAAAAAAAAAATGGACGCCAGCATGGCAAAGATTCGTGGGTCACCTTTACTGCCTCCCGCACTTTTCCTGTCCAGCCCAGTTGTCATGCTAATTGGTCCGTTTAATTAACATTGCTTAGCCAGCGCCTCGAGGAGGAAACAGTGTATGACACACATGTGCTCAAAGTAGGCCAACTGCAGAGCCAGTGGGAGGAGAGCAACTGGAGCGCTGGCATCTTTTATACATGGAACTATTTCAGAATGAAATGTTCTGACTTTTCTGTATTAGCTCAGGTAAAAGAGCTCTAAAATCCTCAGTGAGTCACTCTCAAAATAAATCTATGATGAGGATTTTGAGGATTTTAAACTTCAACTTTTTTGGGTTGACCACTTGTGAAAAAAGATCTATAAAGGTGCACTGAGACAGGACGATTTTTGATTTTTAAAACAATACAATACCTCAAGCAGCTTCTCGCATTGCATTTTGCAGACATGATCTTTGTCGTATGCTCACTGTCTGGATAGGTTTAGGCAAAAAATCTTCATGGCAAGGTTGAGGAAAAGATTGTGATTTGGGTTAAAATGACGACGTTACTTCTGTAACTTCAGGTACAAATGTGCTCACCACTGACTTCTGGTTTCACACTGTGCATAAGCTGCTTTCACAATTCACCTATATGGTCATTTTTTCTGACAGGCAGACGTATAAATGACTTTCTTAGATTACAGTTGCCTGCAATTTCCATTGACAGCACACATTAAAACTCCTAGTAGTGTTAAGTGTCATTAACTGTCTGAATACTATGTGTTTGACAGAATGACTACTTGATAAACGTATTATTCAACAAACGGTATAATGCTTTGACGTAATAACTGCAAACTGGTGAAAAACTAGCCTAGTTTCATCAAACGTGAACAAAAAAACTCCAAAGCTCCTGAAAGGGTTTAATTTGCATGTTCTATGTTTTTTTTAAATTTACACTGTACACATAGAAACTAAAACCAGGACAATGTCTTTTTATGAACAGTGAGAGTGAAACTGTCTCTTTACCAAAAATCATTGGCGTATACGAGTGGACATCAACGCCAAGTTTCTCGAGATTTGGACCTCGCCTTTCACTAAAACTAGTTGATACATAGTCACAAATAAAATATGTTACAGCATTCTCAATTAGACAGTCTGAACAGAATCTGTCTTTCTATGTGTTTCCCAAAACAAAAACTAAAAAACACATTATAGAGTAATTTATAGATTCATTAGTATTTTTGGTTCTCTGGTAAAAAAAAACAGAGGTGAATAAGGGTATGTATGACATATCCGATCTGTTTGAAGGAGTCTTTGCCGTCTCCTTCTGGCACGGGATCAGATGTACAGATGGCCACCTTCAAGTTCCCCTCTGAGTCTGATGCATATTTAATGTGATCACATTCCTCTGCTCCCATCCCTCCACCCTCCTCTCCTCCTCCTCCCTACCCTGCCCTTTGCTTTCTTCCCACCTCCCCCTCATGTTTCTTCCACCTTATCTCTCTATCCTCTCACACCGTGCTACCTCTGCTTATTTCCTCTCCTACAGACAAGCTGTGCTTCAACTCGTTCTTCAATAATGAGGACATGCAGGAGATCACCAAGCACTTCGTGGTTTGCCACGTCGACGCCCCGGGACAGCAGATTGGAGCGTCACAGTTGCCACAGGGGTAGGAAACGCACGTAGGGTTTTTGCACATGACTAGACAAACACTTAAATACATGAAATGTTTATTGGTCAGTATATGTTCATTGTCGTGTAGGGATTAGGCTTTTAATGATGACGATTAGGGGAATAATTTAGTGAATGCCTTGAATGCATCATGAGTGTAAGAAAAAAAGAGATGCTTTTAAATGCAGTGATTATACATACAGTCGTGTCCTTTCTCTCACAGGTACCAGTACCCGACGATGGACCAGTTGGCCGGGATGCTGCCCACTGTGGTGCAGCACTTTGGGTTGGTGATCCCTGATTTTAAACTAAACATACTCCACATTTATTCACAGAGCCGACAGCCATCTGCAGGGACATCGTGTCTTCTTTTTACTCTACAGGTTGCCAAAGAGATTTTTTGGTGCTGCATAAAACTAAAATCGAATTGAATTGTCCTGTTCATACCAATTCTTCTTGCATTTTTTTAAGTACATTCAAAATGATCGTGAGGACAACATTTCATATCTGAATTTGTAGGACTCACCTTTCTGTTCCTGAGGCGTTGAACTTATTGTAGCTTCACAGCCTCAGCGTTTGATTCCTTAGCAGTGTCTCTTGATTGAAGAGTAAAAAAAGAAAAGAAAAGATATCAACGTTTTTCTTCCCAGTAGATGTAATTTTAGCTCGGACATTCAGTACCAGCCACAGCTGAGACGTACATCACTTTGTTCAGCACAAGCCAGAATTTCAGCGTGTGCTGCCAGCGCTACAGTTCTGCAGCCTCGTATATGCACAGCAGACTGTCACAACAGTGTTTGTACTATTTCACTGTATTCTCCACTCATATGAACTATTTCAGTTATTAGGAATCTTCAACACACAGCCTCTGATGCACCAATATTTTGTTTTCAGATTTAAGAGCATCGTTGGGATCGGTGTTGGAGCTGGAGCTTACATTCTGGCCAAGCTTGCTGTGAGTCACATCTCAGTGTTCAGATATTATATTAAATATTGAGCACCGATGCGTTATGTGTGGCAATTTCTGTCGAAGTGTCCTGCCTTTAAATCCAAAAGGAGTCTTACATATATTTCTGTGTCCTCTGCTCTCAGCTGATCTTCCCTGACATGGTGGAGGGTTTGGTTCTGCTCAACATCGACCCTAATGGTAAAGGCTGGATCGACTGGGCAGCCACTAAGGTACTGGTTTATAACTGCATGCTGGCGCTTTCGGGTTGGCACACTTACGCTTCTAAATCTGATTTATTTTTTTGTTTTCTTTTGATAACGTTCTCCCTGTCTGTCCCCTAGCTGTCAGGGCTGACCAGCGCTCTGCCAGACACTGTGCTGCCACATCTCTTCAGCCAGGTAAGCTCAGGATCCGGAAATAAACCGGCAATTGGTTTTTCAGTTGCTATTCTAATATTCAGGAAATGAAAAGGCAAAGAAAACTAAATTCTCAAATGAGTAACTGAATTTAATTGAATTATTTCATATTTTAGAGGAAATTGTCTTCAGGTTGTTGTATACATGAAGCAAATGAATCGTGAATTCATCTTTGCAAAGGTTCTGACCCAGTCTGTGTGTTTCTCTGCAGGAGGAGCTGATGAACAACACAGAGCTGGTGCAGAGCTACAGGCAACAGATCAACAACACCATCAACCAGTTCAACCTGCAGCTGTTCTGGAACATGTACAACAGGTGGAGACAGAAACATCTCCCACTCAGACACACATGAACACACACAAGTAATGGCCTCATCATCTTGACGCACATCATGTCTCGTCTCTTTCAGCCGGAGGGACCTGGAGATGAATCGCAGTGGGACAGTGATCAACGCCAAGACCCTGAAGTGAGTCAGTTTCATTTTTTTTTTTTAAGGATTCAGTTGATTTACATTAATTTATTTCATCATATACAATACATCCACGAAAGAACTCATTAGCAGATCAATGATTAGGATAATCACTTACTTGTTTTACTCAATCATTAAGGAGACTTTAATAGACACAGAAAAGTAGGTAGCAAACATGGACAATGCCTGTCCCCCCAGCTACTTGACTAAATATCCTGAATGTTCCTTTAGGTGTCCTGCGATGCTGGTGGTGGGAGACAACGCTCCTGCTGAGGAGGGAGTGGTGAGTCCATCATCCTATATAATCCGCCCGCTCAGAAGATTTCTTTTATCTCATTATTAAGTGCCTGTTTCCCCAGCTGTCCTCTTTCTTTGGCTGAACTTTTCCACTTCCTACTTCAAATTAGTCCAGCCTCAAAGAAATTTTAGTCCATCCAAAGCTCAATGCTTTAAACAGCCGACCGCCCCCCCTCCTCCCAGTTTTCTTGCCCTGTTCAGTGTTTTGTACTTGGCATGTAAATCCAGTTTGTGACTGTTTGTCCTCATTCAGTGAAACAGAAACAGGTCAGCCAGCACAGACCTGGTTCCCTCTCGCTACAGTCCTGCTGCACCCCGAGGACTCTGTGTCTGTTCGGTCTGTCCATCTGTGTCTGTGTGTGCAGTACATGACTTTGATACTATAGGTGTGCGTGTGTGTGCGTGTGTGTGTGTGTGTGTGTGTGTGTGTGTGTGTGTGTGTGTGTGTGTGTGTGTTCTCCTCTCCAGGGGCCAGATGGCCTCACTCTGTCTCTCGGGTTTCCTGGTTTGAAGCGGCCCAGATATTTATGCTTCTGCACCAGTTAATCTGCAGCATGTTCAAATGAAATCAAATCACCCCTGCTGTCAGATGGAGGAACGAGGCGGAGGTGCATGCAGGCAGGGCGGGGAGTGGTGTCGTTATAAAACATCTTGGAGAGAGAGGGGGATGGAGAGATGGAGAGTGACGGAGGAAAAGAGGGCAGCCGTGTGAGGAAATGAGAGACGTAAACAAAGGTTGTTTTATTGGATGTGACAGATGGAGGTCACGTAAATATTTCACGTCGGCTGATGTGTTCCCTCCCACTTGTACGACACAATACTTCATATTTGCAGCATCTATTTTGTTGTGAATTTGGTCATCCGATAATGTACCGGCAGATGAGCTCATTTATACAGCTAGACATTCCAAGAGCTTTAAAAAGAAAATTTTGTGAGATGACTTGCATTAATGTTAAATCTTAATGTGTCTGGACAGTCAAATATGAAATTAGTGAATCTGTGAGAAGGATTAAAGATTAAAAGCAGCAGGGAGGAAAACCCTGTAGTGTGTGTGTATGTGAGTGTCCAAAAGTGTGAGTGGTCATGTATCTGTTCACATCTGTCGTCTGTGTGTGTGTGTGTGTGTGTGTCTGTGTGTGTGTGTGTGTGTGTGTGTGCGCACACACTGCGGCTGTGCTCTGCTGGAGTGACTCATCTCTGCAGCACACTGCAGCATCTGGGTCAGTCACATACACACGGACCGATGTAGTCTCCGTACATCACCTATACACACAGCACACCCGGGCTTCCTCCACATGCCCTGGCCATCTTGAATGCTCCCCACAGTCAGCAGGTTTTTTGTTGCTGAAGCTCATTTGAGGCACATTCAGTTCAACCTGCTGTTTTTGTCCCTCAAGGTCGAGTGCAACTCCAAACTGGACCCGACCAACACCACCTTCCTAAAGGTAACTCTCTGTCCTTATCTGACCTACTGCTACACTCCATCATTGCACCAACATTCTGGATGAATGTGCAGGCAACATGTCAGTTTAGACACACTTTTTACATCTGCAAAAATGATCATAATAAGGACAGAGAATATGAATGTTTAATTTTGAACACTGTAAGGATTTGACACCAACATGCAGACTGTTTTGTTCAGTGCAGCTTTCGATAAAGAAACAGCTTACTTTACTTTGGTAAATAATGTAAATACTGAATAATCAGGGGCTAATTAGTCTTCACTGAAATTAACCCAGAGTGAAACATTACTTTTTAAAATAGACACTAGCCCAGTAAAAATGAAATCATAAAAACAAAGAAATACATGTAATAAAGATGAATTCCTTAACTGTGATACATTCCACGGCTCAGGTAGATCCTCTGGGACTCTTGATGTCATACTGTAGTCCTCAGCAGTGCTCTGGATGGACTTCCTGTGATCTTTCCATGAGACACATCTGAATGACTCAGAGAAAGTTATGATTCACTCCCCTGTCACGAAAACAAATAGAGCTCTGTGTTTTTTTGTATCTTAATGATTGGATCGAAGTAGCAGGTGCAACTTTACTTCTGCAGCAACAGAGTGTGATCATTTAGGCCAAATAACGCTGCAATCTTTGGTCTTTTCATTACTTAGCAAACCAAACTAATTTTTCAGAATTTGAATGGAGGAAAAGCAGAACAGCACAATTTCATAAGCCCAATACTTATATTGTAGCAGTCATCGTTTTATTTACATGTAGCATGCAGAAACAGATAACAAATGCACTGTTTCATACTGGATTACATAATGGAGATGTGACAGTGAGCTTATACAGTTGTTTCCAGCCAGGATGATTTCTATTGCTCCTCTTTAAAATATGAACTGCACACCGCATATGATGCAGTTACACAGTTATTGTTACTTGCAGAGCAGAGGCAAGCAAAGAGGATGTGCATTAGCTCTAGTTCCTGTTGTTGTGAGCTCTTAGCAGTGTGGTTAATTGCTGCTGTCTCGTCTCATGGTAGATGGCTGACTCCGGTGGACTTCCTCAGCTCACTCAGGTAACAACCGTGCATTATCTACCGGCTGCCGTACAATCGAATGAAATCAAAACTGAGACACACCACAAACGTATCATCCATATTTGACAGTGTTCAAATCCAGTGAAATTAAAAACTCCGACATGTTGTTTTCCAGCCCGGCAAACTCTCTGAAGCCTTCAAGTATTTCCTGCAGGGGATGGGCTACAGTAAGTATCCATTAAAAAAGAGCTGTGTTTTATGTGTGTATCTTTGCCTTTGGAGTCATTTCTTCTTTCTAAAAGTGGTTTGAGCTGTAATGTTGTAGTCATTGTGTCAGTGTGTTGTGATGTATTTCATGGAGAGGGACATGAGTTGTGTTAATCTTGCCCTCTGTCTCCTTGCCCCGTTCTCTCAGTTGCTTATGTGAAGGATCGGAGGTTGAGTGGAGGGCCAGGTACTTCCCCCTCCCTGTTCACCTCTGACCTCTTATTGCTGCCCTGTTCGATGACAATGGCATTTTGAAATTTCTTTCTTTTTTTTTTTTTTTATTTGTTTTGTTTATGAATACAATATTTTGGGCTGCTATGAAATTACTTTTGCTGTCATTTCCGGTGCTCTTTTGTTTTCTTATCCCAAGGACATTAAACCCCATTTTTGTTCTAGCAAAAATAATTTTTCCTCCCATGGAAAAATATACTGCCCTCACTACCCCCCCCCTCCCCCCATTCCTTTGCCATTACATCTCCAATACGGCTCTTTGCATGGCCTTGAGCAAAGCCTTTTGGACTATGTGTAACAAATGACCATTAATGTGTTACTTCCAGCATAAGAGAAGTGATAGTTTAGGCTTTAAGAGAATGGCTAACAGAAAAACTAATTTAGCTCCTTCAACCCTAAAATTAAAAACTAAAATAGTCCTCAGGATTTTTCGGATTTTGTAAGCAAAGTATACAATATGAAACACTAAAAGATGCACCATTGAGAATCATTTAGGGCTTTGGGCTTCAATATTTTCTCAAACTGTATCGCTGTCAGGATGAAAACACAAAACATCATCATATGAACAGACTCTTCAGTGCACTCGCAGCTTATTGTTTTTAAATTTCTGGCCACTAAACCGTGTTCAGCTCTATTTGCAGAATCAGAAACAGAGCTCTGATAATCCCACAGTACACTAGCAGGCCAGCTAGAAATGACAGACAAAACAAAGTTTGTGACTAGATGGTGAATATAGTTGACCATTTTGCAGCTTGATATTTTTTTGGAGGCTAAAAACCAATGGGAAAAGTGAATCTATTCATTATTTTAATGATTTATAATAATATGTAATGATATTATGTTGATCACTGCTGCTGGAAGTGCAGATAGGCAACTGTCTGTAGTCATGTTTGGCCTAACAGCTGAAGGGGATAGTTCTGTATGTTACTGCGTTCACAGCTTGTGGTGCTGCCCCTTAGTGGCCAACAAAATCTATGATGCTACATGGCAGGGTCCCCATCTCATCTGTAGGGGAACACTTAATTGTCGGTCATGGTTGCTAAATAATAATATCTATGAAAATAGTAATGTCATGTATGAATCCTACTAAATTTACTGTTGAATTATTATGATTCTGGTTCTAGGCTCAAGCTTAACACATTCAGAGACTGGGTTAATATATTGAGTTTGACAGGTCTTGAAGAACACCAGGTCAGTTTACTTAGTTTTACTGTGTAATTCACGAATTAATACTTGAAGGAACAGTTCATCCGAACATAAAAAATCCAGTCGTCATCTCCTCACATCAACGTTGATGGGAGAGTCATGTGAGGTTTCGTAGCCTACAAAATATTTCTGGAGTTTCATGGCTAAAATAATTGTTCTAACTTTTCCCCATTCACTTCAGTTTTTTAGGAGAACGCTGCAACGCTATTTTGCCATGAAGCTCTAGATATGTTTTGTGGACTACGAAACATCTGTCATTCAATTGCCTAGGAAATGAGTGAATAGTTTTCATTTTTTGGTAAACAGTTAATGAAGCTCTAATCTTATATGAGGTCTTAGTATTATATAACACAAACTGGGCCCAGAGTTCCTCCTGTGCATGGTGCCTATGATGTGTCTCTGTGTAGGCACATTAACGGCTTTAAATAAACAACCCCAACTCAGCTTTTCTCACCAGCTACAAAAAGGGATATTCCTCAGTTCTGGCATGTACTCCCCTTATCTCCCCAACATCAGCTTATTATATGTTTTTTATTTTTACCAAATGTAATGCTGAATCTTTGTCTTCCACCCGTTCCCCTCCCCTACCTCCCAGTGCCCTCTGCCAGTATGACCCGCCTGGCTCGCTCCAGGACGGCCTCCCTGACCAGTGCCAGCTCCATTGACGGGTCCCGCTCTCGGGCCTGCACCCATTCCGACAGCACTGAGGGAGTCGGCACGGTCACCCAAACCATGGAGGTGTCCTGCTAAGCTGAGCCAGAGAGAGAGGGAGGGAGGAGTTAGAGGGATGGAAGAAAGAGACAGGGAGGGGCAATACTGGAAGTGAGGTTCATGAATGAGGTGAAGACGGTTCTCTCTGTCTTTATCTATCTCCTCCGGATCCCTCTGTCTGCCATCTTCTTCCCTGCTCCACTGTAAGATACCATATGTATTGCTAACACCCTACCACACCTGTCAGTTAAAGATTAAGACAACTGTTTCCTTTCTCTAGTTGTCATTCTTGTGTTTGCTAAGTGTCTCCTCATTCTTTGCCTGCACCCGTTATAAATCCCCCCCCCCCCCCAAAAAAAAGGATAACCCTGTCGGTCGAACATCCCCAAAGCAATATGTGATAATGAGCTGCTGATAAGATGAACATCTGTCAGAGATGGTGAAGGTGCAGGATTTTAATGGGTAACATAATGAAAAATTGTAATGTATGAGTACTAAACAGTTTTTTCTTTTCTTGTAATGTGAGAATCTCTCTCTGTGTTGTTTGCAAAGGATGGTCATTTCAGAGGGGGTGTGTCCAGGATTTGACAGACAGCAGAACACAGCTTATTGTAGATGAGTGCACCTGTAGTGCTTAGAGAGGAGTCGTTAGCTGTTTTTAGTCTAAGAGCATAGCTAGAATACCCCACGCTGATTTAAAGCTGCACTTAGTAAGATTTTGTTTCATGATTGTAACTAAACTAAAAATGTAAGCGTGATCCGATCAGCCTGAATGCGGTTCAGGTTTGGATTACTGCTGGGAGCAGGTGGGCTTGTTGTTTATTGATAGGCAAATGTTATCATACACGCTTTCCAAGTAAAGTATTAAAAATCCATCTGTGTAATAACAGTCTGTTTGTTCAAGATAGTCAGAGACCTGAGACACAATCTGACGCTGGACTCAACGAACTTTGATTACATCCTGAGAGGAAATTAAAACCCAGTTGTAAACCTAGCCACCACATCACCACGGAGCTTGGCTGACACAAATTAGCAGCTTCCACCTGTTTTTACTGCATTTTATCTTAACAATCCAAAAGTGATATGGCCAAGTACAACTAAACTTATGTTCAAATAATCTTGATTTTGAGCAAATTGACAATCTGTAATTTGTCCAACCTATTGTTTAGTGTCAAAGGAGCATACAATGACAGATATAGATTTACAATGCGATGCAGGCAATGTAGCAGTAAATTTCATAGAAGCACTTAATCAGCATGCAAAAAAAACTTGGAGTGGAGCTAAATATAGGGAACTAAGTATTAGACTGCTTTAAAAGAATAACAAATAGATTATGAGCTTAATATTGATTTATGATGTTTGTATGTAGCGTGAGCTCTGGGGAATAGAGCTATATCTCTATTCTCTAGAGGAATTAGTATTATTCTTTATAAGCTTAAAGTGGAAAAAGGAAGTGCATATAGAAGATTTAATCACTTGAACTACGCTTGTCATGTTATGGTCAGACTGGTGACCATGACCAGTATACTGATGTTATTGATTATCACATTGATTAAGTTCAAATAGTCCCCTCATTACTTCCATTTGGAGCCACATTAGTGCACCGTTGCTGAGTGCAGCTTTACCTTGTGTGTCATCTCATATTTGTAAGACAATCCACTACATTACTATAGGCTAGAATACATATTTATCATCATGTATATGCATGTGAATGTGAAAGTAATTTTAGGGCATTCTAGTATCGGAGTAGTATCTAGTATTAGGGCATTCTTCATTAGCACCTTACATGTGGCTAGTTAAATAGAGCCATGGATGCAACCGCCAATCATTAGTCTGTAACTCCAGTGCATGGACGTGGTTCCGGCCGTAGTCGGCTCTTTGTGGTCTCTAACGTGACAATCACACTATGACCCAAACCAAACTAGACCAGGGGGACCGAGGCAGGACCAGGCTGACCCGACAAAACTTTCTGGGTCATCGCCAAAGAACTCGCAGAAGCCTTCCCTTACAGCGCCCAGCCCCTCTCTGTGGATATACCAAAGCTGCCCACACACAAGTATCCACAACCACACACACATTCCCATGTACACACACATTCTTACACATAAAAGCTGTGTGGGCTGTGCTTTGTAAGGGAACTAAGCCAAAGATAAGACATGAATACACTAAATTCACATCAAAAAAGGTAGTCATTGCTATGTGGTCAATGCGTGTTTTTATGTGCTGTGCAACCATAATGTCACAGATATAGTACATATATATATAGATTTAGACTAGTGAAGCTGTGTGCTGTTATCCGTTCTAATACTGGACCACCTTTCATTGTGATCAGACGTGGGGTCCCCTGGTTTTTGGCTTAGTAATGTACTGTATTTGTGTAACATTGTCACCTTCTTCCGTTTCCAGTTTTACACAAAACCCTTTGGTCCCCTGTCAGTAGGGGCGTAGCTTCCAATCGCTGAGGTGTGCGCTTCTCTAAGGCAGCCTGTAAGGGGCGGGGCTTTTTTGGAGCCATTTGGGCGCCAAGCTCGGAATGTAGGGCAACCCCCAGCCACCTCAAAAAAATAACCCCTTCCCCTAAAAAAAATCACAAGGTGCCCCGGCGCTCACAGGCAAACCAAGTCGCACCCTTAAAGGGCTATCAGCTGAAGTCACTTTTTAAAATGTTGGTCGTGTTAGTCGTGTTACTGAGATCCAGGGAACCCAGGAGAGCAGTTAGACTGACAGAGAATACGCTTTTTTTTCATGCAAAGAGAAGAACATAGAGAGAGATTCTGAATGAATGTTAAAGGAAAACGAATGTGTTTTTGTTGAAGCTGGAGAGATTATTGTTGAATTGTTTGAAATATCCAATAAATGTAAAAGATTGAAAAACTATCCTGACATGCAGGGATGAGAGATTATGATGAGATATTAGACACTCAGATCCAACACCTCAGTCGCTCCACTCTGAACCTCATGGATGAATTTTATGAACACTGAAGAATGCATGTAGCGGAGTTCGTATACAATCATACTTTCAGTGTTTATTCTCTACACTAAGCTATTTTCTGCCATCTTCACTTTGGTTTCCTCCAACACAACTTCTACCCAAACTGCCTGGGGGGCTCCTGAATGTATTTTGTCCCTTTTTGAAGTGCTGTACAGTATTGTCAACCTACGCCTCTCAGAACCCCTCACCATGGTTTGCACTTTCTTTCCTGCTCCACGTCTTTGACATCTAACCCTGTACATGAAACCCAGCTCTTTCCTGCTCCTCTGCAAGGTCTATTAATAGTGAAGCTCAGTAGCATTTGTGAAAGTCCACAGTAAGCTGCCACTGGATCAGTGTGTATAGACCTTGGTTCTCCTTGCACTTGTAGATACTTTTTATTTATAGAGCAGGTTACCCAAACCGAACACCCTAACACTGCTGTATTGTGAAGAAAAGTTATTTCTGTTCCTCTTCCCTTGGAGTTTCTGTTTTTTATAGACAACAATAGGGTGTAACCTCATCTTGGTATAATGATATTGGTTCATGTGTACTACTTCTATTCTTCTTCTTCTTACTGCCATTATGATTGATTTGTATTGAGCAATAAGTTCTTTTTTTTTCTTGTTTGGATTGTTTCATATTGTGGGAGTCTTCCTTATGAGCTTGTTTCTATTTACAACAGTAGAAGGACTCTTACCTGCTTTTTTGTCATTCAAATGTGTAATGTAAAGTTTAAATATATTATATATAAATACATATATAAAGTAAGCTGTCTCTGTCCATGTACTGATCAAGTAACAAGCAAGAAATAAAGACTTCATGTCAGAATTTGATGAGTCAGGTGTCGGATCATTTTCAAATGGTGGTGAGCAGCTCTCGCCTTTCTCTTTGCACAGCTCTCACTTGTGTTGTGACAAGAGCACATTTCCTCTTGTATTTCTGAGATAAACATTATTTAATAGCCACCACCCTGGAAAACAGATTTGAGGCTCTGCCAATATCCCACACATTACTGATCTTCAGACAGTTTACAATATTTCATTACTCTTATTTCATTGCAAACACTTCCCCTCTCACCTCAAGCAAACTGACTGATTCTGGAAAATTCTGATGATGTCTGCAATATTTCCACATTCTGTAGATACATCAGCTAAAGGTACAAAAGGTAGGAAAGAAGGAAAGGTAGATTACAGCGTTAGAGACATTTTTTTTCCTGACAGATAAGTATGTTTTATCATGATATAGCAAAAGCACCATGTTTTCTGATCGTCTTCTGTTTGCTGTGAATAGTGACTCAAAACCTATTAAATGCTTGCCTGCCTTTTAGTTATTATTATATTCATTATTATTTTTATAATAATGTAATAATATCATTCAGAACTCACAACCATGCCACTTTAATTGTTTTTATCCAAATTACCTTTTTAAATTCACTGTGATATTGTAATTTTCTGATGCAAACCACGTCCAGGCGGCAGAGGCAGTTTTGCAGGGTATTTCTGTCCCATTATGCCCCAACTCCTATACTCACTACCACGCAAAAAATCTGAGATTTGTTTGTCTCAGGTTTTCAAGATGTGTGTGTTTTGCTGCCATCAAGGTGAATAAAATCAACATTATAGGTTAGGTTTCTAACATTACTCATTACACTTTTTGATCTGATTGACTTTTGATTTTTGATCATCCACACAGGCATGTCTTTGACTCCTCGACATCCTAGACAGTTGTTTGATATAAAATACTTACAGCAGCTCAGGGGAAATAAGTCCTCCCCTTTACCGGTAGGTAGGTGAAATATATTCAGGTGCTGAGCTACTTTAAATTGGCTTAACAGCAGTTGGTAGAGGAGTGAAATGGAACAGTACAGCAGAAAGAAGAAGATAACTCAGAGCAGAACGGTACTGAGTGTGACATGATTCTGTTTTTGCACTATTAAATTTATTAGAAAGCAAATACACATGATGCTGAATGTAACGCACAGGTAATTTCACATCACCTCAATGCTTTTTTGCAAGGCCTTATTTGTGACTGAACTTTTCTTGTTTGATTACCAAAGCCCTTATATAAGTACAAGCTTTTATGGAAGATATCGGCATTATCTATTTATGAAAACAGAACCTTATAGGAGACCATGTAGGAGTCACAGTAGGCATGTAGCATCTGGTCCACAGGGCTGTAGTTCAGGGACAAAATGTTGGGATACATCTTTTTGATGAAAATTCCAAGGTTGAACCTCTCTACCCCAGTGGTAGTGTCAAAAGAATAGAAGATCTCCTCCGTTTCTTTGTCGACATACCGTGTTGCATAGAGCACACCACACACCATAAAGGTGTTGGTTATGCCCTGCTTGTAGGCCGAGGTGTGCCAGGTTTGGCCAAGTCTGAGCTGTTCATCGTCCTCCAGCTTGGCCAACACCAGGTTGCCAAAGTCCTGGTTGGTGGTGTAGATCACCCAGACACCTGACTCATCTGTAGCCAGGTCCAGGTCTGTGAACGGGTAGCATTCATCAAGGTGGCAGAAGTTACCCTTTGAGTTATACCTGAAAAACACAGAGGACAGAAGTGATGTTTCCCTTTAAGAAATGACAATTTTGAAAATACTGTATGTGCATACTGTACGTAAACAGTGAAAATCTGTATCTTAGTTTTCTTTGAATGCTACAGTATGCTGTGACTTGGCATATTAGTCATTTTAAATGTATATTAATCTTTTACAAAGTCTTATTTATTGTCCTAATAAAACTTCAGAAATCAAAACTTTATAGATGTCATGACTTGCAGATGCATTACTCCTGACATCAACAACACCCATTCAAACAATGAAGCACCGTACCTTGTGCCTTTGGGTAGTTTTATGTTGGTCACAGTTTTGGAGGTGAGGTTGAATCGACAAACTTCATCTTGGTTGTAACAGTTGTAGTACAAGGCCCCTCTATACATCACAACATTTGGACCCTGGATGGTGTTGGTGGCTGGGTTAGATGAGTGGATCTGGACATTACCTGGAAGAAGAAAAAGAAGATGAAGAGGAAGACACAAGATGAGTTGAGCCTATAATAAGTAAGCTATTGTTATTAGGGATTTACTGGTATGTTTTTTTAGGGCTGACACTGATAATTAGTCATCAAAGAGACAGATAAGCAATATTTGGAATCAATATGTATCTCTGGTTGGGTACAGAGGAGTGGATGTCAACATTTCCTAGAAGAAGATAGATGAAGCAAGAGAGAGGGAAGTGAATGCAAACATAAGTGTGTTTTTGTTATCATTTGTTAATATAAAAGGGAGCAATCAATAGTACTTCGCCTTAGTATCAGAAAGTCTCCCCAAACAGTGAATGACAAAGTTTTGTCCGCCATTGTTGTCCAGAAACATATACAAATAAAACCCTGTTGCACAAGGTAGCAGATTCTGAGCGGTTCTTTACCTGGGGTGCTCTGCCCAACGATGAGAGCGCTTAGGCTGGAGTATAGACGGACATAGTTGGAGTATCTATCGCTGGAAGTCATCATCACCAGCCAATGCCAGCTCTCCTTCCCAGCCTCTGGTTTGGAATCCCGACCCCAGGCTCCATACCTATAGGACCCAGGATATTCTCCTTCTATATACATCCTCGGCCCGGTAATGTTCCGGAACTGACCGCGGGGACACTTACCTTAAAAGAAAAAACAAAATGAAACCGAGAGGTAGATAAACTACACCAATACATCTGTGAGCAAGGCGTCCACTGGTTGATGATTGCCTCCTAATTGTGGTGATTGATGCAGAGAGCTTCCCACAGTTCATTTATAGCCTACATTGGCTCTTAGTGGGGAGGGCCCTTCACAGCTGTGAGTGCCAATTTCTGGTGCGGACAAAGTGGACAGAGATCCAGAATGTCCACTGTTGTTGGGTGTGATTTTGCTGGTGGATAAGGTCTGGTTGCAACTGATATTGCTCAGGTAAAACAAACAAATTCATTAGGAACAGAAATGAAATCAGGAAGCCCAGTCAGTACCTGTCGGTTAAATTTGCAAAATATCACATCTGGAAATACACACAAAAAAGCAATTGCTACATTACCATAACAATAATTTAAAAAACAAACTCCCTACAGTCTGTTGTGCAGTACAGTTTGGGGACATACCACGTGGAGGCTCAGTGGGTTGCGTGGTGGGGCGTCCATTTTTGCACTTGGTCAGGTTGCTTTTCAGAAGCTGGTTTTCTCGTTGTCTCTTCACCACCTGCATGATGTCATACGTCTCCAGCTCCTCCATCTCTGCTTTTAGGTCCTCCAGCTGAAAGACAGTTGTAAAGAATGCCCAAGAATTCAGTATTACCTGAAAACTTTACTGGTTTTTCCATCAATTGAACAAAAAAACATAAGTTTAGGCAACACATTTGAATCAATTAACTTTTTGCTTTTTAGCATATTCTTCATCATAAAGCGCTATCTAAAGCACTTAGAATGTAGTTGAACATCATCGTTTTTGGGGGTTGCCAATATATTCCGATTTCTTCCTCTTTTTTCCTTTCTTTGCTAACATGATATGTCATTTTATCATTCTTAAAAAAATCAAATTCTACCACCAAACTTAAAAACAATATATCTTGCCTAGACAATAGTTCTTCCATGTGGATTTATTCTTTTTTAAGTAAACCAAATAAATACTGATACGGTTTTGAAATCTGAAAAACATTTTGTCTGAGGATCTGACAAAAATGCAAGGTGATAGGCAGATGCCAATATGAGCAGCCCTTTATAAATGTAACTGCTTTTTAGCCCTACCTGATGAGCATTCAAGTCAACTGGGGGCTCTGCATCAGTTTTACTTCTCCATTGTATTTTCTTGGCTCAAATTACTTGGCTATTATAATATTAATTCACTGTACTATATACCTTTTACAGCTTGCCCAGGCCTTCTTGAATGATGCCACCGGTGAGCAGCTGGTGCTTGTCTCTCTGTGTGAATGTACCTGTTTAGTGGCATTAGTAGTAAGATGCTGGTCTTCCAGGGTTGTGCTGTTAAGCCGGTCAATGAGCTGCATGATCTCCATCAATTCGTTCTCTATCACCTGCAGACTGATAACTCCATAGAGCTCTCCATCATCCTCCCTCTCCAGAGTCGACACGTCTTCCGCCAGCCGGGGCAGACGTCGTTCCAAACCCAGCAGCAGACTCTCCAGCTCCAGAGTCTGCAGAGAGAGGAGACACCACTCAACATCAACGCATACACACATAGTTGTTGTTTATTCAATTACTATTATAACATATTTTAACAGTTTTACAGCTGCTGAGGGAGGCTGTGTTCTGTTGTAGAAAATAACAGTACTAGTTACCTTCTGTGGGGTGATGTACGTGTTACATCTTGATGCATTGTCCTCCACTGCGCTGAGTTTATCATGAGGGAATGCCTTTTCTGAATTAGTAAAGTCACATACACACTTATCACGGGAAGGAGCCTGAAATCAAAAAGATCAAACATGACATGTAAGAAGTAAATACTGAATATAATATGTTAAAGTGTCTACATTTGAAATAGGGAGTGGATAATATTTTGCATCAAAGCTAAAACTCTTGCCAAAAAATGCAACCTAGGCTTTTTTTTGTGAATGTAGCCGAGTCAAACCTTCATGTAAAAGCATAATTACAACGAAAGAGGCGCTTTTAAGATTTATGGTATTTTCGTTTTCAGATCAAACTAATTTTCAATGGGAGTACTACGGCACTTTTAAGAAAAGAAAGTTTTTGAACAACTCACCTTAGCAGTTGCTTGTTCGGCTAGCCGCTGTCCTGCCAGCCGAGAAAAATATCTATCTCCAAATGCGACGTAACATGGAGGACAGTTAAGTTCAAAAATTTATTTTTTAGTAAACTCTGTGTACACAAACAATGTTCTCAATGCTCGTGTTATTGTGTAGAGACCCTGTGATACTACAAGCAAAGTTTCATGTTGTGTTGAGCCTTCTTAATGTTTTAAAGATTATACTTTTACAAGAAGGTTTGACTCGGGTTCATTCACAAAAAAAGCCTAGGTTGCATTTTGGTGAGAGTTTCGCTTTAAAGCAGATGAAAGTCATTTAAGAAAAGAATAGCAGTCAGTCTGTGTTTTCTTACCTGTTGGGTGAGGGTGATCAGAGCACACAGAGGAACGATCACATACAGCTTCATGGTGGATCAGAGAGCAGAGCTCGATGAAACAGTCCCTGAACACAGTTCAAATTTGACTGCAGTAGCAGCTTCTCACTTATGAACACTCCCACTAACCTCTGCATGTGAGAAATGAATGTGTATGTCTGTTTGTGATGTGTTTAGTTTAGAATGTGATTACTTCCTCCTTGAGGTTGGACTTGATTTACATGAAGGTTAGAGGTTGATACACAGATGCAGCTTTAGCCAAACTGAAACATGTTTGAAACTAAAATGATTTCTTACGGAAAATAAACTTGCTATGCCAAGTCTTGGAGTTAGCTGAGACATCCCCCAAAATCCTGAGCAGCCACATATCACTGAACATGTTGACAGTTGAGTTAATTCATCTTTATTGTTTGTCTAAATTCAGGGTGGGTATTCATTGGACTTTGAATGGGTTTCACTGCATCCAGTTCTCAAGCAACCTCGTGTCAGGCTATGATTACTCCCTTTTAAATGTACTTTTAAAATCTGACTCGTGCTGTTGTTGTACAGACCAGACACATTCAGGTTGTTATTACAGTGCCTATCATCCAACTTAATATTGATAAATCGCTTTTATTTGACAAACCTGGATGCAAAAATTAACTACAGAGGTTTGACAATCTGTAACTAAATCAAAATACTGGAATCAGTGTTATATCAGTGTAAGCCTTACCCACATATAAAACCGGTGGCACAAAATACCATTTCTAGCCTAATATCTTTATGTTTCTCTCACATCCACTGGGATTATTGAGGCTGGATCTTCCGCTTACAGGTGACTCTTCATTGAAGTGACCAAAGTGAGTATTAAATGTGGTAAGCTCATCAGCGTAGCCTCACACATGATGGGGGCAATCTAGCTTTGGAGGTTTGTGATGGCCTGGATTGCTTGCCACATATCTTTAGTGCTGTTGGTGTTGAGGTCCCTCTCCATTCTCTGCTGATGTCTCCTCTTTGCCTCCCTGAGACCAGCTTTCAGTTTTGCTATGGTGGTGCTGCATGTTTCCTTGTCATCCTACACTAAGGAAGCTTTTTGGCTCTGGATGGATCCATCACCTTATCATTCATCCAGACCTACTGGTTGGGGAATAGTTTATATCGTCTTTGCAATTGTCAGTGCCCATAGCTCCTTCTGTCCTCATATTAACTTCTTTTTTTTAGAAGTAAACAGTCTGAGCAGACCGGAGATGGTTGGTCCTTCAGACCACAGTGATGATACTTGAAGATGGGAAGTTAATACAAATGTTGAAGGGTGAGTGTCTCTTTTGGTTGTGGGTTTGCAGACTTGCACGTACAGTGTCTGTCCTGAAGATGCGGTGAAGGATTCAGGAACAGAAAGTCACTACTCTGCACTGGGCTCATAATAAATACACAGAAGAAATTACGCACCGGAACAGACTGCAGCATTTTTCTTGCATGTTTAATTCTGTGGTTTTGTTACACAGGCAATATGTTGTTATGGTAAGTACACCATTGGTTGTGCATTCTACGTTGTTTTAAGAGTACCATTTACACCAAAGTGTTTATGTGATCAGTCCTTTGAAAACTGTATAATCTTATTAATACTATAAACAAAACAAAATTTGCCAACTTGTTTCTGTAGTTTTCTGTCCATAGACTGCACATTTTAGTGGTTTTGTGTTGGAGAAAAAATTAACCAATCAGATATTTTTCTACGGTGTCTCTGGGGAGAATACCTTCCATCCAAGCTATTCTATTTCCTTTATAGAATGCCCTGACCATTAAATGTAATGAGAGTGTACATTTGGATTTGATCAACCAATCATATTTGGATTTGTAGCCAATGGGCGTATTCTTGAAGAGTTTTTACGGCTCCAGGATATTCTAAAAGGCCTGCTTGTTCAGTCATGCGAGACCTAGCTTAACTAACGAGTTTAAATAGTGAATTGTGATTGATAGCCGACGTTGAAAATGGCAACAGGTGGAGATGATATTGATACAGCAGGTGGAGATGATATTGTCGCAGATTTATTGTCATTACCTTTTTCAAGACGACCATTTAATGCATAGATGGACATTGTTAAAAAAGGCCGCCCAATGCCTGAACACCTCAAGCTCAATCAACTTGCAAAAGCAGGGTATATGTGCCATTTTCAGACTAGCAACTGGGAACGATACACTTGGCTTACAGGCTCAGTTCGACGCAAGAGGCTCTACTGCCGGGAGTGATTGTTGTCTGGGAACGACAAGGGTGCGTGGAATTGGAAAGGCTATGATAATCTCAGCAGTTTAACTAAGGCTGCAAAAAAACACCAAAACACAGCTGGTCATCTTAACGATTACCATGAAAACTGACACAAGGGTTTGATCCAAGAGTGAATAGCTGATTTTGCAACAGTGTTGCATCTCGTTGAACTGGTTGCATTTTGTTTCCACACACTTGTTGAATGATTGTTCATAAAGTGACTGTCTACCTGACGTCCAATAGTGTGTGCGTGTGTGGCTGCGTGTGTGGTTGTATGCGTGTGTGGTTGTGTGCATAATTAGAACAATGCAATTTTGAAGATAGAGCAGTAAAATTATAATTTGCCTAAAGCTTAAAAATGGCCAGGGACCCTACGTATTTTTCGTTAGTGATATTTTTTGGGGGGGCGAGGAGTAATACAGAAGGCACAGTTCTGATAGGCATGGTTTGCCACTGAACAATACAATAGGTTAACAATACCCTTTAAAAAGTCAGTTGAATTATGATGATTTGCAAGCACCTGTTTTTAAAACATCTCATACTGCTATGCGGACTGAACCTAGGTTTCTTACATCTCAACTTATTTGAGCTAGATTGCAGTCAAATAAAGCAGCATTCTCTGTCCTCTGGTTTCTTGTTTTCTTTACGATGAGACTGGATTCTTGGGGAATCTTAATATGGAAGGTATGGTACAGTATTTGTAGTAAAGATGTGGTTGCAGGTGCATATAAAGATTGATTTGTTCATTGTGTTATGTAAACTTAACTTTTACTATCAAATATAAGCCTAAAAGGAGACAGCTAAACCTCTACTCCAAACACTTCCTGTAACTGTAATCCTGGACTAGGCTAGCAATAATGTATTTTGACCTTAAATGGGGAATAGTAACGGTAGAGGAATGAAGAAAAGCACATGCGGCTTTTGTACTCACTCACTGTCTGTATTAAGTTACATTTAAAAAATTCTAATTCAGACAAACTGGCATGTGACCAAGTATGAATACTTTTAGTAGAATACTATCAGGACCACAGATACCGTTACTTAGTAACAACTATTTAAATTATCATTTATGTTACTTATTACCCAAACAATGAACTAAGAGCATATTATGTTTTTAACCCACTAACTTATTTCTGCTGCTGCATGAATCTTCAGTGACAAAATAAGCACTTTTATCTCACAGCAACAGCATAAATGTAACAGTTACTGTCTTAAATGGCGGACATAGGAAAAATAAACAGATAAGGCAGTACAGCTATAGGTCTCCTTATGCTAGCTTACACATTGCCTGAGTTAGCAAGAACATTTTTTAATAAAATACAAGTACAAAACATATCTTTTCTTTTACATTAAATAACACTAACACAGCAAAAACGTTTATAGATGTGTGTTCACAAGTATACAGTGCTTTATGTACCATAATTACCTTACACAAGAGGAATAGTAATTGGAGATTGTGATGTAACTTGGGTGTAGTAATTTGCGTAATTTGCGCCACAAGAGGTCACTGCACCCTGGGAGCAGTATATGCGTTACAGTTAAACTGGGACTTCCGGGTCAGAGTTTGTTGTATGTTTTGAGACAAGTTAATCACGGAGGCTAAAATGCTATGTCCTAGTATGTTCGTGGATGACCATTGATATTTAACGGTCAAGTTAAACCGCTTGAGCCATTAAACTTCATGACAGAGAGGAATGGGGAAAACCACACGAGGCTCTTGCACTCACTCGTGAGGAAACAGAGCTTAACCTCCCCCTAGTGGAGCCCCTAAGCATTACCAACAGATCGCTGAACAATTAAACCACTCACCCAAAAATCTACATAAGCAATCTCCATTACTCTCTTTCTATCTCACTGACTGCATACCGTAGAAAACAATACTAGTACGCCTTAACAACCAAAAATGAGATGACATGTTAAGAACAAATACTACTGTCATAACTGTATGAGTGTCTCTTCTCTGTCACAGAATACCTATAACACATGCCCCAGCTCCCTTATTGTTGTCTGTGTTACACTCATCAGCGTAGCCTTACACATGATGGGGGCAATCTAGCTTTGGAGGTTTGTGATGGCCTGGATTGCTTGCCACATATATTTAGTGCTGTTGGTGTTGAGGTCCGTCTCTAGTCTCTGCTGATGTCTCCTCTTTGCCTCCCTGAGACCAGCTTTCAGTCTTGCTGTGGTGCTGCATGTTTCCTTGTCATTGTACAATAAGGAAGCTTTTTCGGCTCTGGATGGATCCATCACCTTATCATTCATCCAGACCTACTGGTTGGGGAATAGTTTATATCGTCTTTGCAATTGTCAGTGCCCATAGCTCCTTCTGTCCTCATATTAACTTCTTTTTTTCAGAAGTAAACAGTCTGAGCAGACCGGAGATGGTTGGTCCCTCAGACCGCAGTGATGATACTTGAAGATGGGAAGTTAATGCAAATGTTGAAGGGTAAGTGTCTCTTTTGGTTGTGGGTTTGCAGACTTGCACGTACAGTGTCTGTCCTGAAGATGCGGTGAAGGATTCAGGAACAGAAAGTCACTACTCTGCACTGGGCTCATAATAAATAAACAGAAGAAATTACACACCGGAACAGACTGCAGCATTTTTCTTGCATGTTTAATTCTGTGGTTTTGTTACACAGGCAATATGTTGTTATGGTAAGTACACCATTGGTTGTGCATTCTACGTTGTTTTAAGAGTACCATTTACACCAAAGTGTTTATGTGATCAGTCCTTTGAAAACTGTATAATCTTATTAATACTATAAACAAAACAAAATTCGCCAACTTGTTTCTGTAGTTTTCTGTCCATAGACTGCACATTTTAGTGGTTTTGTGTTGGAGAAAAAATTAACCAATCAGATATTTTTCTACGGTGTCTCTGGGGAGAATACCTTCCATCCAGGCTATTCTATTTCCTTTATAGAATGCCCTGACCATTAAATGTAATGAGAGTGTACATTTGGATTTGATCAACCAATCATATTTGGATTTGTAGCCAATGGGCGTATTCTTGAAGAGTTTTTACGGCTCCAGGATATTCTAAAAGGCCTGCTTGTTCAGTCATGCGAGACCTAGCTTAACTAACAAGTTTAAATAGTGAATTGTGATTGATAGCCGACGTTAGAAAATGGCAACAGGTGGAGATGATATTGATACAGCAGGTGGAGATGATATTGTCGCAGATTTATTGTCATTGCACAGACTGCAGCATTTTTCTTGCATGTTTAATTGGGTGGTTTTATTACACAGGTTGTTTGTTGGTGTTGTTTGGTGACTACAGCATTTGTTGTGCATTCTACAATGTTTTAAGGGTACCATTTACACCAAAGTGTTTATGTGATCAGTCCTTTAAAAAACTGTCTAATCGTACTCTGCTGCTCCAGAAGTTTAACAATACAATAGGTTAACAGTACCCTCTCAAAAGTCAGTTGAATTATAACGACTTGCAAGAATATCACCTCGGTTCCTAACATGTCAGCTGATTTTAGTTTAGGTGCAGACAAATAAAGTAGTGTTCTTTATCCTCTGGTTTCCTGTTTTTAATTCCGCCTGCCATGATGTTGAAAGAAAAATGGTAAGATAAAAGAAAAAATTAGTAGAAGAGGAATGCATTGGATAAATAATGTACATATGAAAGTGTGCAGGAGTGATCAAAATCCTGGACACAGAGAAGTGACAGTGAGCACTTTGCACTACAGATATTTTAAGAGGGTCAATTTGGTCAATTCCAATTTAATTTTTAATATTTATGTTTATGTAGCAATGTACAATTGTGCAATTATATTTTCGATCTGTTTAATTTACATAAAAAATGAAATTGCTCAAGTAATTATTTTTGTAGTTTCTGTGCATTTAACTTCTTTATATAAATTATGTATGGTATAGTTGATAACAATGAACCTTATTTTATAAACTCATCATGTCTGTTAAATCTTAATATGCATAATAAATACAAAGTAACAACACAAAAATATGGTAATATTCAGTGGTATTTTCACACATAAATTACTGACATGGCAAACTCGCAGGGGATTAAGATCAAAGATGTCTGCATTTAATATAAATTACTTATGCTCCCCAGTTATAGCTGTTTATGCTTATTCTGCAGCTTCTTACTGAAAACTGAGCTCAGTTTTCGGTCCACTTACTATGTTACATTGTGCTATTTGCAAGGTTCAAAATACGCTCTTCTCCCAGCAGACATTCAACAAAACTACTGCAACTCTATTCATAAAGCAGGTATTTTATGATCAAACCATTTTTCAGTTAAAAGTAGTTACACCATCACATAGATTCTTTTCTAATATGCTTTAATCTACAAACACTATTGCTGCACATATTATTCACTCTGTGATGAACTGTGATGAAGCGTTTGCCCCGGATAGATATGTTATTCCTGACCAGGTCCCACAGTTTACCATTTTAATCCTCTCTGTGCTGAAGCCACAGATCTCTTCTGTAACTGTCCATTGCTCTTCGGGACAAGAGACAGGCCTGTTGACTTCCTTAATAAAATGAGGATAAATATTTGACATTTATTATATTGTACATTGGGGGTTCAGGTTCTTATTTTGTAAACGGTCAGTGGAGGAAGCAGTCAACATGGGACTGCATATGCACATGGATCCTGTCTCGGAACTTCAGCTCTACATTCAACACAATCATCCCAGTATTACTCCACGCCATACTCACCGACCTCAATGTGCAAGCCACAAACTTCATTAGCCACATGAGGAAACAGGTGAGTTTCAGGAACGTCATATCGCCTCCCCCTAGTAATCAGTACTACCACCCCCCGATGATGTGTGCTTTCCCCACTGCTCTTCTCCCTTCACACAAAAGACTGCATCCATCTGAATACTCAACCACAAGTTCTGCTGTGCTCAGGTTTCTTGGATCTGCAAACTCCAAACACAGACAGCGTCATCTAAAAGGCCAAGCAGAGAATTTACTGATCTGCAGTGATCCAGTTGGTTCTCTGTCCATCATCATTTCAGCTTGTTCTTATCAGTATCTATTCCTGTGTAAATCCATTGAGAAGAATGAAACTGTACAATTATACATGCACATATACCTGACCAATAAAGCTGTTGATTCTGATTCTCTAGATAACCCGCTAATCCTGCAAACAATTGTTTCTAAGCATATTTTTGCATTATTATTTTCAATTATGATTTACGTAATAAAATGAAATTACTGCTGTCTGAGTTTTACTTTGTGACCTTTTCATCTCACTGCTTGCAACCTCGTACTCCCCTGTGTTACATGCCACAATTTCTTTGCCAGTAAACAGTATAATCCAGCCCCCTGCCATGCATCAATGTTGCTTTTCAGTCTCTTCTGCCTACACATGCCAGCCTGCTTGCACCTTTTAACTGCACCATTCCTGTAGATACTCGGCTACTTCTTTTAGGGCTAGCTAATTGTCATTAACTACTAAAATGTTTTTCTGCATTTGGGTCTTGCAGAGCAGCTAATAAACAAACAAATGAACAAATGAACAGTTAAATAAGTGATTTCCATGTACTAAATACATCTATAATGAACCAAATTGCAAAAACTCACTGCTGGTTGGTGAATGTCATTTCAACTAACACATTAAATGACATGACATTACATAAATGAATTAATAAATATGTTGTCATTACTGCACCGTTATCTTATATGGATGTTAAAAACAGGAGAAAATACTGTAAAAGGTATTGCAAAGAAGAAATGATAGCCAACAACCAAACAAGAATAAAATATATCAAAATGTGAAACCCCCGAGTAGACATTATTAGAGTTTCACATCCATCTGAGTGGTTTTAAAGCTCTGTTGTGACTCATCAGTGGCAAGAAGCATGTTGGGAATTCAGGAAAATGTGCCTTTGTTGTGATCGACATCATAAGAGAAAAAAAAAAAGAGGAAGAGTGGTGATTTCAGTAAGGACACCTCCTGTCCTCATCAGTCCACTATTCATTTCTCCAACTCTAAACATGCTGATGCTTCTCCTGCTGCTGCTGCTGCTGCTGCCATCAGTGAGTAACTCTTGATATACTAGTATTATAAACTAAGAATAAAAGTGTGACATTAGACTTGGGCGTTTTAAAAATACTTTTTGGGTCTTTTACTAATGCAGCCGCCTGACCATCTTTGTAAATCTTCTTTATCCATGTGTGACAGCAGGGTGATGGCCAGGCTCAGCATGTGTCAGGCCAGAAGAAGAATGGCTCCTGTGTGTGCCCGGTGGACTCCAAACTGTGGTCATTCCCTGTTGTGAAGTATGAGGCCGTGCTGCAGCAGGTTGAGACCTGTGAAGGATCTCTGAGCACGCTGCAGAAACAGGTGAGAACCAGAAAAATGTTGTGGGTGTGAGTCCAGTCCAGTCCAATTCCAACTCTGACTTGATGGATTATATGTATACACAGTAATACTAAGCCACACTACCCTGGTTAGAAACATTTCTGCTAATGTGACATTTTAACTAGATTGAAAAATTGTAAATCCTATTAATATTGATATTATTTCCATGTCTTGTAACTATGTGAGGGTACCCAGTTGAAAGAAGATTTCCAGATATATGAACTTGAAAGTGAAATCCTGAAAGCGTATAACATTTTTCAGGAGTTTTCGTCTGTTCTTTCTCGCAGGTGACTTTGTCCAGCCAGTTTGTCCCTCACTTCCAGGATCTGATTGAGAACCTGACGGCCCGGCTGGAGCCTCACCAGTACCTGCGCAACCGGGGGGTGTACACGGACCTGTCTCTACGCCTGCTGGGCCAGGAGCTCACCCAGCTGGAGACAGATGTCGGTGCCGTCCACAGCCAGCTTAACAACACCCAAACGCATAAACTCTCCAAAGAGGTAAAGCAGAACATGCAGTCAAGACACTTAGGTTATTTCTTAAGATGTAGAACAACCGCCTACATGAGTAACATGAAGGCAGTATTTGTTAAATTTTATCATATAGCTGATATAACTGGATCTAACCTGTGTGTATAGAATGTTGTATGCATGTGTGTGTGCGTGCGTGAACAACAAATCAGGATTAAAAGTATATTTATAGAATTGTTTAGTATACGAATATGCATTCCCCTTAAAATTAGTGGCCTAAGTGAATTAGGTTGTTTATACTACTATTTGTGCATGCAGCCAAATTACTTCTGATTTGCAGGTAAAAGTTATTCTCTATTGAATCGGCTATAATTGTTGTTGAAAGCCATATATTAAATATTGATTATATCAAAGTTAATTATCAACTTAAGAAAGAAAGAAAAAAAAAATCTTTAGTAAACAAACTGTTATTAGGTGAAAGGATGGGTACAGCTCTAAATCAGTATATGGAAGTAAGTAATCAGTATATGGAAGTAAGTAATAATAAGTGAAATACCTTAAAAGAAGCTTTTTTATTCTGTTTGTGTTTTTTCAAAATGACCAGAAGCAGTGGTTCCCTTTTAGATAGTGGAGCAGCAACGCAGTCCGCTATTGGCAATATTGATGTGTGTGTGTGTGTGTGTTTGTGTTAGGTGGAAAAACTGCGTACAGATGTTGATAAAATGCAAACGTCAGACATAATAAACATGAAGACTGTCAAAGAGAGACTGCGCTACCTGAAGAATGACGCTGAGTCCTGCAAGTCAATCCCCAAAGACTTCAGAAGTAAGTATGGTGAGTGTGTGTGTGTGTGTGTGTGTGTGTGTGTGTGCGTGCGTGCGTGCGTGCATGCATGCGTGCGTGTGTATATAAGAGAGGACTCACTCTTGCAATTAAGTGCTGTGAAGACATTATTATTGGGCCTCAATGGGCAATTAATCAATGGAAAATTTTAAATGGGAAATTATTAACTTGATTTTTGATCATGAAATTGTATTTGTCTGTATGTATGGTGGCTAAATATAAAAAAATAAAATGACAGGAATGAATGAATCAGAATTGTTCCAGAGTTGGACAGAAATGAGTGAAAATGGTCAAAAAATGTACTTCCTTAAAATGTACTCACTAAAAAAACTTTACTGATATGCAGACGTTGGGAAGGAACAAGTTGGAAGTTTCCTGCAATGTACTAAAGATATTGTCAACTATTGACTTGCACTATTGCAGCATTTAGCTGATCATTTTAGAACACACACACACGCGCACACACACACACACACACCTCGCAATGAAAAGAAAACCTGAAAGATGGCATTGAAACATTTGTATTTGATAAAGCTGTTTTGTCAAATTCCATAGAAAAATTTAGCGCAACCACAAATGATTGTTTTTATTTTTGGTGTTTTTTTAATGATAATCTTCAGATTTTTTGTCTTTGTTTTTCATTTTGTGTCGGAACCTACGTTGAGCTATGATGGCTTTCATTAGCCAACGTTAACGAGAGTGTGCCAGACAGTGACGGACTGGGAACAAAAAACGGCCCTGGCATTTTCACCACCAGCGGCCCATAGAAGGGGGGGTGCGCGTGGGCCGCACGTAAAGAACAGGCACTTTTGATAGCCCCGGTGATAGTAAACGTAAATTCCCAAGCTATAAACAACTACACACCAATACATAAAACACATTAATAAATCATCAGAGCCAGCCGCTCCATAATACAAACATGTCTTACCGTCACGCAGTCATCCATGTCTACCTCTTCATCCTCCTCTTGCTCATATTCCTCACTGTATTAGCGCTAGTGCTAGCTGAAGCTGCACTTGATTTTAAAAACAAATCAGTCGGTTTGCAGCATTTTTCACCGTCAACCAACAGTGCTCTCTGAGATTTCTCTATTTTTCTCCGCTCCCACCTTGTGTCGCTTGATACCTCGATTCATTTTTTTGCTAGCTTAAACTCAGTCAACTTCCAGCTTCCAACTTCCAACCTCCAACTTCCAACAACTCAGACGGTCCACTCGATTCAGTCTTGAAATTCCCAGAAGGCATTGCTTCATTTTAACTTTTGCAAACAACTATTCAAATAAAAAAATGCAGGTAGATTTGTTTTATTTCAAACCATGCACGTTTTTGAACATCTGAATAAGACATTTCGCTACAAAACAATGCAGAGTGATATAAAAGTTTGTAACTGTAGAAGGTAACCATGACTGTGATATAGAGACTCATATGTGGCATATAAAGAGTGATTAGATCGTTATGTTATTTAGTGACAAAACACATCATTATTATTATTTAGTTAAGTAGGCCTATTATTTGTCAGAGTTAACAGGCCGTTTTGTTTGTTTGTTTGCTTTTTTCCCTCTAATTTGTGGCCGCATTCAGCTCCGCTTTAGTTTTTATTATTTTTATTTATTCATTTATGGATTTGTGGCCACCTTTTGACGCAGCCGCTCCGCTTTATTTATTTATTTATTTAGCCTATTTATTCATTCGCGGCCGCGGCCGCCTATTGATGCAGCCTCTCCACTTTATTCATTTAATTATTTATTTATTTATTTGTGATGCGGCCGCAGTGGCATTTGCCCACATTGCCCAATGGCCATTCCATCCCTGGTGCCAGAGCAGCATAATGTTGGTTAAAACTTCACTTTAACTCAGCCACCTTTTACACGAAATCCCAACAGTAATGAGAAACAGATCTGACTTGTGGTTTCGGAGATTCAGGTAAAACGAGAAAGCGGTAAGCCAGTGTGTTAATATCAGAGCTGTGAGGAGTAGAGTTCTCAATGGGTCAGCCTGGCCCGACAAACCCGACCAGACCAATGACCCAATGAGCCGGGTCAGGTCGGGCCTCGGGCTTCCTTTTTTATAAAACACATTTCTTGCAGGTTGTAAATTATATATTGTTTGTTGTGATTCATCGCTGTTCACGTGTGGTGAAGAGTAAGTCTGGCTGCTTGCTTCATGGGCAGACGCAGACGCAGACCTGACACCGCTGCGTAAAGGCCTGGGGTACAATTCATGCTGGTGTGTCCGGCTGCGTCGGGTTCGGGCTTAAAAACCTGGACAACCTTGGACATTTGCATTAACCCAGAACTTGTGGGTGATGGTTTAGGGATAAGAATTACAGCATCAACATTTTATGTTTGTTTTTTTTTATTTTCTGTGTTGTCCCCCAGCCACTTCTGAAACCCAACCTATGCAACTAGGCAGAAATACTAAAAGAGTAATGCTTTAGAATGTACTGTACATCCACCAGATCCTAAGACCCTTCTCATCTCTCTCTGTTTTCAGGCCAGAGCAGCCACTGCCTCAAGGGCCTGATCACCAGCATTAGTGAGCCTGTCACAACCAAGGTCAGTCCCCATGACAAGAGCTACATCTCTGGTTCATGGGGCAAACAGGCCCAGGTGGACAGTGAGGAACAGAGGAACAGTTACTGGGTTCAGCCTCTGGTCAGTGGTCACAAATGGGGCAACTCTGTGCGCGTCTACCAAAGCTACAATGACTTCATGAAATCTGCCAAGCACAAGGACTTTACCTTGGCTCCATCTTACAGTCATGCCCACAGCATTGAGGGTCCCAGTGCTGTTCTATATGGTGAAGCACTGTACTATCACTGCTACAGCTCTGCAGATGTCTGCCGCTACGACCTGAAGAGCAAAGCTGTTCAACAGGTGACACTTCCAGGCAACGGCGTGGGTTACAGCAACAAGTTCCCGTACTGTTACTATGCCTGCCGTGACAACAGTGATGTGGACATTGAGGCAGATGAGACAGGACTATGGGCCCTCTATGCCACTGTCGGTAACCATGGTAATCTCGTAGTGAGTCGGCTAGTGTGGGATAGCGAGGCTCAGACCATCAATGTGACACAGACGTGGGAGACAAGGCAGTTCAAAAAGGCAGTGAGCAATGCTTTCATGGTGTGCGGTGTGCTGTATGCAACTCGTTACGTTGATGAGTACCGTGAGGAGGTGTTCTACGCTTTTGACACGGCAACAGGCAAAGAGGACAACTCACTTGCACTGCCACTGGAGAAGGTATCTAAAGGAGTGGCCAGTCTGAGTTATAACCCAACCGACAAGCAGATATACATATACAATGATGGATATCTACTGGCCTACCAGGCCCACTTCTGATCTTAAACTGTTCTAATGTTGTATTTGACTTTTAAGAGCGATTTCCATGTTAGCCATGGTTCTCAGAACTTTTTCAACAAGAAACACACATGAATAGAGAAGTCCAACTCACAATGTGTAAAACTATATAACATATCATGATATGATATCACAATCATCCATGAGGTTAGCAATTATTAGCAGCCAGGTTCTACATGTCTCTACAATTTTTAAGACAAATCATACACTGTTTACTGTAACAAATGTTTGTTATGTAGCGCTGTTACACTGGATGGAATTAAATTGTATAAATGACCGTATAAACATTTTATGACCTCATTAAATTTAATACGATTGATTTTCCCCCCCAAAAATACAGTCATTATGTTTTTGTTGTAATTGTAGCCTGGAGTGCCAAGACAGCCACGCTTAAAGCTCTGTGAGGCTGTTTTCAGGTAACTGCTAATGTCAGTGTGCTCACATGCACAATGACATAGATAACCTGCTGATGTTAAGAAGGAAATGATAACTATGTTTACTTTCTTATTTTAGTATGGTAGCATGCTGACTTTAGCTACTTCTTAGCTATTTCAGTCTTGCCCGATAGGTGAGTCTACTGACACTGTCATCCCTCTAGCGAGATGTCTACTAGCATGGCACCAACACTCAAACATTAACTTCAGTTTTCAACCACGTATTACACTCATCTTTAACTGAATTTTGGGGAGAATTTCAGGGTAACATTACTTTATTGCTAAAATACTGGCTGCATTATCAACCCAAAAAGGTAATATTAGTTAAGAAGGTAAGTCCTAACTGAGAATCAAGTTCATGGTTAGGAACTGACAGTAAAAGATTGAGCTGGCAGTGATACCAGCCCACTAGTGGTGGTTAAATATAATAACAAGTGAACTTTCATGCTGCTGAAGTACTGTTGTTCACTTTATATACTATACTCATAGTACTACATGAAAATCAAAACACTGCGAGGGTCTGAATTAGTTATATTTTTTCTAGTTATTCTGCCACACTGTACATTTACGTTCAGCTTTCACTAGCTTGGTTATTTTAATGTAATTATTTTCTAAGAAGATACACCTCATGGCTACATTTAACTCGTAGATCATACTATATAATGTTACTTCATTTGACTTGGTGGATAACAGATTAAGCCTGAGCAAAGGACAGCAAAGAGCATTTTCAACATTAACTTTAATGACCAAGTATGTGTACATGGACAAGGGATTTGACTTTTAACAATTATCTTAATGTGCTTCTATGGAAAGGACATAAACAGAACAAGAACAACAGAGTTGAACATATAGGCTAAAGATAGACAGGACTATCATGTATACAAGTATGTGAAAAAATAGATTGTGAATATGCATATATGTATGAAGCCTTTATTTATCTAGTGCATCTATTACACCAGTCCCAGATAGACAAAATGATTGCAGTCCAGATCTTGTCCACATCAGACATATCATCACCACAGCAATGGTCCAGATCTGGGCCATATTTAGTATATTCAGTTAGTACTTGGCTGACATGGTCATGCTATAGCCAGCCTCAGATCTGACAAACCCTTATTGAAATACAAGCTTTTATAGAAGATGTTGTTGCATTATCTTTTTATGAAAACAGAACCTTATAGGAGACCATGTAGGTGTCACAATAGGCATGTAGCATCTGGTCCACAGGGCTGTAGTTCAGGGACAAAATGTTGGGATACATCTTTTTGATGAAGATGCCAAGGTTGAACCTCTCTTCCCCAGTGGTAGTGTCAAAAGAATAGAAGATCTCCTCAGCTTCTTTGTCGACATACCGTGTTGCATAGAGCACACCACACACCATAAAGGTGTTGGTTATGCCCTGCTTGTAGACCGAGGTGCGCCAGGTTTGGTTTAGTCTGAGCTGTTCATCATCCTCCAGCTTGGCCAACACCAGGTTGCCAAAGTCCTGGTTGGTGGTGTAGATCACCCAGACACCTGACTCATCCGTAGCAAGGTCCAGGTCTGTGAACGGGTAGCATTCATCAAGGTGGCAGAAGTTACCCTTTGAGTTATACCTGAAAAACACAGAGGACAGAAGTGATGTTTCCCTTTAAGAAATTACAATTTTACCCCGGTTCGATTCTGGCCGGAGGTCCTTTGTTGCATGTCACCTCCCCCTCTCTCTCCCATGTTTCCTCTCTGTCTACTGCTAATAAAGGTGTCTATGCCACAAAAAAAAAGAAATTACAATTTTGAAAATACTGTATGTGCATACTGTATGTAAACAGTGAAAATCTGTATCTTAGTAGTTTTCTTCGGCTCATTATGCTACAGTATGCTGTGACTTGGTATATTAGTCATTTTAAATGTATATTAATCTTTTACAAAGTCTTGTTTATTGTTCTCATAAAACTTCAGAATTCAAAACTTTAAGAAAATATGAAAGATGTCATGACTTGCGGATGCATCACTCCTGGCATCAACAACACCAATTCAAACAATAGCTGTTTTTATACTGGGCAGCAAGCCGCCAATTTGGCCATCTTTTTTGCGGCTAGGTCCGTGGATTTAGACAGAGGGCTGTAAATTGGGGGTCTGTTTTGGTCCAGCAATTTGCTGCCTCGGAGGGTACACTAATTTTTACCTCGAGTGCTATCTAAATCCGAGGCTTCAATGTGCCGGCAATTTCTTGAGATGTGCTGAGGCTTCAATGAAACTGCACTGTTGTGTGACACAGTGACAGGGAGTTTTAAAGCCAGGAAACAGCTGATCACAGTAGTCAGTCCATCACTTCATCCGTGGATGTCAAGATGAGCAACTGGACAGCCGCTGAGATCCAGGAGATGCATCGTCTTCTTGGTCTCTGTAGCTGTTTGGTTGTGTCCGCTTGTTGTTGTAGCGGCAAGCTACGAATGGTCGCTACTTTCAAATTAAAAGCCCCTCGCTAAGAACCCAGTTCTAAACTCCAATGGGGTGCAATGTACAGCTCTTATTTTGAAGACAAATTCATTGTCACTGTTCACTGCCCAAATTCATGCTTCACGTCACGTCACATGTTTATGCCTACCCCAGTGGCGGCTTTTGAAAAAGGAGGACTATTACGCCTCCCTTTTAGATAGAAAAGGCGGCACATTGTGGCCCTTACCTTGGAGCAAATGTGCCGCCTTTTCTATCTAAAAAGGGCTAATGAAGCACCGTACTGTACCTGGTGCCTTTGGGTAGTTTCATGTTGGTCACAGTTTTGGAGGTGAGGTTGAATCGACAAACTTCATCTTGGTTGTAACAGTTGTAGTACAAGGCCCCTCTATACATCACAACATTTGGACCCTGGATGGTATTGGTGGTTGGGTTTGCAGAGTGGATCAGGACATTACCTGGAAGAACAAGATGAAGAAGAAGACGCAAGAGGAGTTGAGCCTATAATTAGTTATTAGGGATTTACTGGTATGTTTTTTTAGGGCTGACACTGATAATTAGTAATCCAGGAGACAGATAAACAATATTTAGAATCAATATGTATCTCCGAGTTATCAGAATCAGAAACAGAAATACTTTATTGATCCCCAAGGGGATATTGCTTTCTTTACAGCTGCTCCCATTCAAAAGTCTTGCAGAAAAATAGAAACTATATATAAGCAAGAATAATAAAAACAGAACAAAATATAAGAAACATATATAAGAAATTCTACTAGAAATATATCTATATATACAGTGTAATACATAATGCTACAGTTGTAGCTGCATTAAAAATTAAATTCAAAGTGTCGACATTTTTATGAATTAGTGATGGAATGAAGCTCAATTTACTGATGGGGGGAGGCAGTGTTTTCATTGTGTGAATCACTTTGTATTACTTTGCTGAAGGGAGAGTGCTATAAAAATAATGTCAGATTAACTCATTGATAGGTGTCCTGGTTCAAATCAGACTCCAAAACTGAGCAGCGGCCTACTCATACACATCAGCTGACTTTTTATTAGTCTGGTGCAGTGCAATGCATTCTGGTTAATGTAGGTTTTTGGTTGCACTGGGTTACAGATTACTTCATCACATGAACACACAGTGTAGCATATTTTGGCTAAATCCCACATACACAATGTCAATTAATCTATGGTTAAAAATAGTCCCCAATCAAAAAGGCTTTAATACATCTTCCTGTAGATTAGAAGATAATAATGCACAATCATGCACACTGACAGGTTGTACATTTTTAACATAAACACTTAAAACTACAACATAAGAGTTCTATACCTGGGGTGCTCACCCCACCAACGAAAGCGCTCAGGCTGGAGTAGAGACGGACATAGTTGGAGTGTTTGTTGCCGGAGGTCAACAACACCAGCCAATGCCAGCTCTCCTTCCCAGCCTCTGGTTTGGGATCCCGACCCCAGGCTCCATACTTGTAGGACCCAGGATATTCTCCTGCTGTGGACACCCTCGGCCCGGAAATGTTCCGAAACTGACCGTGAGGACAGTTACCTTGGGAGACAATACAAAATTAATCAGAGACCAAAATATTGCTGAGGTAGGGAGACTGAATAAATTAAGCTGGTCCAGTAAGATGTCCACTGGTTGATAATGACATCCTAATTGTGGTGTTAAAGCTTCCTGCAGTTTATTTATAGCCTACATTAGCTTCAAAGTGTGTGTGTGTGTGTGTGTGTGTGTGTGTGTGTGTGTGTGTGTGCGTGCGTGTGTGTGTGTGTGTGTGTGTGTGCAGTGCGTGTGTGTTCACAGCTGTGAGTGATCTCATTTTAAGTGTGACTCTGGTGCAGACACAATAAACACAAAACCAAAACAAAATCAGATATTGGGTGTGATATAAAGGTTAAGGTCACAACTGATACTGCGCATTTGGGGTGTAAAGATGAAGGGATATGAATTGGAAATATTATTCTAAAATGAAATATATGAGTACATAAATGTGCGGCCCCTGGATCGACATAAACGCACTGAGGATGAGAATCATGGATGTTATTAAATAATTTAACCGCTAACTGTTCTGCACAGGGTTCCTGAATCTCATTTAAGGTTCAAGTTCAGAGCTAGTTTGGAAGACATTTGGATTTTTAAGGAAGGAAGGAAAAGTGGACCAAAGTCTCTCCCTTTGTCAGATCAGTACAACAGCAATTAAGTTCACCAGCAGCGCAACGGTGGAGACCTGGAGAGACGGTATGCAGGCAGGAAGAGTATGTGGATGGTAGTTTGGCTTGTATGATCAAGAAAATGCAAGACAAAGACACGAATATCAGGTACTTCTCCTCCTTCAACTCGACGAGGTGTAAGGTAATCATAATGTTACTACTCACCTGTTAATGGGCATGGCTGTGTGAGATAGTTTATACTACTACTACTATAATGTCAAAATGTTTGTTAATGCAGCAAGCCTTTTGGTGTCTGTCTATATTGCAAAAGTCGCAATCACAGTCATTTTTGGCAACAACCTGTGAGTAAAAGAGAATAATGATGTGTGACAGGGCAACCAATCATAGTTCTCATTGCTGCACTTTCAAAATCACATCACCTTGAAGTAACAATAATACTTGGGGGTCCCTGGTCTGTTGTGAAATATGGCAGACATACTTGTTTAAAGACCAGGGTACCCCAAGCACTATTGCCAACTCATCAGTAAGAAAATTCACTATTGGCTGTCCTAAAAGTCACTAGAAGTTGCCAAATTACATCATCACCCAATTTGCATAATTGCTGATGTGCATGTAATTTTAATGGACGTTGTAGGAGAGAGGAATAATGTAATGGGAGAGACAAAAGTGAGCAAAAACCCACTTTAATATATTTAGAACTACAAATTAACTTATTTTAGTGCAGTGATATATTTTAAACAAAGAAAATGTTACATTTACATCCTGCCTTGACTATAAGCTGGGATCAACCAGCAGCAGCTTTTTGCACGCGTGATTCATTTGCAGTCTGGCCTCTGAGGGTTGAACATTTCCTGCTCTGACTGCAGCTGGGTGGGGCTGTTGTGCACGGACTGGGCCGTCTGTGAGGCTTTGGGATGGGGAGGGGCCCACAGCAGCACATGCTGCTTGCTGAGAAGAGTAAGAACAATATGTGCTTTCACGTCAGAGTCTCCAGAAGTCTCCAGTACCACCAGAAAAGGTTACTACATTTGGCACTCGTGGTTTTTGAAAAAGAGTGGTTAGAAGGGTCTGAAAACTCACTAAATTTGGCGACAAAGTCACTAAGTTGGCAACACTGACCTCAAGTACTGCCACTTTTATAGAAGTGAGTAGAGATTTGTAGTAGAGGTAGGGAGAGGTGCACAACCCTACTGCTCAGGTAAAATATCAAGCAACTAAATATCAAGTTGCAAAATGTATCATAAGTGAACTATACATATATAGAAACAATTATAAAATAACAAGAATCTGGTGGTTTCCAGTCGCAGTCATAGAGAAGTAATGTGTAGTGTGTTCCTGCGACAAACCATGTGGAGGCTCAGTGGTGTTGGTGAAGGGGAGGACTGTATTTCTGCACTGGTCCAGGTCTCTCCTAAGACGCCGGTTGTCTAATTTTCCCCTCACCACCTGCATGGTGTCGTATGACTCCAGCTCCTGCATCTCTGCTTTCAGGTCCGTCAGCTGATAGACAGCAACAGGACAGACATCCCACATATAAGACAGTTGATTCAGTATGTAAGATAAATCTAGTAAAGACATTGTACCTATGAAGTTTGAACTTAAGTTACAGCCTGTTCATTGTATTAGATTTAGCTTTTGGCGAGGCATTTCATTATGGTTGCAACAAGTGATGTTCTGCAATTTGTATTTTTGTAATTTGTTAAAATGTTTAACAACTGGGCTGCTCACTTGATTCTTGTATTAAACTTGTTTAAACTACTGATTCTCATGCCATTTCTAATGTCAGTGTTGTGCAGCTCGAGTGTGAGTTGACCTTTGTATTGGTAACATGAGTAAGATGCTCGTTTTCCAGGATGGTGTTGTTAAGCCTGGCGATGAGCTCCTGGATATCCGTCAGTTCATTTTGGACCACTTGCAGGCTGATAACTCCATAGAGCTCTCCATCATCCTCCCTCTCTAGGGTCGACACATCTTCCTCTAGCCGGGGCAGACGTCGTTCCAAACCCATCAGCAGACTCTCCAGCTCCAGAGTCTGCAGAGAGAGGAGACACCACTCAGGACTCCTTCAACATCAACGCATACACACAGGGATCTGGGTTTGTCTTTTTATCATCATTCATTTTATTATTATTATTATTATTATTATTATTATTATTATTATTATTATTATTATTATTATTATTATTATCATTATTGTTATTAATTGTACAACTGCAGAGAGAGGTAGTGCTCTCTACACTTTGGTTTAGAAAATAATGCGTACCTGTAAGTCTAAAGTTGATTAACTGTCAAATAATCTTCTTTCTAGCTTTGTTCATACATTTCTTGTAGGTCTGGAACAATGTGCTTACCTCCCAATTAGATACCATCGCCAACTTTGGGTGTTGATTAGGTATTGTGAGTCAGTGTTACGATCATTGCAATTTCTTTTTTTAACATCTACATGGAAAAGATTGAATAATACACTTTTGCAGACTGTTTATCGTGAATCATATTACTAAAAACAATGCACATCACATGTCAGTCAGTCTCTGAGTTTTATTTCAGCAACATCACTGCTACACTTCGTAAAAAAGTAGTAAATGAAATACTACTGCCTCATTAAGCTGTTCCTACTTAGCTTTTGTCATAACAAAGCGATGTGTACAGCACAAATTTGAGACTTAAACTATAAGTGTTTTTACATTAAGCACGTGAAGTAAAATGGATCGTTTGTTACGATAATATCATGCTTGTGATGCTAATTTCAGCTGGCACATTGATACTAAATGCCATTATTTGCTGACAAAGACCAAGTGATTCAGTAATTCATTAATTCATTAGAAAAAGAAACACCATACTTCGGAGAAATCATTTTTTTCAACTCCTAATTGCCAGGGTAAATCTTATGTCTTAGTTGAAAAATATGTGGAGAATTTGATGCTTCTACCGTAGTAATTCAGGTATAGGTTAAACTGTTTGTTTTTGCATACCTATACTTATACATTGTATGCTGTAGTGTACTCATGTTTTAATTACTTAATGGTAGCATGCACTCAAGTACACAAATCATGTACATCTATCCCTGTGAGGACCCCTTATTTAGTCTCATACCCCCTGACCCTGACCATAACTTAAGCCTTATTCTAACCTTTACTTTCAGTCCAAGTCATATGCTCCGTTAAAGGTCTCTCCAAGAATGAGGACTCGCCAAAATGTCCTCACTTTAAAAAATGTCCTTACTTCGTAAGTGAAAACCAAGTACACACACGCAATTCAATTTAATGTATGCATACTGTGGTCATATACTCAGAGATATGACACCTCCTGGCGAGGCTTTGCATATATTATTCATTCATATATATCACATGTTTTTTTTTTTAGTCAAGCACCTCATCATCAACAATATTTAAAGTTACCTTCTGTGGGGTGATGTTAGTGTTACATCTTGATGCATTGTCCTCCACTGTGCTGAGTTTGTCATGTGGGAATGCCCTCTCTGAATTAGCGAACTCACAAAAACAATTTTCACCTGAAGGTGCCTGAAATAAAAAAAATCAAGCATGCCATGTAAACAATTACTAAGTACCAAAGATATATGTGTATACAATTGAAATGGCCAGATCATTTGTCAAAATATTTCAGGGGATGAGAGTCATCCAATAAAACTCTTTTCTTACCTGTAGGGTGAGGGTGATCAGAGCACTCAGAGGAAAGATCACATACAGCTTCATGGTGGATCAGAGAGCGGAGCTCGATGAAACAGTCCCTGATCACAGTTCAAATATGACTGCAGCAGCAGCTTCTTACTTATGACACTCACACTAACTTCTGCATGTGAGTAAGTGAATGTGTATGTCTGTTTGGCATTTGTGCATGTGTGTTATGTGTCATGTTTCCTTCAGAATGTGATCACTTCCTCCATGGGCTTCAGATTGCAGCAGAACAGGGTATTTTTTACATGGAGTAAAATGAAAAAAATATTTTGAACTAAGATTTGGGGAAAATCCTGTCTTTAGGGTGGCTGTGACTGAAAAAGTGAAAAACACAAATTTCCAAGAAACCCCAAACAACAGGCGTGGTGACAAATAACGTTTTTAATCTGACCAAAAATTAAAACAGGTCAAAAGCGTTTAAGTGTTTAATTACTTCGGACTAAAGTCTTGTTTTTAATTAATGATGACTAAAGTCAAAATGTCATACAAGATAATGTTAATATACTTTTTGAAAATATTGTAATATTTTTCTTTAAAATCGATTTCAATATTAAGCAAGCTCTTCATCGTTTTTTTTTTTCAACTGTTAGAACATTAGCTGCAAAACATCTGAAAATATGTGATAGTAGGCTGCTTGGCATCGTAGGCTGCTTGGCATCGTACTGTTATTGTTTTCTCAACCCCATAACTTTAAACATGATTTTTCAGCAATATCAGCAATACCCTACCTGACTGAAATTGTAACTCAATATCAACTGGGGTATGGGTTTCCATACACATTTAATTTGAAGTGAACACAACATAAACATTACTGATGTTCATAAATAATGCATGTTCATGTTGTGCAAAGAGAATCCCACTGGCATTTTTTCAAGTGTAATTACTGTGAAGAAATTGCCATGCACAACAATTTTTTTAAATAAAAATAAACATCTTTAGAAATAGTAAACTAAAACGACTCTAATTTTAATGATAAGGCTGTCACAATATCAGAATTTCACTACACGTCTATCACGCTATCAATATCTACTTACATCTACTACTTATTAGTAAAATATAGCTCTAATATTTCATAAGAGAAAACAATTATATATAAAATCAATCAAATGTTGGTATGTTGGTAGAGCATAAAACACATCAAGTCAAGTCAAGTCAAATTTATTTATGTAGCACATTTTATACGGCAAGCGTAAACTCAGTGTGCTTCAAGAAATTAAAACAAAGATACATTGTAAAACATAAAATAGCATATAGGATAAAAAAAATAAATAAAATAAAATAGAATAAAAACATTTAGGACATTATACAACCACACAAGAATGTATTTTTATTATCATTTAAAAAGGGAGATGATAATAAAAAATTCTTAAAACAAACGAGACAGAATTATAATACACTCTTTAAACTTAACTAAAAGCTTGCGAAAAAAGATATGTTTTTAGTTTACTTTTAAAAGAAGACACTGTTTTAGCAGACCGTATTTCATGTGGAAGAGAATTCCAGAGAGTGGGACCATAGTGGCTGAAAGCGCCATGAGCTGATTCGGAGTTGATTCTGGGTGTAGTGAGGAGCTCTTTATCTTTTAAGTAGCACTGGTTTTATGCTGCACTGTATGGAACCCTATATAATGACAGAGCACTTAAAAAAGTCGTGAATATTATTGCTTATCTGTAAAGTGAGTTCATCTTTGATTCAGATTTTTAAAAATTATTTTTGAAATTGTTTTGGCAAAATATGTACATTTCTCTATATTGCAGTGCCTCATCAGAAACCAGTGCTGCTCTCACTAGTTCATATCTCAACCTTCATTCTACTGACTTCAGAGTAGAGGTTATTGTTCCTGCAGTGATGCGACCGGATGATGAAAAAATAAATTCTCAATGTGGAAGCTTTTCTTTAGTTTGTGGTCTTGCAGAGGTGTGCTTACAACATTGATGCCATCTATGGTTACAAGAAACAGGAATGGAAAGTGACCACTCTGCACAAAACATCTGCTAAAAAAATCTTGTGCTTAAATAGACTGCAGCTTTTACATTTTATATTTCTGAGGTTTGTGTTATTTTTATGCATACTTAGCTGTAGTGGCATCAAAAGCATACACTGATTTTTTTCGAGTTCAAATAAGCTCAATTAATTTAAATTAATGATGAATGGCCATGACATTTTGTAGACATTATGGTCTGATGAAAGTGGTGATGCCCTGACCTTTCAGTTGCCACTTGCCACCTTGAGGTTCACAATTTTTGTTCTTAAGTGAAATGTTTTAACAACCACTGATGGTTAAAATTTGAATACAGACATTTGGGACTCTCACATGCATACATTTATTTAAACTTGTATCAAATTAGGCAAAAAACACAAAAATAGACAGTAAATAGGATGCCCACAGTTATACCCTAAACAGAAATCATAGTCATGCAAATCACATATAATGCCCTATCAGACCAAAAACATACTCTACTGAGACATTATTATAGCAGGTAATACTCTAATTAGAAACCAAATAGGAAATCTATATACACTATTGAGAATTATTTTACAAGATCATGCAAATAGAAATCAACCACCCTGCCAAATCTGATTCAAAGTATTTTGAGTAGATGCTATTTTACCCATACTACCAAATACTACTGTAATAATTAGCCCAAATTAAATACTACCTACATGGACCTATGATGGTTCAATAAGACAACACAGGCTGAAATTGGAAAAATGTAATGCCATATTAATAATGGTCAGACAACGTTCAGTTTGTAGGTAGGCAACTATTACACAGCTGGCTTCCTTGTTAGCACCTTGTAAGACTGTCTTAGAGGTTAATTTGCTACACATGCCAAGAAATTTGAACTGCAAAATGAGGCAAAAAACATCTTTATTTCATACCTGTTCTAGACTTTCTTAGAGGTTAGTTTGCAACAGAGAAGTGGCAACAGGATAAAGCATCGACAGCCCCCCTCCTCAGAGTGTAGCTGCATCTCTCCAGAAAGTGATTCTATGCATTTGAAAGAGAACATGAGAGAAAGCCATCAGGTCACTCAGTGAGGCCTGAAGGTAAGTGAGTTTTGTGCACATATGAGCTATGCTGGCATGTGGTTTAAAACTTTCTGATGTCTGGTGACAGTTTAATTATCAATATTACCAGTGTAGTGCATTCCCTGTGACCAGTGCTCTATAGAGATGGATTATATAGATAGAAACCTCTTGCAAATTATTATCAAAGGCTAAAAAATATATTTCATGGACAATTCTTGTATCTAAAACAATAGTGGGGCTTTGTAGAAGCCCTCCCAGCTAATCTTGGATGAATCTCTTCAAGGGCTGCAGAGGGTTATCCAGGATTAGCTGCAGCTTTATTGAGAAACAACACCTCATAGAGCCAGAAACTTCTTGCAGAGCTGGAGAGCCCCCAAAGTTCTAGATACTGCAGTTCCAGACCCATAGTTAAAGATGTATTTCAGCATGAGTTCTAGACCCACCATTTTCATCCAGTTACAATGAATGAATACAAGTTTTACTGCTGTATAATAACTATTGATAAAAACATATGATTTCATGCTGAAGCAAACCACTTTACAACAAGGTGTAGTGTACAAAGGACAGGCTGACATTATTCAGTGAAGGTAGCTGAATGGTGACTCTGCAGTGGTTCTCCGCTATAGGTCTTCAACGGTCCAAAACTTAATGCCTGGACCCAAAACGACCCAGAAATGCCCTCCTAAATACATACCAGCCTTTTATTTGAGAGCTGGGACCCATATCCATGCAAAACTGAGAAATGATTTGCTATTAAAAAATTATTTTACAAGTTATTGGAACAAAACTTTACCTCTTACCTAATGTCCATCTTTACCGAGCGCTTGGGTTCCACTTTGCTTCTCATGTTACTCAGCTTTTTTTTTTTTTTTACCTTATTTCCCGACAAACACATTTCTCATCCTAATTTACGATGTAACTACAAAGTTAGAATACACACACACACACACACACACACACACACACACACAATTGACCGTACCAAACACAGATCTGAACCTGTATGGGGCCAGTATGATGTTGGTCTGATCTGTTTGCAGAATGTTCTAGAATGCCGAAATTTCCCTCTGGTTTCACCTTTTTATCAATCCTGTCAAATCTTAAACATGTACTGATGCAAACACTCCTTGGTATGGCTTTAATCATCAAAAATGTCCACATAAGCTGGTAAATGGTTAATGAGACAGGCCTGAGAAAAAAAGGAATATTTCAGCCTAATAATAGCATGTTAGCCTGAATTAGTGAGGCCACATTTGAAGAACGAGGCCCAGAAAGATTAGCTGCTGCCCTGGTGACAGCTAATAAACAAGTCAAAACTTACATACTGTAGGCTAGTGGTTCCGTCATTTTTAAAATTAATACATGGATAAATCTATCTGTTTTTTAATCAAAAAAAAAAAGACAGAAGTGAGATGATTGCAAGATTTTAAAATAATATTGCAAAGGGGAAATATACTTTGCCTGAGGGGGGAAATACGGGAAACTCCTGATTAGACTAACTGCTCAGAAATTGCATAACCAAATCTATTTTGCGCTGACTGGTGATGCCTGTTTTGTGCACATATGAGCTATGCTGGCATGTGGTTTAAAACTTTCTGATTTCATACCCGTTCTAGACTTTCTTAGAGGTTAGTTTGCAACACAAAAGTGGCAACAGGATAAAGCATCGACAGCCCCCCTCCCCTGCAGTGTAGCTGCATTTCTCCAGAAAGTGTTTCTATGCATTTGAAAGAGAGCAAGAGAGAAAGCCATCAGGTCACTCAGTGAGGCCTGAAGTAAGTGAGTTTTGTGCGCATATGAGCTATGCTGGCATGTGGTTTAAAACTTTCGGTAACACTTTCTATGAAGCCCACTCTTATAACGCATTATGATGCAATCATAATACGGTTATAATGAGGTTATAATGATTTATACTTGGTGTTATAATTACTTATACATGTCCATGATGTGTTGTAATAACAATTATAAACAGATTGTAATTTTTTTTTATAATGTTTTATAAGGGTTTGACCACCATAATGTATCATAAAGTAGTATAACTAATCTCTCATGAACGCATTATAATCACTATTATTATACTTTATAACGTGATTATAATTCATTATAAGTGTGATGTCAATAATAGCCGTATGAGAGTGTATAATGCTTAAACAGTGGTTATAAAACATTATAAGCGGTCATTGGATGATTTAAGTAAAGTGAGGACATTCTGGTGGCATCCAATGACCGCTTATAATGGTTTATAACCACTGTTTAAGCATTATACACTCTCATATGGCTATTATTTGACATAACACTTATAATGAATTATAATCACGTTATAAAGTATAATAATAGTGATTATAATGCGTCATGAGAGATTAGTTATACTAATTTATGATACATTATGATGGTCGAACCCTTATAAAACATTATAAAAAAAAACATTATAATCTGTTTATAATTGTTATTACAAGTATTTATAACACTAATTATAAATCATTATAACCTCATTATAACCGTATTATGATCGCATCATAATGCGTTATAAGAGTGGGCTTCATAGAAAGTGTTACCAAACTTTCTGATGTCTGGTGACAGTTTAATTATCAATATTACCAATGTAATGCATTCCCTGTGACCAGTGCTCTATAGAGATGGATTATATAGATAGAAACCTCTTTCAAATTATTATCAAAGGCTAAAAAATATATTTCATGGACAATTCTTGTATCTAAAACAATAGTGGGGCTTTGTAGAAGCATTTTTAAAATTAATACATGGATAAATCTATCTGTTTTTTAATCTTAAAAAAAAGACAGAAGTGAGATGATTGCAAGATTTTAAAATAATATTGCAAAGGGGAAATATACTTGAGGGGGGAAATAAGGGAAACTCCTGATTAGACTAACTGCTCAGAAATTGCATAGTGTGAATTTTTTAGTTTCACATCCACGTGAGTGGTTTTACAGCTCTGGGTTGACACATCTGTGACAAGAGGCAAGTCAGGAAAAGGTGTTCTGTTGTGATTGACCTTATAAGAGAAAAGAGAAGAGGAGCGGTGATTTCTGCTGAAACAGCGCCTGTCCTCTTCAGTTCACTTTATTTCTCCAGCTCTAAACATGCTGCTGCTGCTGCTCCTGCTCCTGCTGCCCTCGGTAAGTTACACTTGATATCTTGGTCATAGAAATTAAGAATAAAAGTGAAAGATAAAGGCTTAAAATTTCCCACTTTTATTCAGACATTAGACTGAGGCTTTCTCTTTCTTTTTTTATAGTGTAGACTTTATCACATTAGTGTAAATCCTTCAATACCCTATCAATGTTTTTTTTATCCTTGTGTGACTGCAGTGTGATGGCCGGGCTCAGCGTTCATCAGGCCAGAAGAAGAATGGCTCCTGTGTGTGCCCAGTAGACTCCAGCCTGTGGTTGTTCCCTGCTGTGAAGTATGAGGCCGTGCTGCAGCAGGTTGAGACCTGTGAAGGATCTCTGAACACACTGCAGGAACAGGTAAGAACTAAAGTCGACTAGAATCATCTTAACGGTCATGGGTGTGAGTTTGGTCCAGTCCAGTTCCACCACTGACTTGATGGAATATATAGATGCATTTTAGGAGCCATACTATAAACTGTGCATACTAACAGTGGTATGATGCATACATTTTAATGCAGATTTTTGACTGGATTTTTGTGATTAATATCAGCATGGCTTACATGTCTTGTAGGTGATGGTACCCAATGAAAATGAGTTTTGGTCTGTGTTTTCTTGCAGGTGACATTGTCCAGCGAATTTCTCCCTCAGTTCCAGGCTCTGATTGAGAACCTGACGGCCCGGCTGGAGCCTCACCAGTACCTGCGCAACCGGGGGGTGTACACGGACCTGTCTCTACGTCTGCTGGGCCAGGAGCTCACCCAGCTGGAGACAGATGTTGGTGCCGTCCACAGCCAGCTTAACAACACCCAAACGCGTAAACTCTCCAAAGAGGTAAAGCAGAACATGCAGTGAAGACACTAAAGTGATTCTTGAAGTTGTATTCTACATGAGTAACATGAAGTTACACTTTACTAAACTCTACTGGGAAACTCAATTAGGTTGTTGCACCAGCATATATATATATATATATATATATATATATATATATATATATATATGTATATATATATATATATATATATACACACACTACTCACAATAAGTTAGGGATATTGTTATTTACATGAGTGCTTTTCCTATTTGGTCTGAATTTTAATGAAATAAGTAAAAGTTCCCTTTGATATTACTAATAATGAATGAGAAGAAACACAATTTTCATTAGTTCAATATTTATTACCCCAAAAATGTAGACAATAACAAGGATAGCCCCAAATAACAAAAATTGACAATGTCAGTAGCGGGTGTTTCCACCATTTGCTGCAATGACAGCTTGACAGCGACGTCTCATGCTCCTCACTAGCTTCATGATGTTGTTCTGAGGTACGATCATCCAGTCTCTGCTTCAGCTGGTCCCAGACGTGCTCTATGGGGTTCAGATCAGGGGACATTGCTGGCCATACCATATGAGGCACTCTGACTTCCTGAAGTCGAGCTGTGAAAATTCTGGCACAATGTGGTGGAGCATTATTATCCATGAACAGAAAGTTGGGGGTGTGCTGGCGGAATTGGGGGATGATGATGGGTTCTATGATGTCTCTGAGGTAAGAACGTGCAGTGACTGAGCCATCTACAATAACCAAATCTGTTTTGCGCTGACTGGTGATGCCTGTCCAGACTGTTGCACCTCCTCCACCAAAGGGAACCCTGGGGACCATGTTGACCTCGGCGTATCGTTCACCTCGCCTTCTCCAGCACGCTGACGACCATCATTTCTGTCCAAGGTGACCCGACACTCATCAGTGAACAGGACGGTAGACCACTGCTGCATTGTCCAGGTCACATGGTCTTGTGCCCGCTGCAAACGTTCACGGCGGTGTCTTGGTGTCAGTGGAGTCACCTGCAACGGTCGTCTGGCATTCGAGCCAAAGCGGTGGAGTCGGTTTCGAATGGTTTGTCTGGTAACCCTAGTACCCCTCACATCTCGTAACTGGGCCTGCAGCTGTGTGGCAGTTGCATAACGATGTCTGAGTGCATAGGTCCTTAGGTACTGGTCATCGTTGCGGTCTGTCACTCGTGGGGCTCCACTCCTGGGTCTGTCACGAACTCTGCCAGTAGTTCTGTGTCTTGATGCAAGTCTGCTGATGACACTTTGAGACACACCAAGTTCACGAGCAACATCTGACTGCCTGCCACCGACCCGAAGGCACGCTATGGCCAGGTGGCGTTGCTCGTCCGTTAAGTGACATTGTGTGTTCATGGCTGTTTGAATGATGAACTTGGAATGACTTACTGACAATGCCAGCTTTTTATACCCACAGAATGTTGAAATTGATGCCACAATGAAAAGGGTTGTCTTTTAGTTTTTTGGTACTGGCCCCAATGTGTAAGGCACACTGTACACAGTGAGACCATTACCTGGAAAACACAAAATGAGGTGTGTCTATCACCCCAATACAATTGCCTCCCTATCCCAAAACTCTCTGAAGTGAAACAAACACCGTATGTATGAAATCACTGAGTCTCTCACAATATCCCTAACTTATTGTGAGTAGTGTATATATATATATACATATATATACAGGAAAATACAGTATAAATAAGAATGATATAATTTGTTATGCTTATATTGTCTAGTAGGGGTGGACCAGATGTCTTTTTTTTTAACATTTAAAAGTATATTTTACATATTTTATGACATAAACCATATATTTAAAAAACAACGCAAAAAACAATTGGAATCAAATCATTCATCATTCATAAAGAAAGTTGATGGTTGACCTTCATTTCCAAGGTGTCAGATATTGGCAGTCCTTGGAATACAATAAACATGTTCATAAATCATGTTTAAAAATCTGAGGTTTGGAACCATTTGGGACAGGTCTCCTGTCATGTCATGAGCAGACATGAAAGAAAGTAAACAAATATAAAATATCAAGTGATATTTTGTGACATTTAGAGGAAAAAATCAGATCACGTGACAAAACATGGCTGAGTTATTTTTTAAAGTTAATATAATGAGTTAGTGTGTGCATTTATCAACTGTATACAATGTTTTACGTGTGTGTGTGCGTGCATGTGTGTGTTTGTGTGTGTTAGGTGGGTAAACTGCGTAAGGACGTAGGCAAGATGCAAATGTGGGACACAGTAAATATCCAGACTATCAAAGAGAGACTGCGCTACTTGAAGAATGACGCTGAGTCCTGCAAGTCAATCCCCAAAGACTTCAGAAGTAAGTATGGGGTGAGTGTGTGTGTGTGTGTGTGTGTGAGAGAGAGAGAGAGAGAGACAGAGAGAGAGAGAGAGACAGATAGAGAGAGAAGAGAGAGAGAGAGAGAGAGAGAGAGAAAGACTGTAATAGAAAACGACCGTATGAAGAACAAAGAGAACTCAGTCAGACACTAAACAAAAAAGACATGGGTGAAAAATTCAATTAAGTAGGCCTTATTTGTCTGTAAGACGATTGAACAATCACAACGTGTTGAGGCAATATGCTATGTAAGACATGGCAGAGAGTACATACCTCTGCCCAGGCCCAACAGTCTCCTTCAATTCAGTCAAGCCTAATCCAATATCAAATAAAACTTAATTAAATCTGCCACATCTGGATTTTTATCTGGATCCGCATCAAATCGAAATCACTTAAAGAAGCTATTCACATTTGGTTCAATCATCCGTCCTGAGTGATCTGATCACAACTGGACAGCTTCAAATCCTTCATTTCACACCTGGCATCAAATGTTACTCGAGTGTTCTGAGTGACCACTTGTGATTGGATCTCACATCCCCTCACATCCTCTCTATATGCAAATATACACCTATATCACTGGGACAAAGGACCATGTTTTTTATACAAAGAAAGAAATGTGTTCACGTATAATGTTTGTGGAATTAAGAAGTGGGCCCAAATATAAAAAAAAAATGTTGCAGAAAGCATTTTAAAATGGAGTCTGGTGATCCACTCCACAACAAAAAAGAAGTAGCCTATATTAGTTACTGTTTACTGTACTTGTCATGTTTACCATCAATATGTTATATTCTCAAATACATTTGCCGTAAATGGTGAAATCAGTTGAACCAGTGCTTTCAAACAACTGAAGCGAGGTTGACCACATTTTAGACATGTCCACACACACTGCTTAAACAACGTGGTATGAGTTATCGGACCTCAGATGCGTCTTAAAGGAGTCATCACCTGGTTTTTTACATATCCAGTCCCTCTTGGATCGCTTTGGATCAATTCTTAAAACTTATTAGAAAAAAAAATTAAAAAAAACAACATAGAGCTTGTTCTGACACTTTTTTATATCGCGACTTTCTCACACGAGATTATGCGCGAGGTTTTGACTGGTCCAGATGTGCATTCTATTAATATGTAATGAGGCGCGAGTTGATTGGCCGCAGGAATAGGGGGCTAGCCTGCATGCACACAGACTCCAAAACATAAACAGCCCCCTGTCATGGCCCACACACTAAATGACGAACCTTACGGAATTCATGCATTTATGTACGAGCCGGAGTCGGAACCCGAACGGGAGAGTGAAGAGGCAGAGACGGTGGAAGAGACACGTTTACAGCAGGATGTCTCTGAATGGTAAATTGTTTTTTTTTTCCTTCTTACTTTTCACACTCGTGTTTAATATGTAAGAGCTGAGTTTTAATGCTGGTGGTCATGATGTATGGCATGAAAATGACAGAGAAAAAGGCAGATTCGGCGTGCTCACTCAGAAAGTCTGGCTGAGGACGGCTGTGAGCCGATGCTTATGCAAGTAGCTGTGGTAACGTCACCACAGGAGCAGAGTCAAAATCTCGTGCTTTAGGAATGCGCACCCTTGAGCCAAAGCGAAAAAAAAATAGCCACTTTCAAACTCCAGCTTTTCAGGCAAGTTTCAACTGAGGTCCAACACCAATATGCATGATTTAACGAGAGAAATTGCGATGTCCGGGAGATGACTCCTTTAAATGCGTGTTGGGAGTGTTCCCGTCTATACTGAGAGCTGTCCACTTGTGATCAGATCGCTCAGGACTGATGTAGTTGCCAAATGTGAACAGTCTCATAAACACCATCCATCTAAATATGCCACATGTGTTTCATCATGATCCATGCATTGTTCCCTCAAAACATTAACCAAAATATCAAAAACCACATATGTTTCAGTGTTAAAGAACCTGAAAGAGAATTCCAGGATCTGTCCATTTATCCAGATCTAAAAGCAATGGGGTCTTTTCTGGGCCAAGAACTATCCTCCATGCAAGTTTGGTGGAAAACTTTGTGTAGTCCTGCTGACAAACCAACCAATCGACAGACAAACAGACATGGGCGGAACATAACTACTTTGGCAGATGTCAAACGAACATTATCAAGAGAATGTGAAGAAACAGCAGTGAAGATGTTATGTCAAAGACATCTATGCACTGTGTCGCAGAGATGTTTAATGAGGTTAGCATGTTTACCAGCTAGCCCTGGACCATCCTGCATTGTACTACCACTTTGCACCACAGGAGGTGATAGCCCTCATCGTTTCAGCTGTGAGATGTAAAAGCGGCAAAATGACAATTCTGACAATTATTTTTCTTACTCCAAACCATACACCTTCTGAATTCAAGTTTCACTATTTCACTGAATTTAGGCCAACTCAGTGACCGTGTTGAAACATTGTAAAAACACACTACATTCAACTCAACTTCAACAAAATTAAACTCACCAAAACGGTCTTGGTTTGTCTGTCAAAACTCACCTCTGGTGGTGAATTTGCAGAGTAAGATGTGAAAATATTCTGGCTCTACATGCCGTTTTAGCCCACTGCTGATGCCCATTTCTCTCTTGCTCGTCGGCCACTGCACTCTCCTGCCCAAGAGTCGTACTGCTGGTCAGAGCTGAAGTAAGTCATTTTTGCACGAAATCCCCCATCATCAAACTGACCTCCGTTGGTCTCCGTTGTTCAGTCAGTCTGCTTTACTTGCTTTTGACTGCTCCATGGCTAACTGAGCTACTTGCTAGTGGCAGTTAGTTGCCACAGCCAAAGATAGCTATGTATATCACAGAGTATAATGAGCAGGACTAAGCTGTTATGCTGCTCCGTATAGTTCTGGCCCCACCTTTTATTCAATTCTGGCCATTTCTTACAAATAACATCTTAAAATGGTTACATGGATGCAACTATCTACAAAAGGCTATCCTCAAAATCTAAACTTCCAACTCCTTTTATATCATATAAGTGATCGAAAATGTAAATTTTCTGTCAATCTGCCTGCCACTTCTTAAAACAGTGGTTCTCAAACTGTGGTGTTAACTCTAGTTCAAGGTTAAATATCTGACATTTGTGAACATTAATACAGCAGTGAGTGAGTTGTGATCAGAGCATCTCTTTTATTGTCTGATAGCTGGGCCAGCTATGTGAGAACGAAAGTTTGGAGTAATATAAAGTATTGATTCTCATTCCAAGGTCACTGGCACTTTGGGTTGGTGGCGCCAGCACCTGCCACCATCTTCAACCCAACTTTTATCCACAATCATTAACTGCATCATTAAGGAAAACATGAAACAAAGAAAACCTTTTTAATCAATTAAATATCAATAGGCAGTAACACTCTCATCTCTCTCTGTTTCCAGGTCAGAGCAGCCACTGCCTCAAGGGCCTTCTCACTGGCATTAGTGAGCCTGTCGTGACTAAGGTCAATCCCTTTGGCAAAACCTACATCTCTGGTTCATGGGGCAAACAGGCCCAGGTGGACAGTGAGGAACAGAGGAACAGTTACTGGGTTCAGCCTCTGCTCAGTAGCCACAAATGGGGCAACTCTCTTCGTGTATTCCAAAGCTATGAGGACTTCATGCAATCTGCCAAGTACAAGGACTTTACCATGGCTCCATCTTACAGTCATGCCCACAGCATTGAGGGTCCCAGTGCTGTTCTATATGGTGAAGCACTGTACTATCACTGCTACAGCTCTGCAGATGTCTGCCGCTACGACCTGAAGAGCAACGCTGTTCAACGGGTGACACTTCCAGGCAACGGCGTGGGTTACAACAACAAGTTCCCGTATTGTTACTATGTCTGCCGTGACAACAGTGATGTGGACATTGAGGCAGATGAGACAGGACTATGGGCCCTCTATGCCACTGTCGGTAACCATGGTAATCTCGTAGTGAGTCGGCTAGTTTGGGACAGCGAAGCTCAGACCATCAATGTGACACAGACGTGGGAGACGAGGCAGTTCAAAAAGGCAGTGAGCAATGCTTTCATGGTGTGCGGTGTGCTGTATGCAACTCGTTACGTTGATGAGTACCACGAGGAGGTGTTCTACGCCTTCGACACAGCAACAGGCAGAGAGGACAACTCACTTGCACTGCCACTGGAAAAGGTAGCTAAAGGAGTGGCCAGTCTGAGCTATAACCCAACCGACAAGCAGATCTACATGTACAATGATGGATATCTACTGGCCTACCAGGCCACCCACTTCTGATCTCAAGCTGTTCTAATGTTGTAATGACTTTTATTAACAATTTGCATGTTCATGTTACTTTAACAACAAGAAATAAACAGATATGTAGACGCTTAAAGACTAGGGAATAGCATTCTAACATTAGGTACTTTATTTCATTCTTGCCCAGAGTTGTGAGTGTCCTGACATTGAAGTTGAAAATGTAGATATTACACTTATCTTTGACCTGATTTGCAGAAGATTAAAGGTTTGATATTTTCATTGATTAATATTAATTGTAAAAAATAAAAATAAAATAAAAGGTTATATGAATAACAAAAGATAGCTGGCTTTGACAAACATCTTCAGACCACAGACCACATTAAGCCCAAGCAAGATACAGAAATGAACATTTTCACCACCAGAGTGCGCTGCCAGGCTGAGAAATAAGAGCAAAGGATCTACAGGCTGTTTGTCCACCTGTCATGTTGTTTCCTTCTCTGTCTGTCCTTCTTCCTTTCTTATCACTTGCTTTTTAAAATTAGCACCACCTGAGAATCGTCCAGAGGCAATGTATGTTAGATACTCTTGCTTAGTGTAGCGCTGCTGTTTTGGGGAAAACATTCAAACATTTTAAGGAACATTCACTGTCTTGCCTTCAAAAAAAAGTAAAACACCAGCAATCAGATGATCAGACAGTAGCCTATGTTGTTTCAACAGATCTGATCTGTGACATACAAGCCAAACTGTTTCCACACAAACTGTCTGGGTTAACACTGATTGACTTTATCCTTGGTTTACTGTGCAATGAGAGATAATTAACATGCTAAGAGTGCTTATTTTTATTGGTTTGGATTATGTGGCTTTAACATTTTTAGACCTGTCTGACCACTCATCTATCTTGCCTTGTTGGGTCTATTTTTTAGCAACGCTGTTGCTTTATGTGATTTCAATAAATAGCCTACTTGGGTGAGTACAAGGTTATCATAACAGATGGAACCAATGAATCCAGCAGTGAAAATAAAAGAATGCATTACAACTTGTTTTTTTTTTTTCAGTTTCAGCTGCAGTCAGCTTCGGGGCTTTTTACAGTTTTTTTCAATTGCTTAAGCACGATTTCGAATAGAGGGCCCGGTTTTTCAAAATACTACACACAATTAGCAGAACACCTCACATCCTTTGCAAAATGAAACACTCTTGTAAAAACTATACACTACTTTATAAAAATGATATTTTGTTACCATATGAAAACACACGTTTCATATGACTTAATTCTGTCTGAACCAGTTACACACTGCTGCGCTTAACCTAAAACACTTTTAGCAATTCTACTCCTCAGTTATTTGAGTAATGTAAGTGAAGTACACAGAGAAAGTGCAAATATACAATACTAAAAATTCACCAAATACAACACAAGACCAATGCTGAAGAGTGATGAAAATATGATTTATTTATCTAAATCAGTCAAAATTTCAACAAAAGATGTCCATGCTACAACAGTACTGTGCATAACACCAAAAAAAAAAACCGAACAAAAAATACACAACTGACAAAAAAAGAAGAAAATCCAGCAGGGAAAATATTAGGGATCATCTCTTCGCCGAGCTGGATCAGGCCAGAGAATTTCGTTGACATCACAGGCGATATCTTCATTAGCAAGACAACGAGGGAAGAACCGCCGTGCATGTCGAATCCATCCTTGAATGGCTATGGCGTCAATTTGGTCACAGGCCTCCTCCGTGGCCTCAGTGAGGGGCACTTGAGCCTTGGGCTGCAGATCATACACCTTCCACCACCACGTTGAGAAGAACTTCTCGATTGGATTGAGAAATGGAGAGTATGGTGGAAGGTATAGCACAGAAAATTGAGGATTGTGCTGAAACCAGTTATGGACCTGTGCAGAGCGGTGGAATGATACATTGTCCCAGATGACAATGTATTGCATCTGTTGTATTTGGTTCACTGTGAGGATGTTGTGCAGTTGGTCCAGAAATGTCAGAATGTGAGCCGTGTTATAAGGGCCCATATTGGCATGACGGAGGAGGACCCCATTCTGTGCAATGGCAGCGCAGAGGGTGATGTTACCCCCACGCTGTCCTGGGATGTTGATTATAGCCCTGTGGCCAATGATGTTTCTGCCTCTCCTTCTTGATTTTGTGAGGTTAAACCCTGCCATATCGATGTAGATAAACTCGTGTGGGATTTCTTCAGCATCAGTCTGTAAAACTAAAACTAAAAAAGATTGTGTAGTTTAGCATGGATCTAATACACAGTAAATTTAGCTTGCAGTGTGTAACATCACAGTGCTAAAGTGAACAATACATACCTCCACATATGCATGCCGCAGTTTTTTGACCCTCTCCGAATTCCGCTCAAAAGGCACTCGATACAGTTGTTTCATTTGAAGTTGACTTTTTTCCAGGATGCGTGCCAGTATTGAGAGACCTGATGAACATTATTGAAAATGCCATCGTCGCCAATGATGTTGACTTGAATTTCTCTGAGAGAACCATGTTTATGATTGCTCTTTCTTGTTCTTGTGTGAAAATACGCCCCCTCCTTCCTTGTCGCTCTCGCCCCTGAATCCTATGTGGAAAGAAATACATAGGATCTCACAGGAACCAGTATGAACAGTGCTGATATGGTACATACTAAGCAGTTGATTACTTTTGTAGAAAGATTTGTTTTGACCTGTTTTCTTGTCGAAATGTCCTGATCACAGATGCCACTGTATATCTGCTAAGATTTGGCTGAACTCTCAGTCCAGCCTCCCTCAGCGTCAGTCCGTGGTTCACCACATGGTCAACTAATGTTGCCCGAATTTCATTTGATAAATTTGGTCCTCTCCTTCTTAGGGCATGTATTCCTGCTTCCTGCTTCCGGTCTTCCTCTGCCTCTGCCTCGTCCTCGTCCGCTTCCTCTACCTCCACCTCGGCCTTGACCTCTGGCATGGCCTCTGCCTTCACCTCCTTCTCCTTCTCTTTGAATTCCTCCTCTCATTCTTACTCTTCCTCGTCTTACTCGTTCCATTGTGGTAGAAGACAGGTGAACTCACCTGCTGCCTTTTTGTAGTGCTTGAACCTGATTGGTGTGTCTACAATTAAGCAATCATGTGTTGGTGCACCTGAGTGTTGTGTTTAACCAATTAGATAATGAGTGTGGTAATTTGAAAGTCAGTGCTTTGGAATTTGCAAGGAAGTGACATCATGATATGCATCTGTGTCTAATGTATACAAGTGTGTTTAGTGTCTTGCAATTTACTGTGTGCAGTCATTTGCAAAAAGTGTGAAGCTGACGTGCTTATAGTTGTGCTAATCTGGTCCGGAGTTTTGCTCCTTGAGTGTAAGGTTTTTATAATTGTGTACGACTTTTGATTTTAGTGTTTATGCAATCCAAAAAAACTGTAATGACCAACAATTACAGTCGGCGCACTCGCTACAAGTAAAAGTCCTGTCTCTATGATAGGCCTGCCAAAAGAGCTAAAATACAATGTGTAAATCCTCTCTGGTGCTTTTGGAGGCAGTATTTTATTACTTTTAATAGAGCTAAGCTTGCAGTTTATCCCTTTCTTTCAGTATTTTTGCTAATTCAGCTAGGAACAACGCATCATATGAACGGGTTTTATCCCTCTACACGATGGACAGAGAATAGACAGGGATCTGTCCATCTCATCACATATTTTGTTCTGTGTAGACAAGAAGTGCAACTGTTGGATTCAGAGTAGGATGAGTGACACGGTTAGAGAAAAGCTGAATTATGGATGATGGGTAACTAAAGTTAGTACAGTGTGTGTGTGTGTGTGTGTGTGTGTGTGGTGTGTGTGTGTGGTGTGTGTGTTGTGTGTGTAGGTGTGTGTGTGTTTGTTTGTGTGTGTGTAGTGTGTGTGTGTGTGTGTGTGTGTGTGTATGCGTGTGTTTAGGATGTGACCTGTTTAAACCTATTCATTAGTCTCCTTTAATTTTCTCTGTTCAGTTTAGAATTTTGAATGCATTTTTACTTTGTCGTGAAAATAGAAATTAGTACTTGAAAAACTAAAGCATACAAAATAGATAGATTTTTATATTGATGTTTATATACAGATGTGCCCAATGAATGGCAAGCTTGTTACAACACTGTTCATGTATGTAACATAAAAATAGTATATCATTTAAAATAGAAGTTTAAATCAAAATGACAAAGACAGACTACCCAATAGTGCTGTATAGTATGAGAGTAGGGACTTATTTAATTATAGCTTGAGTTGAGTAAGGGGTATTGGAAAATGTGATGTTATGTCTCCATTGAACATGCAACACCAAACAACAAGTGTAATAGCAGCCTGTGCTGTCTGTCGTAGTACTGCTTGCACTCAGTAGGGGGTGGTGTGATCTCACACTGGAGTCAGCAAGACAGATGTTTCCGCTTCTGTGGCCTGGTTTCCAGTTTCTGGCTGGCTGCCTCTCAGACACACCCAAAGCCCTGCTTACATAATGACAGACCTGCTGCCCTGCAGATTTAAGGAAGCCAAACAGCAGGCGGCTGGCTCAGGACTAAACTTAATGGTCTACTCTTCACTGTGTATGTGGTCAGGCTGATTTCAAGTTTCTGTTCAGGGAAAATAGACTGGGGAGGATCTCCATGTTCTGTAATGATATGTTGGGATACTGTTACGTTTTGGTAACCTTCAGTCATAATTTATATCCTCAGATCCTCTCTCTCATTGTGCTTCTGTAGTAATGAACAGACAAGTCGCTGGGAAATGGTCATACAGAGGTCTAGGATGAGTAAGAAATATAAAAAAAATATATGTAGAAAAATGCAATGGACCTCATTTTATTGGTGACATACAGCTGATGAGACCTAATGAATCAATAATAAGATGTTCAGTTTTTGGTAATCCATCATTTCAGATGGATCTGTGGCACCTCTTTTATCAAGTCAGCCCAAATCCTCCCATCTCTAACATCATTGCAGAGCCAGCAAGGGGTCTACAGGGAAAATTAACTGTGGGCCCCTGTTGAGCACACGTTGCCCTAAGCCTGGTACCAACCACTGCGCTTCAACACTGGAAAAATACTCTGTCTGAGGTGTCTTGTTTTTTGTGAAATATTTCATCAACTTTTGGAGGGATTTCTTTAAAATCCCCCACCAATATTCATGTTTCTCTGGATGAACCAGCCCAGTTTCAGGATGTAATGCTGGCAGTTAATGTTTCTACAAACCACTGATACACATCTGTACGTGATGTGGCAGTGCCGTACTTACATTTTAACAAAACGTCTGACACCACATTAATGTTAGATTTGTATGACCTGACTCATGTGGAGTGGTGTAAGGTATAGTAAAGATGAGAAGACTGTAGAAGGCAGTGATTGCAGTATGAGACTGCATTTCAACATCTGACAGTATGAAACCACTGGATATTTCATGGAGAGCCTTAGCTCTACCTTGTGTTTAGTGCTAATTAGCATCTGTATGCATGATAACATGATGAAGTAGGATGAAGCAATAGGAAACATTATTCCTACTTAACATCAGTATGTTGGCATCATCACTGCGAGCATGCTAAAATGCTGGTGTTGCAATTAGCTCATAGCACCACTGCTAGTGTGGCTGTAGACTTATTTGAAAAATCAGGGCGCACTCACACTAGGCAATCTATATCATGCCCAAGCACATTTGACCCCCAAGGTCCAGTTTGTTTGGCTAATGTGAGCGTTCCATATGTTCTCAAGCATGCTACACTTTATTAGCCCTGGCACGGTTGGAAAAGGTGTGCTCCGGCACACTATGGTTGGTTATGGCAAAAAAGGCATTCTACATTAGTAGACTGTTGTGCTACAACATCGGGAAGTTGCGAGATAGAATCACGCATGTGCAGTGTGAAGCACAAGTCCCTGTTGATGGAAGAAGGAAAACTGCATCCTCTTCTCACTTTTTAGCCAAGTGATGGCTACAAATAGAGAGATGGACTGAAAATGCTGGCTCCACACAGAAAGGCCCAGTAGATTCATGCCCAGGGAGATGGAGGGAGTAGTTGTTGTAGTGGGTTTCATTCTCAGGACTTCTCTTAATGGGTTAAGGGGCATGATCACTGACGGCCGCAGGCTGATGCTTCACTGACCATATAGAGAGCATCCTCATACCTAATGCCAGGAAGTCCATCCTGTTTTGTCTCCAAGGCATGATCATACCAGGATGATACAGCTTCACCTTTACACTTCATCACCCCATCATTACCCATAAATATGTAATGGTATCATTAAAGAGTCCATCTGATACACACAGACATTATCACTCGCTGCCAGTATCAAGTACAGATGATTACCAGTAATGACTGACATCAGCAGATCCAGCAATGAGCTGCCCAGCTTCATTCAAGCTACTCCAGGCTTTGGTTTTCAAATAAAAATAAGCCAGGCTTACCAGCTTACACTACAAGCTGCTGCAGAGGAGAGTGTCCTGTCCATACACTGATTCAGTATAGAGTATAGAGCCAACCTGGGCATTGTACGGCCCCCAGGCCACATCCGGACCTGTGACCATCCCTAACTGGCCCGTGTGAGGTCAATGGGAAGTTAGCAATCAAACATAAATAAGTGTACATCATGCAAGGATTACATCTGCATTGCTTTATTTTATTTTTTATTTCGAAGGCGACTGTTTTTTGTGTCTTCTTCTCTGGTTGCAACTCACAATTAAAAAGAAGTAGAAGAAGAACTGCAACGTTCTTCTTCGTGTCGGCGAGCCAGCGAACTGAGCTCACGAGAGACGTTAGCATGGACGTGAATGAGCTGTTATCCCTCAAAAATGTCAGCTCATGGGAAAAAAAGAAAGGTCAATTCAGAGTGCCGAGATTTTAGCCAAACCTGGACTCCTAAGTATTTATTTACTGAAGTCAGAGGTAATGCCGTGTGCTTAGTTTGCGGAGAACAGATCGCTGTGTTAAAGGATTATAATTTGAATCACCACTACATTACTAAACATGCAGAGAAGTACAAGAACTGGAGTGATGCAAAGCGGGCACGGACATCTGAAGCTTTGCCAGCTAAGCTGCAAAAGCAACAAGGCTTTTTTACCAAGTGTTGTTCATCCAGGGATGTGGCAGTCAAGACCAGCTTTGTGATATCCCACAAAATCGCCCAAAACAGTAAGCCATTTTCTGAAGGGGAGGCGTTTGAGAATGTGCCGCTTTCCAGGCGAACTGTGACGAGAAGGATTGTGGACATCGCGGGAAACCTGGAGATTAAGCTGCAAAGCAAAGCTGACAATTTTGAACTTTTCTCTGGACGAGAGCTGTGATGTCTGCGACACAGCACAGTTACTCATTTTTGTACATGGGATAACGAAAGACTTTGAGATAACAGAGGAGCTGGCAGCAATGCGGTCAATGAAAGGGAAGACAACGGGGAGTGATTTGTTCACTGAGGTGAAGGCATGTTTTGATAAACTGGGACTTAAATGGGACAAACTGGCATGTGGCGCTGCATGGTGAGTTTTCAAGGCGATTTCAAGACTTCAAAATAGTCGAAGGTGAAATACACATGATTTCTTCTTCCTTCAATTGCAGTGTGGATAATGCACCTAGTGATGTTCAGCTCAAACTCATTGACCTGCAGTCCGATACAGTGCTGTCAGATCTTGTCAGATACAGATCTTCTCTCACTGATGATCACCTGTCATCTGTCCTTCGCATATCCACCTCAGACATTCAACCTGACTTCAGTGCACTTCTTCAAGCCCAGCACAGACTAGATTTCTCTCAATGAACAAGCAAAAAGAACTGAAAAACAGCAAATGAGGTAGTAAGACTAAAAACAAAAAGATAACACTTTGTATAATAAAAATGGCAAAAACATGCACATTTCGTTCACAATTGCTTTTGTGGATGTCGATTAGTTTTGATTGCATTTTGTACTATGTCTGCTCCACTTTTTTCATGTCCTAATCATAACATTTACTCTAACCAGTCACAGCTTATCAAAGACCTTACAGTTTACTGCTTTTTATAAAGAGATACAATTAATATTGAGCAGAACTGAGTTTAGCCTATTGGTCCGGCCCTCCACAACAGTCCCTGTTTCTCATGTGGCCCCTTGGGAAAATTAATTGCCCACCCCTGATACAGAGTATATACTCTAATGTAAATGTAAAGAATGTTTACATATTGTTAATCTTGCCACATCTCACAAGGGTGAATTCAAGTCTCTTATTGCTTTGGTTTCTTTTGGACTAAATCATCACAGACAGACTGGGTTAGTGTCGGGCAACAGTCTGGCAGGATCATTCAGCCTCCTCCAAGTTTGTCAGTTGAGTTAAAATGTTTTGAAAAATTCAAGACAGAAATGAAAATACATTGTTAGCTGCAAAGCATGCATGGTAAATCTGTACCAGTTGTCAGTCCAACCATGTGTATCACAGCCATTGTACAAATTATTAGTTTCAAACTAAAAGCCTTCGACAGGAGAGTAAACTTGGTTGAAGAAGGGAAACACGACAGGAAAGAGGAAAGGAGGAAGTCAAATAAGACTATAACAGAGGGCGAGAAAGAAAGGGATTAAACAAAGAGGTAAAAATGAAACAAGTAAAGTAAACAAGATGGGATGAGGGGTATGAAGGCCAGGAGGAGCTCCACAGGGAGCATTTTGATTTTTAAATAAGAAATGTATTTCACTTTTTTAACTGTAATGGGGCATCAGACAAATCAATTGTGGATCTAGATTACATACAAAGTCAATAAAAAGACTAAGGCTAATGGATGCAAGTTAGCGGGGGGTTTTTTGGGGTGGGGGGGGGGTTGCTCTGGGGCAGATTTTCGGGTGACATTTGCATGGGTGAATTGAAAATGTTGAACTAAAGCTAGGATTCCACTTGGCGCTATGTCGCGAAAGCATTGACACACACTGTAGCATGACGTTACCATCACTGATGTCTTTTCATTCATGAACAACAGTGGAGGAGAGGATAATAATCACTAATCATGGCTGTTTGCAGACACCCAGAGCTGTATGATAACACATCTACTCATACTGAGACAGGACAGAAAAGGAGCTGGTGTATAGGAAAGTGAGTGAAGAATGCAGACAACCTGGTAAGTCATGGTGATATGTCTCAGCACAGCATAGCCCTGATCGAGCCGAACACCATTCAGGGAACAAGCATTTTACAAGTAAAGTTGTTTACTTGTCGTCTACCCGACAGACCTGATGAAGCATTAATTCAGGCTATGCACAAGGCCGCATTATCATGTTGTTATTTTGGCGTCCTTTTGATCTATTTATTGCAGTCAGGTCACAGTGAAATCTCTTTGTTTCGGGTTCATTCTGATGTGGTAATTCAGTCTCTGTGTACTTCCTGGTCACAGTGACAATTTACGGCATTTAGCAGATCATAGCGACTTACATACATATACTGATTTCAGTGGCTGCCATGCAAGGTGCCGACCAGCACACCAGGAGCAGTTTGGGGTTCAGTATCTTGCCCAAGGACACTTTGTCATGCAGGACATGATCGCTCACAAATGTATAATTCTTACAGGGCTCTCACAACATCATGCTTGTGACACTGGTGAAACATGTTTTAAATAGTGCAATACACCTTCTGTGTTACATATCAGGTCAAATTGGTCCTAAATTTAAACTGAATTTTCAAATGTCCTTATGATTTTGGTCAGGGTTTGAGTTGTGTGGGAGTCAGTGGGAATTGAACTTCCATAAGGAGGGGCCTGTGCTCCCATTAAAGCAGTAAAATTGCACATCTTTGGGAATCGCTTATACATTATCAATAGCCATTATTTTTTATTACAAATAGTGTATTTTTCAATTTAAGGAGTGTTATTTATGTTGGGGACACAACTAGGCTAAAAGTCATGGTTTCCCAAAAGAACTACCCTTTGCAACTGGATATAGTCCTAGCTAATGTGGGACCACCACACACATGGACAGGTCAGACGAGGGGCACTGTGGATATGTAGTAATAATGAAAAATGTCAAAGTGCTGGTGGCGCTACAGGAAACGATCACTGGAGACAGTGGGATTTATCCTTTTGGAACAGTGTAGAGTATGTACAAAGTATGATAGCAGACCTATATAAAGTTGTTGACATATTTCAGCCTGGACCTAGTTGTGAACCAACAGACTGACATTACCTATTTTTACAGTGAAGACACTAACAATCATATCATAACAATCCTGTTTGTTGTGTGTCTACAGGTCATCAAATTAAGCTTTAGCTTTGTCATTATAAATATCTCATCATTGGTCCGCACACATTCAACAATAATTATAACATTTATTTTTATCAAAGACACAGTGAAATTGTTACACATTGCTGATAACTGAACATGGCCTTCTGTTGGATGTTGCATCATTTTTCCAGTCCATTTTACAGGAAAGGTACCCGTCACTGAGTTGCTTTTAGAAGAAAATGTTCTTCTACTGTCCACAGACTAAAGTGTTGTGCAGAGTTTTCCATAGACTAATATGAGTCAGTCGGTCAACCTATTAGATTTTAGCATGTAAACATCATGTCTCAGGAGATTTGACCACTCAAGAAAACCCCCCCATCATCCCCTCCTCCATCAGTATTAGAGCCATGGCTCTACTTATAATCTGTAATCTGTAAATACTGTCTGCATTACCCAGTGTCTCACGATTGTAGTAAGGCCTCATGTTATATATATGTATGTCACTAGCCAATACACCACAGTTCTAAAACTAAACTTCAGTTATATAGATTGTGAACAATAACTCCAGTAAACTGTTGGCATGTTTTATTATGATGTAATATACATCTGAAAGGTGGATGGGTACAGAGTAGCAAGGCTTAATAAGATTACAGTCACACTACATGGATTAACATAAGTGAATGGAGGATGCAACGTGTGTGTGTGTGTGTGTGTGTGTGTGTGTGTGTTGCGTGTGTGTATGTAGTGACCAGAGGAACATGCTTAAACATAGATATATTTACTCCATTGATCAAATATCCTGCAATTTATCATTCTTCTTAGCAGTTATATGGTTTTTCACATACTGTCTCAATGCTATGAGCTAGAGAGGAAGCATTTCTAAGGAGACTAAACGGTGTCCTTGAAAACGCAACTAAAACCTCATTATATGAAATGTATCACTATTTGTGTGAATTCTGATTATTTCACACATCTGCTGTGTTTGACTGTTTCATTGTGTTCACTTTCAGCTGTTTCTGGAGTCATGTGCAGTTACTGTTGGTAAATTCACATTTCCTGTAATGCTGTTTTATAAGAAAAGTGTGTAAATGACTTGTGTCACATTGTGAACCAAGGAAATTAAATGAAACTTGAAACTTTTTCTCTCATAGAACTTTCTATTACATTCAGCTTTCAGCTTTTATCCCATAATTTCAATGCATTTAGGGTGTGTCCAAGTCCATTTTGCTAGATAAACGGTGGACTTATTTTGCGGGATATATATAAGCGGGATAATGTATAGAATGGTGGTCATTATCGGGACTTATTTTCCCGCTATACATTATCCCTCTTATTACACGGTTACTTGCCTACACGAAAAAAAACTTCCCACAGTGTCTTTTTACAATTTATTTGTAACCATTCGTAATGTTTTTCAGCAGAGAAATATAGCTCGCCAAACCAACGACAAAGACATTGAACAGAACATTCTTTAGAACACAGCTGGAGAATCGTCCGCTGAAATTCAAGTCCTCTAACCAGTCTTTTAAACTAATCTAACAATTCCAAGCGACAGAAACATTAGGAAGAAGGAACACCAAAAGCTCAAGAAATACCACTGGCTGAAGGAAGAGCTGGTCCTCTTGGTAACAGGAACACTTGGGGCTGTGACCCCAAAACTGGAAGAGAGGCAGATTCCAGCAGATTCCAGGAACAACACTGGAGGTCTCTGTCCAGAAGAGTGCAGTCCTAGGGGGACAATGAAATGCACCACTTGTCCCTCCCTCAATTGCCATCACTAAGGTACCCTTGAGCAAGGCCCGTAACCCCAGCCACTCCAATGGAGCTGCTCACTGGCAGGCAGATCTGAGTGTGGTTGTACTGAGCAGCTTCCAGGTGAGAATGTGTAACTCTGTGAATGTCATCAGAGTGGTCCTGTAAAGGAGGGCATTGCTCTAAACATAATTCATCTGAGTAAATAAAATCAAATAAAGTCCTTGTATTAATGTAATATAAAAAAGGAGGCCGTGTGAGGGGGTGTGAAGAGAGTAGAAGATGACGAATGAGGGGGAGTTTTGCTATTATTTGTCGTACTAAAACACTGAATCACCCAAGGTCAGTGCTTTATTCATGTACAGTATGTAGGTACGTGCAGACACTGGTCTGTAGTGCTTCCAGGAAACAACAAAGCCTCTCATTCTGACAAAAGCTTTTATCCTTTTCCTGCCTACTCTCTTTTTGTATATTACCAAGCTAACTGCCAGGGATGGAAGTATCAGAACAAGCTTCACTGGTCAGTATTCTTTATATTAAAATGGTTTTAAATAACTTGAAATATAAAAGGAGAACACATAGGGACAAACCACCGAGAATTATCACTTGATTTTGCGGTTCCTCTCAGCTCTAGAAAACCGTTTAGTATCTTTCAGCTTTTGGGCCTCAACTGTTTTGGTTTTAGTCAAGTCTCACTGCATTCATCAAGCACACTAGCAGTTGTTTTCAGGGAAAACAGGCCGGTTGTACCAAATGTCCCACTACGAACAGCGAAGAGACAAAGTCAGCAACAGGCTGCTAAACAAGGTGGAGCATTTCGCAGCCTTCATTTAGTGCTGAAACAGGTATAACCTGTGACAGAAATACATTAAACGGCATTAGGGAAGAAAGTGCAGGTTTTGGGTAAAGAGCAATGACATCTTTCGAATGATGGTATAACATTTTCTTGATAAATTGTGAAACCTTAAACCGTGAGGACATTTCATATCCTTGCTGTGTATCACTAAGAACATTCTCCCCAGTGTTAATAACACGCATTAAAATCAACGTCATTTTAATCCTGTTTGTAAAGACACCTTGTTTTCTTTGAGATGCAGATGTCAGATCCTTTCATCAGTTTGGCACATAGCCGGTTGGAGCATAATGAGGAGACGAGTGGAGAGGAGAGGAGAGGCTGGTGCAGACATCAGGCACCAACAGGAGGTTGGCAGCCCTGTCTTCCTCTCTAATTTAAGAGAGTTAGAAAGTAATTACACACCAATTTTACCTCCTCCTCCTCCTCCCTTGACTACTGCGACTCCTCCCAGCATCCATCTTCCCCCTGCTTCACCTCAACCATCCCTGCTCTCCCGTAGCCCCTCCATACCCACAATGCTTTTTTAAAACTTCTATTTTGTTTTTTCCATGTCTTTCATCCCAACTCAGCATTATTGCCACTATTATTTGTCTGCCTCTCCTTTTCATACACACACACGCACACACAACCACACACACAGAGGGAGGGAATATTAAATATCAACAAATATTTAAAAAACTTGAATGTGCTTGTACCCAAATAATCAGAACCCTTGTGTGTCTCTTCTTGCTTTTCTCCTGTATGTTATTCCCTCTCAGTGTTTTTCCCTTCGTTACCTCACTTGTCCTTTTCCCTTTTCACTCACCTCACCTGTTCCTGATCCCCTCATCAGTGTCCCTGTATATATAATCTTTGTTCTCCCTCATGTGTTTGTCTGCTCGTTCCGTCATTCGTCAGCCTCTGTTCGTCTCTCCATGATGTTTCCCTCCTTGCTGGAAAAAACAGCATAGACGAGCACCAAAACACAACATATGTGTATATCCATATATTGTGTTTTGGTGCTAGTCTATGTTGTTTTTTCCAGTGTCTCCTTGTGTCTCCCGTTTTGGTTTCTTGTTTCTTTTTGATTTGAACTTTGCTTTGCTTTGCACTTAGTTGCTACTTTTCTCCTTTGTCCCTAGTGACTCATGTTTTTGGTTTCCTTGCCCTCTTGTTGTTGTCGTTTTTCAGCTTAGTTAATTAAAGCTCGCTTTTTGATCACCTATTTCCTGCCTCCCGTGTGTCTGCATTTGGGTCCTCCTCTAGCTTCCATTTTTCAACATAAAGGTGTTTGCTGTTTATAGTATAAGTTGTCAAATGTTTCCAATCTTTATGTGTTTGGTACATTCAATATCCATGCATATGTTTTGAAACTAGACTGTAATTAATGGATGGGTTATACAGTATACAAAATAAAGAAATGATACACTTTTGCATTTTTCCCTTTTTCTCTGCTTTTTTTCACTGGCTCTGTGCACTAGATTATAACCAATGCAGTCTTTCTAACTACCTGAATACAACGCCCCACCCAAATGCTGAAAAAAATCTCCCGTATTTTGGAGCCGTACTGTTGGCAGGTATGGACTCTATAACGACTTGTCACCAGTTTATTGTTAGCTAGCATTGACGTGTAGTGCTAGCCAGATGCAATCGGCTATCCGGCCAAGCTAGATCGCTCACACGCAGGGTGACACAACTGGATGATGCAACAGTAGCTTCCTCTATGTAGGACCGTCCAAATGGTTTGTAGGGAACAGCACAGATTGGAGCATGGACAAACCCTCTGGAAGGATAAACACCAGGGGCCACATGTATAAAAGTCTATGTATATTCAGGTGTAGAAATCTGTGTGCACAGAAAACGGGAAACTTGCATATGCAGTCTTTCAACAGATGTGTAAAACCCCACATACGTCTGTTCCCACAAGTCTTTTCCTCATACATCTCAATCATCCTGAAATTGTATGCACGAGCTGTCCGCACAATCTCCACAGTTCACTCTAAACACACCTTAAATGACCTGGTTTGCATAAAAAGGGCTAGAATTGAGTTAAGTGTTGAGGAGAAATGTTGGAAGCAAAGAGGCAGTTAAGGAACAGGAAGTGTACATTTCCCTCTGTGAATTTGAAGTAATTAATCAAATTTACAGGTGAAAAAGTGGATTTCGGGGGACTTCAGTTCTGGCTTCAGCAACAAAATGAAGCAGGTTAAATGGCAGAAAGTGACAGAAGTGGTGAACGTTGCGGGTTCAGGGCCACAGACTATGGAGGAATCAGAAGTGGACTGATTTCAAGAGAGAGGCCAAGAGACTCATCTCTGCACACAGTGAGAGAGCTACTGGAGAGGGGATCCCTGCAAACTCTCCAGTTAAGAGGTCATCATCATGGGCCAGAACATCAGTGCGGCCCTTGAAAATTCACTCTAGCCTAAATTGCGCATCGACAATTCCCTCTCGCAACACCATAGCATCTATTGTATCATGTGGCGCAGCTATTACGCACGGCTACAGCCCTCATAGTGCCGGTTACTACTGAAGGATTCTTACTCCCCATTTATACAGGAAATTATCTTTGTTTACAAATATAAAGGTAATGTATTTATTTGTGTATTTCCATGAGGATCATTGTCATTAGAAATGTCATAATGCACACTGACAAACATATTTACAGAAAACAAAAACAAGGGGAACAACTTCTGCATCACTGTGCAGTCAGAGTTAGGGGTTTTTAATTTATAGATGTAATTATGTGACACAATTAAGGGCAAAAAACAGCTTTAAAAAAAAATGTCACCCTAATTCTTTAATAAAACTCATCACAATAATCGTATTGAAAAGACTGCATGTATGGTACACATGGTGTTAAATATATTTACCAGTACGCACGGTCCCACCACTCATCAATTTAACCTGGTTTATATGGAGTCAAATATTATACAGAGTCTGCTCTGATTTGAAGCTGTTAACCGACAGGAGAAGAGCTCACAGATTAATTTAAAATGTTGGGATTAAAACGTGGATTCATTTTCACTCCTGTTTATCAGTCTGTCTTCAGCAGTGATCTCAGGGTGACTCAGGGGTGGAACCAGCATCTTGTTATCGGAAGGTCGCTGGTTCGATTCCCCTGGTCTGCACCTTGCATGGCAGCCACCGCCATCAGTGTATGAATGTATGTATGAATTACTGTAAGTCGCTTTGGACAACAGCTTCTACTAAATGCCCAAAATGTTCATGTAAATGATCTGCGGAGGTGACCTCCACTTTCCGCGGTTTATGTACAGCACAGTAAAATAGTCTGCGTCCAGGTGACCAAATGAAACGCATTGTTAATGTGACTAAACTTTATCAAAAACATGTATATCTTCAGAGCTACTTAAAGGAAATCCAATGTGGGAAAGTGTATGTTAGGAGGTTTAGTGGGTTTCAGCGGGAACTAAATGATGGTTGTGGCCATTCATCTAACACACTACATTTGTCACTGAAGATTGAGGATTGCCAGGTGTTTGCTACTGCTGCAAGGAAATTATAAGCAATTGAATTTATAAAACAGAACAAGGTGTGTTTGGATACACTTGTTAAATATAACTGTCATAAAGAAGCCATGTAGTAGCACTGTTTAGACAAAACCACAAAGGTGTCGGCCTCAGTGTGGAGAGAATGGGGTGTGGGAGTGGAGCTGTGATGGGTGGAACCAGCACTCTTGCTATATGAGGCCTTCTAATGACAAGGCACTGTGGAGTTTGAAGATATAAATATTTTTTAAAAGCTGTTCCAAGCTAAACCTGGACGGAGTTCACCATCGCTGCTCTAAATGACAGGGTGGATTTAAAGCGCGCCTAGATGGGGGTGTGGGTTTTAGTGTGTGTGTGGGTCGGTGCGCGCATGCATATGTGTGTGTGTGTCCATCCCCCTGGGTGGACAGTTTCACTTTTTAACTTTATTCCACAGTGTCCTACAGATGTTACACAGATGTTTCTCGTGTTAAACACACATTAAACACCACACAACCCTCTGCTGTGTAAATGTTAAGGAAATATGTTGTCGTATGTGTCCTGCAATGAGTTACTGTACTGTAAAACACTGAGTTTAGCTTATAACTCAAAATCCTGTTCCCGCTGACCAAATACTGACAGATGTTTGCCCTCTGTTGACACAAGGCTGGGCAGGCTGGAGTAAATGGATAAAATAACAAGAAGCACATTAAGACAGAGAAACCTTTTTAGGGTGTGTGACTGTGTGTGTGTGTGTGTGTGTGTGTGTGTGTGTGTGTGTGTGTGTGTGTGTGTGTGTGTGTGTGTGAGACCAAACCCACGTCACCAAGCAAAATGTTTTCCTATTTGTCAAACTTACTTTTTTTACTGGATTCATGGATTTACAGTCAGGGACTCAAAACATTCATTCATACCATCACTGCTGCTGTAACAAAATGATTCCAGTACTCTCTGTGGAAACACAGCTTCTTTGGAATGTCTCTGTGTGTGTTTTACTTGTGTGACCACAGTTACCCCTGTTTTTTGCAGTCTGCTATGCAGAAGCGGTCCTGGCTAGATTTACGCCCTGGGCGAACCATCACTTGGCGCCCCCCCCAGCTCTTCTGACCAGTCCTTCCAGAAAAACACAGAATTTTTGCAGGCAAAAATCCTTGATTATGCGGCACGTTTTCTTAAAAAATGCGATGAAATATGCGGAATATTTATGCAATTTTGTGCGATGAAATTGCGGTAACTCCCAAAATGTGTGGTTTGATAATAAAAAGAGAGAAAAAAAAGTGATTCCCCCAACACCCTGTTCTCACGAGGCTACTACCATAATGTAAAGAGTCATTTCTTATTACTTCCTATTGTCATGACTGTAGATTCTTGGTTGTTGTGTCTGGTTTTGTCTTGTAGTTTCTTGTATTTGATTTCTGTCTATGTATCTTGTCTTGTGTCTTGTTTTTCCCATGCCCTCATGTGTCCTTTAAGTTCTCCTGTGTTTTTTCCTATGTTCCCTCTGGCTCCCTCTGTCCATTGCCCTGGTCCCTTCATGTTCTCATGTGCTCCTCCCCTTCGTTATCTCACCTGTTGGTCCACCTCACCTGTTCCTCGTCTTGTCATCAGTGTTTGTGTATTTAGTCTCTGTGTTCCCTTCACTCCTTGTCTGGTCATTGTTCTTGTCAGCGTCTGTCTTTGTCCATGCTCCCGTCCATGTGCCTGCTCCTGTCTGATCCTTGTTCCCCACGGTATGTGTTTTGGATTTGAGTTTTGCATTTTGCCTTTTGATTTGAACTTTGCTCTTGATTTGAACTTTGTCTTGCTGTTTTTGGTTTCTACTTTGCCCTGCTTTAATTTGCTACTTTGCCTCTCGCCCCCCCGTTTTGCCTGCTTCTGTTCTTGTGTTCAGCTTTTAAATAAAGCTCGCCTTTTGTTTCCCCTAGCCTTGCCTCTTGTGTATAACTGCATTTGGGTCCACCTTCCCCTTTCCTTAGTCTTCCCTAAAACCCCGACCTGACAGAATGACCAGACCTAAAATGGACCCAGCAGTTGATGGCTTTGCAGTAATTCGCTGGTACCAGGACTTTATGACCAACCCCGCTAGCAGGGCTCGTCAAATCGCTGCTAGCAACCTTTTTTTTCAAGCCACAGCCAAGCCACCAGCTCATGCCTCAGCTCCAGCCTCAGCTGAAATGTCCCCTTTTTGTGGAACCCGCCTGGCCTACAAAATGCCTCCACCAAGAAAGCGACATTCTCGGCAGCGTCCTGGCTCCTTGAAGTCTGGCAATGGAGCCCCAACTCCATTGCCAACTGCACAGCCAGCGCTTGCCGGGTTTGCACCCCTAAAGGTGTGGCTGACACCCACACCTGCCAGTGGCCCTCAGTCGGCGGCCCGGTCGACGCCTGCCAGCGGCCTTCAGTCGGCGGCCCGGTCGACGCCTGCCAGCGGCCTTCAGTCGGCGGCCCGGTCGACGCCTGCCAGCGGCCTTCAGTCGGCGGCCCGGTCGACGCCTGCCAGCGGCCTTCAGTCGGCGGCCCGGTCGACGCCTGCCAGCGGCCTTCAGTCGGCGGCCCCGTCGACGCCTGCTCCTGCGGCCTTCAGTCGGCGGCCCGGTCGACGCCTGCCAGCGGCCTTCAGTCGGCGGCCCGGTCGACGCCTGCTCCTGCCTGCGGCCTTCAGTCGGCGGCCCGGTCGACGCCTGCTCCTGCCTGCGGCCTTCAGTCGGCGGCCCGGTCGACGCCTGCTCCTGCCTGCGGCCTTCAGTCGGCGGCCCGGTCGACGCCTGCTCCTGCCTGCGGCCTCAGTCGGCGGCCCGGTCGACGCCTGCTCCTGCCTGCGGCCTTTCAGTCGGCGGGCCCGGTCGACGCCATGCTCCTGCCTGCGGCCTTCAGTCGGCGGCCCGGTCGACGCCTGCTCCTGCCAGCGGCCTTCAGTCGGCGGCCCGGTCGACGCCTGCTCCTGCCAGCGGCCTTCAGTCGGCGGCCCGGTCGACGCCTGCTCCTGCCAGCGGCCTTCAGTCGGCGGCCCGGTCGACGCCTGCTCCTGCCAGCGGCCTCCAGTCGGCGGCCCGGTCGACGCCTGCTCCTGCCAGCGGCCTCCAGTCGGCGGCCCGGGTCGACGCCTGCTCCTGCCAGCGGCCTTCAGTCGGGCGGCCCGGTCGACGCCTGCTCCTGCCAGCGGCCTTCAGTCGGCGGCCCGGTCGACGCCTGCTCCTGCCTGCGGCCTTCAGTCGGCGGCCCGGTCGACGCCTGCTCCTGCCTGTGGCCTTCAGTCGGCGGACCTGATGGCGCCTGCTCCTGCCTGTGGCCTTCAGTCGGCGGACCTGATGGCGCCTGTTCCTGCCTGTGGCCTTCAGTCGGCGGACCTGATGGCGCCTCTTCCTGCCTGTGGCATCAGTCGGCGGACCTGATGGCGCCTGTCCCTGCACCTCGGTCGGAGGCCCAACCGAGGCCCGTCCCTGCTCCTCGGTCGGAGGTCCGGCCGAGTCCCACACCAAGTCCTGTGCCTGCTCCTCGGTCGGAGGCCCGGCCGAGGCCCGTTCCTGCACCTCGGTTTGAGGCACGGCCGAGTCCCACGCCAAGTCCAGCGCCTGCTCCTCGGTCGGAGGCCCGGCCGAGTCCCACGCCAAGTCCAGCGCCTGCTCCTCGGTCGGAGGCCCGGCCGAGTCCCACGCCAAGTCCAGCGCCTGCTCCTCGGCCGGAGGCCCGCCGAGTCCCACGCCCAGTCCAGCGCCTGCTCCTCGGTCGGAGGCCCGGCCGAGTCCCACGCCAAGTCCAGCGCCTGCTCCTCGGTCGGAGGCCCGGCCGAGTCCCACGCCAAGTCCAGCGCCTGCTCCTCGGTCGGAGGCCCGGCCGAGTCCCACGCCAAGTCCAGCGCCTGCTCCTCGGTCGGAGGACCGGCCGAGGCCAGTACCAAGTCCCGTGCCAAGTCCAGTGCCAGCTCCTTGGTCGGAGGCCAGGCCGAGGTCGTCTGCCGCCAGCGACCCTTTATTGGCTCACAGGCCACCAGCTCCCTGCGAACCTCTGTTGGTGGTCCGGCCAAGGCCCAGGAGGGCTTCCCAGTCAGCGATCCGGCCTCAAGAGGGCTTCAGCCTTCGCCTCCGCCGCCGGCCTCCAGTGGGTCCCAGCCCACGTCTTCGCCGCCGGCCTCCAGTGGGTCCCAGCCCACGTCTTCGCCGCCGGCCTCCAGTGGGTCCCAGCCCACGTCTTCGCCGCCGGCCTCCAGTGGGTCCCAGCCCACGCCTTCGCCTTCGCCGCCGGCCTCCAGTGGGTCCCAGCCCACGCCTTCGCCTTCGCCGCCGGCCTCCAGTGGGTCCCAGCCCACGCCTTCGCCTTCGCCGCCGGCCTCCAGTGGGTCCCAGCCCACGCCTTCGCCTTCGCCGCCGGCCTCCAGTGGGTGCCAGCCCACGCCTTCGCCGCTGGCCTCCAGTGGGTGCCAGCCCACGCCTTCGCCTTCGCCGCCGGCCTCCAGTGGGTGCCAGCCCACGCCTTCGCCTTCGCCGCCGGCCTCCAGTGGGTGCCAGCCCACGCCTTCGCCTTCGTCGCCGGCCTCCAGAGCGCCTTCGCCTTCGGCGCCGGCCTCCAGAGTGCCTACGTCTTAGTCTTCGTCCCCGGCCTCTAGTGGGTCCCAGTCCACATCCCCGACCTCTAGGGGGCCCCAGCCCACGCCCCCGGCCTCCAGTGGGCTCCAGTCCTCGCCTCCACTCCTGTTTTGGACCTTGTGCCTGCTCCTGTCTGATCCTTGTTCCCCACGGTATGTGTTTTGGATTTGAGTTTTGCATTTTGCCTTTTGATTTGAACTTTGCTCTTGATTTGAACTTTGTCTTGCTGTTTGTGGTTTCTACTTTGCCCTGCTTTAATTTGCTACTTTGCCTCTCGCCCCCCCGTTTTGCCTGCTTCTGTTCTTGTGTTCAGCTTTTAAATAAAGCTCGCCTTTTGTTTCCCCTAGCCTTGCCTCTTGTGTATAACTGCATTTGGGTCCACCTTCCCCTTTCCTTAGTCTTCCCTAAAACCCCGACCTGACACCTATGATAAGCAGCATACTACATCACAGAAAGTGCTGGAATATTTAAGTTGTTTTATTTCAGACCTTAATAAAAACATGGCTCAAACTTACAAAACATTGATGAGTCAAACAAGTTCTGTAGCTTTACAAAAGGAATATGCTACAAGTTCTGTAAAAATGATTAAAGAAAATAAAAAATGTGTGTTTCCTGTTACAGAGGTAGCTATACAAAACAGACATCTTCTGTTAAAATAAGTGCTTCCAATGCACAAAGTGCAATCTCTTACTGTACCTTACATTTACTAATATACTTACAACTGGAAGGTTTTTGAAACTAGTATGATTTTTTTTTTTTTTTTTTGATGGCAAATGAGAATGAGTTGCGGGCTTCATCGCTTTTTGATGTTCACGTCGCGTAATTACGTCACTTCATAACGTTCCCATGGCAACAGGGGAAAATGGCTGCTCTTGTGTGACGTAAACGCAACATTTTTCAACTTTCTGCTGAGATATATATATATATGTGACTTTTTTGCAACGAAAATGCGGGGATTATGAAATTATGCAAGCCCCGCATATTTTGCGCGGAAATTGGCAGTTTATGCAGCGAAAGTGCGGCGTATTTGAAAAAATGCAGCCCCCGCATAAATGTGCAGACTTTGGCTGATTATGATTTGAATTATGCGATCGCATAATCGCGTTTTTCTGGAGGGACTGTCTGACACACACAACCTGTATGACTCTGAGCAGCAAGTTGAGGTGACAATGAGGGCGCCCCAGCGCCCACTCCACTAAGGGAAATGAGCGGCGGTAGTCTAGAAAACTGGCGGGTTTTTTTTTTTTGGGTTTTTTTTTTTTTCGTGAGGGCATGCGCCCTCACATTGCGCCCTGGGCGGTCGCCCACATTGCCCATAGCAAAAACCGGCCCTGCTATGCCACATGGAAAAAGTGACATGGAAGGTGATGTTGCTTTTAATTCAAGACTTACATGAATTTTAAGTTGCAGCAGCGATGCTGTTTGGCACTCTGTCTGAGAGACACTTGACAGGTTCAGTGATAACAGTCTTCCAAGCTGCAGCTTTGACATTTTGACACACAGTAACAGCATTTCTACCCACAGCAGTACCATTCCTATCTGTGTTGGTTGCATTCTCACACTTGAAGTGTTAAGAGTTATTCTGAGGCCACTGGAGTTTAGGAACCATGAACAGCAGTAGGTTCATAGACAAAAGCCGGTGACTTTTCAGGCTTGAGTTGACATAAATCTGTCCTGGTTGAATCATCAATCAAGATTAAGATATAGATTAAGACAAACAAAAACTTAGACAGAGAAGTTGATAACGAGGTACAAGTGGAAGAAAGTTCCGATGTTGTAGAAACCTTGGATTGGTTAAATCAAAACTGAGCCACCAACTGAAAGTGTTGGCATTTGATCATCTGAGATTCTAAAGTTACTTTACTGGATTGCCTCACCGTTCTGTTTCTGTGTCCCAGCGTGCATCTGATCTGTTGACATTTCTGATCAGCAGTATTTTTTATAATGTCACCCACAAAACACACATAACCTCTTGATTTTTTTCACCCCGATGCCTTTTTCATGACATCAGGTGGAGAAAGTGTGTCGTTAATTATGCAGCCTTTCTATCTATCATCATCTATCTATCAAAACCAATGTGGTACTGAATGATATCACAACAACCAAAACTTGGTTGGCAAATACACACGGGCAGTTGGTAATATGCCTGGGTAGCAAGCCCCAAGTGAAGAGTTTTGAATTTGTGCTGCTCTGATTTGAGCCTTGAAAAAACAGAGAAATAAAACACCATTTCTCATAATGTTAAAGACATTTCTGGAACAATCTCTTTTTTCGGGTTCCGCAACAAATGTATATAAGGTCTATCTTGGGCCATGATCGACCCTCCATACAAGCGTCATGGAAATCCATTCAGAAGGTTTGTATGAACATGCTGACCAACCAACCAAAGACATGTGTGAAAAGGTTCAAGTCCCATCCGGACCAAAATAAGAATGATGTGGACTGGCAGTTGGAGAGTGCTGGTTCACATCCTGGGCATTGCCGAGGTGCCCTTGAGCAAGGCACCAACCCCTAACACTGCTCATTGGGCGCCGTAGCATGTGTGGCTGCCCCTTCGCTCATCTCCTCTACACTGCATGTGTGTGTTTGTGTGTGCGCACCTGTGTGTAATGTGAGTGGAAAAAAGAATTTCCCAATTTGGGATTAAAATAGTATATAAAAAAAAAAAAAACATACCGTCCTTGGTGGAGGTGAACAAAACTGTGATAATGGAGCAGAACATAGTAGCTGTGATGGATTTCTGATTGTTCTGTCCAGTGGTGATGACTTTTCTATGCATCAACATGACACTAGGTGCATTGATGTGTCAACCTCTATGACTATATGTCTGTCTGCAATGATGTCTCTGCTTGTGTTAAGAACATTCATTCCCATGGTGATCGCAGTCTCCACATGTGTTGGCGACGCCTCTTCCTGTGATGTGACATTTCTGCCCACAACACTGGCCTTTCTCCCCAGTAAAGGGTATTAATGCAACATTAAATTAATCCACACTTACATCAGTCAAAAAGAAGAGAAAAAAAATCTGCCCTTTTCAGTGTTGATGTTTAATGGTTTACATCTAGCTGTTTCATCTGATGACATGCAGAAGTTGTAAATGCCAGCCCATAGTGGAGCTATTTCAGCTCAGCCCTTAGTGTCTCTCTTTTTTAAACTAAGAAGAATTAAGCCAAATTTTGTGGGGAAAAAGCTTAAATTGTGGTATTAGGCAGGTCTTTGAGCCTAGCACAAAGGTGAAGCTGCTATAATCAAACACCGAAACAAATAATGGATTATTGACTGTAGAAAATAGTGAACAAGGCCCAAATGATTTCCCCTACAGGTATATAGAGAGTGTGAGCGAAGTGAGGGGACAAATTAAACATTTGCATCGGGTGGTGAAACAAATCATCATCATGGTCTCAGAATTGATCAACTCTGAGCAGCAAAGTCACAGCCACAACTCAGCCAAGCTCGAAGAGGGTTTCTCTGGCCATCACTGTAGCAGCCAGTATACTGGACTGTTCCTTTCCTCTCCCTCACAACAGCAGGGGTGTAGTGGTCGGGAGACGCGGGGGAATGGTGTTCCCCCAGTCCTTTTGGAGAGATTTTTTTTTTTGGCAAGAATTTTTTTTATTTGTCTAATACATTTTTTTTTAACATTGCCTCTGTTATCATTTTCGCCATTGTATAGCTTCGAATAAAGTAATAATACATACTGCAATTCACAAATATTAACAAAATATTTATTGTGTCACGGCAGGCGCGGTCACGGCAGGATTTGAAGCCTGTGTGAGGTGGCAGTGCCTATATGAGAGAGGAGAGAAGCAGCGCCGCCTCCTATTTACAATGCCATACGTCTATACTTTAAGGATTCATGCAATTATTAGGACTATAATTTGACCACCATTGAGGACACCGAGGTCATGTCCTCTGTATTTTTTTCCTCAAGTTTCTTTTCATTAAAACCGAAAGTAAACACGGTCGCGACGTGACTGCAGGTCTATTTTTAGAATGGCAATTGAATGAATCATAGCAAAGATGCAATGTAGTGGTAAGAGGCTGCATCAATCCAAGTTATCATTTGTTGCAGCAAGAAAGGCAGAGGATGACCAGGCAAGGAGGAGGAAGGGTGAGAATTGTATTAAGCTAAGAGAATGAGAGAAATAGTGAACGAGCCTACAGATGCAACAGATAGCCAATAGAGATGCTAACCTGTAACCTACTGTAAATGTAGCCGAGGCGAACAAAATGATAGGACATGCAATGAATCAGAATATTTTAAGGCCATGTTCAGTCACAGTATGAATTATCCATTAATAATATTATTTGTAAGTAATAATGTGACTAAACATGGCATTAAAATATTAGGTCATGACTCAGTAGTATACTTAGACTTACTTGATACTTGATTTTAAAAATTCAACAGAGGATGAGACAGGAGAGAGAGATGAATAGGTTGAAGGGACAGAGACAGGAGGAGAGGAGAGAGAGCAGGAGAAGGAACCAGTGAGATGCATGTGGAGTCAGGTCCAGGAGATGCACGCCCATTATCAGCCCATGACCCAGCTACATACAAAGGCCAGAGTCACTACTCTGATGAAGAAAAAGGTAAGCTATGGTATTACTGTACTTACTGTTACCTATATGCATTCTTTATTTATCAGCAGTTTTGAGTCAACTGATCTGATATGGGTTAAATGTGTATTCAATGAATTCAGAATCATTGCAGAAAAGAACTCCACCTTTATCATCTCTCTCTCTCTCAATCACCATAGCCTATAGTAAACACTTAATGTATACAGTTATAGATCATCTTAGTTGTAGTTTTTGGTGAGGCAGCAACACCACACACACACACACACATACACACACACAAATACTTCAGTTACAGTTTTATATATATTTATTTTACGATTACAGCAACACACTGAACAGTTTTGCCTATGTTTATGTTGTGTGTGTGTGAGAGAGAGAAGGAGAACCGTCTAATTGCAACGATATATGGCTCTAGCATTCGCAACTTGGGTCTATCCAGGTGACCTAATTAAAATAACAGGTTTTAGTTTTTTTTTGGAGAGTTCCCCCAGTGATAAAATCCCCACTACACCAATGCACAGCAGAGATTGCTGTGAGGGAGAGGAGGGGCTGTGGAAAAGCTTGTGGTAAAATCTGTACGATTGGGACACACCTGTGGGAAGCAGGCGAACAACAAAACAACAGGTGAGTGTGGGAGAAGAAGAGGAGAGTGGGAGCAGAGAAACAAAAAGACTGGCCGGAAAAGGGGTGAGTTTTGGGAGAGAAGCACAAGAAACCGAAGAAAGCTGACGGACCACGTCTTCCTGAATCATCTGAGCGGGTTTGGACAACTTTACCTTTTTTGCTCATGATTAATGTGAAGAGCAGCTCCAGATTTTAAATGTGGATCATTGCTCCTTGAGAATCTCACTATTTCCTTTTGCCCAGAGACAGCCACTATCTTTGCATTCATGACGGTGCCCATTCCACACTATCCCACAGCTCTTTACCCTTTCATCAACCTGGGACATCACAACTTACCCCCGTTTGTGTTCCGCTTATCCAAAACTAGGCACAGATGTGGAGCACAGGTGGAGGTGAGGCCTGCCGAATGAAGCCTAGCTAGCTCAGGCGAACAAACAATCTCTGTTCCAACAGAAATAGTTGAGTATTTTACCATATGTTATTTGAGTTGGATCACAGGATCATTTGTGTTTACCCAAGTTACTTGTGCAAGATCACAGTGGGGGATGGAAGTGGGCACCAAGTCTGTCTGTGTTTGTGTGCAGTTCAGCCTCTGACTAAAGTCAGCACTTATCAGAGATTATCAGAGGTTCTTTCTGTTCCCTCCAGTGTCTTTTCTGTTTCCACACTCTTCTCTGTATGTACTATACCCGTTTTTCCTTCCACTGAGGAGTCAAATAAGACAGAGGTACAGCACTTCAGAGAAGCAAGAATGTAGATAAAAATCCACCTTAAATGCCATAAGTTTAAAAGACAAACTATGTGCTCTCTTTGACTTCAGTTGTTTAGTCTTCCAAAAGCGCCAGGCTCTGCCCACAACTGTCCCTGCAGGCTCCAGTAGCTGTATGCTGGTTAATGCTAACAGGGTAGCATGTTAATGCAAAACACAGACATAGGTCAATCAAAAAAGCTGTGTGCTTAATTATGCATATCTTTAAACCTTAATATAATCTAAACATTTAGCAAGTTAGAGTGGGCTTTATTCCTAGTGGAGACCAGAGTTATAAGCAGAGGGAAAAATTATTTATGTTGAGAATTGTTCACACATAAAATATAATGTGTTACTGCTTGCTTCATTGCATGGGGGTTTCAAATAAGTTTAGATTGAGTTTTGGCCATCTGTTTGTATCTTCGCGCAGTTTTTTAAATCTCAAAATAACCCAGAACATCTGTGTACGTAGAGATTGCCAACCCACCAGTTAAATTAAGAAGACATTTTCTACAGTGGAGTAATTTGCATCGGACAAATATGACCTGACATTAAACAGAGCCTAGAATATTAAATACATGTGTATTAGGGCACTGACGTCATGCTAAGTGTGTGTGTGTGTGTGTTCAACCACTCCTGAAGCTAAGCTGTTAAAGTGTGTGATGGTGCAGCTGGATCAGCATCAGTATTTCATACAGAGGAGGATGGGACAGAACACACAGGATTTTCCCCTCCACAAAATATAATCCCTGTGCTGACTTTTGATGACAGAACTGAGCGCTTTGTCCCTCTCCTACTACACACAGTTGTTTCAACACATTTTTTATGTGCAATGCATACATCATGATTAACACAAAATAGGATATTATTTGTCCATGTAAGCACTTTTGTGTTTAAGCATACTAAACGTATATGAATGGGCCCCAAATCCAACAAAATATGACTCTCTACAAGCCAAATATCCCAAAAACGATAAAAAAAAAAGAAGATTCAAATGCAGGAGATTTGTCTATAATACTAGTGAACTATAATTACTGAGGCATGAATGTGTTCATATCTTTGTAAAGTCACTATTTCTAAGAAAAGTTCATTTTTATAGTCTAATTCCCAACTTGACAAATAATGTTGATTGTAGGACAGGTTCGGTGTCAGGTTGGGCGTGTATGTATATATATGTATATATGTATATATGTATATATATATATATATATATATATATATATATATATATATATATAGATATATATATATATATATATATATATATATATATATATATATATATATATATATATATATATATATATATATATATATATATATATATATATATATATATATATATATATATATATCTTAATCTAGAATATTAAATGATGTTTATTTGTTGATTAGATTTTGTATTATTGAGCTGAAATTGCAAAGTAACTAGTAAATAAGTACAGTACAATATTTGCATCTGAAATTTGTTGTGGAGTAGAAGCCATGGCCCCTCTGCTTTTCCTCACGGGACCTTATTTTGGAAAAATAAGAACAGTGTAAGATTTTAATTATTTCTCAAAGTATCATATGGTGTTAATATAGGTTATTATCGACCTCATAGTCAGTACAATAACAATGAAACCTCTTGCTGATCTTGAGTATTAACACATATTAATTCAGGGGAGATAATTGTAATGTAAGCAAAGACTTAAAATGTATTCACCATTAGCATTTAGCCACTGCTGTTCAAAGCGACTTACAGCAATTCATACATTTATTCATGCACTGATGGCAGTGGCTGCCATGCAAGGTGCCGACCAGCACATCAAGAGCAGTTTGGGGTTTAGTATCTTGCCCAGGGACACTTCAACATGCAGACTGGGGGAATCGAACCAGCTACCTTCCAATAACAAGATGCTAGCTCTACCCCTGAGCCACAACCACCAGTACAGTGTCAATTGTATAATGTAAAGAAGCCACAAACAACAACTTTATAGTCAAAATGTGACAACAACAAACTTAACTACGGTGACGACACACTTAAAGACGATTGGGGGTTTAGCGTAGATACAAATGGAGCTGTGTTCAGCAACACAATAGAACCCTGAATGGAGCAACATTAAAACAGACTGTTTGCATTGTTCAAAGCTGAGAGTATTCAAAGTAAGGAGAAAGGAACCAGGATATCTGGGATTGAACTAAGCTGAGTGGGTGGCCATCTTGATGATGTTGTGACATGTGTTGAGTGAGAGGATATTACGGTTTAGGTAAAAAAGTTGAGCTCCCAAATGCAGAAACACAGCACAAAAAGCACAGCACAAGCTTTAATCACAAGCCAAAGATATGAAAATACCAAAAGGCACAAAACAAAAGCTAAACAAAGCACAACCAACAGCAAGAAATTAGTTAAAACACAAGGAGCAAAAACCCAGGAACAAACAATGAGGTAACAGGAAGACACAGGGACAGGCTTAGGTGGACCACAGAGGAACACAGGACAGACTGACAAAGACAAGAGAAAGCACACAGACTATATACAAACACAACAGTGAGGGGTTGAGGTGCAGGTGGAGAGAGATGGAGCAGCACAGGTGAGGGAAATAAACAGAAAAATACTAGAAACGGGTTGATGGGTTGAAAAGCTGAAGACACTGGAAGGAGGGAAAAGCGAAAGAGGGAGATGCAGAGCAGGTGTGGAGAGAAGGCAGACTGGTGAGGACAGCAAGAAAACAGCAGGGGAAATCACACAGTAGGAGGAAATGAAAAGCAACACGTGACACAGAACTTCCAAATAAAACAGGAAACCACAGATGCAAAGCCAGAGTCATGACAGACGATGTAGTTCACTGAGCTGTTTCACACAAAACTAGATGGAGTTTTGCTTTATTACGACACGCTGTGACTTATATTGACTTGAAAAATAATATTCTAATTTGCAAACATCATATGTGTGATCCATGGCACAACTCAAACCAGATCAAAAATGTATTTGTCTCTCCTCAATGATTACTGAATTTTTTTTTTGTGAAATGAGGCCCATCAGGTCGATCACAAGGGGCGTGACCAAGGCTGGATTACCCAATGGGCTTAATGGGCACAGGCCCCAGGGGCCCACGTGCATCTGGGGCCCAACGAGCGCCAGTGCCTCCGCAAAAAAAAAAAAAAAAAAAAAAGACATGATTTTTGTAGGTTCAATATCACGGGGGGCGAATGGTGAAAGCACTACCGGTTTTAAAATCGGTTTTAAAATAACTTAGGGTGTACACCCTAAGTTATTTTAAAACCGATTATTATTGTCATTACTGCGATTTGTATCATTTCTACAAGTCACATTTTAAGTTGATCATGTCGTATTGTAATGTATAGTATTGTATCACATTGCATCGTGTATTGTAGCACATATCCTATTATGTAGTATTTGATTGTACTCACAGTTTCCTGTATTATTAAATAAAACCAATGTTGTATCATATCATACAGTCCTGCACAGATCAGTTCGGGATAAATACATGAACCATACATACATATACTAAATACACAGTACAGTCAGCGTCCACATTGCTGTTGACCACCTTTGCCAAAGGCTGTTCAAACCAGCGAGGGTCAGTTATGTGTGATGAGCTGAAGCGGGCATAAGAGTGAAAGCACTCGGGGAGTGGATTGACTCAGAGCCTCTTTAATCTCATAATCGTCATAGAGTAGCTCTTGTTAGCCAGTTTTAGCCCTAGAGGCCAACTCCACGCTGCCGGTACTCCTCTGTTCCTGCTAATTAGCATCACATGAACATGCATGGACACAGGGTAATGACAGTAAACACACACACAATTACATTTTACACATGCTATTGATAGAGGATGATACAATTAGACAAATACCAGCAAAAAAACTCCAGTTGCATACTAGATTTATGATGAAAAATGTGTGACTTTACCGAATCACACAGATAGCATGTCTTCTGTCGTTTTTTTTCTTGTTTCATTACTGCCACTCACCGGCTCTTCTGTCTAATAAGAAAGTACACAATCTGGTCTTTCCATTCATCCCCATATGCCTCTCCTATCATCCAATCAAAGTCATCCTTCAGGCCTGTATGTCTGCAGCACCCCTGAGGTAAGCGCCATATCATTCATCTCTCTGACGAGCATTTCCATCAGCCAATAGCTGGAGGCTGCTGCTCACATTACCAAAGACACATTATTCACTCACAGACGAACTCAGTCTTTCAGTGAGGTAGAAAAAGAAATAAGTCCAGGCGAGCTCTGTCAGGAGAGGCAAAGAGGTGTATCTGCTGCTGTCCTCTTTGTTTTCCTTGTTAGGGCTCGAGCAGGTCTCGACCTGCGACCTGCGAGGTCCCTATTGTTTTTCGAATGACGACTTTTTCGTCCCAAATGTTCGCATTTTTCCCTGCCTGAACATACCCCAAAGCTCACCAAACTTGGAATATACGTCACACCTGCCGCCAACTGTCATGATCTATTGTTGTCCTCAATTACCACCACTAGGTGGCGCTACAATCAAGGAAAGTGCGTTTTGGCTTATATCTCACATATACTTTGTTGCACATTCAAAAACCTTATATCCACGCATTCACTGAATTGTGCTGAATCTCATGATATAGGCCACGCCCATTTCCACCTACCACTTTGTTCCGCAAATTCGCCAAATGTCACAAACCTACTTTTTCGAACTCCTCCCAGGTGATTTCACCAATTTGCATGAAACTTTGCACACAGCATCTGTAGACTCTCCTGACAAAAAGTTATTAAAAGAATTTTGATATTCCAAACAATACTCAAGTTATTAAATAACAACTTCCTGTACATTTTGCTCAAAACATGAAGTGTTGGTATCTCCACATTGGTCTGTCTGAATGAAATGAAACCCAGGTGACTAATTCCCCATGAGCAATTAAAGGGATAGTTCGTGTTTTTTGAAGTGGGGTCATATAAAGTACATATCTATAGTCGATGTGTTCCCTACTGTAATCACCGATCAGTTTGGTTTGGAGAAGCAGAGATCTGCTCCAGCCCAGACGCTCAGCTTTGTATTGCAGTGAACAGTGTCCAGAGAAAAAGCGAAATTTAGCCACCTAAAACAAGACTCACCTAAAAAAATCTGTAACAGTTAAAGTGTACGTTATATAGAGAAAATTCACACCGCTTTACTTCGCCGTCAGACCGCCCTTTCTTTTGGCACTACATTTTCTCAACCGTAGAATCTCCGTATCCTACGCATTTGATGCGTAGGGATACGGACGTTCTACGGTCTATTAAATTTTCGTTTTTATCGAAAGTAAACCTCTCGTCCAGCAACTGGGCCTGGCATTGTATTGCGCCGCTCTCACATCACCTGTTGCCCAGTTGTGCTAATGTGTAGGGATAGTGCCAAAAGAAAGCTTGGTCTGACAGCGATGTAAAGCGGTATGAATTTTCTCAATACAACGTACATTTGAACTGTTATAGGTTTTTTAGGTGAGCCTTGTTTTAGGTGGTTAAATTTTGCTTTTTCTCTGGACCCTGTTCACTGCAGTACAAAGCTGAGCGTCTGGGCTCGAGCGGCTCTCTGCTTCTCCAAACTAAGGCTGTGCTGATCGTTGATTACGGTAGGGAACAGACCAATTATAGATATGTACTTTATATGACCCCACTTCAAAAAACATGAACTATCCCTTTAATGCTCTGTGAAAAAATTATAAACTTAATTTTTCCAACTCCTCCTGGGCCATTTCACCCATTTGCAACAAATTTTCTAAGTAGCATCTGTGGACAAAACTTATGAAAAGCTTTCACCGAAGTCACACCTGGTGGCGCAGTCCAGTTTGATGCTCTAAGTCTTATGACAGTTTGCTAACTATGGCATGTTTAAACTTTGGTTGCCAGCCCTGACACACACTTGTACAAGAACGCCATTGATTTTGTTCAATTACTTTCCACTGATGATAATGGAAACAATAGTGTGTCTGAAACTAAAATCTGAGCATCTGATCTGTGCATGTTTCGGTGGATCCCATTCCGCTCTTAATCATTCAGTTTTCAGTGGAAAACTGGCTGGGCAATATGGCCTTTAAAAAAATGTCACAACATTTTTAAGCTATATCGTGACACGCAATAAATATTTCGATGTGTGTTTTTTTTTTTTATATTCATTGTGCGGCTGTAGCTCAGGAGGTAGAGTGGGTCATCCAGCAATCCGTTTGAATCCCCAGCTCCCCCGGCTGCATGTCAAGCGTCCTTGAGCAATATACTATCCCCTAACTTTCTCCCAATGAGCAGGTCAACACCTTGCATGGCAGCCTCTGCCATCAGTGTATGAATGTGTGTGTGAATGGGTGAATGTGACAAGTGTTGTAAAGCGCTTTGAGTGGTCAATAGACTGGAAAAGAAGTCCATTTACCAAGTCCGTCCGTTAAATGAGATTACATTGGTCAATACATGTCAGTAAGTGTCGATCAGTGTTTCCCACAGTCCAAGATGACATCTTCAAAACCTCTCAAGTCCTCTTGGTTTGTAAATACATAAAGAAGTAAAGAAACCTGAAAATGTCTGACTTTTAGTTTCTTAAAATTAATTTTAATCTCCTCAGAAGCACTTCATAGATGCTAGGACTGGGCAACAAAATCAAATATCACAATATTTTTGACCGAATCCGTCCAAATACCAATATTGCAGCGATATTGTAGGGATGACTATTGGTACTTTACTGTACTGACGCAATGAGATTTTTTAAATAATCATCAGTGATGGTAATATATTGGCTAAGTAAGTAAAGACAAGTATTAGAACAAGTAGTGAGTTCAGAAAATGACTGTCATTCACTGTACTATAATGCATCCTTTTATACCAGGAAATCCAAGATCTGAGACCATAAATAATCTAATTTCACCGTCACAATATATTAACAATATACAAACAATATATTGCCCAGCCCCATTGTTCACCCATTACAAATAACTGAATCCACAGCTGAACAGATGCGACTGGTTATCAGAAAAATGATCAACAAACATTAAACTTGGAGTAAATTGAAATGAAAAATTGCCAAAGACGTTTTTGTTATGCCATAACGCAATGTAAACAAACCACGTACCCATCAGGCTGTGTGCTAGTCTCACTTACTGGATGTAAACTGTTGGTGTAAGTTTAGACGTCCTCTATCTGCAGGCAGCTGCTCATCAGGCAGCCACACCTTTGCTGCATGAAACAACAATAACCTCTTAGCTAGCAAGCTACATGCTTAAAATGGCAAGTGAACCCTAACCTGCTTGCAAACAGAACAAACCTAAATAAGATAGCAGCTATTACCTTTTCTTTTGCAGCGTGTTTTCAACCATTGTTGCAATCTGAATTTAGCAATGTGATGACAATTGTGACTGGTCTTAAGAATACATTTAAGAAATACTTTTGGGATAGAAATTGCTATGCAAAACTAGCAGTGCGCCGAGGATCAGATTGGAGACTCCGTCACTTAATTACTCAAGTAAAAGACAGGTGACATTGCTGAGATAGCCAATCTTTCTTCGGTGTAGCCTTTTAAAACAGAAAAAAACACACTTTTTTACACTTTGATATTTAGATTCTTCTCAACCGGAAACAATATTGCCAAGAGCAAGTAGAGAATATGTGTTTCCTCACCAGAATTCTTCTTCTCCCTGGTGATCTTCCTCCAGCTAGCGTTACTTAGCTTTTCACCCTCATGAATCAAGTGTTCATCATCCATGCCGTGCCTTTAACACGAGCTGCAGGGTTCTTTGTGTCTTTTCAAATCTTGTTTAGTTGGTGTTGTCCCTAATATGATGCAAACTAATCAGTCGGACACGTCCTCACCTTAACAGAAATAATTCTGTTCATTTATTCTTTCTCATCATGTTTTCATTCATTCACTTATTTTCTACATTAATCCGGTCAGTCATTTATTCCCTGATCAATCCGATCTGTATACGACTATGACAAACCAGTTTTGTGTTCCTGAGATCTAAGTAAATTGACTTTGCTTTACTCAGCCTCCTGGTCATTCTCTACATTCACATCCTCAGGTTGCTGAGTAGTGTGCGTGTGTGTGTGTAGTGGAGGCTGTGTGTAAGAGGATCAGCAGCCTCATTAAGGAAAGCAGTCAGGCATCGACAGCAGCTTTGTGGACAAAATGACTGCTGAAGAGATAAGAGCACATCAGGTATATAGGCTTCACCTGGACCAACTCAGTAACAGCAGCTCAAGCTCTTCTGCAGACAAAAACACAGTTCTTCTTCTGAACAGAGAGCTGATTTGAACTGAACTACTAAAATGTTACTGGAGGGGTTACTGCTGAGTGAGAAACCATGACTGATTTAAGCCTCCAAGCTGAAGGACACGTGAAGAACTGCAAGGAGTTCAGCCAGGTGAAGTGACGGATGTACTGATGGTGCATGACTGACCCAATAATTTTAAGTTTTAATTGTCAAATATATAAGCAAATATTAAAAGACCTGTAACTGTATTGTATACTTGAGTTGGTAGAAAGTCCTGTAAATTGGGATCACACAACTGTTTCTGTGCCTGCACCTTTAAATGCTAATGAGCTCTGTCTGTCAACGCCTGCCTTTTCGCTTCCCCTGCTCTCAGGGAGAGGATGCCGCTTACGCTAGCGGTAGCATGCGCTAATGTTTTATGGTGGATGTATCGCTATGACTCGCAAAGATGCTGTCATTCAACCATACCGTTGACCCAGAATCGGACCCAGAAGGAGAGGCTCCTGAAGGAGTACAGACTCTGCAGCTGCAGCAGGACGTTTCAGAATGGTTAGTGTGTTTGAATAATGTTAGTTTGTTCTATGTGTTGTTACAGTTACTACCATGTAGCTAATGGCTAACAGCTAGCGAAAGCTGTGTTTGTCTCCAACACAGTCTCCAAACTCTTGGACACAGTTCACATAGTCTCTGTCTCCAGTCTGCACGTTTCCAGACTTTTTACTGTGACAACCAAACTCCATCGTAATATTATTAACATTAAACTCGCTTCAAACGCCATTGCATAGCGGACCGAAGCGGAGCTAACTAGTTAGCCAATTTCCATCTGACTTCACCATACTTGTGGGCAACTGTAAATACTATCAAAACGTGGCGACACTTGACTGTGGCTCAGGTGCAGTTGCTGGGTCTGGTATGGGTGGGACTGATCCTTTTACGAGGGACAGTGTCGAGGCAAAGCCAGCTTTGTACTGACCCTCGTTACTGAAGCAGTCCGATGTGAAGTGGTTAGAACACAGATACAAGCTAACACGAACCGCAGCTGGCACGTTGTCATTAAAAATAAAACACAACCACTGTCTCTTCTGTTGTTCTGTAGCTGGGACAGAATATAGGCACTGATGTTGATTTTTACGACCAACAACAGAGCAATTTGTGTGTCTAACTCTGAGCGATGACATTGTGAAACACTGCTAGCTTACCGCTGGACACACCATAGGCTACTTTACCTCAGGGATGAACGGCCCCCTCACGGATATCTCCTATCATCTCGCAGAGGAGGCCGGCCTATGAACATCTCTCCTTTCGTTACGTAACAACAGGAGCTGAGTCTGAACAGCCTGTAGGAGCGCCGTTTTACCAGTGGGTGGGCTGCAGAGACCATGCAGTACTCATTTGCTTTCCTCACTCTGGGAGTTGGTAGGCTCAGGGAGGACCAGTTTATATATGTATAGACCAGAGAAAACGTGTTTTTCATAATATGGGACCTTTAAAATGCAAAAGAAACAAATGGTCTTAATGATTTCATATTGTTTTAATATAACCAGGGAATGTCTCTATCAATTAAAACTCATCTGTAAGTGTGGCTTGGATCCAATTGGCAAAAATTGCATTTCATGTAGTTTTTTTTTTTTTTTTTTTTTTTACCATCCAGACTTTCTAAAATCAATCTGAACATTAATCTGACTTGGAGTGTGAACAAGCCTTTGACATTACAGCAATCTGCCAGTCAGCTGAGCATAAAGGGGAAACACAATCCACCTACCAGAACCTCTGGTCTCACCATTTAACACTTATATATGTTAACTTGTGTTATGTTAAGTAACATATTATGTTAATATTTTACAAAAAAGTGACTCAAAACCCACCCCAAAACAGTGATTGCAAGTCCTAATGGTAACGTAGTGTTATTTCCAAAGGGGCATCTGATTGGCTTACTACATATGTTGAGCCAAAATGCTAGTATATCCTATTTCACAACATAATTGGTTGGCCTGGTGTTAATTTTTGAACCTGATTTTGATTTAGTCTTAGGCCCTGTTCAGACCTGGCACATACAGGACATAGTTGAGATCGGATCATTCAGACCACATTCAGAAACTGTGCGGGCTGCATGTGACCACATTCTTTTAGCAGTGTGTACGAAGGACCACCTACTCAGTTGAGGTCCTCAACAAAGTAAGATGAAAGTCACAACAGCAGGCAGAGAGGATTACATGCTGTCTGATTTGGTTCACTTTAATGTAAATGACATGTTTGGGCTCTCTTAACCTGCCACTGTTAGCAGCAGATGTTTGGAGTACACTTAGTGTCATTGAAACCAGTAACCACAATATCACAGACTTTTTGTCTGTGAATTTTTTTTGTGCCACCCATTTTCAATTTTATTGTCCTTTGCCACAGCTGTTGACATGTTAAAGAAGAGATGCCAGAAGTTAACTTATTAGGATTTCTCTTCCACAGACGTGTCATTTTTATCATTTTAAACTTTAGACTTGTCCCCCATTTCTCCCTTTTCCCTTTTCTGACCCTCAAGTGATTATAGATTAATTAAGTTCATGTCCATTCATTTGTCCATCTTTATGATCATTATATAAACCAACAAGTGAATACTGCCCAGTATCAACAGCCCTTCATCTGGTAGCACAAATATACTGTGCCATAAGGGGAAGGAGAAAGATAGACAATAGGAAAGATGAGATAAAAGGATGCATAGGAGTCAGTGTTACCAGTAATGAGAAGTGAAGTGAGATAGACATTCCAGTAAGAGTGGTGTGGGCTCCAGGCTTATTGCTACATCAAATAGGACAACCCAACCCTCAGCTATAGATACCAGATGAGACGAGACAATGAGAGAGACTGTGTGTGTGTGTGTGTGTGTGTGTGTGTGTGTGTGTGTGTGTGTGTTATTGTGTATTATCAGCGTGTCTCTGTGTTTGTGTCCTGCAGGAATGTCATGGAGGTGGAGATGAACACAGAATGAAAATGAGAGCCTATCAGACAATTTGTGTATTAAAACTGAAGTCTGAGAGTAATTTGTTATTGGCTGTGACAGTATACAGGATGTATCATTATCTATGTTTGAAAGCACAGACTGTTACAAATCTGCCACTAACTGAAAAATAAATAGTGAAAGATTTGGAATACGGTGGCACTGCACATTGGTTCCACATGTGTTTGTCATACTGTATAAGCTATGATGAACAAGTGGCGGAAGTCTATTCATTAGGGGTGTAACAATTCACCAATATGAATCAGAAATTGGTTTTAAAGTTAAAGATACAACTACACCAATTTGCGGACCTCTGGATTTGTCTAAATGTACTTTGAACCAGTCAATGGCCCGAAGTTATGAATCAGTTGAGTGAAGCTGTTATGTTGCCACTTCCTCACAGCATCTTCAAACTTCAAACTGCAAGACTCACGTGAAATGTGTCACAGTGATGTTATGGTAGAAGATTCAGTTCCTGTCGTTACGTAACGAAAGGAGTCATTTACATGGGCCGACCACCTCTGCGCGATGATAGGAGATATCCGAGAGGGGGGCCGTTCATCCCCGAGGTGAAGTTTGGTGTGTCCAGCGTTAAGCTAGCAGTGTTTCGCAATGTTGTCGCTCAGAGTTAGACATGCAAATTGCTCTGTTGTTGGTTGTAAAAATCAACATCAGTGCCTATATTCTGTACCAGCTACAGAACAACAGAAGAGACAGTGGTTGTGTTCTTTTTTAATGAGAACGTGCCAGCTGCAGTTCAAAGCTGGCTTTGCCTCGACACTGACCCTCGTAAAATGATCAGTCCCAACCATACCGGACCCAGCAACTGCACCCAAGTCACAGGTAAGTGTCGCCACGTTGCGATGGTATTTACAGTTGCCGAAGAACTATAAGTTACCTTTACCGTTAGCAGGAGCTAGCATTAGCTACATGGCAGTGACAGTGACAACACACACGAACAAACTAAGTAACATATTCAGACACACTAACCATTCTGAAACGTCCTGCTGCAGCAGCAGTACTGTATTTCTTCAGGAGCCTCTCCTTCTGGGTCCGATTCTAGGTCAAACTGGTTCGATTGAACGACAGCATCTCGGCAAGCCATAGCGATACATCCACCGTAAACATTAGTGCATGCTACCGCTCGCGTAAGCGGCATTGTCTCCCTGAGAGGGGCGTGTAGAAGGCAAGGCAGGTGTTGACAGACGGAGCTCATTACCATTTAAAGGTGCAGGCACAGAAACAGCCTGCTCTCAGTAGAGCGGCTTTTAGACAGCAGGACCACGGATGGGTTTGGGGCAATGCATTTCAAATACAGTGTTGTTGGACCTCTGACAGCTGTGTTAAATTGATGAAAAACAGTATAAAATGGGACCTTTAAGTAGAGTGGTGCACGAGAAATCCTGGTGAGATAGCATAGTGAAACCTGTGCAAACGATGAGGATGCGGCTTAGGCGCGGCGCCCAAGCGTTTTTGCCTCCCGCCTAAGCAGGGTTCTCCCCAGACGGTGGAACAGCGGCGCTACGCCGCTATACCGCTAGGTCAGCGGCGCTATACTCCGCGCGTGACGGTGACAAGTGTCCGTCCCCCGGCTGACGGCTAGGAGCTCCTGGCTGACGGCTAGGAGCTCCTGGCTGACGGCGATGAGCGTCCGTCCGTCCCCTGGCTGACGGAGTTGATGACCGTCTGTCCCCCCCCCCAGCCCCGGACAGACGGTGCGCCGCGACACTAAACATTTCTGGGGAGAACCCTGGCTAGTAAAGCTAGCACTAGCAAGAACACACAGGACAAAGACACAGAGATTAAACACTTCCAGCCACAACTTAGCCACAACTCTGCAAGGTCTAAGGTAATCACGGCAGAGGACTTAAGGCCTGTCTGCTATTGAACATATGGCCATTATTATCTGTACTCAGGGACTCATTTCTGCGGCACTCTATTCTGGTGCTGCAACACTGGAAGTAAACCAAGAAGCTAGGATTTTTCTTAGCATGTGTGCCATAAGAGCAATTCTTCAGAGAGGGGATGTAATCATTAGGCCAGTGGCTGGAGCTGGTCCTGATCTGGGTCCTTATTCATCACAGCAAAGGCTGTGGGGACTGCAGCAAAGCAGCTGCTTCCAAAAAGGAGGTGGCATGGTTTGATTCTCTGCTGAAGCCCTTTTTTTGTCTTCTTCTCCTTCTTTTGGGGATGTAAAAGAGAAATACTAAAGTACAAAAATATGAAATATTGTTGACATTTCAATGTCAAGAAGATTATAGGAGATGTCTTTGGGAGAAGTCAAAATCAGTGGACTTCTGTTTTGTCCAGAAAAACTTTATCACTTCACAACTCTTAAATAGAAGGTCAAAGATGCAGATAGTTGGACATACAAGGATTCCAATGCTTTCAGATAATTGAGAGAATGAAGGAAAGGAAGCACAGTAGAAGTTCAAAACTAATGAAATTGATAGGATGAGGGATAACACATCCTCAAGGACAACGAGTCCGTCTTGAAGATATACCATCCTTAGTTCTATCTTTGACTTATGACTGAGACAGCTTCTCCTAAAACCTTTTCAGTGTCTTGTCCATTATTTCCACTCTCCTCTGGTGTGGCATACTGGTCCTCCTCAACAGGGACGTGCACATGATTCTAGAGGGGCAGGGGCTCAAAGCCAGAAAAGGGCAGTACGTGCGCGCCAAATTTTTTTTCAGGCCTTAATAACACAATATGTAGATTAACTAAAATTAGTAAACAAAGTACTTATAGAAAGCTAACTACTTAACTGTGTATCCTGTGTAGCTGTGTGATATGCAACTGCCATTTCTTTTGTGTCAGCAAATTATTGTCAACATGAGTTTATTCACATTATCATAATACTGAGGTTTGGAAGACATGCAATTCAGCTGCAATTCTTAAAAAGCAATAAAACACTGGTTTATTATTAGGCTATTTATTGTAGGGCAAGTGCAAACTAGAAATACAGCCTACACATCAAAAAATGTGACAAAACCAAGAAATGACTACTGTGACAATGTTTACAACAGCAAAGTCACAGTAAACTCAAGTTTAAGATTTGTGGCAAGATAAACAGCCGACACAGACAGCTGTCATATTAGATTATTAACTCTCATTAACAAGCAGTTAGCTTAACAAGCACAAATGGACACTCTTCTGAAATATGACTCATATTTAAGCACGTTGAATAAGTGGAAGGCGACTTGTTAGCCCCCACAAGGAAGTTATGTTCATGGATTTATAACTCACAAAGCTTCAAGTCGCTCCACTGTCACATCTCAACTACATGAGTGGTGGAGTTCTCATGAGGCAGGCTTCTCTCTTCCCCTCTCTCTCTCTCTCTCTCTCTCTCTCTCTCTTTGTCTTCAAAATAAGAGCTTTACATTGCACCCCATTGATGTTTAGAACTGGGTTCTTAGTGGGGGGCTTTTAATTTAAAAGTAGCGACAGTTCTAGAGAGAGAGAGAGCGGAGCCGCAGCGGACAGAGAAGCGACTTTACAGGCTCAACACACTCACAACACCATATTATGAGGAAATACGTACGGTAGATAACTGTGGCATTTTTATACACAGCAGTTTGGTCAACGATCCCTGAGACAGGGATCTTGTTGATCTAATTTGAGGGCATTTAGCAGACGCTTTTGTCCAAAGTGACTTATAGAAATGTATACACTGATGGCAGTGGCTGCCATGCAAGGTGCCGACCAGCACATCAGGAGCAGTTTGGGGTTCAGTATCTTGCCCAAGGACACTTCAACATGCAAAACAGGGCAATTGAACCAGTGACCTTCCAATAACAAGACGCTGGCTCCCCCCCTGAGCCACAGCCGCCCCTCAATGGTCTCAGTGGTCTCAGTGTTGAGAGAGAAAGCATGAGAGGTGGAGATTTCTTCCATGTTCTCTGCTTCTTTATCCATGTTGCTTGAATCAGAAATCTAGATGATAAACATAAACATTGGAAAACAATAAGGTGTGCTCATAGAGGTGACTGCTGGTAGTACTGCTCACTGGTAACTGTCACTGTGCACTGAAATTATGTAATCAGTTGAACCATACTGCACACTGCTAACTGTCTACTGAAAGTTGCTGCACGGTGCACACTGTTCAGGTAATGCAATTTTTGAGTTTGTCATCAGCAGAAACACTGAAGCTGGAGGCCGCCGAACAACAAATGTTGTACATGTGTCTTAAGAAGCTCCTTCCAGTTCAGAGGGGTCCAATGCAGACGGACTCAGCTCAGAGAGACCCTGATCATGGATAGTTGTTCCTCAGATCCAAGATGAGACAACAAGTGTTTTTTATACACTGACGAATAAGAGCAGGTTCAAACCCTCCTACAACAAATGGCAAACGTTCAATAAAAGTTCATAAGGTTTGCTTTGAAGCTCCCAAACCCAGCCCACAGAGCAGTGAGTGTATGTCATGGCTCACCATGAAACTCCTGTGCTTGTTTATCCACACGATCCATTCCTGACCTCTTCACTACTCTGTTTTCATACTCTTTATACTACTTCTCTTCTTCTTCTTTTTTCACTTCCTTTTTCAAAGCTGTAATAATTACAACAGCTTCTTGAGGGCCCGCCTAACAACAAATGTCTACGTGCATCTTAACAAGTTCCTTGTATTTTTCACCTATGTGGTTGTTTTTCTGATGAGGACTCAGATCATGGCAATAACAAAAATAACTGCATGCATGGCCATTCTTGACTTCTGAAATTGTTTACAGTAGGGGCACACCAAGTCCCTTACAAAGTTATCGCGACAAAACTACTTCTTGGATCCTACAAATTGTACGATGATTTAATGTCTTGTGGACAGTGGTTGGATATACAGTGGGAATAGTTGAGAAAGCAGTACAGTCTAAAGATGATCATCTGGCCATGTGGTCTCTCTGTCCCACAATTTGGCCCAGAATGAGAAAGGGTAAGGTCAGCTGGCCTAGTTTACATGAAATTCACAGAAGTTTTATTTGGACACAAGAAACAAGTGAAGCCAGGCTGTGGTCTCAGATCCGTCCATACACCCACATCACACAGTGTCACGGCAACTTACAGGATATTGAACACAACTGTTTCTTCATAGTGGTGTACTAAAGATACAGGTGTGCAAACAGATTTTTATATCTTAAACACCACAGTCACAAAAGATTATTATTTTGATGTTTGTTCCATCCAAAAGTGTTATAAACACTCACATAAGATGATTCACCCGATGGACTTTTATTTTGAGCAGTCAAACGTTTTAGTCTGGTTGTTAAGTGTACATTCAAGTTAAGTGTATATTATGTCATGACAAATTGGCTCAAAAGGCGATGAGTCATGTATTGTGTCTTCAAGCTCCTGTCCTCGTTTCACCAGCATCAGTTGAAGAGATTACACAACATGACATATGACACACAGTATATAATGAATCAGTGACCGTTGTCTCAACTGTTCTGTTCTTTACTTGTTCTTGTTGTTGGAGCAAAATTCATATCCCCCTCGGCCACTGCAGCCAGTGAATTAAAAATACACTCCTGCTACAGCTCGGTAGGGAAATGTCTGCAGGGCTTAGGCACTGGGTTTGTGGTCATAAATGTTTCCAACTGTTCTCTCCAATACTTAAATCAGCCCTCTGATTTATAGTGATGCAGCCAGTACTGTATGTTTAGTTTGATCTCAGCCTCTGCAGCATTGAGTTGAAAGTCAAAGAATGGGATGGGGGAATTGCTCCTGCAGGCTAAGAAAAGCTACACACCCCCTACCCACTGAAAACACGCACACCCCCCACATGCAGAGGCGGGGCTTCCATGGTGGCACGGGGGGGCACCCGCCCCCACTGTAATCTGATTGGCCACCCTGTGTGCCCCCTCAATGGTCATTGACTCGGGGTAATGTCAATCATTGCACTAAAGCTCTTTACCGACACTGCATGTTAAAACGAAAGCAAAGCTGAAACCTTGTGTGAGTAGACTGTGTTAAGAACTTATGAAGGCTTTTATTTTGGAAAAAAGACAAAGGAAGTGGCTCCGCGGCTGCTAATCAACTCGTGTAACTTCACCAGTGACAGACTTTTTCTCAATGTGATGCTGCAGGTGCACCGAGTGAAGGTAAGAACATAACTCGACATGTTCTTTAAGACGTTCACAACAATGTTTTGCTAAGTTTTGTTTCATTTGGGTCTAATTTGGTTCAGTAAGCATGCTAACTAGCGCTAGTCTTAGCATAAAAATCTATTTTGAACTGATGTTTGGCAAGGCATTGTTTGGATGTGACTGTATTTGGTGCTCTAATGGTGTTGTAATGTCTTTGTAGAGAGGAAAATTCTTCTTCCCTTTATCCCCTGTGCCCCCCACCAGAAAATTCTCTGGACCCGCCCCTGCCCACATGAATTTGACTCCCTCATCTTGATTCTCAAACTGTAAAGTCAATGATCAGTCAGAGAGTAACAGGGTTGTTTTCTGTGGTTTGAATATAAGCTACTCAGCAAATATGCCTTTGCCAACTTTGCCACTGCTCTTTCTCTTCCACACACAAATAGATAAGCACACACACTATGGACCACCACATCGTCTTGGCAGGAGCTCGGAATTACTGTCATGGTTAATGGGCTCAGACGACAAGAGGCTGCTTTGGAACTACTTTATATAATTCATCTGAATGCATGTAAGAGGAGTTCATCATCATTCAGGTCGTGTGTGTGTGTGTGTGTGTGTGTGTGTGTGTGTGTGTGTTCAAACATCCTCAAAGGATGTTTGCACTTGGCAAACCATCAGAAAAGCAACTAAAAGCTTTCAGTACGCCACATAAACAAAGCCACAAAATGCTGTTCTCAGCTCACTGTCACGCTGTGTGGTGGATTAAAAAATTAACAAGAAGCTTCAGTTTGACTACCAGTCAGAAAGTAAAGAGCCTCTGTTGTGCAATAAACTCACCCTGACGAGCCCGAGCCACGCAGGAGCAGACAGGTGGTTGATGTTGGACGACCACTTCCCATCACATACAAGAATCATTCCCAGTCATCACAGTGGACACAGTCTGAAGTATAAAGACCAGTAATGTCTCTGTAAGTAGGTTGTGGTGAATGAATCTGTCAGTCAAAAAAACGTACACTCAGGAGACTGGGGTTTTCCTCCTGTGTGAAAACAACAGTCAATGTTGACTTATTTTTAAACTTATTTGCAGTTTTAAATTGCAGTTTGGCTAGCTTCATGCCACAAAACAATGTTGGTTAGGATTAGGAAAAGATAATGGTTTGGGTCAAAATGATAAGTAATTGTTAACTTTTCAATCCCTAACACTGAACTCTAACAGTGATGGAATACAGCCAAGTACATCTACTCAAGTACTGTACTGAAGTGCACTACACTTTTAAGGTACTTTTACTTTGCTTGGATGTTGTGTGTAATTTTCTGCTACTTTATACTTTACACTAAAACGCATTTTGGTGTCAAATATTGTACTTTTTACTCCTGTAAATTTACTTTATACTGTAACTGTAGGTACAGGTTACTTTGCAAATTGAATGCTGCATCAGAGCTAAAGCAGTTTGCTGGTTGATCCATAGTAAAGAGTAAATACAGTACATAGATCTAGACTCATTCTAAACCCAGGATGTGTCACCTGCCACGACACTGAGGTTTTAATCATTCATGAATAATGGTTCCCAATTGCATGTGTTCACAGTAGCTAGAGCTGCTACACTCACAAATCCTGTTTGGGGAGGACATTCAAACTGCAAGGAGCATGGCTGGGGTTCAAGCAAAGGTCAACAACAGGAGGTGAAAGAGATAAAGACTTCATTGAGTTCATTTTGTTTATTTTCTTTTCCAGATACCACCACCTTTACACATAAATATTACACATACTTCATCACAGGATGGCTTTTAAAATCTATTCTGCTGTTGAAATGTTATTAAAGCCTCATTTAATGAAGCTCTACCGAAAGTTCAGACAGGAAGACCACTAAGTTTATTTCTCATACTGTCCTTTCATTTACTCCTCCCACTCATGCTCATAATTGCATGTCGTTAGTCGGGGCCGTCTGATTCCAGTTGCTCACCACAGCCAGGTACATCTATCCAACAGCAGCACACCTTCTTGCTGTATCCTTTTGCATACGAATGTCTCCCTACCTTCAGTTCATTCATGCTGCTGTACGCACCCTCCACCTCCCCATCACTGCTCACTCCTTGCAGATTCACCAGCTTCATCATTTCATCAGTTTCATCTGTCTCAGAAGCCACCACCACCCATGTCTGGACTCCACGGGAGGATTGCTCTTGCTGCTGATCAGGGCAGCCAGCCTTTGATCACAAAATCTCCCTGTAGAATCTAAGCACCAAAGATTTTCTATCTTTGGCGCTTTCTATCCTTTCCTCTAAGACTAATTATAACATATCATCTGCAGTAAGAAACATTTTCTTTACCTCATTCAGGTGTCTCTCCTGATTGAAATGAACGTTTTGTTTTTTTTGCTGGCTTGAGCTGAGGAGAATTAAAATTAAAAACATTTTATCATGACTAAGACTCATAACCGGCCTTGTGAGCAGCTCTGAGAGGCTGTACGTAGCCACGGCTGTGCTATGAGCTGAGCACTACAATGTTAAAATGCTCGCAGTGAAAATGACATAGTTACCCTGATCACATCATCATAGTTTAGCATGTTAGCATGCTAAGATTTGCTAATTAACATAAAAACATTTTTTATATACTATATATATATACTTCACTGCTACTTGCTATTTGCTTAAGTGTTTTGTAAGGTCTTATGGTCATATTACTTTTTTATTCCTGTAATTTATAAAATTGCAATATACAGTACATTGCAAAAAGTACAAATAATAACAATATGTTCCTCACAAGTACTATATTAAATTGGAGTACATGTTTCATTAATTTCTGTTGCTTAATTTAATAAATATTTTCTTAAACACACAACATGTCCTTTTTGTCACCTGTGGTCCTTATTAGAAAACAAACAAAATACAAACAAGAAATCAGCTGCTCAGGGCCAGGCGGTTCTGAAGGACAGAGTCAAATGCAAAGCTAGGCTTTTTGGAGGAATGAATACCAGAAGTCACATCCGATTCTACTCTGGAGACTTTTACCGACGGGAGGAGAGCTCAGATGTGACTTTATAACCTTTGGGGCTTACAAACTGGATTTATCTCCATGCCCATTTAACAACCTGACTGCAGCAGTGACTTTCGGAGATGACCTCCATTGTCGGGTGTTTATGTTCTGTAATGGTGACTGCTGACAGGAGCTGGGGGGGGGGAATGTACTTGACTTCATGAACGTAATGTTACAGAGAGGAGAGGGGGAAAAGAAGCGAGAGAACCGGAGTGTCACAAACACGTGTGCTGCTCTCCAGTGAACAGAAAAGTAATACAGTTGTTCGGGGCAAATAAATGCTCGCACAAATAATGCTAATAGACACAAATGATCCTGCAGTCAAACTGTTTGCTGCTGGTGAACATACCACTGAACAACAGACTCTGGTTGTGTAAATATAGGTCACATTTTATGCGTGACTGACTTACCTATCCTGTAAGTACAGATGGGCAAACAATCGAAACAAACCGTTACCTTGTGAATTTTTCTTGGTTTGAACATTGTTGGAGACATTAAGGGAAATGTAAATGCACACCATATTATATCTTTTATTAATTTTTATTTTTATTCAGTAACATAATTATGTTTAATCATCCATTTTATTTCTTATATAATTCACCACATTATGCATTTTAACAAAAACATCTTGTACTAAATCCTCCTGTGAAGAGACAGTTGAGAACATCACACTGACAATTTGATTCACCACTTCCTCTGAATGCTCCACCATCTACAGTGATCCAATTAGAGGAGATGGCCATAGCTCCACTTTAAGATGATCAGAAGACTGGAATATTCCATAAAGCCTGTCTAGTGCAGCGCTGACAACCAAATGTTCTTCTTTACAATTGTGTATAATCAATTTAAATTTTCCTAAATTAAGTGGAATTGATGGACAGTCCCACTTGGCTCCTGCTCACTTTGCACATCACAAAGTGATTGAACCCATGTTGGTCCCACCTTTTTACTAACACAGAATTTTCATTATTCGATGTGAATTAATGCAGCCACTGACTGAAGCCAGGTGCTGCTCTCATCCTGCATGGCAAATCACCTTCGACACTATCTGACTCACAGATCACCCGAGCACCATGATGTAAGCACCACAATCTATCATGTCCCAAATTCATTGTTACAGCTCTCTTCCTCCGCCCCTCCACCTTCTCTATTCTCCCCAATTTCTGTCTGCAGGGCTGCTGAGGACTCCACAGGCCACCCTCCAGGCTCGTAGCTCAAATATAACACCGCAAGAATCTCTCAAGGCCGCTGTCTCCTCCTCTCTGTCTAACCAATAAATTCTCACTTCTCAGAAGTTGAACTTCCTGGTTCAACTAATGATGCAAGGACTATCCAGTGTGAGTGAGGATCTTTTCGGTTTGGAGGATGTATGTGTAAACATGAGGTTTACGGCAGAATCAGTCAATCAGAGCATTTTGATTATTTTTTGCTCATTTCCATCACCAGACCATGGAGAAAGTGATCATGTCACATTCATGTTATATCAAATTTATTTCAAAATGCTGAACTGGAGGAGCATTTTTACATCAACTCATCTAGGATAATTAAACACACAGTACTACTTGCTAAATACACTAAAGCTGAGTAATACCTGCTACTTACAGCAGCACCTGGCACCTGAACCTGGAAATAAACAGAAAGTTTGATGATGGAGAAAGTAAAGTGAAGTGTCAGAAGGTTTAAGCAAAGAGGGGCTTTCTCAATGAATGGAGTCATGGCTACACTGAAGTTTTCCAAGAGGCAGTGTGCATTACTCTAATACGCTTTACAGAAACTGGATCAGTTGTATCCAAAGCACAATCAGATAGACCCATCAGGAGATTACTGCATCAAGCAGTAAGTTAGTTCTCTGAGAGATGGGAAAGCAGCGTTATCACAGATACAGAATCGGCAAAACAAAGAACGCAAGACTTCAATCAGTAAAAGTCCTCTGAAAAGAAGTCTTGTAGTGGTTTCAGGGGATGAGTAGACATTTCTGAACTACTTCTCAGGAGGGGAAACAAGGCCAAACAACTGAGGTGGGCTAAAAAGTACCAGAATTCCACAGTGGATGATTAAAAAAGTCCTCTTTGGTGAATCCAAATTAAAGATCTATGGCAGTAGCAGAAAGGTGTTTATTAGGAGACGAACAGGAGAGAGAATGACACTACAGTCAGTATGTTCACATGCACAGCTTAGTCGGATTACAGCCATAGTTCGACTATGCCACTCAATCAGGAAATTGTCCGAGTATACATGCCTGTGAAAAAATCTAATTATGGGCCGAAACATGTCATACCCCGGTACAATAGGTGGCACTGTACCTATTTCAACTAGTGGTAATAGAGCCACCTCAGGCTGACCTCTTTATGTCACCAGCAGCAACAAACTCTGCCTCAGAATTCGAGAAAGATGGCGCACGAAGAGCAAGACGAAGCTACATCTTTGTACATTTCGTATTTGGTGTACATGATAATTACACAAACTAGATGCACAATGGCGTCCTTGCTTGAGGTGATTTCGGAGGAAAGACGCTGCCGTCGCCCTTCTACTTCCGGCTCACACCCCCGGATAAAATAAAATCTCGAGCCGGCACAGAACGCATAATCCGATCCAATCTGATGGGACGTATACATGCAGGAGTAATGCGACTGTCAATCGAATAATCTAGGTATTTTAATCCGACTATGAGAAATCCGATCTGGTCCGATTTTAGTCAAAATGTGATCATAGTCGGACTAACCCAATAATTCGGTTTTCTTGAGTGTCGTGTAAATGTGTCGAGTGTTTCAAACCCACTGTGAAAGATGGTGGTGGCAATATTCAAGTCTGGGGTTGATTTGTAATGAAACAAGACTAGGTCAAATCCTTGTATATGGCTGGTATGTGTCTGGTCAAGGTGCGAAAATGTGGCCAGTTCATTGCTGGGGTAGTCAGTAGTAGAATTATGATGTGAAGCTATTGATAGAAAGAGAGATCGTTGATTGTTGAAGCTACCTCAAGGTCCTCAAATGTTGACGCTTTGGGTTGGTGTCCAAGCAGCCAACCCAAAGCACCAGTACTTGACGACCTGAGGATGAGAATTCATAATCCACTATCTTTCTTTGGGGAGTTAAATTTTGTTGCTTTGAATGCGCATGAGCAATTTTTTAGTCATAGAAGGTTATAGTGTGGACTTGCCGGAGTTTGTGGATATGGTGGTGACATTGTTAAACTATGCAACTATTCATAAAGAAACACCTCCTGGTTATGTAAAAAACATTTGTGCTGTTTGAAAGGTCAATGGGGGAAACACTAAGATTCAACTGCCTGGACCATTGCTGTGACTCAGTCAAAATACTGACTAATGGTCGCAGACTTTTGGACCATACTATCAGGACATTAAGACCATTGACAGGTGATGTCAATGACATTTATCAATGCATTACAATGCAATATTCCTCTTGGGTTAATAGTATTTGTGTGGGTGCCTCACAACACCCACACAAACATTGTTGCAGACCAAGCACACCCCCTCATGGCCGCTGCACTCCCCGCTGGCAGTGGCCCCCCCTGCAGGACACCTGTCAGCGGTTTTAATGTGTTGGCTGATCGGTGTAGGTTGCTTGGATGATAGGATGTGATTGCAGTATTTGATGTGTGAATCAGCCACAGAGGCTAAAACCTGCAGCTCTTTCAGTTCAAGGCTGCCTCTCTGACCTGTCCGCCAATTAGCAAACCTTCCCTTATTTTTAATTCAAAGAAAAAAACTTGGATTTTATTTTCACTGCTCTAGCCAATAATGGTTCTCACAGTATGATAACACTGTACTCACAGCAGCACACGTTTAGGAAATCTGATGAATTTGTTATGTCTGACCTTATGTATTTAAATATGTCACGACTTATGCGCCTGAACTTACAGGAAGTTGCTCGCAAGGAGCACGTATATGTAGCAAGGGTATTTGTGGGAGCATCAATGAAGCCAGGATGGGCAGTGAAGTCACTCCAGCTGCAACACAGTTTAGGATGAAACCTGACAGTGCGTAGGAGGCACACACATCTATCCTTACTGCCACTGGAGGGGAAAACAACACAGTACAAAAACACTCCTTTTGGCTTTTCTCCCGTTCTCTGATCCTCGTCTGTATTCTCAATCTCACAGCTCATTTCAAAGGTGCTCTATTGGCATGAAATACACAAGATGTCCTCACAACATATACTTCATAGTGATGGCAATTATTGAGGAGAATGAAAGGAAAAATATATGTATATCCTCCAGGACAAATGGATGCCTTTAAGGGGAGCTTTTTAGTGTTTTTCTGTTTGATTACTCAGAACTCAATTTTGTTTCTTGTAGACTGCAACTTGGACGACAAATTAAAGTTTCTCAGCTGAGATTCTTGACAAGACTATAAACGATCTTGGTATAGTCAGGCCTAATGTCAGCATGCTAACATGCTCTCAGTGACAATACCATATATAACATGCAGCTTTGAAACGGGTAGTAATGTTTACCAAGTTAATTTCCTTGCTGAAGGCGAAATTATACAATTACAGTCAGAGGGTTATTAGCATCTTATAGTCCCTCCCTTGCTTAAAGGTGCAATATAGATAATATCTATGTCAGAATTTTAGATTTGAAAAATCAAAAGTTAATGAAAAATGTGAAGAAGCATTAGTCTATATACTGAGTTGCTGAAATGTCTACTGAAATTAGCATGCTAACCACCTAGCACAGGCCCTTCCTCTCTAGGAACACCACTCGCACTACTAGAGGCTACTAAGCCCGGTTCCCTGGTATACAAACTGAAACAATGATCCAAGCTGCCAGTCTTAGTAAACTTAAGTTACTAACTCCTTGGCTGGTTTAGGGCAGCTAGTAGCTACAATCAAAGACTATAGTGAGGCCTTTAAGTGGCCAATCATTACATTTTGCACCTTTATTGTCTTTGGCCTATAGTTGACAATCCAAAATCCAAAACACCAGCTTATGGAGCTGTTGAAGAAAAAGCGGTAAACCACAACAGCCACTCAAGACGTTTTGATTAAAATGAAATGATCTATACTGATGTCATCTCTGCTCATCAAAAGCTCATCATCCATTATCTCACTGCTTATGACTAAGCATCAGTATCAGTTCACATTAGCAAAAATAACATCACTTCACATTAGTAATGAAATGCCAAGCTATATGCACAGCTAGCAAGCTATTTAGCCAACTTTGGAAATGAAATGCTGCGATACCAACCAGATGAAGGTTCATCATTCATCTGGAGACACTTGACACAATCTAATTCAGAATGTTAAAAGCTGTCAAAGGGCAGAAATGACTGTTTTTAAGTATTTCATTTTATTGTTTGCCATGTTTTATTTTCATGAGTTTGGTTTGTTGTATTGCGTTCTTTTATTGTTGCAAATTGGTTTGTTTCTGAGCTTCCTGATTGATGTCTGCACTCACCTTGACGAATTTGATTCCATGATAACCTGCACCTGATAGAGCTCTTGTATATGTAACGGGCACTGGTGACCACCAATCGCATCTCTGAGAATGTTGCAAGGAACCAATGGCATGGGCCGACGGGTGGGACCAACCATGATGGCCAAATGTTAAGGATGATAATACTGGCAGAGAAAGAAAGAAAAGAAAGGAAAGAAGGCAGAGGTGTGCAGAGAGGACAGAGAGGCGTGTGGAGCAAGGACGGTGGTGTACCAGGCGGTGGTGAGAACGAGAATGACAAGCCACCACCTCTTCTCTGCTTGGACGATGGGATTTTAATAAAAAATATATAATATATAATATATTTAGGACCTTATAAACTGAATGCATTCAAACAAATTGTTCGAAAATGTTTTGTTTTAACTTTTGTACCTTGAAGTTTGGCTCCTTTGTTCTCCTCAGTGTTGCTCTCCACCCGATGAACAAAATAACCCACCTTTCCCTACTACATTAAACCCCCCTTACAAAGGTAGTCAAGTAAAGTGCATTAAGCTAGCTAGAAAGCTTGAGTACGTACACTAAACCACACATGAGCATAGACATGAGGATGTGCCAGCTGATGTCAAGGTTAAGAAATGGTAGGTTAGGTCCAGTTTAAGGGTGATTCCAATGGTATTACAAAATGATTCTGGGCATAAAATGGCAAAATATTGTCATATTTAAGATAACAGGTAAGAGGGATTTACCAGTCACCCAATCACAGTCACCATCTTCCTCTCAGGAGAACAATGAAGTTCTATTTTTTAAGCCTACATTTGATTTTCATAATTTTGAGCCTATAAATATGCGTGCACTTCATGCGTGTAGTACAGCTCAGCACTGTCGGTCTTACCCACTCAACAAATGGCCAAAAAACAGCCTTGTTCAGTTTTGCCGACATGTATAGGGCTCAGCTCACAGGGATTTTAAGCTACCAATTGTTCTCCTTCCCTGATTTAACTGCCAAAGTTACAGTATATCTCTGTTACTCTGAATTTCCTTCTGCTGACACAACATTTTCTGGTGCATCACATTTTTCTTTCCTCAGTCTGCAGCCGACAAGTGAAGGGCTTACACTTTATTTCTACTAGCAAGTGAAATATGTTTTACTCATATTTTCTACTTTCAGTTCAATACATCTTAAAATTATGACACGTTATTTAATATATCATTTTTCACCAAACTAAATCAACTCACATTAATAGACATTTGAGGGGCACAGTAGAGCAGCAGCGTATGACTGGACAGGATGTTTATCAATACCTGTTGGCTCAAAAACAGCTAGTTTGCATACAGAACATTATTCACTCTCTGAGACAGCGATGCATCTGTTGCAGTGGGTGTCTTAAGATATAATGCATCAATTGGGTGACTCAACATCACATTGTATTGCTGTAGTCTGTGTCAGATTTTATTAAAATTGACTTAATTTATCTCAGGACTGAGTTTTGAAAAAAACTACATCTTACAACTAAACTTCAAAACCCGATGACAACAACTGACAAAGAGGAGCCATGAGTGACGACAGGCTGGTATTACTGGTATTTACTAATTAGATCATTAATCCATCAGCTTTCAGACAACAGGTCTTCCAAACCTTTTATCATCATTCCACTTCAGGGAGTGTGTGTGTGTGTGTGTGTGTGTGTGTGTGTGTGTGTGTGTGTGTGTGTGTGTGTGTGTGTGTGTGTGTGTGTCTATGTGTGTCTGTGTGTCTGTGTGTGTGCGTGCTGGACACATACTTTTTCTGAGATAATATTTCATCATTTCTATGAAGATGTACAGTTTAAACAAGATGAGTGACTCTTGAGGCCTCAAAATGTGAAAATCACAAATGCCTCCTGTCTAAATTTGTATTCGTATTCATTGTTTTGTGCTTGTTAACATTTTTCCTTTGCCCCTCAACCCCAAGGAAGCTACTATTTAAAGGGACAGTTCACCCAAATTGAAAGAAACAAGTCTCTCTTACCTTTTGTGGTATCAAGCCACGGAGATGGTTTTGGTTTGATTTGTGATAATGACGATCCATAAATGTCCAAAACCTCACAATAGTGTGGACTATTCAGTATGAGAGTAGTGAATCTTACGTGTTTGTTACATCTCAAACTGAAGCCCTAGGACACAGTTTGGCTTCCGGCATCACCAACCAAAGAATTGAACCTCGAAGAGCCCCCTCTGTCAGCTGACTTACTCATCAAATAACACCCAATACTGCTCAGCCACAGGCCGGCACTGCTTTGCAAACACTAATCAAAGAAAATCAAATTTGGAACATTGGTCAAACCAAAGCTTCAGAACTAACTAAATCATAAATACAAATCAGCAGAGTACTGTATATCTTCACTGTGAGAGGTATAAAGCAGTAACAGACCAAATACAAATTTAAATACAAATACATGTCCAATGTACTTTGATGCCTTGGAAATGTGTGTTGTTGTTATTGTTTAAACTGTCACATGCTTATGTATAATCAATAAAGCCATTAAATTGAATGACTGAATCAACACCAGCGCGCTTGCCTGCGTGCCTGCGTGCCTGCGTGCGTGTGTCGTCATTCACTGTCCCTCAGGTTGTGGCGTGTTGATATATATTGGGCAGCAAGATATGTCCTGTCTCCTTCTCCCAGGAGTATTTTTTCATTTTGAGAGGTCATTCAGCTCTTTGAAATCTGAGATCACAGAGTTGAATTTGTTCAAATAAATGTTCCTTGTGTCATTGACTGTTTTACATTGTGGAAGAAAGTGCATCTCTGTCTCAACCTCACCTGTCGAACAGTGACCACATGTTCTGTTTTCTTTTGGTCGGGTTTGGCCCTGATTTGTTGTGTCTTCCTGTTTGGATTGTCAGTTTGTGGTCACTGAGCCTGTACCTGGTCAGGATCTGTCTCTGTTTTCTATCTCTTGACAGTAGAGAGATATTCTGCTAATTCATAATCTCTTTTTAAGGCTAAATAACACCTCTAATCTACTTTGGCTTTAAGTTACTTCTTTCCAGTGTTCCAGATATGTTTCTTTCCATCTGGTTATAATTTGCTTAACTCTGGTTGGTGTTTGGAGAGCAGTGTTGTTGTGAGGTTGGTCAGACTGTGTCTGAGAGGGGGCAGTTACCCTCTGTACCAACTGACATAGGGGACTTTTTTCTGGGCTCAGCTCTTGAGTTTGGAGGGCTTTGGAGTGGAGGGTGTCTCGGGGGCTGGATTTCAGGTGGTTAAAAAAGTTGAGCGTTCTCTTTTGAATGTTGATTATCAGTGGGTATCTGCCTCATTCTGCTCTACATGTATTTGTTGGTGTGTTTCTGTTTATGTGTAAAATGTATCTGCACATAAAGATTCTCTTGGATGTTTGTCCCAGTGGGTATATCTCTGAGGGCTGGTTGACACAATCAAATATTTTAAGTTAGAATTTGACTGAAATTAGGAAATTATAAAATGTTCTCTCAATTGCATGTAGGGCTCTTCAAGCTTTTTCTTTTAGCGCATTCACTGCCATGTTGAAACTCCCGGATGCTGTGATGGTTATAACAAGGTAGGTATTACTCATGCCATGTTCAATGATATGATTATTTAAGGTAAATTGGTGTTTGTTCTCCTGACATCTGGGGCGTTTTTGAAAGATCATAACATTAGTTTTATTCATATTTACTGCCAGGGCCCAGTTCTGACAGTTCCTTTCTATTATGTTCAGCTCTTGCTGTAGTCCTTGTTCAGTAGGAGACAATAGACCAAGGTCGTCAGCATAAAACAGGGACTTTACCTCTCTATCTAGTAGGAAGAGGCCAGGAGCAGCACATTCATCCAGCTCAACAGCAAGTTCATTTATATACACAGTAAATAAAGTCGGACTTAAATTGCAGCCCTGGCATACACCTCTTCTCTAGGTGAAGAATTCAGTTTGTTTATCTCCAATTTTAACAGCACACATATTTTCCAAATACATTGATTTAACCAGTTCATACATTTTGCCCCCATACCACAGTCTAGAAGCCTGTAATAGAGCCCTTCATGCCAAACAGAGTCGAAAGCTTTCTTGAAATCAATGAAACAAGTGATATCTTACCATGTTTTGTTTGGTGTACGTGTTTGTTCATTAAAGTGTGAAGGGTAGATACATGGTCGGTTGTGCTGTGTTTTGGGGGGAAGCCAATTTGACTTTTACTCAAGATGGAGACGGTGTTCCTCAAGGAAATCTAGTATTCTTTTATTGAAAATACTACAGAATAGTTTACCCAGACAGCTGCTGACACAGATGCCCCGGTAGTTATTAGGGTCTGATTTGTCCCCACTCTTATGAATGGGGGAAACGAGCCCTTTGCACCAGAAAAAACATCCTGACTGTAATACAATATTGAACAACTTTAACACTGCACCCTGCACCTCTAGGGTGCTGCATTTGAGCATTTCATTTTGAATGCTGTCTAGACCACAAGCTTTCCTTGGCTGGAGAGATTTGTCTGTGTGGTCAGTTCTTTCCAAGTAATTGGGAAATCAAGGGGGTTTGATTGTCAATTGTTCAATTGTTTCTTCTAATGTTTGGAGTTTTTCTTGTGAATTGATTTGATTTATTGGTACGTCTTTTTACAGATTTTAGGTAATGTCTGTTGCTTTGTGTTTCATGTGGGTATATATATTTTTTTTTGTTCCTAATTGTACATTTATATTTCTTTAAAATGCCATTGTTTCTAATGCGTAAGGCTGGGTTGTTTGGTTGGTGATGTTTTTCATTTGTTATTTTTCTCAGGTCTTTTCTGATGGTCTTGCATTCTTGATCAAACAGATTGTCAGCGTTTTGCCTTTTAGTAGCTGCCTTATGAAATATCATATTGATATCATCAGTGTCCTTGTTTACACCATCTCTGGTAGAGGCATATTGGTTTTTGATATGTCAGTCATCAGCTCAGGTGAGTTCCAGGCCATGATGAATTTGTCTCCACTGTCTGGGGCCCATCTGTAAGTAGGATTTAATTTAAACAGCTTACTGGGTTCCCTTTCTGTGTCACTCATTTGATCTAAAAGTTTGAAGAACACATTTATTTCTTGTGGTCTGAAAGGGGGGATTGCTGTCTGACAGTGAATGCACTGATAGTGGAGGGGTCCATGTCATTGCATAGTCTACTACACTAGACCCAAGAGCTGAGGAGTATGTGAATCTCCTGTTCGTCCATTCAGATCTCCAGTTAGAAGCACGTTTCCCTGGGCCTGGAAGTAGGCAATTTCTGAATGGATAGTGTCAAAAATGTCTTCTAAGGAGAATCTACGGGAGTATATAAATTGCACAGAGATATAGATCCCTATCAGTTATGCCTAGGGTTTGATCTAATCTCCACCCAATGTGTGATTTACCCTGTTTTACTCTCTCTCTCCCTCTCTCTCCCTCTCTGTCTCCCTCTCTCTCTCTTTCTCTCTCTCAGTCTCGGGAGGCGGTCGCTAGGGGAAGTGGGCGTGGCTGATCGTAGCTAGGCAGTGACGTCAGCGGGAGCTGTTCGGAGTGGCGTGGTGCTGAAGAGACAACTCTGCTCGTCTCAGTCAGTCAGCCAGTCGCTCGCTCGGTCCCTCGCTCGGTCCGCAGCCATCAGCTGGACCGTGAACGCTGGATTTCACCGCCGCGAAAACCCGTTGATTAGCGCTCATTACGGCAGGATTCAAGGGACAAAACACAAGTAGAGCCGTCTCCACATCACAGGAAGCCCATGTGGGAGACATTTCCAACAAGTAAGTCGCCTCTCTTCTGTCTATTTATCTGCTTAATGTGTCCCAGAGCAGCATGGATGGACACTTTAGACCTTTAGTGGGTTAGAAAATGTTAATAAATAATAAGTTGAATGTTCCCAGTGAGAGTATTTACTCTTAGCTGTATGACAGTACAGATATATCCATGCTGTCTCTAATTATCAGACCGTGTGTGTCCACTGAGGCAAGTCTTCCAGCCGCGCCTAAATCTTACCCTGTGCCTGCCTGGGGTAAAACATTTGACTCATATTTGCATGATCCAATGGTCGGATATGTTCTCTCTCTCTCTCTCTCTCTCTCCCTCTCGCTCTCTCTCTCTCTCTCTCTCTCTCTCTCTCTCTCTCTCTCTCTCTCTCTCTCTCTCTGTGTCTGTGTGTGTGTGTGTGTGTGTGTGTGTGTGTGTGTGTGTCGTACATAAATGCCTGAAATCAGAACAGCAACCAAATGCAACTGAATGGAAACGTAAAGCATACACACCTCTCTCTATTCTCTCTCATTATCTCCCTCTGTGTGTGTGTGTGTGTGTGTGTGTGTGTGTGTGTGTGTGTGTGTCTTAGAAACACAATGGTTACACAGGACTGGTCCAAGCAACACCACTATTTCAGACTACACTTGGAGCCTCAAATTAGGTATATTCTGTAGTGTCTTGTCATTCAGTGTGTTTTTTTAGTTTTTTTTTTCCAGTTAACTGACCCAGTACCCACATGTAGTGGCTTTATGGTTTCACTGGTCCACAACAGGAGCCACACTGGGACTGGCCAGTTAGTGGTCAAACTGCTGCTGTGTGTCTTGAAAGCTGATACATCATCACAGTCTGTGGGAACAGGACAGAAGCAGAGAGGTGTTGCTTTTTGACTCCAGAGTAGATATAGGTGTGGCCCGACTTGCCTCTCCTCTGCTCCCTTTGATCTTTTCTTTCCTCGATTCCTTTTCTTCTTTAATCCTTTCTTCTCCTTTCCTCTCTTCCCTCCTTTCCTTTTTTGTATCCTCTTTTTTCTGGCTGGTTTTCTTTTACCATCATGTTTCCTCATCTACTCTCCTCTCCTCTACTCTCCTCTTGCTCTCTTTCCCTCTCTTCTCTTTTGCTTTTTTTCCACTTCTTGTTTCCTCCTCTGTTTGCACCTCCTCTCTCTTTTCGTGTGCCCTCCTCTTCTCCTTTTCTCCCCCTCCCTTCTCTGTTCTCTTTTCCTTCTTATTCCTCCTCTTGTTTCCTTCGATTCTCTCCAGCCCTCTTCTTCCTCTCGTCTCCTCTTCCTCTCTTCTCTTCTCCAGTTCTTGTCTTGGTTTTATTGCCTTGGCAATTGTCTGTTTTTCATCTATACAGATACGCTGAGAGGAAAGCAACTGGCAACTGAAACCGTCTTTTTCTATTTGGTCATATTTTAAAAGCGAATGTTTTTTTTGTTATCTCTTTTTTTATTATGTACAGATGTTCTCATCTTCTTTATATCACACATTACAGAGGTACTCTGGACGCCTTGCTCGATAAGTCACAAAATAATACATTGTGGCTGTGTCCGTAGACTTCAAAATACAGATGACTGTCGCATATGTATTTTAATAATACAGCTTACTATTTCCCCATATGGATAGGTGCTGCACTGTGACTTAGCTTTGTTAGGTTAGCTTGCTGCATGTTTGCAGAACCATGGGTAGACTATCATCAATGTTGTGTAACTTAAATGAGTTGATATTTACTACTGAAATGTTGGAATCATCTTATTGTGTATTTTATGAAGAATTAATTTTTTTAAAAACTTAAAGGATATTGTTAAACAATGATTGGGCGACCTCCCTGAAGTAATTGTAAGGACCCCGTAGGGGTCATGGACCCCCTGTTGAAGAGCCAAGCATCTCTGCCTTTTAATCCCCTCACCTCAAGTTAGAAAAGAAAATCAGTATAAACCTGATGACATCACTATGACATCAATATGGTAAGGTCGGGCGATATGGCCTTGAAATAATATTCTTAAACCTGCTCCAAATCAATTCATGAATGCCATAGCAAAATTAATATTTCAGCACTGTTGTAGGGATGACTTCTGGTACATATGTTAACACCATGAGATTTTGATATATAACTAACAGTGATGTGAAAATAATGACTAAGTAATAAAAGAACACTCTGTTATGTTTGGATGATCACATCACATTACTGTAAATGCAGCCTTAAAGACCAGCAAAAGTCAACCCTCCTGTCATGTCACAATATCACTATATCCCAAATCTAAGAAGATATATAGTCTCATATCAGGATAATGATAGTATATTGATATATTACACAACCCTACATGAGGTTTATTTCATCTTGGGAAAACTACCTTAATTGCCACAAAAGACAGTATATACCTGTTTCACCAGCTGAGTAGTCCTGCATGTGCCAAGTGAACTAAGCTTCACATGTAAAATCCTTGAGTTGCACTTTTCAGCCAGTGTTTAAAATGTACAAGTCTTCTTATTTTCTTGTATGTAAAAGAAAAAAAAAACACCTTCATTCTGCCATCTGATGTTTGAGAACCTCTAACAGATCAACTTTTGTTATTACAAAACACCCTTAAAGAGACCGAATTTGGTCATGATGTGGTAGTAACAACCTTTTTTAATTCCATCTAAGACTCTGTGGTCGTGTCCCCGAAGCCAGGAGAATCCAGCGTTTTTGAAGCTCAACATCTCTTTTAAATTCTGCGCCTCCTGAAGTGAACACATCTTGACGTTTTAGCGCACAGGCAGATATGTGAGAGGTGACATTGCTGACATCATGACAGCGCTGCAAAAGGGCATAATATACGTTTAAAGTGCTCACAGAGGATCTAAATATAGAAGGAGGGGGAGCGGTACCACCCAGTTTTTCTTTATATCTACAGTGAGTTTAGTTGCTCTCCCTGTGGATTTAGATCTGGGCCTGTAGCCAAACTCTTCTCACATTTACCCAATTATCTCAGTATTAGAGTAATCCTGTTTCTTTGGTTAATTCAAAATGTTTGCCTTTGATTCTGTGAGTTTTTTATGTAGACCACCCTGCCAAAAGAGGCAGAAGGCCTCACAATATGCCCACATCTTTAAACATAATCTTGAGACAAACCCTTTCAGTCTGGCGCTCATGACATCTCCTCATTTGCCAGTTTGATTAAATCATCACCTTCTGGGTGATACATTTAAATTTAAAATGTAATCTTAACCTCTCTGACGAGTGCCTGATAATATTTGAATGTGGTTTTTAAATTGTGAGATTTTTAAGATCTGTAATTTCCCCAAATAAAAGGCCTGATGTCTTTATTAAACTTATTGCATGCTGAGCGCTTTGGTGCTCAATATCTCAAAGCAACCCTGAGGGCAGATAGATGCTTTAACTGAAGCAACATGTTAATTATTTCAACCTCGCATGCTAGGCGCTGGGTGTTGATTGATGTATTAATGATTTAGCTTCTGTGTGTGCTGTAGTTTCAAATTCACAAGAGGACATTTTTAGTATTGATAAATTTCATTTTTTTTCCCCTGCTTTTTCATGGACCCCCCACATTAAGTGGCCTTTCTGTTGTTGGAAGACACTCAGAAAGGGGGAAAAGGTCAGCCCCCAACCCTCCTCTCTGTACACTAGCCCCACAGGCCCTCGGGTGTGTGGACTTTGTTTCTGTCCATTGCCAAGCAGGTGGTTGAGTGAAGCTGGCAGGTCGATAGGGCAGACTGGTGGGGGGTTGGGTGGGGCTCTTTGACAGTTCTTGGTGTCCAGCAACACCTGATAGCACAGGATCTAGTTTCTCCACCTGCATACAGGTGGAGACACATCAGTTATACTCATTAATTCTTTAATTGTGTACGTTTTTAGATAAGATGAAGTAACTGCGGGTAATGCCATGCTCAATTTTATTGCCATTTTACCATTTGGAAAATGGATCATTACCTCTACCAAGGAGGTTATGATATGGTATGGTTGGTTGGTTGGACTAATGGTTGGTTGGTTGGTCTAATGGTTGGTCTAATGGTTGGTTGGTTGGTTTGTTGGTTGGTTGGGTGGACTAATGGTTGGTTGGTTGGTTGGTTGGTCTAATGTTTGGTTGGTTGGTGTAATGGTTGGTTGGTTTGTCTAATGGTTGGTCTAATGGTTGGTCTAATGGTTTGTTGGTTGGTTGGTCTGTTGGTTGGTTGGTTGGTCTAATGATTGGTCTAATGGTTGGTTGGTTGGTCTAATGGTTGGTTGTTTGGTCTAATAGTTGGTTGGTTGGTTGGTCTGTTGGTTGGCTCTAGTATAGCACTTCAATTCTCTGTGTGTTACTCTTTGACACTTATTGACACACACAAACAAACACACCGGCTGACAGCGAACTACTAAGGTGCTGACCTGATCATCTGGAGCAATTTGGAGTTCAGAGCAAAGAAACACTTCAAACCGGGAGGGAGTGGTGATTGAACTGCCAACCCTGTGATCAGTGGACTTCCAAAGCCTAAACCACAGTTGCTCCATTTGTGGTGGGATGACAGCTTTGGTTCTCTTATTGTACCCATTCCCAAAAGGGAATTATCCTGTTCACAAGGAGGTCTGATGCCATTACAAAAAAGTGCTTCTTTGAAGGATACTTGCGCAAGATGGATGTTGTTTGTCTTCAGCAGGGCTTGTAGCGGGGCTATTTGTTTGATAGGTGATCAATGCCACTATCAACACCGGTTTATGTGATATCTTCTTGATCTTGCAAACTTGTGCACCACAGCTGTGCACCAGGTTATCTTCTTCCTCCGGGTTTGAGTCAATCTCAGCACAACCTTAAGGATTCAATATATCTACATTCAAAGCACCTCTGCCTCATTTTGGTGATGTTGTTACATCTTCTGGTTTGTGATGTTGTTAGGCTAACGGATGCCTTCGCCGGTATCCAGGATGCATCAGTCCTTTTTATATTAGTTTTGGTTCCATGCTAGCATACATAAGGATGGACTTGACATTGCTGTTCCATAGGTTGATCAGATTTAGTATTGGGCATTTTACTACACATACATGGTGACACCTCAGATCACAGTGTTTTTATTCTTTATCAAGTTGGGTAGTTCCGTTCCGTTCCATTTTCTTTTCCGCTTATCCGTGAGGGTCGCGGGATGTTGCCGCTTTTCCCCCCTAAGGGGTTGCGGGGCTTACTGGGGCCAAATCCAGTTTCATTCTAGGGGCGTAGGCCAGGGTTCACCCTGAATGAGTCGCCAGCTCATCGCAGGACCCTTACTGATGGCAGTGGCTGCCTTCACACAAGGTGCCAACTGCACATCAGGAGCAACTTTGGGGTTCAGTATCTTGCTCAAGGATACTTCGACATGTAGCTCAGTCCCGCCCTGGGGAGCCGGGATTCGAACCAGTGATCTTCTGATCACCAGTCAACCAGCTCTACCCACTGAGCTACAGCAGCCCCAATCAAGTTGGGTAGTTAGGTAGTGAATTACATTTCAGTGAAATTCACTGGGCACATCTCTAAACCCCTTTAAGGACTCATTTAGATCCTCAAGGACTCTTTGGTGTCCACATTGTCGAAACCCCTGCTCCAGATTAGCAAATAGCATAAGCCATGTGATGAGCAAACCCCCTACCACTCCTCTGCCTCTTCATAATGCTCATTTTCAACAGGGATACAAAGACAAGATTTGTCTTTGTAAGTGCACTGAGACTTCACACTCTGCTGCATGTCTATTATTTCCTCTCCCCTCCTCCACAAGGTGCTCTCATATGGCCTTGAATAGAGTATATTGTCACCACCACTGGCAGCATGGTAGGGCTGGGCTTTTTTACTTAGATCCATGGTCAACCAAGAGGCTTGAACCAATGTAACCACACAAAGGTAGTTCAGGCTGCAGCTAATTCCCATTTTGTTTCAAATCAAATTTTAAAGCTGAAATCTATATCTGTCCAAAAATTGTTGCCCAGTGCAGCCGAGTAGTCCACAGTACAGATGAGAGAGGTGCTGTGCACAGCTGAGTGAAGGCCTGCTGTCTTTTGAATCAGCCACTGCAAACCTTGAAAGATGTGTGAGACACCTGTGGGTTTGAGCTATTCATTTCAAACTGTGAAGATACACACGGGGTGTGAAATGTGGCTGCCATGGCTGACAGACTTAATTAACACCAGGGCAGGTACTTTCTCAATAACACAGACTATTATTCTCTCAAATAATAGTGTTTAATTAGTAATTTGATGAAAAGGTGCAAAACAAGGTTTCAAAACTGAACTTGTACACAGTGGCAGCTCTATGTAAGCCTTTTAATCTGACTAATTCCCATTTTGCAGTATTTCACTTCCTGCCGTCGGCCTGTTAGTGGTGCATATCAGCAGGCAATGGGACATTTTCTCATTGTTCGAAGAAACATGTTGATCGCATAGCTGTTTCTGTAAGCTGTCATATAACAACTTGTGCAGCTGCATTGATATCACCAATTTTGCAATATTTTTATTTTGCTGGGTAGCTAGCTTTCTGTGTGTAAAAAGGCTCCATTCATAATTATGCTGAAGAAATCAGATTGTCAATTGTTTATTATGCCAGGGAATGGGCACAACATTTGATATATTTGAATGCTAGCTTCCTTCATGTGAAGCTGGGTAAGTGTTTGAATGGTAAGAACATTCGCAATCAGCCTTTAAGGTGACAGTAAATATATCCATGTTTATATCCAAAGTTGAAGAAATTGAGATTAGAGCTGGTAAATACGGTTCCTTTTAAGGATTCGAGTCATTATGAGTCACTCGTTAAACTGAACCGGGTTGTGCGAGTCACTTGAGTCAGTATTGTCTAATCACCATGGAAACTCAGTCCTAGCCCATTGTCTCTTAACCACTAACGTCGTAAAAAACACAATGCAATAAAACATTATATGATTGGAAAAATAAAAGAGATACTAAAATAAAATAATAAATAATAACATAATAATAAAACGAAATAAAACAAATGAATAATAGAGTACTGCGGTAGGAACGTTGTAAATGGATAAAGTTCCCAAATAGAGATAATAATAGCCTGCTTACAATATACCACTTAATATTTGTATATAATATTTATATATGAATTATTTTATTTTGCAAAGATCGATCGACCTAATTTCATCTTATTATGCTCCATCTATACACCAAACCTACACTAGCCTAGGCTACCTGCAGAACATTGTGCAACATTATGTTATTTCAGAAATGGAAGAATGGCTTCTGTTGTACTATGACAGGGATGTGCTTTTCACACAGACTCAAGGAAGAGACTTCACTCGCTCGTCTGCTACTCATTCAGAACGTAGCCAGCTGTTTGCGCTATCCTGCTCTGATGGAGTCGCGGGCGTTTCTGGCATCGCGGCTCGCAAGCTAGTGCTATAACAAGTCTGCTGTGTTTCCAGCAGTGTGCTACAAGCTACTAGGTACGAGCTTGCTACGAGCTACTAGCTACGAGTGTTTCCCGCATCGGCTTGCGGGCTAGCTTGCGAGCCTTGATGCCGGAAACACAGCTGACTCGTAGCTTGCGAGCTGCGATGCCAAAACCACAGCCAGCTTGTAGCCCGTGAGCCTCGATGCCGGAAACACAGCCAACTCGTAGCTCGTGGGCCTCAATGCCAAAAACACAGCCAGCTTGTAGCCCGCGAGCCTCGATGCCGGAAACACAGCCGACTCGTAGCTCGCGAGCCACGATGCCGGAAACACACCCGACTCAAAGCTTGCGAGCCTCGATGCCGGTAGCTAGTAGCTTTTAGCAAGCTTGTAGCTAGTAGCTCGTAGCACGTAGCATGCCCAGGGCTAGTGGGCTACGAGTTTGCTATGTATACGGCTCTGCGTGACGCTATTTATCATTTTAGATTTGATTATAGTAGGACTCAAGTGATTCGAGTTAATGATACTAGAGATTCGCAACTCACGGGTTATTTAAATGACCCGGGTTAAAGATTTGAATGAGTCACGATTCATACACCTCTAGTTGAGCTTACCTTGCCATCCATCTTTCCGAAGCGACTGTTCGTTTTGAAAACAACAGCAGCAGCTCCTCAAGAAGTTACCGTAGATGCTGCTATAGCATCAGTTATGTCAGAACTAAATGCTCTCCTTAAGTTTTAGTCCCTGATGCTACACAAGAAAAGAAGCTGCTCTGTGAAGACATCTCACTTCACAGATGTCACTGATGCACTGCAGATGGGTACCAGTGATGTTCTGGGTGGTTTTAATCATCTGTTGCAAAGCTTTTCTGTCCTGGCCCAAACACAACCCAAAAAGTTGACTAGAATTTTTGCACTGGAATTTAAACTCCATCCCTTCCTTTTTTTTCTTTTTTTTTTACCAGGGTGGCAATTTGTGAAGACTATGGCAGGTTCTCTGTGATGAAGAGATTAGATTCCTCAGTGGAAAACGTTTTTTCACTCTTCTCCTAACTGACTGTGGTGAGAGTTTATTTCACCAACTGGCTTCACTCTTGGTAGCGCTCTCCTACTGTTGCTCTGATTGCTTGAAATTAACCTGTGATATATAGTGATGCACAGATTGTTGGTCCAATCCCCTTCCAAGTATGTTTGTAAGTGCCTGTCCGTTTCATATGTTTTCTAGCAGCTTCTTTCCAGATGGATTTGTGAAACAAACCATTCTGTGAAACAAACCATCTGGCAGCTCAGACTGACAATATGAGTAAATGAAAATCTTGCAGAGAGCAGCTTTGTCCACTTATAATTGACAATTAATGATATTGGATTTGTATGTTTGTTTTTGTTGCTTAGATTATACATTACATAAAACAGCATGAGTGATGGAGGAAGTTGTATCTACCGACATAAAGAAAACGTCTGCCTGACATAAGAATTGGTAGATGGGAAATTGCATTTGAGCTGGATGTTTGAACGTGACATTTGACTTTATTGGATTCTTTCTGTCCTATCACAGTGTTAGTTTGTACAGTCAGGTCAAGCTTGGCATGAGCACAACATCATCTAGTGTGACCTCGCCTTGTCTCCTTTTTGAACGAAAGCTTTTAGCAGAACAGTAGGCATCCACATGCACAACAACACACCAACCAATACACAAACGTGCAAATGCAAGCAAGCAATATCCATAGAAACCACTGCAGTTGCTTGAATGTCCATTTCTGACAGATCGTGATTACTGATCTGTTACTATAGAACAGCACAGAATACTGTTTTATTTCCAGTTAGTAATTTAGCCTGAAAATATATTTCCTCTGTCTATCATTCTTATTATTGAGAGACAGAATATGCCTCTGAAGTCATGTGTAACTGCTTACCAAATGATACCCAGAAGACACCTTATGGTGAGAAAGAAATATTCTGACAAATGTTCAAGTAGAAGGCTCTCAAAGGACAGGTTTTCACTGCCTGCCAAACACGTCGCTCTTGAATGGTTGATAGGGCGTCTGTTGGCTCCAGTGTGGAGCAGATCAAACAGGCAGCCCCTCATTGAAAGCCTTTGGGATTAGCTATTTCATAGGATCGTTACCCTGATCCTCTATGTTTTGTTGGGATGGCCTACTTAAGGCCACATCTGGTCAGCATGTTACTGTGTAAGCACTGCAACAGAAGTCATTTACTCAGTGCAAAATGATGGATTATTAAGGTCTGTCAGGATCGAAGTTCTGCATAAAGCTGTTCTTTTACAGTTATTATGCTATTAGAGACACTCTTTTGCAACACCATTTACTGTACACTGATTCCATGCTAAACACTTCTCCAGCAGTCGAATGATGCATTCAAAAGATTAATTTCTTTTTGCTAAATAAATCAAAAAGAAACTTTGTGTTTAGTGAATCTGACTCTCATCAGGATTTCTTAAGGACCAGTTTAAAAAGGAGGAATGATTACTTACTCTAATTCTCCGTAAGAAATATATCAATATCTATATGGACGCCCATTTCACAGTTCGTTTTTTTGTGTGTGAGTTGTGAAGATCAGTATCAATCTAATGTCTGTACCACAATGGAGTCAGCTCAATGAGTCAGACATGTTTAGCCCATGTATCTACTGTGGGAAATCTTGATACAGCATCGAAGGGAAGAGCCCCATCCATTCATTTAAAGCTATCGTCAAACATTTTCAACTTCCTGGGCATAAAATTTACTGGATCTTCCACATAGCTTCATAGAGTGTGCGTAATAGAGACTTCTGCTGGCCGAGTGGCTAACTACCGGTTCAGCGCTCCACTTACATGAATCTAAATAAAATAATTGAATGGTGCATTTCTTCTAGACTTTCCAAATGTTATCAGACCAAATTGATCAAATTCTGCATAGTGACACTAAATGTGTCCACCATTTAGACCTGCTTAATTAAACAATTAGGCCTTGGTGTTAAATTGGCGTCGAAGCCCAGCAATACTCTGAGGGGCTTTGTTTAGCTCGGACAGACTGGAGGCAGTCTCTGTGCCAACAACCTGCCAGCCAGCATGGATATACCTACCATTGCTTCTTAAGCTCACATGTTGTAAGTGTCTAGGGCCTTTCTGTCCTGCGATTTCTCGTTATGTATGTCCTGATACCATTATATGACTACGATTTATGTCATGAACAAACATTTTCTGTAGTCAAGTGGAAACTTCTTTTTCCTAGATATCTGTTCCTCTGGCTGTCTGTGCAGTGTGTACAGTTTAGAAGTTACAGGTTTGGAATATTACCTGATTTGCTGTTTGGTAACAAGATTAAACACAGCAATCCAGGAATACAAATTCGTTGCACAGAGTCTTTGGTGATTCTGGATAGTTGATAATCCAGCCTCGCACTTGTTTCTTAGAAATAAAAGTCAAATTGGGTTGCATTGATATAGAAAGAACCCTGTCCATCACCTAAATGTTTCACCTGTCTGAGTAAAAATATGATTTTTCAACAAAGTACAAGCCTGACTAAGACGGACTGGACCTCAGGGGGTGCATCCACCCTAAACCAGCATATGAAGGCAGTGTTTACATGAGGATGAGCTATATGATTACTGTATGCGCCTGCTTTAGCTCTAATTACACGAGGTAAAGCTGATTAGAGACCAGACCATGTATCAACATTCACTTATATCTCTCCACCCTCTCCACTCGCCTTTCCTCTATCATTTCTGCTCAGAATGTATGGGCTCGGCCTTTTCAACCTGCCTTCATGTGGGCGTGTGTCCTTTACAGTCCGTCTTTCATCTCTCACTCTCCCTCTCTCTCTCTCTCTCTCTCTCTCTCTCTCTCTCTCTCTCTCTCTCTCTCTCTCCCTGTCGTCCCCCACCACTTTTGTATGTCTGCCATCCACCCAGCTTCTCTGTATCCTCCATCTGTCTCTCTTGTTCCCTACATCCATACATGCTGCCACGCTGGCACATGAACCTGCCGGCATGGCAGCATGGGTGGCTGTCTGCTAAATTCTATTGCCTCTGGTTGTGAATTGTCCAAAGAAGAGCAGTGCTATAATGCTGAGAGATGGACACAGCCTGAGAGCCTGTTCTCATGAAATGTCCTTCTGTTCCATTTTTTTTTTTTTTATAAATGAATCAAATGCCTCAAAGAAAATGATGGATGGTTCCTACAAAAATTGGAAATGACCCCTGGTTTAGTCCTGATACATTTCCCTTGACTGTAGAACATTTAACACATTGATTATTTATCAAGTTTGTAACAAACAGAAACAGTTGATTGCTGATGTAACATTACTGTATCCATTTAGAAGGTAGCTGGTTAAGAAAGTAGAACAGCAGACATACTGTGTCTGCTATTGAGAAACACTAATTGATTTTGGGGGATGGCATCTGTTCAGCTGGCAATGCCGATGGCGTCTCATTACATGACTCCATTAAATAATATATTCAGTTTCATGTTACCTTATTGGTCATTTTCACTGCGGAGCAACAATAACAGGGTGAACTACACAAATACCATGTTGGACATCTTTAAACATGTGGAGGTGTCAAATTTTAGAATACATTTAGACAGTATGAGTGCAAGTAGTTTGCACATTTTGTTGAAGGGTAACTCCACCAATTCTACACATTGAGTGTTTATAGGTCTTGGGGAGTATATGTGAAAGAAGTAGTATAAAGTCTTTAGTGGCTCCAGAGGAAACTGCGTGAAATCTGATGAATTACCTCCAGTGAAGTCATTTTATCATGGGCTGGAATTTGTTTTAAGACCTAAAATCGGACACCAGAGCTGGGAACAGTTTGAAAGGGATTCATTTATCACAAAAGGTGAAGCAAGCAGATGAATGAACGAATGAAGTTGGAAACGAGTTCCAGCTCGGGTTAGTCTCCATCGGCGGTGCGGGAGAAAGCTCACTGTGGATGGATGGCTCAGGTGGAAGGCTCAGGAAAAGGCGTCTGTTGTGCGGGTGGCTGGACAGAGGTGCTGAAGGCTGGAGGCTGGTGGCGGGTGAGGTGGAGAAGATCAGGAGATATCCGATCTCACTAGGGTAGGAATGAAAAAAAACAAAGATAGATCATCATGAAAGTATTCTCACTAGAAATATAGGTGCTAGAAGTGTATCTGGCGATATCATCTGGCAGCAGGCATTGTGAAGGCCGGGGCTTTCAGCATGAGCTTATTGCCAACGCGCTGTAGGTGTGTGTGAGTGTCAGCAGCTCTGATGAAGGGGAAGCCGCTCCTAGCCTCTGCACAGCAGCTCTGAAACACACCAAGCACAAAGACCACCACACGCAAATGTCTAAATTTGACAAATCAGTGGCTAAGATGTGATACTGTTGTCACAATGCTCAAATGTCTAACTTCGATACTATGCCTTGAAACCATGTTGGATACCACAGGGAAAAACTGACACAAATCTGAGAACATAAGATGTTCGATTTGTATAAAAAGCTAGCGAGGAGTTTAAGGTAATTGGGTGTGAGGAGGCGGGCCTGTATGGACACTGTAGTGGTGTGTGTGTTGGCTTGCTGTCAGAGAGAAGAGAGGGCGAGAAAGCACAGCTGATATCATTATCGATACTGTGTAACATGACCATTGAAACAGTGTCAAATATTTTGAAATATTTCAATATTATAATGATATATTTGACACTACTAACGTAAATCAGCTAACTGCTTATTGTCGACATTACGATCCAGCAGTCACTGAGGACATTACATTACATTCATTTGGAGTTGTGCTCCTGGCCACTCGATTAATTTAAGTCGGATATTCTCATTTGTTTTAGCTCTGCTGGCTCTTTAGTTGCTATATGTTCCATTCTGTGCACCAGCTCATCGCTAACTGTCTGCCTGCTGTTTGGTGCTGAGCAGGTAGTGTAAAGTTGGTTTATCTGAGGTTTTTTTTTTTTACCTAAAACGACAGCTGAAAGGAAAAAAAAACACTGGGAGCGATGAGTGAAACAAAATGTAGCATTGCAAGGCCAAAATAGGACACTAAGAGATGATACACTGAGACAGGAAAAAGGAGCTGCTCTGCAGTCTGGTGGTACGCCAGCGGATACTTCTGTATCTTGTGTCCAATGGCAGGAGGGTGAACAGACGTAAACCACACAAATCCTGGATGGAAGGAATGTTAAAACTCTAGGCAGTCTGGACTAGAGAGCTCCCAGTCTGCAGTCCATATGCATCGTTTGGATTTACAGTAACAGGATCTAAAGAGTAGAAGGCAGACAACCCACCCAAGGTCAACTGTCCACCGCAGGGACTGTGACTGAGCACATACACAGGAACACATACACTAACATGGTAGATACACATTAACCTCACTTGTGCTCTGTGACACAGAGGAGATTATATAAATCATCTCTTGCGTCATAGATAGGAGCACGCACACAAACACACACACACACACACACACACAGTCCCCAGTCTCGCCTGTATTGTAAATCGTTTTGTTGCTGTAATTCTAAATCCAATTGGAGAGCAGATGAGGGCCATTGGTTGAGCTGCTGTCCTCCAAGTCGTGCTCACTGCAAATGCTGTGAGAATATGTCCTTGCCATGCTGTCCCAATATATTATAGGGACTTAAAACATACAATTGTTTTAAACATGTAATTCTGGTGATTTTCTGACTGGCAGAAAAGTGAAAACAAATGAGTCTTAAATCTAAAAAACATGACAACCTTCATCTCAGATCTATGGATGAAGTTACTTCACTGTGGCCGACTTTTTGAGAAACATCCAAAAGCTTTTGCCAAATTCTCGTGAGGTTGCGTGTGCCATAAATCAACATTAACTGTCATTTGCTGCTGTTGGAGGATCATCACAGTCCACTGACAAAATCACAGACGCAGTTTGGAAATAATTGACGGATCGAAACGATCGATCTTACATAAATGGGGAAAGGGCTCTCGTGCCAGAGTCTCAGACATTTTAAAATGTGATATTGTCAGTTGTTACTGAGGACTGCACATGACAGTTTATAGTTGATAGCATAGCAGTGTTAAGTTTACAGCAATGTCATAAACCAGTCTTGTAATTAACGTCACACTGTTTTGTGAGCAGCACATGCACATAAACTGATGAGAGAGTATATGAAAGGTATCGAGGGGTCACAGAAGGGGGAGGGTTGTGTTGTACTTTATGGGTTTGTTGAAGGGAGGATTTTGTGTTTTCCTAGCCGCTTACTGATTTGATTCCCCTGTGAGTCTGCATTATATAAAAACGATAAAATAATTCAATGTGCATTTCGCCATATGGAGAGGCCAACAGTTATGTCTTTGTATCATTACCCACTTGTCTGATCGTAACAAGTAGCTAATAGTGTGTGACTTATCTACAGCACAACCATTTCATCATTATTTCACCTCTTATGTGTGAATTGTTAGTGTTCATTGTGAAAATGTATGTTTAGTTAATTTTACTGTAGTTCTGTTAATATTCTTTAATTGAAGGTCAACAGGGTTGTAACAGTTCAATGCAGTTATTTTGAGATATAATAGAGAATGGGGCTGCAGGTTGTTTCCAAGAAAATGGGAAATATTAATATTGTGGGGGAGGGTCTCTCTTTTTAAAACATTCAGCCCATCTCTTAAGACCAGTTATTTTTACACAGTCCCTAAATGTGTTCTGGTGTTAATGAGATATGTTTGCACTGGGGAAACAAAAAATGATATTATACTTGGTTTCAAGTAACCAGTGCTCCAAAATTTTAAATGTAAATGTTGAAATTAGATCACGATATCAAACCATGTAAAGTGCCCAACTGACCCAACTTCTTTGCAGACTTTGTTACAGCTGTTTATCTTTAACCACTGGCTTTGGTAAGTGACTACTTTACGTCGGCTGATGTAAACTAAACCACCCATGATTACAGCATCAGCATGTTCAAATTGGGTTTTTTTGCAGGAGGATTAGGAAAGGGAACGGTTCGTTTTTGTAATCCATCTGAATGAGATTGGCTGAACGATATTTACTCTGGATTATCTTCATTTTGTTGAAATATGTGCATCTCGCTAAAGCTACATTTAGGGTGGACAGATGTGCAGTGGATCGTGAGTGTGTGTGTGTGTGTGTGTGTGTGTGTGTGTGTGTGTGTGTGTGTGTGTGTGTGTGTGTGTGTGTGTGTGTGTGTTGTGTGTGTGTGTGTGTGTGTGTGGGTCAAACAGGGGGTTGGTTGCCAGCCTGCTGCTGTTGGCAGGTCATTGAGAACTGACTGTGTGAATGTGGGGAGATTATGTTTTCACCGCTGGTCCTGCCTTTACCTCTGCTGAGAGGATGCAGAGAGGAGGATTTGGGTTTGGTTTAGTTAATCTTCCAGCCAGAGGTTTATATTTGGAAACCGTGTGAGTGAGTCTGTGTGTGTGTGTGTGTAGGTGTGTGTGTGTGTGTGTGTGTAGGTGTGTGTGTGTGTGTGTGTGTGTGTGTGTGTGTTTGAGTGTTTGAGTGCTGTCAGTCATCCACCCCGTTAACTGATTAAATCATAGACACCCACATCATTCAGACTATTGACCATGTGAGCTGATATTTGGCTCTATATCTTTAATACTTATGTATTCTGTAACTTAACCTTAGCTGTTCCTATCACATACGCGTTCGGCTGCCTTTCTGTCTGCCGTAGAGGTGCCCTCCTGTTCTGTCTCCCGAGGGCCCTAATCTACTTCTCGTGTGAGGTCGTAAAGAGGTGCTTTGGGTGGAGTCGTGTGTGTCAGATGTGGCTGTCGTGATTGAACCATATGGTTTCAGAAGCGCACGGAGAGCCGACCACACACTGATAATGAGATGAAACTCAAAAAGTACATGTGAAGACCGCACAGTATACGTCTGGAGCTCCACACATGGTCTCTCATTACCTGCATGGACTAAAGGCCATATTTTGACCTCAATGAGTGTGTGTGTGTTAGTGTGTGTCTGTGTGTGTGAGAGGTTGACAGGGGAGGAATGGGGAGGGAGGATGAGAGGAAGCCCTGTACGGTAATTAGTGAGGTGCTGAGGTTAAAGAGCTGCTGCTCGGTGCTCCATGTTAACCTGATTTTAGACTTCCTCCTCATTTTCCTTCTATTTTCAGCCTCCCATGTGGTGAATTCAAAGTGTGTGTATGGCTGAGTTGATTCAAAATGCAGAGTTCAAGATGCAACTAGTGCAGCTGGCAACATTGATTAGGGCGGGTACACTCAGATTTTGTTGCAGCCAGCAGAAGGAGCAGAAGCGGTCTGGAACAGGGCCTGGTGCTGTTCTGCAACAGCCCGGCTGCTTCCAGGTAAAACAAGGTTGATTAGGCCGTGCAGGTGGTAGACTACATTCTTTGAAGCAGTCTTAACCATTACCTTCATATTTGTTTCTGTTACAGATCACTGAGAGCAATGTAGAACTTGAGTTAAGTTCCATGTTAGTGTACATGAATTTGGCTGATAGATTAACCGTATCATTTAAAAGGTGCCATTTTTAGTGATAAACCTATACATCACCACTCTGGAATTCTGTTCCCTTCAGCTTCATTTGACATTTCAGACACTCTCAGCTTTTGTATTTGGTTCTGTCTCACTTTTATGCTTTTATAAGCATTTTTACAGCAGCAGACAGCCGTCAAAGTATCAAAAAAATTCTGATAAACCGACTGAAAATGTTCCAGCTCTAAATTTGCTGACAGACAAGGTAACAATAGCTGGCAAACATAGGTAGCTAAACAGCCTGATATTTTTCCTGATAAGTGTTGGTGGCGACCAAACGGACCTAAATGGAGAGTGAGCTTGGACTTAAAGCAGAAACAGACCACTTTTCAAATTCCCCCCACCGTCACAAAATCAGCATTACTGACATGGCTACCGCTAGCAGCTGAGCCACTGATCCAAGCAAAAAACAATCTTAATAATCCCAATTTGAACTAGAAACCCTGATCTCAGTGCTATGAAGAAGCAGAGCAAAACACCTGGTTGTTTTGATAAGGTGGTAAGGCGGAACACATATAAGCGGGGGCGACAGATATCGACACAACACCAGTGCTCTCCAGTGAATGGCCTTCTGCTCTCTCTTGTTTGACCTCAGTTTTTCTTCGCTTGTTTTATCGGTGGTGTTCTTTTCCTTTTGCAGTGCAAAGTTTTCAGAGTTATTCCAGTTGTTCCACTGTAACCCAGGGATAGTGACCAGGGAAAAAGTCTCTTCCTGTTTTGGTTGCACAATAGCAGATGCACTTCCATTGTGCCGGATCGTGCAAAAATCTTTTCAAAATCTTTTCAGAGTAATTTTTTTTACAACCATTACACCTCACAGTCATTTTTTACTTCAGAATGACAAAAGCTGTCTGTTGCCAGTTAAAGATCAGCTGGATGTGTACTGTTCTGTAAAGGCAAGTGATGCAAAAAAACAAACAAACAGAAGAACTCAGCAAAAAAACATCTTCTGTTGAAGCCTTCAATGCTGCAATCTGTCAGTTATGAGCAGCACCAGCGCCCCGCTTCAATCCCCTGTCAGCTGAAACAAGCAGCTAAAATCACACATATGTAAACAATCCCGTGGGAGCAGGATAAATACAGGGCACCTGCAGTAAATCACAGGCACAGCTAACAGGATTATATGTTACATAAACTGAGACGATCTCAGTCTTCCACATTTACTGATTCATCTGCTCTACGGCACACCAAGAAACTTTATTTGACTTGAAATAAAATGATTTTCAAGATAAGACTTGTGTTAAGTGTGTGTTGCAAGGTTTCTATCACTTTCAATATTGCATTTCATTTACAAGGTACTCAGATATAGAGGCTGACAGAGATTGTGTGTCCGACATTATCAGCCGATATTGGGCTGTCACAGACATATATCATGTATAATCTGTCCATTATGCATAAATGAATGCATTATATATTAATAAATTATTTTATAATACAGAAAACGATGCTTGGGATTATTTATATCTTTTTAAATTCCCAGGGCTCTATGTATAGGTTAGCTTCTCTCTCTCTTGCAAACACACAATCCCACACAGAAATAATCTATTTGACTGAGGCTGCTTTTTGGTAGAATTTTTTGAAATAAGACGTGTATTTCAAAATCAGTAATTCATTGTAAAAGCTCTAAGAAGAGCATGCCAAATGGGTGCCTCAGAAATCTGCTTATACTGTTGTCTTGAATAAATTAACTTCTGTTCACATTTTGTTGCATTGATAAAACAGCTAAGTAAATCTAACTTGACATGCACATCAACCCAATGTCAAAAGGGGTAAACTACCTAAAGTCTTTGTAACAGCACCATTTTTAAACTATTGCCTACCTGAATGATGTAGGGTCAGCTGGTGGGTAATTTCTCTGTTTTAGCAGATGGCAGTTCTAACAGTCCTATCACACATATTCTAATCAGTTATTCATTTCTATTCATTTCCTTGGCAGCTGTCGCTCAGGAGGTAGAACAGGTTTCCCACTTACCCAAAGATCAGTTGTTCTTTTCTCTGTATAGGCCGCATTTCAAAGTGTCCTCGGGTAAGAAACTGAACAAAATACAACCACATCAAACAGTCTCCACAACAGATCACATCAACAATGATGCAAACAGACAACTTAATAACAATAACCATACTTGTAAACGCTAGCCAGTGTTGCTGTGAACCTTGCCCTCTCATCAAAAGATGACTAGATGAGTTCTCCATTAGTCAGCAGCTATAGTGCACGGTACAGAAGTAGCCGACAGTATGTGCTCTCCAACAAATAAGCATTAGTAATGTTGTCTTCCTTAAATTGTCCCTTAATTGCATTATGAACAGGATCCTTAGAGAAGCGTAGGTGCAAATAAGACCTGGACTCAGCACACTGACCACTTTCCAGACTTGTGTCTGATTTCCAAAGGAGTAATGAGTGAGTGAGTGAGTGAGTGAGTGAGTAGTAGTTAGTGTATTAGTATTACTGATTTGAAAAAATAAGACGATTAAAGCAAATAAACACATTAATTCTATAGTCTGGCTATCTGCTGGTTATTAAGCATCCTTTGCTCGTAACATAAGGGTAATTTGAGATGAAAGCAGGTTTAGAGAGCATACCAAAGTTCTTAATTCAACATTACTGTATTGGTTCCTCAGGGAAATTTGTACTGGACATAAAGCAAACAAATATAAAAATGCTTCAGTGCTTTAACAGTCTCAGGGTACAGAGTACAATATGCAACACAAAATAATTAAATCTAAAGTTTACGTCTTTATTGTGTGTTTTATAGCATTTCTAACGTCTCTAAAGGGAGCATGCCTTCTCTATCTAGCTGCAGTCAGGCCACATTAAGATCATTTTCCTCTTCCTGTATTAAATAATTCTCATTATAAAAATACATACATACTCTTAAAAATCCTCAGGCATTTTATTACAGTGAGTAGTGTGAACTGAAGAATTAGAAGAAGCTGCTCAAGAGATAATACCAACCATTAATCTGCAGCTCAGCCAGCCATAACATGGAATATTCAGTACAGGCTAGTCATCTTGTCGAAGGCATCTGTATGAATCTGAAGCAGTCTGGTCAGTTATACAGTGTATTTTACAGTTTATTTGAAATACAGTATGCATTATAAAGACTACAGTACAGAGCCTCAAAGTCTCCACTTGTGCTGGTATACTTTAATTAAAATCACCCACCGACAATGCAGTACTGAGTTCCCTCCCCAGACACCTTAACAACCATTCACACCTGGGCTCACCTAGTCCTAGCAACCCAGATGAAGGCCGGTTTGGTCAACGATCCACAAGTGGCCCTAATGACTCTGAAACTCAGAACTCATATGTGTCCTTAATGACTCTGTAAGGGAACTCCCACACAGAGTTTAAAAGCCTGCGACTCTCCTCCAGTTAGTTTGAACTGAAGAAGCCTCTTGGATGAGAGGTGAAACGTCTTCAAGAAACTGAAACAAGTCCAGCTGCTGACAATACAGCATTTAGAATTACCATGACCTGGATGACTGAGAACCTTCATCAACATTCATGCAATAACTAGTGGTAAAAGGGAAAAGCAATAGTATGTTTTTCCTTGTATAAAAACATTTGATATACATTTCCGTACTTTTACATATACATCTGTCATAGTTGGTTCTGTTGGTTGCTACTTTATTGCATGCATTTGTATTGCGTTTTCACATGAGAAACCCTACCTTTTAATCTTCCTAAACATAAAATGTGCTCTCAGCAATATTCATTTCAAATATGTAAATGTAAAAGGACATGTCACTTCTGGTCTGTCTCTCTCACCCAAACACTTACCTGTGTTTGCCATGGCCTGAACTTTGGGCCATTTCCATAGCAACATCCACCACACCAATGACGACAACCAGTAGACATTTGCTCCCGTGCTGTTTCTACTCTATCCCCTGTTCCATTTCATCTCTCTGTCACCATTCCCCAGAGCATTTATAAAATCTGAGGATTGAGAAAGTCTCCGTACCTCAGTATCAGTGATTTTAAATGTGTTAAGATTAGGACTTTTTAATGATGGTGATGAGGTGTTTAGGCAGCTTAAATTAAAAAAACACATCAAGTATTCAGGACAGAATTCCCTTTGGGCTAATATCTCAGGGTGCTGTGCAATAACATCCAAATACATTGAAGGTTGAACTTGAATGTGCAATAGAACAGAACATTCCAGACCTGTATGGCTATGGTATAACGCATACATTATGCACAAGGAAGGAAGTGCTGCCACAAGTATAATAAATAATAGCTAGAACAGGAAGAAGCTTTGGTTGTCAAGGGAGAGATGAGAACAAGCATTAACAGCAGCATGTAGGGAGGAGGGAGCAGTGTTGTGCTGCTGGTTGTCCATGTCTGAGCCCATGGCCTTGCTCGTGGCAATAACAAGGATATTTCTGAAACATAACATGCATTTATCCTTTGGGGTGCGTGGAAACCTACAGAAACAGAAACCTTGCAAACTCAACAAAGTAAGGCCCCATGCAGAATGAGTGAGTTTAAACCCAGGACCTTGTGAGGATACACTGCAAACCGCAGAATCACCTATCATAGCAACTTATTCTGTGAATCAAGATTGCACATTGTGGGCTTACAGTCTTTTTTCAAGTGGTACTTTAATTTGTGATTGTACGTCTGGGTTCAAGAGGAGACAGAAACTGGTTTTAGTTGAATGGTTTAATAATGATAATAATAAAAAACAGTTTTCCATTAAAGCAGAATAAATGCATTTTAGATTTACATTTATCGATTTTTTTTCAGTGACTTGAAAGCAACGCTACAGCCTGTAAACACGACAAAGGCAGAATTTCAATACATAAGGTGTGTGTGAGGCTATTGCCCGTTTGCACACAGAGCAACATCAGTGTGCATTCTGAAACATGTTTCTGATTAATGTAAGTTCAGTACTCAGCCTTATTGATCGGTCTCCACCAACTTCTGTTATCTGAATTATATTATATCTTTTAACATTTAAGATTACCTTATGCTTCCCTATGTAGGTTCATAGATTATGGATACATTTAAGTTGTACATACATTAGCAGTTGTCCTTTGAATATGGCCACATGGTGACATGGTGTGGGCTTACAGTTTACTTCCTCAGAGTTGTGTGTATGTGATGTTAACCTTTGTATCGGTTCTGCTTTTTAAAAATAGATTACTTTCCATTCCTGTATGTGCTCATGTGTGCGTATGTGTGTAGGAAGAAGAGGCAACACTCCCACTCAGTGACCCATACACTGGTTAAAGAAGCTTTGGGAATAGAAATGCTGCACCTTTGCTCAAGTTCCTCACTTCCATGTTAGGGAAAATCAGCAGGTCTGTTTTACCCGTCTGATGTCAGAGGGATGCTGAACTTTGCTTTTTAATGACTGACTTTCTAGTGAGAAGAAAATTCAGGAAAAGGAGGCAGCAAAAACACTGCGTTACATCATTTTCGACCCTTGGACTCTTATACTGAGTAAATTCAATGTAGTTTGAGAAATATGTTAGATTTCTACATTAAAATGTATAAAAGGACTTAACCTATGGTATATATTTAGCTCAGTTGTGTACTTACATTATCACAAATTTCAACAGCGTTCAAACCCAGAGGAATTCACAAGTTTGCACAATAGTGCATTTCATTTAGTCACATCTCACTATAACTTTCAAGTGAGAGTCAGAGTGAGGAAGGAAGTAGACAACTGAGACTAGGTGAATAAAGTTTAAAACATTATCTTGTCTGTGAGCATTTGTGCCTGAGTCACATCAGATAGATTTTCATGAGAAATGGACATTTTTACCTGGTGTTAGTTGCTCAAGTGTTTACTCGGCCCAAAAAGCCAAATTACTTTATTGTACATTAGCCAAAAGATAACGAGCAACAGCGTACACCAAGGGTGTGTGTATGTGTGTTTGATTCAGGTAAACCACTCAGAGAGCTCAACACTCACCTGAGACTCTGGTTCTCTCTCTTCTTTTTTCCCTCTCCTCTCTGTAACTTTACTTTCATGAAGGAAAGTACATTACCCCTCCTCCAGCACCAGTCAGCAGTCAACATTACAGAACATAAATACCCGACAATGGAGGTCTCCTCAGTGGAGCTGCAGTCAGGCTGATTGACAGGTGTGACGATAAAGCCACTTTTATAATCCCAAAAGTAATCTCTGAGCTCTTGTCCTGTTGGTAAATGGCTCTGGATCAGATCCGATGTGACTCTGGGTGTTTATACCTCCAGAAGGTCTGTCTCTGCACCTGACTCTCTCCTCCAGAGTTGGCCAGCTCTGAGCAGCTGAGCAGTGGTCATCATTTTGGCCAGACTCAGATATAAGGGTTTCAGATTATTAACACAAAATAAAATATTAAATTGAGGTTTATATAAAGAGAGTTTAAGGAAGCTTTTGCTGCCTCACCCAGCATACATTGTTTTTGAGGGTACAGAGGTACAAATTAGGATGACCTATAGTCACAATGGCAAACCTATGAGAATAGGACCCTGGTTGAAAAATAAACAGAAGTGTTCACAAACTGCTTTGGTGAGACAATAGACAAGCTCACCACCAAATTTCAGGCTAGTACAGATCTTTTCCATTTAGTGTTGGTAGGCTACTTACGTTGTAGTTTTTTTTTTGTCTGTCAGCCTTTATAATTTGAGCTGAAATACAGCCTCTGGTTGCTTGCTGGTTTAGCTATACAAATACACATTTCCTCTTGCCCTGCCTTTGAAGCCACATGGGAACGTATTTTCAGCTTTCTCAATGCTTTCAATTGTAAGTTCAGCATTTACAACCGGCTCTGGAGTTTGACTGTCCCCCACAATGTTTTTTTAACTATGACAAAATAGTTGTAGGGTTTTAATCTGACATAAATAAAACATATATATGTGACCTTGGAAATGACCACAGGCAATATGTTGTCTAATTCAGGCCACATGATGGGAGGTTTCCCCGTTTTTTTGGCTGATGGGCAGGAAGCTGAATATGTTTTTAGTCCTAAATCATCAGAAACATCAAATGTGTTGGTGATAATGAAAAGGAGAGATTGTGAATATTAGCATTACCATTGGCAAGTGGATATAAAATACATTTCCATGGTGTGATTTGGAGTGTGTTTGTGTTTTGACAGTCGATCAGAATGTAGCTGTTAGCTATAATAAATGTAGAGCAAATCAATGATCAACAATCTATATTACACTGTCTGCAGCCAGGCCAGAGAACAGTGTTAGTGCGACTGGTGTGTTTGTGTCTGTGTCAGTGTGTGTGTGTGTGTGTGTGTGTGTGTGTGTGTATGTGTATGTGTGCGTGTGTGTGTGAGAGTGATTGTGTTTTGGGGCCTGGCAGTGTGAGTTTGTAATTGTGTGCACAGATAATGTGCATCTTAACGCCCCGGTCAAGTATTGATGACTTAATGTACCGAGAGTGAAAACTCATGTCTGTCTGCCTACATGTCTCCATGTCTGTTATTGGCTCTATGTGTGGGTGCATGAATGTGTGTGTGTGTGTGTGTGTGTGTGTGTGTGTGCGTGTGTGTGTGTGTGTGGATGTGTGTCTTCCTATAACGGCTGTTAGACTAATACGGGGGGAGGGGACAAAGATCAGAGCTCAGTGGGACAGAGAAGCCTGAGATTGGAAACGGAAGGCAAAAAAGAGAAGAGAAAAAGGATGAAGAGGGCATATGGGTGAGAGGAAAAGGAAAAAATAATGGGAAGTATGTAATGTGTGTAGAGGCTTGTGTTTGTTTCACCACATATTTATCCATCTGCTGTTCCTCTGGCAGCACTGGTTATTTGACTACATGGTTCCTGTCTATACATATGTATATGTCATCTGTTTGTTCATACAGCTGGTATGAAGGATTTGCTATTGTGATGCAAATCTCTGGAGTCATCTGACAGGGAATCATGGTTACAAATACCATTGATATATGGCAACCAAGCCCCTCAGAAAGAGTGTCAACGTGGCTAAACAATCCTGGCATTTAAATTTATAGTTCACATGATATTTCAGTGGAATTCCTTTGAATTTCAGCCATGGATATCCGCATGTTTGCTCAGTTACCTTCATGATGATTAGTTGTTCAAGTTGCAGTACAATGTTGGAGCCGATGTGGAATAATCTTCAAGGCGTGAAATGCAAGAATTGGCTTCCTGTCAAATTCATTTTCAAGACAAAAGGGGCAGCATATGGCCAGAGTAGCTGCTAACTGCTGCTAACTGTAGCTGTTGTTAGCTAGTTTGCTTGATAAGCCTTGCATCTAATGGTCCAGCCTGAGAGCTTGGAGCACCAGGATTGTGTTGGTGTTTACACCAACAGCACAGGACTGTTCGTACTGCAACAGGCAGTTTTTAGCTGGACAGCATATGCTAACCTCAGTAGCTATCTCTTAAACACAATACATTGATATTATATCAAAACTGTTATTTTTTCACATTCTGTCGATAATTTCTAATTGTTTTTTAATTTTTACAGCTAAAATTTGTACATATTGTACCTTCAAGCTGCTTTGTGGGCCGCAAAAGCAGTTATACGTTAAAAACATGACGACAAGAGGTGTTCCCAACCAAAAGATTAGAAGAAGAGCTTGGATTTGACTCTTCTTTGAGACTTTTGTGCTGGCTGCAACACGGATTATTATGAAAATTAATTGGATGTTATGTTGTTGTTTCGGTGTGTGACTTCCCGTCTGCTCCATGCTGAATTAAACTGAACTGCTGCAAAGTCCTTTGGCATCCGGCAGAAATAGAAGCCTTGCGTATCTGCTACAGAAGGGTCTGGACTGCCGGAGCTGCAACAGAGTAGATATGAAATGCAGGAACCAGTGGAAGAACACACACAGACTATCAGCTTTGCTGCCATGGCAGAGAGGAGACGGACCGAACACGGATCTGGTGAAATTTAGGGGTTACCTGGGCTCCAGTCTGGTGACGTGAAAAGGCAGAATTAATTTCGGGATTTGGGTCGGGCTCACTCACTCTCAGACAGAAGAAAAGAGGACTGTATACAATTTATAGAAATCTTGATACTGTGGCATGTGCCACTATCCAGCTTTTTCAAGTGGCACGTGCTTTTTTAGTTAAATGACCACTATGATGATAAAATGATATTGATCTTCAAGCTGAAACAAAAGAGAAAGAGTGACAGAGAACAACACATTACTTTGTCGTTCTCGTTCTCTTTTGCTGTTGATCATCTGATGAAGGGAAACAAGAGTGATATGTTCAAGTGAATAAATTCATCCTTCGCAAGACATTCCACTGTCTAGACAACAGAGTGCAAAATCTGACCAATCCCAAGATACATGTCATGACTAAACATTGACGTGCGCTTTGACACGAATTGGAGGCGTTCCCTTGTCCAGTTTTTGGAGCGCTTGCATAATTTGCATCAGAAACATATAGGGCTGCCTGGCTCTGTTTGTGAGGAATTGATCCACTACAAAGTGGCTGCTCCAGATTACACAGAACAAACACAGCAGCAGCTCTGCACACATTCATGCAAATGTACACACAGGCAGAGGCCATGTGCACATGTGCACATGAACACATACGTCGCCTGAGCTCCTGTGCTGCCTGGTCTGACCGGCCAAAGGGCTGTTGGGTAATTATGAGTCATGATTATAATCCACTGAATGTGAAGCCAGCAGTAAGACGGAGTTTTGCAGTGGGCAGGTCTGAATGTATTGGATTGTCTTGTCATGTCTGTCAAGCAGTCATGCAGCTGTGAGGAGAGATAATGATTTCTAGAAAGCAGGGAGGGAGGACATTAGCGACTCTTGTCCGTGTAATTGAGTGGCTTCTCTATGTACTTTGAAGTTTATTTTTTAAACGCCTCCTTGTTTGGTTGTGACGCTAATTAGTGGTGAACAGTGGGTAGGTAGAGAACAGAAGGAGAGGCACACATATAAGGCAAGATAATTATTGATTTGGCTTTACTTTTTCTCCTCACAAGATCTGGTCTTGATAAAAAAAAAAAATGTAAGCCAGTTATGATTTTTTTGGTTTGTTTTGTTGATACAGACAGTTAAGAAGGAGTAAAGGAAAAACAAAGGCAGGTGGGGGGATGAGGGAATCTTCTGGCTCTGTGGTATCTCCCTTGTGGTCCTTTGTTATAAGAAGAGAAAAGGCGAAAAGGGGCAAGTTAATGATGTTGCAGTGCCTCTGCTGAGTTTACAGGAAGTTTGCAGCCTGGCCTCATTATTATTATTGTCATTATTATTAAGAATTAAAACAGAAGGGTTTTTTTTTTCTGTTGGACAAATGCTTTCTTGTAATTTCACGAAATATTATGTCGGGACCGACATGAAACATGATATACTGTAACCTTGAAATGTTTTTTGATTTCATATGGTAGAATTTAATACCGTACAAAAGCAAATGTGCGTAATATGGTAATCAGCAATTTCCATACCACAGTACTTTGAGAATGGCTTACTGCTGCAACCCTAGTCATAATTTTTTTAGCAGACAATTGCAACATTGTGGATACAGCAAATGAACTGTGGCTAAAGCAGCGATGATCAGAATTTTTATATCAACACTGGATCACTTAACCTCTTGTATAAGATACGGGTCACTTAAAGAGATCAACTCAAAGAGAATTACCAGCCAGCTGAGCAGTTTCCCTTATCGTTGTAACCCACGTTGATTCAGTCTCACCACTAATACAATTATCTTATCCAGCTGTAGCAAACACCTCTTTGTACCAAAACACTGTTTCTTTAAGTCTTTTCTTGCCCTTTAATGCTTTTTTCAAAGGCACCATGTGATGTATGATGTAAATGCTTTTACTCTCAGAAAATCACACTGGTTCAAACAATATTTTCCTACTGAAGAAGGTGTCAGAAATACCTCCATTCAGATTTAAATGATACTGTTTTGTCATTGATAGATGTATTAACGTAACAGAAAAAATGCACAAGAAAGATTATTATTGTTATAAAAATATAGATAAAAGTTTTTTCTACACCTCATGTAGTTGAAAGGTATTTTCTTTACCTGTCTGGTTCTCTAGACAAAGAGGATTTAACAGTTATTCCAGTGGTAGTTGGTGCACCGCCTCTTCAATGGTCAACTGGAACTGTTGACAGGGTTTTGGGGTCTGCCATTTGTTGTTGCATGGTACTCCAGCTAAAATAGTTGAAAGCAACTTCTCTCCACAGTCCTGCTAAAATCAGACTATACTACTACACCTCAGTCCACCACCTCAACCCACACCCTGACCTTCTGCCTTGCTAAATAAATTGCACACTACGTCTCGCATTCTCACTAGGACTGGATATAAAACAACTAGTCCAGTATGGTGATAGGGTACTGGGCTGCGTGCACAGCCACAGATTTTACTGCATTAACTGAATGTAGTCGTTGTGCTGACATGTCACTGTGGCAGTCATACGCAGCAAATGACGGTCGGGGCCCTAAATCAAAAGCAGGTTAATGGTAGAAAGGCTCTAATAGCAGCCTTGTGTTACGTAACAGTCCAGAGGTGATGCTGTGCTGCTCTGCAGAGCGATTTATTAAATCATGTACAGGAAATAGAGAGGCGGTAAGTGTAGGAGAGAGAGACAGACAGCCAGACTGAGACATGAAGGAGAAGGCAACATGAAACAAAAGGTCATGGGTTAGAATCAAAGCTGTAATGTCACTCAGATTGAGGACACTTGTGGTTATGTTCTAACCCATTTACACCAAATTGTATTTCATGCCACTGTGAATGTTTACAACCACTGAGTTCAGACTTTTGGAGGTATTTTTACTGCCATCGAGGCAGCTGTTGGTATATGTTCCTTTCCATATGATAATAGATGACTGACCAATGAACATTGGGATGACCTTAATTCTTATCAAAGCTACTTGTGGTTTAATGCAGTTGAAAGTGTCTTTTGTCAGAAAAGCTTTTTCTGGGTGCATTCATGTGCTTTTGTTTGACACAGTAAAACTACATTTTCTACTCATGATTGATTTTTATGGCATTTTTTGCAAAGCAAGAAGCTGAAGTTTTGAACTAGCAGCTGGCAAATAATTGCACCCATTCACTCACCCTTTCTATTCACTTGTAATCTAGAAAAAGAAAAAAAACCTACCAGTCAGGCCGAAACCTCTGTATTTGCCCCTCTGTGAGTCAGCCTTGTCCAAATCGTTTGTCATCGTGAGAGCAGCAATGTTGCTCAAGAGCAGGTGGCAGCAGGTCCTGATCGAATTATGGCACTGATTACATTGTGTCTCATAGTGATGGTATAATATGCTTCCCCTAACCATGTTATACAACCACAATTATACTAACGAAAGACAAACACGGACAGAGACAGAGGAGCAGGGTGTGATCTCTTGATAGCTTAAGATACTGATGGATATTCAAAGTGCAGGGGACACTGTAAATTAATTTGAATCAACCAGTAAAACTGAGTGCAAACATTAAATCTTTTGCTTTCAGCCATTTAGCATGCGTATAGATTTGTATTACTTTGATTTGACATGGATTGGCAGCAAAGACAGTCACAGTGCATGTATTCTAGTGACTTTGGCGCTCCCCTGGCTTTTCCTTTAGTGCAACCAAGAAGTGACGTTTTTTTTTTTTACTATTGAAATAGCTCAACAACTACATGATGGACTGTCATGGAATGTGGTGCAGCATGAAATCCCTGGCATGAATTGTAATAACACAGGTGATCTCTCGACTTTTCATCTAGCACAGCCCTGTGGTCAAAATGTTATTGTATCCTATTTGCAATTCCATCAGCCTGTTGGCTTGTGTTTTGTTCTTATTAGAAAATGTCAGCATGCTAACACACAAAATGAAGGTAATAATTATAATAAACATTATTCCTGCTGAAGATAAATGTATTAACATTGTCATTGTGAGCTTGTTAGCATGCTGATGTAGCATTTTCCTTAATGCATCTCTAGCACAGCCTGACAGAGCTGCTAACATGACTCTGTTCTGTTAATCTCATGCTTTGCTTGAGAGCCCAGAAAGAATGTGTTTGGTTGGTCACAATATTAGCCATCTAATCTGACTTTATTACAGAATCTCCATCACTACATAAGTTGCAGTTTAATGTACAGTATATTTGCAAATGAAAAGAGGGTTAATGGAGCTGTTTTGGCAGGGGTCTGTGGAAGGAATGAAAATGGCGAAACACATGCAGAATTATGTGGCAAAAAAAGTGCCAAAATTTGCCCCGCACAACCTGATTTGTAAAAACACAATTTCAGCTGTGCCTCTTGACAATCCTCAATGCTAACAGGTTCCTTTGTAGCTAGGAATCTAAAAGGATGCATCATCTGTGCAAGGTTGTCTTGTGTCTGATGAAAAGAACACTGAAGCTACATTTTTGCACAGACTTACTGTTTATGGAGTGATGTTGTGTTGTTGATGTGTTACTGTATGCACAGCAAACATAAACACAGAGGCATGTTCTTCTAACAGTAATCCATTGTGTTGGTTTGTGCCTTTTTAGTCACACCACGCACAAACACACACAGTAGCATATTGTATATGTGCAGCACACAAACACACACATGAGCAGACAACCTCCTGATCTCAAAGCCATAATACAGCTGTGAAATATTGAGGGTAATTAGCTGCAGGCTTTCCTCTGGCTGATGATAAATAATTTGACAGTTTATGTTGTCCAGTTGAGAAGCCAGTGCACTCATGGGAGTTGTTGTTCCGTCCCGCTGTTCCCACAGGCCTGATCTCAGCCCAGATTGCTTTGTTGTTGATGGAAATATGGAGCCATTCAAAGAGACACAGTTCTTAATTGATTGGAAAATAATCATCCGGGGGGAACATGTGACATGTGTATCACTTGTGTCAAGTATAGCTGTGGTTGGACTATAAAAAAACTAAACACCTGACAAGCTTCATTGTTGCAGTATACATGTACTGCTGAGTGTCTCACTGCATTATATGCATACATACTTCAGCATGTATGTGAGAACTAAAGCTGTGTTGTCTCTGTGCCTGTGTGCATGCTCTCTACACTGACAGGCAGCCATACTAGTACAGTTACTAAGTGCATGTGACTAGGTCACCATGACAACAGAACTCACTGGAGCATGCTGAGCACAGAATGATGTCACTGTGTGTGTGTGTGTGTGTGTGTTTGTGTGTGTGTGTGTGTGTGTGTGTGTGTGTGTGTGTGTGTGTGTGTGTGTGTGTGTGTGTGTGTTTCTGTGTCTGTGTGTGTGTGTGTGTGTCTGTGTCGGTGTCGGTGTGTGTGTGTATGTGTGTCTGTGTGTGTGTCTGTGTGTTCATGTCAGTGCGGTACATATGGCACTTGCTAAATTAACTGCTGGCCCTGCAGAAGCTGCTGGAGTCTGCTGTGTGTGAGAAACAGACAGAGGAAATGAAAGACAACTCTTTCTCTGTCTCCTATTTTTCTAAATGTAGTATATTTTGGGTTATATCCATATGGTTGACTGCACTAATTATGAAGTTGACTTGGATAAAGGCGCCAGGAAAATAACTTTAATGTATTGTAGACAAAAAAGAAAGAAGAAGAACAAGGAGAAGAAAGAGAGGAAGATAAAATAAGTAAAGGAGACGCACAGATGAGGGGAGACAAAAGACTGACAGTGAGGAAAATTAAAGGTTGCATTACATGCAGAGATGGCGCAGTTACTCTGATGTGCACTCCAGCACTATTTTAGTTTCTGCCAGTTGGTCCTATTTGTCTTATCACGTTTCCCTCTTTATATATTCCTGTGTGTGTTGGGGGGGGGGCTTAACATAATGTTCATTACTAAATTCTACGGTGGACACTTGGTTAAGGTTAGGGTTGTGGTAGGGCTCAAGAAAATGAATTTGAAGTCTATGTACAGTCATAACAAACAAACTACATAACAAAAGGAGGGCATTGATCACTGCTCCATTCTGCTGCAGCTCTGTAATCTATTGACAAACACTCCAACATACAGTACATGAACACATGCACCAACGTCATACACACTCAAATACAGCTACAAAGTAAACACACATGGTATTGATGCATTCACGCCAGCATAGTGACTACGTCCCCTTTGACTTTCCCTGCTCACATCCATACATGCGTGCACGCACACACACAGGCAGAAGGCACTCACACACAGTTTTTCTGCTGTGTATCCAGACAGACAGCATTGATTGGAGCTGTGGGGGAAATTCTCTGAGGCAGATCTGTGGGAAAACTTTAACAAACTACAGCTCCCAAGCTGACACAGTCATTCATCACTCGCTTCCTGGTGGTCGATTGGTGCGTCCTAATGAGCCTCCCAGTGCACTGAGGTGCATCCTAACAGGCGATGTGTCTTGGTGTATGATTAGAAATGTGGAAATGTATTGTTAGTCCATGCTGTACTTCAGAGCTATGTTGCTCTATGTTGCATCTACCTATGGACCATTACCACATATAGTATTGAAATGAATAAATAGAAGGACAAAGGAAAAAAAAAATGAGGTCTCTGTTTTGTTTCTAGCAGCCTCTATCCCTGAGAATATGTTGTATATCATATTTAGTTTCGTTCCACTCACATTGTTCATTATGTATGTAAATGAGGGAAAGGTTATTTTGAAGTGTCATTGCTTTTGTCTAATTAGGAGACAAACTCCCACACTGCTCTTTGATTAAAGCACCACTCATCATATGTTATTCATATTGGACACTAGCTGTGAGTTGTTCATCACTCGGTCATGTAAAACAGGGCACTCTCCAGGGATTCATTAATAACGGCCGCACACAGCTCACAATGTATGAACTATTTCAAAAAGCCACTTGTCCTTTGGCATCTCTGAGAACTTAATAGAGTGTCAGTTAATGTGTAATTGTAAAAATGTGCTGCCCATGAACAGGCTCGGTGCCTCACGGCGATGACATTTTCTCATCCTGAGCTAGACACTAAAGCTGATCGTTTATAAGTTAGACATAGATGCACAAATTAAACCTTTTACATGTCTCAAACCTTTAAGCTGTATCTTTGTTCAAACAATAGATGAAATGACTTTGCCTGACATGAAAATCATTGTTTAAATAAGGAGCGACAGAGAATAACCAGCCAGCTTTACAGTTCCTTTCCCTATTACACAAGCCCCCAGGAATAGGTCCAGGCTTTGAAGCCAATCTGAAATAGCAGCCAAACTATCAAATTATGTTGCATGAACCACACTGGCCCACAGTGTAAGCTTTTCCCCCTAAGCTTACACTGTGAAAGAAGCCACTGTAAAACTGTGGATAAATGTTTTCTTCAAAGTCACAACCCCTGATGAAATGACAGAATTGGATCCATTCTGTCAAACAACATGTGGAAGCCTAGAAAGATTGCACCAAACTGGAGGTTAGCCACTCAGCTGGTGGAAGTCTTTAGCGTGGATGGTTTATTAGCTGTACAATGTCAAAGCCATGTGGAAGATCCAGGTAATTTAACACCTGCTCAAATGTGTTCTGCTTCATGCTCTACTGAGCAGCTTTGTAAGAATGAACAGTGCTCCGCTTCCAACGCTGTGCCCAGAGTTTCCTTTATTCATCCATGCTACTACAGAGCATTTTAGCCTCTTTTGGCCCATTGTTTCTGTTTACAGACCTGCAAATTTGGATTTCATCAGCAGGCTGCTGTTTACAGTGAAAAAGCTCTGATAAAACCATGGCTCAATACCAGCCCTGTACAGACAGAACAAGTAAGTAACTTGCTGAAGAATGCAAACACAAGCATTTAGCAGCTAAAGAGATGAATATTTTTCTGGTTGGTGGAGACCATAACAAGAGTGATACTGTCTGGTGGCCAGACATGCAAATGTTGGTCCGAATCTGCTGGTTGTGTAAATATGGAACTGCTTGCAACACATGCACTTTTACAACTTAAGCTTTAGAAAGCAAAACTGATTCTTTAATATGACGTTCATGTTGATAAAATCCTTGTTCCGAAATATCTAAAAGGTGCGTGTGTGTGTGTGTGCACGTGTTCAACTGTGATTTTTTAAATTTTTTAAAATGAATCATGAGGATCCACACAAAAATCATCCTGAGTCTGCCTGACTTATCAACACCCCAATGGTCCAAGTGGATAGAAAATAACACAAGGGAGAACTCTATTCCATTTAGATTTACAAGGCTTTAGTGACCCATGTAAATCTGAGGATAGCGTTTTTTTGGTGTTTTTTTTGGCCCATGGCACAAAAAACAAGTAATTTCTGTGGAGGCTAATCAATAAAAATGCTGTTTGGCCAGATGACCTTATAACTTCTTCTCTGGCTGGCAGCTCACTATAAATCAAGTAGTTAGTTTTCAAGATATTCTTTGAGTGAAAGTAGAGCGTGTCTGAACTCAGGGGAGACATTTTAAATTCTAAGTCTTCTTGAACAGGAGGTAGAAATACAGACGCAATGTTTGTCTCCATTAGTCAACATTGTTCCTCTGGTGAAACCTCAGTGGCAGCAGGATTTCTGAAGCAGTAGCTCTAATTAGCAAACTTCAGCTCCTCAGCGTAATTCGGCATACCAAAGGATTTCTCTGTGGCACACAACCAGCTCACTGTGAACATGTATAGGCTTCGTCTGTCCGTGAATCTGCAGGAATCTGTCTAAAACGATGTGTGTCTTTTGCCGCTAAAATGTCGTTGACATTTTTTTGATCTCTTCATTATGTTTTTCATTCATTTCCTTTTACCCCTTGTTTTGAGGTATAAATTATGCACTGCTGCGTTTCCCCTGATAAGTGTGACAGTTTGTGCTCGCTGATCTACCAGCTGTGTTTGATGGGGATTTTTCAAGGTTTGGTTGTTTATGGAGCCTGCAACTAAGAAAAAAAATCCCCGCAGCATAAGAGGAAAAGTGGAAGCCTTAAAATGTTGTAGGTTATGGGATTTAAAAGAACAGAATAAAATGGATGAAGTGTGTACTGTAATTGAAGGTTCTCTCCCTTCTCAGTTGGCTAGCTCCACCTTCCACCACTTGTCAATCATCTTGGCAAGCTGTCTACCCTTAAATGTCTAAGGAACATCCAAGGGAAAAAAATGAAACATAGCCAATTTGCAATAATCAAATCAGTGCTCTTTTTTCTACTTGTCTCTCTTTTTGTTTTTTTCCACTGTTACACTCATTTCAAGCTTTACCTGCCAATAGGCATATAGCTTTGCTAAGCTTAGCCTAAAAACTGAAAATGCTCACCTAGCTCGGTTCAAAGTGACAACACCTCAAAATCAATTTTTTTTTTTTTTTTTTTTTTTTACAAGGAAGTACATGCTTGAATTCTCTTTGTTAACTACAGTGAAATCATCCTTTGGACAGAGCCTGGATAACTACTTCTATTGATTGTCAAATTGGCCACTGAGCCCATCGGCGAAAGGAATCACTCTGATTGGCTGTTCAGCTAAGCAAATCCGCACATCCATGATTTCACCCATTTAGCACGGCTTCATTTGCAACTCTTTATCAGGCATAATTGGCAAGAGTGGTGTTAAAATGGTAGGCAAATGCTGCAGTCTTCCAGCCTTTATGAATGACCAACCCAGACTACTGCCACCTGGTGGTATGGAGAGTTATTTCCTCCCATGCAGGTGTATGAACTAGTTGGCCATTGACAGTACTCTTTGCAGTGTGTTTAAGTGCAGCTTTTTAGCTGAGACACAGGGGACGTGAGACGATGCAACTGTTTGCCTTCGATGTTGGTTTGATGTGTCTGGACCCTGATGTTCAACCTAAACACCTGTTAATTCAAGCTTCATATTGCACATACAGAAATGAGAATGGTTTCAATCTTGTCTTCTAACTCTGAGCAACAGATCTAAGTGTATTACCCAACATGTAGAACTATAGCTTTAACTCAAGGGTGACTTACTATCTTTTTCTTGGTCTTCATCAGGGCAAAGTCCATAAGTGGATGAAGACCATGTAATGTGATCATCAGGGAGCACTTTCTGAGCTGTACTGACCATCATATGACATTCACTTTAAACTGTGCTGAGCAGCGTCCTTAAGCAGAGGGAAAATAAGTTATTGAATACCAAGTAAATTTGTATAAACTGATATACTTCTTTTGAATTTTTGTCAAAGCTAAACAGTGAGCCACAAATAGCTTGTTTTAATGAGGAGAGGCTGCAATTTGCAGCTTAAATCCCAGGCAGCAGTGCAATAAGTGAATTTGTGTGGATTAGAGTTTATCTGAGAGGTAAGCCTACTGTTTGCTTCGTTTCATTAATGACTGCCTTTCTCTCGGCCTGCTCAGGCCCCAGTTCATGCTAAACAGACACAACAGTTTCCGCAAATAAGTATGTTAAACAGTGCATTAACCAGTAACCATCACAGTCATATTCACTGTCTTTAATAACCAGTAACCACTTCAGTCCAATTTATGTCCACCAGGAGGCTAACTTTAGTTAGTAATAAAGTACTCTGTGTTGACCTGCTAATCTGCCAGACTGTTACACATCAAGTCAGTGAGTTGTTAAGACAGTAAAACAGCCCGTCAGTCAGTCAGTTCGTAGCACAACAGCCCTAATGATGAGATGGCGGTCTTGTCATCTCTCACCCGGTCAACCAGCCAACTGTAACACCAAGAAGACCATCAGTAGCATCTGGGAAGTCAGTCATCTTACTAAACTGACAGCTGTCCCGTAATAACATGAATCATTACTGTACACAGGATGGAGGAGACAGTGATTGATATTCTGATGTAGATGGGTTCTATTCAGTGCATGAGCCTGTCTAACAAAAGAGTCTTATTTCAGGAGAAAATACTAGACTTTTATGACAAATTGCACACATAGTGTTGTTTTGTTGAAAAGTGTTCAATCTTGAAAGTATAAAAGAATTGACTTCAAATGGAGAATAAATGTCCTGGGGTTTTTTTTGTTGTAGTTACACAGGCAAAATTGAGGGTGAAAGAATAGATTTCTGGCTAATTATTCAGAACAATTGTAATAGCATTGTACAACACATCCTCATGCCTAAACCACGTATGTCTCTGTTCCAACATGGCTGTTGCAACATTGTCATCTTATGCTAGCAGTTTGGTTAGCCATAGGTAAAACAATTACTTGGTTAGGTTTAGGCACTAGGATAGGTTTGACCTAAAACAACTACATGACTGATGTAACTTTAGTTAGGAATGTACCTACATAACATACGTAACCGCAGTTTCCTAACACAGTTAGGAATGCCAATTTATTTGTCACATCACTACAGTTGTTTAACAGTTTTATAAGATGTAATTGGAGACATTACCTTTGCCTACTGCATGGTTTTAATGTGATGTGCATGTAACATCCGTTGACATGAGGTGAGTCTCAGCTGTGTGGTTTGATGGATTATGGAGCCATTTGGTCACGCTGTAGATGTGACACTGTGTTAACTTAAAAGGTTGTACTATTGCTCTGGTGGTCCCAGGGGGTATATGAGGTTACACTGAGGTCAACACTCTCTCTGATTCTTCCCAAACCCCCAGCTGTTGACATGAATGAATCTATTCATTATTTATTCATGCTGGTGGGATTGATTCCACTCTGGCCTGCATTGGTATTATAGCTGATTGAAAAGCATTCATTGTCTTTAAATTCTGGTTATGTCATTTGTGGGCAGGAAGAGATAAGATCTTCTAAACTGCAGTGGTTAGCGTCACATTGATACTCATCCTTTTTGTGACCATTTATTACCAGTGCTTTCAGAGATTACTTTCACAGCGGATTTCCTGTTTAAAAAGGAGCCTTAATTATTCAAATGTGGTAGGAGCATGATTTCTGTTGTTAATGTTAGCCTGCTTGTGCTTAACAAGTGGACTCCAGTATTAGCCCAAGCTTACGTCACTTCATTTATCTATGGCATCTATCCATTTGTCTATAAATTACACCCAGAATTTCAACCATATGTAATAATAATGCTACAAGGGTAGCTTTGTTTGTATGCCTAGTATTAGACAAACCTTCCTCACAGGAAGGCAACAGTTTTGTGGTAGCCTGATTTTTGACAGGCTAGTTTTCTAGTCCTGCTCAGTAGTTTTTACCAGAAACATTAGTGCACTGCCATCATTCCACAAAATAATAAAGACAAGTAGCCTATATTCATGTTTTTAACAAGAACTGAAAAGTTACTTAAAAATCGGGAGTTATTTTTAGAATTCTTTTGTTTATTAGTTAAGAATAGATTAGTCTATTCCAGACTCCATCCTATAGTTCCACACAAGATAAAATCATATAGTAAATGAAAAGACATTAACATCTCAACAACACATAGCTTCCATTTACAGTTGGCAAAACCTGTAGTCAACATCTTGCATTAACTGTTCATGTTGAGGGTCTTCATGGAATGACTGTTACGATGATTCAGCCTGCTTTGAAGATCCTCAATCTTTGGCCAAGTGTAAGAGCTGGAACTCTGAGTGGAGAATGTGAGATTGATTTTCTACACCTGCATGAGAACACCTGTAGGAACAAAAAATTATCACACATTCAAAAATGTTAGGAAATGTACATATTTTATTTTGCTTCCAGCATGCTTACAGAGCAAGCAATCACTGATTTCCTTTCTTTTCTCTCCCCCCATCTCTCCCGCTCCCTAATTCCCTCCTCTATCCTTCTGTGGATTTGCTCACTTTGTCTAGGTCCCTAGGAAACGGTGACATTTAATGGGTGCCCTCTCCCGAGGTTGTTGGAGTTCCCGCAATTATAGATCAATTGTCAACGGAAAAGCTCTCATCATGGAAACCAGCTACCTGCACGCAGAGCTCCATGATCCCTCCTGTAGAGGGTGTACTTGCTGAGACTGGGGAAGTGAGACTGAGACAAGCTTGTCTGTGAAGACTAAAATCCCCCAAGCCATGTAGTGTACCTCTTTCCAATGAGGGGGGAGGGTCTACATTTGAGTTAGATTTATTTTCTGTTTGTTTCCATTCATGTAATCTTTGAAACAGATTTGTGTTCACTTATTTAAAGAGTGCATGTGGGTGAGGACAGAACTTGTGAGGTGAGGAGAACGTGACAGAAAGGAAAAAAGAAAGAGAAAGAAAGAGAGAGATGGTTCTCCACACCACCCCTTACACCAGTGCCTGTCTGCACTTCCTGGATGGCTTGTCGTGGAGCCTAGTGTTCCCCTGCTACTGGCTGCTGGACCGGCTCCTGGCCTCCTGCGTGGCCACCTCACTGGAGAAGCACCAGCGCTCCCAGGACCCCTGCTCCTTCCTCACCCTGTGTGTAGTTATCTCCGCGCCCCTCTACCTGCTCCTCTTCCTCGCCTCCCTGCCCTTCGCTCTGCTGGGCTTCATTATCTGGGCTCCCCTGCAGGCCATCCGCCAGCCATACCTGTACACCTACCGCAGGTTAGTATGGACCTGGGTGAAGAGGTGAAGGTTTTTTTTTCTACTACATGTTTTCAAGTCTAGTAAAGAATGAACATTTTGTAACCTCTATGTCAAACCTGTAGTGGTGGTGGTGCTGCTGCTACTTTTCTTAAATCCTCCAACTTCTCTATTCATCCTCCATGCTGTCCTTTACCAAAGTGCAAAAGAATACTGCTTTTACCATCTAATCCACATCAAATATACTTACATACTGACCATAGCAATTATGCAGATGTTACAAGAATTGGGCTTTAGACACTGGAGCCCAGGGATGCATACATGGAGTCCCACATAGGGGTAGATTGAGGGGAACAAAGCTCTTTGGATAGGATGAGGAAAATATTGTAGTTTCAGTGGAAAAATGGTTAAAATGAACATGCCTTGATCTCCAAGTCTATGTTTTTTCACTGTTAAACTAAGACGACAACCTATTCCTTATCTCATGAGGGGCAATATGGAAGATATGACCAGAATAGTAGTTCAAAACAGAATGTGATGAAACAACTGTGTTGACGTTATGTCAAAGGCATCTATGTACTGTGATGCAGAGATGTCTACTGAAGTTACCAAGATAACCAGCCAGCCCTGACCCTACCTGTCTCACCACTAATACCACTTTGAACCAGCAAGAGGCGATAGTCCAGCAGTCCCCATAGCTTCATCTGGGAGATATATGCCAGGCGGTAGAGAAATAAATGAACAATATAAACTCACAACATGACAAGAAATAAAATGCTCTTCATTCAGTTTTCCTTCTTCAACAGAAAAATACAACCTTCCAAATTCAAGTTGCTTTACTGAACCAAGACAAGCATAAGATATGAATATAGAAATAGTGTTGTTAGATTACGTGCAGGCCTATTGTGTTTACATGTTGGTTAGATTCAAGAATATTGATACAAGAAAACGTTCAAATTGGATTTTTAAAGTAAGTAAGAATTCTGCAACATTTATTCAGTAGGAGAAGACAATATTTTAGATAAGTGAGAAGTCATCAACACGTGTTTGGATAAACCCACCATGCACTTGGCCATCAGTGGTCTTTGCATCTGATTTTTATACTCACTGTTCTGCAAACAATTTTTCATTCCAAAATTTTCCCCCAAACCATACATCAAAATTAGTTTTTTAATCAATTTGGGGTGAGAAATAGACAGTGCATTTGCAGAGTCATGCTTCACTTTATATCTACAGTGCCTATGAGAAATCCAAGAGGCAGGAAATGGAGTCATTATAACTGTAAATAGTTCCTTCATTGGTCTGGCTTCCAGCTGCCAGGCTCTACAAGTTCTCAGCAAGGGTTTGTCATCCAAACAGCCAACCAAGTGGCTACCCACCATCACCACAAACATTGTAATACTGTATTTGGCTCTGCTTGCTGTGAAAGAGCAGCACTTTCCTCCACTATCTGATCAGATGCCCTGATTGCAGACAATATAAAACGTAACAGACACTCTATTATCTGTGTTTGTTTCCAGTTATCCTACTGCTGCCCCAACACCAATGCGCTGATTCTTTGCTGAAATTCCTTGGTACTATACTTTTTCATAATATAGGATCAAAGAGTAGCGATTCTTGGAATGAAATCAGCAAAAAGCAGGAGGAGGATAAAGTCAGATTACAGTAGAACACAACAGAACAGAAAAGGATAGGGAAATGAGAAAGAAATACTTCTACAGTACCTCTGTTGTTGTGATTATCCCATACTATTTAGATATGCATATACTAGAAGGCCATCATTAAATTTTTTTGCTGACACAAAACTTAAATATCTTTGTGTGCTGTTATACAAGACTGTCAAAACTCACTTTCCAGTCTGTAGTTTAATTTTAATTAATTAGGAAGGTGCTGTCATGTAATAATGTAGTAATAATGTATATATGTCATGTTTAGATTGCATACAGGCTCCTTTGAATCAAGCATGAGTGTAGGACAGAAGGATCCCTCTGAAAACTTGTATAGGAAGAGAAATGTTTTGTTATTGTTATTACTACTGTTTACCAATTGTGTACCAGTCAGCAAGAAACATGATTTACTTGATTTCTTGATTTCCCTAATAAGACTTGATATCATTTCTATATCTTTGTTGATGTATCTTTTAAATAAACCATTCAGCCAACATTATAAGAACTTGTAATATTAGTAACATGTAATGTTACTAATATTTTTCTTGTTACAACACAAGCTTGATAGCTTTGGGCCCTGACATTCATGTGGATGAGACTTGACATGCACTATCCACCTGAAAAACATTGCTGACCAACTGCACTTGCTCATAGCAACGGCACTCACAGATGTTAAAGGCCCCCCTCAACAGGACAGCACTCCCTGCCACACCACAAAGACTGCCGAGGAACTAGGGAGTGTAATTGGACCATATCAGTGTTTTGGTGGGTGGTTTGTATCAAGTGCCATCCACATGAATGCCAGGACCCAATGTTTACCAGCAGAACATTACATTGAAATGATATTAGGTTATTCACTTTACCTGTTTGCCCATTTAATGTTGTGGCTGATTGATATATGTAATTTGACTGTTTCCATACAACTTGTGGCCCTTGAAGTTAACATTTTAAGGTAAATAATGCTGTTTCATGTCTGTCCCAATAAATGTGGTAAGTCATTAATTTAATAGAACTACACTAGATATTTATACCACTGCTTCTCCCCACAGAGTTATTTTTACAGCAGCTTGCTGTTTGAACTTATGTGTTAATGAGGAGAAAACTTGAAACTACCTTGACAACATGATCCTTTAAGATATTCAGATTTCAAAGTTCAGACAAATATGCTGACAAAGTTCAACTTTTTGTAGATAATGCTAAAAGTGAAGTTGATGTTGATTATCTTTGCATTATATAAATAAATGGGTATACTGGGTATACCAGCTAGCTTTGCACTGGAACTATTTCTTGAGGACATTTCTTGAGGAAATATGAACCATGGCTTAAGACTGAACTTAATTAGTAAATCAATTTGCAATGATTGTTTCTTTTAAGATTGGTATTTCCGTACCTCTGACAGTAAGAATAGCATAAAAATAAATAATAATAAAATCATGGTTTGCTTTAAAATAACTTTTTTCAAGCAGAAAACAAACTCTAAAACAAATTCTCGAAAGTCCTGTGAGTTACCCACCCATCCAGCTGATGTCCATCGTTGTAAGCTAACTGGTTTATATGCATGGATAATCTTTTTCCCATTTTTTGTAACTAAACACAACCAAATTATGCCGTTTCACACCATTAACTATGTGACATTGGGAACAAGGACCTCATTCTTGTTGTGTTGTCAGGAAACCATGTTGTGAGCCACAAACACACCACAGACATATTTTATGCAAGTAAGATAAAGCCGGTTAAAGGCAAGCTGTTTCTACCTGCTTCCAGTCGTTATGCTCAAGCTGCTTACTTTTCCTTCATATTTACTATACAGAGGTCAGGGTGGTATAACTATTATTAATTTTGTGCTCCAGAGCTTCTATTTTTCTTGATATAGTATTTTTTTGCTTACCCTGTGCAGACCAGATAAACACCAGGCCGAGCAGGGCCAGGCCGGACCAGGAGGTGTTGGGATTGGGGAATGGAGACCACAAGGCAGAAGCTTCTGTTTCTGCAGTGCCAACGTATGCTTGCTGCCTGACTCCTTAGCCAGGTTCAACAACCTGTCAGACACCCATAGGAGAGCCCGGGAGGTGGGAAGGAGGATCCGCAACGGTGCCAGTCGGCCTCAGATCAAAATCTACATTGACTCACCTACAAACACTTCTATCAGGTGAGGAGAGCTTGCTCCGGGGCTCCTTCTGCTTATGTTTTAGCAAAAGTAAAGGCATTAATTGCTCTGCATTATTTTATCAGTCAAACATATTCATTCTTTCCTTCTTTCTGCTTCATTCTTCAGCGCGGCATCCTTTAGCAGCCTTGCCACAGGTTTCCGCCGTACCTCCTCTCTGGACCAGCGTCCAGACCAAACACACACCAACGGCCCAGCTGACCCCGAAACAGAACCACTCACTGAGTGCCCATTACATTCCTCAGGTGCCATTGATTGCCCAGTTCATCCCCCTGCAGGAGACCAGGGCTCCACTGAATGCCCCCTTCACTCAGAGAAAGCAGACACGACAGCAGACTGCCCCCTCCATGCTGCAGGGACCAACGGAAGCTCAGACTGTCACGTTCACACTTCAGGGGAGGCTTCAGACTGCCCCATGCATTCCACAGGGACTCAGAATGGCCAAGGCCACAATGACTGTCCCATGCATGGGGAGGGGACCAAGCCAAAACCATCCCAAGACTGCCCACTTCACACCTCAGGGGTTCAAATCAGCATCAGTGCCCCAGAACCAGACCCACAGGATGAGGAGGCTGAAACAGGGAACCATCGGCCTGGCGAGCATACAGGTGGAGACACGGGAAGCATGACTGCCTCCAGGGAATCCCTCGCTCGTTATCATGGAAATGACGGTGGCATAGGGATATCTTCCAACAACACTCTCTCTCATGTTCCTCGCACATCAATCTTTAAACGCCCTGGACGAAAACGCCGCCACGGTGATGAGACATTCGACCATGAGATCTCTGCCTTTTTCCCTGCCAATTTGGATTTCCTGGCTCTACAGGAAGTGTTTGATCACGGAGCGACGGCTAGACTGCGGCGGCAGTTGCACCGCTACTTCCCCTATGTGCTGAGTGATGTTGGGAGGTATGGCTGGAAGGGCTGTTGCTCGAGGTTCAAATTCCTAAACAGTGGGCTGATGCTGGCCAGCCGCTACCCAATACTAGACGCACGCTACGAGTGCTACCCCAATGGGAGAGGGGAGGACGCACTGGCAGCCAAGGGAGCGCTGTTTGCCAAGGTAAGAAACTTTACTTACTTTACCTCTTTTAATCTTGTTTTTACTGTCTGATGCGCAGCAATGCACAAAAAAAGCCTTATTTCCCATTCATTGACATCGTGGCAATGTTAAATGCTTGGGAGAGTGACAGAGCAGTGTGTTTTGTTACTGTCGAGCTAATGCATAATATTGTACCTAAATTGAAGGTACATAATGTATACTAAAGTATCAATCTTTTCATTTCTTTACTCAGCAAGACAGCAAATTAGCACATTCACCAAAATGTCAAACTAAATAATGGGCGCCACACAATCTGGAAAGCAATAAAAGAAATTATCTTTTTGCTAGGACACACAGTCGCCCTAATAATAACATTTTTAATAATAATATGACATATATATACATATATATATATATATATATATATATATATATATATATATACACATATATATGTATAAGTTTTACCTACTTGCTTTACCTAAAAGTGATAACTTTTAACGTTATTGCAAAGTTTTGATACAAATAACCTTTTTGTCATTTTGCCAAGTTATTTTTCAGATTCATATTTGATTTTTTTAGAGGTCAGTGCAAGAACCAGTTTAATAAACCACTTTACAAGCATCTAGTATCAAGCTAAAAGGGGCTACATTTGGAGGCCTTGACTGCATGATTTTTAAATCAGAAGAATGTGAGAACTTTGACTCTGATTTTCCTGGAATCCTTTTTGTCAGGATCAGAAAGGATAGTAGATGCAACAGGGTAAAGATAATTCTTTTCATCAACTCTTTTTATTTCAGACGAGCTGAATTAAAACTAAATGTCACTCTTTATGAATTTTCTTGCAGCAGCGGTTTGTAACTTTGGCAAGGCAGTAATTGAATCTGCCCAGAAAGTCTATTTATACTCAATTATCGTATTATACATTTGTGAAAGAGAGTGTGAGAGAGGAATGGAGAGTCAGACTTAAAATTACCTGCTAGCTGTCTGCATCATTTACCGTAGATCTCTGTACTGTACAGGCATCCCACTGCAAAAGACTCCTCACTTCGGCTTTTCTTTCTACTATAACAACTGTGATATACCAGTATTCCAGTGTACTTCATTTCATAACTCATTGAATGGCCTCATTTACATAATACCATTCAGTACATGTTTGCTGCACTATTGCCACAGTGTCTCAGTGATGCAGCATCTGCAGATTGCAGATTACATGATAAATACACTTTCTGGTACTTGCACCCACATACATTCACACATTGCACATCTGTCATTGTGGTGAGTGCATACACCACAGTAATCACAAAACACTCACAAGCGTTTCACATCTGCTTCTGTGTTGAAGAAGAAAATAATACATGTCGTTGTCTGTTTTCAAGGTCTTCACTGTCACATGTTTGTTAAGATTTAAGATGTTTGATAAATTTTCCAATATGCATATTTTTCTCGTCTTTTTCATGCCGATTCACTAAGCTATGATATTACAAAAATGTGATTGGTCAGCTTCATTATAATGTTCTAGGAACAACACATCAGGTGATATCAGACGGTGAATCTACTACTACCATGGTCTGTGCCCAGGTCAGCACTGTAATGTAAGGTCTGTAATAGTGGGTATTTTGCTTTTGTCAAAGTGAAATGGTGCTGACCATCGTTATACTGTGAAACAGTGGATAGTCCTGCACACAAAGTTATTATCCATGGAGACTTAAAGGAGCAGTAGACCATCCTGGAGAAAGATATTTACTGTAAATGGTGAGTCTCATTCTCCTATCATTAAATAACAACGCTTTAGGTGTGTGACCCAAGAATTGGAGGTCGTTGATGTGAATGCCAACAACCAATCATTGAGTCTCATTTCCAGATCATCAAAAAGAGCAACTTAACCCAAGGATTTGATATCTGATGACCTACAAATGCAACTCAACAACAAATTATCTTTCTCCAGCAACCCAGGAGCATTGCCTGACATCTGCTACTGTAGAAGTTATGGAGTCCATTAGGCACTTTCAGAAGGAAGTCAGATCCCATTTAGATATGACAAGACATTAATGTATCGTGGAAGTACTTTCAGCCTGATTATACTGCACAAGGCTGGAAGCAGGATGGGTTAATGAAATGGCTGACAATGATCTAACGTTGACTACATGTAGCGTGATGGGATTTCTACAGTGGCAGCCATTGTACTTTTTCTGCTTGAAGTTAATTGATACTTCTGTTGGACTGCAACTCCTTTTTTGTATAAAAAGAAAATACAAAGTGTTCTGCCTTAACAGAAAAAGCAGCAATGCTCAGTGTAAAACTTATAAATCCAACCTGCAATGAATCAGTGATGAAGCCAGAAGTGATTGTGTGTGGATGTCTGTGCATGTCATGTTGTATGTGTGGAAGTCAAGTCGTATGTGTGTGATATCATGTTGTATGCGTGCGTACCTGCATGTGTGCGTACCCCTGTGATGAGTGTCGGCAGTCTGTGAGTTCATTAATCAGTCACGTACTTTGACTGTCAGGATGTGAGTCTGGATCTGATCCAGCACCTGCTGGGATGGATCTGCTTCATGTGACCTGACGGTGATGACGGGTACCTCTATGTGTGTAAGCATCTATTTGTTGTGTCCGTATATGCTCTTACATAAAGCAGATCTAATAAAGGCACAGTCCATCACAGCTTGCATGCTGACACTCTCATCCTGTTAGCCCTGATGCCTGCTGACTGTCACTACAGCTTACAAGCTGGCCTCACATCACTATTTCACTGCCTCTTTGTGTATGAGGTCACTGCAGGTAACCCTGACAAGCCAACTGGCAGCCAGCTGGCAGGTACATGTCTGAGTGCAAGCTGCTTCCGTATCCAACTGAATAAGAAGGACACCAAACATTAATGTATTTATTGAAGATTGGTGTAAAAGGAATGTTGGCAAGAGGTTCTTAAAGGAACAGTTCAAATAAAATTCAGTCATTATCTCCTCACCTCCATGCTGATGGAAAGTAAGGTGAAGTTTTGTAGTCCACAAAAAATTTCTGGAGCTTCACAGCAAAACAGTGTTGCTACATTCTCCTAAACAACTGAAGGTGATGGGGACTTGTTTTGAAATGTAAAAAAAAAAATGCATACAGTTCTTGACTTAATCTAAACATATGGAAGCCCAGAGATCCCAAACTGCTTTGAAAAGACACCGGCTACACCCTTGATGCACAGTCGAACTTGTGCCTCTACCTCAGAAGGTGGGGGACGCCGATGTTTTTAGCTTAGCAGCTACAGTGAATATTTAGGGCTTCAAATTAATTTGGTTTCTCATGACTTCCATATGTTTGGATTTATGTTTAAAACAAGTCCCCATCTACTTCATTTGTTAAGGAGAATACTGTTTTGCTGTGAAGCTCCAGAAATGTTTTGTGGACAACAACTGACTTTCCATCAGCATGGGGGCGAGTGGATAATCACAACCCTCGCTGCCACCAACAGATTGGGAAATGTCTTCATGGGTTAGTGTTTTCTCAGTTTGTAGTGATTTGCTATCAAATACCCAAGCAAGTAAACCAATCATGCCAGAGTTCAAGTGGACATTTGAGACGCTATTAAGGGCCATTTTGTGATCCATGCTCTCAAGCATCAATATTGAAGGAGCTTCTAGAGGCACAGTGTTTTTTCTTCCTATTTTATGCCCGATTCCATCTGCGTGTTGTTCTCATGAGTGGAGTAGCATTTGCATTGGCTTTTGCTAGTCCTTCCTTATAACCCATGTCTCACAGCCAGCTGTAGGCTTTGATGTGCCTGCTGTTCGTTCCTCACCCCTCTCTGTCCGCCAGACGTCTTGGCAGGTTTCCAAGCTGCATCTTGATATGAACCCTTGAATGAACCTTTGGTCATTCTCGCTCATTACTACTCGACACTCTGGCTCTCTTGGCCGCCAGCTGGGATGCATCTCATTAGGTGCAGTTTATTTGATGTACCTGATGTTCATGCTGAGTTTGTCTTCGCAGCTACCAGACGCTGTGTTTGTTCTTTCATATCAAACACAAACAAGGATGCTCTGTCAGAAGTCACTGTTAAAGTGATGATCCCTAAAATTTTCAATGTTGTGTTGGTACTAAGCACTCAGTACTGTGCCGTCTAACAACGTCTAAGTACTGTCTTTTTCAACCTCTTTTCTTTGTCTGTTCAACCAACAACTTGTAGATATCAATGTGAACAGTTAATTAAGGGTTTGTCTACATTCATGATGCTACCACAGGTGTTAAGTGTTTAGTTTAAAGGCAGCACCACTGCATCCTGTCATCAACATCTTGATCTTTCTAGCACGTGCATTTATTCTGGATGCAGTTGAAAGAAAAACACAGCATATTTTTAATGTGCTTTTTCTTTTTTATTCAATTGTGGCTATGTAAGATTAATAACTGAAGTGATGATGGTGAAACAAGGTACACTTTAGTTTAGTGCCATTCATACACCTCAGTTAGGTTTATAGCCTACAGCTAGTACTTTTGTTAAGAATACTGAAGTGATCAACATTCCCTCATCAGGAAATATGACCCAGTGACAGATACTATGAATAACTTTAAAGAGAAAGCCAATCTGCTGATGATCTTGTTTGTTTATTTGGGTCATACAGAGGCATCAGTAACTAAATGACACTGTTTCATAACCAATAACTTAATGTTAACCTTTCCATGATGTTAATCAGATGTACCTTGATCAGATGTGTACAAAGTAGACATTTTAACACATTAACATTACACTACTGAACATGATTCAGTTTTGCCAAATTAGTCACTACCGTCTGAAACTAAGATTGGTGTAAGAATGTTCTCATTTCTCTGGTGATACATTACATTGACAGTATGATGTGTTTTATGAGGGTCACTGTTTTTCTTTATATTACCTTACTTCAGTTTGGATTACTTTGAGTTAATCTACTATATGCGGTGTATGATTAATGGTTATCATTACAATTAACTGCAATCTACACTATTGTTATCAGACCGGTTTATTTCAATTCTAAACAATTTAAAAGTTCTTCCTCTTTTATGAATTTATCCTCTGGCAAATCTTACTCGGGGCACACACACATTCTCATAATTTCCCCATGGAAGTTTTCACCTGGAGAGCAGCAGCAGGTCAGCAACATAAATCTGAATTGTCTCTTGTGGAGGAGTGACGCACTGGAGAGAGAGAGTGGGAGAAAGGGAGAGAGAGGCAGAGATAGAATATTAATTAAAAAATGTTTCCCTGAAGAGACAGCCAGCTCTGGCTCCGTAATTAAAGCTTTTCAGTCTCAACATTTATCCCCTCTTATAATTATTTCGAACTACTAAGTGCATGGTTGAAGAGTCGTGTGTGTCTGTGTGTAAATACACAGTTTGAATGCATTACTACGGATTAGGCTTCCAGACAGGGACACACTCCAATCTAGATTGGATAGAATGGAAATCAATGGCAGAATTTCCCCACTCACCCCTGGCCTTTGATGACCAACAGGACTGCTGTTCACTATCAAGGTCAACTCAATTTATTGACACAAATTGCTTAACTGTTTAGAGCCCAAGGGATTTCAGTCGGTCTTTTCATGCAACACTTTGATCAAGGTAACAGTACACAATACAGGTGTCAGGCCTGAAATACAGTGTCTTTTGTCTTTGAGCAGCACGATTACCCACTATACTTCTACGTTTAAGTCAAAATGCTTTGTCTTTGTGACAGCCTAATAAGAAACCCTGGCTCAATATTAGTGGACTTGCTGTCAACAATCTAATTATAAACTTTCAAGTTATACAGAAAATGTAAAGATATTTTCAGTGAAATGGCAAACAGCGTTGTGATAACACCAGGATTGGCACAGCAACGCAAAGAGAAATCACCTCAGCTGGAGACATTTTACACATAAATACTCATACATAATTGTCATTAATAAATACTGATGACAAATGCGGGTCTTGATGAGTTGTCTCATGGAAATGGGATTCAGCCTAAGACTTGGACTTGTACTGACTGAACCAAAACTTGATATGAACTTACTGACTCTCAGCTTGGCTTGAGCTTGTCTAAACTGACTTAAGTCCTAAATTGATCTGGTCTCACGTGACCTGAGACTTATCTTGAACTTGTCTCAAATGACAAAGTTTAATGAATGCAGCTTTGAAGATCGATTGAGACATTCATTGGACAGGGATAGATTTCTATCCAGAATGGTAGTTGTTGGCAGAGAACAGGGAAAACAGCCACTCCCATGAACCCTTAGGTCTTTTTTGATTGAGAGAATTGAGAGGCTGAAAATACACATAGTGGCCCTCATTTATCAAACGAACGTACAGCAGAAAACCATGCGTATGACCATTTCCACGCAAACTTCAGCATTTATCAATTTGGACCTGAGCGGAAGCTACGATCAGATCTCACGTTAGGTCTGAGCTCGTGTACGCAAATCTGAGTCTGTGGATTTGCGGTGAGTCTGAAAATAATTATTAAACAAACCTCAGCTGTCATTAAGCATAAGCAGTCACATATTTAGAACGGATCAAAACGGATTCATAAAACGAATGAAACAAAATTTAAAAAATGAAATTTAAAAAAAGCCCACGTTTTTACTGATACCACTTTTTTGTAAAATAAAATATGACAACTAATTACCGGAATACCTAATAACCCCGCTGGCAAACCCTGCTACAGAGCAGGAACAGAGATTCAATAGTGCGCACACACGCACACGGGTCACAGTGGAGCACTGCTTCGGGCTGCTGAAGGGCAGGTGGCTCTGTCTCGGACCAGCAGGGGGAAACACTGCTGTATACCCCAGAGAAAGTGTGCAATATTATTTTGGCCTGTTCAGTTTTGCACAACATTGCATTATGAACGGACTGCCTTTGATGTGCCGGCGCTGCCAGGATGCCGATCTCCATCTCGGAAAAGTTTCTCTTCTTGCCAGTGTTTCTTCTCTCCATGTTTGACCTCAGTGGGCGAGGCCTCCGAACCAGGAATATTTAAGGGCGTGACATGTTTATAACGATCGAATTCAGCCGCCACATTTATCAAGACCCGATCATTCGTACGCTGGGATTGGTCAGATACGAATGTTTCATAAATCACACGTGTGTCCTGTCGTAAGACCAATTCTGCGCTCAGATCTGCACCCGTTTTCACGCAAGATAGATAAATGAGGGCCAATGTGTATTTAGGTAACAGATTGTTGAACATAGTAAAGTTGAAGCTAACTAGCCACAGGCAAGATTATATCAAGACCCAAGTAAATCTTTAGCACTGCCTATGATTTATAACAGCAAAACGCCCTTTAACCACACCACATTCTCTAAAGACAACACTGCTGCCAGGCTTACACTGAAAAGATATAAGACTGTCTGGTTTCGTTCTTCTGGTCTGAACGACGAAACCACTGCTCATCTGTCATCCTGCTGCTCTCTGCCGCCTGTCTGTCATCACGACAATTTGGCTGCTTGATTTTTCGAGTAAAGCAATCAAACTCATGCGAATAATGCAAGGTGAAATCTCGGTTCAGTTCTTGTCTGATGGTAAAGTTAAGGCAATTAGTTACAGCAGCCTTGGATGTTTCATGATTAGGCTTTTATAACTCAGCTTGGTTTTGTTGGCTTGCAGTGTGAAAACGTTTCTCACAGCTCACTTCAGTTCCACTTACTTTTGTCTCAATTCCCTGTAATGAGGGGAAGTCCTGGGATGTTTCAGCATCTCATATCCTGCATACTGACTCACTTGCAGATGTATTCTTAATGAAATGCAGTTAATTTGATTCAATATTATTTTTATTCAAACTGAGCAGAAGCTCAAATCTTTTTTTTTCAATATAAATAGCTTCCAGTCGAGGCTTTCCTTCGTCACCACAAAGAACTCTAGTGAGTGTCTTCATCATCTGAACCTCATCTTCTTCACGGATAATATATACACATTCAAAGTCCACTCTTTCTTGTATGCATGAGTGCGTACACACACATACATATACTCACACACATGACAATCCCCTCAGGCCTCTTGTCAGTTTCAGGGAGCGTACCCACCTATTGAAGCATAGATAAGCCCCTAAAATATTAATGCAGATAGAGAGAAAAGCAGAGGGGAAAGAAGAAAGAGGGAAAGGAGGAGCGAGGGAAAAAAAAGGAAAGAATGAGGACAGAGACGGAGAGATGGAAAAAAAAGACAAGATGAATAAATTAAGCTTTTATGATCCCTGTGGGGAGATTTACCCAGAGAAATAAACCTTTGAATGTCATTAATGTATAAAAACAAATACGCGTTTTAATGTTGCTTTTACCGTTTTTAACAGACTAAAGTTTAGAGGATAATAACTGGTTAGACTCCTGCTAACATTTAAATGAAGTTGGTTTGTAGTGAGATAGATCTACACTAAAGTGTCTATAAAGAGATGAGACCTTTGTTACATCGTTTGCAGTGTTGGGAATAACAGCGTTAAAATAAATGGCATTACTAACGGCGTTACTTTTTTTAGTAACGGGTAATCTAACTATACTATTTCCATTGTTACAGCACCATTACCATTATCGACAATTAAATGTGGTGCGTTATAAACTGAAGCTACTCATTGAAGATGTTGGCGTCTGACTTGGCTCTCAGTCCCTGGAGCTGAAGCTGTTGGTTTTCACTTTGGTGAGAGAGGAGGGAGGGGCGAGACAACCGCCTAAGTGATGATGATTGGCTAAGGTAGAGTAAGAGTTTGTAAGCCAATCAGAAGCAGTGTTCAGTTTACACACAAACCACACACACACACAGCAGCCTCACACATACAAACTAGCAGAGGTAAGCTGCAGCAATGGAGAGTCCGGAGGGAAAGTTGGCGTTTTCAAAGTGGAAGTACAGACACAACTTTAATCTCCTTGAGTTAAAAGGCAAGAACGTTCATGTGAAGTGTGCATTATGTCGCAGAGCTCAGTGTTTGTCCACGTAAATTGTAATCTAATGAAGCATCTCTCAATGGTACACGCTTCTACAAAACTAGTGGCCATAAACACTGTTGTTGACACTGTTGATGATGACAGCAGGCTAGGTGTGGCTAAGGTGAGCTCTGCTAACAAAGAAGGACACTCTTACTTTCCCTGGTGACTAGGTACTTTTATCATGGAGTAATTCAGTTACTAACTCAGTTACTTTTTTGGGAGAAGTAACTAGTAACTAACTAATTACTTTTTAAAAGTAGTAACTGATCATTTGTTAAGTTGTGTACTTATGTTATCCCAAACTTTTCCAACAATGCTCAACCTCAGAGGATTCTACAAGTTTCCTCAAGTTAAAGGAGTCATCACCTGGTTTTTTACATATCCAGTCTCTCTTGGATCGCTTTGGATCAATTCTTAAAACTTATTAGAAAAAAAAAAAAAAAAACAAAACAAACATAGAGCTTGTTCTGACACTTTTTCATACCGCGACTTTCTCACGTGAGATTATGTGCGAGGTTTTGACCGGTCCGGATGTGCATTGTATTAATATGTAATGAGGCGCGCGTTGATTGGCCGCAGGAAGGACAGAGCCGGAATGGGGGGCGAGCCTGCATGCACAGACTCCAAAACATAAACAGCCCCCTGTTATGGCGCACACACTAAATGACGAACCTCACGGAATTCAGGCATTTATGTACGAGCCGGAGTCGGAAACCGAACGGGAGAGTGAAGAGGCAGAGACGGTGGAAGAGACACGTTTACAGCAGGATGCCTCTGAATGGTAAATTCTTTTTTTTTCCGTCTTACTTTTCACACTCGTGTTTTACATGTAAGACCTGAGTTTTAATGCTGGCGGTGACGATGTATGGCGTGAAAATGACAGAGAAATAAGCAGATTCCGCGTGCTCACTCTGGCTGAGGACGGCTGTGAGCCGATGCATATGCAAGTAGCCTCCTGTGGTAACGTCACCACAGGAGCAGAGTCAAATTCTCGTGCTTTAGGAACGCGCACTACTGTGCGCTATTCCTGTTCGGAAAAAGAGCCAAAGCGACAAAAATAAGCCACTTTCAAACTCCAGCTTTTCAGGCAAGTTTCAACAGAGGTCCAACACCAATATGCATGTATTAACAAGAGAAATTGCGATTTCCGGGTGATGACTCCTTTAAAGGTGCGTTTTAATGTTTTTGCCTGTTGCTATAACTTCAGGTGGAGAGTCAGAGTGAGGAAGGAAGTTGGCAAAAAAGACTACTGCCGTTTTTTTTCATTGGCAATTTTGGCCACACCAGGTCAATCCAAGCGGCACTGATTTGCTTTTCCATCACCAGTTTGACTGCACCGAGCTAAGATGAGCCAGGCAGGCAATGGACCTGCAGTAAGGACAGTGGATGGTCACCTCAGTTGCTCGCTGCTGCAGTCAGGTTGATAAACAGGAATGAAAATAAATGAGAGCATAATCCGATGTGACTGTGCATATTTATCCCTGCAGAAGGCAGGCTCTGCAGAAAGACTACTACTGGCAGAAATCACATAATGTGCTTTTAAATACTGAATTATGAGTTATTCAGTTTCTTGCTACATGAGTGGTGGAGGTAGTGGTAGAGTGGTTTCATGTAAAAACACGTATATCGTGTTACTCAGTGAGCTCTAGGTGATGGTTGTCTGCATTTTTATTACCTTTGAACAAAGCCAGACCAGCCGTTTCTTCCTGATTTCTGTCTTCACACTAAGCTAACCGAACCAAACCATCTCCTGGCTCTAACTTCATGTTCACCAGACAGACAAAGTGGTATCAATCCTTCCATCCAGCTCTCAGCAACAAAAGCATTCCATTATATCCCACAATGTCAAACTATTCCTTTAAATATTGATTCCTAAAGATGTGATATCCATTATGTATGAAATGTAAAATATTAAGACATATAAAGATTGTTGGCATCTGATCAGGTTAGTGGTTATCAGCAAACCAACAAAGTGTCAAAAATCTTTATCGACTCACATCTTATAGAGTGTTATTGGAAAATTTAATTTATCAGCGAATAGTGCATTTAACAAAATTGGACAAGTTCCTTCTGTGCATCTAGCCCACTCATTCTTACAAAACACTCATTCCATTAAGAGCAGTGAATTTCAAATCGTTGTGTCCTCTGCTGTGAGGTGTATTTACTGTATTTTGGTCTACGAAGTGAGCCGTTTGGTATAGAAGTCAAGCTAATTAGGCTAATGCTTTGTTGTGGCTTTTGGGATTTTTTATTGGGAGCTCTGCACTGATACCAAGCCAAAACAGCCATCGCATTATTGGCAATCAGTTTCCATTTGTCTAAATGAAAATCCCCTCTGCAGAGGAGTGCTTTAAGGTTGCAGTTAATTGACCAGAGAGATTAATGCCGAGTTCTTTCTTCATTATAGTTGTTATTAACTAATCTTAATTTATGCACATTCATTTGACTGAATGAACGTCACACAACACACATGTTTTTAAGTCACTGTAAACTAAGTCACTGAGGGTAACATGGGAGTTAAGGATTAGGGAGCAGCCATAAATCATAACAGTTGGATAAAACTCTGAAAGTTTTCCTTTACAAGCACCAGATCAGATCAGAATATCATAATCTGACTGCAGTTTCTCTCTGCTGAAAGGGGCAGCATCATTTAATATCTTTTAGCTCACTGTTTTTATTTTACGGCCCACAAATATACTATTTAGGTTCAGTTTCATAAACCCTATTTCAAACAGCAGCAGACAGCTGTTTCAGTGAAAAGCTTGGTGGACAGACAGAGAGCGCATGTAGCTGGTGAACATTTAGGAAAAGCCAAAAACTGGCTAAATGTTTTCCTCAGCAGTTGGTGGAGAATAAAACAGAGCATAAAAGAGACCGAATCATAAACTTGGATTCATTTCAAGAAATAGGTGACTTCACAATATAGATGATTACAACACACATTTGTGATGCATTCACTTTGCACTCTTCAAATAATGTACTCGGACACGGACAGTTGACTGGGCATTTTTTTCAAACCAATTTGTTTCTCTGACCAATCACTCTGCTTGACTTATTGGACTCTGCTACTGGACTTGCCGGGAACTCCAGATCTTAGCCATGATTAATACAGTGTAGTCATAACTGATCAAGCTTTGGACAAAGAAATCTCTGATTGTCAGGTATGCTGTAAAGTGTGTGATGATTAAACATTAACTACACTACCCAAAGATGTGCTTAGCGCTGTGTCTCCCAGCATATTCAAATAAAGCATCAGAGGACTGCACAGGACAACCACTGTTCAGGCTCAGACAGGCTGAGGGGCTTGTCTGTCCACAGTCACCTCCAGTCTGGAAGAAATATATCCTCAAGTGGCTGAGTGAGATTTGAAAATATTCTGGCTCTACACGCAGGTTTTGACCGCTGCTGATGACTGACTCTCTCTCGCTCCTCATCGGCGCCATGCTTCTGCTGTCCCCTTTCTGCCATGTCTTCTCAGCCCTGGTATCACAGCCCTGGTCAGGGCGGCTGCACTAATGGCCTGTCTTCAAGCTGACCTCCGTCAGTTTTGGAGGCTGTATTCAAAACTGGTTTCGGCTGACAAATCCTGTTATGCTGCTCCTGGGATCTGATGTCCCACTCCAGGCAAATTCCCGTGCCACTGGCTCCATGGCTCCAAGTGAGCCATGCGCTAATTAGATAACGGTAGCTAGCTACAGCCAAGTATAGCTAGCAAGGAGCAGCAGTTGTCAGTTACTCAGGTGAAACGCTGCCAAATGCTTCATATTCTCATATTCACTACCTTCTTCTAACACTTCACCCATATATCCACCCCTTATTATTCATTATTATTGGTGTATCTCAGCCTGAGTACACTTTGGACAAATCCCTGTTCTATCACAGGGCCAACACCTATTTACAGACAAATGTTAACTATTGTGAAATTTAGAGTTGCCAGTTGATCTAACCTGCACGTCTCTGGACACCCATGCAGGAACAGCGAGAGCATGTAAACTCCACAAAAAAGGCCAGCTGTTGTCCTGTTAAATACAAAACATGTAAAGTCCCATTTTCCTGGGCAGAGGATTATTCCTGGCAAAAAACCTTGCCCGCCAGCAAGCTTTTAGAACAGCAGATGGATAAACAGCATTTTTAGAAGTCTATATTGTACATTTTCTTGTACATACATCATACAGTAGGGTCAAAAAGCCTGACAGCACCAGTCAAAATACTTACAGGCTAAATGTCCATGAATTGTAGAATGATGTAGTTTTTGGTATGTCTTCCCACCTCAAAGTTTCGCAAGAACTACTTGAAGATCAAGGAGTCCTGACTGTCATGGACCTCCCTCCACAGTCACCTGATTTCAACCCCCAGTGAACATTTATGGGGACACTGAAGACTGAGAAAGCCAGTCTTACTGTGACATCACCAGAAGCTTTGTGGAACACTGTCAAATCATGCTGTGATGACATGAGTCAGGTTTTGTGGAGTCCATGCCAGCTCAAGTGCATGACATTTTTTGAGCAGAAGGGGGGACATACCAAATACTGAGATATTCTGAAATTCATGAACATTTTGTAGTGGATGAGATTCTACTTTTAACTCTTGACGCTGTTGGGCTTACATTATCCTTTGTCATAAAGGAACCAGTGTTCCCTTCACGTTCCACAGTAGCTTTGTAAACATGATGGAGGCAGAGGACTTAACTCTGCTGAGCATAGGCCTACTGAATGGAGAAGCTAGTGTTTTTTTCCTGTCTAACAGTTTACATTTTGCTCAAACCAGGGGCAGTTCTAGGGTGGGGCCAACAGAGGCCAGTGCCCCCGTAACTGGTGTCTGGACCCCCCTGTGGCCCCCCCGACAGGGAGTCTGCATCAATAATACAATGACAGATTTCTTGCACCGATTCTGTACTTAAGGGAAAGGTGGAAATAAAGTATCTCAGCAGTTTACTACCCAATCAAAATTGTTGAAATTGTAAACATTGTTTGAAGTCCCATTTATCCCTTGTCTGAATAAGGGATTTGTCTTTTTTTCCCGGGTTTTATTTGCCCCCTAACAAAAAAGCCGGCCCCAGCCTGGCCCCCCATTAAAACTGGTCTAGAACCACAACTGGCTCAAACCAAGGATGTAGTATGGTTAATAGTCGGACGTTATACCATCGCAACCGACAGCCATTTTATGTGATTAAGCTCATTAGCATGGATAGCAGTAGCATGGATATTAGCTGTGATAGCGATTGGTGTCATTCAAACATGAGGTCTTCTTCTGTATGTATGTAGAGTTTATTCATAGGCAAACCGTGACCTGTACTGTACATTTGCTGCCACTAGACGAGTCCATTGCTAAACTTTCCATCTGCTCAGCTGTCTGCTCTGAGCTCAGCCACCAATCGTGAATCTCCATTTATTCATTAATTCACTCACCTACCAAAAAACATTTGCATTGAAACATTTTGAAAGGCAAATATTGATATGTGCGATTAATTTCAATTGATTAATTAAAAAGCTTGTAAGTAATTAGATGTATTTATATACATACATATACAACGGGTGTATTCAATATTTTTGTGATATGTCTACTTCCCAAAGACCTTCCTTTCTTTAAACTAACTGCTCCACAATCACCATCTCCCTTTCTTTGCAACCCTTTATTCCTCCTCCTCCTCCTCCTCAGTCTGCATCCACCCACCAGTACTTCAGAGCTGGCAGCCTCTGCCTCGCTCCATGTCTTGTTTCTGTGTTGCTGAAGGACTTCTCAGCGCTGATGCTAAAGGTGTCTGATTAAATCTTGAATGATGTTCAATCTATTTCAGCTTTGCTTACACTCTGCTGCTCTGGGAATGGAGAAATTGAGGTCAGGAAGAAGTGCTGAAAAATGTATAAAGTGTATGAGGACATGTTGAAAAAATAAGATCTTCAGCTCCGTGTTTTGCTCGTGGTGATTGAGTCAGCAAACCTCCTGTATAGAACATCACTCACTCATTTTAATGGTACAATTGCACATACAATACAACAAACAACACACATATAAAGGAGGAACCCTCCAAACAAATGGTGTTTTTTTATCTACTCTCTCTTCACTTCGCTTGGTTTTGTTGACCAGACTGCGTTGGAGTGTTAACCCACTCTGGTTCAAATATATCATCTGTAAGCCGGCTGTTTGAGATTGTATTATTGTAGAGTAGTGCTACCTCTATTTTGTCTTTTGTTTACAGTTATCAATAGCTGACTTTTTTTTCTGTTAATAAGAAATGTTTCATACCCTTGTGACCATGCAGTCCATTCATCATGCAGTGTAAAATGTCAAAACTGCAAATGTCAGGAGGGAAAATGCAACATTTTCTCTTCCTTCCAATAATAATGGACCCCATTTACATGTCGGAAAATGCTTTTGTCTCTACCTGTTATTGTTTATTGGAACAAAAATTCATGCAAGCAATTCAGAATATGTAAATATATGATACATGCCGTTGAATTTTGTCACTTTAATCATCACTATTTACAATATACATTTCTCACAGCTATAGTTCAGTTCATTCTGTCCAAACCAAGACATGAACTCATGCAGACTGTACGGTAACTCTGTGATTCGAGAGTTTGGGCGATATCGATCCTGCATCGTCATGACCCACGTGAGAAAAGACTGCAGTTGATGCAGCACTGTAATGCTTCTGATGTGTATTTGTGTTCTGTGGTGTCACAAGAGCTCATGAAAAAATAACCGATCGTTAACATTAATGTCATTATTAGACTGCAAATCAACATCATGTAATGAATAATGACTAACAGGTCAAGGCAGGACATAAAGGAGGTTTCTTGTACAGTAGTGATTTGGGCTTCATACTCTGGGATCACTGTCAAACCTTTTGCCAGACCTAATGAACTGAGAAGGTAAATGGAGCAGCACTGTATACAGCACAGCAGTTTTAACAGCTTTTGTCATATTAATCTGGGGAAATACCTGTGCTGACATGCATATCAGCGGGTAGATTTATGGTTGATTCAGCTTTTGAAATTGGTCTAAAATTACGTATCTATTATCAAAAATCCTATGGTTGTCCACTTGCTTTCATACGCCAAACAAACCATAACTGAGCCTGCTTGAAGCTTACGGAGACCTACCTTCATGCGCTCTAAGTGAGGCTGTACTTAGACACAATGGTGTGTTGAGCTAAATTCTAACCTCAGCATGTTATCATGCTCACGATGCTGATTATAAATACTACAATTCGTCATGAGGGCAACTTGATTCCTGCAGCAGATTTTATTGCAACCCATTTAACAGTTGTTGAGACATTTAGCTCTGAACCATAAATGTCAGCCTCATGGTGGCGGTTGAGGAAGAGTCAGAGAGACCCCTATAATCACCTGGCCCAATTCTCTGGGAGCCAGGAACCACGAATCCATTTGTAGTTGTTTAGATATATATATTCAGTCCTGACCAAACAGATGTGCCGACATAGCCACTTCTCTATCCACTAAGTTTTATAGTTCATCCACAGGAGGGTACGTAGCATTAGCAGTGGTATACAATACACTTGATATATAACAATTAAAAATTGCCACTTAATCAAAAAGAAATCAAAAGAAGACCAAACGGAGACTGTTCGATGGACAGTTGATCTCTGTAAAGTGCAGAGTAACAAGAAGAACCCAGTGCTACACTATTGTAAAGTAAGATATGATGTTTCGGTAGGCCACATGATAATTGTTTCATAATAGATATTAATAATTCACATCAAAAATGTTTTCTCTAAGTGTTCCTGTAAGTCTGAAACTGAACACAAGAGGCAAATTCAGCATCTGGATGTTGGATGCTGATCGGTAGAGACAACAGAGCCCACAGTAGACAGCAGCTCTCCCGCAGCGTCACTGCATCAGCCTTATTTAGCAACATCAGTCAACTGTAGCAAAATCCATGCTCATGTTCAGTTTGCAGCAGTCTGCAATCAGCTATCAGAGCACAATCAGTGTAGCAGAGCAGGCAGTATGTAAACAAATATATGAAAAAATAAAAATGCATATACATTTTTAATATGAAAGTGAAATTTGGTACAAGAGACTTGATTTGGTTGTCTTTTTCAGCAGGCTGCGTTCTTTAATTTGAGAACCAATTTTTGTCTGTAGTCATGTGTACATCTGTAAAGTATAAAAAACTTGGATGCTTTTATATACATATGACATAATCCTCTATGCTCTGTGAGATGTTTTCTCCATATTGTATCTGACCTGAGAGCTGATTTTTTTCCTTTTTCAGTTATGACTCTGTATATTCTTTACTCAAGCACTCTGCATTCAGCAATCACTTATAATGTATAAATAATTACATAATCATGAGAAATTATTTTAGAATTGCAGGATATGAATCTCGCAATCATAAGAAAATATGTTTTCATATTTAGAAAATAATTGTGTCGTGATTATTGGAGCCTTAACTTGTCATCATGCCATTTTACTATGATTATAACCATTTAAGTATCTTTCAAGGTGACTTAATTTTCAATATACCACACAGGGTTGCATCAAAATAACAGTATGTAACTCCTTCATGCTACACAAACATGGGACATCTATGCAGATATTTATATACATATGTAAAAAAAATGTTTTAGGTTTGGTTAAATGCAAACAGCAGCAACAAAATGGTCATGATAATATGGTCAGTATCTTCATTTTAAAAGTTCGACATCAGATAAACACAGTCCATAAATTTTGGCTGAGTGTGAGCACCAAGCATCACTAACGTAAACACAGAGTCCACCTTTCCTCGTCCCGCTGTAGTCCTGCACCCTGTCAGCTCAGAACACGGTCAACATTGAGGTGAAGACAGGTCCCTGTAAAGATTGAATTATAATGTGTTTATCTCATAATTCTCTATTATGTGATTGTTGCTTATTGTGACACGATCTACTCATTATTAAGTATGTATCTCGTAATTCTGATAATTATAAAAAATAATGATTATGACAGCACAGGGATATCATAATTACGATGAATCTAGTCATAATAAGAAAGTTTTCTTTGTGATCATTTGATTCAGTTCTACTAATTAAAATCTGGAAAGTAAAAGGGATGGAAGTCAGAATTGCAATACATTATTACTTTTTAATTCATTTTTACTTACTTACTATTTTTCATATAGTGCATATTTTTCATTCACTGTTTGGCCCAGCTGCTGTGATGTAGCACACCCTGCTAATTGCTGTTATAAGAATCACTGCTCTAATGACTGAGTTCCTACCCGGAGATCATAAAGTTTCACCTCGCCTTGTTGATGTAATTGTCATCGCTGTCACCTGCCAATGCTTTACATAAGCTAGCACCGGCATTGAGTGTGCTTTGATGTTGCTCGTTTGAACATGGCTGAGTGACATCGTGTCATGTTTGTCTCTGGTCCCCTGCAGGTTCACGTGGGCACCTCCCATCAGGAGCAAAGGGTTGTGGGATATCTCACGTGTACGCACCTCCACGCCATAGAAGGTACAGTTACATGTTCTCTACTGTCCAAACTCTTGTCCGTCGCTCTTTTCTGTCAATCAAATAAATACATGCACACAAGCACATGCACACATAAACGTATTAATATCATTAGTGTGCAGCTAAGATAACTGCAGCCATCCTTCTACACACAGAGCCTGTGTGTGTGTGTGTGTGTGTGTGTGTGTGTGTGTGTGTGTGTGTGTGTGTGTAGGTGTGTGTGTGTGTGTGTGTGTGTGTGTGTGTGTGTGTGTGTGTGTGTGTGTGTGATAGATAGTTGATAAATGGGCGCATCAAGACCCCTGTGTGCCTCCTTCTACTGTTCCCATGGCGACTGGCTCAAGCTGTTTAAGGCGTCACAGCCCTATTTAAAGCCTCTGGTCGATGCCTCCCTCATTTTTTACCAGAGACACGTCTCCCCCCTTTGCCTACTATTCTGGGCTCCTCCTACGCTTCTCACAGGTCTAAATATAGCAGTGCCAGGGCTGTTTCTAAAGATACATCAAACATAAAGCCTTTAGGGGGGCGATGTGGGGGTATGACAGAGAGAGAACAGGGAGGAAAAAGGGGGAGGAGCACAGAGACCTGATTATTTTCTGGAGTTATGTATAATCTTTTCTGAATTACTGCAAGCTACATGATGCAGTGTGATTAAATATGCTCAACCTAATACCACACTGATGATAACCTCTCACCTGACATCACTCTGCTTTGTTTCACACCAGTCTCTGAGTTGCTTCGATGTGCAGCTGCAGCGCATCAGACATTTCTAGATTTTTGTGTGCTTTTCTCCTCCTACACACCTATCATAACAGCTGGTGTGATGGTCGTGACATCAGTTGTAGTAACAGCAGTAGTAAGGATTTCAGCAAAGTGTGTGTATTTCAGTCGGTGCGTGATGACACAAGTAGCTACAGCAGAAAGAGCATATAATATATAATAAAAGCAGAAAACTATGATAAAGCAGAAAGGTGCAGGCTGAAGCAAAACTACAATACGCAACCTATTTCATATCAAAAAGCAAGATCAGACAACATTTTTACACTGTCTGTATTTACTTTACACATCGTCAGTTTTAAGTCCAAATCTTTAATTTAACTGGGTCCTAATATCCCAATTCCACTCAATTGGGAATTGTGCCTGAATAAGTCAGACCCATGAAGGCAACACCATGGCTCAAACTTGGCTCTGGCCTGTAAAAGTATGGACACAGGACCTCGGGGTAGGTGGTTCTTTGAGTCCTGTGGGTTGAGAGATGGGGGTCTATGGATTGGACTTGATCCGGTGCATCCCATAGTTGATTTATCAGATTGGGATGTGGGGTATATGGAGGCCAGGCCGATGCCTTGAGCTCTTTTTTACATTCCTCAGGCCATTCCTGAGTTTCCATTCCAGGCTTTGTGATGAGCAGGGTGTATTTTACCTGTTTGGGAGGCCATTGACATTTTGATGCTGGTACCATGAGGGGATGTACTTCGTCTGCAACTGTGTCTGGATGGGTGGTGAGTGTATCCAGTCATCCGCATGGATGTCAGGACAAAGGGTTACCTATCAAAACTTTGCAATGCAAAGAGATGATCAATGTTATTGACTGTTAGAGGTTTTAATGTTTTGGCTGATCTGTGTAAATGAACAATATAAGGTGTGTGATGTAGCTTTAGTTTTAAAGACCAGGTTTTGAACCCAAAATAAAGTGATTTGATAGAGATACTCACTGTGTCCCCTTTAAGAAGGGACTGTTTTGTTTGACCATTCCATAGAGAGCTATAACTTTTTCGCTCACGCTATAGTCTATTGTCATGGAAGCTGCAGTTGCCATTAACAGGAACACTTAACTTAATGTTTGTTAAATTCAGTAACATGGTGAATACTTGTCAATGCATCAATGTGGACTAATGAAACAACTCTTGAGATGTGATCAATGTTAACCACGCTGGTTGAGCTTGTCGGCAGCACAAACATGTTTCTCATTATTAAGTCGTAGTCAAATATAGTAATTAACATCATAGTGAAACAATGTATTTACCATGAACATGAGACGCTTGTTTGTGTTGAAATGAATCATCACAGTTCATGTGAACGTGGCCAAATTCCCCCGCTGGTATTTACCACCTTGTTACCTATTCAAGGAGGAATTCCTGTTTTAAAACTTGGAATTTCCCAAAGGCAAGAATTGACAATGACTGCTTAAGTGCAGCAATAAACACGTTTAATTGTGCTGAGAGCATTGCACATTGAACAAAGGCTCATCTGGATTTGTAACAAGACTTTTACACCATATTAGTAGTGAGAAGTAGGGAGCTGGTCTGAATAACTAATCAAACTGATTACTTTGGCACTCACAATAAGTTGTTTGTTGAGTTACAAATGTATAAATTATTATATTATTCAGTTCTAAAAATGCACCATCCAATTCTTCCAGCCAAGTAGTCCTCACATAAAAAGTTTTCACACATAGAAAGCCGAGCTGACACAGGCAAATGTACAGCAAATACACCCCCACAACCCGCAGCTTCATCCATCTCTAAGTGATCCAGTAACACAAAAAACACACACAAAAAAACATTGTACTTGAACCGGAGCTGAGAGTAATCAAAGCCAAAGCCACCTACTCACACACCAATATCTTGACACCTCTTTGTTTCTCACACTCTCCACTATTCAGCTGTTATTTCTCTCTCACAGGCTCTCACCTACCGCCTCCCTCTGTTCACCTCCTCCCATCTCTCTCCAACTCCAATTTATCAGATTTACTGGCAGGAGAGAGGAGAGAAGGTACACACTGCCAAGGCAAATTAGCACCACAAGTGACTAAACATTATCTGACTAATATTAGTAACATGATGATAAACTTACAAACTATGTTCATACAGCTACACACGTAGATCTTAGGGTTATTTTTCGTTTAGTCATCAGAAAATTAATATATACCAGAGAATGACTTCTTAAATGATGTCACTCAAATGCATAGTAAAGCTATGTCAGCAAACAGTTGCCTTTTTCGACATCCGACAGACACAAAGCAGCAGTAGCATTTATATGGAGTCATGTTTCTGACCACCCGGCAGACCTGCTATTTACTCTCCTCCAACAAATACTGGGGCAAATATCTTTGGCTTATTCAGCTGCTAAATTCTCCGCTGTGTTACCAGCTCGTCATTAACTTTGTCTGCAGTTCAGTGTGGTTTGGGTTAATCAAAACGGTTTCACTGAAAACATCAAACCTCACGAAGAGCCACAGAGGAGCTATACCTCTTCCAGGACGGACAGACATACACTAGATGATGCATGTACAGAACAGAACAACAAAATCACAGTATACAAGTTGCATTAACAGAAAATCGGTTGTAAATAATGATATATGTAGTGTGTGTGGATCCAGGTGACAAGCAGGCATTGCCAAGTGATGCAATAGTTGGGTTAGTTTTGACATTATCCCAGAGCGGTTAAAGGTGCAAGTAATAGTTTTGGTTATGCAGTCTGTCCTTGAAATCTAGGACTGGATAAGCAATGTGCTGTTTTAGCCTTACAACTCAAAATACAAGATGCTTCAATAATTACAAATACAAATTCACACATTTGGCTTTAAAGTGCATCTTAACTGTATGAAGACCTCTGTCTCTTAGTTACTTATATAGGCCTGTAAAAAAAAAAGCTTAATTGTGTACCTTTAAGTACACTTTGTCAATGGTTCAGCCATAGCTTTTACTATTTAGTTTCAATGTTCAGTGTTTAGTCTGGACTCTGCACACTAACCCTAGACAGAACTTAGGTGTGGCTGGTTCAGCAGCAGGACTTTAAGGATAAACTCTCAGAGACCAATTCAGATTTTTGGGCTGTATAAATAAAAAGATTTTAAAAGATATACTGCTTATGAAACGGAAAACCTGTATTTTCAGAGTGAGAGTGGATTGGACCGTAACATTGTGCTGGGTTGTTCAATATAACGTACATATTTTTATATTTTGTATTCTATCATGTCATATTGCATCACATCCTGAGGTGTCACAGCATCTGAAAAGAATGTATGTAAATGTCACATTTTCATGTCATGGTACTGATGCTGATTAATGCTGATAATACCCCTACCAGCTCCCCCTCTCTGACCGCCCCTCTCTTACTCCTTGTAGTAGATCAGTTCAGCTCAGTTTCATTCAGACATGGTTGGCTGGCTTTACGGCAGACATTTTGTATTAATTTTCTTCCTCTCTTCCTTTATCCCACCTGCCTCCCTCCCTCTACACGACCAGCTGATGCAGCCGTACGCTGTGAGCAGCTGGACCTGTTGCTCCAGTGGGGGACTGAGTTTCGCCAGTCCTCATCCCAGCCACCTGCAGGAGAGAAGGTGCTGGAAGACCTGGTGGCCTTCGATGTCATCCTGGGAGACCTCAACTTTGATAACTGCTCCTCAGGTACACCGACATCAGGGCTACATCAGTAAACTGTATTTCAAACTATGCATTTCATTTTTGCCAATTCCTTTAACGTGATGGAGGTTTCATCTTTCAGTGTCCCTTCAACACCCATAACATGTGTAACCCAAGAAGCTTGTCATTAATGTATAATCTATAGAAGTCTGTGCAAGACCTCGTATAGTTCTAACAAAGGATGGCTACCAGGGCTTGGTGGAAACTGATTAAATATTAATATTTTTACCATCAGTGTGAGCGCTTGATTGTAAACTATTGCACAATGTAAAAATACATGACTCATAAGCAACACATAATGGGAGTAGTATTGCTTCTTGCACAGAGAAATAACATCTAATTAATAAGTCACGATCTTAATGTCTTACTCCTCTAAGCGTTATTGGTGTGAATTTTCCCAAAAACTACATGACACTGTTATCCAGCCTCATCACAGTTCATGCTTTATTCACCAAATATATCTGATTACCTTGAAGAGTTGTTTTACATGTTTTTATTGTCTGCACTTTACTTTGTTTGTGTGAAAGAAAAAGAAGAAAAAGCCCAAAACAAAAACAAATTAAATGTTATCATTAAGTGAAACGCAAAACATGTTAAAAGTATTTTTGCTTTTTATGTATGCATTTGCAGTTATAATTGAAAAAAAATTGTGAAAGACATTTGTTTTTGTCTTTAATAACTCCATGAATGATCATTGTAATGAAGAGCTGTACAGCAGCTTTTTCTCTTCACATACCTGACATTAATCAACAACAAACAAACAACCTGTACCCGGGTTGGATGCCGACTTATCCATGTTGAACAAGTCAAATCAAATCAAATCAAATAAATTTTATTTACAACAAAATCGCAGTTTATGAGTTAAATTGACAAAATATCTGATACAAATACAACGTCAGTTTCAACTTGAAATAATTGTTCTGGTTTTTATGGTATTTTGATGGTTACAAAGTTTGTTCATTTTGTCATCTTCTGTCTACAGGGGCGACAGGATCACCACAAAATGAAAGTTTCTAGTAGTAATGTAGTTAAATTAAAATGAATACAAAAAACAGGTTCATTTTTATTTCCAGTATGATTAAAAGATAATTCTCACTGATGCTCTTAAATCTTTTTCTTTTTTTATTGATAACGGAACTAAAATGAGCAAACCTGCATCAAAAAAAAAATGGCTTTCTTATCACTTCTTTAATAACTATCACAGATAGAAGTACAAATTACCTTTATCCAGAGAAGGCTGCTCTATATTATTCACTGATTACTCCGTGTTCTAGTTATGAAACATATCTTTCGTCATATATAGAATAAAACTGTGACTGTGAGTAAATTTGTACTGTATGTGCACACTTGTGTTTTTCCAGAGGACAAGCTGGAGCAGCAGCATGCACTTTTTACCCAATACAAGGACCCATGTCGCCTGGGGCCAGGGGAGGACAAACCATGGGCTCTGGGTAACAACACACACACACACAGATCTACGCAAGCAGAGTCTGGCGTTCCTCGAGAGACACAGTCACATATACTGGAGTTCTTTAGGCTCATAAACATGTCAGGCATTCATTCACAGATGAAAACTCTGGAAAAGATCATGCATCAACAGCAAAAACTAATTCACACATTATGAAATGCAGGTGTTGTTATACACTGTTGTTATAAGTCAGTGGCTCAGGGAGTGTGCTGATCCATACAATGCATGAGGAGCAGTGCCGCCTATAATCTGGCTCTGACTGGCTAAATCAGGATGCACCCTCTGTGTGAATTAAAATACACCCAGTACAGCGTGCTGATACATGGGCATTAGTGACGTAAAGACTGGAGGGTTTTGGTCTGGATGTGAAGCGTTATTTAGGCCAGCGGTATTTCGGGGACAGTGTGGGCAGTACAGAGTGAAAGGGCTCGTTGAGAGAAGGGCTTATTTATTTTGGACAGGAACATTTTGCGCAGTGAACCAGGGGAAATATCTGTGCCTCCTGTTTGGAGGTGCACATCTAGGCAGGAGGGGAAGAGGGAGGCAAGACAAGAACAATGGATCAATGAATCAATGAAAGAAAGGGAGCAAAGATTATCCTACTTCATAAAGCTTATCCAAAAGAGATTAGAGCTAAATGAATACAATAGTAAGCCAAAACATGCAGGCAGAGAGCCCAGTTGCCCGCTGCTGTCCTGATGGTGTGACGACGGTTTTCATGAAATGTGCAGAAATCTGAGAGCTCCAGGAATCTTCCACTGCCGACCACCCAGCCTGCCAAAGTACACAGACATCATGCAGGGCTGGTGCTGCATTCAAATCACGTGGGAATTAGAGGTAGCCTGAGACCACTCCATAGCTAAAAGTTTATAAAATTGCAAACATCCAAAACAAGTAAACACTCAGGGCATGACAGAGGCGAGTTTGCACACTCTTTAACGGTCCCATGGACGCTTACTTAGAAACATTACTTACAGACTTCTTAGAACATATTTATAATATTTGTAAGGTCTTGCATTTAAAATGTATTTTATTGTTTGTGTAAGGTGTGCCTCTGCACTTGTTGTATGTCTAGAGAAGGACTTGACCCAAAATGTTTTGCGAGGAGGTAATAAACGTTCATGAGAGCGTTATCTAGTGAGTGGGCTTCTCCTTTTGTTACTTATTTCACTTCCATAGTGAAACACCAGTGACATGAGCGCAAAATCACATGATGAAAGATGGGAATATTAAAGGATTCAGTGAAAATGGATCGCTGTTGATCAGAGATCGTTTGGTTATGCCTTTGAGTTCATGTTTGATGGCACATTAAACTTAGCAACCACAAACCGAAAAATGCAACAAGAAGAGTACAGTGACTGTGACCATATATTTCAGGAGTTGTGGTCTAAATTGGTGCAAAATAACATCCATTTTACTGCCCACACTTACTGAATACTTCAGCTTGTTGGTGCTGCCAGAATATATGAGAGGAGAGAAACTGAGGTCATGTTGACCACCTGGAAGAGGGAGTCTGTTGTGTAGCTCTACTTTCCCGGACAAGCTGAAAGGAGCCCAGCCCAGACAGGCAGCAGTCAGTCTGCCTAACACCTCACCATCTTTGTTTGAGTAATCTAAAACCTGCTCTTAGACTTGTGAAAAAATCAAACGCCTTCTTTTCATAAGAGCTCCCAACTCTTGTGAATTGACTGGAGTAACTTCAGAGTGGCGTTCTCTTCACATGGAGCATTTTGAACACATTATCTAGCCCACGGCTTCACATCCTCATTGTATAAAGGATCTCTGAGTGCCTGTCTCTCTCTGGCTGTTATATTTCACTTGTAGATGACAGTGAATCTGTCTCAGGAACATAAAGACTGAGATATATGCTCTCAAAACAAGGTGGGCTGATGCCTCAATTGTTACACTGAAAGAAGCTAAATTGGAATTACAGAACAGCTGTACTTGAAAAGGAGAAGCTGGCCTTTATAGTGAGGGGAGGAACTGTAAAGCATACACTCGATCAAAAAATACAGTGCAGCAAATAATGATAGTCATATGTGCAGGTATGTTGCTGAAGTATTTTTTGTGACAATTGCTCAAAACATGACCCAGATTTCAATCTCACTCCTCCCGTCTCATCTCTGAGTGTTGTCCAGTAGTGAATACAGGTAGTGGGTCAAGTGGGAATGAGGAATGTGGAAGAAAGAAATAATTTTTACACTTTTTGCTAACCTGGCCAATCATTGTAGAAAGCATTACTGACTAATGGACGGTCTGTAAATGTGGCAAACCAGACCTCAGCCCGTTCCCACTGACAAAACAGCACTTCTATCTTTGGTGGTTATCATGAGGGACTCATGGGAAATAAACTGATACTGCATCCATGACATATTATTGTGACTCATCTCACAATAACTGCCAACAGGGGGTTTTCATGTATCTTAATGTGTCATTCAACAGGTACTTTACTGGATCCCAGTGGCCTTTATGACGATGAGGTCAGTTCACCTGAAGGTTTACAAAAGTAAGTCACACACACACTAACATGTTCTTGTCACTTAGGATGTCTTTGCATTGACTTCGATTCAAAATGTTGAGATTTGCATTTTTATTGGGGCATGTTTAGGACAAGTTCACATAAGACAACTTGACGCTATCTGTCACCACATTGCGAGTATAAAAAAAGCACACATCTGTCCCACTGATCTACCTTACCCAAGCCACAGCTCTACCCCAGTCTTAACCCTGAGGCCTCATTCAAATCAAATCAGGAGAAAACTTTATTCCTCCCATTCATTTTGAGTGTGGGTGCTGAGGTGGCCAATCACATAAATGAGCGATCAGACCGGCTGGTCAACAGTTGCTCACTCAGTGTAATGGCACTATGATTATAGCCTACTGCTATCATACTTAACATGGAAATTCTTAATGTTTTCTTATCAGCACTGGTAATGCTGGCACATTTGGTGTCCGGGACACAGTAGTCTCACTTGGCAGACCTCTACAACACTTTGTCATTGCTGGAGAAATGTCTTGCTGCGCCAAAACTCTTCCTGGTTTAGGGGAAAACACTGCTATTTGTTGTTTTTTTTTAAACCAATCATAATCGCCTCGGGCTGTGTTTAACCCAGGATGCAGCGACGGTGCCCCTGCAAAAAAAGTGTCATGGGGAAACCTAATTTGCACCTGGGGTAGGTGGGCCCTACAATGGCTAAATCACCACAAAAGGAAAGGTAATAGCTGCTAGCTTGATTATGTTTGTATAGTCAGGTTGGTGTTTTAATGACTTGCCACTTTCAGCATGTAGGTTCCTAGCGCAGAGGTTGTTGTTGTTGTTTCATGTAGCGACGGGGTTTTCAACATTGCCATTCTTTATACCAACAGTCTACATCAGTAACTCAGCCTTGGGTCATGCAGATACTCTCATAAAGGCCCAGAAATCCATGCACCATGCAATTATAGTCTCCCTGTTGTGTTCTACTACTATGCCCTGTGCTAATCACCACAACGCCTGATGTAGTCTGGACAGGTTCTTACCCAGACCATGTCAGTCAGGAGTACACACTTGTTTTTATTGTTTCGTTTGAGGGTCTGACATTCATCTCTTGGCTTTGTTACTGGATATACAGCAACATGTTCAGACTTCATCATGATTGGAGACCATTAAAAAAATATATTGTTTTAGACTGGAATTCTCTTCTGTCTCTTAGGGGTCTGAAAGTCCCAGTCAAGAGCTGACCACTGACCTACACGCCATGATTTGTGGTCCTGTGCACTTGCTCTTGATCTGAATAGAAATGGGAACATTCTTCTGTAAATCCTGTTGTTTTATGGATTATTTTATGCGTTTGGACTCAAATAATGCAACAAGAGTATATCCGTCATCCTCCTGTGCATCCGTCTGTCTCAGTGTCTAAACTCCAGTTATACTCTCCTATTTCCTTTGTCTTTGTCAGAGTGATGGAGAATGAGGAGGGTAGGAAGGAGTACCTGGTGTTTCCTCCTAGTAAGAGCCAGTGTCCCGCCAGCAGTCAGAAGGGGAGGAAAATCCCGCTGAAGGGCAACGGACGACGGATCGACTACATCCTCTACAGCGATGAGGGCCTGCAGCAGGACTGGAAACTGGTATGGATCAGTAGAGGAGTACAGAAAGATGAAATGAAAACATCATCCTGTCCCATAATGTAACATGAAAATACAAACACCATCTTGATTTCCCCTGAAGTACCTTTAAATCAATACATATTCACTATACAGACATGCGATTGATTTTCTAATCTAAATCACAGCAACAGCATCAATAAGCACACAGCCAGCAGCTCGTTAACTCATTTCTTTCAATCCTACAAAGAACAAAATGTCAAAACAACAAATATTTGGTTTCACAAAGAAGTTTTTCAGTTTTTGTCTGACATAACGAAGGGGATTTTTTACTACCTTTAGGTTAGACATGCTGGGATATTATTTTTCTTTTCCCAATACCAATTCCAATACCTGAACTCTGTGTGTCGGACAAAGCTTTTCAACAGCTGTAAACTGTCTGCTGTAAACATGCTGTGTTAAGTTATGTGATGTTATGGATGTGCAGTGTAACGGGATGCTGCTTGGTAAGCATCTGTGATTTTTCTGTTGGATTGCCGATAAAATTAATGACAAATTAACAAATTTGAATTTGATTTCTAATTATCAGTGTTGCCCCTGAAAAAAACATACTGGTCAACCTGTAGTTTTATTAAATGAATTATGTTGTATTGGATCAGTGACTTTTGTTCACCCTGATCCTGATTTCAGTGTTTTAGACTGAGGCATTTCTAACACGATCTGTAGCTGAACAGCCCTGCTTTGGACAGAACCTGCTGTCTCCTCTAGTGTCCAGTCTATATGCTAAGCTATATCTCCTTGCTTCAGCTTTATATTTACTGTTAGGACACAAGGCATGTTCATCTTCTCTTCTAACTCTCAGCAGGAAAAAAAGATTCCTTTCCACATGTTAAACCAAAACACATTTCCAGTGATGATGAATGACGAAGGTTTTAGCAGGCACCGACCAGTAACAATGTGCAGCTGCCTTTTCCAACACATTTTGCAATCTCACGCTGTATGAAACATCAATACTGTAAGTCTGCTTAATAGGGTGAAAGTATTGTTTCAGTTGAGAGAACCTAAGTGCAAGAACTCTGATGCATTGTGTGCCATTTTCTTGTCAGCAGGGAAGCGATGTGCTTCATTCTGCCCTCATTCATTTTCTAACAACAAACTTGCCAGACGCCTGTGTTTGTGAGCCACGTGAAACACAACTGGCAGCCATTGAAACGATGTCATACCACAGGAGAATATTTGACTTTTTAAAAGGATAAAAAGATTTAAAGACATGAAACCAAAAGGGGTGAACAATGAATTACAGCAATACAAACTGGGAGGGAAAGGAATGAGGCCAATGCTGTCATGGCTGTCAGTCTGTGTGAGGGATTGGAGAGGATTGGAAAACCAAATCACATCATTTACATAGAACATCTCCGTCTGTGTCTGACTCTCTCAGCCACCTGATGCCACCTTGTGCCAGGACTGAGTTACTGTAACATGCCACTCGATGCTGACTGTCATGTGAAACTGCTGACATATGAAGTCATTTTGCTTCCTCATAAACAAACCTCACACCACTTGAAGCCATCGTGGCATTTTCTTTACCGTTTCCTCGTGTGTTGTTTATGTTCGTTCTGTTGATTTATATTCACTTTTGGTGAAAAACTTAGATCTGCTTTTGTTTTCACTTGAGTGAACTGTCGCCAATGGTGCTCATATATGTAAATGTTTCAAACGTTAATCATCAGTGAAGAAAAAATGTAAATCCATCAATAGTAGTGGTAGTAATAATTGATAGAAATATCAATTTATTGACAGTATGAAATATGTAGCTATGCTTTTCCACAGTACTGGGTTTGTTTTTCTTGGTTCGAACAAGTCCCCTTAGTTCCAGTAAAGGGAAGTGTGAATGCAAGGCCCGGGGAAACACAGGGCAGCACCCATATTAGACAATAACGTGCTTTATATTTTCAGTGTATTAACAGTTTGGATAAGACCATGGACAAGTCTGTAAGCCAGATCGATCATGAAGTGTTTTTTCTGAGTTTGACCTGGAAAAACTTGACTTGTTAAATGTACACAAAAGTCATATTTGTTTATACACCAGCCTCCAGAGTTATACTTGGGGGCAAATACAGCGATTATAACTTAAATCTGCCTACAACTACATTTCAACGTGTTATAAAGCATTTGTTACACCTTTTCTATACCACTGTTGTGAATGTTAAATTGGGGGAATTATCATTTAATATTGCTATATTCAAACATTAATCGGTCAGATTTATTGCATGTATTGTGAAAGAATAATCGCAGTGCAGTGCAGTTCTGCTTAGACTTTTTCGCTCATGAGTTTGCTTTTACAGCCCTAAACCCTGCAGTCAGTAACTTTAGTTTTAAGTGAAAACATTCTGTTCAACCCCACCGCATGCTATGTGCCCAGCAGCACACAGCAGACCGACAAATTTAGTGACTGGCTGGTCGAGAAAGTCAAGCATATCTAGAACCAGATGTTATTTGTATAAAAATAACTGTACATATGTTCTATGTCAGCCCGTTCTCACTCCCAACGCATCAGGCCTGACGCTGTAGGTACCCCTCAATAGCATCATTTCTGGAAGCACCCTTCAAGTGCATTAGTATAAAGACCGAGAAAAGGTCAATGTCAGAGGTCACTGGACTTCACATAGGAAACATTCACTTAGGTAAATTGTGTAACATGAACTCATAAAAATGATGCCATGACAGAACTTACACAAGTAACGTTATTTCAATCCAAATCTTTTACTAAACCTAACCGCCTAAACACCTAACCATTTCACAACATTAAACCCTAAATTGTCCAAAAGTCATGTCATAATACGTAATGATATGTGAACTGTTTGTCAGCAAAGTTTATTTTGAAGGTCTAACCGACTGCTCACTTGAACGTGGATCACCGCATGTGCGAATTGAAGTATCCCAGTTTGAAGCTTAAGGCCACCGATCAAACTGTCGTATTGGAGGAGTTAGGAGTAAGAACATGTTGTCTATGTAGCATGAAAGAACTACAAACTTAGTGGCCAGAAAGTCAAAAATACAGCTTTTAAATTCTAAAGATTTATAAAAAAAAAAAATGGGTAAAAAGGTCGGTCAGATTGAGACGACTTGTTAACAGTTGTTTTCCCCCTCTCCCGCAGGAAATGGAGGAGTTCAGTTTCATTACCCAGTTGGCTGGCGTCACCGACCACCTGTCTGTGGCCATGCGATTGGCTGTGGCCACTGGAGAAGAGGAGCCTTAGATTGATTGACCACCTGGGCTTTTTTCTACTGCCATGGAGGTTTGACAGACGACGAAAAGATAAAGAGTTTACAGATATGGAGCTGCTTGAGACACACAAAATGCAGTCCTGTGAGAGGTTTGAAAGGACAGCGGAATTGACGGATGAATCACCAGAGGAGCGCTGTGTGGATCGACACATATAAAGACGGTAGAGGAGAGCGACAGCAGAGGAGTGATATGAAAGAGAAAGAGTCTGGAGGGGAGAGATAAGCAGGGGGATTTAGTTCAGAAAGCCAGAAAGGTATTCATCTTCCTGGCGAACCCACCCACACACACACAAACACACACTACCTAACGCAAACACGATTGATCGACATTTTGACTGTTGAATTTCGCCTGGCCTCTCTTCTCTGCTCCTCCAACACTCCTTGTTGAACTAATCCAGAGGGTTTTATTTACAGTGAATTGTTTCATGTAGCCAATTTACACACACTCCTTTTATTGGATTTGTTTTAGCTGTAGTGTAATGATGATTTTTCTTTTTTTTATGATTCAACCTTCAGGGACTGTTGGATCCTCTTTCTTTTAGTGACTGTGTTAAAAAAAAAAAAAGGAAAACACTATTTAAGTAGTGAGAGTGAAGCTACTGACTGGCCTTTACACTGACCGTCTGTGTCCTTGTGTTGTGTTCCTTCCTGAAAGGCTCTTGGTCAGTTCATTCACCTTACTGCTCCCACATCAGTCCCAGGAACCTCAACAAGTGTCTTTTTTTCTAAAACAAAAATATTAAACTAGTCTTTCTAAGGAGAGAGAAATAATATGATACAATTTCTATTGTCGCCACATCACTTTTTATAGGGAGATTAAATGCCTGTTTAATACTATATGGTATGTTTCTAATAAGAGGTATTGTATTGGGACATGAAACCAGAGAAAAAAATGTTTGATGCAATGCTTATAGCATGTTTTTCATCCATGAAAGGACTCTCAAGGTTTTGCTGATGCATGATGGGAAACGGTATCAGTTTACAACATTAATATAGAGGCTTGATACACGTAGTACTTGCTTGAGTCTGGATGCTTGGCAAGTCAAGAAGCATATTGCCCTAAAAAATACACACTTACTGTATGCCAGTGTGACATTTGTGCATGTGGGACTCCAACACGTAACAAACATAAAGGTATGCACAGGAACATACTGAGGATTTACAGTACACATCATGTACAGAGGGGTTTCAGGTGATGTAACATACCCTCTGGTGGCCAAATTGGAGGACGTGTGACTTGCCTATCATTGAGAGGGTAGATATTGTCAGCTTGTTAGCTAACAAACCACTGTGGCTGTCTTGTTAGCAAGCCACTACTGTCTTATAAGCATGTCTGGTTTGAGCACTCGTCAAAATACAGTATACAGCCCAGTTTTTGGTTTGAGCACAATCAGTTGTCTGAGGGACCACCATGACAACAGCCATATTTGTGATGCAACTGCAAAACCTCATAACACACAAAAAAAAACGTTTTGAAGACCTACAAACTGCGCACACCTTATTTAGCACGCCAGTTCTACACATACACATTTTATAAAGTTATTATTGGTCCCAAAGATTGAGACAGCCCGCTAACAATGATACAAGTTTCAAATTAATTCGACATACCGAGTACACAAGTGCGAAAATATTAAGTTGAGGTGAGTTCAGACTGAAAGCAAAACTTTCGAACTGCAACAGATGCAAGTTTTATTTCCCTCTGTAGGGCGCAAAATGAGACAAGAGCCATACGTCTAAATGCTTCACTTAAAGGTGCAATGTGTAAGAATTGGCCACTTGTCAAAGTCATACTCCAAACAAATAGGAGGCAGCATATCACCAGAGTAACCACTTGCTGCTAATGACTGTAAGTGCAGTTAGCTGATTAGCTTAGTCGGCAGTGCAGTTAGCAGTCCTATTACCTGACATAACGTCACACTTTTAGATTTTGGATTATTTAATGTTTCAAACTAAACATTTTCATATAGTACCTTTAAGTGAAAACTAAAACTAAATTTACATTGCAACCTTGGAAATATGTTCACTCATAATATGGTTATTGCAGCATAACATCACATTCAACTCCCAATCTGTAACAGACCCAGACAGATCATGGTATCATACAGGAGCTGAAACATTGTGAGCAACGGTGTTTAGTCGGTATAACTGTTAAACGACTCTGCTTGCGCCCCCTGTAGACCTGCTGCCATGGTGCTCCCTGTGAACAGACGCTATGTTGAGTGATAGGCCACTGCCATTACCTCAAACTATTGAAATGAATGTGGAAGCAGGTGTAAAATTAAATCATTAGTATCTTGAAGGAACAGTTCACCCAGGAATAACAATACAGTCGTTATTTATTTATTCCGAGGATGATGGAAAGTTGAAAAGCAATTATGTATACCTTTGACATGCTGTCAAGATTTAACACCCAGTTCAGACACGGTGTGCGCCATCACTTTTAGCTTAGCAAACAGCAAAAATGCTGTCTTTAAAACAGCTTTTCAAATCAATTGGGGATCTCAGGGCTTCCATAGACGAGTATTACGCCAGAGGAGCGGTATGTAGCCACAACTACTTCAGTTGTTTAGGAAAAAGGTACAATCCTTTTTCTGGGAAACTCTAGAAATGTTTGGTGGACTACTGTATTTCACCTGACTCTTTATGGGCATGGTTTGTGAGTAGTAGTAGTAATGACTGAGTGTTAATTTTTGGGTAAACCATTCCTTTAAGTGAGATTTAGCCAAATCTAAAAATGAAAACATTAGTTGTGTTAAAAAGTCCGCAAACTAAGTCTGTAATGTCATTTATAACATTAGCTGCCATAAGCTGGTAGCTAACCAGACCATGGAAGACTGTTGGAACCAAACCTCTGAGTGAATTGCGTTGAGCGAGGATGTGCTTTATTACTTATGAATCCAACCTTAAATATGTAAGGGGGAGATTGTGTTTCTTCCTCTCTCAAAATTCACAAGTTTTTCTCTAAAAGATGAGTTGGGTGTTTCCTGACACTCAACACTACATGCTAACATGTTAGCAGGAACCTCCGGATCAGTCACTTTGTTACTGGGAACACTTGGATCATGAAGGTGTGTCGACATGTTGCCGACATGGACACCAACCAAAATCATGCTGTATTTTTATTTTCTTATCTTTTGTTTTCTTTGTGAAAAAGATCCCTAATGTAGAAGCCTGTTGCTCTGAATAAAACACGTGTTACTGTTACACTTTAGGACTTCAGACACTGTTTGATTCCATGGTCTGCATGGTGGACAATGTTTACAACAGTTTTATGACCTGCCTGCCTGTTTCATGGTACTGAAGAGGAGCTTTCTCAACTGTCACTAAGTGTGTGTATGTCTGGGCAGCTCACTGCGTTATATTTTAGGTGTACAAATGTGCTGATTGATATGTTGTGAGGTAACACAGGAAGGACAGTACAGTATGTGTTTACAGCTGTGCGTGTGTGCGTGCATTCGTGCATGTCAGCATACTGGTTGTGTTCAACTGTTTTACATGCAGTATGAGTCCACAGGTCACCTGGCTGCTCTGACACTCTCTCAGTGACTCACATTATTATGACTAATATATTCTTCAAATGACTAAGTTTTCTATCTGTGCTTTCTTTTTTTCAAATTCAAGCTTTACCATGATTTGTTGGGGTTTTCTTTAGATTCTCCACTCTGATTAGGGTGAACTTCAAATTAGATCAAATGCTAGAACCTGTTATTTACTTGGTAAATAGTCATGTAAATACACTACAGGTTTAAAGCGAGTTACAGAACTGTGCCACAGTTTCCCTGCGAATTTGCTCTCAGGGTAGATAAGTTGTGTTTCGGGGGCGCAGTGATAGCTAATGTAAAAAATGTGTGAACAACCTTTACTCACTTTAAATGTTCTATTCTATTACACAACATCACGCAAGTAAGTGTGGAGAGGCAGTGCAGCAAGCGTCCGAACAGTGGGTCCTGTGTAATGCTACATCTTCATGGTTCTACTCTTTTACGTTATTCTTAAACGCTGGGAAGTGGAGGTGATTCATTTTACATATTTTTTCTATCTTGATCTGCTTATTGTTCTGTTTGTATTTTTGCATATTTTTGATAACAAAAAGCCTGTAGACAGTTTTGCAACATTTGGTTTGTGTTGGTGTTACACAATATCCCGATTCTCAAATAGTTGGGACACTGTGTAAAACACAATTTAAAACCGAATGCAGTCATTTGATTTGAACTGCAGTCATAAACAAACTGTGTTTACTGGCCACATTTTTCTGAAGTGTTCCTGAGCCCATGTAGTAATTTTTCCATACAATCATGATACCATGACCTGTTACCAATGAACATGTTTACATGTGGAATGTTGCAAATGGGTGTTTTTGGCCCATCCCACAACTTTTGATTCCATTTTGTTTTGTTTTTTAAAATCGGGGTTGTGTGTTCATGGTAAGTCCTATCCTTGATGCAGTGATAGTGGTGGGGAGCCTGACATTTCAGTCACTTAGGCACTCATTAAATGGAATGAACTCACCAGATGGAAGGCAATCTATTTGATGATTTTTAAGATTGAAAAACAATAACTTAGATGAGTGTATAAAGTAACACAATAAAAAGCTGTATTAACCTTTTTTTGGCTCACTGGGCAGCTCTGTTTTTTTCTTCACCCATGTCTTGAGAAAGATTTCTGGCTCTAAATGCTCCACTATGATCACTTTTAGCAGTGTACAGTGAGTTTATTTACCATACACTCTCCTGGTGTATTTATTTTCAAATTTGAAAATTATAAAATGCGTTTTATGAACACCTGAGTGACTGAAATGTCGAGGTTCTATCATGTAGCCATTCAGGACCATGGTACACAGAATGACAGTCCTGGATGAGAGCCCAGTATCTCCACAGGAGGACAGTGTTTCATAATACTGTTGCTCATGACAATCAAGCAACTGGAAATAATCAGTCATAGCCTTCATAGGCCCTCTGTGGAGCTACACACTCACCACACTGCCATCGCCGTGAGCCGACACACTGCAGGTTGACCTGACGGAGCCCAGCATGGGAGGACTGTTGCGGAGGACAGCACACCACAACCGGGATTCCTATTATCATTTGTGTCTTTTCTCAAATCATTGTTGAAACAAACGGCATCACTGATGGAACACACAAGGCAATCACATTCTCCTGATGGTCATCTAACTTGTTAAGCATTAAGATGATAGACACCAAAATGATCTGTGTATCCCCTGTGTTCAATGCAAACGCTAATAAGATGTCAGTTAAGGATTACAGATTATAAAGATCAAGGAGGGATGGAGAAACGATATCAAACATTAGCATTTACACATATTTACACTCACAGGGCACTCTTACTTCTTTAATCAGCCATGACACATGTATTATTTTGGTGTCTTTGGAATAAAGTAAGCTAACCAATGGGTCCATTGTGGAGAAATGTTTGTATTTTGAGAATTCCTGAAATAATTGTAATATTTTGTAACATTTTTGATCACTGCCCCCTTTTTGTCCATCTCAAATCCAGGGGAGAATTGTTCTGTAGTCGGCCAGGACGCAGCGAGTCCAAGATGAGCTCCAAGCTTTTGTAGCTGCATGTACTGTAATAATGCTTCAGGCTTGTAGTCTCAGTAGAAGTGATGCCTCACTTTGATTTCCTTTTCTAATTTGATTTCTATAATTTGTCTCAAATGTTCTTGTTTTTTTTTGTATTGATTTTTGTCTTTGGATGGAGGGTATTTCTCGATGGGGTCATCCAGCTTCGTCTCTGTAATGTGTCTGGGGGATCAATAGCTTTTCTCTTTCTAAGCTTCTTTAACAAACTGCTCATTTTCTTCTGCTTTTTTTAATGAAACAAATGAGTTTCCCCTCTTTATCTGTGTCTTTGTGTCGTTATTTGAGCAAGTGATGGTCGTTCACTGTGCTGCAGTCAAAGCTTGGATGGAGATAACTAGTCAGTATAACACCCAGTGCTGACATTAATACTAGTACAAGGGGCATGTGGTCAGTGGAAGCAGTGGTTGACCCCAAGTTTTACCCAAGTGAAAGAGAGTGGGTTGCATTCTAATTTCATTTCCTTATTTCCCGCATGAGATAGTACCATCTTACCCACAGTGCCGAATATCTCTGAGTCAGTGGCACTCAAGTGAGACTAGTATTTGATTACAACACTGGGGTCAGACCAAAAAAGAAACTCTTGTTTGTCCCCCCTAAAGGACCAGATATGAGGAAGTGAAACATGTATTTAAGGAGTCCTTCTGCTTTTCATGAACAGAGGGAGACATCTAGCACTTGACATTTACATACGGTGCTCTTTCAAATGTAAAAAAAACTCCCCTCACACTGAAAGTCAAGTCAGAAAAGTCATTAAATGACAAACACAAATCATGAGACTGAGAAACGGCGAGAGGGAGTTGTTTATTCCAAATAATTCAAGTACAATTAAAGCAACATTATGTGCACCCATATCACTTGTTTCTGCACTGTGTAACCTCAGTGAGAGGGTAGGATCACAGTGTTTACTTCAGCAAACTAGTTTCCAAGACATTTACAAGAGTGGTGTTGCACTCATAAACTCAAGTCAAACCAAAAATGTATACATATATATGACATTTCTAAATTCAACTAAGCATAATTTTCATGTTTTGTAAAAAGAATCAAATAAATTAATGGTTATAGCTTATTTCACTGCTGCTGTGTGGCCAGAAAGAAATCATTAAAGCTGTGTTAAAGTTGCACTAATCAATATATTATAAACAATAGGTCAAAACCAATGTGAAATGTGAAAGTGTATCATAGTAATGAAGCAGCAGAGAATTCCACTGTGCAGTTCCTCTCTGCTCTACTGAGGGTGTTTTGCATCTTTTATCTCACTGATTTGGTTTTATGGTCTGCAACCTTACCGTTCATCCAGTCTCGCCTCTGTCATCAGCATCTTTTCAAGATGCAGCAAAAGCTTCTCACTGTCCAAACGACACACAACCAGTTTGTGAACACAATGGAGCATTGAGTTTCTAAAAATATGTCTCTGAGGAAGAAGTGGACAGAGGGAATACTGGACTTTGAGTGGAAAGGAATATGACTTTAGTTGAATGTTATTGTCTCTCCATGTCTGCTGGATGTGTGAATACACAAAGGTGTGCATGGTGTAAATGTTCTGTTGACAGCTTGATGCACTGTGTTGAAGAGAATAGAATAGAATATTCCTTTATTGTCACTATACACATGTACAATGAATGGCTTTCTCCTCTGGTCTGGTCCTCTGGGCCTGTTTCAGCTTTCTGAGGAAAAACAGTCTCTTTTGGGCCTTTTTGACAAGCTGTGAGGAGATAGAGCTCCATGTCAGCAGCAGGGGGGGGTACAGTCATGTGTGAAAAGTACCTGTGTTTAGGATGAGGGTGGAGGCAGTGTTGGGGAGACTTAAACTTCATGTAGTTGAACTACATAGCTTAACTACAATTTGCTGTAACTTGCTGGTAGTTAAGCTACATTCATATTTTGTGCTGCGTCAAGTATTTCAACTACTTTTTGAGTCATTTTTTGTAGTTTAACTACTCAATTTACAGACTACAATTTTGGCCAATAACATGAAATATTTTTTTATATAAAAAAAAGACTTATGTAATATCAATTTTATTTTGTTTGAAAAAAGGCATTAAACATGTCATGACATGCTAAGCCAACGCTGCCTCTGATTGCAGTGCAACATGTGAGCGTCTTTTTAGTGTTGTTAAAGATGTTTTTAGTGCCAAACGGAACCGGCTGTCTGGTAAAAACTTTGAGAGACTGCTCATGTGTCGTGTCAACAAGCGATTCTGCCCAGGCATCTAGTTCTAGTGCCTAAGTGTGAGTGCCTCTGAAGTTCCTGTGATGTTGACCACAAATGTCAGCTTTTGATCTTTAAAAAATAAAACTTGAGTTGTGAGGCATATTTCTGCTGGCATGTGAATGTTTTGTAGGCTAATATATTTTGTTTCATATACACCATATGCTGATTTATTTAACGCTGAGTTAAATGAGCATAATAAGTATAAGTAGTTGCTAAAGCTACTTTTTTTCAGCTGTAGTTTTGCAAACTACATTTCTCCTGGGGTAGAAATGTAGTTTGTTCAAACTACTGCCAGGCTGAACTACATGTAGTTTTACAAGCAACGCTTCCAAAGTAGCGTCCCCAACACTGGGTGGAGGAGGTGTTGTTTCTAATTCTCACTTGCTGTGGACTATGTGAGAGAAAATCCATGATCCACGAACACAGATGTGAACTAAAGCTCAGGGTCTTGAGTTTATTGACCAGCTTGTGAGGGACGACGGTGTTAAAAGCAGAGCTGAAGTCCACAAATAGCATCCTTACTCAGCAGTTTGATTTCTCCAGATGTGACAGGGCGCTGTACAGAGCTGTGTTAACGGCGTCCTCAGTGGAGCGGTTTGCCTGGTAGGCAGGTGTGGTTCCAGGTCCGGTGGAATGATGCTCCTGATGTGTGAGAGCACCAGCCTCTCAAAGCACTTCACGACTACAGGTGTTAGAGCCACTGGGCAGTAGCCATTCAAGCACTTTGCAGGTGATTTCTTAGGCACAGGAATGATGGTGGAAGATTTCCGGCACATTGGAACAGTGGAGAACCAGGTTAGACTCCCCAGCTGGTGGGCTGATGAGCGGGGCAGGCAACTCTGTGTGTGTGTTGAAGCGAGCAAAGAATTGGCAATGTAATGAGGTGCTTGCATGAGGTCATCAAATTAATGTATTAATTTAATTTCTTGGTGCAAACCAAGTGTTTCAGCATGTCTAACTAATTAATTTTAAACATAAAATGGGTCACTCGAAAAGGTGATGAGTGCATGTTCCCAGCATCCGCGGTTTAAAAGACATCTATGCTGCTGACATTTAAATATCTCAGTGTCATTTATTTTAGTGCTGAAACTTAAACCAACAACAATGAAACAAATCTTACAGGCAAGTAGTTATAGCAACATGATTTAAATTGTCTTAGTGCATATCAGCATTATCAAATTGAGCACTGAATCCATTCTTAACATTGGATAAGTGCTTTGACAAAATAATATCACCAGAGGATCAGTAAACTAGCTTTGTCTAAGCTTTCATCTGCATGATAGTCTAATCTTCAATGCTGATGAAGACCAAGACATGGACTAAATTCAGAATATTTTTGCCATGCATCTTAATGGAATAATTACTTCTGAACAAGCACTGTATTCTCGTCCAGTTGAGTGGGTAGCCTCAATTTATTCAAAGACCGAAGTAGAAGACAGGAACATTGGGATTGCTGTGTAGAGGAAGCCAACTGTCCAGTCTAGATCATTTCATCGCGTCCAGCTCCTCGCCTGCTACACAGTGTCTCCACACATGATCGGTTCAGACATGGCAAGAGGATCACTATGACTACCTCATGCTAAAAAACAGAGCAGAGATATGAGTCAGACACACAATAAGCCCCCAAACAGATGTACTTGAGTTCTGACACAAAGCCCACCTGCCATGGTGCATTTATACTCTGATGATGGATACTGCTGCAGTATATGTCTACTGTTCGGAAGCACACATTGCATACATGTTTTTCTTGTTATTTAAAAAAAGATATCATAAAATGTCATCAAATTATTATAAATTAAATTATTACATTTGTGAAAGTGACAGTCACCCATACGAAAGTTATTCAAGTAAAAGTCTTAAAGCAAATGTACTACAGTATCAAAAGAACAAGTAAAAAAATTCTACATGCATTTACATGCATGTATATTGTATGCTATGGGCCGACAGCCTGTTCTATTATCAGATCTGAATTTCAGCTTTTTCCTGATCATTAGAATCAGGGATTTCATTTCTGCCAATAAAAATAAATTCCTCTAAAACATTTCTACTCTGCTCTAAAGCAGCATGCAATATGTAACATTGCATCACTGCATGGAAGAAATAATCCTAGTAACCCAACGAAACTGCTGTTTTATCTCTTCTGTGGTTCTTTCGGTTGTGAGCAACCGATTCAGTCAGTCAAAAAGAAATGTTCTTCCTCATGCTGATGACATAATGGTTATTGTTGTACATGAAAACCCTTGAAAGTCCACAGACTGCTTGTACAGGTTAAACTTCCATTGTAATTAAGGTGCTTTTGAATGCCAATCAAAAAAGTAATTCTCCCTTTACCATCTTATGTATCTTTCCCCCAGTTTACTGACATAAATACAAAGCGGAATATTGTCCGACTAAACATTTATTAGTGCAGGCAGGGATTTTACACAAACACTTTGATTATTTTGCTGGAAAGAAAATGCTGCTGCTTTTTATATTCAGTAGACCACATTCATATATACCTGCTATCCAAAATCTACTGCAGTCTGTGAAGTCAAGTCCTTTGTCTGTGTAGTAGGTTTATTCGTGAAGGTAACGACTGAAAAAGAAAAAAAAAACTAAAACTGCTCCATACTTCCAGTTCGGCTTAATCCAAGTCTCTGGAGACCATCGGCCCACGGTTGAGCTCTTGTACCCACTTCAGACAGGATAACCCTTTTAGCTTGGCACAGTGAAGATTTGGGCTTCAAAAGGGTGTAAATAATATCTATTTGGGATCAGTTTGGGATCATGGGGTTCCCCATCTACTTCATGTTTAAGAAAGTAATGCAATGCCATCTTGCTGAAGTGTTTTGTGGACTGCGAAACTTCAACCATCCTTCGATTGGTATGGGGGTGAGTAGATATTGACTTCATTTGTGGTTGAACCGTTCCTTTAATAACTGATATCTATGGTTCACCATACTGGTTTGCACTCAGCTCCTGCAGAATACTACTTCACTCACAATGGTGAATTAAACATTTCTAAAAGGGTTGGCAAAAAGTACCTCATGGGACAGGAGCTGTGACGTGTAGGAGGTGACACGGACATCTGAAAGTACAGAAGTTTTGATCACAAGCACACAAGCAAAGAGTAGTTTACGTGGGATTTGTACTTCCTCATTTCTCTTGCTGATCACAGTGTTCATCAGTTAATCTGTTTAGGGAAGTGAAAAGGACAAACACACAAAAAGCCCGTATGAAACTCCCACCATTGGTAAACCCCCGCATGTCAGACATGACACGTCATACCAAAATTCCATGATGGAGTTTGGGTCTCCCCCAGCCTCTACTGAACCGTATAAATGTGTTTGCAGATGGAGTACAGGTTCACACAGCAGAGAGAACAGACTGATACAGTTCAACTGACACTTTGACCTACTGCTAAACACAAAGACTTCAGGATGGCTGCTCCTCGTCTCGCTCTGGCTGTGTTTGTGCTGATGCTGGCTGTCATCACTGTGACTGAAGGTAAGATAGAGCTTGACAATGACATATTCAAATGATGAGTGAGAGAGGTGAAAGAGTTAACGAGCCAGCCGTTAAACAGTTTTGTCTTATTTGCATTGGAAAAAAATTAATATGTTAACTAATAACAGTATCCACACAAGGAATTCATGATCCCACATATTGGACGACGCGTTGTAAAGATCCTGAAAAAGTCATAATTGAGTCAATGTAAAGAGATTGTCTTAAAATATGACTCTGGTAAAACCAAAAAACAAGAGCTTAATAAAGTATTTCATTGTTTGTTTACAGTCAAATAACTTAACAAAGTTTTATTAATTATAACCATGTATTAATGATGGTAATCATAAATGAGTTACTTTCGCCCTGATGTGGCACGCTATTTGTAAAGTCACTATTAACTAAAGTTGTAAAATAAATGTGGTGGAGTATAATACTTGCCTTCAAAATGAGCAGGAGTGGCAGTATAAAGTAGCAGAAAAATGGAAGTACTCATATCACCAGCCTCCACTGAAAATGACTCATGGCAGCTCTGATAAACTGACTGTACGCTGTACACCTGCCCAACACAGTGGGACAGAGTTAAAACAGATGGGAATATTGAACATAGACTCATCGTATAGCCGTAAATATGACTCAAATGAATGCCAGTGTTGCTCCTTGTTAACTGGGTGTGTAAATATGTAACTGTATACCAACAAAAAAGCCATCACAGCATCATAAAAAAAAAAAACAATAGTAATGCATCTTTGAATATTAATATTACCACTGATTTGATAGATCCGGGATCATGTACACTAGTTGATGAAAGAGCGTTGACATTTCTCTAATCAATAAAATATTAAAGTGTTAATCACAACAGCAGAGTGAGAGCCGTTTTCCATTTCACAATGGAACAACTGCGCAATGGCACAATCTCTCCAACAAAAAAAAAAATCTAAAAAGTAAAACGGTACTAGACCTCGCCTCATGCAGGTCCACAGGAAATTAAAAAGGGAACAGAAAAAGGAACAAGACATAGTGTCTATGTGTCTATGTGTTTTTTTCTAGGTTGTTCACTTGTCTATGTTTGTTTGCAGGCATGCGTGGTGCTGGACCAAAGAAGTGCTGCCAAAGTTTCAATGAAAAGCCTGTGCATAAAGGGAGAGTGGTGAGCTACCAAAAGACCAGCCAGCGCTGCCCTGTCCCTGCCATCTTGTAAGTACACTTAGAGATTAGAGAGATATAGCACAACATCACTGTGTCTATACATGAATGCACTGAACCTGACTGTCTTGTTTACGTGTGCCCAGGTTCAAGACAGTGGCAGGTCGTCAGCTGTGTGCCAGACCCTCTGCCGCTTGGGTGAAGGACCTCATCAGCTACCTGGACGGCAAATCCCTCCCAGGAGAGGCATCTAACCTGTAACCGTGGCAGCAGCATTCCAGAGCCTGCAAAAGAGGAAAATCTGGTGATGATGATGTGATGCAACTTTTCAAACTATGGCTTTTAAGGAAGCATTGACAACAAATATGTCACAACAGCCACCATAAAGTCTGCACGGCGCAATCATAAGCAAAATATATACCAGTAAGACATCTACTTACACAATATTTTAAATGATCCAAAAAAAAAAAGTTATCATTTCTTGAATACTGACATTTACACCATTATTTGTTGTCATTTTTTCTACATGTCTGATTTAATTTTCACATATAGAACAATACATTTTTGTCCGACCGTAAGCACTGTGAACTGTGTCAGTTTGAATTGACTTACAAAACCTACGTTTCTTAAAAAAAGAGAAATGCCTCCAAACTCCACCTCTTCAGTCGTCAGTAGAGTATAAGCTAGTTACCTTGCTATTTAATCCTCCGAGTTCTTTGTCTTGTTCTGTTTAAAGTGATGTTCTTTTCTATTATCAGTCATGTTCTGAACTCTGTTTCTTGTACAGACAGGTAACATAACTTGACAAAAATATTTATTTCTGTATGCTTATGCTACTAATTTGATTCTATTGAATTAAAAGGAAGACAAATCCCCTAAAATTTTGTCTCTGAGGTTCTCTTTTTTATGTCATTGTCTAGTGTCTACATATCCTGGTATTTATTTAATAACCCTTTCAATGTCACACTGTAGACACATAAATATAAATACCAGGCGCTGCAAATTAGCTTGAACACCAACTTTTATCATGTTTGAGATTTCTTTTGGTCTTTTTACCTTTCATTTCAATGCCAAGGTCTTTTAATGTACTCCTAAACTCTGAGCCCTAGATTAACAGGGTTTTGTATCTGTCTGATAACACTGGACACTTCAGCAGGACTGAAGCAATAATGTTCTACCCTCTGAACCAAAGAATCATTTTCTTAAAGCCTGACTATGTAACTTTTGGAGGAAGATATACCACATTAGGGTGGCTGAGGTGAGGTGTGATGTAGAGCAGCTCATCCACTAATTAGAAGATTGATGTTCCTTGGCTCTGGCAGCATGTCGAAGAAGTGTCCTTGGGCAAGATGCTAAACCCACAACTGCTCCTGACAGCTGTTCCATCAGTGAGTGAGTGGATGAGTGCAGGAATGTGAGCCCCTATCGCCTCTGATGAACAGGTTGGCACCTTGCACAGTAGCCTCTGCCATCACTGTTTGGATGTGTAGACCAGAAATGTGGCATATAAATGCAGTTCCATTAACCATTTATATTACTCTTCTTACAGATCAAAAAGCCGAATTCTTGATCAATAAAAATATGACACTCTTGCTCAACTCAATACACTATTGGGTTCTATTTTTCCAGAAGAGCTAAGGCTCAACTGTTTCTTTTTGTAATACTCATTTTGACGACAAAAAGCAGAGGTTTGCCACTACTCATGTTGAAATAGTGTTTGAGCTCAGGGGAGTTTTCATTTCTCTGTGCACTCCAAACACAACACAAAGCTATTATATGTTAACAAGTTATGTCACATGATTGTCGTCTTTCTTTTGGCAAGGATTATGTCCAACATAGCGCTAATCTGCCCTTTGAGTGTCACGGGTGGAATCCTTGAAAAGAATCATGACAGTCATGTGACATTACTTGTTAACATAGAATAGATGCATGTTGTGTTTGGAGTCCCCCGAGTTCATCTTATTTAGGACATGAGTAGTGGCAAACTTCTGCCTCTTGTGGTCAAAATGAGTATTACAGAAAGAAACGCTTGAATCTTAGTTCCTCAGGAAAAGTATTTTTAGGGCCCGAGCAGGTCTCGACCTGCAGGGTCCCTATTGTTTTTCAAATGACGACTTTTTCACCCCAAATCATCGCATTTTTCACTGCCTGAACATACCCCAAATACTCACCCAACTTGGAATATACGTCACACCTGCTAAAAAAATTCAGAATCTATTGTTGTCCTCAATTTCCACCACTACATGGCGCTATATTGAAGGAAAGTGTGTTTTGGCTTATAACTGGCATATACTTTATCGCACATTCTCTCTCTTTCAATGGTCTTTTTATTATTGACAAAGCATGAATAAGACAATCACTGCACAGGAAGATCATTTTTGATTTTTTGTCCGACATCCACCCACGACACAACATAAACCGAACATGACAAACTCATACAGCCTCTGAGAAAAATAAATAAATAAATAAATAGAAATAGAAAATGTGAATAGACAGAAAAAAAAAATCGTAAAAAAGATTAACAGCCATACTTAAGAAGAAAGGGGGGAGAAAAAAAAGGAAGGAAAAGGGGGGGGGGCTACTCCATAACTATTGTCGAAGGTTTCGCATAGAATACCAAGAAGGGGCGCCATATATTGTAGAATTTTTTCTCTGATCCCCGAATGGTGTGTCTAATCTTCTCTAGATTCATACAGGATATCATGTCTCTGAGCCAGTGTGAGTAGGAAGGAGGTGCTGAGTCCCTCCACTTAAATGCAATAGTTCGTTGAGCTAGTAATGAGGCAAAAGCCAGAAAGTTCAGCATAGCTTTAGGTAAGTCCAAATCTGGGGCAATGCCAAAAATACCAGTCAAGGGATTCGGTTGAATTTGGTGTTGAAGGGTTTCTGATAATGCATGGAAGACTGATGACCAAAAGTTATTTAAAGAGGGACAAGTCCAATACATGTGGTGGAGTGAGGCAGGTGCACCTTTACACTTATCACATGTAGGGTCGACATTGGGATACATTCGCGCTAGTTTGGTCTTGGAAATGTGGATACGATGCACTACTTTAAATTGCAAAAGTGCATGACGAGAGCACATAGAAGGGGAGTGTACCCGGTCCAGCACCGAGTCCCATACGTCCTCTGTAAAGGTATAGTTTAGGTCTCGTTCCCATGCAGTTCGTATAGCTGCCATTGAAGAACAGTGCAGTTTGGAAATAAGGTTATATAGATTAGACATAATACCTTTGGAAGTGGGGTTAACAGAGAGAAATATATCAATAAGGTTGTCTAAGGGTTAAGCGCTGTATGAAATCCCTAATTTGTAGAAATCTAAAAAAGTGGGTTTTGGCAATGCCAAAAGTTTTAGTTAATTGAGAAAAGCTAACAAAACAATTGTCAATGTATAGATCGTCGAAGCATCTCAAACCTTTTCTGTGCCAAACCTAAATGCACCGTCAGCCATTGAAGGGGCAAATAAATGGTTAGCAGCAATTGGGCTTTTAAGTGAAAAAAGCTGTAGTCCAAAATTTTTCCTAAATTGGCCCCAGATTAGCAAGGAATGCTTAACCGCTGGGTTGCTCTTGGGAATATCCGAAGCGAGTGGAAGTGCAGCGCCTAAGAGGGTAGGTAAGGAAACAGGGTTACTAGCACAAACCTCCATTGTCACCCAAGCCGGAGAAGAGGGATCAAGATGGAAATGCTTCCAGTATAACAAACACCTAATATTTGCTGCCCAGTGGTAGTACTGGAAATTAGGCAGAGCCATTCCCCCTGTCTGCTTGGGTCTTTGGAGAAATGCTTTCCGCAAACGAGGGTGTTTACCATTCCAAATATAGGACGTCATTAATGAATCGAGAGCTTTGAAAAAAGATTTGGGGATGAGAATGGGAAGACATTGAAATAAGTAGAGGAACTTTGGGAGCAAAGTCATTTTAACTGAGTTTATTCTTCCAATAAGGGACAGAGACAAAGGGGACTACTTGGATAAAATGTGTTTGGCCTGATCAAATAAAGTGAGAAAATTTGATTTAAATACATTTTTGAATTCTCTAGTGACACAAATTCCTAGGTAATTAAAGTGATCTTTCACCACCTTTAATGGGAGATCCATATAGTCAAGTTTAAGAGCTTCTTTATTAATTGGGAATAGTTCACTTTTATTTAAGTTAAGTTTGTATCCCGAAAATTGACTGAAATCGTCTAATATAGTGAGGGCTTCCGGTAGAGAAGTGGCTGGTTTAGAAACAAACAGAAGTAGGTTGTCTGCATATAATGAGATTTTGTGCTCGACTCCTCCCCTCCATATTCCCTGTACCCACCTGCTGCTACGCAAGGCAATTGCAAGAGGTTCAATGGCAATCGTGAAAAGGAGTGGGCTTAGTGGGCAACCCTGCCGGGTCCCACGGTGTAAATCAAAGTATTCCGAGTAGTGACTATTCGTCAGAACAGAGGCTGAAGGACATTTATACAGTGTTTTAATCCAGGATAAAAAGACCAGACCAAAGCCAAATTTTTCGAGTGTACAAAAAAGATAGTTCCACTCTACTCTATCAAATGCCTTCTCAGCATCCATAGAGGCAAGGCACTCTGAATCTATATGTTTGGGGGAATATAGAATGTAAAAATAGCCGACGAATATTGTAAAACGAATGACATCTTTTAATAAATCCAGTTTGATCTGGTGATATTACAGAAGGAAGGATATCCTCCAGTCTACGGGCCAAAATTTTAGCGAGGATCTTTACGTCTGTGTTTAATAATGAAATTGGTCTGTATGAAGTACAATCAAGTGGGTCTTTGCCTTTTTTCAGCAACAGGGAGATACAGGCCTGATCAAATAAGGGAGGGAGTGCACCTGAGTTTAAGGAATCAGAGAACACCGAGCACAAGAGGGGGGTTAGATCAGCAGAGAATTTTTTTTTTAAATCTGATGGGAGCCCATCTGGGCCAGGGGATTTGCCTGATTGCATAGATGATATCGCTGCTGAAATTTCCTCCTGGGTGATGGGCGCATCAAGGTTATTTCTCAGGTCTTGAGAAAGGGACAGTAAGTCAAGGTTATTAAAGAAGTTTTCCATAATATTACAGTCTACTGTACAATCTAAAGAATATAAGTTTGAGTAGAAGGTTTTAAATTTGTGGTTAATCTCTTTTTGGTCAGATGTTATACCTCCATTATCAGTCCATACTCCAGCAATGAGTTGTTTCGCTCTCAACCCACGCAGCTGAGCAGCCAGGAGTTTGCCAGTTTTCCCACCATGCTCATAATAGTTACTTTTACTCCGAAGTAGATGACTTTCAACTTCGCGAGAGGAAATAAGGTTAAATACAGCCTGAAGTTTCAAGCGCTCCTTGTACCGTTCAGGAGAAGGAGAATTAGCATATTGTTTGTCTATATTTAAAATCTGATTAGCAATGTCTGTCTGTTTTTGCTTTGAGCACTTATTCTTAAAAGCTGCAAATTATATAATATCTCCTCTTAAATACGCTTTCATAGCTTCCCACATTACTTTATTAGACACATCCGGTGTTCTGTTGATACTTAAGAAAGTTTTAATATGTGCAGAAATGTGTGAGAGAAAGCTTTCGTCAGAGAGTAGCAATGGATCTAGTCTCCAGTGTCTCCTTGTATACTCAGCATCTGGAAAAGCTAATGCTAGAGCCAGGGGAGCGTGGTCAGAAATAATAATATCTTTGTATTTATATATAATTTATTATCTATAAAAAAATAATCAATTCGAGTACAAGTGTGGTGGACATGAGAGAAGAAGGAGTATTCTCTCCCTGTAGGATACAAGAACCGCCATGGATCTGAAAGGCTAAAATCATCGAGAAATGCTTTAATGTAACTGGTGGACTTGCTGAGAGTGGTAGGTTTAGGGGAGGAGCGGTCTAATACTACATCCAAATAACAATTGAAATCCCCCCCGAGAATAAAGAATGAGAATTTAGATCAGGGAGTTCAGAGAGAAATCTATTGAAGAACTGTACATCATCGACATTGGGCGCATACACATTGGCCAAAACCACTGACTTATTGTAGAGTTTACCTGAAACAATGATAAAACGTCCAAATTTATCTGCTGTGATGTTGGAGGGCTCAAAAGGAATGTTTCTGTCAACAAGGATAGCCGCACCCCTGGCCTTTCCTCTAAAATTAGAATGAAAAAACTGTTCTGCCCAGCATTTGCCTAATCTCCATTAGTTAGAATCATGCAAGTGGGTTTCCTGAAGAAAGGCTACCCCAGCCCTGAGCTGCTTTAGATGTGCAAAAACTTTGTTTCTTTTTACAGGGTGATTTAACCCCTTAACGTTCCAACTAATGAAGTTGAGATAACCCTTCATCTACAACACTTGTAGAAAGAGAATAGAGTGAATAGCTCCAAAGGGAAAAGGAAAGAGAAAAAAACAAAAAAAACAAAACAAAACAAAACACAGCCACTTATGAATTATCCCCCGGCTAACCAGCCCAAACACACCCTGAACCCCAAGCTCACACAGTACTCTATGGAGCTGTGATGACCCCTGCTGTTGAGGCAGCAGCCTTCTGATGTGACTTGGGTTTGTGGGAGGAGTTTGGTTGACCAGGGACACCTGAGCCCAATGTCCTGAGATTATGAAACCCACTAGTCATTCATTCATTCTCTCTCTCTCCTCTCCAGCAGACGTCCCACGGGGTGATGTGGCAGCCGCAGTTTTCCTGAGTTCCCTTATCCTCTGTTAATGCACTTTACAACATACATCCACTACATTCTACACACATGCACATCCCACACTACTGAAATTACTGATGTTCACATCCCATTTATTGATTTTTTTTTCCTTCCTTGCACATTTCGGTACTTCTGTTAAATAAATATATTTTGTTAAACCTCTTAAATTCAGTGTGTCTCCCGTTTTGTCATGGCCTAAAGAGCCAGGTCATGACAGAGCAAACTCAGAGAGACCTCCTCAAGTCTTGTCCTATACATCCCCAGAATATACTCCCTATTTACTAGCTCCACCATAGGTTTTAACAGTTAACCCTATAACAAAAAGTTGACAATATTGAGCGACTGACACTCAAAACAGGCTTAAGCAACTATGAGCAATAACAGTGATCTCCCCCTGCATGCTGCACCTACAGCTGTAGAAATCTCCCCAAGCCGAGACTACTCAATTGAAAAGTAAATATATAAACAGAATTTAAGAAACGCAGATAGATAACTATCAGAATTGTCATATAGCTGTTCATAAATTCGCCTTAATACTCAAATTAAAATATGGGGAGATGAACATAAAGGCAGCTGAATAACTCAGCAAAAAGGGAATAGATCAAATAAAGTAAGAAGGGAGAGAAACCTCTCAATTGTCCTCAGTTATTTGCTCACAGATATCACATTATACATTACGGCAGATCTAATGTATCCCACATAGTCATCGTCGAGTATTCAGGGCGGAGCGGGCTCATTCTCTCCCAGGTTATGGATGAATGTAGAGGCTTCAGTGACAGAGGTCAGCCACTTCTTCTCACCGCTCCAGAGAGTGATGCGCAGCTTCGCCGGAAACAGTAGAGAGGGTCGGAGTCCTCTTTTATAAAGTTTAGCCATGACATCGATGGAAGCGGATGATGACGGGACGCGGTCGGTCCCGTGGGCCAGGTTTGGGCGCGAGACTGCGGTGGGCTCTGTCCAGCTCCGGGGGAGAGGGGAGTATTTGCTCACCCAAGACATCAACGAGGAGTCCAGAAAAAAAGGCAGTCGGGCGTGCGCCCTCAACGGACTCAGGCAAACCCACAATACGAATATTCTGTCTTCTGCTGCGCCCCTCTAAATCAGAGAGTTTAGACTTCAGCCACTTGTTGTCTTCCTGTAACGCGGCGCATGTAGCTTGAAATTCCTGCAAATGTTGGCCAACCTCCTCCGCATTGGACTCGAGATAAGTTATACGCCGTCCTTGGCCCGCGACCTTCACTTGAACCTTGTCTAGCTTGGCTTCCAAACTCGCAAACGATGACTTAAATTCAGCGGCTAATGAAGCCCTTTGTCGCTCGAGCAGATCCAAGATGCTCTCCGCCAATGTGTTAGCAACACTGCTAGCGCTAACTGTGGAGCCCACTGCTGCTAGGTCTTTCTTTAGTTGTTTACCAGATCTTGACATAATTACTGCCGTAGTATCAGTGTTAATTCACAATTGGACTCTATCACTCTACTTTATCGCACATTCAAAAACCTTCGCATATACTTTGTTGCACATTCAAAAACCTTATATCCACACCTTCACTGAATTGTGCTGAATCTTGTCATATAGGCCACGCCCATTTCCGCCTTAAAAGTTATTAAAGAATAGATTCATCAATCTCATTCTCATCTCATCTTAAAAAAAAACAGACTAATTAACATAACTGAATTGGAGGATACCCTTTCGCAACTTGAGGCCAAACAACAAAGCACACAAACTGATGTTTTATTAGGTAAAATATCTGCAACAAGGACTGAGTTAAACTCCCTACTGAGGCAGAGGGCAGAGTTCTTGATGCATAGAACCAGGAGAACTTATTATTTCAATGGTCCTAGACCAGGCCACTTTTTAGCTCTGAGACTAAAACAAAATGAAAAACACTCTAACATTTTGGCTATTAAATCACCGCATCGCACTTTCACTGAACCTGGTGAAATTAATTCAGCATTTAAAACATTCTATTCAGAGCTTTATAAATCTGAAGTAACATTAGACCCAAGCACTTGTCAGAACTTTTTTCATGGTCTGGATTTGCCTTCTCTCTCCAGAGAGGAAGCAGAAAAACTAAGTTCCTCCATCTCCTTAGAGGAGTTAAGAGAAGCTCTTGTACATATAAAGAAGGGCAAATCCCCAGGCTGGGATGGTATTCCCCCAGAATTATATCTTACTTTTTGGGACATACTTGGCCAACCACTGCTGGATATGATTAATACTGCCATTAATGAAGGCACATTCAGCTTGGGGGCTAATACTGCTATAATCACAGTATTGCCTAAACCTAACAAAGATCCTTCCCAATGCAGTAACTATAGGCCCCTATCCCTTCTCAATGGGGATGTCAAACTCTTTGCTAAGGTGCTTGCTACTCGCCTAGAAATTTACCTGACGAAACTAATACACAACGACCAAACTGGATTTATTAAGACACGATTAGCATCTGACAATGTGCGCCGCCTTCTACACATCATACATGCGTCAAGTAAAATTGATTCTCCCGGTTCTGTCCTGTCGTTAGACGCTGAAAAAGCCTTCGACAGACTGGAATGGGACTATCTGTGGGCTGCTTTGGACACATTTGGGTTAGGTTCTGAATTCATTAAAATGATCAAGGTCTTGTATGCCAACCCTTCTGCAATGGTTTATACAGGCAATATTTGCTCTACCCAGTTTCTTATATTAAGGGGCACTCGACAGGGTTGTCCCCTGTCCCCATTGATTTTCACTCTCTCTCTAGAACCACTGGCCCAAAAAATTAGACAGCATCCCTCTGTACTTCCTATTACTTTTTGTAATACAGAACACAGAATATCATTGTATGCCGATGATATTTTACTTTATGTTGGTGACGCAGGGTCCTCAATACCACACTTACTATCTACTTTCGATTTGTTCAGCTCCCTATCTGGTTATAAGATCAATTGGACTAAATCCTCACTAATGCACTTAAATTCAGCCATATCATCTACACCCCTGCCCTGTAACATCCCAGTAGTAAGGCATTTTAGGTATCTCGGGGTTGACATATTCCCTTCTACATCCTCTATAGCAACAAAAAACTTTCAAGGCATATATAATCAAGTCGAGAAGGACCTTGAACGTTGGTCAAAGCTTCCAAATTCTCTGCAAGCTCGCATATCTATTGTAAAAATGGACGTACTTCCTCACATAAACTTCTATTCTTCTATGGTTCCTCTTGCACCTCCAAAGGGGTATTGGGAAAAATTACATTCGCGCATATCTAAATTTGTATGGAATGGAAAAAAGAAGTTGAAGTTGAGAACTCTTCAGCGTTATAGGACGCAGGGGGGATTAGCTCTACCTAACTTCAAGGTGTATTTCTGGTCCTTTGTTCTTCGCCCCTTATCTGTATGGTTTGATCCCAGTGCTTCTGTATCCTGGAGACAAATTGAAGAAAACCTTTCACAACCTCATAGACTACAAGACCTGGTGTACTCCAACATACAATCTAAAAAAGTTAATAAATGTCTGGGCCCTCTGATTTCTTTTTTGCTGATGACTTGCCGCTCTGTAATGAAACATGTTGGAGTAGATCTCAAGTGGCATAACCATTCCCCGGTGTTTAATAATTTTTCTCTTCTTATTGGCAATACACCATTTTCCTTTCCACAATGGACAGGCAGAGGAGTTAATACACTCGGAGACTTGTATGACGACGATGGTCTAAGGGCTTTTAATGATCTAAGAGCTGAATATGATTTACCAGGCACATCATTTTTCTTTTACTTGCAATTGAGATCTGCCATCAAGGCATATGGTGTCCCATGGGGCGTACCACTTTTAACACATCCATTGCATAGATTGTTTGCTGCACAAAAGCAAACACGTGGGATGGTTTCTAAGGTTTATAAATTTATCTCTCAACCTCGTGTCCCACTAGCAGTAGAAACTGGAGTAGGGATATTCCCTTTACAGATGAGGAAGAGATTTGCTGGGACACAGTATGAGAAAACCTACAGGATACTTCCAAAAACCCTAATCACCAACTAATTCATTTTAAATTTATACATAGGATGTATCTCACTCCAAGAAAACGCCATGCCATGAAAATCATCCTATCTCCTAACTGTGACTTATGTACACTTAATGTTCCAGGGTCATTTTTACATATGTTTTGGGAATGTCCCGACGCATATGCCTTTTGGAGACACTTATGTTCCACTTTAAGTGACATGCTTGAAGTAACTATTCCACTGTCACCGACCTTACTTTTACTTAACGATGACTCTAGTCTAGAATTATCTCCACAGCAGATGCGTATATTATGGGCTGGTCTCACTGCAGCAAAGAAAATGTTGGCCTTGCGTTGGCAACCTCCTCACACACTGTCTTGGCAGCAGTGGGCCAACTCATTTCTGGACATAGTTATGATGGAGAGATCTGTGGCTAGGGTGCATGGAGCAAGTACGAAAACCCTACAAGCATGGGATGTAGCTTACAATCTGATCAAGGAAAGAGTGCAGCGTTAACATGTGATTATTACTTTTATCATTTTCCTTCTTCTTCTTCTTTCTATGTTTGAATTATATTAATTTATTCACCTGTATGGGTGTGTATATTTATGTATATGTATATGGGTATGTATGTATGTGTGTATGTATGTACACATAAATGTATATTTTCATTTTCTTCTATTTAACTTTTTATTTTCTTGAGAGGTTGAGAGGTCAGGGGCAGGGGTTGGTAAGGGGGTCGCCATGGGCTGGGGGAGGGCGGGGACATTGTTCTGTATATGTTTCTGTAAGGTGTAAGATTCTGTGATGTTTTAAATTTCAAACTTGTACTTTTATGGAATCTACACATATATTACCCTAACCCTAACCCTACCCTAACCCATCAATAAAAATTTGATCCAAAAAAAAAAAAGTTATTAAAGAATTTTGATATTCCAAACAATACTCAAGTTATTAAATAACAACTTCCTGTACATTTTGCTCAAAACACAAAGTGTTGCATATCTCCACACTGGTCTGTCCGAATGACATGAAACTCAGTTGACTACTTCCCTATGAACCCCTGAGGCTCTGTGCAAAATGTTGGCAGATGACCACTAGGTGGCGCTGTTTAAATTGAAGTATTTTATATTTTATAAGACAAAAATTGGTAGAATCATCGACAATGCCCTCCTGGCGATAGCTGACGAAAGGCTCTATAGCGCCCCCTGGAATATTAACAATCCAAGCCCCGCCCAACGAAATTTGGTATGCATATGTATCATTACCAAACGTACAAAAAACATCAGCCATACCAAACTGTCACTCCAACATGAAGTTGGCCATTTTCATTTTTAGGGCCCGAACAGGTCTCGACCTGCGAGGTCCAGTGTTGGGCTGGTTACTCAAAAAAAAAGTAATATATTACACATTATTCTCAAAAATAAAAAAAAATTACTCCCTGAAGAAAGTAATTAGCTACATTACTTGTTACATTTCTCGTTACATTCATGTTGTTCCACGGTTCCTTAGCAACAAGCTTTGTGTGTGCGTGCTATCTCTGTAGGTGCTTCATTAAGTTTGAGGTAGTGTTAGCAGCGGTGGAGAGAAGTTTCCAACACAGGCAAAGTGTGCACCTTACAGTCAAGTTATTTTCCTTACGTTCAACAAATTCAAAGTAATGTTTGTATCTCCAACCGTCAAAAGTGGCTTTACGCAGCGGGCGGTCTTCTGGCAAGTCGCATGCAGCAGCATGTTCTGCTTGTGTTGTTGACGCTGCCATTGTTATCCCATCTCCCCTTGCGGGTGGCGACTAACCAATCGGTGATGGTGAAAGATACCTCGTGGCAAACCCCAACCAATCACTGTTCCATTATACACCAGCCCGTTGTGTGTGATGCGTGCGACTAGCAATGTACAGGAAACAACGAGCTTGGCAAACAGTTATGTGATTACTACATTCAAAGCAGTAATGCCTTACACTACTGGTTACTGAAAAAAACTAATGTGATTACAGTAACGATTACAGTAACGTGTAATGCATTACTTTGTAACGCGTTACACCCAACACTGGCGAGGTCCCTATTGTTTTTCGAATGATGACTTTTTCATCCCAAAGCACCGCATTTTTCACTGCCTGAACATACTCCAAATATTTACCAAACTTGGAATATACGTCACACCTGCTGAAAAATTTCAGAATCTATTGTTGTCTTGAAGAAGTTGTGAATAATAGGAAGTGAACAACTTCTCTCTTTGACTGCTTTACAGTCATTTATTCAGCATAAGAAACTCAAAACTCCACTAACGTCTGGAAAAACGGCTAAACTCTCGAACTCCTCTGTTGCCAAGGTAACCCTCTGCTAAGTTACCGAGCCCCTCTGTTGCCATGGTTACTCACTGACGCTTACTAGGTGCCTAGCCTAACAGTCGGTTGTCAGTGAGTAGGAAACTAACCAAATGGTGAATTATGTCCGCTCAGTCCACTACAGTCCTCAATTTCCACAACTAGGTGGCGCTATAATCAAGGGAAGTGCGTTTTGGCTTATGACTCGCATATACTTTGTCGCACATTTAAAAACCTTATATCCATGCCTTCACTGAATTGTGCTGAATCTCGTCATATAGGCCACGCCCATTTTCGCTTATCGTTTTTTCCTGCAAATTCGCCAAATGTCACAAACATTCTTTTTCGAACTCCTCCAAGGTGATTTCACCAATTTCTACAAAACTCTACACACAGCATCTGTGGATTCTCCTGACAAAGAGTTATTGAAAGAATTTTGATATTCCAAACAATACTTAAGTGATTAAATAACAACTTCCTGTACATTTGGTGTGCAAATGTTGAATATCTCCACATTGGTCTATCCGAATGACATGAAACCCAGGTGACTACTTCCCCATGAGCCACTAACGCTCTGTGAAAAAATTATAAACTTACTTTTTCGAACTCCTCCTAGTCCATTTGACCCATATGCAACAAACTTTTCAAGTAGCATCTGTGGACAAAACTTATCAAAAGCTTTCACCTATGTCACACCTGGTGGGGCGGTCCATTTTGATGCTTCGCAATAAAACAATCAACTCATCACTCACGGGGTCTTGCCCTGAATACATCTACGCGACACACCCGGCAGCATGCCCCGAAGCGCGTGGACTACAAGGGCCCATTCATCGCCGCTTGCAGCTTTAATTTTCACTGGGTTTCACACATACAAAAAAAACACAGACTAAAAAATTTAACCTGTGAAGAAAAATAAAAATAAATGTGCACTCTGTTTCACACATGAAAAAAATATATTTTAGAACTTAGAACTCTCCTGTGCTCCTCAGGGACATCAAGAGAACCCATTTGTTTGTATGCAGCACTACCACTATCATCAGCAGCATTATAAACAAGCATGAGAGTTCATATTGGGAGGAAATTAACAATTTTGCAGTGTTCATCACTGCAAAATTGTTAATTTGTCACAGATGTCAACCTACTGTTCAACCCAAGGACCTGATTGTTGATTTTACAGAAAAGGAGGCAAAGACAAGGCCGGATTAGCCATAGACTGGATTGCTAACTGTGGAGACAGAACCGCAAGCGGGGGAGATGCTACAGCCCTTAGTGCTTTTGCACAATTACCACACACGGGCTTGTGGCGTGTCAAGTGTCTGACGTTTTGTTCCGTTTGCAGCTCTTTCGGACCGGCACTGCCTCTTTCTCCGTGCCTGCTGCAGCTGCGGTGGTTACTTCCGCTGCTGCCCACCTTGTGCCGACTGCCGCGGCCGCTTTCCCCTCCATGTATTCTGTCCTCAGCTCCTCTGCCAGTTGCTGCAGGACTTTCCTCCGGGCTCTCCCGCTGCTGATGCATTCCTTGAACAAGATGTGGGCATTGATCCCAGCCAGGTCGAGGATGTTATAGAAGACCGCCACTGGCCATCTTTGCGTACCGCCTTTGACGGAGTACGCCCTCACCATCTGGTCCGGGATGTCCACGCCGTACTTGGTGTTGTTATAGTGCATCACAGACTCTGGCCTTGTCTTCGCCCCACACAAGGTGCCCACACCTGTGGTGCTCAGGATGCAGACATTCTTCCTCGGCTTTCCCTGGTACACAGAGTCGCATCACTTCAGCACCTTGTGTAGAACATCTCTGCTTGCCGTTTCACGGAGGGGGAACTCCCGTTTTTGTTTGCCTATGGTGCCAACCAGGCTATATAATACACCTATATCATAATTCACTTACAAGTAAATTCACCAAGAAGCACAGCTGGAGACCGCTAACAAAGTTAGAGACAAGAGAGACAATGAAGTAGCAAACCCCCGCGAAAATGATGTGCGGTCAATATGAGCGCTTATAGCAGAAATATGTAAAACGTATCATATTTTCTTTTTCTTTTGTGTAATTTATATAAAAACTATTCTAGATTAAAATACAGACACTTTAACGGAAAGTCGTGTAACAGCAGTATTGCAGTTTTTCATTCAACAAAGTTATTGCACATCTATTTGAAAATGGTCAAAATGACAGTCGTGGCTGTTCTAGTGCTGGGTACTCTTTTCGTGGTTCTTGGTGCTTTAGCAATATTGTTGTTGTGGTATTCATGCCAATAAAGTGAATTTGAATAGAAATTTAATTAATAAACCTTTAGATTCTTGCCTATAGACTGATAAGCGTTGTGTTTACAAATGAGCAATAAGTCCAGATTTCTTCAATTTGTATTGCCAATGGGAATTTAAATTTAAATGTCAGGTGATGTTTTCCTCATGGAAATTTTTTTTTTTTTCAAGCAAACCATGTCCTTCTGTCAACCACAATCTGTCTCTGTCAATAAACTCTATTCAGCTTTGTTAAATAACAGGTGTTAAAACCCTTAGGTAACATTAGGTCGGAGGAAAACCCTCCCTTCTGTCCCTTCGACAGATCGAGCTGGAGCAGTCTGTGAGAGAAGGTGCTTCGCTGTCTGTCTACTGTGTGATGGAGAGGGTGCTGATGATCATTGTCCATGATTGATAACAGTTATACAAACAAACTGATGCAAATAAAAACACAGTACTCAACAACAACAATATGAAATACTTAAAAAACAGTCACTCCTGCCCTTTGACAGATGGAGCATGCAATTTGCAATTTAACTGTAACTTCAGCTATGAAACACAAGTAGTGAGTATAAGTGAAAGTAACTTCAAATACAGTACTTCAACAAATGTAGAAACAATTCAGAACATATGACTCAAATGTTTTACTTTAGTCATGTCAGTACATAATATTGCTACATACATTTTATTTTAAATAAACATTTATAAACATACACTTGTTTTATATGCTTATGAATTATATTTATTAATACTTTTGCATAAGGGTTAGGGTTATATCTACATTTACATGAACTGTATTTCATAGCTTTTTAAAAATACTTTTAACATACACGTCAGTATATTTAAATTGGCCGAAAAATGCTGTTCACCTACAGCCACATTTGGACTACAGCACAAGTGATAAGCATATACTAAACTAAGGTTAGAATGATTGCTTTTCTTGGTTATTTTCTTATTTGTGAAGAAATTTGCTGGTCAGTCTGTAGTTGCTTTTTTGCCACTAGAGTGCGCCAGCGGACCACTGAATGTCCTACCCCAGCCTCCACAAAGTCTTGACCACAAGCGCATTCATATCATTTTTGTCATATGTGATAAATACATTGCTGTATGCTCTTCAGACTCATCAGAGTCAATGCTCAACCTAAATGCTGGCCTACATTATGTTTGATAAGCCCATGTTTCAAAGAAGGCCTACAGTTACCTAACTGTATGGCTGTTCAAGCAATTACACTTCTGTCTCAATTGATACTCCTTGGTTTGGCCAAATTAATGTCAGGTCGCATTTACCGCCTTGTCCATTGTAGTAACGTCGTTCACAGCGGTGTGTGATGGCAGCGAATTTTGACACACACACACACACACACACACACACGGTCAGGGGCCGATCACAGTCCTGTTTGACCAATGGGAAGGTGGGTCCAGGTCCCCCTACAGGTGCATTAAGCTGGTCAGACACAGCAAGTCGCAGGCCGGAAGTTGAATGTTCTTACTTTCAAAATGAGAGCCTGCATCTCACCCTATGATCGTTAGCCCTCATTGTACTTCACCATAAGGTACTGAATTCCGTTTTATTCCTAAAGGCTTGAATACGTGTATGGGGGAATTAACCATGCATATTTGAAGCTGGACCTATTTATGTCAATCCTACTACCATGCAGATGTGAGCACATCTACATTTTCAAATATGTGTCTTATTGTGAAAAGTTACACCGGATATGTTATGTAGAACGTCTGCTTGTTTGGCTCCTGAGGAAAAACAGTCGGGACATTTTCTCCACCGAACTACATCTGGTAGTAGTATCCGAGAGCGGCCATATGTAATTTAATCTCATTCATTCATTTTCAGACGCACCTCGCCTCCTTTTGTGTACACCAAACTAAGGTTTTTGGGGCTGAAAAACGGCGTGTTTCTCTCCGCTCCGTCATTCTTTTGGACGTTCATCAGTTTATGCCTCGGTGACTGTCCGTTGCAGGCTGGGTGGTGACAGCATAGCACAATGATCGAGCGACCAGAGACCGCGGTTCCCAGCATCGCTGTAAGTCCATTTGTCTTCGAAATATGATATACCAATGTTCAGCTGTTAACAGTACGTGTGTGTTCAATAGGCCATGATTTGAAATACACATTGAATACCCTGTTCAACCGTATTCCTTTACTGCTGGTGCCGACCCTTTCGTATAGCGTTATGGAGAGACCTGTACACCAAGCTCCTATGGAAATCTCCCCGTTTAAGGATTTTTTGGATACCTACAAAAAGAGATACTTGGATAAAAAACTAACTCACACCATATTACAAATTGATAAAGTCTCCTGATAACTTCGGCGTAGTGTGTAACACCAACAACATGTATTTCAGCAAAGGCTATCGTTTGAAAATGACTCACGCCTCCCAGCTCTGTGTAGCCGAGCCATCGACGTTGTGGGTGGTGGTACTATAACATACTTTGCATTTTTGTGCAGTGTGGTGGGTACTGTGTTGTGCCTAAATCACCGTTTGGTCCTTGTTTACTAAAAGATATCACTATAATGTTAATGCCTGTTATGTGGAGGGGGGGTGGCTTGAGGGAACCCAGAGCAGAGCAGCACGTATCAGGGGTACGTGGTCTGGTCTCTATTATGGCTCGCTGTTGTGGAGACAGACACGGGTCACAGTAAATTATTAAGACGAGTTTTCACACCGACTTTGACAATGTAATTACTTAATTACTTAACGTATGTAATTTAACATAACACAGGGTGTAGCCTCATTTTTTGCTTTGATTACCAGAGCCCAAATGAGATTTGCTCCCTTGTCTCAAATTCCGTACTAAGTATAACGAAAACTCTGTCTATTTAATGAGCTAAAACGTTGCTTGGTGGTCTGCATTGTACATATCATAACAGTGGCTGAACCATTTACCATTTGACATATTAAAATATTTTGCCAAATTGCATTTATGTACTTATACCACATTGCAAGTCTTCATTAAATTGTTTAGGTGCTGAATGGAGTTTGGTTTGACTATTGGAACAGTTGCATTGGCAAGATGAACCCTGCTGACTGACCACATCTGGCTTGCTTTGATAAGGGGTTCTGACACAGACATTTAGCACTGACTGATTACTCATCACACAACATAGCATACATTATTTTTGCACTGATTGTGTTTGGGATACAATCTGATGGGATTGGCACTGACTTTCCTTGGTATTACACTTAGGGGGTGGGCATAAACTACGTGCACCTATAGACGTAGTGAAGGAGGAGTAACCACTTTGTGCTCAGTGCTAAAAATAAAATAGAAATGACACAGGCGCTGTTCACACATGATTTCTGTCCTCCTTCTGCAATGTTGAGTGATGCAATATTTAATACATAATTAATATTCAGGATGTAATAACTGAATGTTTAAATCAGCTGATGGAAGCAGTGAGCGGACCTCAGCATCAGCTGCTGAATGCATGAGGGGGGAGGACTTGGCAGTACAGATGATGTCAGTGAACCAGGCAGCTACTATCGCCACTGGCTGGACTGGGGGAGGGGTTAACATTAGACTAGCCTTCCTCTCTCACATTCCCCATTACTTCGCCCTGCCTGTCTTTCTCTCTGTTAGTCACTTTCTTATGTAAAAGAACCATCTTGATGATAATGCATTGGATCAGGGGGAAGTGCCATTGCACAATTGCAAGTATTACAATATTACTAATGGTGGTAATTATTGTTCAGATGGAAATATAATGTTTCAATCATGTGTGTCTCTTGTATACAAACCCCATTGTGTGCTACAAACACAGGGGTTTTTCATTTATGTGCACATGAACATGTACACTGTATGTTGATGCATTCACACGGGCACACACACACACATACACACACAAAGTTTAACACTTGTAGTGGACCCTTTCATCCATAGACTCCCATACACACACACACACAGAAAATTGTTTTGGCTAAACACTGTAAACCTGCTCTGATCATTTCTTCCTGGTGAAATGACTGACCCAGTGTGTCACATTACCTGTACTGGAAACAGTGCAGCTACAGCTCAAGTGGCCAGACCATCAGAGGCAGCACCTTATGTAACACATGCATACTCGCACACACAAAACTTATGTGGGTGGATCAAACATGGAAATGGTGGAAAGCGCTTCAGGCTTGTTCAGAGTAGATATGCCTGCATGCATCACAGAGTATTGATGAGGCCAATGGATTGTTTCCTGTTTTTCCACGTTCGGCGTGTCCATAACATCCACTGGTGATGTTGATGTGTAAGCTAGAGTTCTCTTGAATTGATACTCAGCTATGGGGAATGGATAGTATCTAGAAGAATATAGTTCAGCTAGTGTGATGTGACAGAAGTTCCTTATTAACAACAGTTTCAGCATCACAGTTCTGACACCCTGACATGACATTTTATTGTCTTTCAACAATTTTATGAAATTGTGCAATGGTTGGAAACTGTGGTAATCAAAGCACACATTATTTCATACACCTGCATACAAGGCTTTAGGTTGTTTTTGTTAGTAGTTATATCATGTATATGTTCAGCTGTTCAGATCAAGATATTGTGGACCTGATCTAGGTCCTTTTTTATATTAAATTTTGGCCAATACGAGTCCAATCCAACATGTATATTTTTGTAGGTATCTATAAATGAATATTTATAATGAATGACCAATATTACTTTTTTGGAGCCGATATCAATATTGTTATAGCGATAAAAGAAAAATTCTGTTTTGATATTGGCTGTACACATAGTTTTCTGCAATGACTACTCAGATGTGGTTATCAAATGCTTTTTACAAAGATGTGACAACTGAGGCAAGATGATTTACAGTTTAACTATACATTTTATTGTCTAAAATGACATCACTGCTCTGAAACAGTAAACCTTACTTGAAATGTACTAATTACAAATAACTTCAAGCACCTGTTTCTTTCCTATGGACAATATAAGCCAATGATATCAGCCAACCAATATGTTGTTCGTGCTCTACTGTAGACCACAACATTTTGTACACATTAGTTTTCACAAGTTACGTAATCCAAATACCAAAACTATTTAGTTATTCCACTTGAATTATTGATTTGATATATATTAAAAGACTAACGAAAGAGAGAACGAAACTGTTGAAATTGACATGACAGAATCTGCTACAGAGATGTGTCACTCTGTTGTATTTGTTGGAATTACAGGCTAACCTTTGGCCACAGACGCCAGAGAGCACTTGCATACTTTAAATACAATGTTTGTAATTTCAGCTGGTCAAAGCGTTGGTCTGCACCATCTTTAAATGAGAAACTGTTAGCTGAATGTATCGTAAACTGCTCTTTGCTAATGATGCATTGTAGTGTGGCAAATCCGAGCAATTTGCCCCGCATCATTGTCTGAACCAAAAATCAATCACTGGTTTCCCCAAATAACACAAGCAGACCAAACATAGCAGAGTACAAAGAAATGTCCTTATCTCAATAGTGATTATTGGCTCGTCTCAGGTCACCTCTTGAAGATATGCCTACAAAATACCAGATTATTGTGAGAATTGAGATTAGGGCTGTGAAAAATTCTAATTTGCTACGTGACTCCAAGTTTCCCAAGTTTCTCCAAATGTTGCTGCATAAGAGAAGCTTGATTCGCTTTGGGCTTTGTCTTAGGGCACACTCACACTAGGCAATATGTACCTTGCTGAAGCATGTTTGACCCCCAAAGAACAGTTTGTATAACTATTGTGACTGCTCTGCACATTTCCTTAAACCTGACACATTTGGAAGAGGTGTGCATTGGCATGGAATGGTTGCTCATTCACGAGCACAAGCACAGGTGTGCAACCTGGACATTAAGTTTAAACATGAGCATTACACCACCTTGAATAATCAAGAAATCCAGGAATATGACCAAAATGAGACTAAATAAGCCACAAAAAAATCCATTAGCGTAATACAAATGTGCTACATTTGAATAGTGTCTTCTCTATTTCAGGTTTCCTTTCACTAAGCCAGCATTTTTGACCACTAAGTTACACTGTCTACACAATTTTGGGATTTGACCTGTTTGCTGTTTGTTTGCTTTTTAACTGAGGGTTGTATGGAATGTTGAGGCCAGTGAGGAGAAGCTGGTCTGGGAGCTTGACACAGGAAGTTTAGAGAGGTGGCTGTCTCTGCAGTGCTGCTACTGCCAGCCTCATCTCTCCTCATGACATTTGTCTTTCATAATGCTGAGTGTATTCTTTACATGTCTGTGACGTATTCAATGAAATTCTGGACGCAGGACAGGATTTGTGGAAAGGGCATAAAGTTGTGTTGTTGGCTAATATAGCTATTAATGGTCAGTAAATATCTAGAAAACATGGGCTGGCCAAATAAACCACAATCTTCTGTTTCTGCACATACAGATTATGTGACAAGTCAGTTTGGGGGCTTTGGGGTTGTTAGACAACACCTTTGATGGAATAATTGATAACATCTTTCAAGCAACTTAACTATTCCTGACTGGATCCATGACAACTTGACAATGTATGATTGTGATGTTGTAATGGTGGTACATAGTCAATATACTTGCACTCATCAGTAATTATTGAGTGAAACAAACTGATAAGAGTGTTGCACCTAGTGTCCAAGTACAGACACCTAGATGTGACAATCAACAGAGTGAAAGTTATCTGCAGTAGCATGGACATGAACTCATAGTGACCTGTTTTATGTTGTCACAACCAAGGAGGGGTTCATTTGGGAGTGCGAGTCAGATCTGAGTCCGGCTCTTTCAGCAGACCTATCAGTGCAGAACTGCACTTTTCTATCAGTGCCATGCATGACAGAGCTTGAGAGGCCACTCGCAGGCAGGCAGGCAGGCCAACAATCAATTGTGTTTGCCTCACGTAGCGTGCACAGTGGTTTGAGGGGGGTTGTTATCTGACAGCAGGCTGCGAGTTAGAGCGAGGCAGAGAGATGGGGATGGTAGCAAAGGATGAAGAGATACCTCGGCGTCAAGAGTGAAAGAGTCTGCCTTCACCAGGGCCTGTCTTACACGATGGAAGGGATGGACACTATTCAACATGTAGGATTAAATTTGTTTGGTTGTGGTTCCTTGTCCTTCTCCACTCAGGTTTAAAGAGGAACCAGTTAGCTTTGTTTATTGGCTTGAATTACTTTTCTGTTTTAGATTTCTGGTTTGATCAAGGGTTGACTCCATTTCCTTTTTCCTGCCTCCTCAGTTAAAGCCTGATATTTCTTTCTGTAAATGCGCCTCCCCTCACCTCTTTTCCCCTTAAGACAGCCTATTTCTCCTCTTGTATTTATCCCAGCTGCACTTCTCTTCAAAGGGGCTCTGTTGCTGCAGGACAAAAGCACTAATTGTAGGTTCACAACTGTGTGTTTTACACTCGTAAAAAAACATAGTTACAGAGTTTGTGTATGTGTTGCACACATGCATCCGTGTGTGCAGAGCTCATCTTGTATAGTTTATTATTCATTCAGGCTGTGTGATTCTTGCTTTAACAGAAAGTGTTTGTGTGTTTTGTGTTTTCCTTCAGCAGCGGAACCTGGAGGGCTATGTGGGCTTCGCCAACCTCCCCAACCAGGTGTATCGGAAGTCAGTCAAAAGAGGGTTTGAGTTTACATTGATGGTTGTAGGTAAGTTGGGAACTTATACATTTGTCCCATGAGTGAGGATGTGAATGTGTGGCAGTATGAGTGTATTAGCCCAAGCCAAACCAATGTATGCACACCTGCCCATCTGTCTGCATCTGCTTGTCTGTGTGTGTTGTCATTTCAGTGTGAGTGTGGGTCATCAGTACAGGTTGAAAGGAGGTAAAGCATGTTGGGCATCCAGTGCGCTCAGCTGCTCAGGATGAGAGGTTGACAATTTAAAAATCAGTTTGTGCAGAGTAGTGATGCCCTGTGTGGCCTGGATTTGAAAACATCTCCCATGTTGTTCAGTGACGGAGAATGTGCACATGTGAAAAGTACTTGTTGTTAAAGCCGGATTCCCACAGTTTCCCAGGAGAGTTTTCTTGTTAACCCCAGGACGCACAATAACACATCTGTGTGTTCTGGATGATTTGATTTGGAAATGAGCTGCAGGATGTTGGTTCAAGTATGAATGAACTTGGTTACAGAATGTGGCTAACAGCATTACAGATGGAGGGAAGTCGACAAAGAAGTGGAGGAACTGTGGGTTTGGCTGTCTACATGGACACACACACACATACACAAGCTATGCGTGGGTGGTACATTGGTGTCATAGTCATCAAATGTGATGTTGTGTCACAGCAAGGATTTTGCAATACAGTAATCTTCAAAAGTTAAGTTGTTGTCTTATTACTTGTCCTTACAGTATATATCTTGTAACAAGTCACATCAGTCTTGGACTGCTGTACTTTTATACAGTGTAATAAAGGCCCTATTAATTTTTTTGGAAAAATGTATGCTGTTGAGAATGCATATTATTCTCCCATGTCTCTTTTTGATAAGTTTACATACCATTTACTTGTTTTATTATGACATATTTACAGTGCTGGGCACGTTACTTTAAAAAAGTAATTAGTTATAGTTACTAGTTACTTCTTCCAAAAAGTGACTAAGTTAGTAATGGAATTACTCCACTATTAAAGTAACTAGTTACCAGGAAAATGTAACTATTGCGTTACTTTTAATTATTCCCTCTTTTGAGCTCGGCATTCATTCTAGCGTACTCGGCATCCATGTATTTAGAAAATGTCTGTCTGCATGGCAGCCCGGCACCTGTTCTCCCCGATATTTTTGCCGGTGGGCGATACTGCAAATTTTGGTATCGATCCCATACCAAGTAAATACAGGGCCAGTATTGCAGATACCGATACCGATACTGATACTTTTTACATGACAATTTCTGATCAATAAATGATTTTGTACTTTTGACACAGGACAAAGATTTTAGCCAAATAAGAAAATTATATTTAACATAATTAAATCTATAACCTATCTGCATGTAGCCTTAATAGGAATACTAATGTTGCTTCAACAGATACACAAAAGGGTTATCATATTCTTGAGGTAGGCTATATATCTAAATATAAGTATATATTTGAGTTGCAGTTACAGTGAACCTGAGTGAGCGGAGTGAGAGAGTTGTAGAGGAGCACTGCGCTTAAGGACTCAGAGACGCTGCGCTCACACAAACTCTGTGAAGAAATACGTGTGATTTGCTGAATTTATAGAAGAGAAACTACAACAAAAATGTCGATCTCATCATGCTAGTATCGATCCGATACCAATACTCACCTTGGTATCGATACCATTGATATTTGGATCGATCTTCCCACCCCTATAAAACAGCGGTTGACAACAGCTTCAATGAGCAGCTTCAGTTTGTAACACGCCACATTTAATAGTCGGTAACGGCGTTGTAACAATGGAAATGGTAATTAGTTAGATTACTCGTTACTGAAAAAAGTAACGCCGTTTATTGTAACGCTTTTTTTCCCAACACTGCATATTTAAGGCAGGAACACACCAGCCCAACCGTTGGACGTCTGAAGCGTTTGGAGAGGCTCGGACGAGGTCGGGAACAAATATGTTTGGTGTGTTCGGCTCTGTCGGAAGCTTTCGGAGCCGCGCGGACGTTGTCAGGTCCGACTGAGCATGCGAAGTCTGAGGAGGAGGGCCGTCGGACGTCTGAGCCATTGGATCCTCTGATTGGTTGTGTGCCAGCTGAATGGCGGTTCTGATTGGCGTTGTGCTGGCGAATCAGCGCGGTGTGTGGGAGGGACGGAATACTGTGTGCGCTTTGTTTTTCTATGCACTCCGTTCCGTCATTCCCCGTTTTCATGTTTTGCAGTAGTGGCACCAGACTAGTTGTTAAGTCCGTTCAGGACGAATTAATTCTTGTTCGTCTGGTAATGCCTCGCTGCATGTTTAGTATGCAGCTGTTTTTTATCGGAAATAGTTAAGTTTCGTTTTGATCGAAAGTAAAGAGAGTTGCGTGCATAAGGTTCTCGTTTACAACTCACAACACAAGCGCCACCCGCTTATTGCATCTCGCGCAAGCGCAGAACGTACACGCTACTGTGGCGTAGGCAGAACGTCGAAGCGGTGTGTTCAATGCAACTTTTCTGCCGAACGGGTCAGACAAGAGGCAACGGAGTGGTCGGAGAGTGGTCGGATAAGGCAGTTGGACGTCTGGGCGGTGTGTGGGGGCCTTTACTTACATAAGGACAGGGCAGGCTACTCCTCCAAAAACTTCAAAGAAGGTGTAATACTTTACACAAGCATTGGCATCACACAATCAACATCCAAAAAGTGAAAGATAGTGTTATTATTATGTCATATAGCCCACCGTTAACACAAACGCACATAAGTAGTGTTGTATACAGAGCTGACAGCTCGTCTTGGCTGGCATCTGTTTCACCAGCTTCTGTAACTCACTGCAGCATTTTTTTAAGTGGTCTTTTTAAAAACATGAGGCCTGTTCCTTAAGTTTACTGTCAATTTTTAAGGCAACTCAACATCAACTCCTATTATTGCAGTTATGAATTTTAAAAATATTAAACAATTATTACTATGTGAGCACGAAAAAAAAACTACAGTTCCTACGAAGAAACTTTTAGTACTTTTATAACATAAATATCCAATAGAGTTAGACAGTGATAGATCTTCCATAAGAATGTAACGGCCACATGACATACTGTTGACAAAGACTGTTCGAAGGCTGGTTTGTTGGGTCTTGCCGTTGTTGCATATGTCAACAGAAACTGAATGAGGTTTTCTTACTTCTGTAGCAGAACCCGGAAGATCCGGTTTCACTTCTGTCGTCTATTGACATATTGAACCATGCCCCGTGTGAATGGGGCCTGTAAATAACAAGTAATGAACAGATATGGATTGTACTGTGGAAGTCCTGCACAGCTGTTCAGCTGTAAGATTATCAAAATTGATCTTCACGTTTTCAGTGCAGATTTTGTGGATGAAGTGAACTGTGCACAGTGCAACTGTAGAATTAATACAAAGTACGCTAATCAAAATGAGTTAGGGATATTGGGATATGAATGCATATGTGCATGGATATGTAATAAAGGTCAAATGAAATGAGTCACATTATTTTATAAAATAAAATATTCACAAAACACAAAATGAACATTCAGATATATCACAGAATAAACTATCCAGAGAAACACTAAAATATCCCAGACTAATTTTGAGTAGTGTGAAATATTGAATTAGGATTCAAAGCTCTTCTACCTTGTAACTCTGCGATTATAGCTGTATTATCTGTTGTCATATTGCTGTATTTGCTGCTGTTTGAGTTTCTTCTAATTGTGAACAAATCCTGCAAAAAGATGAAAACCAATACTTTGTTTGTCTGTCCCTCTCAATTTCCAACTTTCTTACAGCCATTGTGGCTCTCAGTCTGAAGCCCCATAGTGTTGGCTATGACTGCCTAAGCCTCCCTTCTATCTGCAACAACAGGAATTAATAAAGAATAATCTAAGACAGTTAGATCTTGTGTTTCTTGATTTGGCTGTTTTTTTGGCAGGTTTTTAGGTTTTAAGTTGCTCTTAGCCTTGGTTCCAGTTACCATTAAAATATTATAAAAGGTCATAAATCTAACTCGATGTATCTTGTGGTGACCCCAGTCAGTTTTGTGAAAGGAGAACGATATCAACACAAAGAGGCTTCCAACCATTATTATTTCAGCCTGGGGTTTTAGCTTCCTGTTTGGTAAACAGCCTCTGTGGACAAGTAGCAGGAGGGATACAAAGACAGCCGAGTGATGGCCTGGGAGAGAACCAGAGGGATCCACAGTCAACTAGATCCTGTTTCAGGCCCTCTCACATATGGGCCCCTCTGTCTCTCTTCCCAGCTTTCTTGGCTCCCAGCCCTGCATACCCCAGCTGATCCAAATTTCACACATAACGAATGTGAGGGGCGTAACAGTGTGTTCAGCACCCAGACCGCAGCCGACATAGAAAGAAGAGGATCAGGGGGAGGGTTCTTCTCAGCTGGGGTTTGTTGGGCCCAACTCTAAATGCCTCGTGCCTTACAAGCCTAAAAGCTATGATGAGATATATTATATGCTGTGACAGAATATGTTGGTTAATGTCATTTTTTCTGACAATTGATAAAACTGACTTAACCTCTATGTCTGTAACCAGAAAGAGTTGAAGAGTACCAAAGATTTTGAATGAAAATGTATTGTACCGATCAGCAGCAAGAAGTAAGAAGAGCTATCGTTGACAAGCTCCATCTCCAGAGTGATGCCATTTATTTACTCTGAACACAGACAAGTGGGCGACCCACTACTTTCACTCACGGTGTGACAACAACACGCTAACCACGCCCACTATGGATTTTAGCATCCATGGGCTTTCCCCAACACGTTACAATATATTTTTGTTTACAAAACTACTGGAAACAAAATGGCATAGTTTGTACGATGACTTTTATTCCCTGGGTTAAGGCCCAGTCACTCCAGTAGGTGACACAGCAAAATACATCTGTGCAGCCACATGTTAAATGTGGTTTTAGACGCTTGGATAAGCAAAGCTGCTCAGAAAGTTAGAACTGCGTTTTTTTTACGGCAGGGGTGCCCAATACGTTGATCGCGATCGACCGGTAGATTGCAAAGGTGGGTAGGTAGGTAGATCGCGTGACAGTCTAATTTGCTTTTTTAGATAAAGCAGCAAATAATGAATGAATGGATCTCCAAAAAGCAAAATTGAATCTCTGCCACCTGACTGACGTACTGGACGGCCAGTCTGAGATCTCTTCTTCTACGCGTCACTTGTCACAGGTCACGGGTCACCATGCATGCGCAAAAGCGCTAGCTACTGCAAAACCCAAGCGATCTGAGTGACCTAGTTAGAGGCTTCAATTGATATCAACAAAAGAATGGATATAATAAATGAGTGGGCAAGCTGGACCAAGTGAAACACCCGAAACACACCACTTCCACGCAGAATGGGAGGAGGACTTTTTTTCACAGTTTTTTTTTTTTTTTACAAAGTGCATTTGTCTGATTTATCAAACTACCATCGCTATTCCGAAGAAGGGGAATGTTGAGAGGCACTTTCAAACTGTTCATAAAAAGTACGACGCTGACTTCCCTGACAGCTGAGAAAGAGAAAAAGGAGGGAACTAAAATCACAGTTAATCGGACAACAGACGTTTTTCACACAGCGGAATTCACAAGCAAATTTCACCACCGAATCATTGTTACGGGTGAGTCACTCTATCATTTAGCATAAGCAGTCCTTCCAAGATGGAGAGATGATAAAAGAGGCCTTCGTTGAGGCAGCTGCCTCCTTGTTTCAGAATTTAAAAACAAACTAGAAATATTATCATCAATCAAAGCTCCTCAGCTATCAAGAAGTACTTACACAGGGCTGTGAAGTAATGGCAGAGGATTTGACACAGCAGCTTCGGAGAGACATTGCAGACTGCAAGTGTGTCTCACTGCAATTAGACAAGTCTACAGACACCAGCGATACAGCCCAGTTGTGCGTTTTTATTTGGATGGTGTTTACAGATGACTGAAGAAGAGGAGCTATTACCATTACTGCCCATGAAAGAACGCACACAGGGAGAGTTCATTTTTCAGTCACTGAAAATCTCAAAATCAGTTATGCATTGTGTTATATAAAGTATACTCAGTATATGTATAAATAAATAGATGTTTAGTATTTCTTTCATGCAGGTAGATCATTTTGACCTGGTCATTTTAAATGTAGCTTGCTAGCTAAAAAATTATGGGCACCCCTGTTTTACAGTATTTAAAACATTTTAATGTTTTTTTTAATTACTTAAAACATGCTAGTTCTCTTTAGTCTCTATAGGTTTTCAGAAGTCCCTTTTTCTCAGCGCTCGGCCCCATTTCTTCTTCCCAGCAAGTTGCTTTAAAGAGTTAGTGGAGGGGGGAAAGAAGTCCTCCTAGCTAGCAAGCTTGCCTTATGTTTGTTAGCAAGCTCTGAACTGTCTGTTGGGAGAGTCTGTCACCAACAGCACAATAAGATTAGCAAAGATGTTTTTGTACCTTTGAGCCCTGTGTCATAGCTGTCTACAAAATGGTCTTCTTTTTGTGGAATACTTCATGTTCAACAGAGGCGGCGTAACCTGGCAATAGACAAGTTTTCTAATTCAACATATCATCACAGTGTTTCCTCTAGGATTTTTTTCAGCAGTGGGGGCAGGCTCTCCGGGGAGCCATGGCGGCGTAAACAAATGACACTTGACTGCAGATTTTACTTTTTGTAGAATCAGTGGCAAAGTTTGCACCCAGGCTCAGAACAATGAATTTTTCTGGGTTTTTTTATTGAAGAGCTCTAAGGCTCTGTTGTACGAAAATCCTCCAAGAGGTGGCCCGCTGATGCTCAGCAGCATACATGCTGAACACAATTTTTTACCTAACCATCATCATTTGAGTCAGTAAAAGGCTAATGATACCTGACTAGTGTCATCTTCATCAGGTGTCTTTCTCTTCTTTGAGAAATATTTAAACAAGCTCATCTAAAAATGCAGTCAGCAGTTACATCATGGCGTGTATATATTCGCTTAATGCTATCAATTAGTTTACTCACGTTAGCGACACTGGGTTGAGTTGGCACCGGGCCCAATTAATTAAGCTACCGATATGTTACGTAACCTTAGCTGGCCATCAATATTTTGCGAATGCCTATTGAACTTATAAAATCTATTATACGTTTTCTTGAGCTAATAAATCTACCTTTTCTCCGATGAGTCGTTGCCCTATTTTCAAGATGACACTCCTCTGACTCTCCGACCTGGTGCCTGGGTGCTTGACATGATGTCACTTTCAAGGCCGCGCTCTCGCAAGTAATTAACGTCGATGGCACCAGTGAGTTCTGGGGGGGGGGGGGGGGGGAATCTACTCCAAAGAGTAGATACTAAGCAAGATAGTTATCTAGTTTACCTCAGCACTCGCGACACCCGACCCACTGCAGGACTCTGCGGGCCGCCACTCCTAAATGAATGTAGAGGAAACACTGCATCATGTTGTTATTGTTGATTGTAGAATGTAATAGAATATAGAATAACAAAACAATCTGCGTTTATATCGAAAACCTCGCCATCACTATACAGTTTTGCCAGCCACCAGGCACATGGTCACCATTTCGATTATAGTCCAGATGATTGTATAAACTCAGGTTTTGTCCTGTGTTGTTATTTGCGACTCTGTGGAAAACAGAATTGATCCAGTTGTCTTTGCAACAGCAACGTCAAGTGTGTGTCCAGCCAGAGAAGGAGATTAAAAGGTTAATGAGGTCAAACAAATTTGGAGAGCTGTTACTGTTAAGTGTGACGTTGGCAACTTTAGCAATCATGTACAATTCTGTATATAGTTTGTGTGGTGAATTGTTAGGAAATTATCACTGACTTAGAGCAAACTAAGAATAACAACTGCAGAATTAACCAAAAGTAAGGACCATGAAATATGATTATGAACATGATAACAATCCAATGTGGCAGAGAGGTGACAGAGAAAAGAAATAGCAGTGTTAAAATACCAGAGAGACAGAAGCGCTGATTATGTTTTGATTTGAGAAGCAGCACAAGGCAGGCTGTGAAAGTGAAGACTGAAGGCTGGATTCAGCGCTGCTGTACTTGGCATCGTAGTGAAGTGTGAAAGCCTGGCTCGACTCAGAGGCCGGGTATTGTTCCGTTGTAGTTTTGGAACAGACAAATATTGGAGTACGAGATGGCTTGGCTGATACCTGCAGGTAACTCGGTCACATTCCAACAGTACTCGCAGTTTCTGGAGCTGGGACTTTAACCTAAATGTGAAGGGAAGAAAGGGGTTGCTTTCAATGGCTTGAAATAAATCAGCCAGTACTTCCCTTACAACTAGACTGACTGACTGACTGTGCATGTGTGCGTGCACGCAAAGGTCAGACTGGCTGAAATATGAGCACTAATATGTGTCATGTCAGGACATTTCAGATTTACAGATTGTGAGGGCATCCAGCAGTACTTTGAGTGCAGCAGACTGTGTGTTGGTGACTAATCTCACCTATACACTGCTGTCAGACTGAAATTAGGGATATACTTTTTTAGATGCATCAACATTATTATTCAGGGGCAATACGTTTTTAATGGGGATGATTCAGTGTGATTCGATTCATTCTTACACAGTTGTTTACATTTGTTTCATGTAGTTATTTAATTTCTGTTATAAATTAAAATAAGCTGTAGTTATAAAAGTGGCTGTACTTGGTGTTCCCTGGTCTTTAAACAAATAAATCTGATATTCTTCGTAACAGACCAGGGAACCCCAAGTATTATTGTTACTTCACAGGGATCAAATGGAAGAGTAATGTAATTTTGAAAGCACTGTGAGAATGAGCAGCTATGTGCATTATGATTGGTTGCCCTGATTGGTTGCAGCTGTAGTTATAAAAGTGGCTGTACTTGGTGTTCCCTGGTCTTTAAACAAATAAATCTGATATTCTTCGTAACAGACCAGGGAACCCCAAGTATTATTGTTACTTCACAGGGATCAAATGGAAGAGTAATGTAATTTTGAAAGCACTGTGAGAATGAGCAGCTATGTGCATTATGATTGGTTGCCCTGTCACTATTGTCCACATCAGTTTTCTCTTCTACTCACAGGTTGTTGCCAACCATGATTGTGATTGCGACTTTTGCAATAGAGACAGACAACAAGAGGCTAGCTGCATGATCAAACATTTTTAACATTATGAGTATAAACTAAGCTGCATGTCGAAGTATCCTTGAGCAAGATACTGAACCCCAAAATTGCTTCTGATGTGCAGTTGGCACCTCTGCCATCAGTAAGGGCCCTGCGATGAGCTGGCAACTCGTCCAGGGTGTACCCTGCCTTTGCCCAGAGAGATAACTGGGATTGGCTCCAGTAACCCCCACGTCCCCTTGAAAAAAGGGGGGATATAGCGGTTACATCCCTGCGACCCTCACGGATAAGCGGCAGATAATGAGATGAGATGAGTAGAAACTATCTCACACAGCCATACCCATTGACAGTTGGGTAGTTACATTACGATTACCTTAGACTTGTCGCGTTGTAGTTGCCTTTTAGCTGTGTCTAAAAAATCACTGCGTTATTGCACATTTTGTTTTTGTTTATCCCCCCTAAACATGGATCCAATAGTAACAGAGGTGATGCGCTAACACATAGTAACGAAAGAGTGTCACTGTGAACTCCATCATCTGATTCATAGTAGATTTATATCGATGTAATCAGATCTTTATCATCATTAGTTATCAAGGAGAACAGTTACTGATTTTTGGAACCAATATGCATTTACAGTAAATCTGAAAATGTTTGCATCAGTATTGGTTAAGTAAAAGTATTCAGTTGTTCCACCATCGGAATTAAAAAATACCTTACCTGCAGTTCTGTTATGTCTATAATAACTAACAGTAATATCCTGCACCTCTCTTCCGTCCCAAAAAAACAGCCAGAGACAGTTTCAGGAGAAACTTCAGTAATGTTGGTACAGTTGACTTGTTGACACTGAGTGTAGGACTGGCCCTGGTAAAATTAAAGCATTTCATTGTTTTGAGCTGGCTTGATAATAGACCAGTTAATGAACTTGTTTACGTTTGCTACCACAGCCAAATGAGCTCTAAGCAACTTGACATTAACGTATGATGTTATTGGCTAACATTACATACAGCATGGAAAAACTAAAAAAAAAAAAAATTGTTCTGAAAAGTTAATTTGTAAATATCAAAAAAATTGGCAAAGATGACCAGCGAAAGGATAAATTATAGTTGCAACGTTATGTCAAGTTAGCATACTAACCAGCTAGCAGTGAAAACACCAACCCTCCCCCTGTCCTCTGAGCTCCCAGCCCAGGCAGTCAGCTAAGAGGGCTGTGGTTAACGGGGCTAACTAGCTAACAGCAGCTACTGTTAGTAGCAGTTAACAGTCACTCTGGTATTATATGCCGATAATATGAATCGGACAGGTGGCTAACTCTCATGCATTACACCTTTAATTATTATTTCTCAGGTCTAATTCTTTGCAAAACAACAGTTCACCTGACACATACAAGTCCTTCGGGAACTGCTCGGCTCTGTACTGATGGGTTAATGTCGAGTTTCTCAGTTTTTTCGCTGACGAAGACAGAGCTTGGCAGCCGCTTCACTATGCTTACATTGTTTTGACGGGGGAGCTCAGGCTGTGGAGGAGGCTTGTTGTGCCACCCAGATTTGCTTCCCTCCGTGCAGTTTTCCCCAGACATACGTTGCTCTTCCACACGAAAACAGCATTTCAGCGAAATTATGTCAAATTCTGCGATTTTCCGCGTTAAAAAATAGATTCCGTTTTAATCGGCCAATTCCGCGATTCCGTCTGCGATTCCGTGATCGCGGAAATCATAGGGCCCTACTTCAGTGGAGAGGATTGTGATCATTCCTCAGGCTCAAAATATGGGCATAAGTATTTGGAATGGAATAATCAAAAATAGAAGTCTGGTTGTTAAAGCAACACTGACATTTGGGGAAATATCATTCAAAAGTTGCTAGATTTGGCGCCTAGTCAGGTGCGATGCTTTGATGGGCCTTGAAGTTCTGGCTGCTAGCTTGTTTAAACGTTTGCATTGGGCTCTGTTCAAGCAGCACTCAAACATTGTTCAGTTGGTGCTCAGTTTGGTTTTAAAAAAGTAATAACTGTGACATTGTCAGTAGCTTCCATGTCACTACAGGAATCTTGCCAGCTGCCTGATTGATACCCTTGAGAATGAAGCGAAACATCTCACTCCATCATCAGCTCAGGAAAAAATGATTTTTCTGATTTGGAATGTTAACACTTTTAAGTAAGTTTAGTGTTTTCAGGATGTAGTCTTATAAGACTTATGATCTGTGGCTTTCTACTGTTTACCGTTTTCCAGTGTGTTCGTGATGACATGATGTAGTGGTGTCATTTTAGGTTTTATATACAAAATCTAACCTTAGCTATCATGTCCATGATGAGCTCTCATCAGGCAGCAGCTCTCATTGTTCTGCTGTCAGCTGGTCCCTCCCTGAGATGGAATGCCACCAGAAACTGCTCTTCTGGTGTTTTTTTCTTCTTTAGCTTCTCTTTTCTTCCTCCCCTCTGTCCCAACCAGAGAGTTGGACTGTGGAATCTTTTCCCTCTCAATCCACCTCTCTCTGAGGGGGAAAAAGCTGCTTCCTGCCCCTTTGTCCAACTGGCAGATTGAATAGGAACTCCTGGAAAGATTAGCAAGATCCAGCGCCAGTGCAGAGAGCTGAACAGAGCAGAGAGACAGTTTAGAGCTGAGGGGAGCTGGGAGGAGAGAGGAAGCGATGCTTGCTTCATGCTGCTTCTGATGTGTAACAAGGCTGGTACTTAACAGCCCCGCTGCCTTCGCTTTTCGAGAGCAACTCAGGAGGAGAGCACATCAGAGGGGTTTCTCTGAGTGTGAAGCTTCCAGTTGCATGTGGGACATTGCATTAGTTATTTTAAGGTTGTACTAGCTTTTAACGACCGTGCCCATTCATTCACTGATTCACCGAATTTCCCTAAGATAAAGTTTATGTCAGGGGGTTTAATCCTCTGATACAATATTTGGATCAAGGTATGATGGCAGCCTATTGCTGGGAATATAAAAAAAGTCCCTTTTTTTGATACAGATCAGAAATGCCAGAATAAATATTGTTCACTTATTTATTTATTTTTTTTTTTTTTAATCAAATGTATACTGATTAAGATTAGTTCACACATTTTTGTTTATTTTGCAAAGTTTTTGTATGGCTTCTTGTGAATAGACAACGTTGTACATTTAAAAACTTTGACTCTCATCTTACATATTAAGCTTATCAGCATTTCTAAATGCAAGTTACTCAAAGATATTTTAATATTGGTAGCAGAACTCTGGTATCACTCACTTGTCAAAAAAAATTCAAACATAACCCACTATTACAACAGCAGCAGCAGCTACTTAGACTCTCAGTAAATGAGTTTGGTCTGTGAGGTCTTAGAACTGCTCATTTCTGAAAACCGCTCCAAAAACTGATTTAAAGGGGAGAAAAGCAGCATACACATTTGAGAAGCTGGATCATGTTTTAATCCACACTGGCTGGCTTTTCAGGTGGCAACGTCGGTCTGTCGGTCTGTTGGTCCACCACTTTGGTTTCACACTGAAAAATCTCAACAAACCGTTGGAAGGATTAGCCTGACATTTTATATAAACTTCCATTGTCCTGAGAGGATGAAGTCTATTGACTGTGGTGATCCACTCATGATGAAATGTAATAACATTAATTTAGTGCCACTGTGAGCCCACACTTTTAATATGTCCAGTACTTTGGTTAATGATCAAATTCATGCTAATGACTGACATTCCCATCAGCCTCAGCTGTCTGTGTGGCCTGTTAGAAGTTAGCTCAATGCACCTCTGTATGTATGCGAATGCTGCTTCACTTAGCTTTTAATGTGACTGTAGACACTAATGGCGTATTCACATAATCATAACAAAAACCTTCTCCATTTTGGTTGATGAAGGTCATCCAGGCCATGGTTATACTAAGTTGCCTACGATATAGCACTTAAAGGGATAATTCGTGTTTTTTGAAGTGGGGTCTTATAAAGTACATATCTATAGTCGGTCTGTTCCCTACCGTAATTACCGATCAGCGCAGCCTCAGTTTAGAGAAGTAGAGATCCGCTCCAGCCCAGACGCTCAGCTTTGTACTGCAGTGAACGGGGTCCAGATGCAAAGTTAATTTTAAACACCTAAAACAAGACTCACCTAAAAAAATCTATATCAGCTCAAGTGTACGTTATATAGAGAAAATTCACACCACTTTACCTCGCCTTCAGACCCCCTTTCTTTTTGCACTACATTTTCTCAACCGTAGAACCTCCGTATCCCTACACATTAGCGCAACAGGTGATCTGCGAGCGGCGAAATACAGTGCGAGGCCCAGTTGCTGGACGAGAGGTTTATTCACGCAACTCTGTTTACGTTCGATCAAAACGGAACTTAACAATTTCAGACACAGACCGTAGAACCTCTGTATCCCTACGCATTAGAGCAACTGCGTAGGGGTACTGAGGATCTCCAGTTGAGAAAATGTAGTGCCAAAAGAAAGGGCGGTCTGACGGCGATGTAAAGCGATGTGAATTTTCTCTTTATAACGTACACTTGAACTGTTATAGATTTGTTTATGTGAGCCTTGTTTTAGGTGCTTAAAATTCGCTTTGCATCTGGGCACCGTTCACTGCAGTACAAAGCTGAGCGTCTGGGCTGGACCGGCTCTCTACTTCTCCAAACTGAGGCTGCGCTGATCGGTGATTACGGTAGGGAACAGATTGACTATAAATATGTACTTTATATGACCCCACTTCAAAAAACACGAACTATCCCTTTAATATCGTTTTCCATCTCATCTGTTGTGTTGTGGTTTGTTTAAACTATTCTGTGTGAATGTGGTGTAGGTGGACCAGAAGTTCAGATTTCAGATTGACTACTGCTTGACTTGAACTAAAAGATAGATAAAAAAAAAAATTAAAAAAGTTTTATGTGTTTTTAGATTTTAGAGTTCTAAATATTGCACCAACCAGCACAGAACATGCAGCACAACACCCTTGCTTTTTCTGCTGTGATGTAAATACACCTTTAGTCTTGACAATTTACAATGAATACCACATACCACCAGGCTTCAAACCAGTGTCTTTCCTCAGAGAGGAAAGGAGCAGTAAATACAGTACAATTCCAATTCAGAGATCAACGATTCGATTCTAAACCGATTATCGATGCATCTTGATGCAACAATTTTTTTGTGTACATTTCCATGCATGATTTAAAAAAATTATAATAATAATTAAATCTGAGTTTGCTACACAGAGTTTAATAATTACCTCCTACTTTTGGTCATTGATAATAAAAAAAATAAACAGATACATTTTTCGTCTGTGTCATTAAAGAAAAAGCTATTCTCAGTCAAAGATAAGAATAAGACTTCTCTTATCACAAAATCCTCCTGTTATGGGTAATAGGCAGCATATCAACAACAAGTCGCGACTGAATACGGATGCAAATCCTTGGCAATCAAAGCTGCAAAGAGTTTGTAATTCGCTTTGCTCTTTCTGAGTTGGGTGGAAAATTTGATATTGCTTGCTCGATGGTCCTCTGGTTGGAAGCAACTACAACCAACTGTTTTTCTTCCTCTTCTGGGTGGAAATGTTTAATGTGGTTTCTCATGTTTGTCGTGTTTCCAAAATATTTCAGTGTAGTTTGACACAACTTGCATATGGTGTGGCTCTTGTCCAGGTCCGTTTTCTCTTTAACTTTAAAGAAGCCAAAATGCTTCCACACGCTTGCTGTTAAAGCGAAACTCTCGCCAAAAAGCAACCGAGGCTTTATTTGGGATTGAATATGAGTCAAACCTTCGTGTGAAAGCATAATTACGACGAAAGAGGCACTTTTAAGATTTACCGTAGTTTCGGTTTTGGGCACGTTAATTTTGACGGGAGTGCATGGGGCAAGACATGCTAGCATCAAAATCGCTATTTTTAGAACACTAAAAAGGCTCGACACAACATGAAACTTTGCTCGTAGCATCACTAGGGTCTCTACTCATGAACAAGAGCATTGAGAACATTGTTTGTGTACACAGAGTTTATGAAAAAGAAGGTTTTTGAACTACTCACGTTAGCTGCTGCACCTCCTGCGCCTTGCCGTCATGGCAGGCAAAAAGTGTCGATCCCCGAGTGCGACCTGACAGGCACGCTTGAGGAGCGGTTCACCATTACTCTCCTGCCTGTCAGGTCGCACTCGGGGATCAACACTTTTTGTCTGGCATGACGGCGACGCGCAGCAGCTAACGTGAGTAGTTCAAAAACCTTCTTTTTCATAAACTCTGTGTACACAAACAATGTTCTCAATGCTCTTGTTCATGGGTAGAGACCCTAGTGATGCTACGAGCAAAGTTTCATGTTGTGTCGAGCCTTCTTAGTGTTCTAAAAATAGCGATTTTGATGCTAGCATGTCTTGCCCCATGCACTCCCGTTCAAAATTGACGGGCCCAAAACCGAAACTACGGTAAATCTTAAAAGTGCCTCTTTCGTCATAATTATGCTTTCACACGAAGGTTTGACTCATATTCAATCCCAAATAAATCCTCGGTTGCTTTTTGGCGAGAGTTTCGCTTTAAAGCAGAGGCTGCCATTTGAATGTTGCGCTCAGCCATCTCACGTTTTTTTTGTTTATGTGCGCGCCATCGACTGTCAAGGCGCTGCACTTCCGCAATTACGAGTTCTGCCTCTTGCGTTCCGTCAACATTACGTTGTCAATTAACATTTAGAAAATCGATTTTTGACTTTTGTAAATCGATTAAGAATCATCCACGTCAGCATCATGATGCATCTAAGAACTGATTATTTCTCCCACCCCTAATAGTTTGATTTAGTTTTTTCGTATTGCTTCTATTTTTTATGTATTTATAGAAATTGTATATAAGGTAGCATAAATGGTCTAAAACTTGCATTTTATTATGCAACCTTTCATTTTACAATATAAATAAATGAATCTTGTATTTTGAAATGGCTTCCAAAATATTTAATTAAAAAAATTTAATCTACTAAGTCATATGTTACCATCCATAGATCCCAGTCTTCCTTATAAAGGTCTTAGGAATATTGGACTTGTGACACAAGCACAGCTCATTTAATGTCCTTACAGATGTTTTGCAACAGCTTTTAATGGCAAAACACCTGATTTGTGGTGTCAGCATTGGTGCAAAATGTTTAAAGGTCCAGTGTGTAGGATTTAATTGCATCTTTCTAGAGACAGCGTTTGGTTTGTCCCTTTTTGGCTCTGGTAGAAACATGGTGGTGCAACATGGTGGAGTAACTGCTCTGTAGATAAATAAGGCTCATTGTAAGGTTACAAAAACACAATGATTGTTGATAATGATAAGTTCATTAAATAATTATCATGAATATTAAATTTCTTAATTCACCGAAGTTCTACACACAGCACCTTTTTAAATTTCAAACAGTATAGAGCAGTATGAAAATGATTTTTATGTGATATTTCTGTGTCCTGTTGTGTGTTCATTTTTTCCTTAAATCTCTAACCTAGTTTATAGGCGTAACAGGGCGTTGATTCACTAGTCAGGGTCTGTGAATTAAGCAGCCAGTGAAGTGCTGGATGAGCTTAAATCTCTTTCAGTCCAGTTGTAGTTGTCTGTATACTAAATCAGTATCTGTTTATCAGTTTATCTTCCTCACTGATCTGTGTGTGTGTGTGTGTGTGTGTGTGTGTGTGTGTGTGTGTGTGTGTGTGTGCGTGTGGGTGTGGGTGTGTGTGTGTGTGTGTGTGTGTGTGTCCAGATAAGACCGTCTGACATGCTTAGGATTGACCGCCTTGCCTACTGACCTTGCAGAAAGGAGTGAGTGAAGGAAGGCTTTGGTGTAGTTAATCTGCTGGCTTAACCAGATGCATTAATACACATACCAAGCACATGCACTCACTTACTTTCTTTCTCTTATGCACACACACACTGTTTCAATGTGTCGACCCGCGTGTATGAAACGTACCTCACTGATTTTTCTTTTCATCTCTCACTGGTCACACGATTCAGTGTGATCTGTAACAGAAAAGAACAAACTGTGGGTGCTAACTTAACAAAGAAGCTGGTGAAGCTCTGGGACACACCAGCCACAGTCTGAATGTGATGGCATGTGGCAATTGGTGGCTAAGTGCAATTCCTCATCTTGAATTTCAGTTCTCTCGAACTGCACGCACATCTTCCAGCAGTCCTTGTGTTGGCGGACATTACAGTACTTGCCACCTGATCTGTGATGCTTAAGGATAATGGATTGTGGTTTTCATGCAGCTGCAGAAATATGATATTGTAAGGACATTTGTGTGTCTCAAAAAACTCTTTTTTTTTTTTTTTGTCTTGGCAGGGATTATTTAAAAGTTAAAACATGGCAATTACTGTAGTTGATTCAAAATGTGATACTAGAATGGTACTCAGTAGTGCCCATTGGCCAATGCCCATAAGTCCCCTTTTGTACTTCCTCATATATATGATGCATGCATGCAAGTTAATTGGGTATTTTCTGTACTGAGATGGAGACTTTGTCCAAGTTTCGTGGAAATCTGTGCAATCCTGCTGAAAAACTAACCACCCACCCGCACCCATAGCCACAGTTGGTGCAGTTGGTATGAGCAGATTAAACAATGACACTTTCATAAGACTGGACAGATTTACCCCATTCAAGCATTTTTCACACAGCAATATTTTACTTAATGAAAGGGAATTGATGAGTGAGTTGACACGAAATTGCATGGACATCTTGATTAAATGACTGTATTTCTAATGATCTTCTCCCTACAACAGCAGTAGTAATTACATTTTTAAAAGTAGCGATTGGGATGTGTTTTTGTTTCCAAAAGACTTAAAACATCTGCCCCATTAAAGATTTTAAAAAATGTAAGTTTATTAAAAGGTCATTCTTTACTTCATTTGGAAGCATATCACATTTTGAGCCTAAATTGGCTCTTTGTCAGGTACAGAGGAGCATTTTGACTTGTTGTTACAGGAAAGACACAGGTGCACTTGGTAACATTAATACTGGCTGCATTCCATTCGGTTATGTCACCACCAGTGCTGCGGTATTGAGTTTACTGGCTAACTAGTATGGTTTCCTGGATGGAATGGAACAGAGCCATAGTTCATGTTATTAGTTCCACTTTTGCTTATCCTGCCATGACAAGTCACCATGTCTCCTGGGAATAAGGCCTACTAAAGAAGCAGTGTTACAAACAAGACTGAAGGATCATTTGTTCTATTCAGATGAACTTTCTGACAACCTGAAATCTGATCAGATATCTGAAATATTTCTTAGCTAAAATGGCAAAATGTATGCAAGTTACCTAAACTATTTTCCTTGAATAGCTTTCAGTAGAAAACGGTCTAATACATTGTTATCAAGGCCTAAAAAAATTGTTTTGAGTTGACCCAGAAATCTCTTTTTATATGAATAAAACTCACTTGAAATTTGGGGGGTTTTCTAATGATAGTCAAGTTACTGTAATTCCTTGAGAGGCCTAGGGGAAGGTTTAATATCTTGCAGTCTCATGCATGAGTGACGGTAACACCAGAGAAATACGGAGTGTGATATTGACAGGTAGTTTCGTACAGCACTGGCAGTGAGGTGGGCATTGTAATCTTGTAAATAAAGAGCTGAATCTAAATGGCAACACACACTGCAGTGTCTGATGGCATCTGAGTCATCGGAATCCGCCACTCCCTGTTTCATCACCTATAAACTTTCAGTAATTTTTTCGCATTTGCTCCTGGGCAAATGACTGGATGGTGAAATGGCCTATTATTCTGTTACATTATACAGGTGTTGTTTTTATTGTTTCGACACCCTATTTAATGTGTTATGGGGTTCACACAGCTGTGCTTTATGGCTTTTAAAAAGCAGGTTATTCTTACAAGCTATGCACAGTTTCACATTATGCCACACACAAGTGTCAAATCCAAGAATAACAAGTTGATGCTTGTGTCCTGTTGCAGCAAGATGTTCCCATGTCACCTTATAGGTAGTTTTGCTTAGCCAGACTTATCTCCTCACAAAATTTTGGCGCTGTGTCAGTGCTGGAAAAAGGTCTGGCTTAACTCATTATCATTAACTACTGTAGTTGAAACCAATCACAATAATCTTAGGAGTAGAATTCAGACTGAAATAGTCTTTTATCCACAGCCTGTGTCCTGTGAGTCAGATGATGGCATGAAGTTAGCTGTCTTTGAAGTAGTGTAAGACTCACAGCTTTCCCACTTTTGCACTTACACATCATGCAACAATTATTGCCTAATTTGTGTCGTCCTTCATAGGTTTCATCATCAGATACATCTTTGATTTGCCAGAAACCGCTTGTATCTTGGGTCTGTCTAGGACACATGGTCTTTTTCCATGTACAGCTGCCGGCCTGGCTTTACTCTGTTCAACGCCGCACGGCATCCCGGCACAGCAGGGATTTGCATTTCCACTACAATTGCGCTACCTGCTTGACGGTGTCTCTTAGATTAATGACGCACTTGTCTCGATTCCCACTACACTATGACAGAATCCCCGCTAACAAAGCTTGTCTCAGTTAATTCGGTTACAAACATGTTTGACTGTGCGTGGCTCGGCTCCACCTTCAAAACTGGTGAACAGTTAACCAGTGTGGGTCGGTTTAACAAGCTGTAGCCAAAAGTACAATTAGATAAATGGCAATGGACTGAGATAAGTCTCAGCACTCATCATGATATCCAGAAAAGCCACTTCCTGGACTAAACAGGCTGCTGAAAGTTATAGAATGATGTCTGTAGTTCTGTATTCTCCTGTCTGATCTCTGTCCTAAATATGTGATCAGTGTATATTAAGTCATCCATGTTACAGCATGGCAGGCCGTGTCATCATTGCTGGACAGCTTCCTGTTTACAAACATACTTAACAAAGATTCCTCATCACCTCAGGGCACAACGCTCGGCACGGGCAACTCTGCCACAGTGTATGTGCATGTGTTGATGGGGTCGTGCACATGTGCATGTTCATGCATGCTCAGTCAAACCACTGCAGGCAGGTCTCTCTTTCTCTCCTTCCTCAGTCTTTCTTTTTGCTTTGCTCCAGTTGTCTGTGTCTCTATTTTGAGATGCACATGTCTGCCATGACCCAGCACGTGCCGATTCTGTCAGATTTAGTCTCTGGCTCGGCGGATCGCAGCAGAACACTCACTATCTAATTTTAAAAAACCTAAGGAAAGTGGGCTGTGTCCCTCCAAGGTTCCTGTAACCAGTGCATGTGGACCGACGCTTTCAGGCAGAGTGCTGACACAGTTTGGGTAGGATTCTGACTCTTCCATAGACTCTGCTGTCCTTGCTGATCCTTATCTTTTGCCATAACATTGACCTTTGGCCCCTGTTTCTGCCAGTCCCATTAAGCCTCAACAATGGAGAATTATCTTTTCCAGCAGTCTGGTGTTGTTGTTGTGGAGCAAACACAACTTCTCTCACCGCCTGTCTGTGACTCTGCTGTTCTCTCCTTCATGCTTGTATGTTCCCCAGATGTCTCCTTTCACACTTTCTGGTTCAGGTCTCACACATGTCTGTTATTGTGTGTGTGTGTGTGTTGGTGTGCATGTGAGTGTGAGTCTTGGTTGCTAGTTAGTAGGCCTGTCAGGATGTGAGGGGGCCAGCTGCTGCCTGAGGGCTGAGAGAGAGGGGGAGACAGAATGGGAGAAAAAGAGGGAGGAATGTCAGGAATCCCATGGGAAGCCCACTGTGGTCATTTGTGTGTTTGTTTTTCTGCCTTTCACAGTCCAGCTTGCCATAGTTCTTTCAACATGTTCATATTTAATATTCAGGGTTTTCATTCCGTCCAACGGTGAAATTTGCTACCGCTAAACAATTAGTAAGCATCAATAAGCCAGTCAGATTTCTGGTGTTTCAGTTGGACTGATCCATTAAGTCCATTTATTTACTGAGGCCAAGATCTCTATCCTATGAAATACAACATACAGAGACCTAGCCTTTTACAGCAATAACAGACACTGTAAAATATCATCAAATAACTTGAGAATCCATCAGAAGAATGATTATCTTCATCCTCAGTTTGTGTTGCAGTTAGTATGGGTAGTCATTACTTTTAAACATAAGATATCATGTGATCTGGTGAAAAGCTCATTTGTTTTGAATTATGGATTTATTCCTCTATCAGATCTGTGCAGTAAACCAGTTAAGATAGATGTTGGTGCTCAGTTATTCACCTGACTTAGCTAATCCAAGTTAAAACAGTCTAAAACAAAGGCCTTTCTAAATAAAGGTACTGCATCCTGAATTTAGAGTAACCATAATGGGTTAAACAAATATTTTGATGATTAATCATTTTGTCACAATATTGACAGTCAGTAGCCCATCTTGTGTCCCTGACCCATCAGTAAACCCTGGAACCTGGCTATCATTCCCGGAGGGAGATGCTGTTTTCCGAGGGGAAGTTCACCAAAGATTCAGTGGAGAGGGCTGACCGGCCTGTGGTGACTTTAAATGTGATGATTTTTTTTTATATATAAGTTGCCAGAGACTTTAACTAAAACAATACAATAGTGGATGGTGTCAAAGACACTGTGAGTTAAAGTTTTTTGCTCAATCACATCACATAATCTTCATCAGTAAACAGGTGGAGCAGCCTAGGACAGGCAGGGTAATATGTATATAGTTTAGGCATTTTTTTCCTTATACGAGTTGCCAAACACAATACCTGGTATGACGTCACGGATGTTTGCTCTTGTTACATTGCTGTGTGGGTTTAAGTGTTTTACAACGGCATCAAAACGTCACTCTAGGGCAATATGGCTGTAAAATAACATCATGATATTTTTAGGCCATATCGCAATAATCAATATATATCTTGATATTTTGAAATCTCCCTAAAAGCACTTAATTAATGCTTAAACTGGCGACAAGATAAACACTGTAATAGTTTTTACCAAATAGGGCCTGTGTTGATATGTTGACTTTCAAAGAATACTGACGCAATGGGATTTTTGATAAATACTCATCACATATGTGGATAATAAATAAGGGATTGTGTTTCTATAGTGTTTTGTTTTTGTTTTTTTTCGGGCAGAAAAGCACTGGCTGTGGAGCGCTTAGATTAAGTGCTTGTGCGCTGAGAGAAAGAACGCTGCATGTGTGTCTTGTCTCCATGTCTTGTCTTATCCATGACAACCACCGCTATATGATCAATACTGCCCCTTTTGTGGTTTTCTATCCATTTGCTTTTTATTTAACATCGGGACATTAAAGCAGGAAGAATGTGGGTATATGACATGATCTATAGGAGAGAAAATATGGTGATTATCACCGTGGCCAGGAAAATGAAAATGAGCACCAGCACCAGATTTCCGAAGCAAAAAAAGGAGTGGAGCACAAAAAAAAAGTTTGGCACTGCGCCTTTTCTCTGGGCAGCAACCTGCTGCCACAGACACTCACTCCTCATTGGGAACAATTGGAAAAAGACGCTTGCACTCTGAACAACACTTGGACACAGGCCTTGGTGGGTCGGAACAGGCTGGTAAGTTTTGAAAGTGACATCACATTTCTGTAATGGAGCCTTTATAACCAGGAAAAGACAACAAAACTAAGATGATATATAGTTGCATATTGCGATAACGATATATGATAACGTCCCGCTTACACTTTCACAGACGTTGTTTCAGCCCAATTACAGATCTGTTACTTTTTTATTTATTTGTTTGTTTATTTAAAAGGGACAATGCACATCAATTGACATTTTCAGTTTACACTCAAAATGTAAAATGCCAGAGTTAGCAAAAAAGCTTATTTTCGTCTGTAGTCCCTTGGCAGGTCAACACATCATCGCATTACATTAGTGGGAAAGAAAAAAAAAAAAACAGAATAACAGAACAATATTCCTGCCTTGAAAAGCCAGTGTTGAAGATGCTAGAGAGTGAGGAAGGAAGTTGGAGAATGGGACTAAACATGCTACTGAAATCCACACAGAATGAGAAAATGATGTCTCCAACTTAATGACTTACCAACTTTTAGGGGGCAGTCTTAGATGTGACTTGATTTGTTTTCAGGTTTGGGATTTTATTTGTTTACTCTTCAGATGCATTTTCAAAACACCTGAATGTAACCATGATTATTACTATACAATGTTAAACGTAAGTTTAGCACTACAGTTCATCACAAATTACACATTTTATTGAGTACCCACTAGATGTTCCTGGGACTCACTTAAATGACTACCTGGGGTTACCTGGGAACTCCCTGCATGGAAAAGACTACCCTATGTATGGGATAATGATGGCCATACTAACAATATAAGTGTTGAGGTACAAAACACACAGTAAGAATGGATAAGAGAAATGGGACAAAATGGAGTGTGGTTGGAGGCTAAGTGACACAGAGCTTTAGTGAGATGGACTGACAGCTCACTGTTGGAGAGGAAGAGAAACAGCAGGGATGAGCTGGAAGGGTTAGCCATCCATCACTGACGTTCAGGTCATTAGTCTATTTACGGAGAGCTGGCACTACGCTTCCACTTGTCATGTGGAACCAATATTTAATTAAAGCTGAACGAGGGAGGCTAATTGGGACGGACCTGCCCTCAGGGGGTTTAGACTACTGCAGTGACTGAGCAAAGCATACGTCACACTATATGCCTCTCTGTCAGAGAAACAAAGCTGTTATTTTAACTCTAAATTCTCCAATGTTCGGCCAACAATAACCAACCTTTATATTTTTACGTACAAAATGTTAAAATTTAGAATTGGTATGCCTGTTGCTCCACCAAATGGACATCAAAATGCTGCTTAGTATCGATGTTCCCCATTGCAAAATGCATCCTGGCCATTCATAATTTAAGTTAATACATGTTCTACCAGGAATAAACCAGGGCTGGCAAGCAAACAGTAAGTTGTCATATTTTGGAGTTTGGAGTGGCATTTCCTCTTTAGAAGCGTAATAGTAAAGTGCCATTGAACAGTGGCTCAAAATATAATCTATCTGTAACTTTGATCCAGATATAGTGATCGATTGGTCGTAAAAGAGCATGAGACTCCTTTTAAATTCCATCAAGCCTAATCCAACTCAATAGCCGTATATCACTAAATTTAAAACCACCTGTGATTGCTGAGACTGCTGAATTTAAGCTCACCAGATCTAGGATCAGCACCTCTAGTTAATGGAAATACATTCTGGACTGAGAACCATCCTCCATTCAAATGGAAGTACATTCAGTATTTATTTTTGTAATTCTGCTGAAAAACCAACTAACCAACAAACGGACATGAAGAAAACGACCTCCTTGGAGGAGGTAATAAAACTCTGGATAGGTCACTGGGTAAAAAGAGAGGCTGCCTAACTACTCCTCACTGCTATGTTTGTGATAAATATTGCAGTGTTTGTAAAGCCTGCTCAGTTCAGATGGCCAACATACTGTTTGTTGAGGATTCACTGAGATGTTTGGTTAGCTGGATGTTTGGATGAGCTCTGGCCAGTTTTTGATCGGACTTGTGGTTGAAAGGTTTAGATTATTTTAGACCACTGTCTGGACTTTTGGGATGACCGATCTCAGTACCACATCTGTTTCACAGACGAGACTGGGCAAGTCTGGTTCAGCAAAACCAGGACAGAGCCTGTCGAGAACAGAAACCAAAACCTTTGACTTGTGATTTTCTGTCCTCATATGACACTGTGACCCTGCTTTTACACAGGTGAAGAATTTTGGGGAGATTTACACAGAAGATGAACAGACATGTCAGGAAGATATAGAGCAACACTGTCAGGATTTAGGGCAGCCTTCCCTAGAACAGGTGGTGTGACATTGAATGGAGGTCTGTTTGAGTGTTGGCTATGCACAAGAAGTGTTACACTTTGACAAAGGAGAAATAAAAACTGAAAAAGATGTGCTGTGGGTGAATGTGAACATCATTAAAAGAAAATAATAGTTTTCCTTAAGTCTTAGTCTGTACTTGGTCTGTACGAAACAGTCTTAGTTGTTGCCAAAAGCTCATAGAGCACTTGTTCTGAATGTTTTTTTCCTATTATCGTTCCCATAACAAAATCGATTCCTATCTCTAACAAATCAGAGTCCATAAATGTCCAACATTTATGAATGGAGTTTTAAGAAAATGATGTTGAGAGAACGAGAAACAATGACATTAACTGCAAGGAGAGTGCAGCACCCAGAAAGTTTACAGCATGTACATGCTAAAGATATCTTGAAGTCATCTTCAAATAAAGCAGCAGTTGCAAGCGTTTCTTTTATTTAATGACTGGGTAATTACCCTTTGCAAGATGAACATTATGCAGTCCACATATTTGTGATTACTTTTATGCCGTTTTGCCTTTTACAATATAAACGTTAAGGGAGAGGAGCAGCAGTCAGCAGTAACAAACAAGACCTACTGACTACCGCTAACAGGCTAATTAACACACACCAAAGCATTCAACACAATAAACAAACTGTGTGGAAGAAACTATCTTGCTTCTGCTCTCAGGAATGTTGAATGGTGAACAGTGCAGCAGAGAGGCAACAATAACACAGCAGAGCACAACTAGCTGGCATAGTCACCCCAAAAAGGAGCAAATCTAAAGGGTAACCCTCATTAATATTGAAAGAAAGAAGGCGATGGGTACATAACTGAATACAATGTTAAGCCATGTGATTGGTGGAAATGAACTACGTCTGTAATAAAAGCCAGATAAGCATGGCATCTTAGGCCTTGTCCACACGTACCAAAACAATCTTTTTTTCCTCTGTCTTTCTTGACATCGTTTCAAGAATATTTTCGTCCATACAGACCCACTGAAAGCGACCGAAAACGCTGTAGTTCATATTCCAGGTGGCGCTTGAAATTCACCAAAAGCGGAGAAGAAGAGACGGAGGATGCGCATTAAGCTTGCGCGCTGTAAACAAACAGACAGTAGATGGAGAAACCGAACACAACAAGAAGAAGAGGAAAATGGCTAGTGCAAGGAAACCAGAATCGTTTGTGTGGACCGTTAATGAGTCACACTCAACTACAAGGCGAGCAAGTTGCAAGAAAGGCTCAATATCTTCTGTGGCACAAACGCAAGCATGTAGTCCACCATTGCTGTTGTTATGAGACGTCGTGGGGTTCAGAGGTCGGAGGCTAGAGGCTCGAGGTCGAGGGGTTGGGCGATGGCGTCATTGTTTTTCGGAAAGTATGCGGATTCGCTGTCCACACGAAAATGGGAGGGCTGCGTTTTCGGATTTTTCCACCTTGAGACCCAGTGCGTTTTCAGGCGCTGCGTTTTCAAGATCCATGTGGACGGTCGGCCAAAACGATGCAATGCGTTTTCGTAAAAGAGTGTTTTCGTGTGGATTGCCTCTAAAACACAGCTGTTGTTGCACAAGAGTTTAGGACCCTTCAACTTGATTCCTGCTTATTTTATGTTGTGAAAGCTATCTATAGGACTCCAGTTACAGAAGCCTTTATGCATGACTGCTGATATTTCAACTGGCCACATTTGAAATGTGAAGTGGTTTTCCAGTCACACCAGTTAATCCATCATTTGATGAAATGTTAAATTTCATGGTTGACTAAAATTGATGTTTCAGCTGCAGCCTCTATGTGAGTGCAACGTTTGTCAGGTTAAACTTTTCACTTAATTTCCAGCTGTTTGTTTGTGTATGTTTGTCTTTCAGTACACCTGTTGGTGGGTAAGGGTCACCACTGTTACAAACTCAACCAAACACACTTAGCCCCTCCCTCTGTGTTAAGATAACCTTCCTCCTTTGCAGGACTGGAAGCAATTTACCCAGCACTGAGGAGGGCGGCTTCATACATCTGCGCTATCTCGTCATGAAACGGCCTTTGTGTATTCATGTGTGTGCATGTTCTTGACCTCTACCTCTGAACAGTCCATCAAACGAGTGAGTCGTCCAGAGTCTGGCTTTGAAAGCTGAGGAGACACTGGGACGATTTGACGTCATAACTCACACATGAACAGAAATTCATCCGTTACTGAGCAAACACACTTAGCCCCTCCCTCTGTGTTAAAATAACCTTCCTCCTTTGCAGGACTGGAAGCAATTTACCCAGCACTGAGGAGGGCGGCTTCATACATCTGCGCTATCTCGTCATGAAACGGCCTTTGTGTATTCATGTGTGTGCATGTTCTTGACCTCTACCTCTGAACAGTCCATCAAACGGGTGAGTCGTCCAGAGTCTGGCTTTGGAAGCTGAGGAGACACTGGGACGATTTGACGTCATAACTCACACATGAACAGAAATTCATCCGTTACTGAGCAAACACACAGGGGGCAGAATGAGGGGTTAAGAAAGGATAAAGACTGGAATCCACTGGGGGTTCACTTCACGTCGACATGGACTGATTCATTATACAGATGTCCTGTAGAAAGTACAAATTAAAGCATTCTCTCTGCGAAGTTCACCTTCAGCAGGTGGCTGTTTTTTATAGGGAATAAAAAGAGAATGAATATTGTATTCATTGAATAAATATAATGTAGAGCGTAGGTAGATTAATAGAGATGATCCTATGGCAATCATAATCACATCCTTTCTCTACAGTACTCTGTCTACACTGTAGCCAATTCACTGTGTATAAAAGTGAAAATTAGGCCCAATCCCTGTACACCCCTTGCCCCTACCAGTTGGTCCTAGACCTCTGTTTTGTGCATCCATGTCTAGGGTTTGAGTGCCTCAGTTGTTGTTGGATAGGGTGTAGGGTGAAGTTTTGGTGTGAAGTTTTAGGGCTACATGGTGTGGACATTTTTCAGACTTATAACAGAGGGTTGTGAGAACTCTCTGTTGTTTCAGTGTATAATAACAATTGATGATAATGATAATCATCATCATCATAAACTGTATTTGTAAATTACCTTTCAGTACCAGAGTTACAAGGCACTTCACAGGCAGACTTGAAAATATATGGGATAAACAGCAGATAAAAGACAGGTATGTTAAGATATTAACATAACCACAATAAGAACAAGTTTAAACACAAGTAAAATTTGTTGTGATTCTGAAACAGGCGTAAGGTTTCTGTCAGAGGATCTCAAACAGTGATCGGGCTTACAAAGTTAAAAGATCACAAATGTAGAGTGGTGTCTGACCATGTAGGGCCTTAGAAACAAGCAATAAAATATTTTCTTAAAAGCAATTGCCAAACCAACTGATGACCAGTGTGGGTCAGCAAGAATTCGGGCCACTTCTGCTAGAGCAGGTTAAAATCCAAGCAGCAGTATTTTGAATAAACTTAAGTCTATGAACGATCACCTTACTGATACCAGAGTACAGTACATTACAGTAGTCGAGACTTGAGGTCATGAACCCATGACCAACCTTTTCTAAATCTGAAAAAGTGCGAAAGGGTGTAACCTCAGAGATCAGTCTAAAATGATGGCTGATAGAAACGAGACTAACCAGATTAATGTTGTATTTGCTGATTATTTGACCCAGTGGGTAAGTAAGTAGATCGAAAATGGCAAGGTACCCAAAATGGAAGCCTGAGGAACCCCAGTTGTGGTGGGGTTTGCTGAGGAAGAGGACTTACCAATTTTAGCAAAAAATATATTTTTGTTAGGTAACAAATAAACCAGTCTAATGCCAATCCAGTCTAATCTCTGAAATGTAATAAAAGAAATGGTTGAGAAATTGTGAGAGTTAAATGAAGGACTGATAACAATTTCATCAACAGAGTGCATATTAAGAACAAAAGGAGCAAATGGACTGGCCACTGAAGTGAAGGTTTGGCAAAAACTCATTCAGAGTTTTGAGGGTGAGAGACGATCTGATAAGGTGGTCTTAGTCTGAAAAAGAATGCAAAATCAACTATATTCATATTAACCCCGCCACCCCGGCTTGTCAGTCTTGGTTGGTGGAGGAGGGGGAACCCAGAAGGACAGGCCTTAACTAAAGGAACACAGTCACCAGGAGTGAGCCAAGCCTCAGTAATCATAAAAAGGTTCTTGGTCATTATAAAATCCTGACAGACAAAAGACATATTGGTGAGTGAGTGAGTGGACATTGATTAGACAAAAACTGAGGGCAGGGTACTTGTGGGAGGGTTTATTGTGGTAGTCCTGATTGCAATACCAGTTCTACTGAGGGGACAGGAGAGATCTTGGAGTATTACATTGGCTCATAGTAATTCTGAAAAGAATGATAGATACTAGGCTGGGTGACAAACAGCCACTGCCAGCAGGAGCCACATAGTCAGAAGCTTTAGAAGAGTTGAAATGTGGGTAGTGGTCCTGCTGGGTAACAAGTCAAAAATGATTAAAAGCAATGTAATGGATAAAATTAGAGATTAGCTCAGTTATTCCCATGTTATTGGGACTCAGTACAGGAGGTGAGAGACAGGGTTTTTTGGTCCCAGGTGCTGAACTACCGGGGGATGCTGGGGAGGTAATTTACCTGGCTGAAGGAGGTAGTTTCCTCAAGGTTGCCTGCATAGTGTTGGTCTCAGTGCAGACCAATGAGGTTGTTGGTTTTGGGGGTGTCTCCGCCAGAGAAGAGAAGAAGTCAGAGGGATAGCAATTTCGGTAACCACCTCACATGGGTTGTCGAGAGGGAGGGGAGTGTTTTCCGACCCCTTAATGACAGTCGCCCAGGAAGGAAAAAGATGTGAGATCAGGCTGGGTTGCACACCTTTTTTCAACCACAGGAGGCCGGCAGGCTCATAAAAGTCGCTTCTAGTTTTGTCTCGTTGGCTAACATTACGTTGTTATAACTGACATTTCAATGTTGCATTCCCAATTCAATTTCATATGACACCTGAAAATTAGCTAAAGTCAAGCTGCATATGTTGGAAGACAACTTGCTAACTATTTTCATAATGAATACATTTTTGGGACTGTTGAAGTATTCAAAAGACTCAATTTGAAGAAGTCACTTTGGGTCCTTGGACATGTTACCGGAGTCGGTGCAAGTGAGACTGCGCCTCTGCAACCTCTGTATGACATGAGACAACGAGTCAAACCTGACTGGCCTCTTACAATACATTTTCTACATGGTCTTTTGCAATACCTTTTTGGTTTCTAGCCACACCCAGAACACGCATTTATGCTGAAAAGCCACGAAGAAGTGCATTCTGCATAATACACTGTACCCCCCTCAAGCTAGAGTATACACCCTGGGTTGGAGTTTGGTGACAAATTACTGGGGTAGTGGCTGCTATAGAATTCCAAAGCCTGAAAAGCAGCAGGATGGTGCAGTGGGTGTCAGTCAGAGGTCTTGCTAGGACAAGCAGCCCTCCTTCTCTCCAACCTCATGCTCCTCCAACTCTTTTCAAGAGACACGAGCCAGATGCTTGGCCATTAATCACAGTATTGTGTGTGTGTGAGAGAGAGCGTATGCAATGTGTATGTGTGGACTGGCTGTGCTCTTTGTCAAGTAAATGTTAACTCTGCGTGTTTGTGCGACTGCTGCCCCTTACATCAGACCAGGAGCGGAGAATGGAAAGTTGGCACAGTAAGGACAGAAACAGGACGATTGATATGGTTGGGAAGCGTTTGATGAAAGGAGCAGAGGAAGAGTGGGTGAATGGGGATGGTGAGGGTAAAAGTGAGCGGGAGGTGAAGAGGAAATGTTTTATCCCTCCTATCTGAAAGCTTTTCTTGCTGGCAGACACGCTTGTGACCTTTTCCCTCGCAGACAATGAATCTACTCTATTTCCCTGCTCCAGCCCCATCCCTCCAGGCTGTGTTTGTGTGTGTGTGTGTGTGTGGGTGTGTGTGCGTGTATGTGTGTGTCTGCTTGTAGTTAACATGTGGCCAGCAAGTTGTCTTTCCATGTGCTGTGCTCATATCAGATACAATATAGAGACAACATTAAACTTATAATTTTAACTATTTATATCTTAAATTGAAATGTATGTGTGTCCTCAGGTGAATCTGGTCTTGGGAAATCGACACTCATCAACTCCCTGTTCCTGACTGACTTGTACTCCAAGGATTACCCCGGTCCCTCCCAGCGCATCAAGAAGACTGTGCAGGTGAATACAGATTAATCTGGTATCACATCTAACATTCATAAGTCGCCGCCGCTGCCCCGCACTTTGGCCTCTATGCCCCCGTGAAAAAAAAAAAACGTCGTACGGCCACAGTGGCCTTTCTGCCCCTGGCCCTGTGTGCGTAGTGTTCTTGCCTTGAATTACAGCCACCCAAGTGCACAGTAGTCACTCACAGTAACTTCAATGAGTTCGCGGTTCGCGCAGGTGGAGTCTCATCATCACATCGATGATCTCACGTGAAAGCCTCTCAAACAGCAGCAGCATCTCAAAACGGAAGAACAACACTAAAGCACAGGTGTGCACGTGAGCTCAGCCGGTTTCGATATGATACGTAACTGACATATGTGGCAGGATTTAGTGCGGTAAAGTTGGAAATATATTCACAGATTCGAACTTACCGGATCATAAGCGAAACATTGTTAAAACACAAACGACGACTCTGTACTACCGTAGTAAGGTAGACAACAAGCTACAACCGTATTTGCATCAAAACAAGCGGTCCTCAAGGCTGGACATTAACATTTGTCTCTATGGTCAGCCGTCTGTGAAACGAGGGCACAGGGACCGTCTAAAAAGTGCAACACTGAAAATAGATACTACAAATAATATTCAGTAACTTCACTATTATTCACTGTAGTGTCACCAAAATCACTCCACACATCAATGGTCTCCTGTTGGTTATTGTACAGTTTTTTGTTTGGAAAAAATGTGCTTTGACATAATTTTGGGGAATTTCTATTGGGAGAAATATTCAATAACTTCACTAATATTCAGTGTAGTGTCACCCAAAGCACCTAACCCTAACCCTACTTCAAAAAAATGTTCTCTAATGTAACATTAAAGTGAAGAGATCCAGCTCCTATGGTGAGTAGTTCAAAAACCTTCTTTTTAGTAACTCTGTGTACACAAACAATGTTATAAATGCTCATGTTCATGTGTAGAGACCCTGTTGATACTACAAGCAAAGTTTCATGTTGTGTCGAGCCTTTTTAGTGTTTTAAAAATAGCGATTTGATGCTAGCGTGCCAGTGCCCCATACACTCCATTGAAAATTAGCTTGCCCGAAAATTAAACTACGGTAAATCTTAAAAGTGCCTCTTTCGTTGTAATTATGCATTTGCACGAAGGTTTGACTCACATTCAATCAAAAATAAAGCCTTAGTTGCTTTTTGGCGAGAGTTTCACTTTAACTTGATATTGGTATTAAAAAATTTATAATCCATGTCTTATTATAAATTAGGATTTTATGGTATCAATCTGAAAAGCAAATCATCAAATTTCACTCAGTGGCCTTTGTACCCTGTCATGTGGCCTTGGTGCCCCTAAAAAAAAAAAGAAAAGTGAAGGCCAAATAGCCTTGCCCCTAAAATGACGAAATTCCAACCCTGATTACAACCATTAGTGTGACACGCAGCTGCTCGGGTTCAAATAACCATACTTTCTTTGTAGAGTGTTAATTGCTGCTGCTGCTTGTGTGTCAACTGAAAGTGACCACCAGACTTCACAGTAGCTTCTTTATTAAGGCTGTGAGACTCCTCAAGTCATCCTCAGCACTTGGCCATGGAGAATGGTTTAACTTTTGGAAAACTGATCTGATGGCAGACATTAATAATAACTGTACAGAAACGGCCAATGTTCTCAATGATGGTCTGGTTTGATCATGTAGGCCAAAAATCTATGTCAATCCAGTTGGACTGGGTTTACATACTTGAATGTGTTTTTCTTTTTTATGTCAATGGGTTTCTGTACAGTTGCTGGAAAATGACATTATCTGATTATTGTCTCCCTCAGGGTCTTTTTTTGTTTGAGAAAGCAGCTTGTTTATAGTCAGTACTGAGATCTGTAGCCCGTAATCATCCAACATGTCATGTCAAGTAAGGCAAATTAACACAAAAGTGTCCTTTTGTAACAGTTTTTTCTGCTTCATACAAAAAAATAAACCCACTATAAGCTGCTGTCTCATTTCAATAGTCGTAGTAGTAGTAGTATGCATTAGTAGATATGAAGTGTCAGGGTACAGATAACAAAAGGTCAAGAGTCAGGTTTAAGGGGTGAAAAAGTCAAGGACAAGTTCTCTCTGATTCCAACTTCCCTGCTGCTTTGGGAAACTCCTCATATCTACATCTGTAGCCACATTCACACTGCCCTTTGAGTGCAAGAATCATTCTCCGCATCGTCCTCCATGTGAAAGTTTTGCTGTGGCTCTGATGAGCCTCCTGAGGTAGTATCAGAAGCCCCATTCACACTGCCGTTTGCATGCGGGGATCCTGCGCCAATTCTCTGCACCCTTCTCTGTGTGAAAGTTTCAGATGCCCTGATACTACCTCCAGAGGCAGATCAGTGCCGCATTATTGGTGAACCGCCCCAGTGTGAAGTCTGACTAGTCTGATAACTGCACAGGTCCTTCACTCAACTAAATACAGAGAAATGTCCCACAAAGCAACGTTACAGGACCAAACAAAAGTAAGGTAGTAACTGTAACTTGTATGAGGATAAAAATACCACAGCTGTACCTGGAGAAGCGTCCGTCCTCCTGTCCGTCCTCCCACCTGTCCTACCGACTCTTCCTCACATTTCTGCCTGAAAAACGGCGTCTGCCACCAGCAAAAAACCTTAACTCACAGAGTGTTTGTGATGAAAATAAATCACCGCGACCATCAGCCCTCCCGACTGAGACTTTGGGGAACTTTGCCCCAGAAAACAGCCTCCGTCCCCACAAGTGACAGAGTCAGACAGTGAACTTTTAGCGACCTTTTAGCAATTAAGCGCGAAAAACCTAACTTTGTCACTTTCAAGGGTGTTTGGTGGGTCAAGATCTCAATCACAACACATTATAACAGCATCCATATGATTGTAAACTGTCGGCGGGTTTAGATTGACGGGGGACACCTGGGAAACACCAACGTCATCAACATGACGTGTACCGTCACGCCTCTTTAGGAGCCGCAGCGCTGGCTTTCTGTGTGAACATGACAGTACGGCAGAGATGCTTCGCTCTGTGTGAATCACCATCGGCGGAGAATTGGCGAACCACCGCTCCAGAGATATTGTGGAGACGCTGTGTAAAAAGGGCTAGAGCCGCAGCAGAGGTGAGACGGCGTCCATGTGAATGGAAATGCCAGAGTTTTTCGTCAGCTCTCACAACTTTTCCCCCAGAAAACAACTTCCCTCGCCGTGACTGACAGAGTCAGACAGCTTTTTACTGATGGCGGTTATGAAATAACGCAATTTAGAGCAAAAAACATAACTTTGTCACATTCCAGGATCAATCACTACACATTATGACAGCATCCATATGATTATAAACAGTCAGCGGGTACATGTTTAGATTAAGAGGAGGGCACCGGGGGAAATGCGTTTGAAAAAAAACACACAGACATCAACAACATGACTTGTACCGCCCGCCTCTCTTGGATCCACAGTGCCGGAGTGCTGTATAAATTGACACACTGTTGCAGCTTTACGCCGGAGCTGCTTGGTTCTGTGTGCACAAACAAATGCGGAGAATTGGCAAGCCTTTACTGTGGAGAAAGTGCGTAATCTCTGTGTGCAAAGGGCTTGAAATTGCCTAATGGTGTCCTCTTGCCTGTTTGTCTGTTTGGCCATTAAATACTAAAAAACCTAGACACCAAAATTCTAGCATATGCTAGTTGCCTACTATCCTTAAAACCTCCATACAACGATCTGATAGCATTGACTACAAAAGTTGGCAATGTCTTACTTAAATCTGACGTCACTGCTTTGAAGGTAATTTGACGAATTACCAATTCACTTCCGAGCCACATTGCTTGAACCAGTCCTAGTTGTCATGCTGCCACGAAAAGTAAAAGGCCAAAAATGTATAAAGAAAGAAAGGAGTTTCGGTGCAATAGCTAGAGTATTATGAGAAGGAGGAAGCAAGAAGGATGGAGAAAGGAAAGTGAGACAGAAGGATGGGAGAACTAAGAAGGGAAACGGCAAGGCCTGGTTTTATCCTTTTATGGTCATGACAAACAGAGGAGGCGGAGAAGGCTACATCTGGATCAGCAGTGGGGAGCAGAATACTGAAGGGGTTGGAAAAAGGAAAGGAGGGAAAAGAAGAAGATGGTGAGGACAATTGCTATAAGGTAGAAGAGGAAGAGGTTGGGGACAGAGTAGCAAAGTAGACAGGAGGAAGAGGGGATGCAGGTAGCAGGAGAGGAGGGACAAAAAGGCAGAGTAAAGGAGGAGGAATGTGACCAAGCAGGGTCAAACTAAAGAGTGTCTCTGAGGACTGAGGCGGTGATGGGTGAGTAAGAGGTGACAGGGTAGAGACAAAGAAAAACAGGGAATTGGGTGAGAGTCCTTGTACGCCCCCTAGGGCCTAAGAGGGTCTGTAGAATGGTAAGAATGTTCCCAAGAAATGTAACACCCACCCACCGAGAGACACACACACACACACACACACACACACACTCAGACTGCTAAAAAGATAAACAGCCGTCCTCTCTTGACTTGATTAATAAATTGTTTGCCGAGTCATGATAACTGCTCCCACACAGACACACAACAAATTGCAAATCACTTCGCAGCAGGATTTGGCTCCCACCAACACTGTACACTGTCGTCTCTTCACATTAGCACAAACAACCATCACCCACACATCAACAGCACACACACAACTGCCTTTTCCTAGAAGCCAGCCATTCATTTTTGCCAAAAGTGCTTCTGTGTAGGTAGAGAAGTGAAAAAAACAAAGTTACACTGTGAGATTCTTAGAAATGAATGGATTCATGAAGTATGTTTCATTCAAATTATCGACCCTGCTTTGCTTTATGTGTCATTTAACCTGGTTTTGAGATGCCCACCCTTGAGATCTCTGCCTTGACCACAACACCGTGGAAAAAAAACACCAATGTATCTTTCTGTCCATATTGTTGTCGGCAGTTTTCATTGGAACTACTTTCTACAAAGAAAATAGCTAACAGTTAGGGTTGGGAGGGTGACTGTAAATTGTATTGTGATACAGTTACCCACTCACCTGTTTTTTTTTAAATTGAGTCAGAAAGGTAATCCAAGTATCACAATATTAAAGTAATGTAACTTGATGACTCTACATTACTTTTGGATTTCTACTTTTGGAAGTTTTCTCTTCTTTACTGCATAAGGTGACTTTTATTAAATCTTAAAAACAAGTTTGTATTCTACATTCTCACTTAAAACCTGAAAGGCCCACTCTGGAGCCATTGTTTGGTTTGTCCATTCTGGGCTACTGTAGAAACACAGTGTCTCCATAGAAGAGGACCTGCTTCCTCTGTAGATATAAAAGGTTACGCTAACCTCTAAGCTACAAAAACTTCATTAACTACATTTAGTTTCAGGTAATTATACACCAAATAATTAACAATTAATCATTTTATATTCCATTTTTGACCCTACCAACACACTAGACCATAATAGTAATTTCTTCCAGGTTTTTGCCTATTTAGTCAGTTTTTGTACAGCTACTGGTGTTAGGAGGACATTTTACAGCTTTGTCTTCAATTCTTTAATGAAAAAAAAACTGTAGAAAAAAATTCAAAGTAACAAAAATACCGCTAATAGTAAGGAACCGACTCTCATCCAATTTTCCAACTGTACCACTTCATACAAGGAAATGTTGTGCTCATAGAAACTAAAAGTCCTGTTTTTTTTTTTTTTAGCTTTGGTGTGTAATTTTAAAAGTTGTATCCTTGCACTCACGCATTGTGTCCTAAATTATTGATTGTAGAAACAAATCAGGTGATGTCGCTCCTCCACACAACAGCAGCTCTGTTATGTTACAGCCCGTGCGCCAACACAGAGCTAAATTTACTATGTTGTGGCAAGACTGAAAACATTTAAGAGGCTTTCTGATTCCAGCTCCCGTTTGGGTCCATTGCTCACATCGAACCTCATGTGAACCCCATGAGCGCAACGTGGGCATACATGCTCTCCTGCAAGTAGCAGTTAGTGTGTGTAAATGTGTGTGCCGTGGGTGCTGTGGTCTGAAGCTGAGGGAGAGAGACGGGGTCAGAGTATTTATATTCCCGAACAATCTCTCATGCTTTGTCGCTCACTCACATTCCCCCAGATCAGATTACTTTTAAATGATGGTGTTGAGACTGAAGGCATTTTTGAGGTTTACTCCCAATCTGTTTTTCTTCACAGAAACGGTGGAAATGGCAGATTTGGTTTTGAGATGGCGGACATTTCATGCACAAACACATACAGTACAAACACACAGCTTAACACACACATGCTGGATGCATAATTAAGCTCAGATATGTCAAATGAGTGTGGTGTGTGATATATATGCTCAGCTGTAAAGTCAGACAGATTATCTGAAGGTTTGTGGAAGCTGAAGAATGCGTTCGAGCAAGAGGGCTGTAGTTTGAGTTAAAGGGGTGATCCTAAAATAACTAGATGGCCTTGTGAAAGTATGCAGCGAACTGAGGGAACAGCATACAAGCTGCAGGAAATGATGGATCGGTGCGACTGAATGTGAATATATGTGAGATGGAAGTGTTTTGCTGGGCTGTTTTTTCTCTTTCAAGCTAAAGCCACACACAAAACTCAATCAGACAGACATTTTGTTATCAATAATTAGCTTGGCCTTGTATTTATTTAGCACCTGTGTTCCTTATTAAGCACACTGCAGCCCTGCAGACAGAGGACCAGGTCTATCTCTTTATAACATATTAAATATAGAGAATAGTTTAAGTAACACTACTTTTATGTCAGTACTGGTCTTCCTTTACTATACAGAGATGGTTGCACATTTTAGTCTATTACTCGCAACATACATGCTCTTCACATTCATGGTCACCATTTCATAGTTTCCATAGTTCTTGATAGGGATGAGTGAGTAGGCCTGCATCTGTGTCTGTCCGACTGAATTATCTGTATCCCGATCCTTACTCGGATCAACTCTAAGTGGGTGGTATTGACTGGAAGTAGTTAATTTAAACCTCAAATTGATATGGGTTGACTAGATGTTGCTATAATGTTATTAATTAGAGAACTATTTACAGATTAACCTCAGAATTGAGCTTCAAATCAGTGTTTTTGATCACAAGAGTAAGAACTATTTACAGAACAAGTTTTTTTTATATACATATATACTTCCATCAGCCACCTATGAGGATTTTCCTTCATCACGTATACTGTTTCATTTTACTCAGCTGGTGCTCGAATCCCTCAGAAGTGTACTGTATCGGAGGTTTGTTTCTAGCGGAGTGCTTGCTCAACCCTAGGAAAATGCATTTTGCTTTGCAGACATTGCTTTTTCTGAAGTTCAGTAGAGTATAAAAATCAACTAGTAGAGACTTTGAGGAGCAACTTAACACTCCACGCCAGCTTGATTAAACTTCACCCATGTAAGCACAAAATTCTTTCAAACCCAGACACACCACCTTACCCCTGACCCAGCAGTTACCTCACAGTCATGACACTCCTATGCCCCAGAAGTAAGTTCAGACTGAACTGAGCATGAAGCTAGTTTTAACCCTCAAGTCTTAACCTTGTTTCATTCACATGCATTTGCATCCACATGCACAATTGATCAAATTTATCATAGTTTTTTTTCTGACATTTTATAGACCAATCTAGTATTCTATTAATCAAGAAAACAGTCAACAGTGAAAATCGATTTTTTTTTTTTGCATCCCTCGATAGCACCAGAACTGCCTGAAGTTTAGGGTGGAATACCCTGTATAGTGAGGAAGTGGTAATCATCCCTTCCTTTCCTATACACCATCACGGCTCTGATGTTTGCAGCTCAGAGGACGGAAAGAGTTAAAGAATGCTCACACCAGTGCCAGGAGATACTGGTATCTATGAATCTCCCAGCAGGCTGTGTGGGTGCACTTGCAGTGCAGTGATGTATCAGCAGTGCCCTGAGTGGGAAAGGATTGTGTTAAACAATTAAACATGTAGGCTAGTGTGTGTGGGAACATGTGTTGCCAAACGGCATTCTGAATTGTGTTAACAATGTTGTGCTGAATCCACACAAATACAGACAGATTATCAGAGGACTGCAACAACTCAGATGTGAGGCATAGGTTTTTATTCAGCTCAGTAGTGTCCTTAATAGTATGAATGTTGGTGTGTTCCAGGTTGAGCAGTCCAAAGTGCTGATTAAGGAAGGAGGGGTCCAGCTGACACTCACTATTGTGGATACACCCGGGTTTGGGGATGCAGTGGACAACAGCAACTGGTGAGGAGTGCATAGTTTGATCTTACCAAATGATTGTGCGTTCTTTATTATCCGATTTCCTCTTCTTTTCTCTGCCTGATGTCTCTCTCCATCTTTCTAGTTGGCAGCCAGTCATAAACTACATTGACAGTAAATGCGAGGACTTCCTGAACGCAGAGTCGAGGGTCAACCGCAGGTCCATGCCCGACAACAGAGTCCACTGCTGCTTGTACTTCATAGCGCCCTCTGGACACGGGTACGTCTGCATGAGATGATGGTGTAATTACATGCAATAGGTGTAACATTAAGTAAGGTGACACAAACTGAGGCAATAATGAGATAAAATACTTTAGTTATGACACTTGTCTGTTTGGTAAATGGCCTAAATGTAAATGTACACTTGTACTGTCATTGTTCTTACAGCTACATTTGCCCTTTGTGTTAAGTGTTTTTTCAAGCATTTCTGGGCTTTAAATGTCTAAATCTCTAAAATGTTTTGATGAAACTGATCTTGAACTTTTAGTTTATGCTAACATGAGTAAAATCTCAAGCATTTAATATTGAATATACAGTAGTTGATTGTGGTTAAGAAAGAAAATGTCTCTTTTTTAGATTTAATACACGATTGCATCAAACATTGTATAATAAATGGCATTTCCTTCCTTCAAGAGGGCTTCAGCAATTAGTATATGATAGCCTTACTCTGCCTAGTTTTGGTGTGTTACAGCATGCCGATAGCTATGAGAGTTGGGTTATAACTCTCTGTGGGTCTGTCACTACAAGCAACCCCTTTCACATTGAAAATAGTGGTTTAATTAATCGCTAAATCAAAATTTGGATTATAGGAGCTTTAAGTTACTTCCAGGGCTATCATTTCATAAAGTATCATAGTTATAACCAGGTGAACCAAAATATTCTAAAGCCATCGTTTTAGAAGCTGCAGATGACATGTGGAAGGACTTCCTCTGGTCAAGATGCTCCCTGTGCCAGTCTATTTGTATTCAAAGGTGTTATTCACTAACACTCACCACAGTCTTCTGTACTGGTCCAACTGACAGTGCTGTGCCAGTCAGTGTTTGTGACCCACAAGGGTTATATAACACAGTTCTGCTCATGCTCAGAAAGTAGAGTTTCGCTCTCCATCACTGAATTATCCAATCAGAGTGGAGGCTCAGTGCAGCTCACAGAGGCAGGCCTCTCATCTCAAACAAACATACTGTGTCTTCTCTCATCGTGCTGTGTGTGTGTGTGTGTGTGTGTGTGTGTGTGTGTGTGTGTGTGTGTGTGTGTGTGTGTGTGTGTGTGTGTGTGTGTGTGTGTGTGTGTGTGTGTGTGTGTGTGTCAGGTTTAGTGATGGCTAAATTTTATCTGTATAGATTCAAATCATTCATTGATTGCTTACAGACATGTACAGATGGGTTCTTTTAAAAAATGCAATTTAAAATTACATTACTCTGCAAATATTTTGTTGGCACCAGCCAGAAAGTGTGCAAACACATTGTTCTCTATAACTGAGGCAGTTGGCCTCTTTCTGAACCCTCTATTACCAGTTTCCGTCTGAAATACTGCTGGCTCATTCAGGCTGATACCTACACCTGATAATGAATGTGCTGACTTTGGAGAATGTGAATGGAAGTGTTTAAGGAGGGATTTAAGCCATGCTAGCGAAATTGCTATTGACATTGCTAAGGACATGGTTAGAGTATGAGCAGCGCTCAGTTCAGACATATGCTTTGATGAATGTTGATAATAATTACTAGGCCAACCTCAATAGATTGCCCTCCTGTTCATAAAAGTGATTCAGGGCATTACATGAGACCAACATCAAAAATGACATTGACAGAAATAGGTGCATGTCTGAAAGGAAGTAAAAATTTAGTTTGAAAGTCATCTTTTTTTCCGCCCTGTTGAAAAGTGTTATTTCTCTCAGTATGGCAGGATTTTCCTCACTCGAATCGATGGTCTAAGGTCAGAGAATATAATTCACTGTATAGATTGTAGCCTACTGAAGCAATGTGATTGTGATTTGGGCTATATAAATACATCTGATTTAGTTTAGTGCCGTCTCCGTCTTAGACAGCTCTATAAATTCAAGTAATTGGTGTGGCATACCCCACTCTTGTTTTACAGTATTGTTGTTATAAATGCAAGCAAAGCATGGAGCCGCTGATCACTCTAAATGTTGGGGCAATTTCTCAGCATTTCTTTGGGTAATTATATCAATTTAGTTGTGATTTTCCTGTCACATCTGGAATTTGATGGCTATAGTTTCAAAGCAAATTGTTATCCTTCAAATGTGCCTTCAAATGTGCTGCCATCTATCTCTGAACGGGGTTCAGCAAAAAAGCGAAATTAACCACCTAAAACAAGGCTCACCTAAAAAAATCTATATCAGGTCAAGTGTACGTTGTATAGGTAAAATTCACACCGCTTTACATCGCCGTCAGACCGCGCTTTCTTTTGGCACTACATTTTCTCAACTGCAGAACCCCCTTATCCCTACGCCGAGCGCTAATGCAGAAGGATATGGAGAGTTAAGTTTCGTTTTTATCGAAAGTAAACCTCTCGTCCAGCCGCCACTCGCAGATCAGCTGTTGCCCAGTTACGCTAATGCGTAGGGATACGGAGGTTCTGCGGTTGAGAAAATGTAGTGCCAAAAGAAAGCGCGGTCTGACAGTGATGTAAAGCGGTGTGAATTTTACCTATACAACATACACTTGAACTGGTGTAGCCTCTGGGCTGGAGCGGCTCTCTACTTCTCCAAACTGAGGCTGCGCTGATCGGTGATTACGGTAGGAAACAGATCGACTATAGATATATACTTTATATGACCCCACTTCAAAAAACCCGAACTATCCCTTTAATATCTCCCTCTGCTGAGAGCAGACACTCTGACTCTGGTGTTATCTGGGTCTGCGTGCCGATGCTGCATCATACAAAAACCTGACTTTGTTCTGACCAAGTAGTTGCTTCACACTCTGATTCTACGTCCCTCTTTGAACTAGTCCACCACTCAACAGCTGTTTTGTTGCCCTCTCTCTATCTCTGTACATCTGGGATGAATGCCTCAAAAGGTCCTTTACTACTCACAGTCATAGAACACAGAAAAGAACCACGTCCGCACATAGCATGAATCATTTCAATGCACATGAATGAAAATAATTGCAATTTTAAGTATTCAACCATGTAAATAGTAAATGGCTGGCTTTTTATAAAGCTTTTTATCCAAAATATTCATTTATGTCTTATTCCCCAATTCACACACACACCCTTACACACTGCACACAGTAAGCTGCCATACAAGATGCTGGCCTGACCATCGGGAGAATTCAGGGGTTCTTTGTCTTGCCCAAGGACACTTTGACATGTGGACGAGAGGAGCTGGGGATTGAACCACCAACCATGTGATCAGTGGACAGACCACTCTCCATCCTGAGACACAGCCGCCTCTGTACAGTTATTTTTACATAATTTTCTCTCATTATGCAGTGCATACTCACTTTCCACATACACCGCCCACACTTGCAGACAGCCCACCAGCCTCATGCCGGACCAGATATGAATCCCACTTGCTATTTAGACAGAGATGGAGCCTTTTAGAGAATTACAGTCCCTCAGCAGCCCAGCAAGACAGAACCGACAGTTGTCAACACAGAAGAAGGAAACATAAGACAAAAAGTTGGTCACACTTTGCTGTGGGCTACATGCAAAGTACAGGTTGGTTGGCCTCTGCTGGTGACCCTCTGAACTGCACTTACTTTGAATAGCACTTAGTTTAAGCGTAATTGTTGATTCAAATGATATGTGAGAGGGCTGCTAATCCATGTTAAATGATGTCATTGATGAGTTTTTATTCATTAATTCCCCAATAGAGCTTATCCTGGTCAGGTATGAGGAGGGTGAAGACTCTCACAGCTCTAATTGGTAGAGACGGGGTACACGCAGGACAGGTTACCAGTTACCTGTTGCTAAAACACTAAAACTAATACATTTAGCTTTTTGCTTTTCTACTATGATACACCTGTTGAATGTACTACAGTGGTCATATTTAACTAAGCTGTACAAAAAGTGAATGTCTCTGTTGACTTGTTGATGATTTTGGTTAAATGTTATTTTTCTCTCTATCCAACAGTCTGAAGCCGCTGGACATCGAGTTTATGAAGAGACTTCATGACAAAGTCAACGTCATCCCTCTCATTGCAAAAGCAGACACTCTGACTCCAGAGGAGTGCCAGCTTTTTAAAAAACAGGTATTTATGTGTCCATTTGTCACATTAATGGGATAGGCACTGCTGCTGTATATCGAAGGTGAACAGATAAAACATTTAGTAGCATATGTGTATCATCTGTTTTACACACTATTTCCAACATAGACATGTAAAGCAATAAGAAACATTTACACTAACTTTTTCTTTCCCAGAGCAAGGTAAGGGGATTGATGTCTCAGTTCTGTGTATCAAGTATGGAACTTGAGCTTGGAGACAATTAGCATACTTAAAGACTGGAATCCAATAAACATGTTTAGCCTTCTTACATTTACATTTAGGGCATTTAGCAGACACTTCTGTCCAAAGCAACTTAAAGTAATTCATACATACATTCGTACACGGATGGCGGTGGCTGCCATTCAAAGTGCCTACCAGCACATCAGAAGCAGTTTGGGGTTTATTATTTTGTGAAATGTACAAGGACTGTTTACCTAAAAGAGACATCTAAATCCTTTTTTGAGCTACATATTGTATGTATGGTGGCCAATCATGTACTTCATTCTGATTACTTACTTCTACTACTCTGCTGTCTTCTTTGTCAGATAATGAAAGAGATACAGGAGCACAAAATAAAAATTTATGAGTTCCCGGACACAGAGGACGACGAGGACAACAAACTCATCCGAAAGATCAAGGTAATGGAGAACACTGTCTTGTTGGTAAAACTTGATTTGTGCACTTGTGATTAGAGCTGTCCCAAACGATTATTTTTCAAACAATTAATCTAGCGATTATTATTTCGATTAGTCGACTAATCTAACAATTAATTTAACCTTACAAGACCAAACAAAAGTAAAGTAGTAACTGTAACTGTCGTTGGTAACTTATATGATGAAAAAAATACCGCAGTTGTAGGCGGAGCAGCGTCTGTCCTCCTGTCTGTCCTACCAACTCCTCATCACATTTCTGCCCGAAAAACCAGCGTCAGTCACTGGCAAAAACCTTTAACTCACTCAAGTGGTTGTGTTGATAGAAATCACCGCGATGGTCAGCCCTCCTGACCGAGACTTCAGTGAACTTTCCCCAAGAAAACAGCCTCTGTCCCCGCAAGTGACAGAGTCACGCGGCGACCTGTTTACTGATGGCGATTATGTAATAATGTAATTTAGCGCGAAAAACGTAACTCTTTCACCTTCCAGGATGTTTAGGGGGCCGGGTTCTCAATCACTACACATTATATACGGTCTGCGGGTTTAGATTGACAGGGGGGACACCTGGGAAACACCCCGACGTCCTCATCATGACGTGTATTGTCACGTCTCTTTAGGAGCGGCAGTGCAGCTTTCTGTGTGAATTACATGGCGGTTCGTCTTTATTCCAGTGATGCTTCTCTCTGTGTGAATGACCAACGACGGAGAATTGACGAACCGCCACTGCGGCCTTAATGCAGCGTCTCTGTGTGAGAGGGGCTATTCTCAGCCTCCGCAGGTACTACCACTTCCTGTTTGGGATGACGCATCGACGCAAATTATTCATGTTGACGAATTTATGTCGTCAATTATGTTGACTACGTTGACGCGTCCTCCCAGCCCTACTTGTGATTGATCTCAGTAGGAACACATAAATAGAGAGTCACAGACAGCCAAAGGTCAGTCTGTCCTCTGATCAGTATCCAACCGCTGCAGCTGTCCCGTATCCCCCATGCCTTGCAGCATTATTGCATAACTCTTCAGCCACTTTATAGAACAGCTCATTGAAGAACTTTCACTAGTGATGGTTGTCCATGTAACTCTGCCCCAGTAACAGCTGCCTCAGGCAAGAGTCAAGCTTGCTACTACACATGATCCACTTTTGGAAGTGACTAAGCCTTAAAAATATGTAGACAATCTCTCACTGAGGAAAATCCTGGATTCTACTGCACGTGTACAGCAGTTTTGCAGAAAATTGTTTGTCTTTTCTTTCCAGGAGAAGATGCCACTGGCAGTGGTGGGCAGCAATGTGGTCATCGAGGTGAACGGCAAGAAGGTCAGAGGTCGCCAGTACCCGTGGGGCGTGGCAGAAGGTAGTTTGATTCCGGTCCATTGCCGAAAGGGAAGGATACAGCTTCCATTTTGTGGCCGAACTGCAAGTGCCTAGCAAATTAACAGAAAAAGAAGTGTGACAGTTTAAGAATGACCATTGATACGCTGTATGTCATTGCACCTTTGGCAGATACTGACGGATTTGAGACAGAGGCTAACGCATGTTTAGGTTTGAAGGTCGATGTGCATGTTATCTCTATCATGATGAATGAAGCATGATATTCCTGAGAGTGTGGGACATAGTGCATGTTTTACAAAGTGACCTACTGTATCCACTGAATGTATTAACTACCAGGTAATACAGTGACTTGTCAAAAATGTGTTCTTGGTGGAAAAAATACGACTTTTTAAAGTTAAAAAACATGGTCATAGTACACCTTTAAGAGCTCTGATAAGTCTTAAATATTGATTTTAGTAGATTTCGTGTCATGTTGATGAAGGTTGTCAGTCATCCAGCTCATGGTAATTCTAAGTGCTAGATCGTAGGCAACTATACTTGTTACAGTTTCTTAAAGACATTTCACCTCTCATCCAAGAGGCTTCTTCAGTTCTTAAGAAGCTTTGGATCTTACTGGTACTGGTTGGTGTCCTACTGTTTAGTCAACGTGTCTCTTTATTCTTTTTATTAATTTTTCTGCATGCACAATGACCTGTAGTACAATATAAAACACCCCGTTCGGTTCACACTTACTGTAAGTTATTTTTTGGTCACATCGTGTCCAACTTTTCCGCTCCAAATTGACACATTTTTGGGGGTCAAAGTGCTCGGTTCTTGATGGTTTCAAGGATTATTTCCCCATGACTTGCTTCTTTGGAATTTGAGGCTGTGTGAATGGAGGGATAACAGTGACCAAGACTGTTGGAAATTAAAGCTTTTTGTCTTGTAACTGGGAAAACTAAAAAGGTCAACATGTTCCCAAAGATGTTGTTAGATTATCTAAAGTATGAAGTTGTCTGGCAGTTGGTAAATTCTTTCCGATATACTCTACACCAACCTGTCTTCCCCTCATCACAGACAAACTCACATGCACACAGTCCTTTTGATAGAGATGGTTTTGACCCTGATAGGGATTCTGGAAAAGAGGGAGAGACATAGTGTATTATGGGATATCTTCTTTCAGTATGGCAGCATGTACTGACTTACCCAATCGACCAATCACAGACTGCCATTGGCCACGATGAACTGTTGTTTCTCTTACTGGTGGGTTAGTTTTCAACTGAGTTTGTTTAAAATTCCCCTGAAAGATGATATACTGTTTATATCCTTATATAAAGTAATATACCGTTGTTGCTCTGTGGTTGACCGTTTATCAGTCTTTCACTTTTTCATTCTTTCTTTTCTCTCTTTTTTCTTTTTTCTTTGTCTATTCTTTTCCATGACTGACAGAGGGCATTTTTGGTAAACCAAACCATCTTTCACTTTATTTCGACCTCATCTTCTCCCCTACTTCTCCCTCATCAGGGTGTTCCCCAAACTCTCCAGCCCTCCTTTCCCTCCACTTTTCTGTTGCTGTGCTGTCTCATCATTAGGCTGATGGTCAAACCAATGCTCTGATCAGACTTGGGCTGAATATTGATGATCAATCAAATATTTTATCACCATATTTTAAGAAACCTTTGAAAACAGTGAAGAACATTGACATATTAAAATGTTAACAATATTTTGAAATACAAAGAAAATAGAAATTGGTTCATGTGTAGAATCTCAGTAGAATATTGGCCCTTGATTGTCATACACCATGCTGACTGAACCTGTACAGCTAGGATTGTCCACAGTAAGAAGAAAAAAGTTCTGGAGACAATTATTGATGTTATTATAATGTACATTTTAGTCTTTTATTTTACAGATTAAATATATATGTAACTGATATTGTACTAAGAAATTGTGGTTGAGGAATCCCGGATTCAGCATTATATACAATAATTAAAAAATAATTATCGAGTCAAAAAAATGATTCTATTGCCCCTCTAAAACTATTCATGGTGAAGTGCAGAGGATGAGTTCAGGAGTCTCAGTCTGAAGAAAGAAGCTGATCTGTAGTCTTGTGGTACGTCAATTACTCCGTTTCCTTTGCAAGACAGCAGCAGGCTGAACAGACTGTGGCTGGGGTGGGTGTTGTCTTTTAGTATTCTTTGGGCTGACATGTCATGCTGGAGCAATGTTGCAGTTGCATAGTTTGTCCGCCAGAGAGCACTGATATGTTTTTTTAGATATTTAGAATGGCAACATGTCTCATTCAGTGAGTCAGTGAACCACTTTAAATGACTTTACTCAGAACAAAAGAGGAAGCAAATGTTTTCAACACTATGACAGTGTGCAGTACATCAAACACAAAAATCTACACCAGTCTACACCATCTGCAAAGGGAAAGATGATACTCCTTATGCTTTTGGAATGTTTAAAAGCCAAGGAATGTAAGGTCTTGCTATGGAGCAAAAGAGCCAATGATCTACTGGGTTGACACATGAATGATTATTTTTGCTGTCTTTGTTCTTATCACTTAATTTGATATCCCTTAAAAAATTATTTCAAAAGCCTCACTCTATGTTATTGTATGGCAATTCCGGTTTATTACAAATTTGTTTTTATTTTGATGTTTTTGATCATTTTTCTGTCAGTTACGAAAGTATTGAACTCACCACCATTATATTAATTACTGAGACCAGGGAACAAGGTGAAGTCACTACTATGAAGTCCAAACAGATGAACTGAGAAACAAAAGATCCAGAAAGCTAAACATCCGTGCTGTATTATTCACATAATAGCCTTTTATGTGTATTATTAATGCATTATCAGGAGAAATGAATGGGATATTATGATTTTATCTCCTTATTTTTGAAAAAAATCCTGTTGTTACAGAACGACAAAGTATTGGCAGATATAGGCCTATGCATTTCAAACATGGAAATAGGAAAATAAATGTTTAATTTTAAACAGCCTTAATGGCCAATTATGAACATTGTAGATTTCTACATCTATGGGGTGCAGCTGAATGCACCATGAAGTCCCTGTTCCTGTGCTAAGTGTGAAACAATGACACAGACGGACAGCAGAGGACATAGATATAACCATAAATGACACCAAAACAGTCTGAAGTCTCTCAGCACAGTTTCTGATCACATGTTTTGGTACAAACATTTACCCGCCAGTGTGGCAGTTGGCTTTGCTAGATTAACTCGCCAATTAGAAAATGTACCCAGATTTGGTGCTTGGCGGGTGTAAATTTTGTATCCACAGGAAAAGGTGTATGAAAATCTTTTTTTTTACCCCCTGCCCTACCTGGGGGTTTGTTTAAGGCTGTGTGGTCATCTGACTGCTCGGGTTTCTTGTCCTATCAGACTTCTTTTTAGTGATGCACTGTGTTCCTAGATCTCATTAATTAGCTGGGAGTGTTACGCATTACTATTTGAATCAACAGGAATTATCCTGCAAAGTGCATTTGATGAGGTTTATGTACTTGAAATATGTCAAAATTGGAAGTCCTCCCTTATCTTGTGTCATCGATTGGGTTTAAAGCTTTCACATCTCACATGTTTTGTCCCAGGTCTGATGCTGTGAATAGTCATGGAGAAAACTAGAGGCTGAAACTATAGCAGCAATAGAAACATCACTCTAATACTGTGGTTCCCCTCTTTGCTCCAGTTATATTACATACAGCGATACCGATAATTACTGCCCTGCTTCGCCGCATGAGTCAGCCCTTTACATTTTGGGTTCAGGTCATTGTGTTGGTGCTGGGTCAGAAAAGTTTACAGGCCTTGCTGTATCGCTGGATCAAAGACTGGGATCCACCATCCTAACGCATTGCTTATAGGTTCATGAGCAGTTAATGGTGAGTTAGTGTTTTCCAAAAGAGCATGTAGCAGCTTATTTAAGTCATCAAGGTAACATGTGGCTTGGTATCATGAATACTCACTCATAAGCATACTTGGAGCATATTTTAATGTAAGATACATACAAACATAAAAATCCTGGACACACATATGCACACACACACACACACACACACACACACAATGCATGTTTCTGATAAACAGTTGTGTGCTCTTGATTCATTTAACCAGTGCAGTTCATCATCATGGCCTAAATACACACTGCTAATGGATAAAGCACTCAGGCTCAAAACACCTGATGGACTGGGACAATTTTCTATTCATTCATGATTAGCAAATAAAGTAAGATGATTTGAGTTTTTAAAAAATGCATCAGGTATTTTCTGCCATTCATCAAGAAATAAGATCTGTATACTATTAGTTACAACCTTTTACCCCAATGACCCTTCACCCCACTTAGCTCCTCCACGTATTCCCTCATTGAGACCTGCAACCCTAGCTGGTCATGCATAGAGCCTCATATAACACACCTCCAACCACCACAATCCCTCTTCAAGCCCTGCACTCTTTAGCCAGTCAGCTTGGACACATGCAGGTTATGGTGTTGATCTGGGCCAAATCTGGGCTGAATCTGGGCCAAACATATGCCGATTCTGGGCTCAAACCGGGGCCAAGTCTGAGCCATAATAAACCCAGCTGCTCCAGACCCAGATTTAGCCCCCGCTGGGTACAGACAGTAACTGAAAAACCGTACCCCTCCCCTCCGTCAGAGCTCCCTCCTCTAGAAGAGACAGGAGGTCAATGGCTGGCTTTCGAGGCCAAGGGGCTGCGGGACCGCATAAGTTTCATCAATGGTAAGGTGTCCCTCCTTATTCGCTCCCCTGATGATGATTGACTGCCAGTGGGGTGGAGGCTAGCCAATTAAGAAGCAGCATATTTGATGAAGAGGAGGCCGGAGATCCACCACATACATCCTCAGCAGCAGTTTATCTGCAGTCCTTTTCCAGAATCCCGTCTGACCATGTATCCATGTCTTTGTCACTGAGATGAAAACTCACAGTCATCTAACTGTATCATGTCGAGCTGAGATCAGTTCTGTTTACTGTTTTCTGAACAACAACTCTTGTTCTAACTTTGTGACGTCTTTGGGTTCAACAATGGAAGGCTGTGATCAGATAGGAGGATTTGAACACACATTCAGAGTGGAGGGTGCTGGGTAAAATAGAGAGAAGTTAAACATTGTTAGTGTGAATATACCAGCAACATTGTAGTAATATAAAGCTGGTTGAAAAGCAGCCAAGTGCCCATTTAAGTGGCAAGCACCAGAGCTACATATTATAGTTAATTTCTCTTTATTTCTCCCTATTTTGTCTTTGTTGCTATATATAATGTCAAAGGGCTCACTAACAGTGATGAACCCACAGAGAATCATCACCAAAGTTTGCAGGTCTCATTAGTGCTATAAAGCCTTTTAGCCTCTTTCAGCTCACTCTTGGTTTTGTGGGTCAAGTTCAGTGTTGACGTGTTCAGTCTTGCTGGTTTCATCATTAGTTTTCAGTGGCAGTCAGGCAGCTGTTTTCAGCAACAAAACCTCAACAAATCTGCGGAAACACAGACGGACACAGTTACCGACTAGCTAATGAAAGTAGCTAGCTATCTAGCAGCTAAGAGCAGCTTGGTAGCTCTCTATTGTAGAGATTGGAATTTAAAGGCAAGTATTAGAACATGTTGAACAGTTTTTAAGTTCAGATGAAATGAATAAATGAGAAGAAATGACATCAGCCTGTAATACAACCTTTAAAATCAGGAAAAGACAACACTTATTACAAATGATGAATAGAATAGACTTTTATTCATCCCACATTGGGGAAATTCACTTGTGACAATAGCAGGTAGACAGACATGCAAGTACAAGTACAGACATTAAACAAGTAGTTTAAAAATACTAAAAAAGATTTAGATAAGAGAAAGAAAGATACAATATGCAAAGGACTATACGCTGATGATGATAATATGCTATGATGTACCGATATCCAGAACTAAGATGGTAGTCTCATAGCATGATAAAGATATCATATCAAAACATTGCCCAGCCAGAACACATATACAGTGTATGTATATCACAACAGCCTTATAAGCTGATGATATTTCACTGCTGCTGTGTGCAGCTTGTTGCTTTTATCTCAACTGGCAAAACCTTTGTTAATGCTACTTTGAGGTTTAGTTGTGATGGTAGAAACTGACAAAACTGACAAAACATTGTCAGTTGTAAGTGCGACCTGTTGCAACCCATCCCAATAAAATATAGAATGAAAGCCGTCTGCTCGTACTAAAACCAGCCTATGTGATCATGGCCTTGTGTCCCTCCACCAATTGTTTTCTGTTAATGTGCTACAACAGCTGATATTCTACAATGCCTCCCTGTAAATGCTGACTTCACCTTGTAATGCACCCCTCCTTTTATAACTGATGAATGAATATTACAATCTGTGAAATATGTTCGTTTGTGCCATTAGGTCTCCATTGAGACTGATAACATGCATTTTAACTTGTTTGTTGTTTTGTTTGTTTTAATCTCCTTACTATAATACCACCACACTGTGTATGTTTTATTGTGTAAATAACACACTACAGCTGTATTGTTCCTACTCACCACAAAGACAATGACATGTGTTTCTGCTGGGACTGCCTCTAAATGTGAACAAATAGCCAGAGATAAGCTAAAGCAGATGACAGTTATTACCTAGTAATTCAGCTGAATTTACTCAGGTTTTAAGCACCTATAAGACTTTATATACCGACATCTATAGACGCTTGCAATGCATTTCTAGTTTAGTTTCTCTTGAGATAAATTGATGACCGATCAGAAGTGTTCCTGTGGAGTAATTTTGATGTCTGTGTTCCCCCCCCCCATCCCCTCTGTTTCCTCCCTCTCCCTGTGTGTTTCAGTGGAGAACGGGGAACACTGCGACTTCACTGTGCTACGCAACATGCTGATCAGGTGAGGCACAGAAGATTTATTTCTCTTAACTTAATCTCATGAAAGTAAGTTGATGTCTAACCCTTTTGATAAATTAAACTGTTTTGATAGTTTCTGTCAAATCCACACCCACAGAGGCTATTCGAGGCTGACAGATTCCTTCTAATAGTACATGCATAGTTTACAGTACACGCATTATATTGTCTGAGATGCTAATGTACCAATAGTCAAAGCTGTAAAAAATGCATTTGTAGCTTTAGCTTGCTCCCTTTTAGATACGCTTTTTATTTCTTCTGGGATTTTTTTCCCTCTACTGTCCTCCTCACCCTCCACCTGGCTCTCCATGCCTGATTTCTTTGTATTTTACTTCCCCTTCCATAGGACCCATATGCAAGATCTAAAGGATGTCACCAACAATGTCCACTACGAGAACTACCGCAGTAAGAAACTTGCTGCTGTCACCTGTAACGGAGTGGACACTACCAAGACCAAGGGCCAGCTCACCAAGTATGTCTTAGTTACTCAACAACTACATATTTTAACAAAAGAGAACAAAACTTATGTAGCCTTCATTTAACCAGCAGGCTCCCATTGAGATCACAGACCACTTTTACAAGGGAGAGCTGGCCAAGAAAGGCAGCAACACTGAGTTACAACAGCAAATTAACCAAAGTACTTACTGAAATAATCACACAAAGTATTTGCATACAAACACCTAAATTGATTTCACAGTACATTTAAAGCTGTTCAGTGGTACAATATTCTGAAGTTGAGTCTGTAGGTTGTTCCATGCAAAGGGTGCCAAAAACCTTAAAGCTTTTTTTCCTAATTCAGTTCAGACTTTGGGAACAACAAATCAACCCAACAACAACAATTCATGTTACGTTTCATTATGTATATATTAACAAAACAAGGGTTACTTTTCAAGGGTTCTTGTAACTGCTATCACACAATAATCACTCACATCATTTGGAAAACCACCAGGTGCAACACATTAAAAGAGCTTTTATGTCAAAGTTAACTCCATGTGAGTCCATTTTTGTAAACATTTTGGATTAAGTCTTGTAAGGGAATCAAATAATTGTGTGAGAATTACATTGTTTAAGTCACCAACCAACAATATTTCAGTGTATTCCAGTTGAGACAGAAAATTAACAAGAAAAGACGATGAGTTCTAAGAGGATGATGGGGGGCCCTATAACATCGCACCAGCATTATATTCTCATATGGTTACTGACTCAGAAACCACTAATGTAACATCAAATTGCGTTTGATTTAGATAGCCATCCCACCACCTCTTTTTTGATGGTGTGTATGATAAACATTGTAGCCATAAATGCAAAACATCCCCATCCTGTACAGATTTTATAAGCCAGGTTTCGGATAAGACAACAATCTCGGCATCAGTTGAATTTATCCAGAACTTAATCATGTTCATTTTAGAGAATAAACTTGATACACTGATGTGAAAATCCACAATCATAATCAAATAGCAAAAATGATAGCGATAATCTAACAAAAGGTTTGTGCTTGGTGTTACAGTATTTTATGTCAGTCACCAGACTGTAGGACAATACATTCCAAGTAAATGATGTTGTAGGAAGAGTAAAATGTGTGTGAAGAGACATCTCTATAAGCAGCCATTTTGACATATCTACAGACACCAAACCCCTCAGCTCGGACAGAGATCCACAGTTTATGTTCTTAAGAGGGGGCCCAGCAAACTCAAAGTTAGTTATCAGTTAGAAACAGGCCAATAAAACCAGACAATCCAACATTAATTTCTTCACACGGCTTGTGACTCTCCATAAATCCACCCAGCAAAAGTCAGTGACTGAAGTTAAAATCGACAGAGAAATCCAATTTCCACTTAAAACATCTGAAGACATCTTGGACACCACAAGGCTGCTAGGCCATAAAAAACTTTTAAAAATCCAATACCAATAGCTATGTCACCTTTAGTTATGCTGCAGTCCAGCAGATGGATTTCAGGTAGACTTAGACCTCAAACAATCCAGATTTCAAGCTCAGCGGCAATCCATTGACATCCAAATATAAAATGTTTGTCCAGAGATTCCAGACTGAAGAGAGGATGCCATGCATAAAAACACAAAAAACTCAGACATCAGGCAATGACACACACCTAACCTCTGCCTCTGTCATGGTCAACAGGAGTCCCCTGGCACAGATGGAGGAGGAGCGCAGAGAGCATGTGATGAAAATGAAGAAGATGGAGGCAGAAATGGAACAGGTGTTTGAAATGAAGGTTAAAGAGAAGAAGCAGAAACTCAAGGACTCCGAAGCTGAGGTGAGTTTGAGGTTGTGTGGGTGGGTACGGTGCCTTTTATATATTTCCATTGTCATCACTGCAGGCAGCCCAACGTGATGCAATTAATTAACCTTTCAAAGTCAAACAACTCACCTGCAGCTCTCCGCTGTACCTTTCCACAACTTATATCTTGTCTTTTCATACCATGGGTCATTTTGATCCTCTGTTTGTCCTGTATGTGTGGCAGAATTGACAAATGCATCTTTGAATTGAATTGTGTTGAATTGAATGTTGGTATGTGTCCCAGCTTCGGCTGCATACCCCACAGTCCTGAGGCTACAGATATCCAGCGCCTTGCATTCCAGTTGCCCTAACTATTCAGTGTTAAATCTCAATGTTATTTATGTCAGTATCCAGTTATATAAGGATGTTACAATTATATAGGTTCTTAATTTAATTCAGTTGTTTCTATTCGCTATTAAATCCTCTATGCCTTGGCCACTGTGTAATTTAGGTTCTGATTGGCTGACAGCTGTACATGAATTTCTGGTAACATAGCAGTAAAACCAGACATCGTGATGCAGGTGTTCCATGTTAATGCACCAACAATAAACTGTAGGTAAAGATGAAAAACACTGAGGCTTACTTAAATAGCGTGGAACTTTGGTTATTTATCCAGCTAACACAAATGTGTGGAAGGCCATTCTTTACCTTGAAATAGTAATTTAACACAAAGATCAACCGGCTATCTTTTTATGGAGTTTTAAACTATCCTCAGTCTTCATCAGTGTGTCTCACAAGTGTCTCACCACAGGCACACTATGATGACTAAAAAACAAACTCCATTAAGACAGTGTGATGTGGTTGAAAGCTCAGGAAAAACCTATTAGAGCAGAAGTCACTGATAGGCGGACACCAGTCCAGATCCGGACCCTGATGTTCTCACATTCAGAGCTATAACCAACAACTTATTGTATTATTACTTTTTGATGGAGCATTTTACTTTATTTACGCAGCTAATTTTAGTGTTTACGGCACTAGTTTAGCGGCCTAAGAAGCTCACAGACCAACTTCATGCCTTGTAAATCATAACCGTCAGTTAAAAACTAGTAGGCTATGTCTTTTATTATCCAAGACTACTTGTCAGGATTTTTTTAATTCTGTGCCTAGCCCGGTGAAATGGCACAAGATGTATCTTCCAGGATAACAGACAAACAAGATTCCAAGTAAATTAACTCCTAGTGATGTATTCTCGAAGGGAACAATCTGTACATACAGCTTGTCGGGTCATTATCTTATCCATCCAAATGACTCTAGCTGTAATTTTGCAGAGTGTTAACACTTACATTGGGTATTTTATTAGAGTCTTTGTGTTTGAGAGTGAGTGTAATGTAATGTTTTGATCCTCAGCTGGAGCGACGCCACGAACAGATGAAAAGGAACTTGGAGGCGCAGTACAAAGAGCTGGAGGAGAAGAGACGAGTTTATGAGGACGAGAAGGCCAACTGGGAAGCTCAGCAGAGAATCCTGGAGCAGCAGAAACTGGATGCCTCCAAGTCAGTAACACTGAGAAGCTATTTAACAGTCAAAGTGCAGTTTGTTTTCTTATTGCTACATGCGCACTGACATGACTGTTCTGATTTCTTACACAGGACAATGGAGAAGAACAAGAAGAAAGGAAAAATCTTTTGAAGAGAGACACGTCCTGTTCCTTCTCTTTTACAAAAAACTCATATATTCTCCCTCCCCTCTGAAGTTCGCATCTACTGTGGTGCTCAGAACATACACACACATAAACAGATATGAAGCGCATCACATTCCACAACATCCCTCTATGTTACATTTAACATGCACCACATGTGACATGATCGCCATCTACACTCACACACATAAACACATCCAGATGCCCACATGCTCGTCTCTCCTTTTCTTTCCATGGGGAATGCATGTTTTTGTGAAATTCTATTTTCCTATATTTCCTGACAAAGAGGAGAAGCCCGAGTTCCTCTGAACTACAGTATGGAGTTAACACATGGCAGGGACCATGCATAGCCATTTGTACACAAGTAGTAGTTATATGTTCTCTACATATTCCATAGATCTGCAGATAGACGTACTATCCCTCTCCTTGATGCTCTTTCTTTTATTGTTCTCAAAGATTTAACACAAGTGTATACACAATTAACACACCCATTTCATGAAGACCTCAATGAGAGTGTTTCAGGTGAAGGAAGAGTGTATGTGAGGGAAGGCAACTGAATCAGGTGGCAGCTGAGGAAAGCGAAGTCTGGGAAATTGAGGCCCGGTCACATCAGAAAGTGGCACAGCCAAAGTACTCAGTGTGTCTTATCTGGACATAGATATATGTGGTTATACAAGCTTGTTGATGTAGTGACTGCTTCTTGGGCTTGTTAATGAACTACTGTAACTAGCAAGCTGACGGCTAACAGGCCATCAGGTAACACGCTCGCACTGTTGAGTTGGAGAAGCTTTTTTAACGTTATATTCCTATTTTCTTAGTATTGAGCCATTTACTCCTCCCTCAGAATGCCGTTCTTGGGATTGTGCATTTGTTATTTCATAAAGAGTTACTGAAGGCTGAAAAGAAAAACTCTTTGATCTTTGATTAGTGTCTCAATTAATGTCTCCATTTGGATAATATGTCTTTGGATAAAACAATACGTTTCCTCGGTTAGCAAATATGTCTTTGGAATCAAAATAGTATGTCTGGAAATATAACAATAATTTTCCACTGCTGGCTATTGTGTCTTGAATGAAACAATGCGTTACCACCATTAGCAAATAGTCTATATTTCCCAGCATTAGCAGTTTCCCAGCATTAGCAAATACATCTTTGGAAATAAGATGATTAGTTTCAACTGTTAGCAAGTATGCTTTGAAAATAAATTATAAGTTTCCCAGTGTTAGCTAAAGCGTCCTTTGAATAAAGCAATATGGTCATTTTCCAGTTAGCCAACTTATTATCCTTGTCAAAACTTGATTCGTGCCCATGACTGCTTTACACCCTATTCCTTGTTTGTGGAGTAGTTTATTCTCCATTGGAGGAGTTAAAATAGGAGTGGATGGTGCAACACAGCCAATGAGATGAAGCACATGAGCATCCTCTACTTTGGACTCCCTCATATGTCGATGCTGTTCAGACGGCTCGCTATTGTTGAACAGCAAGAATTCAAGCTTTAGAGTTCACCGTCCCTGATCAGTGCTTTTTTTCATTTTAAACGTTGGTGTGATCGGGCCTTTACACAGGATTTCCAGTGCAGTGGCAGGTGTGGAGTGTTTATGAGCAGGTGTGTTTTATAAGACGTGTTTGAGGTCATAGATACTGTCTGATTTGAGGCGGACAGACAGAAGAAGGGAGATGAGAATCTTGTAACAGCAGCCAGGATATTGTCATTGCAGTGTATGTTTCCTATTTAAAAAGAAGACAGTATCCAAAAGCATCAATAGTGTGTACAACTTTAAAGGTGACAGTAATAACAAAGATGTTTTATATTGTGATGTAAGTGATGGATGTTGTCATAGACTTAAACCCTGATGTCCAGCCTTTTCTGATATTTTCTCTTTGTTTATAATCCTTAAAGGGACACTTTATCAGAAAGCTGAAATATTCCTTTCACCTTCCTTTCTCCCTGGACTCCTTAGAAAGACAATTGTTTGGAGAAGTTTGCCAATTCAGCCATAGGTTTGTCTCCGACTTACTTAACGATAGAATACATAAATGCTGTTCTCTCCAACAGAATATGTGAGGTCTGAGTCAGTTCAGAGTCAGAAAGCAGTGAATTGCGACACATTCAAACCTTTATTATAAAATTTCCAAGAGTTGCCATGTTTTATTTTCATATGATGATGATGATGATGATGTTATTGATGATACTATATGAACGGTTGAAGAATGAATCCTTAAATCCCGCATAGTTTTCTTAAAATGACTCATAGATTCATCTGTTGTGGGTTTTTTTAAATAGTTTTTCACACAGCCCACAGCCATCACAATGCATTTAAAGCAAAATGTCAAAGGGACAAATCTTACATTTTCAACCCATGATATAACCAGTATGGATTTGTTCATGATGAAATGCATATGTTGTGTACATACTGGAGGCTGCTTGGTGGCCTTTTTTTTTTTTGAGTTTCTTTGCTTTTTCAGAGTATTATATGCCAGGAATAACAACAGATCTTGTACTCGAACCTCAGAACCTATCATGTAAAACTTGTCTTAAGAATCCGTGAATACATTTTCATACATTTACAAACACACACATATATACTGTATGCATCTATGCCAATGAGTACACCCTCTCAGGACTGCTCTGTTATGCTTTATTTTCTCCATAAGTCCAGAGAAAAGCAGTTCTGTGGTCTGACAAGTGAAAGGAAGTGATTTCTTTGACATGCTTGGGAACCACTCCCCCTTCCAGTAACACCAAGTTAAAACGGTCATAAGTTAAGATTTTTTTTTTGTTGTAATATTTACTCTTTTTTTATATGTACACTGTTTTCTGCTACTCTTCTTTGTTTTATGTGTTCTGTCTCTAACCGTACATGGTTAATATTAAAATTGACAAGGTTATGCTTTAACTCCCGACGTGTGTGAGTATTCTTTTAACACACTCTCATGAAATAATCACGTGTGGCGTAATAAAATGAATACAGAGTCAAACGTTTAACATATTTTCCAGATGGGAAATTTTTGAAAGGATACTTATAATAATCATAGAATTATTGTACAGAATGGGAGAAAAAAAACTCACACTACAGACTAAAACAGTGTCAGCTGCTAAGTGTTGGTCAATTCAGTTTTCAGAAAAAATTAATCACACAAAACCAAAGAAACATTGAATGGACATTGAACTTCTATTGCCTGTGAACATTTCAAGCCCATAGTGCAGCAGTGGCTCTTTGATTTTTATGTTGAAGTTTGATTTAAAGTTTGGTTTAAATTATTCAAAAAAAATACAGTTACTTGGTTGGTAGTTTTCCACCTCACAGATTGAAGCTGAGCAGAGACAGTTAGTCGTTCTTCCTTGACTCCAAAAACAATGTTTTTAGTCTTATCTTTGTTTAACTGAAGAAAGCTCTGACACATCCAATCATTGATTTGTTCAATGCATCTACTCAGTGTTTGTAAGAGATTATAGTCCCCTGGTGATATGGTTATGTGAATGTACACCACAGACTACTGTGGTGAGTAGGTCTGCTTAGATTTAATGAAGATATTTTACTGTCAAACCACATTTTTTATTTGCTCATTTCAGATGTGATTAACTTCAGAATCTGCTGCAAATCCTCTCCAGTACAAAAAATATTTGTGCCATCCGCAAATAACACAAAGTTTAATAATGCTGACGTTTTATGTAAGAATATGAAGCGAATTGGCCCCAACACTGACCCCTGGTGGACTCCACAAGCACTGTCCAGACATGAGGACATGTACTCACCCATCTTCACAAACTGTTGCCTGTTACCTAGAGAGCTTCTCAGCCAGTTCAAAACTAACCCCTCTGATACCACAATGCTCCAGTTTATTCATTCCTCTGTCATGATGTTGAATGCTTTTTTTGAGATCAATAAATACCCCAGCTGCATATTACTTTTGCAGATCTGAATCTTTATTGACTGTCAGTTTGTGAATTGTATTTATTTTTGAATTTGTTCAGTCTGTCAACAAAGAGATTTTCTAAGATTCTGGAAACTTGAGGAAGCAGAGAAACAGGTGAAGTGGTGTTCGTCTCCAGTTTTCTACAGTGGTATGACTTTAGTGATTTTCATTTTCCTGGGAAAAGTACCAGTTTGGAGCGTGAATTATGTTAGTGGTTTAGTAATTCTCTTAATGTGTGTTTTTTTCTCTTCCACCGCTGTATGAAACATTGAGTCAGGATTATTTTCGATGAAATCACCATTTTTTCATTTCTCATCATATGTCTCAGAAAAAAGGATAATTCCTGTTTTTATTGGACACTTTTTATCTAACTGTATAAACGTATTTGCTGTGTTAATATTGCTATATCAATATCATTATCAATAGGCTCTAAATATGCCCCAAAACGAGATCAATACGAAATCTGTCATAAATTATGCAGTATAACTTATAGGTCAAAAGGTCGTAATGTGCTGCAGAAGGTTGAAGTAGGGCGTAATGCATCTCTGTATACTGATGTCATATTTCCATAAAGCTGTATGTCTGTGTGCAAAACTAATCAGCCCACTTGATAGATAGATAGATAGATAGATAGATAGATAGATAGATAGATAGATAGATAGATAGATAGATAGATAGATAGCTTTATTAATCCCCGAGGGGAAATTAGGTCATCATAGCAGCAGGTCGTTCATACATTTCCAGACAGGACATGACGTCATATCTGAACCAAATACTAAGATGTGTCTGGTCTCCAAGTATACTACATGTCCTCACAGTGTATGTTGACTCCATATTTGATGAGATATGGCTCATATCAACAAAACTTTGAATATGGCAATTTTAAGGTAATACATTTATGACCTTTTTAATGTGTTTAGAAGAAAATGGCTTAAGTTGCTTTACACGGACTTTAATGAATACTGTTACAGCAGCCAGCGCAAACATTCCTTTAAATTACATTTAGTCAAGACATATACATCAATTATATACATACATCAATAGGGTTAACACATGTATACACAACAATGGAATAAGAATATAAATAACCTTAATACAGAGCCCCTGGAGTCCATAAAGCTCATATTATGTGCAAAGATTCATATTATGTGCACACATTTCATAGTTATATTGTGCTTGAAATGTTTACATTTTTTATTGGCATATTCTATCATTCTCAACCCAGAAATAAACGGAAATAGCCACAATGATCAGATTCAGATAATACAGCCAGGGCAGCTGAGAGCACATCTGTGTCCAGGGTCCAGAGAGGACCCCAGGTCTCCCCACTGAGGGATAGCTGCTCAGGTCTTCTGGTAAAAATGTGATGGCAAAATGTGTTGTGCTGCAATGTAAAGAGCATGGCTCAAAAGAACAGAGAGTCCAGATGAACTTCCACGGTCGGCTCCAGAAGTAACAAAATCTTATTCAAAATCAATTCGACATTTGTGATAATACAAGTAATTAATAAACCAGCCCTGGAAGAAAACCTTGTAGACATGTATAGTATATTTTAGCCAGACATATCTGTAACAAGAGCGACACAGGGAGGATGAGTGTTATAGAAATTTTTCAGCGAGCAGAGATTATGATTTAAAAGATAGATTTCATTAGAAAGACAGTGTGGGTGGCTTACATGCACAAGGAAGAACCTACATTGACGATAACATACTGTATGATTAGCACGCCAGTAACTCTTAAAGGGGCTCTGTGAAACTTTTGTTTTGTCCCACCGCGAGCCAGGAGAGCCACGAGGAGAGCGAGGACAAAGTAACATCCTGTGCACTGTCGTGGAAAATCCGTCCCAAGTTCTTCACAAAAACCAGTCCAGCAGCTTTAAAGAGACGAAACAAAACAAATCCTAGAATTCAAGAAATCCTGAGAAGACATCTGTATTGAAGAATAAGTTGTAAAACTATATAGATTCTACAGCTTTAACAAGTTGCCAATGCTGCCTAAAACTGTCTGTCCAACTCAATGAAAATACATATGGAAGTTTTTTTTTTCACTGATTCTTGAGAATTTGGACAGTTTTCAATTTTGAAAAGCAAAAAGTTGAAGTATTTAGAAATTGAACGTTATATGTTGATAGAACAAGGTATCAGCAGTCATACAGTATTTTGTTGCAACGTCCTGAGTTTGTACTTTTTTCAGTGAATACACCTTTACCTGTGATTACTTATTCAAAACACCATTAAAAGCTAATTATTACTATTTATTTAGGTTAACATAGATTCAGAGCTTATAACGCATTATGTCTTTAACATTAGTACACATATATATTATTACATGTGTAATATTCACTTTTATTTTTTTTATACAACTTTGCCTCCTTTGGAAACTCTTATGTCATGCAACTTAACAAAATTAGATTTCTTTTTATTGTTTTAAAGAGAAAATTACTGCCCTTGGCTTTTGCATTGACTACTTTCTGCCAGCGATTTTTTTGTTTGTGTCTCTCTTTGAATATCAGAGCGTTTATCTTTTTAAACTTTGAGCATCTTGCATTTGGTGTTCTCTTCCTCTTTTACAACACCTCTAACAGATGTGCATGTGTGTGAAGGAAATAAAGGAGAAATCATGTCATGTCATGTCATGTCATCGTCCGTAACCGCTTTATCCCTTTCCATGGGGTCGCAGGGTGTTGCTGCTGGAGCCAATCCCAGCCGTCTCCGGGCGAGGGCAGGGTACTCCCTGGACAAGTCGCCAGCTCATCGCAGGGCCCTCACTGATGAGCAATGTGGGGTTCAGTGTCTTGCTCAGGGACACTTCAACATGCAGCTCAGCCCAGCCCGGAGCCGGGATTTGAACCAGCGGAGAAATCATGTATATTTAAAAAATAAAGAGGTTAACATATTACCATTTATTCTTATCCTAAATTATATTCAAGCCACCATTTAGGGATGATTTGAATGTTTTTGTCAACACCGTCGAACTAGTATCACCACCGCCAGACAGCAAATCTGACTGTGTTGACAAAAACACACTCTATACAAAAGAGCAGTGTTGATGTTTGTGACACATCAGTAAATATGTAAAAAGAATACAGCTTTTTTTATTTTCTTTACCTTGTTGCATTGAGTAAACATAGAGGGAGGAAAGGAATATAGTTGACCATGTGGGTGCCTGATTTTATCACTTTTTCATAAATATCTGATGGTGTTGACAACAACTAAAGACACATTTTGACTTACCATAAAATAAGAATAAATATTGTTTAAAATTCACTGCTTTTCGTTTTAAAGATGTTTCACATTCTACTCTTTCATTTAGAATGTATACTGTACCTTTTTTTTTAATCAAATTCAAATGTTACTCTCTTGTTTGGGGACAGCTGGTTTTGTGGCTACTGGGCTGACATGAAATCATGTAAGTTCTGAACATACATGTTCGAACAACAGAAATCTTGAACACTTGTTCAAAAGACTGATGATCAACCGTGATTATTTAAAACAAGAACATGTTATTCATTTTCAACGGAAATAGCACTTCTCTTGGTGGGACATGTTTTTGCCGAAGTCTACACAATCAGTTTTATTTTTGTTGTTGTTTTGTGATAATGTAATGGAATGTTGATTTGCGTATTTACTCTGTTTAATACGGTAAAATAGGCTCACTGTGAGGTACAGACCTGGGATCCGATTAGCCCGCTACATTCTGCCCTATAATAGAACAGACCAGCTGGTTTTGGGCTGGTTCCAGATCAGCGCTCCTCGACAGTATTTAGGGGACTGCAGTTGAACGTTACGCTAACGTCACAAGACCCGCTGAAATTCAAAGTTGGAGGAGGAGATTGAAAGCAGAAAACAACAGGAAGGTTGTTTCTTGTTTGAACGTCAGTTGGCGTTGACCTGTTTAGTACAGACTGTAGATTCATTCAGACATATTTTCAGGTAAGGCAACAGGCGACTTGCTTAACATGTTCATGCTGCGCTGCTTACTTTGTTAACACGGACAATGTGTTTCTGCTAAAGTTAGCATGTCGCCCTTAGCTAGGCTAACGTTTTGCTGTTCAATTTAAGATAAATTAGCTTGAAATACGCTAGTCAGTTTTGTCTCACAGTGTTGCTAGCATTAACTCGCTAATGTACCTTTAGCTAGTTTTCAAGTGACAGGTTGTCCAATACTCGATGTTAAAACAAAGTTGTAAGAAGTAACACAGGTTCATAATGTGCTGCCGGTGTGATCACGGTCGTACGATTTAGCTGACTACCGAGCCCATTCTTTGTATGACTATGCGATTTCATTTAGGAAATGATCTGAGCTGTTACTAACGCGCTGGACGTTGTCATTTTTTACTTGGCACAAGGCAGAAGCTTTTTGAATCCAGTATTAGCGTTTCTGCTGACTGTCAAATGCCTAGCTATCCTCAGCTAGGGACTTTAGCCAAAAATGTTCCTTCCATTCATAGCCCATAATAATCTTATCTGATTTGTTTACCTGTAAGCAGGTGTTATGAGGCAGTCACTGCGATAGAAAATGCAATTGCTTCACCATTGTTTGCACGTTTGCATGTTTTAGTTAAATAGAATAATAAGCTGCCATCTTAAAGTAACCTGTTATGTCACTGTGTTTGCATCTCAGTATGGAAGCTGGCGAGGAAAATGGTGGAAATAGCCACCTGAAGAGACAGAGAGCACCTCTGTCAGATTCTGAAGATAATGTCCTGTCACCATCAGGTTAGTTTGTGCATGTGTTGTGAGAATGTCTATGTTTACAGTTATATCTTCAGTACTTCTGCATTTTCACAGCTGCCTTTGCAGTTATGTACTTTGGTGCTTTTGCATCTTTCTGTCTGATGCCTCAGAGGTAAACGATGGCCAGAAGCGGCGGCGCCTGGAGGCATCTGGTCAGGAGAACCGTAGTCCTAAACCTTCCTCCTCTGGACGCATAGCTGAGCTAGAGACAAAGCCAGACACACCAATGGTTCCCTCCGTCCGATCCCGAGTCCAGGAACTCACCCAGAGAAGAGGAGGTAATCCCACTTTAGAAGTGTTTCATCAACACCTTCCCAAAAAAACTAATTCAACAAAGACATGAACGCTTAATGGCTGTTGAATTAAACTGTACTTGTTTGGATCTGATAAACTGGTTATTGAATGTATATGTGTACGTATTCAGACACATGAGAATATTACAGTTAATGCTGGCAGGATTTTTGGTACCACTGAAAATAGTGGTACGTCATGGCAGCCAAGGTCAACATTCAAACTGGATTATCTCCACGCAAGATGAGGGCTATTGCCAAGGTGTTGAGCAATCTGTGTGGAGCTGTTGTGACTGTGATGTTAGATAAATACTTCAGTATGTGTTTGTTGTTTTAGGAGCAGCACTTCCGGCCCAGCGGTGCCTGTCTGATCCCGGGGCTCACAGCCTATCCGTCAACATCCAGGAAAGGGGTTTTAGAGAGCATCTCCTTAGTAAGGATGCGTGCAAACACACACATTCAAAAATCTCTGAGAAAAACTTGTCGCTGTTGAATACAGTGTTGGATTCACTTCAGCACATTACATAGAGGGACAAAAACACCAAAACGGATACAAACGAAGGTCCAAAGTACAAACATGTAGTGCAATGATTGATAGAGGTCAATACAATAAACTAAAGAAGGCACAGACTAAAATGGTGTTTGATTCTCAGCTCACACCTGACAGTGACCAAACTCAAATATGTGACATGACTTTAATTAAATCAGTACTGTGGCTGGCAAGGTATTAAAAGTCTGTTACAAAATATTTACTTTACGTTTTAAAAAAAGAGAGAACTAGATTTTTATGTGCTGCTTTAGGTTTATGTGTAAATCTACTTAATGTATATTTTTATAGTTGCAATTTTATATGAATTCTATATATGTATCATTTTACCATACATAAATCGTAGCTAAAAATCAAAAATGCCGAAGATGCAGTATCACTATTCTGACACGAAAAAACACAGAATTTCATAAACCTCACAATGTCACAAATTAAAACTACACTGAGGCCACTGACTAATTTATAGTGAGAATCACTGCACTGGACAAGAGTGTTTAAGAGGTACCCTTTCTTGCTGCCCTGAAAAGTACCTGGTAGGTAGCACTTCCTGTAGTGTTCAAGACCACCATGTGAAATGTTTATGTTCAGGTTATACTGTGGATGCTCTAGATTATAAGAGGCATGCATGGAGTTAAATCTGCCAAACCTCCAGCATGCATTTTAGAGCAATGTCAAATTGGAATTGGGAATTAATTTAATACCTACTGCTTTAAGAGAACATTTAGGAAATGTTCAATTTTAATTTGACTCAGTTTATATTTGTGTTTGAAAATTAATCTCTATGAATGTTTTCCCTCCAGGCGAGGGAGAATTTAATCAGCGAATGGAGCGGTTTAAAGTGCCAGTTTTCCAGGCTAGCCCCGCTCCCACAGAGAGCCCAGCAGACCCCTGCCCTCGGACCTGCTCCAACTTTGTATCTGGCATTCAGCAGAAACTCCAGGACACTACAACACCCAGCTCAGAGCAGGCTTCTCGCATGCGTGATGTAGGTTCAGAAGCTTTTATCACTGAAATGCATTAGTAGGACCTACATTACTGAGATCAGCACCAACATAAACACCTCAAGTTCTTGTAGTAAAATGGTCAATGAACTAAAAAACCTGGTGATATAAATGATTTACACAAAGTGGAAATATGTGAGTGTTCATCAGAGTGTCTGTGAGTCAATGAATGTTAAAATCTGGGGCCAGGTCCTGGTGTCAGTCAAGAGTCCAGCAATGTCTTTTAATTAATTGAAATTATTTTAAACTGAAGCTACTAGCAGCTGCAGTAGCTTAAATGATATGCTTTAAATAATTGATTAATTAATTAACTGATTTCTCTTTCTTTTTTGTGCCTGACATCTGACATGGGTTTACTGATCAGCAACGGAATCAGGAGTTGAGTCGGTTGCGACCAATCAGTGAGAATGCCTGGCTGAAAAGGAGCAGCTCTGATCCTTCGTTGACTCAGGTCAGTTTGTGATCATTCAGATACTCAAGAATGGTTTAGTCAAAGTTGTCAGTAACGTCTTGTGACAATGTGGTTAATTTGGCAATCTCATGCAGTTCTCAATTGTTATCATACTTTCTCTGATTCTAATAGAAATGGCTATGGCTAAATGGTTTGAATAGCAGGCTATTTTGTTCTTTGATTGCCATTTAATGATATACGACTGTCATTAAGTTCACACATAGGCGGTCCCCCCCTTTGGTTGGCACGCATATCCATCAGCTCAATGACGGCTCCTATTTTAAGTTGTTGTGGATGTATTTTTTTTGTTGTTGAGGAATTATACCAGTTTGTTTGAGACTGTTTTACACACCAGCTCATGTAATATTAGCAGGGCAGGACCCCTCCTGGCCCCTCAGCTCCCGACTGGGTTCCTATGTCTAGAAGGGCAGCTCATTGGCCTCCCATACAGCCCTGGGATGTGAGTCTGTAACCAAATAATTCATCACCCTCTAGCCACTTTTGTTCTTTGACACACATTTGGCAATGCTGGAGTCAATAGAATGGGCAGTATTGGTTTCTGGCAGGGATAAGAATTGAATTTGGTAACACAATAAGGAAAATATCAGTATACAAGCATACTACTTTGTTGGCAGAAGAACCCATTCACATGGCTCCAGTGTTTGTCTCTTTCGAGGAAGGAAGTTTACTCTTGAAATGGTGCACATACAAATGTCTGGTGTGGTTTTGGGGATATTCGTTGTTCACAGAAAGGATTTCCTTTTTACTTCTCACGTCATGAACAGCAGCAAATGGTAACAGCCTCTCTTGAATTCTCATGAAGGCGATGACAAGGTGACAAACTATTTCACTGTGATAACTGTAAAAATGTAAATTATATCACTACCTGTGATGTACTATACATAGAGTAACCTTGGAGAGATTTGTGAATATGTGACTAATCAGCATGACGCACCTTGTCATTAATTGCTCTTCTCTACTGGTCACAGTGGCTGTATGTTTCGGCCTTCAGGGTTTGAATACATTATTTGCTTGTTTGCTATAGCTCCTGACACTGTTTCTGTGGATGTTGGGCAAATGGCTTACATTAAGATCGTAACTTCTGGATGCAGTATTATAAACACCATAAAAAAGTCTTATCTTTGTTTTCTGGTGCTGATCATTTTGCACTCAGCAGGCTGATGGTGATGCTGAGATGAAAGATGGCAGCTTCACTGAAGCTCTTACATCAGGCACAGAGAGGCATTCTTCAGATAGCACAGGTAAGACTTTTAATTTTCCCTCATCCTGTCCTCTTTAGTGAACACGTGCTGTAGTTTGAATAGTTACTTGAATATGAATACTAAGTATAACATTCTCATGTGTATCAAGTATGAAGCATAGGTAGCCTAGAGATTAAGATGTGAGACTACTTTTCCAACAGGAAAAAGGGCACCCTGTGACTCTGAAACTCCAACAGGATCTGGAGAGGTTAAAGACTATAATGAAGGGCAGCTGGTAGTGGAAAGGAAGGGGCAAAGTACTCTACAGTGTGGAGAAGTCGGGGAGAAGACGGAGCACAAGGCTTCAATCGAAAATGAAAAGGACCAGCTTAGGTCCCAACAATTACAGAGCCCGATTGTATTGAGGTTGTCTTTAAGCAAGGATCAGAGTTTCTCCAGAGCATCTTTTAGTGAGGATCTCGGCGTGTCAGAGTTGCCTACAGGTGATGATCAGAGCTTGCTAGGCGCGGTCTCCAAACCAACTGAACAGGGTGCATCTGAGATGTTTTCATTTGAAGAAGTTGAAGAAATTGGTGATTATCAACACAGCGAAGATGAGATTGAGCCTTCAACAGATGAGGAATTAAAGTTCTGGAGATATCCTCAAGACAATGTGTGCATGGAGGAAGAGTCTAAAATGGGTGAGCAGGAGGAATATATGCGTGCTAAAGAGGAGGAAGGACAGTTGGAATCATCCAGAGTGGAAAATGAGAAGGGAGGCTGCGTTGCACATGATGGTAAAGATTCTGACATCCGGGATAGTGAATGTTATTTGGCTAATGTCTCTGCTGAGATTGCGGGCTCCTTTGAAACTCAGGAAGATGAGAAACCTATACCTGAGGAGGATGAATTGAGGCAAGACAGCTGTTTAGATGACTCTGTGAAAGACCAATTGACTTCAAACAAAGACCAAGGCAACATACAGTCTTGTTATGAGGGAGCACTCAGAGGAGATACGCATATTTTTTCAATAAAACAAGACCAGCAAGACACTGAACCAGGTAATCATAGGGATGATGTATGTCAACAGTCAAAGGCAGTCCAGACGGTCAGTATAAAAGAAGAGGACATGGATCCAGAGTCAGACGGAAGTGGTCCAAATGGCATAGTGAAGGAAACTCGGGCATCTCCTTTGGCAAATGTAGCTCAGGCTCTGAATGATGACTATACAAAGCTTGAAACAAATATGAAAGATGTAGCTAAACTTAAAGTAGAGACACTGGCTAAATCAACAGAGGGCGATGGAAGTGATGGAGATCAGTGTTTGACAGAAGTAGAGGTATCAGATCACCTTCTGGAGACCAAGGAAATGGAGCAAGTGTCAGTAGGTAGAAGCCAGGGTGTTGTAGGTAGGCTGACAGAAAACACTCATGAGTCCGAGGGAGGAGAAAGCTCAAAGAAAGTCACCTTTATACTGGAGCCTGAGCTAATCAATGACTCCACCCTGTCTGAGACCAATACCTCCATGGAATCCAGGGCAGACACAAGTGTGTCAGGTGAGAACAGTACAAAGATGTTGGTGTGAGCACCTGGGCCACATGTGGACACCTTAGGAGACAGGGAACATATGGGTGAAGTCAATTATTTTTCAGACAGAAATCACTGGTTTATTAGTAAACTTCGTCTGCAAACTGCATGTTCTAAATCACATGGTTGCAAGAGGAAAACAAAAACTGCACTTGGGAAACAACTGTGATAAAAGATGGATCTATCTATTGTGGGTTTTCTCAGACTTTACCAGCCATCCATCTATTGTTCAAATTGTTGTTTTGTTTTTTTGCGAATGTGTCTTCCCACAGTTGAACTAAGCTCTCATGATGAGACCAACACCGCTGAAGTCATCGACCAGATGTTTGAGGAAGTGCTGGAATATGCTGGAAGGATGCAGGGAGAGGGGGTGGAAGATGAAGACACTGAGGACCATGATAGTGGTATTGGCGTTTGCCCTGGAGACAAAGATAAGATGGATATGGAGTCTGAGAAGGAAAAAAGTGAAGAAGAGCATGAAAGCAACGGCGATGAGCTGCTGACTTTTCCTCCAAGTGGCATCCTGTCACCCCTCAGCAAGTCTGTAGAAGCTGTGGTTACTCCTCTGGTAAGATTAGTTCATAACTTTGAGCTGTTTGTACATAAGTTCAATTATGGAGCTGTCTAGAATAAGTGGGGAATCTTATAAATTCAGATCCTCAGTAGATTTATATAATGTTCTTCATCCCACCAATAGCGACTGGCGGTGAGCCAGGAGTCCAATCCTCCATCTCTGCTCCTGACTCCAGGAGAGACCTCCACCCCTCCTGCTGAAAGTGCACCTCTATACAGGTAATCACAGCTGCAGCTTGTGTTGAGAGTAACTTCTTATCGAAGTCTCAGTCTTAAATCATCAGTGTTGTCTTTTTCAAAACACATTTAGGAAGTTAAAGGCCCAGTTATGCATACTGATTACCACAGTTGTTACCATTAAACTTTTCACACTGGTGTCATAGCCATTAAAGCTGTAATAGAGGCAAATCAAATGTTTGACCAGCAGACACACAGGCCTAACTAAAGCTTTGATTTGAAATCACTATATAGATTTAAATATGATAAATAGGATCTCATCAGGTTTTATGAACATGTTGGATTGTACTGTTATCATCTTCAAATAACTTTTCTTTTAGATATAGAAGCTGTAAATACTGTTAATTATCATTATGATAATAATTCTGAGTGGGAATGTGTTATGTGAGTAATTGTTAACATATCAGAATCTGACTGTGTAGTGGAATGGTGCTCTCACCTGTCTGTAAATTGTACTTTCATTGACAGTATTGATGCCTACCGCACACAAAGACAGATTAAGCCGTCCACAATTCAGAGTGTCACTCCTGGGGTTCAAAGACGAGCTCCAGTGAAGTCCCAGCCTCAACCCTCTGTCAACACCAAGGAGAAAATCACGGTGTGCAGCACTGTTTTCAACTCTTTTTCAACTGAAGAAGGCTTACCCATTATGTCAGCAATATTTATCTTTCTGGAGAAATATAGTTGATTGTTGAGACTCATCCCCAGGTCATCAAATACCAACAGTTTGAGCTGGCCTGGACACAAGGCACCAACCCAAAGCGCCAGGATGAAACTCAACAATTAACTATATTTCTCCAGAAAGTAACCTTTAGTGTTTCTACTGTTAACCTAACTTTGGTTTGTAAATGTAACTACAACTGCTTCGATTTTCCCAGGCTCTTAATGAAGAAGCAGGGAAGCTGCAGACCATCATCAACCAGACTCTGCAGGCTCTGAGCTGCTGCACTGATGAGGAGCACGGACGAGGCTCACTGGAGGAGGCTGAAGCTGAGAAACTACTGCTGGTCTCCTGTATGTACACATCAAGATCTTTGATTTAGGGCTGCCCCCGACCAAGGATTTTCTTGGTCGACCAGTGCTCGTCATTTAGAGCAATTAGTCGACTAATCGACGCATATATATATATATATGTATATATGTATATGTGTATATATATATATATATATATATATATATATATATATATATATATATTATATATATATATATATTCTCATATATATTTTTATATATATATGTGTCCTCTATATGTTTACTATCTATTTTTATCTATATTTGTCTATCTCTCTATATCTCTATCTATCTCTCTCTTTCTGTTTTTTTGTTTTTGTCTCTCTATCTATATCTCTATATATCTCTCTATCTATCTTTTTTTCTCTCTCTATCTCTCTCCTTTTTCTCTCTCTCTCTCTTCTCTTCTCCTTTCTCTCTTTCTCATTTGGTCCTATTTATCTTTTCTATCTTTATATCTCTCTTCTCTATTTATCTCTTTATATCTCTTTCTATCTATCTTTCTCTCTTTATCTATCTCTTATCTCTCTTTCTCGTCTCTTTCTCTATCTCTGTATTCTCGTGTATAATCTCTCTTTCTATCTTTCTCTCTCTCTTTCTCTCTCTCCTATTTCTCTTTTTCTCTTTCTTTCCTCTTCTCTCTCTCTCTCTTCTCTCTTTTTCTCTCTCTTTACTTTCTCTTATTGTATATGTATATATATATGTATATATGTATATATATATGTATATATATATGTATGCGCAGTAAAGTGGATGCGCCTGTAGAGAGATTTACACAATAACTAAAACACAGTGAGCTGGATAATTTAGCTTCCCCAGTACACAAGAATAGTCTAATACTAGCACATATAACAATAATAAAATGTATTTATCTCTGCTCAAACGTTCGGGCCGCCATGGGCAGGTAGCTAGGCTATTTACATGTTTAAGGTGGTACATCATGTTCGTCGTGGAGGAGTGATAGGCGAAGTTTTTCTTGCAAAAGTTTGCATGTCACCTTCTTGGGGTCATCCTTCTTCTTTTCAGAATGATCCAATATTTTAGACGTCTTTCCCGACATTGTTGGCTACTAATTGTTAACTGTCCAACCGCGATGTCGAAGGGACCTGCCTGTTAAAAAAAATAAACACAGAAAGCGAGTGAGTGTCACGACTTCCTGTATCTGGCCCTTCAAATTAAAAGCCATAGATTTTGCCTTAATTTTGACAAGACACCAAATGTTTGTTGTTTTTTTTTCCTGCGACCAATCAACCAATGACATTTTGGTCGGCTATTGAGTTTTTGGTCGACCAGTGCTTGGTTGACTATTTGGGGGCAGCCCTACATTGATTTAATTGTCCCATCTTTGTGTACCATTGATAAGAAGCCATGTTCACACTGTATTGATTCTTGATTCAACAGCAATTGCATTCTTTTGATACTTGTAAGATAAAATGGTAAAAGTAGCAGATTGACAACGGTATTAATAATATTCATAAAATCATTCGTCATGTTCCAAAGCTTGAATAATTGCACTCATAGAAATGAGTAGTTAAGTTGTTTTGTTTGCCTCTCTGATGTTATCAATCTTGTGACACTTTTCCTTGTCAGGTGAGAAACGCTCGGCCTTGCTGGCAGAGGTTGCCAGGCTGAGGGAGGAAAGAAACTCTGAGTCAGGAGAGGCAGCAGGAGAGGACGAGGACATTGTTTCCCAGCAGCCCTGCAGAGGGACTGTCACCATCACAAACATCCAGCTGCCCCTCAAGGTTGAATTTGTCTGCTCCTCACACAACCGATCAGGTAGCACAGCCTTTTAACATTACTAATGCAGTATGACTTCAACATTCAGGACTGAATTTACACAAATGTGGTGGTTTTCCACTTTGAAAGGACTAAATTGTCTATTTTCCCCTTTTAAGGTCGTCCAAGTCATTACTTCTTCATCCTGATCCGCTATGGGCCCTGCAACATCGTGGCCACCCCACTGGCCACAGCTGCTGATGCTCAGAATGGAGACACCATCTCCTTCCCTACTTCTGTCACTCTGTAAGCTGCACTTCATTAAGTGTTTTAGGTTACTTTGTTTGACAAGTCTTATGCTCTGCTTCAAGCACACATTTGCTGCATTTACATGTTTCTTTCTTCGTTTATCTAATTTGACATTGGTGTTTTTTTTATCTGCACATGAAATCTCCCAACAAGAAAAACATAACTACTTACACAATGACTAAGACACTAACACCAGGTAGATATAACGCAATATGTATCACTGCGTTTCGTAAAGTCGCTTATATATTTTAACAAAAATTTCACCGCAACAAAAAACTGGCATTTCTTACCATATGGTATTCGAAATGGAAATAGACATGCATGTGTAGGAAAGATACAGTGGCATTGACATTGACCCTGAATTCTTCTTCTTCATAAACCTGGGATGGTCTTTTTTTCACAAACATTACTCATTTTTAAATGATTACGATGAGTCTTTTTGGCACCTAAATCTTTTTGCATTGTCATTGTAAATGTATCAATATCAGTGTTACCATATTAGTAGTATATAGATGAATGCATTGTTTACTTTGTCTCCTTGATATGTTAATTTTAGGAAGGATATACGCTCATCCTTTGAAATTGATGTGGAAGTCTACAGCCTGGTAAGATAAAACTTTTGACATTTTGATTTTATTGACAGTCTAATTAATTTCTGTCAGTTGCTAACTCTATTCTAAATGAGCTCAGTAGTTTTATTATGGCAACACCTTATACCTACTGCAGGGCCTAATGATACTGTAGGTCAAAACATCACGAATACTTGGCTTCCATAGGAATGTATTGTTTGTCTGCATAGTATTCATATTATGACTGCCATTCTAGTTGTAAAAACTAATTTAATTTAGTTTATTTCATAATTTCTTCTCTTTCCAGTTATAGAAAGGTGTAAAATACACAGTACAATAAGATCTAATGTGGATTTTTTTAATGTGCCTGTTTTTGTTCCCTCTAGTCCCACACCTCAGGTAGTAACTGCAGCACGGACCGGACCACCACCAAGTCGCGGGTAAGTTGGTGAGCCAAATAATGAGCCGTGTGTTTATATCAGTGACGGTCTGATTAATTCATGGTGCTTTTACATATTCAGGTCACACCGAGGAAGCTCCTGAATACTATCACAGTGAGTGTCCTGATTTTGTTTCATGCCCGGCTATTACAGTGTTTTTCTTTCACCTCACAGAATAATTTCCCTAAACTTTCTTTGTTTTCAACAGAGATCCAGTAACAGTCTGACATGTAAGTTGAGTTATATATTAGTCAGTGGTTGTTATAGTTCAAGGAAACTTAATTTATTTAGACTGTTGTTTTGTTGTTGTTTGTTGTTGTTGTTGACTCAAATCAACAACAACAAATCCAGAGCGGTACCTATTATTAAATGTCTAAAAAATGTTTTGTATTCAAAAGCTGATAAAGTTTATTCGCCAAATAAACTGAGTGGCCATAATGGTCAAATACATTACTGCTGGCCAGTTTATGTTCATTCTGAGTTTTTTCAGCCTGTGCTTCTCTGTCCTTCAGCTGCTCCTCCAGCTGTCAACACACGTCGCTCCAGTAACTTTTGTTTGGTGGGTTCCCATAAGATCACCTTGGCCTCACTGGGACACAGCAAGTTCCCCCTGGATAAGGTAATGATCTGACATGGTGTTGTTCACAACTGTTTTTGGCATCTTCAGAAATTAAAACCTAATACATGCCTCTTACTCAGACCAGAGTATTGTGTCTACTGATGAAAAGTGTACTGAACATTGTTGGTCAGTTGATTTTTTTTATTTTTTTAAGTAAGAAACTAAACAACCAATAGAATCTACGAGCCTTGCATCAATTCACAAATGCAAATTGAAAGAAACCTGTTATTTTTTTTATATATTCTAAAGAGCATTATCAACAGTAAAAACAACCTTGAGCACAATTATTTAGACCTATAACCAATCCCAGCCACAAACCTTGTGACATAATGGCGAGTAAACTAAAGAGGGAAAAAAATAGAAAAAGATGAGATATGCACCGCTTAAAGCATGTGAAATGTTAGTTTAATAGTTCCCACTGAATTGTACTTTCAGGAAGCCTCTTCCTTCTGTTGTAATAATTAATAGAATTAAACATTCTGAAACATTCAGGAAAGGAAGAGCATGTTCACTGTCACCAGGTTTTGCATCTCTCTGTGCATTTGCTTTTTTTACATTCAGCACTAGTCAACCACTGAAGACACCGCTATACATCCCTTTAGTCTTTTTTATTATTCTGACAAAAGCTTCAACACATGGGTGGGCTCACTGGTGATGTAACATGTCTGCCCCTCCCTTTCTGCCTCCCTCCTCTCTCTCCCTCTCACTGTCTCTCTCTGTCTCTCTCCTGCTTCCTCCACTCAGATGAAACTTGAAGGCAAAATCAGGAGGCTGCTGGGAGATGAATTTCAGGAAAAGGTTTCACTCTTTTCACAACACTGTCAGCCTTTCACCTCTCACGGCTAACCTAACCTCTGACTCACGATTTCACTATTTCAAATTAATTGATGGATGTTTGTGGTCAATAAAGTTCCATGTATTTTTTTTTCAAGCTCGTTTTTATCCGTTTTTAAAAACCACAGATGATCTGATCATGTGGCAATACTTCGACTGTGAAATGACATGGTGCTTAAGAGCAAAATGAAAAGAATTATATGACATTATTTACTCCATTCTACATAAACACTGGATCGAAATTCATTGTGAAATGTATTCGTATGCATGTGGTTAGAGTTAACACTAAATCCTTTAGCTGTCAGTGAAATTCATCACCAATTACCTTGGTAACCGATGAATGTGTTTGAGTAATTATCTATGAAAACGGAAGTCAGAACTCTGATTCCAGCTTCTTCAGTGTAAATATTTTCTGGTTTCTTCTCCTCCTCTATGATAGTATGTTTACGTTGTGGACAAAACAACATTTGAGGACGTCATCTTGGGCTGTGGGAAACGCTTGTACTTGTAAACACTATGAGTTTTTGACCATTTTCTGACATTTTATAGGCAAAACAACTAATTGATTAATCGAGCAAATAATGGGCAGATTAATCCACGATTAAAATAATTCTTAGCTGCAGCGCTAGTTATTACATATTTCTTTTCTATATTTTCTTGTATTTATTTTTGAATTACATGCTGTCATGAGGTTATTGGGAGGAAACTGACGGCATAGAAAGTACACTTCTAATCAAGTCACTGTGTCATTTCACCCATTAAGTTTTCTCTCTGTCGAAGGTGTGTCTGTCTGTCTGTCTGTCTGCCAACTGTCTGAATGTACAAGAGGAATTTCACTCCAACATGCAGTACACACATTGCTGATACCTACTCGTGATGACTTTGACGATATAAATGCAAGTCACTTGTGAGCACATCAGGCCACAGTTTAATCAAGAATGTTGAATTTTTCTTTACAAAAATGGGTGAAGACCTTGTTTGAATGAAATTCTTCAAATTATTGTGTTTTGGGGCTTAACATGTCCTTAACATAGTACTTTTTACAGTGTGTCCTCTCCCTCTTTCTCCCTGACTGCAGGTGCCTTTTCTCTCTCCTCTAGAGGGCAACATCTACCTGAGACTGAACAGTGAAAGTCACTCAAATGTACAGCACCAAGGCTTCCTGGTCAGTGACGTGATGTTTTTAAATTCTGGCTACATTACATATTTATGTTAACAAGCAATTTAGCATCATATGACTTAAAAGAAGAATTAGATTTTGTTATCATTGTTTTAGCAAGCATCTGTCTTTGCTAAAAAAGTTTAACAGGCTTCCAATGATCAAAACAGACATTTTTCTTGAATGTTAAAAAATTCACTCTTACTCTTGCTCCCAGACGATGTTTGAGTTGATCAGTGGATATGGGGTGTGGCATCGCCGATACTTTGTTCTGGAGGAATGTAACATGTACTACTGGAACCATCCCAATGACAAAGAAACCAAGGTATGGATAGACCAACAGACTGACTGGCAGACAAAGCCCCTGTGTCACTTCATCAATTAAACTCTGTTTTCTGTTCCAACCTCCCAGGAGGCAGAGGGCAGCATTTCTCTGTCCAACTCCCTCAGTCAGTCTGTCAGGCCCGTGAAGAGGGACTCCTGTGCTCGACCTTTCACCTTTGAGCTGGTGAGCAGCATCACACAGCAGCAGAAGGACGACAGCCAGGAAGCCTTGTCCAAGTAAGATCACATCTAATCTCAAACACCCTAAAAACTTTGGTAGTAGATAATAAATGCACTAAATTTCTTTTAGGTTTAGTTCAGTGCTTCAGTACAATCGTCAGTTGGTTCCATGCAGCTCATCCAGCGCAATCCAAGTATCTGTAAGCCCTGAAATTGATTTGAAGACAATATTTGCACCCTTGCGGGTATTTAGCTCAGCAGTCAAAGATTTCAACTTGAAAAAGGGTGCAAGTTATTTGACAAGTACACATCAACTTTAGTTATTAAGGAAAATGCTGCTTGCTGTTTTTCTGTGTAGCTCCAGAAACATTTTGTGGACAACATAACTTGACTCAGCTTCTTCAGCACGGGGCTGGTTCAAGATACCGAATTGTTATTTGGTTATTTTGGGATGTTCCTTCAAAGCTCAAATTCCATGACTGCTTTCAATCATTTTGATGTTGCACATTTTGGCTAAAATATTGCATAATTTGTTCTGAAAACCTGTTTAAGTGTAATTGTCACTTGTGTTTATAGTAAGAATGAAGCATGTTGCTCTTCTAGGTGCAGCACACTAGTGATGTCACAGAGGGTGTTTTAATTTTGACAGTTGATGGGAAACACCTTCTGTGACATCAGTGATTTGGATGTGTCCCCAAATATATTTTTGAAAAAGAGAAGTCACCGTTAGGAAAAATATGTATAGCCTTTACACTCTCTTTAAGTTTCAACTGGGATTGGCTGTGGTGAAGCCGAGCAGACAGCTCAAGGCCAGCTTTCACTCAAAGCAGCCACGCCTCTAAATACACAGAACCTTAGGCCTTGATATATATTAAAGGAGTTGGTTATGTAATTATTCACCTCTAGTACTGGTGTCTTGAGCAGGAAGATTGGCTTTAGCAGGTTGAATATATGTACTAGACTGTTAACACGTTTATTTCTGCTGTTAAGTTGGGCATTTAACATGGGCTCTTAACATGGGCTCACATGGGGACTTACTCACTTTTGGAGCCAGCTTCCAGTGGCCAAACAAAGACTTGCAGTTTGTGGTACTTTCTACTCTTTTTTCAGCCCTGGAGGTTTCCACTTGGTCCGGTTTCACTAACAGTTCTAACAGTGCTCATGGGTTCACAGTACACAAACTGATGGATGTTGTTGTTGTGCAGGTGCTGGTTTGCAGCTGACACCAAACAGGAAAGGCTGGACTGGATGGAGAAACTCAACCAAGTTCTTTTGGACTTTCACACATGGAACCGAACATCAAAAAGTGAGCAGTTGGATACATCCAGCAGTGGGAACCTGAGGGAGAGCATACTGTAACTCCACCACTGACCTCAGGGTCGGGATTCTTTATCTCAGAACTGTAGTGGTTAAGTTTCTGCCTGATGCGCTCTGTTAAAAGTTGATATGTAACTGCCAAATTATAAACATTTGGCAAGTCAACACCTTCTGTATCATCTTGATTTATCTTTGGGAGATGTCTATTTGATTCTCATATTATTGTTTATTTCTTTTCATCTGAATCCAATCATTACTATTGGTTATCACTTTTATTTGCTAAGTTCCGGTTGCCATTTGAATACTTTTAGTTTGTCTTTATTCTGGTTTTGTGGAAATCAGGTTTTATTTGGGCCTGTTTTTTTGTGGCAATCAGCTGCTTTAGCCTTTGTAGGCAAATATGATTTGGTCACCTCAGTTTCTAAGGTGGCAATAATTTACACATATATTTAAATTCATATTGTTTTTTGTGTCGTTGGAACTGGAAGGTTATTTGTATAGAAACACTAATAAATATTGAAGGAGAAGGAAATCTTTAAGTCTATTAAACTAATCTAGGCTGAGAATTAGGACTGGGCGACAAATCGTTAAAAAAGATTAATTCGAGTTTGTGGTTTAGGACGATTTAATTAAAAAAAAAATCGATTTTCTCTTTAACTTGCTCCGCTGCCGCTCCCCGTGGGCTCCCGTAGTTTATAATGGGTTCCCCCCGCATTGAATTTCCACAGAGAAACAATCACAACAACATGGCAGCAAGCCAAGAGTTTGTTCCTAAAAAGGCACTGTCTTGTTAGTAGCTTGGTTTCATGCCTCGGACCTCGAACAAACCACGGTCCACTGCAAAGTTTGTTCAAAGGCTGTTGTAACTAAAGGCAGCGGACCGACCCATTTATTTCAGCATCTCAAACAGACACGTGTATCAGAGTGGGACACTTGGTCAGTATGGCTACGTTCACACTGCAGTACAAGTGACCTGAATCCGATTTTTTCGCTCATATGTGACCCATATCTGATTTGCTTTTGACAGGGTGAACAGTACAAGTCGCATTGAATCTGACATTTTCTAATAAGATTCAGGCCACATTTAAATGTGGTACTGAATCGGATACGTATCGGATTTTTTTTTTAATGCGACCACAATCTGAACAGCCAGGTCGCATTTAATGCGACTTTGACGTCATTCTGACCCGCGCTGCACTGGTTTGTAAATGAATGACAAATAAAGTTGATTGAAAAAAAAGTGTGCCACAGGCGGGAGCGGGCGGGAGCCACGAACATAATCAAAACAAACATGGAGGACAGCAGTGATCCTGCTCGCTGTAACCAGCCACAACCCAATCCCACCACTCCTGGCACCGACGCCGTATCCAAATACTCCTCTGTACGGATGTTGCCGCTATTGCTCCGCATAGAGCCATCATTAAAATATGAATTTTCTTTCTCCTCTTCCTCCTTCGTGATATCACCCGCTCACAAATTTGCCGGCTGCAGCCACACTGTTTTTAGCATTAAGCCATACAGTCCCACGTGACCGGTTGCCGTTGCCATGTTCGCTTCCGTAAACACCGCTGTGGCGTGATGTCATCAATGATCAACTGCACATGCGGGTCACTTCAGGAGCGTGAGCTGTTCACACAGCAATCCGTAGACAGGCCGCATTTAAGGAGGTAATGTGAACAGCCAAACAAAAAATCGGATTTGAGCAATAAATCGGAATTGTGCATTAAGACCTGCGGTGTGAACGTAGCCTATGAGATGTGCAGGAGCGCAGCAGTCCACAAATACCTGCTAAAAAGCAGCCAACATTAGCAGAATCATTTAATCATTGTGTCCCGTATGACAAGAAAGGGGCTCGGTGGACTGCTGTTACGGATGCAGTCACGTTGCATATTGTTAAAGATATGGTGCCCGTGTGTATATACAGTAAAAGCCAGAGGTTCATCCACATGCTGAAAACTTTTAACCCCAGGTTTGTGCTACAAAGCCACAATGGGGCATGTCTCAAGCCAGAGGAAGGAGACAGGCTCGTCTTCCTGGCCAAAAATGTGTTAAACAGACAGCAAGCACACACCTCATGTCCTGTACATCTACCAACATGTCATGTTTACTATGCATTGCATGCAGATGTTTAATATAGTTCACATATTTTCAGGAATATGAAATACTGTTTGTAAACAAAAGGCACCTGTCGCAAAATAGAGTATTAAATGAAAGTTATGTTCACACTGTAGCAACACCAATGAGGAAACTTATCTGTTTTCATAATAGCAAGCAATCTGAAACAAAAGAATTGTTGCTCCACGTAAAGATGGCCTCGGCTATAAGAAGATTGCCGACACCCTGAAACTGAGCTGCAGCACTGTGGCTAAGACCACACAGCGATTTAACAGGACAGGTTCCTCTCAGAACAGGCCTCGCCATGGTCAACCAAAGAAGTTGAGTGCACATGCTCAGATTTATATCCAGAGGTTGTCTTTGGAAAATGAACGTATGAGTGCTGCCAGCATTGCTGCAGGGGTTGCAGGGTGGGGTGGTCAGCCTGTCAGTGCTCAGACTATACAGTATCCATAAGGAAGCCTCTTCTAAAGATGACGCACAAGAAAGCCCACAAACAGTTTGCTGAAGACAAGCAGTCTCACTGGAACCATGTCCTCTAGTCTGCAGAGACCAAGATAAACTTATTTGGTTCAGATGGTGTCAAGCGTGTGTGGCAACAACGAGGTGAGGAGTACGAAGACAAGTGTGTCATGCCTACAGTCAAGCATGGTGGAGGGAGTGTCATGAGTGCTGCCGGCACTGGGGAGCTATAGTTCACTGAGGGAACCATGAATGCCAACATGTGCAACAGGGGTTTATGTATGTGCTGGAACATAAGTCTTGTACTTAGGAATATGAGTGAACACTTCATACCATGGGAAGGAAGTGATTCATGATGCCAAGAGGGACAGTAGTTAATTTGTTATAAAAAAAAAAAAAAACAAGAAAACATGTGCCCACCATGAACTACAGGAGCCCATGGGGAGCGGCAGCAGAGAAAATTGAGTTGTATTTTTTTCTTCCTTTTTGTTTTTTTAAACGTCCTAAACTACAAACTCGAATTAATCAATTTTAACGCTTTATTGCACAGCCCTAGGGTGTGCTCACTTTTGTTGCCAGTGGGTCAGACATTAATGGCTGTGTGTAGAGTTATTTTGAGGGGATGGCAATTTTACACTGTTATACAAGCTGTACACTGACTACTTTACATTGTATCAAAGTGTCATTTCTTCAGTGTTGTCCCATGGAAATATATAATAAAATATTTACAAAAATTTGAGGGGTGTACTCACTTTTGTGAGATACTGTATGTAGTGTGGGATCATGGGAGCTGTTGTCTTCTTCCTTTCCACAACCACCACTGCAGATGCAAATCCCTCTGCCATGACTCGGGCAGAAATGTTTACTGATGAGATCATTTTAATTCAAGTCAAATTCCCAATATAAGAACACAGTTCAACAAAACATAACGGGAGACATTTTAATGCAAAGATGTTCCATACTCTATATTTAAAATCAGTGCACAATGGTATTTCAAACAGAGCTCCCAAACAGGTAGATTTAAAGGGTTTAGTTACATCACATTGTTGTCCAGTATATACATTTAAAGTCACTGGATGTACCATAGATTTGAGAGAGTCTAGCAGGAAAGCAGCTCAGGTCAGGAATGTCATACAGGAAGTGGTCTAGAATTAGACTTCCTGTTCGTTCCATAGCTCCTCTGGGTGGAGGTCCTGCTGGGTGTTACTTTGCTTAAGGTGATGACAACAACAAGGGGAGAGGCGTGCTTGGTTCTGCTACGTACAGCTGTGTTGAACTGGTAACACTGCCTGTTAAAGTGAGTCTCTGTAGGTTTGTCAGTGTCAACAGCTTTGACAGATCTAGGGGGATAATTTAAGTTCAGTGCACAAGGTTAATGCAAATGTCAGCTTGAACATTTTCCCACAACTGCTACACAGGTCTGGTAGGTACGGAAGAGGATTAGGGCCACACATGAATTTTTTTTGTAGTTCTGACTTTAAAGTCAGAATTCTGAGAAAAAAGTCAGAATTCTGAGATTAAAGTCAGAATTCTGACTTTTTTCTCAGAATTCTGAGATTAAAGTCAGAATTCTGACTTTAAAGTCAGAATTCTGAGATTAAAGTCAGAATTCTGAGAAAAAAGTCAGAATTCTGACTTTAATCTCAGAATTCTGAGAAAAAAGTCAGAATTCTGACTTTAAAGTCAGAATTCTGAGATTAAAGTCAGAATTCTGACTTTTTTCTCAGAATTCTGAGATTAAAGTCAGAATTCTGACTTTAAAGTCAGAATTCTGAGATTAAAGTCAGAATTCTGAGAAAAAAGTCAGAATTCTGACTTTAATCTCAGAATTCTGAGAAAAAAGTCAGAATTCTGACTTTAAAGTCAGAATTCTGAGAAAAAAGTCAGAATTCTGAGATTAAAGTCAGAATTCTGACTTTAAAGTCAGAATTCTGAGAATAAAGTCAGAAGTCTGCACATGTAAAAAAATTTTGAGTTCTGACTTTAATCTCAGAATTCTGAGAAAAAAGTCAGAATTCTGACTTTAATCTCAGAATTCTGAGAAAAAAGTCAGAATTCTGACTTTAAAGTCAGAATTCTGAGAAAAAAGTCAGAATTCTGACTTTAATCTCAGAATTCTGAGAAAAAAGTCAGAATTCTGACTTTAATCTCAGAATTCTCTCAGAATTCTGACTTTAATCTCAGAATTCTCTCAGAATTCTGACTTTAAAGTCAGAACTACAAAAAAAATTCACATGTGGCCCTAATCCTCTTCCGTAGGTAGGACATGGCAATATATTGATATTATATTTTTTTTTTGATACAAGACTGAATATGGTCTAAGATTTTCATTATATTGTTATATGAAATGAGTTTTGTTTTTTTTCTGGTTTAAAAAATATTTTTATCAAAAATATTTGATATTTACATTGTAGAATCTGGATCACTGAACGTTGCAACATTCACAACAGTAAACATGTTCGCCTTTGTGGCTAACATAAGCTAGCATACTACTGTAGACAGAAACTGCAAAACACTTTCCAGCAGAAACACAATGTATGTGGGAGTGTAGTGCTGTTTATTAATATAGGTCCATATTTTGACATTTAATGCAAAGTATTTGAATTCCACACATTGTGTTTTAAATATGCATAGCAACTGCCCTGTGCAGGTTGAAACCTGGCTATTGCTACTGATTTATTTCCAGCGTGTTTTGTGGTGACAAAGCCTTATATTTTTGAGCCAATGAGTGCATCAAATTCAACGCTGCACTTGCTTGAGCCCTCAGCAACCAAACCTCCCACGTATGAACTAGATCGGACGAACGGTTCTCGAGATATGCAAATAACATACAGACAGCCATTCCTTGCTCTAGAGTTAAGATGTGAGGAGTAGTTTGTTAAATATTATGCCCTAGATCAAGTGTTGAATGCACAGATGGACAGACAGTCTGAAGGTAGAAAAATGTAATTCATCTGGACGCTAGAGTTCATCTTCAGCTCTGATTTCTTCCTGCAGGACAGCTGTGAATGCAAATGAGATCGCGCTAGAGCTACAGCAGAGGGGGTGACTGAGCAGCCAGACACACAGACAGGAGACCTGACTGCACTGAACTTCACTGTTGGTGTGACAAGACTAAAGAACAGCAGGTCAGCTGCCCTGTCCTTAGTGAAGCGGTCCCACCCCTGACAGGAATACATTCTGCACAACATCCTGGTGTGTCACCCCCCTGCTCTGCTCCTTACATGGCCCTGGAGGAAGTTGTTCCTGTGTGCCAATGATACAAGAGATAGTGAGGAGGGTGAATAACTAAGAGGCAAGCAGCTTGACAGAGTGAGGGTTACATAAATAGAGAGTTTTTTTCCTCCTGTGAAAATGCTTAACCATGCTTAACTCGTTGGAGGTTTGCTCGATATTTTATTATAACAACAGGTCCCATGACTGTAATGTGAAATGTGTCACTTTCCCGCTGCTCTACTGAACATTTTAGCATCTTCCTGCTCAATAAGCACTTGTTGCTGTCACTGACAGGCTGAGGTTGTGGTTGTGTTGTGAAGCGTCGGACTATATTACAGAAACAGTATGAAGATAGACCTGTTTGGTAAATAATTCGAACTGTTCCAACCAGCAAACACAAGTCTTGCTCATGCTCTGAAATTGCGCAAGATCTGAGTTGTTGCAGGGCGACAATGATGGAACCTTGAGTCGGATAGTCGTGCTTTTTCCCACCAAAATCATTGTCTATTCCTAACATTCAACAACCAATATCAAGAGCAGATCCTGTTTGTTATTCAAAGAAAGCTGACGGATCACCCACGCACAAATTTTGAAATTGCATGAGGAAATCTGAAGTGCAGCACTGAATGACGATGGTCTCACATTCCCTCCAGATAGTGTGTTTGTGCTGGCTCCAGCCACAGGGCCACTTGGCACGCTCCTTGCTGTGTTTTGAAGAGGTCCGGGAAGCTTGGAGGCGTAAACAGGGCAGCAAGGTCAGAGGACTTAATAAACAAACTTCCCTCAGTGGTAGTAGCTGGCGCTGGTCAAACAGCTGCAGAGGATCAGAGAGGGTCAGTGACACACTCTGTTTTTGTTTCAGTGGAAAAATTCAACACATTTTGTTCAGAGTCAACAACAGAGCCACAGCGTTTACCTACCTGCTGGTGAAATAAGGTTAATGAACCACTAATGAAGTTATGAGATCAATGAGATCAATGACTGATATCTGGCTTCAATCACCTGTAAAGTGCCTTCCAGTGAAAGAATAATAGTCATGGACTCCATTAGTTCTTGGCTCCTCTTTGTCCCCTTTTTTTTACGGTGGGTTGTAGGCTAATGACTTTATGCATTATACATTGTTTCTTCCTGTAACTGTGTGTATAATTGGTTTCCCTTTACGACTGAAGGAGCCTCTCAGACCCCCCAGAGGTTTTGTTGAACACCAGTCTAACTGCCTCCCACACCCCTCACCCCTCCTGCCACCATCTGGATTGTTCTCCTGGTCCCCTCCCTCTTTCTCCTAATGCTTTTAATGTCATGAGGGACAAAGAAAACAACAACACATGATCACTTAAAAATGACTTAACATATGAAATAATTTTACCTTCTTTCACTATCACGACTTTTACGTCTCGGGTTCATTGTTCAGACACAGCAGCATGAGAGGATGCAGTGTGAAGAGACAACAGTGTTGATGTTATGTCGAACACGTCTATTGGTTGTGTTGCTGAGATGCCTACTGATGTTTGCATGCTAACCAGCTAGCCCAAGGAATAGTCAGATAGCCCCTGCAGTTTCAGCTGGGAGATTTCTGCAAGCTGCAAGTCTGCTACGTTTCACGAGCTCTCTTAGAATGCGTGTAATAAATGAACAAAATAAATCCCAAAATGTCAAGAAAATATTTTTGCATCTACTATTGTTTTTTTTTTTTTTTTAAGTTTCTTTCTTTTACCAAACTATGACAAGCTTAATTACCTCGTCATAACTCATCATAAAACTCAACTCATTCAGATGCATAAATACTCTTGGTTTGTTGAAATAAGTTCTTAATTCACCACGTAAGATGTAAAAATGTTTTCTCAACTGCTGATGCTGACTCTCTCTCTCTCTCTCTCTGCTGCTTCAGGCCTCTCTTGTGCTGCCAGCCGGGTCTTCTAGTCTCTGGGGTAGTAGTCCTGATCAGAGCCGCGGTAAATCACCTCTGTACTGTATACCCTGCTGTTATACTGACCTATGTCGATCTGGGAGGATGTCATTAGTCCCAGTCTGGTGTCCGGCTGTGTTTCCTGGGAGGCTGCTGATCCCAGTTGTCCTTGGTGACTCCCCTGTTATTCAAGGTCTCTGTCCAAGCAAACTCCAGAGCCACTTGCTCCACAGCTAACTGAGCCATGAGCTAATTAGCTAACAGTAGCTATCCACAGCCAAGGACAGCTCTACAGGCTCCTATGTAGGTAAGTATGAAATGTCATTGCTGATTTTCAAAACAGCAGTTTGACAAAATAACCCCAGCTCCAGGTTCACTTACTAGTTTTTCAAGAGCTGTTAATTGCATCACGTTGGCTTCATGAGATGGATCACAGTTGTCATGGAGATGGATCTGTTGATGGGTAAGTGTTTTTCGTCTGATGCAGACACTGTATCTGATAGCTCTGGAATCAGAAAGCTAAGGTAGACATTCTTTTCTAATAGTATTTATTCCATCCTCTCTACAGGCCCCTGAATGCAGCATAATACCCTCCTGATCCCCTGATCCTTTCTCCCCTCACCCTCCCTCCTCCCCTACAGCATTATTCTCTTCCCTCTCCTCCCCCCAGCTCCCTCCCTTTCCTGCCGGCCTCTCAGCAGAGGATGTGTCTGGGAGAGAGAGTGTGTGTGAGGGAAAAGAGGAAAGCCGTCAGTAGAATGGATATGTGCCCTCTCTCCTCCACCCTTTCTTCTCCTACTTCTTCTTCTTCTTCCTCTCCTCCAACTCATCTCTGTTTTTCTTCACCCTCCTCTAACAGCACTGCACCCTGGGCACCCTCAGTGCCGGCCCTAGGGGAAAAGGAGACTCGTCGGTTGGACGGGTGGCTGAAAACTGAACTTCAATGTCAGCAGGGGATCAGAAGAAAGGTGGCGACAAACCAGAAGGTAATGGGACACATACTGAACACACATGCACAGACATTCACCGTTTGACTGTTGACAACAGTGCTAAAAGGCCAACACCCAGTTATTCTCTATAGCGTGAGACCAACTAGAGCTGTGCATGGCAGTACAGTGCTGCTTCTCTATGGGATAAATGAATGGACTCTCATAAATGGATCATTCTGGTACTGGATTTAAAGTGATGTGTTGATCTGTGGGTCAGCTCTGGCCCTTGATACTGAACATCTTCCAGTCACAAGGTCCTTTGAGTAGTTGTTCTGGAGCTTTCAACCTCGTCATATGATCTTCATCAACAGATGGTGTTTGCCCACTTGTCATGGAGCTGTAGATGTTCAAATGTCCATGTTTCATGTCTCCTTTAAGGACACGCTAATTTGAAGAAAAAAAAAAGATAATAATGTTCACACTAATATTCCATGATACCTGGGCGAACTCCCTCACCTGATGGAGTTTGACGATCATACACTATGACTGAAAGTTTTAACAAAAGTTTCGGACTGAACCTTATGATGAGTTTTCTCGACTGCTGGTTAAAGGTCATGGATGAATTTTCAGTGTCAGAAATTTTAAATACTGTATACCCTGACAATAATGAAGAAAATTCGACATGTTGCGGTATTTATTGTTTTTGGTAAGCAAATATCACAATTTAAAGGGACAGTCTAGCATTTTGGTACTGCACTGTCATAAAGTTGGGGAGTTTTGGAAAGACTGGTCCAGGAGAGGCTGACATATCCAGACACAAATCTTCAAATCACACAGAATAGACAAATTTAGGTAAAACATCAGCTACTATGTGTATGATGATAACACCCACCGAATCGTAGGCTATGACAAAAGTCAAGAATAAAATGGCATCAGTCATCCATCTGCACGGCTGTAGAGCGTGTAGGGCTTACCTTCTTTTGCTGACTTACCTGTAGGTTATCATCACCCTGGTTCACCTCATCAAGACAAACATAGTTTAAAAAATGGTTTCATGTTTTTGAGGGCTGCAGTATTCTAAAGTCAGCCTACATATTTCTGCTTTGTGACTCTGGAGTGTTTTCATTCAGTAATGTAATGTATTGGTCCAGGTGTGTGTGATAGGACGTCCGTCTGCAATGTGGCCTGATTGACCCACATGGGTCTACAATCCTACTTAAGATAGTCTCACCATTGTCTTGTAAGATAACCTGATGAAGGTCTGGGGAACAATGTTATTAAACTTAACTGCCCAGTGTGCACAAGTTTTTTTTCCATATGTTGTCTTCTCCTGCTCATCCACAGGTTTGCAAACGCTGCACTCTGTTGGATTAAATTAAGTTTCGGACACAAAAATGTGATGACTGCCAACGTTGAACCTCCCTCCCAGTGCGACGTAGGACCACCATTTTGGAGCCACAGCTAAAAATATTGCCATGTTTCTTTCACATTTCATAAAACTTTTATTTGGGAAAGCCTCAAAAACATGGAACTACTCTTCTCGTAATGCAATGCAGTAGCATCTGTTGTGTGACAACTAAATGAATATGTAAAAACAATGTAACACACCCTGTGTGTAAAACTGAAAAGACGTTTATACATAAGCCTCTCAGGCGTAGCTCTGTTGTCATGTTTCTACCAGACTAGCTATGATTCTCCATCATGTTACATCAGGACCAGAGAGTCTGCTTGTTTTCCATACAAACCCACAGTTACAGCAGCACCATAGTGCCTTTAATCAGTAGGTAGTTGCTGTTCTGTGCTCTGTGCAGTTGTCTCTTTGGCCATGCTGCTACAGCAGCAGCTTACGTGACACTTTCCTGAATGTGAGCTCTATGGTTTATTGTTTTGCAGAGTTGCTGATCATGACGTTTCAGTGCTCAGATTTAGCCTTAGTTGGAGACAGCAGAGTGTCCCATGACCTCTTCTGAGCACAGACAGCCCTGTTTGTTTAATTGAGGTGTCCAAAACTCTACCCACACACACACACACAGAAAGAGAGAGAGAGAGAGAGAGAGAGAGAGAGTCCAGTTTCCATCACTTTTGGGGACATTACAAAGACCTATATCAGTTTCTTGGATATTTATCCTAACTGTGATAACCAAAACCATAACCACTTCTTGCCTAACCCCTAAGCTAACCGTAAACCACGTCTTCTCCCTAAAATGTAATGGTTTGCATTATGAGGACTTGTGTTGACAAAACCTGAACATTTGGTGATACATGCCTTATCTATGACACAGTCAAATAACTTTCAACCCCAGAGTCACAGAATGACTGCTCAGTGCTGGTGACCGAGCACAGCACATTACTCTCTGCTGAGTCACCAACCAGTGCATTATTCAATTAAGACCAATTAAGCTGTATAATTCAAATGGAAGCATTGTCATGTGACCTATGCTGGTTGCACGACAGCCTGTCTTACTGACTAACACTTGGGGAATGATATCCTGCTCACCTGACTGCTCGACCAACAACAGTATCAATTCTCTTCTATAAAAAATACCTCTCCATTGTGGTGCAGAGAAATGTTTGACTCAGACTGTGAGGCATATCCCATTCCCTAGACGTCAATACTGCTGCTGCTAAGCACGCTCAAAACTGTCCCTTTTTATGCTGATGTGGTTGGTGGTTCAACAGTGAAACGGTGAAGCATTGGAGAGCTGGGATGACACTTGGGAACAATGCTGGGAGCTGTAACAAAATCAGGGTGCTCTTCTCTTGAGAAAAAATCTATATTCTAGGATTTCTGTCGCAGGGAAGGAAAGTCAATTTTCTGTTACTCTGGTTGCACATTTTGAGATTTTTTAACACTGAGACTTTTAAAAGTATCGCATCCACTTGGTATCCAGCCTGTCCAGTTTCAATCAAACATGATACAGGTTTTCTGTCAGAAAATGGATTAGCTGAGGTGGTAAGCCACCACTATTCACAAGTGTCTTTCATGATCAATTTAATCAATGACTCACTAATCTATAGACATTTATAGTACTCTATAAATGTATGCTTTATGCTTTATTTGATAAAACTGTACATGCATTTTTAATGTAAGCGATGTGGGCTTTGTTTCAGGTGAAGTTACCCACCTCTACAGCACTGCAGGAAACCAAGCAGGGCTTGTGTATTACAGTGTGTAAGAGTCACTAGTTGATTCTGCAAGACCAATGACAACCCAGACCACAATGACAGATATATTGTATAGGTTTTTTGTTTCTATTTCATTCACTAAAATTTGACTCTGGTCTCTGTATGTGATGCTGCTGCAGTACTTTTCCACAATGTGTCTTGTGTGTGTGTGTTCACAGCAAACTGAGAAGGGCTAGATTGGTGATAGATTATCGTAATGTGTCTCCAGTGGTACTGAATATGACTGAACAGAGAATCAAAATGTTGTCACAATTACAATTTGGCTAAGTGCAAGATCCAAATCGCAGGAGCTGCAATTTTTTGTTATAATTTGAATCCTCCCTTGTGTTTTGTCTATTTTCCTGTCAGACATGGTGCGAGTGGCACAGGTATGGCCAGAGGTTGAGCGAGCCGAGTGTTTGGCCCGCGGTGCTGCCCTAAAGTGGGCGTCAGGCGTTTTCTGTCGACCAGAGCACCTGGAGCGCCTGAGCCAGTACAGAAAGAGAGAGAGTCAGAGGACCACTTCCATACACACCAGACTCAAGGTGACATCACAGACACACGTCAAAATACACACACACACACACACATGCACACACAAATACTTTCAGACAAATATCATGCAATATAACCTTGGCCTACTGAATGGCCTCCTGAAGGGCTGCAGTTATGCACTTAAGAGGAAGTTGTTACTAAAAGTTGTCAATGGGAATCGATATTAACCACTGCACTGCTGCATGGTGCTGCTGCTGTCTTCACTTCCAGTCCATGGTCCAGTCGTACCTGGAGGGGGTGGGCTGGGGTCTGGAGCAGCTCCAAGAGGCCAGGGCCGAACTGAAGGAGGTGTCACAGTCTTTGAAGAAAGCAGGGCTGGAGTCCAATGGAAACACAGATGGGGTGAAATCTCTGGAGAGGCTGAGAGAAGTATCAGTCAACCACTGTCAGCTCCTCGCAGCCGTCAGCAACCTGCCGCGACTTTACTCTGGTGATATGCTGCATCATAAATCATTAATTCATAATGAATTCACTTTGCTTTTTAATTTACACAAGTTTGTTTTGCATTTGGAATTAGAAAACAGTATTAATCCTTTTTAGAGAATATTTTTCATTTTTGTTTATGATGATGTCAGTGACGTTCTGCCATGATCAGGCACAACGGCTGGAGTTCACCTTCCATTTTACCATATAAACAAATGCCTTAATAAGAGTATAGCATAGCTCCTGCTTTGATCCATCCTCAAGTTAAAGGAGTTGAGTATATAAAACTTAAAGTCTGCCCAGTAATTTAAATGTAGTCATTATCTACTCACCCCCATGCCGATGAAAAGTCGGTGAAGTATCATATTCCACAAAACATTTCTGGAACTGCAAAACATTAAAAGTTACAGTATTCTAAACAATTGAAGTGGATGGGGACTTGTTTTAAAACAAAGATAAAGCATAAAATGGCTCCATACAGTTTGTCCAACTTATTCCAAGTCCCCAGAAGCCCTGAGATGCCACATTCATTTGAAAGGTGAAATCTTTACTGCCATTTTATGCTTAATTTTTCTGTCAAAACAAGTCCCCATCTATTCTACTATTCAATCGTTTAGGAGAGTGCTGCAACACTGTTTTGCTGTGAAGCTCCAGAAAAGTTTTGTGGACTACAAAACCTCATGTGACTTTCCATCAGCATGGAGGGGTGGTAGATAATAACTACATTTGGATTGAAGGTAGATATACTGGCAATTATAATGTTCTGGTTTTGTTGACATTGTGTCAGAAAAGTATTGATTCATGTCTGGTTACTGATTTTGTTTGATCAGAAATCTTGCTTCTCTTAAAGTGGGCTGATGGCTCATTTTGGTTAGTACGGTTTAAATGTCAAAACACATTAAACAGAATAATACAGGCAATAACATAAAAACAAGTCAGTAGTGGTAAAAAGATATGAAGATAAAAGCATAAAATGTATATAAAAAAAATATATATCAAATGAACTATAAACTATAAATAAAGAGTCTTGTCTAGTATGTGTTGTAAGTGTGATCCAAACCTTTGGATAGAATATTTTTGTTGGAAACTAAAATGTGCAACTTCAACAGCCCCAAGTAGCAGCAAGAGGCTATTCCATAAATTGTTGACAGTTTTATGATTTAGGCACCCCCACCCCTCCTTCCTTGACCTTTGTAGTGCGTAGCATGGTGTTGGAGACTGAGCGTCTGGTGGAGTCCCGGCGTCTCCTGGAAGCCCACGCCCGGCTGATGGATCTGGAGCAGTGGCAGGATGACATCCTCTGGCAGCTCCACGGGGCTGCTGGGACAGCAGGAAGTGCACTCAGCACAGAGGACCAGGAGCTGGTGGCCAAATATTTCTCTGGTGTCGGGAAGTTGGTGGACGCCCTTGGTAAGAGACAGTCTCACAATTTTGTCAACATCCGATGATCAAAGCAAAAATATCCTCTATGGTAACTGTATATCTGTTGTCTGTTCTATTCAATTTGATTCAAAGTACTTTCTTTGTCCCCTAGGGTCACTTTATCTATCTATTGTAGGAACAGTTCAACCAAAAAGTGTAAATTCAGTCATTATCTTCCTCCCTCCATGCAGATGGAAACTGAGGTGAATTTCGTAGTCCACAAAGTATTTCTGAAGCTTCACAGCAAAACAGAGTTGCAGCGTTCTCCTAAACAACTGAAGGTGATGGGGACTTGTTTTAACGTAAAAACAAAACTGCATGGCTACATAAAGCTTATCTGGAATAATCTTAGTCTCTAGAAGCCCTGTGATGCAAAAGTGGTTTGAAAAGTCATTATTTACACCCTTGACGTGGTCATGTTAACGCTAACTACGAAGACAAGAATTTGGGATCCCAGGGCTTCCTAGACTTAACATGGACAAACTGTGGAGCCGTTAAATGTCTTATATCTGTTGTTTTCTTATGTTTTAAAACAAGTCTCTGTCCAAGTCAGTTCTTACAGGAGAATGCTGCAACTTATAAAGCAAATCTGTTGAGTGGATAATGACTGAATTTTCATACGTGGACGATCTTTTTCCTTTAACGTCCTATATTTTGTTTAGATGTGGATATAGATCTAAATATAAAAATCTCTATGTCTCCATCATTTTTGTGTATCTAAAATGTAAGATGTTTTGTGTTGAATTACTTAACTGATCCTAGTATTAATCATACAGTGGTCCTTGCTTTAACAGGTCAACTTCTCAGCTTAGAGGGAAATTTGTTCCCGGATGTTTCCATGATGTTTGTTTTATGAAGATTCTAAATACTGTAGCTTAACTGGAAACTTCCAGTTTCTTGGAGATTATTCACCTCTCATCCACGAGGCTTCTTCAGTTCTAACTAACTGAAAAGGAGTCGAAGGCTTTTAAACTCTGTGTGGGAGTGTCCTTACAGAGTCATTAAGGACACATGTGAGCACTGAGTTTTAGAGCCATTAGGGCCACTTGTGGGATGTGTACCCAACTTGCCTTCATGTGGGTTGCTAGGGCTAGATGATCCCAGGTGTGAATGGTAGTTAAGATGTCTGGAGAGGGAACTCAGTTCTCCATAGGAAGTGGGTGATAGGTAATGTTGTAGGCCACCTCCCGTGTTCAAAGACGGTTGTTCCAGTTTTACATAGATGGATTCCTTTACTCCTCTTTTAAACCATCTGTGTTCTCTGGCCAAGATGTTTACATTGTTGTCCTCAAAGGAATGATTTTTCTCCTTCAGATGTAAGTGGACAGCAGAGTCTTCACCTGAGGAGTTGGCCCTCCTGTGTTGTGCCATTCATGTTTATGGAGAGGTTGTTTTGTCTCCCCAATGTACAAATCTGTGCAGTCCTGGCATCATTGAACAGCATAAACTGGGTGTTTTGTCCTTAAATTGGACAAGTTTCTGCTTCGGCGTGTTAGTAGGTTTAAAGTGAACCGCTATACGATGTTTATTGAAGATCCTCCTGAGTTCTCAGATATTCTTTTGACATAGGGAATGGCGATGTTGTTACATTCTCTCGTCTCCTCCTCTCTGTCTGCTCTGGATCTTTTAGAGGTTTTGACAAAGGTCCAGTTTGGGTAACCACAGGTTTTAAGTGCTCCCTGTCGTTCTTCTGTTCATGTGCAATATCTAAATATCTGAAATATCTCTTCATTTGCTAAATGCTCCTATGTTCAGTGCTAAATTCCTGCCACAGTAGTTGATTACTTTGTCGGGTTTTGGTTACTTCAGGTAAGGAGCTGTGGGCGGTGGTGAGCAGTGCTCTGGCCCTGGCCCGACAAAACCCCACACCATTTGTATCAGCAGTAAGGATAGTGGAGCGAGAGGAAGCCCTGGACCAGGCGTTACTAGAGGAGAGAGGTGGACCCAGAGGCAGCAGCAGGCCTCTGCCTCCAGGACGACCTCGCTGCTGGAGGGCATGCTTCTTCCAGGTCAGCGCCACCACACATCCCATTTTAGTCTCTCATTTTTAAATGTCTAGTGGTGTGTTTCATTGTGTACTCTCCCACGTGTCCTCTCTTCCAGGTACTAGAAGAGGCAGTTTCTGCACGATTTCGCAGTGTTTCCTACCTGCACACCCGTGGGCCGGGTCTGGCAGGCCACCTCTCTGCTCTCCAGCACGCCATCATGGCTGACCTGGCCACGGTACGCCATCTGCTGGAACACTGTGTCCCATCACACTACCAGATAACAAGGGCCTACCTGAGGGCCAGCAACCACTGTTTACATGCTCACCTGGCACAGGTCAGTGATGGAGGGGAAATAAACTGCTGCTGCAGCACGTTAAGCTGTCATATAACTGTTCACTGTAAATCCCTCTAACTTGTTCCTGTCATCATGTTCTGCTATGTTTGATAATAGTTTACATATACAGTAATATACTAATTGCCATTAGACTTAAATAAAGTTTTTTTGGCTTGGTTAATTGTATTTTTAACTCGCAGTTATCTTCTCTATGGCAATCACCAACTGAAGTTTGAATATTATCATAATTTTAATGTGCACAGTTCCATGCATAAGATTGACATGTCATGAACACCTTTATGAATGTTTTTTACTGTTTTACTGTCATTAACTCTCATTAAGTGTCATTTAGTCAGTTATGTGTTGGTCAAATAGTACAGGGGGTTAACTGACTAAATGACAAAAACTCAAGACAACACTGAAAGGTGTCGTGACATGTCACTGCATGATTGTTCTTGTCATTCCGATGCACACCCCTTCAAATAAAGTGTTGCCCTTAAATCATGACCTCACTATACACATGTAAGTGATGCTTGTGCCTAGGTTAGCAGCTGGGACCTGGAGAGTGGGGAAATCTTTGCTGTGCTCAACTGGGTGCTACACATCTACAACAGGTGAGGTCCATGACATGCACTGACTCAGTCCTTTACTCTTTGTCCTTCAGTCTCTGTGTAACTTTTTGTACTTTGAATTGGTTAAGCTAATGTCAGCTGAATTTACAATAAGGAATATAAAGAATATGTGTTTGGATTTGCGGTAAACCTCTCTTAAGATGGAGTGGAGGACAATGAACTCATCTAAGCAAATTAACGACACCTAATTTGTGACATCCATTTCACAGAACTGATCCAGTAGTTCAACGTGAACCTGAGCTTCAGTTTGACTCAGCAGGATAAGGCATTCATTGTGCATTTCATTTCAAATACAGCCGATTACCGTTGATGCACACTTTCTCATATTATTCTGTGTCCCTTTCCTTTAATTACCATCTGATGAAGCACAAATGCTGATAAGACAAAATCGTCCAAATAATAGCAACTATAACAGCTACCAAACTATCTATCTATATAGACTTATCTATACTAAATTTCAGTTGTTCTAAGTGACATTTAGCAATAGTTTTTGGGTAATACTCCAGTCGTTATTAATCTAAGTCAGTGGTCCCCAACCTAGGTGCCAGGATACCCTTTGTGCCGCAAGATAGGCCCACAATACATCCTTGACATTTCTCTCTTAAGGCCTCTAAACCAAATAAATATCATCTTTTGGTTGTACTGCAGGTGAAACACATATGTAAGTGCTGCAAGAAACCACGGTTTGGCTATAACGAGTCAAAAAAAACAAAACCCATCACCTTGTGCTGTCCTAGAACGAGCTTCATCAATTGAGCGATATAAGATTTTTTACAAAACTCTCACAATAACAAAAATGTTGGATGGTAGACTAGAAAAGCTCAGAGTGTGACAGTGTTTATTTGGCAGCCCAGACATGATGGGTCATCCAGAGTTGGTGACTGAGATGGAGAAAGAAGAACTAGGACCTCTCATCTCCACCGAGGGGCTGGAGCAGCTACAGAACAAATATGTGCAGAGTGTTAGGGTAAGTCTACCACAGAAGGTTTTTGTTTGTTTGTTACTACAGTTTTGGCCCACAGGTATGGAAACTGAATTTAAAAGGTGTTCATCCTACATACTCAAACATTTTTTTTTTAATGAAAATAATGTATCTTTTGGTACAAGTTCTGTAAATGTAAATGTTAAATGTTCTCCAACATGTGGAGGACATTTATGGGACCCTTGTTGTCATACTGAGGGCAGTAACCACGTCTTACCGTTATAGAAGAGTGTATCAGAGTGGATGCACAAAGCTCTCCAGGTGGAACTGCAAGACTGGCAGAGAGACCAGGAGCCAGATACAGACCATGAAGGTTTCTACCAAACCAGCCTGCCCACTATCATCACACAGGTAAACATGCCAAATAGATACACAATAAGTAAAGCCACACACTCACACAGTGTATGACCTGTAGGAACACCCAGAACAAAGCTAATCCCCCATGCTTTACATGTATTCTGTGTGGATTTGTTTGTTTTGTGTGTTAGATGCTTGAGGAGAATGCCCGGGTGGCTCTGATGATTGGACAATCCCTACGAGATCAGACTATACAGATGGGGCTGTACGAGATGGAGAACCTCCTTAACAGGTGTTGGTTCATGCAAGTTCAGCTTCTTGGCTGCCTGTCAGCCATTTTATTGTTCAGTATATGTCAGTCAGGCTTGGGCGAGTCTTCACTTTCACCTCCATTCCTTTACATCACAGGTTTCGAGAAGCTCTGGTGGAATCTGGGAAGGAGCATCGCAAGGATCTGAGCAACAACAAAAACAAGTTCTACCTCCACTATCTTCTGGCCTCCATCAGCAACTGCATCATCCTCAAGTGAGATCATGGCACAGTGAATGGCCCCTGACAAAGCTGTCAGGGCTTTATTGAGCAAATGAAATATCTGAACTAATTTGGGACACTCACAATAGGTTGATATGATGTTGGCAAAAATGATACTGTTTACAAATGACCCTGCTCATACTTTGAATAATATAGAACTTCAAAAAGACAGGATCAGTTTCTTGTCCGTGTATTTTTCTGCTGTAGGGAAACAGTTGAAGACATTCTTTCATCAACAGAGGCCAATCACAGGGACACATGATACTTGTTTTTTTTGCAATTTACCATCCCACACTCATCCCCACTGTACTAAAGCTTTTAGTGTACATGTCATATTGCTAATGGACAGTTACCGTAGAAATTAAGATGTCAGCAATTAGATATACATTAGGTAATAGTTGAACACTCTTAAAGGAGCCATTCTACTGTATGAGTACTTTTGCTTATGATTCCTGTATATAAATGTCACATATTGATTGAGAAATTTAGTTATGAAGCAGGTCAGGTGATAAATGAATACAGTAAAATTATCAAACTTCTTCAGTCCACAAAGTAATGCCCCTATTCAGAAACTGCCCCTTTAAGCGAGCTGTCAGGACTTCTTTAAGTTGGTAATGTCACAGCTATACAGTCACCACCCTCAGATATGCCTTCAGCACAGCTGTGTGCGCGGGGCCAGCTCAGGCCTCTGTGAGTGTTCAAACAGAGCTGACTGGGTTTTTGGAAGGAAGACTAAAAGAGACAGTAGCTTAAATGGGGTGCTCAGGCAGAGGGTGAAAAGAGGGGCTGCAGCATTGTATAGTATAAGTAAAATAATAGATTTTTGGAACACTAATGCATGTAAGAAATGTTCTTACATGCAAGTAAAATCAAAAGCATGAACCTGAAAATGAGCATGTTATGGGACTGTTACAAAAAGTGTTGAATATGGGCCTTATTTTGATTTTACTGTATTGCCACTTTTACTTCATCTTCACATGCAGAAGTCAAAGACTGGGAGCAACTTCCCTTCACCCCCAGTAATGATGACTCTATACAGTCAGTTGGTTCTCAGTGAAATATGAAGATGTGTATACAAGTTATTGGCTGAAAGTTAAGTACCACCAACAGCTCTTATGACCTGCCTGATCAGGGTGGTGCTGTCTAGTGGACCTACCATGACAACAAATGACAAGCATTAAGTAATAAGAAGCCAATTAAAGACACAAGCACAAGCCTAAATAATATTTACTGTGTCTCTTATGTTTATGTTTGCAGAAAGTCCACAGAGAGCCTGCAGCAGCAGCAGTCGTCTCGGTCGGCGGGGCAGTTCTCTCGGACTCCTTCCAACCCTCTGGCAGCTCTGGACCGGGCGGTGAGACGGGCATGTCGCCTGGTGATGGATCAGCTCCTGCTAGACCTTCAGCCTCTCCTCCCGGGCCTGATGACCAGGCACTGGCTGGTCCAGGGAGACCCCACCCCCAAACTCTGCACCATCCTGGAGCATCACCTGGAGCTGTACGGCCGAGTTCGACCACCCTGCCGACAGGTTACAGCTTCCAACTGTTTCAGTCCCCACTGTGCACATGGAAGTTTAGTTATTCTGTCAGATATACTGCATAACATTAAGACTTGTATTGAATCTTATTTCTTATTTTCATGCTTTTGAGTTAACGTCAAATCTACAGTCAGCATGTCATCCATCAAAGTCCTTCATATCCATAATTTCTGAGGAAAATGACACTGATCATTGCACGGACGTGTTGTGCCCTGAAAACACATAAAAATGAAACATTTGTAAGGAAATAGTAAAACCTTGATAGATTTCAAACTACGAAATCTGTGATTAGATCCCACTATCATAATCCATGGGGCTGCAATTGAGCTAAGTCAAATGTTTTTATATTTGAATTAAGGTTTAGTTCAAAATTCATTTCACTTAATAAAACCAGGTGTGACAAGAGACACCTAATGCAATATGAATCACAGCTGATTTACTGTAGATGAAAATGAGCGCTTGTGTATGGCTAGCCATCTTCTGCAGCTGTTGTGATGGTGTCTAATTTAAGATCCACTCTGGAATAATGGGAATTCTTTGCACAATGACCAATCAGCCCAGTTATTAGACACGTGTTCATTTCTCATTGATCATGATTTTATCTTAATGCATCTTTGCCTGATGGATCTTACGTTTACATGGAATCACAGTCAAATGTTAGCTTTTTCAGTCTGCTAACAAGACACTTACAGTATTCTAATTATGTATACTTTCACACTTTACATTTCTGAGGGAAAAAAACATACTTTTTAAAATTATCACATCATTCAAAGTATCACATTTGCCTTAGAAACAGAAATGGTCCACCTGAAAGGTTTTACATTCTCAATAAAAACATTGTTACAATATCAGTCTTATGTAATCATATCATTTGCCATGTCATTATTGTTATTTATTAATATGTGACTTTTTTGATCAGGTTAAGAGTATCCTTTTTACATTTTCTACCACTTCTTGTTCTTTCATTGCTCTCAAACTCATACGTGAGGTCAAAATGCCAGCTCGGTCTTGCTCTTGTGTCTACAGCGTCTACAGGAGGAAGCCCAGTGGCTGATGGTGGTGGAGTACGTCCGTGCTCTGATGCAGAAACGGATGGTGTGTCGCAATGCAGAGGAGAGGAGGCAGCTCGCCCAGCAGATGGTTCAGGACGACCAGCAGTTTAGAGAGATCTTCCACGGCCTGGTGAGGACGACCTCGTTCAACTTGGTTCAAAACAAGTTTATTGATATCAGTTAGTATCTAGTATCAGATTTTGATGAAGTAATCAATCCTACAGCGTCCTGAATTTTATGGTAAAATGATGGTAACACATAAGTGCACACTATTAGTTGTTGATTGGTTATGCTAATACAGTATCAGAAGTCATAGCAGTGGTAGTACTACCGTCCTGTATTCTAGTTACTATATTTAGGTGTCCCATGATGGTTTGAAAGCTGTTTGAATGAATAAGAAACTGTGCCAGACACATAATACTCAGACATTTTATTACATTTTTTGGCATGAAAATGTTAGAAATTAAAACCTTCCCACTTCAGTGGCTTCAGTCAAATGTACTGATGTACATTATGTGCATTTAAAGTTCCATCTGAATCAAGCTCATGTCTCTGCAGGAGGGTGAAGGGTCAGTACCTGAAGTGAATCCTTTGGCATTACTACCAGTCCTGGCAGACTTCATCAAACTGAAAGACCCTGGCATGCTCACTCTGGAAGTTTCTGGCCTTGCAGCCAAATACCCCGACATCAGGTAATCTGAGCCCCCTGCTAATAGTAGAGTAGTTGTCAAATTACCATCAGGCTAAAGATCCTTTATCCTGTTACTGCACCCTGTTCTGCTCTCAAATACATACCGTAAATACTCAATTCTAAAAGGTTTTGTAGCCAGAGTACTCTATTAAGTAGTGTCACCTTTGTGATCAAAGTGACAACTAGCAATGTGTTGTCACGGAAGAGCGACAGGATCATAGAGACACACGGCTGCCTGCTGCTCATACAATATGCCAATAATAATTCTATGATCATTCAGAAGCATCTGTGCTGCTGAAAATACACACATACTTAAAATATTTCACGGGACACATGGTGACTGATTAGGTTCTCATACCTGCTATTAAAAAAATAGCAAATTACCCTCTGCATACGTAAAGCATTTTGTAATGTCAAGTTAGATAAAGCATAATTATTAATACCAATTTTGTTGTTTATAAAAGTATTATTTCGAAGATTTTTATTCCACTTTTAAAAAGTTTCAGACATGTGCATTTTGTTGATAAAATGATCATACCAGATTGTTCTGCACATGTTTTTCTGTGTCCTCAGTGAAGAGCATGTGTCTGTACTACTTGACATCCGGGGTGATGTGTCCAGGGACATCAGAGGGGCTGTACTGGACTTGCTGGAGCAGAGCGCCCCCCCTCTGCCGGCAGGATACCGGCCAATCTTCACTGACATCCTGGTGCCCCCTTCCACCATGGCCTTCTGTCTGCCCACTGCCAAATGTGCATGACGGTGACTGACCTGAATTCTACGCTCAGATTTTCACATTAAACTCAGGGTGGATCAGCTCTGCCACTCATTATTTATCCAGGGAGCAACAATTTTGTTTTTGTTTCTTCACACTCACAGTGTTACACACATCATTTATACTGAAAGATGCCCAGTGCAACTATCAAAGTCTTCTAGTAGGTTGATGGTTCAGGGCTTTGCTCAAGGGGCGAATGACGCCTTCTTTTTTACTTTATCTCTAATTTACCAGGGATTTGTGCTGCTGACTTGCTGGTCTGGGTCTAACTTCGATTGAATCTCATTTGACTGGTGAAGTTCTGAATCTATGAGCCGCTGTGGCTGAACCAATTCCATGGCTTCATTAATGCCTTAAAAATATACATAAAACAATCATATATCATCCTGTCATATGTGTCAGTGATGTTTACTTGGATCCTAAAGCTGCTTACTGCAGCTTCTAACAAGTGTTGAATTTTCGATACCTGTCAGAAATCAGTTAACATGATGCTAGTGACCTGCACACAGAGCTCTCTCTGCCTGCTATCTTACATGATGCTGTTAAATTGATGATGCAGTTTAAAAGGGTGAAATCGCTGTTGTAGATTGTATAACAGATTTCATTGACAACACTGTCTACTGATCAAATGTTTTGAACACCATTGGTAAAATTCCTCTCAGCTTCATTTTATTCAGATGGCAGGCGGAAATCTGAAAACCTCATGGGAACATATTACTACTTAAAGGTTTTGTGTTTTTTTGTGAGTTGGGTGAACTGACAATTTTACACATCAAAGTGTGTTTACAGGTATTTGGGTGTTCTACTGCATATCTGAATAAAGTAGTAGAAAGCCTTTGGTGACTCTAGAGGAAGCTGCATGGAATTTGATGGAATGCACTGTGGGTAATGTAGGTGATACGGTAGTCAGGTGACATCAATATCACTTATCATCTGTTGAAATAAAAATCAGGAATTAATGTCAGTTTTCTGCATCCTGACCAATAATTGAAAAACTGTCATTATTCAGCTTTTCTGGTCCAGCCACATGTCTTATTTCTGAACATTTTCAATCTCAAAGCCTCTGACAGTTCCAGTTGAAGAAACAGACTATTGGATTTATTTGGCAAAATAATATATACATATTATGCGATGTTCATTGCCTAGGAGTGGATTAGGTCATATCTTCTGTTTTTTTTTCTATGAGAAGACAAACAAAGGTCACAACATGACACTTTTCATTGACTTTTATTCATGTTTCTGTAATTTTGTCCAATTTTATCTTGTATTTTGTTGATATTGGGTGTTTTTAATATGATTTTTTGTATGTATTTATTGTATTTATGTATTAATTTTCTGATATTTCTTTTTGAATAGTGTTTCCTGTGGTTATTTTAAAGGAGATTCCACTGTTGTGGCTCAATCTCAACGTCTATAGCACATGTAAACTCTCTCACATAAGTGCTGAATAAATACTCTATGAAATAAACGTTCATCTCATTTTTATTATTAGCATTATTCCATTATTAATACAATTTAAATGTTTACGGAATCCTGCCAATTAGAGATAATGTTGTTCTTTCCATAGTGTAAATAGAACATATAATCGAAGCGCGTGTGTTTATGCTTATTAAATTCTTTACTGTTAGTGTCATATTGAAAACAGTGAATAAGAGAGGATCCAGGCACAAAATGCCAAAGATTTAAAAAGCTAGTCATGTGACCCAAAGAGCGTGTGACGTCATGAGAAAGATGGCCGCCTCCGTAGACGCAACGCTGGCCCACTGACACATTTTACTTTGAGGTTTATGTAGAATACTCCGTTGAAAACAGCGTCTGTTTAGCCGCACGTCTCAGCCGAGTGTTGGAACAGCCGTGGCAAAGATGAAGACCTTCTGTGGGAGAGCCAACCCGACGACGGGAGCGTTGGACTGGATGGAGGAGAGCGAGGAGTACGACTACCACCAGGAGATAGCCAGGTAGCTCCGAGCTTAGCATCACGGCATGGAGAGAGGCTGCACGCTTTTGTAAAGCGACATTCATTATGACTGAAAATATGACGAGAGGAATTTACCCAGACAATTACAAACTTCGCTTTCTGCTGCTGAAGCGAAGAGTGGAGCTTAGAAATCATTTTAAAAGTCTTAAGTTGTTTTCTCATGAGTGTTTGCGTTTGTCAACAAGCGAGCAAACTTTATTGTGACATTTTGAAATTCAAGTTATTGCAAGAACGTTGTATGCTGTCTGTCATACGTTCATGAATGTTGTTGTTGTTGATGCTGGTGCGCGCGCGTGTGTGTGTGTGTGTGTGTGCGCGCGCGCGTGTGTTTTCTCATATGCAAGTGCGGTAATGTCTGCTCTGCATCCAGGATATTTTTGAGTTAAAACAGCTGATAGTGATGTGTCAGTCTTTTGTCACATTAACATTAACATTTCTGAGAAGGATACCAACTCGTGTCCATCTGAACCTGTTGTCCTGTTGATCAGTTAAGCAAGTCTGTCTGTCTTTCAGGTCCTGTTATGCAGATATGCTGCATGACCACGACAGGGTGAGTGTTCAACCTTCGTGAACAGTCTGATAGTGATTTCAAAGCATGTTTCTGATGAGATAGTTCAGTTATTATGTCTGTTGGACTGTTGCGTGGTAGGAAGCCCTCGGGATGTAGTAGAGCTGGGTGCTGCCGCTGAGGTTCTTGAATCGATTTGATTCGGTTACAGTGCCAATTTTGTCAAATAGACTCTGAGAGAACTAATGCTGTAAAAATAGGAATGTTTACACTAAGACTTGTGGTTAAACTCTGCCTATAGATAATTAAGGGGATATTGTTATGATTTTAGAATCTCATTATTAAAAGTGTTGTGAAACAATAAAGTAATGACAGATGTAGGCACATGTATTTCAACAAAGGAATATGAGAGAAAGATTGTCATTCCAGTGCAGATTTCTGAGTTTACAGGGTGCATTGAAGTGCACTTACAATTTATAAACCTTTCGTTAGTGTCCCCTTTATGATAGTTGAGTGAAATTCAAAAGAGACAACAACCCTGATGGGCACCAAAATGATTTCAATAGATTAGAGCATCTTGCTCTTCTCTAGCACTGACACAGCTCATGTATTTTCTGCCTCCAGAATGAGAAGTACTACCAGGGCATCCGGGCAGCTGTAGCCAGAGTAAAGGCTCGAGGTGAGAAGGTCATCGTCCTGGACATTGGGACGGGAACAGGCCTCCTGTCCATGATGGCTGTCACCGCTGGAGCTGACTTCTGCTATGCTGTGGAGGTAGAGATGCTCTTCCTCTATTTACTGGATGAGGGCTGCATACAGGGGGCAATATGTCCACATATTTTCACTGTGTAGTATCTCCTAAAAACAGAAACAAGCTTAAGAGTAACTTAACAGCAGGCTGGAAAGAAGTGATTTATTGAACTCTCTTGTTGAAAATTTCAGACCTGTTTTATGTCTGTCTGTTGCACCTGTAACCGCACCCAACAGTGATGTCATGGGCTGCTGATGTTTACATGTACATCACTGCAGCAAGGTGAGAAGATGAATCCCTGTAGGTCCACATGATGAGATTTTCAGATGGTGTTAAGTTACTCTTTAGTTGATTTTTTCTTGCATGCATGATAAATTTGCTAAAATGTTGAATGAGAAATGATTGGATATCTGCTTGTCAAATTATTATTTCTCTAAATTGTTGTTAATCAAATCATTAAATCTTTTCTGTCTATCTACTGTTCATCAATTCATCAAATAACCATTTTAGTGCTAACAGACTTTACTGTCTGAAATATAGGATAGAGCCCGACCGATATATTGGTTGGCCGATGTTAATGGCTGATATTGGCCTGTCACAGATGGATCGCGCTGTGGTAAATGTTTGTCGTTATGTACTGATATGAAAAATAATTTTCTGAAGATTGTATTGCAAAAGAACGATAATTTGTAATTGTGATACACCAAGTGAAGTTTGCAATGCCAACTGTGCAATAAAGTATATTGTTAAACTGTAAAATAGCGTCCCTTTCCTGTGTCGCAAGTGTTTGATCAACACATTCACTTTATCAAAACGTTAAACAATTGTCTCTGTTCCTGTTGTGTCTGCAGGTTTTTAAGCCCATGGCTGAGGCAGCACAGTGCATTGTGAAGAAGAATGGCTTCTCTGAAAAGATCAAGATTATTAACAAACACTCCACCGATGTCACCGTGGGGCCAGGTCAGAGAGAGCGTCAAACAAACAACACAATACAGTTGCACTATTTGAATAAATATGAAAACAATTGGGAATCAATAGAATTTTTGTCCTGTAAGCAGTCTGCAGACTAGAACATGATATTTGTAGTGGGTACGCTTGTGTTGATGAGCTGTGTGATTCACTACAGAGGGGGATATGCAGATGAAGGCCAATGTGCTGATCACAGAACTGTTTGATACTGAGCTGATCGGGGAAGGAGCCTTGCCCAGCTATGAACATGCTCATCAAAATCTGGTCCAGGTATGTGTGTGTGTGTGTGTGTGTGTGTGTGTGAATGTGTTTGCATGATGCATGAAGTGACGTTAATCTGCATGTCTTTCAACAGTCAGGAACATTTAGAATTATTTTTGAACAGTCTGTGTTCCCAAAGGTGCCTGAAATCCTTTAAAGTTTTAGAATTTTCGGGAAAAAGTCAAGGCCTTGAAATGTTGCTGAAAATGTGCGTGAATACTGAATAGTGGGACATCAGAAGTGCTTGAATTAATATATTTTGTGTAAGAACAGAAATTAAAGTCCTTTTGCTGATTTTTAATTGATATCTGTGAGCTTCTGTAAAGCCTGTTGGTTCTTATAAAGGAAACATCTGTGTTGTAAAAGTAATTAACCTTGATCCATGTCTCAAACTATGCTGAGTTGGGTCCTTATGTTAGAGGGAATTGTGCATGGAAAGTCCTTGAAAAGTCTGTGAAGTAGATGTTGCTGGATCACTGAATACAACACAGACAGTTTGGGTTAAGTGTGCAGTCACTGTTGGGGTTCAGCTCTGTATCCTTGTGTCCCCCCACCCTGTAGAAGGGTTGTGAAGCGGTTCCTCACCGGGCCACCGTCTACGCCCAGCTGGTGGAGTCGAAGCTACTGTGGAGCTGGGGTCAGCTGCAGCCGATGGATGTGGAAGGTGCTAGTCTGCTCCCACCACCAGACGTGGGTCGCTGTGCTGGAGCTCATTCAGTGTGTGACATCCAGCTGAGCCAGGTGTCTCCTCACAGCTTCACCCCGCTGGGTCCTCTCTGCACCATGTTCAGGTATCAAAGTGAGACATCTCTCCGTACTTACTGTTTTCTCTAAGAATCAGTTTTTCACATCTTGCTGTCCCCCCTCTGCACTCTTTCCCTCTCAGTGTGGATTTCAGTAAGCCAGTTAGCAGTGTGTTCAAGTCCCACTCCTCCCAGTTTGTGGCTCAATCAGGTGGTCGGGCCCAGGTGGTCCTGTCCTGGTGGGACATTGACATGGATCCCAGTGGAAGCATTGTGTGCACCATGGCTCCCAGCTGGACATACCCACAGTCAAAGATGGCTCCGGTGAGTTACAGGCCACAATAATCTGACATCAGTCAGCCTCCCCTCAGCTCCTGCTCATCACTGTGGTGTGTTTCAGTGGAGGGACCACTGGATGCAAAGTGTGTACTTTCTGTCCGCGGAGAGGAGGGTGACAGAAGGAGAGGAGCTGAGTCTGACTGTCTGCCATGATGACTACAGTCTGTGGTACAGTCTGCAGTCTGACAGGTAACTACTCACAGACAGAATTCTGTATATTTTCTGCCTATTTTTAGAACTGCTGTTAAGATCTGTGTCTCCAGCAGCACTGAACATAAACAGGAACACTTGTTTGCTAACCACAATATGACAGGTGCAGCTCAGCACTGACTGCTTGAACTGGTAATGGGAATGCAAATCAGTGAGGCACAGTTTAAGTACTGCTCAGTAGCAACTCACAGGACCAAGAAGATCAATCAAAACAATTTAACCATGAGGTCAATTTAGCTGCTGTGGTGGAGCTTTTAGAGGAATCACATATTCTTCCTTGTGACTGCTTAAAAGTATTAAAAGGAAAGTAGTTATAAACTGTATTAATTGAATATTGATGCCTGAATGACCTGCATAAGCAAACTGCAAGCTGCCAGAATCAACCCAAACAAAAAGTTCATTGTAGTAGCTTTAATATGGCCATCCTTTAAATTTCTGCAATTATTAAATAGCTGACAATATTCAAACCCATGTCAGTTTATTTTGAATCTTTTAACAGTTATCTCAGACTTGCATAGCAGTGTAACTGCAGGATCAGACTCTATGATGGAATGACCTGACAGAGGTGTGACATCAGGAATAAAAATGAGTACTGTCAGGTCCAACATGTGGGCTGCTATGTCCATGTGCCAAGTCAAGACCAGAATGTATGACTGTCATCACCCGATCTGTCATAGTGACCACGTCAAGACAGAAAAATATTGTGTTGTCTGTTCCTGGCGTTATGCTATTCTATTAGCTCTGCAGTGGTTCACTACACTCAAACATACGTAGGTAACTGACAGAAAGAACAGCATTTTTAACATGTTGATGTTCTCAAAGTGTATTTGGATTGACGCAAAGTACATGCCTCATTTAATTTTGGAAATCACTAAAGAAATCACAAAACTCTGGAAAAGCACATATTTTCACCTTGAGGGCTTACCCCCCTAGAAACATGAATGTGCATCAAAACTGTCTTTGTAGATGTCTGCAATATGAGATATCATGACTGATTTTATCACATGATCTAATTGCTCTACATGGTCTGCATGTTAATGTCCTCAGCCAACAGGACCCGCAGACTGTTGTTCCTCCCTCTCGGCCGTGTTGTACCTGCCAGGCTCACCTCGTTTGGACTCGGCCACGCTTTGGTGAACTCAACGACCGAAGGCGTACGGAGAGCTACGTCAGCGCACTGCGCAGTGTAAGTGATGGCAGACCAGAGTCAGACCTGTCAGTGTATTAATGATATGATTGTTCTCTGATCACCTGCTGTGTTAACTCCAGGTTCTGAGGGAGGACAGTGTGTGTCTTGGCATCAGTGATGGAAGTCTGCTTCCTGTGTTTGCTCACATGCTTGGAGCCAAAAAGGTAATGTGAGACATACTCTCCTTTGACAAACCAAATACCATCAGTCTGTTATCGACTTGTCTCTGTTTTTTTCTTGGTCTCTGCTTAGGTCTTCAGTGTGGAAAATTCCCGAATGTCAAAGCAGGTTATTGAGCAGGTGAATGAGAACCTTTTTATTGTACTATCTCATCTCTGAGAACCATCCGATGATCTTATACATTTTATAGGTATATAAACACAACAACACCGAACTGGGGCCGTTAAACAGCTGCTGATGCTGCACTTTTTTTCTGCAGGTGTTGGAAGCCAACTCAATGAAAGGAGGTGTTCAGCTGCTGGAGATCAGACCTGAACAGCTGACCAGTAATGATCTAGGAGCAGAACAGGTACTTTGGAACAAGACTTTAGAGATGTGCATTGCTGTCTGCCACGGTGTCTTTGTTGAAAAGTTGGAAATGCCATGGCCTCCAGTAACAATTGATCAACACTTATTTTAGACAGTTAACACATGCATGATTGATACATTGTTAAATTGAGTCAAACACTAAATGATAAAATCTGTTTATAGAATACAAATTAAAATAGAGGAAACAGTTGTCACTCATCATCATCATCCATGTTTCAGCATCTTTTAGCTCTTTACAATAGTATTAAGCTCCAGGACTTGACTGTTTTGGTTCACTACTATTATCCACATTTTTCCAGCAGCAGGCAGCTGTTTTTAGTGAAAGAGATCTGACAATCCAACTGCTGCTTACTGTCTAGCACCAAACAGAGTGAGTTGGTAAAAAAAGCAAAAACCGAGCTAAAAGGAAAATGAATAAAGGACTTTGATAGTCAAATCATTAATTTAGCTCCTTTCTGCTGGGTGTGTAGTAACTAGCATGTTTGCCAGTATGCTCACCATATCAACCTCATAAGGTGAAGCTACTTTAAGTCAGTGTTGTGTTTACAGCTTGTTTAAGTTCAACCCTTCTGATATTTGAAGGCAAAAATCCCTCCCAAATGTAATGTGTACGGTTTGATAATCTAACTAAAGGTCAGATACATGGATGTCAGTGGAGAGTGTAAAGCATATTTCTTCCAGATCTCAGTCCTGATGGGTGAACCGTACTTCAGCACCAGCCTCCTGCCCTGGCACTCCCTGTTCTTCTGGTACTGTCGGACCGCCCTGGCAGGCCTTCTACGGCCGAATGCCACTATCCTGCCCTCTTCTGCCACACTTCATATGATGGCTGTAGAGTTCCAGGTGAGACAAATATTTGTTACATGTAAATGTGTTTTTGTGTTGGTCTGATGTATAAAGTATGTTTGCAAGCAGACTGGACAGTCTCTTTATGGAGTTCTGTCCTGATTGGATAAAGTGGGCCGAGGATACCACAAAATGTCCTTTCTCTTTTACTGCATGAGCATGGGGAGGAGAGACATGAGTTACTGATCAAACACTCAACTCAACAGTGACTACTGTTGGAATATAGAGCTGTTTAACACTTAAAGCAGCTTGAATGCAAAGTTCAGAATGGCTGGATTTACATTTGAAATAATATAATGGAATATAGTTATTAGTTAGTTATTATAAATGAATGCTTTTCTTGTATTTATTAGGATTTGTGGAGGATAAGAGCCCCGTGTGGAACCTGTGAGGGCTTTGATGTTTCACCCATGGATGAAATGGTCCAGGTAAAATATTAATGTGTCTTAACTTCTTTTAGCCATTAGTTCCTACTTCCAGAGTAGTCTCCAGCTGACTGTATGGTATTTCTGTAATGGACAGCAGTTGTCCTCATCAGAAACCAGAAGCCATACAAGAAATTCAACCGAACATAGACATTCACTGTTTATATATTTAAGTTTTATTTGTTCCCCTGTGTTTCCAAAATGATGTTAAATAATTATTATTACTACATCTGTCCCTTCAGCAATCTCTAGATTTCCGTGAGTCCCGTGAGGCGGAGCCACACCCCCTCTGGGAGTACCCGTGCCGAGCTCTGACCCAATCTACAGCTGTCATGACCTTTGACTTCACACAGAGTGTCCCTCAGGAGCCAATCAGTAGCCAGGGCTCCCTGCCTTTCTTAAGGTACTGAATTTTCACTATGAGATAAGAACCATATTAACAAAAAAAAGTAAATTTTTTAGGTATACATAACTTTACAAGCAGACAATGTAGCGTGGTCAGATTGGATAGCTTGTGGCTAAATGATTGCTTTGTGGTACTGGGTTGAATGTGTTCATAGACTTTGCAGGCCTTTTCTTGGCTGACACTAATATTAACAACTACTGTTGTTGTTATGTGCGGTGTCCTTGAGTGCTTTGAAAGGCGCCTTCAAATAAAATGCATTATTGTTATTATTATTATTATTATTTGCTAACAAGCATGCCCAGAATCTGATCATTGCTTTGTTTCAGTGCACACATGAAGGAATCTCTTCCTCAACGGGGTGATTGTGTGACAAGAAAGCACATTCAAGCATTTTAGAAATGTGAACAGCCTTGTTGTCTTTCTTTGTGAGAGATTAGATGGTGACAGCACCAGCTAGCATCCTTGTTTAGTGTTTGCTCACCTTAGAAATAAGCCTCCACAGAGAGACAGTGTGTAAGGAGGGTTTGGACTGTCCCTCTACATGTTTTCCATGCAGAGTTGCTAACATGTTTGAATGCCTGCTTAAATGTCTGTTTCAGGAGTGGTCGTTGTCATGGTGTTGCATTGTGGATGGAATATCATCTAACCGATGACATCACTGTCAGCGCAGGACTGATTGGACCAATCAGTGAGCAGGTATCACAGTCAAGTTGCTTCAGAGTGTATTGTCAAAATTAAAGTTGTCATCAGTTGATAGCAGACTCTGACAGATTTGCTGTGCCTTCCTTGCAGGGAGAGTGTGAGTGGAGTCGACACAGGAAACAGGGAGTGTATTTTCTCAGGTCACCGTGGGAGAGCTCAGGTGACGGCAGGGCTGCAGTGTCTTACAACTTCACATTTGAACCCAGTTCAGGAGACATTAAGATGGACTTCAGCATCAAGTCTCAGTGACGTGAAGTGAATGTGATTGAAGAACTGACTTTTGATGCTTTCCTCACGTCACTGTTTGCATTTCAGGCATTTTGAATTAATTATTACCATCTGTGGTTCAGCCAATATAGTTTTATTGTTCTGACCAGAATTCTGTGTTTTAAGACTGTAGAATATAAAACTTGTCAGCCACATTTCAGAAGCTTAACAATGAAAACATAATGATAATAATAATAGGCTCTCCATACTTCAATGACTGTTGTAGTATTTGTCAATCAATTAAACAAATGATCAACCAACCAAATCCATCAAAGGTCAACGTCACAGACTGGCTGATGGATATTTAGTCACTTTGCAGCAATTCAGGATGCAAAATGGTGTGTGTGCGCGCACGCAAGTAAGTAACTAACTAACCTGTTAGGGTCACCACAGCCAAAAATCTTAACTCAGACTTATCATGTACCAGAGACCACCAAAAGGTTTTGTGAATTAATGGGTCACTCATCTAGCCAAGCCAAATGTCTTCTTATAGGAATGTTTTATAAAGTTTTATATTGGTTGTTCTGTGTTTGGTGTCTTCCTTGTCACGTTTCCATGAAGGAAGTTAGATCGTAGGGATGAGCAGAGCAGTGACATTACTGCTGAGCTCTTGAAATATGACTGTCACTGTTGGAGACTGGATGGGTCTTTTGGGCTGCTGTTGTTTGAACAGTGAGAGAGTAATGTGCTGATATGAACTGAGAGAATGTACCATCACTTAACTATAAGCCACACGAACATTCAGTGAATCAAATGTGATGGCTACAAGCAAAGTGTGGCTTAAGGCTATTGTATTTGAATGACACACAAAGAAGCAACAACACATCAACAGTTTGCTTTTATATACAGATAAATAATCCTGAATTGAACATTTTGTATGCTGTTTTATGGATCCCCATAGGCTTAAATTGTGCGCCGAACATTGTATAGTTTTTACTTTATACTCTGAACGTCAGCAGAAAGGTGTAAATAGAACTTTAAATGAAAATAACAGAAAACAAGGGCATTTTGGTGCTTTTTAGTACTTCCTTCATGATTAACAACAGCAGGAGGAAATTTGCATGTCAGTGCACTTTTTTTCATTCAAATCTCACTTTTGCTCATTGTCATGGCTGCATTGCCAAACTATCTAATTAAGAAACAAGTGAAGATGACTTGCTATTGCCATAGTAAATACATGTGGGCACCAAACCATAAACAAAACGATTGCTGTCATTTCAAACGGTGAATCCATCACACACAGGACATCTTACTGAGCAGAAATCCCCATCACTTTTGCAATGACGCCATTGAAAAAATGGCTTTCAACCCTTTTGCAGAAAGAATTGTGCATTGCTGGCTGGGCAAAAACAAGGAATGTAACATTTTGATTCATGAGCAGAATGATCTTCAAATCTAGTGTTTCAGGCATCTGTCAATGTCTTCTTGTCCAGCACTATCTTCTCTCCTGGTTTGAACGCTGGCATGCCCAAGTATGGACAGCTGGCACATCGGAATGCATCGCCCAAGTAACACTGCCACAAATAGAAAATAAATCCATTACTTCTTTACACTGTCAACAGGTTACTATGATGGGAGAGAAAATGTGCAAGAAGTTGACAATCAAAATATACTCACACTTCCGCAGGCAGATTTTGCCATGTTTGTCGTTTGTTTTCCTTCACTCTCCTGCTCCAACTCCTCCGCAAGACCACATGTGCTACACAAAACATACATCAACAAACATATGGTGAGAGGTAATGTTTAAATGCTTTCCAAAGTGCAGATAAATGTAAAATAAATTATTTTTTCTGTTGCAGCTGCAATCAATTAAACATATTTCTGTCTATGGTTTATAGACACTTGCAAGGTGACCTCACCAGTTCTTGCAGGCTTTCTTTTTCTTGCCTGCTCCCTCTCCACAGCTTGGTGCTTTAAGAGAAGCTGGGTCTGGTTTCTTCAAGTCCTCTTCATCCAGCAGAGCATCAGAGTCCACCAGATCCTAGAGAGAAGGGGACCAAAGGGGGCAAGACTAAGTCAATGCTGGAAGCACAGTGTAGGGAAAAACGCTGGAACATATCCATGTGGATCTTAAAATATATGACCATAATATGTGAGGATAGGCAGGCTTGGGGAGTAATGTATAACAGGATTACATAAACTGGTAAAGTTACAGGGGGAAAAAAATTAATTACATCACAATCATTACATAAATTACTAACAGGACTACTATTTCAAAAGAATAATATACTCATCTGTAACCATGCACACACGACAACGCTTCACAAGTCTCACACAACATCAGTCTTGAGTGAAACTGACAAGTGTGTAATCTTACAGAATACACACATTAATATTAAGCATAATTCATCTTATTTATATTGTCTTTTCACCAGTCTTCATTTGCATATGTTTGGTATTAAGGTTATCCAAAAGTAATGGAGAGTAACCAAATTACATTACTTTAGTATTGTGATACTTGGATTATGTAACAGACTACATTTTTTAACAGGCAATCAGTTAAAACTGACAAGCTTCTACATCGGGCCACACAAAGGAACAAAAATCCATAACTCACCACGTCGTCATCATCCATGTCATTGGCTGACAGCGTCCACATTTTGACTGTGTTGGGATCCAGAGCAGGTTTCTCTGCTGAAACCACAGATGTTTAAAAATGTTAGCTTTACCCCAACTTTGACAACAGCTTATGAGTTATATCAATAAATTCAAATACGCATCTCAGTGGCTAGACATGTTATGAAGCCTTTTGGGGCACTTGTTCAACCCAACAGCAAAGTAGATCTCTACAGTCAGCACAGTTTCAAGGTGGATAACCAAGGTTTAGGGCACCAGTTCACTCTATGACTAAATGTAATGGAGTCAAATGATGGCCAGCTGAAGTTGGCCATCAGTTGAAAAGTATTGCCAATGCTATTGTCAGTGCAGAAGAATAAAAAAAAAATCCTACCTGGCTTGGGTGTCTTTTTCCCAAATGACAGTTTAATCTGACTGGATGATCCCACCTCAAAGCTGGGTTTGGAGGCAGATATGCGGACTCTAGACAGAGTGTTTCCTTGATAACCAGTGGCCGTCCTGAGGGTGTTCAATGCTTCAGGACTCAGTTCTGTTTTAATGACCTGGATGGGAAGAAGCAACGGTGTCAAAGGGTCAAAAGGGATGAACCTAATGCAGGTCTTTATCCATATTCACACAAGATGTATTGTATTCGGTCGACCGCTTGATTTCTTTTCTCATATTCTTCCCTAAACATTGTGGTTTGTGAAGTGAAACACCTCCCTCAAGAGAACAATAGATCATAGAGCAACTGTAATTGCCGAAAATTATCCACAGTCATAGACACAATGGCCTGTTTGAGGTTTTTATGCGCACTGTGCCTGAACACACCAACTCACCTCATGGACTGACATAAAGCCTGATAACTTCAGAGCTGACATGAGCTTCTCAGCAGTCCTCACACTCTGCGTCTCAGCTCCTGGAACACAGAAAGGAACACATCAAAGACACTTCAGGACACAATAAGAGCCACATCCTCATCACTGGAGCATAGTCTGTAAATAAAGACACTTCAAATGTGAGAAACATTATATAAAGATTTATAGATAAGCAATGCAATTCTTGGTTATTTTAATGACACATTTAGGGGATTACAGCCAAATTAAACATAATGCCTTTCAGGACAACAATGTAAACACACTGTCCAGAGAAGACAGATGGAGTAAAGAATCCACCCAGGTCAAACTGGAACGACTGTCTTTGAACAGAGGAGGTGGCGTACAACATTACCCATCACCCACCGACAATGCAGTACTGAGTTCCCCCTCCAGACAGCTTAACAACCATTCACACCTGGGCTCACCTAGTCCTAGCAACTCACGTGAAGGCCAGTTGAGTCAACGACCCACAAGCGGCCCTAAAAACTCAGAGCTCACATGTGTCCTCAACGTCTCTGTAAGGACACTCCAACACAGAGTTAAAAAGCTTCCAACTCCCCTCCAGTTAGTCAGAACTGAAGAAACCTCTTGGATGAGAGGTGAAACGTCCTCAAGAAAATGAAACAAGTCCAGGTGCCTAGGATACAGCACTAAGAATTACCATGACCTAGATGACTGACCTTTATCAAAATGCAGAACAAAGCTTTCCTTTCTCACCTGTAACTGCTTCATCCAGAACCAGCTTCCCACCAGGTTTGAGCACTCTGGCTAATTCTTCGAGAGTCTCTGAACTGTGGACGGAGGAGCTGTCAGCCAGAAGGCTAGAGAGCACACAGTCAAAGGAGGATGCTGAGTGGGAGGCTGAGGAGAGAAGAGAGGATCACTTTACTCCTGACTTTTCAATTCATGCACTCTCTGCTGAACACACTTCTCATTTCTGACAGAATTGTATTTATGATAACAGGATAAACCCCTCCATTACTGTACAATAGTGATGATGAAATACTCTTCTCAGATGTGAATATACTTTGTGACTCAGCTTTTTAAAGCAAGTGCGTAGTACAATTTAGAAATCAGTCACTCACACATCAATAGTCTTTCCATGTTCTCCATTGACACTCTGCCGTCTTCACCAACAATGGCCGCCAGTTCCTCTGCACGCTGTTTCAGGGCTGCTGGTGCTGAGGGCTGAGCCCAAACAAACAGCACCTTGTCTCCTGCTTTGACACCAAGGTCTGCCATGGATTCCTGCACAAAAGAATACTTATACTGAAGTTATACTTAAAGCATACAGCCTCTCTATCAGTTTGTGGATCATCTGAGAGTGAAGACACGTGTCATTACTGGAGATGATCCAGTCAGACCAACAGAATGAAACAACTGACCAAACGGTCACTTTGAGGTTACGTCCACGACCATAGATGTATTATAAGAACATGAATAAGCTCTCTTAATATACCCATGATCAGGACAGCCTGTTTTAGCCACGATTCAAAACGCTCCCATGAAAACAGAAGTCAGTCCAATGGCAAAAATGACCTTGAGATTATAGTTGTTATCGCAAGAAACGCGCAGCTAGCCGAGCATAGTTGGCGCGCTGTAATAATTAATAGTGTTACATTATTTCCAAAAAAGGAATATTAACATGTGGAAACAGTGGACTGGTCAAGAAGCTTCGGCCTATTGATTTTAAACCAAGAAATTTTTCGCATAACATTAACATACTGTGATGAAATTATTATTTATTTCAGCTTTATTCTTAATAACTAATCGTTAGCGGATTAGCTTGTTTGTTGACACAGGTGGAATAACGCAGGCTAGCTTCAGATACAGCAAACGGCGTGACGCAGGAGACGCCGGTGCTTATCAAGTTTATATCTGCGGGTTGTTAAGACCGGGAAAGTCCGATAGACAACTAAACACTAACACAGTTATACTCACGTTTTTATGTAGTTGTTCTTAAAAGCTTTTGGTGGTCAAATTATTGAAATGAAAGATCAGCTCAGTCGAATGTACTCCGTTCACCTCTTGGCGGATGTGTATTGTAATCTTGCAGTAACGTTACGAGACATGTTTACCGGTCAGAATTTTCAAAATAAGATCCCTATTTGCGTGCTTTAACATTTTGAGTGTTTAAAGTATCCGGTAAAAAACAACAGATTGTATATTTTAGGGGTATAGTAAAATAAAGTAAAAATAATCATATCCCATTTATTAATTCTGTTTGTTTCCCATTTACTCATTTAGAAAGAAAGGTCCAAACAATATACCATCGTGAGTTTGGTTTTGTCTTATTCTTGCTAACTTGATTAGCAGTCGCAGCAAAATGACGTAAGATTATCTAAAAAAAAAAAATTCTCCTAGTGCAGCTGAACATGGCGGCGCTGCTGAGAGGTCTACGTGCTGGAAGGGCACTTCGGGGGCTGGGCAGCGGTAAGACAGGACTGTTACGTTGTTGAGGCTGTCGAACTAATTTTGGACAGCCTGGGAAATCATTTGTTTGTTGTTAATTGTTGCATGCAGTGGAAACTAGCCAGTGGTGTGTTGACGTTAATTATCCCTGCCAAAGTCACTTGTCACAGAAGGTGACCATGGAGGACAGAACTGGGACAACATTATCTGTGCTGTAGCTTTGAATAAAGTAATTAGGCGGATAATTGTGGGATGACATGGTGTCACGGTGTTGTAGACCTCAACAGTTCAACATGGATTACATGGTAAACAAGTTGTGCGAGTGGGGGGCGCGTCTCCTCTCTGGTTATACAAGTAGGCTAGCTATGTTTTTTTTTTTTCTAAATTGGCTATATATAGCTTAGATTTTCTTGTTTGAACGCTCAAGTGTTCCTGTTTGCACCGAATCAGAAGAAGCTACTGATTGATTTTGATAAAGGAGGCGGACAGTGTAATCCACTATACATCATCCCTTTATCATCCCTTTATTTCACTGTAGCAGGTATCTTTCACTGTTCAGGGATTATAAACACGTTTACTGAAATCGATTTTAACCTACTTATATAAACAGTGAATAATCTCGTACATACAGTCGTGACCAAAAGTTGGCAGTATATAATTTCAGTATTTCCCCCTGAAAGTTGATGAACATGTTTATTTGGTTTGCAGTGGAACAAAACTTCTGACAGAAAACTAAATCTGGTCTCATGTCACATGGTAATCATACAATGTACAGGTCAATATTATTGGCACCCTGAGGAGTCATAAGAAATAACTGAATACCAAAGAGGAGATCCCACATGTGATATTTGGCAATTGTCCGCATTATTTCAAAGAATCGCTAAGAATCGCTATTCTGACTGAAATGCTATATCCTCTTGGGGCACTATCAAGTAGTATAAATAAGCACTTTGCACACCAGAATCTGCACCTTCTCCTCGCTTTACATATACTGCCCAAAAGTTTTATCTGTTATTCCTGGAGGAGAGCAATGACCCAAAACCTGTGCGCAGTTTGAAGTGTTTGTGTGTTCTCTCTTCTTCAAGGTAATTACAACATAAAAGCTACTCAGCCATTTTATACAGGGAAGTTGAATCTCAATCTCTTGCTTTATGTCACTGTTGTTTACCAAAACGAACGAAAGATAACACTTAATAGCTTTATAAGTGGTGCAGGAAGAGGCCAAGGGAACAATCAAACATATTCACACGAGGTGCAACTGATAATTCTTGCATCAGCTGCTAACTCGGTGAAAGTGAGAATTCAAAAATTAATTCAAGATTTTGTGACAACTCAACAGGCTGAAGGCATTCCGGAAGAAGAAACTGACTTAGAATGTTTTGATAAAATTATTTATGTTTACACAAAGAAAGGTTAAAAAAGAAAGAAAGAAAACACAGTCAAACATGCAGAAAGTTCAGTGCTGCCTTTGGTACTGACTTGATTCCCTAAAAATGGCATCGTGGATTTTGAGTAGACACTTTGTAATATATTTTTAAAGTTGTTTTGATCTCTGTAGAAGATTGAAATCCAATGTAACACCCCTGACATCATCCAGGAGTCATTTCTAAGTTACTATAAACAAAGTGCACAGTCCCAATATTTTTGACTATGGATGTCCATGTTTTGTTGAGCTTGAGTCTTATTATAAATATTAGGTTTCCTTAGTTTTCCTCCAACCAAATCCTGAGAAACTAATGAATATATTTCTCCTTCCAGTGGTGGCTGCACCCACAGCAACGACCCCTCAGTGCAGCAGCCTGAGACGAGGCTTCCACCGTGCAGCACTGAGGCTTCAGGATGAATCCAAATCTGACAAAACTCCCTCCTCATCATCCACAACCTACCATGAGCACTACCATGCTCCCCCTGCTGAACAGGACAATGCAGCAGCTTCCCAGGAAGACTCAAAGTCTGACCCAGCAGCTGAGCAGGAGGCTTCCAGGCCAAACACCAGGTTGAGCAATACAAAAGCATACAGCAAACAGTACACAATACATAGAAATGACCTGCAGGGCCTCAAAAGGTACAAAGACTCAAAATGAAAAACCCATGTTAGTATGAGTACAAAGAAGTATCCAACTGCCCCCTGTGCTGTATATCAGGTGTGATTATGTTATGCAAAGGCTGATAAGACTGAAGGGACTTCCTAGTTACCTTTGCAACAAGTGAACGAGCCAAGGTGGAGATTTTGTCACTTCTTCACCATCTTGCTTACTGACACCACCCTGCAGTATTTCTGAGTATTGAACTTCAGTCACCCCCTGATGCAACAAAGCTACTTGTTACCTAAAAGGGAGGAATTGATAAGATCGGCACAGACTTTAGTCAAAAAGTTAACTAAAATTATCCAAAGTGTGAAGCAGTGTACACATTATGTGAATGACGTCTGTGTACTGTGTTGCAGAATTGTGTACTGAAGTTAGCCCAGTCCACCCTCTCCCCTAATACTGTACCTCAAGTAGAAATAGTCGGATCGTTTCAGCTGGGAGTTGTAGAAGCAGCAAGTTTGTGACTTAGTCTAAGAGGGAAGAAGAAGAAAAATCAATTTACAAAATGTTAAGAAAGAAAATATCTTTACACTCATTTTCATTACTGTCTCTTTTACCAAACTAAAACAACCTTTAATGTCTCATTATCTCATCACAAAACATACTTTATTCAAACTCGACATAAACTTTCTGGTTTGGTCGAAATAACTCTTCAATTTACAGAGCAAGATGTGAAAATATTCCGGCTCTACACTACGTTTTTTGTTTGCCGCTGATGCCCAACTCTCTTTCTCCTCTGCTGCTATATCTCTTCTGTCCCTGCCAGCGGTATCCTTTTGTCCCTGAAATCATAGTTCTGATTAGAGCCACTGTAAATCACCTCTGTACTGTAACTGAGTTTGTGGTCCAGGCAGCCTCTAGTCAGCTAATGGGACCACTTCCATGGCTAACTGAGCTACTTACTAACGGCAGCTAGTCGCTGTATCCAAAGATAAGTACAGCAAAGAGTATAGTAGCCAGCATATAGTGGTTATGCTGCCACATATAGTTTTCAAGCTATCTTTAATACTGGCCATTTCTACACTTTTTACTATTGTCATGTTCTCTCTTTGTGCTTCTCATATGCTAAAACATGACTTTAATTTTTGTTTGTGGAAAGTTACCAGGACCAGAGCGGCGAGCAGGGAGAGGAATACGAGACAGAGGAGCAGCTTCAGGCTCGAATCCTGACAGCAGCCCTCGAGTTTGTCCCACTTCACGGCTGGTCAATGGAAGCCATAGCGGCCGGCGCTGAGGTGAGCCGCAGTTAAAAGTTAAAACAGCTTTTGGGCAAACACAGCTAACAGTCAGGGCATACGATGATACATTCTCTCTCTTTTTGAGATTCTTTGATGGCCAAACCATGTCATGTATTTTCTTTCTGCTTGCTTCTCATATGACTGAAATTGATATTGTACAGTCTGACTCAGCTTGATTTTATTGTTGTGTTGGTACCAGACGCTCGGCCTATCCTCTGCTTCCACTGGTATGTTCTATAACGGAGCTGGTGACTTGGTCCTCCACTTCATCACGCAGTGCAACTCACAGCTGACAGAGATCCTGGCTGAACAACACAAGCAGGTCCAGCTGGGCCAGGCCGAGTATGTATATCACACACACACACATACACACCTGCTGTCTAATTTTCCTGCTGAAATGTAAATTCACTTCACTCTTTTAATGGAATGTTTTACTTTACAGCTTTTTGATTTGACAACTGTGTTGCAGAAAAAAGAAGACAGCTGACTTTCTAAGAGATGCTGTAGAGACCAGACTGAGGATGTACATCCCCTACATTGAAACATGGCCACAGGTAAAGTGTGCATGATGAGCACTAGGAACAAACTTCTGTGTCTGTCTTGTCATCTTTTTTTTTTTCTCCTTAGTTACAGATCAAGATAAAAGCAGAAAATATATATGATCCCTGACTCAGTGTGTCTGTGACTTCTCAGGCGATGAGCATCCTTCTCCTTCCTCACAATATCCCAGACAGCCTGAAGCACCTTTCCACCTTGGTAGACGACATGTGGTACTACGCTGGAGACCGATCCACAGATGTGAGTGGATCTTATCACCCTCGATCCCCGCCTTCTTCTGCTCATACCTTCTTGTCCCCCTTTCATCACAACCCTCACAGTATCAGGCCTGCCACCTACCAGGTTACTCCCCCACCAACACCTGACTCTGTCCCTACTAACACCACGTCCATAGCAAGGGCTTATACTGATTAAATGGCAGGTGTCCCTTTAAAGATGTATATCTGTAGTAAAGTTTGATTATTGGTGTAAGTCAATACTCAGTTTATATCGGGAGTAAATATAGTGATGAATTTAAACTAATAAGGGGTTAAACCATATGTTGTCACCACATTAGCCACAAGAAGTTTCAAAGAACAACTAATGACTAACAGCTCTCCTTGGTTGTCTGCCATGGGTTGAGCCTGATTAATCACATTGAAATGTTCACATATTAAGAAATAAAGGACTTTCAAAGTGATTCTCATAATATCATAATCTTATATTGGGACACCTTATCCTTTACATAGTCCAGTCTGGCTTCCTTTACTGTCTGAAAGGGATGTTAGTGATGGTGGCTGTTGTTCAGACCTGCTGTTATCATCTGCCCTGAGTGATCCGAACACAGTTGGTCACTCACGACGCAGGTGTGAACTGACAGACGAGAGCTGTCCTTCTGATTCATTCATTCAGGACAGATGGTAAAACCAGCTCTGAACAGCCTGTCAGACATTCAATATGACATCCAGTTCAGTATAAGAATGATTGAACTAACTCTTGATTGTGCATTTAGAAGTTAATACATTAAGTTGCATGAATTACAGTAGGATGGATAATAAGGTAGTAGTAGTTGAGAAATGATGTGATACTACATGAACTGTGAGAGAAGCACTCCTGTCCTGAATCATGTCAAAGCAAAGTGCACACTTTACTCAGCTGCCTTGTTTATCACTCAGCCCTGTGCTTTTAAATGATGTAATATGGTTTACATTTTAGTTTTCCATCTATGTCTTCATTTTTTCTCCCTTCTTATTTTGTGTTGTTTTGTGTATTTTTGTGTAGACGTTACTTGTTTACATTTTATTGTCAGGCACGTTGAGTATAAATTTAAACTGCAGTGCCTCTTCCTAAAATCTACCAAACCATTGCCATGCTTTTCTATTGTAGATGAACTGGTACACCAAACGAGCGGCACTGACGGGCATCTACAACACCACAGAGCTTGTAATGCTTCAGGACTCTTCTCCGGACTTCCAGGACACCTGGAACTTCCTTGACAACCGCATTCAGGATGTAGTCAACATGGCAGGCACCGCTAAACAGGTGGAGTGTTCGACAGCTAGAGCTAAACAAAGGGGTGAACAGATGAAGTGTAGTCATGGAGGAGAGGTTTTAAGACTCCTTTTGATACTTCTGTAGGAATACTCACCTCTCTATGTTTTCTGAACTAACCTATTAGTGGAATAATACATAACTGACCTCAGATTAAAAGAATGTCATCCTTAAATGCAAAAGAAAATGTGCAACTAAAAGATGAAGATATGTTGATAAAACACAAGTTCAGTATAACCAGTTTAAAATGAAGGGAGTGAAACAGATTCAGATATTAACCTGTATATAAATGCCATTTGACCTATTCTATCAATCATATTTTATTGTTTGTTCTGTAGGTGCAGTCAACTGGTGAAGCAGTGGTGCAGGGGCTCATGGGAGCTGCTGTTACAGTAAGTCTTTGCCTCTTGTTCATCATTTATGTGCACCCTTCTTACCCTCCCTCCCTTTTTAAATGTAGACACGCTGTTCAGTCATCTATGCTGTTAATAGAAAACCTCTCCTTACGACATTTGTGACATCACAAATCGTTTGGAAGACAGTCTTGGTCTAATATTCAGTATACACAAGTTTGATGTGGAGACCTGACGCCTCCAGTGCACAGACAATAAGATTTGATACGGATTGTGTCAAGCAATTCAACTTTTGAATTAAAAAATATTTGCATATTGATAGAATCTAGACTTTCCAATGAAGGATAATGTGTAGAAGTCCTTCAATAATTGAATCATGCATGAAAATGTATACAGTGTCATTCATTACATTTTTATGACGGGCTCTGCATTTTACAAAATATGGTTTGTCTAAAAAATATGAAAAGTCATTTGGATGTATGTTGCTTATGTTGCCTTGTGTTTTACAGCTGAAGAACCTTACAGGATTGAACCAGAGGCGATGAAAAACATCTCTCATTCACAGTGATGCTGACCGTCTGGCTTGTGTCATGAGCTGAAGATCAATTTTCTTTTTGCTCTTATTTCTGATTTACTGTATGAGTCTGAAAGTTTTGGATATTGGTTTCCATCAGCAAGAGAAAACCATTATTTGTCACTGGCCAGGAGTCTCTCTTTGTGTTCACCTGTAGGACCTGTGGCTTTTGTTTCACTGTCCAATATGTCATCCTCCTGCTCAGTATAAAAGGACACAAAGATGTGTAACTTTGTTGTTTGACTTCAATAAAGTAATTATTATTGTATATTTAACATTTTTGCGTTTTTCCAATGATCTGATGAAAATTAAATCCTTAATCTACAATAAAGGTTGAACTCAGACAGACAGCTTAATTAGCAGAGGTTGGGAGTTGATGGGCTCGATTATTTAAACAAATATTTGACCTGTTATCGGAAAAGATACTGTGACAAGAAAGCATAAATGCTTTTTCACTGGGATTGTTATTTTGTTAATTTAAATTAAATTAAATTATCTATAAATAAAAACTAGTATGTGAATTAAACTGACACCAATTAAAACCCTCATAAAAAACAATGAGCGCTTTTATTCTGAAAAAGACCTCCCGGGTATCATTGACCCGGATATGAAATAAAGACCCGCCCCTATATTTCATCGAGACCAATCATTGAACTGGTGTACATATCCTGGCCAATCAGCGATTGATAAATAATTCCGGAGAGGCCTTCAAGCCGAAGCAGCGGTAGTGGACTAGGCCGACGATTTTACAACGTTAGATTGAGGCTTGTTTATCTCCAATAATGCCGTATGCTAATCAACCGACGGTGAAAATCACAGAACTGACCGACGAAAATGTCAAGTTTGTCATTGAAAACACTGACCTGGCGTGAGTATTCACTTCTGTTTGAATTCAGCTACAGTGTGTGTGAGGCAGAGAGCAGCCATTATTCTTCCAAGAAGCCAAACTCCTGTTTGTTACCACATGACTGCGCCAGGTGCTGCGCACTAAATAACGATGCTTTTTGTAACTGAGCATCTCCTTGACCAAAATGTGTATGCGTTCTGAAAATGATCCACGCTAACGTTAGAGGTGGACATGGGGTCGATCCATATTCAGCCATGATGTTTCCCAGTCTGCAACAGCGCTTGTGGTTAGCTGAGTCTAAGTTCTGTTACTTAGAACATTAAATGAGAGGATAGTACATAATGTGGGGTAATGGGAACACACTGTTTTTACAGTCATATGCATTGAAATTTAGAGATCTGGTCAAATTTTAAAACTGCAATTATCATGTGTAAAGCAGGAAATAATTAACTTCTGGATTGTGATGTATGAGGAGAATTTAATTTTAAAAAGCAATGTGTTTGTAAAATTAAGAAGCGTGTGTACTTCAGTGTATGGGGTGGGCTTCTGGAACGGGTTGGGTGATAAGTTGAGTATAATATAGATTAAAAAAACGATACAAAAAGCTTATATTGGCAGGTATGCAGAGGGGGAAAGGTTGTGTTGGGGGATGTTCGTATTTATTTTGTAACCTGGGGTGGATATTTGGATTGTAGATAAACTGGGATTGTTAATTAATTATTGATTGATTAATTAATGAATTGGGAAAGAATGTCAGAATTCGTTGAAAGAAGAAAGTTCAAAGAAGAAAAATGTGAAAGTTTTACTTTCACTACTCTACCTAATCCTTTGTCGAACACTGTTACTTTTCTTCAGTTTGTTTTTTATCACATTGCTTTAACTTTTAGCTCCAAGTCCCTCCTCCAAGTCCCTCCTTGTTAACCTCTAAATGCAGTCGTCTTTCTCCTTTTCAGGGTTGCAAACTCGATTCGGCGGGTCTTCATGTCAGAAGTTGCTACCATAGGTACAGTAACTATTTGTTTGCCTGGATTACAGACTGGGTGTGGGGTCATTTGAACTCTCTCAAGGTAGTAATTTGGTCCATAAAATTAGTTTGACCTAGCCAGCATCAGTTGACTTTAACAGACGCAACTTAAATGTTTTGTCATGGGCACAATTCTCTCAGCAGACATTTTGACTTGACATTGTCGTTAATAAGTTGTTAATAATATTAAATGGCTCAATTTTATTATGTTGCCCATATTAAACACTGTGCCAGTGAGACAGAATGGGCAAAAAACCTCATTCACAGCAGACATTTTGGCATTGAAAGCATTGGTGTAACCAGTAACGGTGACATGACAGACATTCCATGTGGACGAGACACTTCCAGGACTCTAGTATTGCTCTTTCTGGCTCGCGGACCAATTGTTTTCCATCTGAGCTTTACTTCCTGTTAAATGTCTAAATGTCTTCTGTGAAAAAGCCCTAAATTACTATAAGGAGCTCTGTCTAAAAGGCAATGTTGAAAACAAAAACGCATATTTTACCTGCATGAATCACAGTGTTCTGTTTATGCCCTTGAACTACACTGTTAACTGGTGTCATATTAAAATCACAGTGACAAAATAAATCAAGGTGGGGAGAGTTGCGACTGTGTTGGAGAGTTGAGTGACTACATCAGCAACATAAAGGCATTTGAAGATGTAGTCTGTGTAACACTCTGCAATACACTTCAAATCTAAATGACTACGTTAAACTTGCATTACTTTCTTTGCAGCAATTGACTGGATCCAGATTGACGCCAATTCATCAGTACTTCATGATGAGTTTGTTGCACACAGAGTTGGTATGTATCCCAGTGTTATGATCAGCTTTCAGTGCAACACATTATGATTTATATAGTGCTGCAGTGTGCCCAGAGAGGTCTGATAATTGTAAAGGCTGCCGTAACAACATTGTCTCTTGTCGCTAGGTCTCATACCTCTTACAAGTGATGACATCGTGGACAAAATGCAGTATTCTAGGGCAAGTACACTGTTGTATCAGTCATCAGTGTAGTAGACCAGTTCCCTTGAATGCACACCACTGCCGGTGCAGATATACAAGTTGAAGTGTTACATACTCACTGCATATTTTTTTTATCTGATCCTCCTGCAGGACTGTACCTGTGACGATTTTTGTCCAGAGTGTTCTGTTGAGTTGACACTGGATGTTCGATGCACTGAAGACCAGACCCGCCATGTCACATCACGTGACCTTTTGTCAAACAACCCCAGAGTCATTCCGGTGAGTCTTTTCCCCTTTTTGTTAGGTTCATTAGGGAAGTGGAAGGAAAAGTTCACTATCTTTTTATTGGGCTTCCCAGGTGACTTCCAGGAGTCGAGACAATGATCCCAATGACTACGTTGAACAAGATGGTAAGCTTTAAGTTTTCAACAGGGGTCATCACTGGCTGGTCCCTGTCTTCTCCTTATGAGGCGTTTGTCTTTCCATCCGTTTGTCCCACATTTAATCCATTTACATTTTCCTTACTCTCTCCACGTCCTCCTCTGTCATTTACTGACACAACACAGACATTTTATTGGTGAAGCTTCGCAAAGGTCAGGAACTGCGGCTCAGGGCGTACGCCAAGAAAGGCTTTGGAAAGGAGCATGCCAAGTGGAACCCGACAGCGGGGGTGTCCTTCGAGTACGACCCAGACAACGCACTCCGGCACACGGTCTACCCACGCCCTGAGGAGTGGTACGTTTCGTATTAGAATGGCTCTGAATGTTAGATGAGCACAGACTGGATGATGAGTTATCATGCTGTTCTCTGGTTCTCAGGCCAAAGAGTGAATACTCAGAGATTGAGGAGGACGAGGTTCAAGCTCCCTATGACCCCAATGGAAAGCCAGAAAGGTGAGACGAAAAACTTTCTCATCCTTGAGTCAATGAGTTCTTCTTCTTCTTCTTCTTCTTTGTCTTCGTCTTCGTAAATGTATATAACTATTGTAAATCTATAGTCTTTACTCCATTTAAATAAACTGCATGGGGAGAAGAATCAGGGGTTTTAGTATGGTGCAGAAATGTAATAAAACGAAATAAAATGAAGTTGGGTTTTTTTTTTGTAAAGTTTTTTTTCTCTGTTTTTGAATTTGGTGTATAATCTACTTAAATGAAGCAGGAAGACAGTGTCAGAAGTCCAACAGCTCATCTGTAAAATGTTTCCTTTACAGGTTTTTTTATAATGTCGAGTCGTGCGGTTCTCTGCGACCGGAGACCATCGTCATGTCAGCGCTGGCTGTCCTGAAGAAGAAGCTGAGTGACCTGCAGACACAGCTGAGCCACGAGATCCAGAGCGACGTGCTCACCATCAACTGAGGGCCACTCCTTAACAGAGCAGGACCTGCATTAAACAGCTTCGTAATGGAATGGAATTACATGTATCCTCCCTGGGTACTGGCCTTGGATCTCTCTCTCTGTTATCAAAGGCAAATTGGTGATTCTTGAACTATGGGAAGTTTCAACTAACGAGAGACTCTCTTGGGCTAGCGGTTATAAAAACTATTATGTTAAATGTTTCATTATTAGGAATCATCTGTCATTGATGATGCTATTTGACCCCCTTTTACAAAATGACACATGCTGTGAACTTGATTTTCATTTATTTGGATATGTCTTCTTGAAATAATTTCAGGATCAGCAGTGATTATTAAATAAGCCGTGTGAGCTAACCCATCCAGTGCAAGGTCAGGGTCTGAAAGGGAGTCGGTCTCAGGCTGATACACACTTAGTTTTGTTGTTGGAAGTGTAATGCCTACACTGTCAGATTATTACTTTGTTAAATGTTGCTTTTTTTTAAAATAAATCCATTTTGAAGGATGCTGTGTTCTTTTAACTAAATATTTTATTATAATTTCTTAATGGGTTAAAGATTGCCTTTGAGTTGATTTTTTTTGTTTTTACAAGTCCAAAAGCTCAAACACATTGATAATGCGAGGATATACAAACTAGGTCTACAAAATGAACTCAGGGAATCGCATAAGCTACCTTGCAAAGCCAAAGGAGAACAAGAGAAACCACTCTAGTAGTCTTACGAGCTATACAGTTATGTCTTTGGATTTCAACTAGCTATCTTTATAAATAGTTTTTCCTAATGCTTGTTATCATGGGATCATTGTGATAACTGCACAGAGCCAGGCTTCTGGGTTGATGTGGGAACATGCAAGGCATTTGCATCTTCATACCCACCCTGGGTTCTGTCAAGTCAGAGATCGGACAGCCAGAGTAATACCAGAGGGAAGGTATGGAACTTCAAAGTAAAAGCAGACATTTAGTAGCAATCCACAGCTCTGGATTCTACAGAGATTTCAGTTTGTTGTCTGCTGAAATATCCTAAACATAAAATGAACACCTCATTTAATAAATTACCTTGGAGACGGTGGGCCCTAATGGAACAAAAAGCGACTTTCATTAAATTTAGAATCTTGTTCTCTTGAAATATGAAACAATTAATAGGTATTTTTTTACTTTACCTTCACACCAATATGAGGACATTCCACATTGTCTGGTAAAGCTGGAATCAGTAGCTGTTCCTGTTCTGCCAGTGTTCCTAATGCAGACAGGACCATCTCCTCTTTCCTGATTGGATAAAGTGGGCAGGGATACCACAAAATGTTTTTTTTATTTTATTTTATGAGCACGGGGAGGAGACATGGGTTAACACTCTATAACAGTGATTATTTTTGGAATATAAAGTTGCTTAATACTTATTCTAAAGGAAAAATACACTCATAGCAGCTTTAAATAAAAGTCAGGGAAAATCCACATTATATTTCTTCAGTATCATTTAACACCAAAACAGGACTCAAATAAAGACCATTTACACACTTGGATCAAAATAAATAATGCATTTAAAAATAACGGTGTTGACCTATGACGCCTTTACCTGGGCTTTGCACAAAAGCGCATTTTCTTGGAAGAGGCTTTTATTTTGAACGACTGAGAAGAGGCGAAATAGTTAAAGTGCGACAATGACCGAATCATACTCCCAGACCAGATCTGAGGTCACAGTGTATCCGGACAGCGGGCTCATGAGTTGTGTGGTTGTTATGGGGGTATAGGTTTTAACTGTGTCGACCTCCCAGAGAGGATGCTGTGTTGTTGCGGGGGATGAGGTAAGACATTTCCAGTCTTTAGAGAAGGTCGCGCCGACTCGCTTTTAGATTCCTGACAATTTAAAATTCCATTTATCAGCAGCAAATTTAACGGATAATATTCAAATCACATGTTAATGATCCGGAAACGCTGGAAGCGGTTATTTAATTCGGCATACATGCATTCTACCAAGCAGCAATACAACATCACTAACAAAGCCTACATTTTATAATTGTGACGTTCCATAATGAAGAGACCACCCACCTGGGTTTATTTGTAGAAAGGCGGTTGCCGGAATGACTTTCATAGACTACCAAAACAAAAGGCTGACATTTCATTCAATTATTACCATATAATTTGATAGCATGGATGCCGAATTTATCAAATGGGACTCGATCTTCAGATCAAGTCTGAAATCATGTCTAATGAGATGTGAAGACAGCGTTAAACTGACCATTTACCCATTTGGTAACAGTCTCTCAGAGTTAAAGAAGGTGCATCCTGCATGTAAATGATGCTCAGCTCTGCTCTCAGTCCCAGACATCAGATCACTGTATCAACAGTGAAAGTGTTAACAAATGACATATCAACAAACCACAGGCCTCCACCTCCCCTTAGCCCCCTCAGCTGTCTATGGGTTATACTGTAGGGCAAGGCAGTTTATTAGTATAGCACCATTCAGACAGAAGGCAACTCAAAGTGCTTTACAGGGGCATAAAGATTACACTAAAAGACACAAATTACATGTAAAATAGATTTAAAAGAAGTAGGAAGAAATCACGAAACAAAACATAAAAAAAAATTTGAGTGCAGGAAGCTAAAATAGAATAGGTTTAAAAGAGACAGGAGTAAAAAATAGAAGTCACAGTGCAGTTCAAAGCCTTACAATTGCTTCAGTGTAAAGTATTTTCAGACAGACAGGTCTTCAGTCTTGATTTAAAAGAGGTGAGAGGTGAAGCAGACGTGCAGTTTTCAGAGTTTGTTCCAGGTGTGTGGTACATTATAACTGAACGCAGCTTCTCCATGGTTAGTTTTGACTCTACGGGCTGAAAGCAGACCTACCTGACGATCTCAGAGGTCTCGATGGTTCATAACGTGGCAACAGATCAGAAATGTAGTTTAAACTGAAACCATTCATTGCTTCATAAACCAACAGCAGGATATTCAAATCTATTCTCTAATATGACTGACAGGAAGTCACTGTAAAGATCTAAGAGCTGGAGTGATGTAATCTACATATTTATTTCTGTAAATGCATGTAAGGCCCAGATCCAGGTCACTGTGGTTAATCAAAAGATAGATAGATAAATAAATAAATAGCATGGTTGAGACAACATCTTATTCCTTTTTTTTTGTTTGTAGCTTATGTGATGATATACATTTCAGTTTTTCCCAATGCCCAAAAACAGCTCATAAAGGGAATTTCTGCAGTTAGGAAAAGACTACACTTTTTAATATAATTATGAATTAATAATATATATTCATTACAGTTATATTAATTATATATTCCTTTTAAATTGTAAACTACTATGTTGCATCGTGGCAGATATTTGGAAGCATAAAATGTTCTTGGGAAAATAATTCAAACATGTTCAAAAATTGTTGGGATTTCTGTTTTCTCTCAGATAAAGAGGGTTCTATCTTTATATTTCATCTGTACCATTTGCTAAAACATGATAATGATGTTTTTTAGAGCAAAGCATATAATAACCCAATATTTGTTCATTCTTAAGTGAAGTGAGCCATCTCGGAACTTATTCCTGTGGATGGGCCTTCAGACTCAGAGATGGCTGTGATGAGGAAGAGGTTCTCATCTGTCTGCTCCTCGCCCTCGGCTGAAGAAGACAGTCTTTATGATAGTGTTTCCATTTCTGCAACTGATTCGACCAATGAACAAGAACATCCCTATGCATCTCTGCTCTGGTAAACTTTCTCTCCTCTTCTGTCAACTGACTTGTGCAACATTTAAGTAGAGGATGAAGCATTCAGAACTTTAATTGAAGTAAAAATAACAGTATTACACTGTCAAATCCACTCTCTCTGTCGCAGCCACTCTGCACCCCTATCACTCGTTTCTACTCTATGTGACTTCTGTGAGAGGGTAGGATCACAGAGTGGATTTCTGTTTAATACAGTGGTGTTGCTCTCACAAACTGTGGGGCGCACCAAATTGCTCAAAATACGAATTCCCACATAATGTTGCTTTAAAAACATTCCATATTGTATAAAGAAATGTTGTATTATAAGCTTATATGTACTTACTATCATATATGTATTATATTATTGGATTGTTACTGATGCATTCACGTGAAAGTAGTTTTTCAGTGTGGTATTTGGATGAGGTATACATTATGTTATGTTATGTTATATTATATTATGTTATGTTATGTTATGTTATATATGTTATAGTTTGATAAATTCATCATACATTTTGTAAATAAAAGTTACATTTCTAAAGTAACTTATGTAGAAAAGTAAGGTGAAATGTAGTGGCATTAATGTATAGGCACTAAATGGACATACTCAAGTACTGATACCTCAAACTTGTGCTTAAAGGATGAGTTTGCAAAAAAATGAAAATTCAGTCATTATTAAGCAAAAAACAATGAATTTATGTCTGAGGAGTGTGCAATACACCTACCATCATTTAATTAATTTAAAGTTATCACTTGCTTCTAATAACGCTAACAATGACTTTGTTGTATTTGTTGTATTTCCAGTACATTTTAAAGGACAAGTTCCCCTCAAAATGAAAATGTAGTCATTATCTATGTAACCCCGTGCTGATGGAAGTTGGCTTCACAGCAAAACAGTGTTTCAGCATTCAACTAAACAACTGAAGTAGATGGAGATTGTTTTGAAACTTTAAAACAGGACTGGAGTCCTTTTTTTTTTTTTTTTTTTTTTTTTTTTAAACAATATTTTTATTAAACTCCGCAAAGCAGAAACAGACAGCACAGAAACATAAACAAGACATGATCAGCAAGGTGCTTATACAAAATACAAGATATACAGACAAGAAAATAAAAATAAAAAAAATAAATAAATAAAAAATAAATAAATAAATAAATAATAATAATAATAATAATATGGGGGGAGAGAGCATCTAAAGCAATTCTATCATCTGTTTACCACTAAATTGATGATAGCGGGCCAGTGTCTCGTACCCAGGCCAGGTCAGTGAGTCCAGATCTCATCCTTTGAGGCGCATTAAAGCCTAAGCAATCAAAGTATGGGTCCCAAGTACGGAAAAACAAAAAGGGTCTGTCCTTTAATGCTGTAGAGAAAGCTTCAAATGGATTAATACTGGACACAATTTTTAATCACTGATTAAGGGATGGGGCTTTATCAGAGATCCAAAGGGCTAGGATAGATTTCCTGGCACAGTGCAGCAGAATGTGAAGGAGGTCTCTATTGTGTAAATCAGCAGGAAGTTCATCAGTCCCAGCAAACAAGTCCTTGGACCAAGAAGCAAATGGCGTTTAAAGATGAGGTTGAGCTGCTGTATGATTGTATTCCAGAACTGCAGGATAAGAGGACAGCCCCACAAGCAGTGAAAAAAAGAGCCTGTAGCAGATTGACATTTAGGACACAAATCAGCGAGGGTACATTCTGTGCCGGGCCTCAGGGCTAATAAATAATCTATGTAAAATTTTAAATTGTCTCTCCCAGGTAGAGTTAGATACTAAAACCCTAGTGGGCCGGCCAATCAGCTCATTCCATGCCTCAACATCAATGGTACCCAGATCAGCCTCCCATTTACTTCTGACTTTGTCTGAGTTATCTACTATAAGGGAGGAGAGGATCTTATAAACCTTTTTGGTAAAGAATTTAAGGTCAGTGTTTTTTATCAATAAAGATTCTATAGGAGAGATGGCCAGCCCACCGGGGAATCTCCTCAGGTTAGACAAAACAAAGCTTCTTACTTGTAAGTATTTAAAGAAATCAGTCAGATCATACTTAATTTTCACCTGCTGGAATGTGGAGAGTGAGCCCTCATAGACCAGATCTCCAACCACTTTAATACCTTTATCATGCCAGTCTGCAAGGCCAGCATGAAGGCCTGGAGGAAAGTCAAGGTTATTATGGATTGGGGTTAACAAAGAAAAACAGTTATGGTGTCCTTCTAATTTCCTGATTTTCTTCCAAAAATTAACCATATTTTGTAAAATTATATTATCTTTTAACAGAGTTGCAGCCTTTCCAGGCGAGGTATAAAGTATATTCCGCAAGGGAATCCCATCCAAAGAAGCTGATTCGCAACTGAGCCAGGCCGAATTGTCAGGATTTAAAAAACCATTCAAAAACGAATTTAAACTGTGCAGCCCACAGATACGATGAGAAGGAAGGTGCCGCCCATTTTAACAGGAAGACAGAGAAAGTTGTATCTTAATCTGGACCTCTTTTTATGCCAGATAAACAATGTAATCGAACTATTCAGCTGTGCAAAACATTTTCTTGACAGCATAATAGGAAGCATCTGGAAAAAGTATAATACACGTGGGAGGAACTTAATTTTGATCAGATGTATGCGTCCAAGAAGAGATAAGGGGAGACCACACCAGCGTTCAAGGTCATGCTTCACTGCCAACAAGAGGGGAGCAAAGTTCCGCTTGTACAGCTCTTTTAAGCATGGTGAGATTTGTATCCCTAAATAGGTGAAGCCACCTGGGGACCATCGGAAAGGTCGCGAGAGGTTAGGTTCTACCCTAGATGCACTACGGAGGGGCATAGCTTCACTTTTGGAGAAATTAATTTTATATCCAGAGAAAGAGCCATAGTTAGTGATTAATTGTATTAGTGTAGGAATAGAGTGGCTTGGCGAACTTAAAAAAACTAAAACATCGTCAGCGTACAGCAAAATTTTATGCTTCCAATTATTTAGGAAAATACCAGGCCTTGAGTCCTGAGAAATACATCTCATATGATGATGACTAAAACAAGTGTGTTTGTCCAGTTGCCATCGTGTCCAAGACTCTTTGCTGAGCTCCAACAGCAGCTTCACCAGATACAGAGGCATCCTCAACTGGATCATTATCCTGCTGGTCAGTTTTTTCACCTTTTTTTTTATTTTATAGATGGATATTTATTAGTTTATACTTATAGATAGCAAACATATACTTTCAGTTTAAGATTATCTCTGATCTATGAATTATTAACTGACTGGTGCTTTTCTGTCTGTAACCGTAATCATTCGGAATATCAGGTCCTGACTCACGCCCACTTGTTCTTGGAGAATTTTATACAGTAAGTATATAAAAAAAGGATGTTGTGCATATACGTACACATACGATAGGAAAAAAACTACATCTACCATACATATGCGACTGATATCAACTTCCTCGATTAACAAGTGTGCACACATAGAGAGACTTACTTACACATAATGTGATAATTAGACAATAATAATTTGATATAGGCTTCTAACCAGATAGTGGACTCACAAGGAAGTGTTTATTTTGTTTGTCAATCATAACTATGATTAAAATTAAAGATTATGCCCAATATACATTTGACCTTACCTTTTAGTCAATCATAGCTCGAGGGCTAATTGTGTTGGTTAGTCTGTCCAGACATTTGTGGTCCCCAGAGGATGAATCCACATGATTATTAATCCCCATCTATTACCATTATCAGCTCAAGACATCGAATGTATCCAATATTTTGGTTTATGACCAAATACCTGCAAAACTATTGACATTCCCATTAGCATTAGCTTTGTTTGGTGCTAAGCAGTAAATGGTATCATGTTAATAAGCTTTACTAAGATGGTGATCATAACAAAGCATTTCTTCAGTGTTGCACACTCATGTTTTTATGACAGTTAGCATGCTGACCTAGGCGTTTCACTCAAAGCACTTCATTGCCCAATTACTGTCTCATAAAGACACTCGCATGGCTGTAGACTCAGTGTTAACAGTGAAAGTTTAGTCTAAAACTTTGGAAAAGCAGCTTGAAACAGTACTGTCATAGAAAACAATTCTAGCTCAGCGTCCACTTTTTACTCTTCTGTAGACACTGGGCTAAATCCATCAGTTTACGAGGACAGTGAGAGGAGATTTTATTCGTCAAACCATATAATTAGGCATGTTCTATATACTGTATATGTTTATCGATATAATATGTGTGTCCGTTGTTTTCCTTCTCTCACCAGGTATGGCTTTTTGATAGATGTCAAAAAGGTCTTGGAACATCTCATTGAGGACAACTGCAACTGGCCATCTGTCAACCTCCTGCTGGGTGAGAAACTCTTTTAGATAGGAACTGCATCAAAAAGGCCAACAGCCATTGGAAAAAAGAAAATTACATTAGATCAACCTTTAGTTAGAGGAATACTTTGACATATTGGCAGAACCAGAGATATCATAGTTTTTCTTCTCATAACTGGTGACTAGGTTACACACAATGCAGCTTGTCAGCAACAGTTCAGTCAGGCCTACAGAAGTCTGGTAAACTAACCTCTTTGTAACTCCAGACCCCCAGATTGGCTTGATTGTTTAAACTTGTAGCCTTCGGACCCAGCTGACAAGTGACATCACTTCTAGAACTACAGAAGACATTATACAACGTTTTCACAGCTGTAGAAGTACTGCCCATTGTTCCGAGTCAGAACTGTTTTTTAAACACAACACACTTGTGAATTAACAAAATATCTGTATTTTTTCAGCTGCCAACATGTTTGCCATTACAGCTTTGCTCCTTGAGAGGTCTCAGGAAAAGGTGAGACTGGTGCATGTTGTTTATCTCTTTAAAGTTGATCAAGGCTGAATAAAATGCATCAGACCTTGCCATAATTTAAAACATCAGGTTTTACTTTTGAACATTTTTGTAAAAAGAAACAAAAAAAAAAAAAAACACCTGAAAAATTATCAGTATCCTATTAAATTTGCCAATAGTTGAAACACTTGTATTCCATTTATTTCTGTCAGGGTATGCTGTCCCCAACCAACACTCATCGTTTACATCTCACAAATCTGGGGTTGCTCCTGCTATTCCCTGTTGCAGTCATTCTTAATGAGCCTACAATATCAACAGGTAACAATTATATACATGTGAACCCTCAATAACACCCTACACATGACTAAAAATGGAGTACAGGACCGACAATTATTATATTATTATTGTCATTATTAATCTTATTATAAACCCATGGACATCAGTTCAGTTATTGCATTTTTTTCCCTTATCTGCTTGTTTTAGCAAATGTATCTAAAAGCTGCATCATTTTCTCAAATAGAAATACATCAGAATGATTCTTTGACAGTATACACTTTCCTCATAGTTTAGCCTGAGACATTTGATGCCTCAGTAAATAAGACCATTATGGGTACACTTTTGAATAAGTTCTGTGTGGTAGATCAATGTTTGCAGCAAAACATTGTGCTTGTAGTGAAGGACTGAAGAGTTAAAAACAAAACTGACCTGTCCAACCTACAGGCTTGGTTGTTTAAAAGCTCTAACATAAATCAATTGTACTTTGAAGCTCAAAATTCTTGTATAGATTTTAGCTCATTGTGCCCTAAACGATGTAGTAGCATTGGTGGGATGTTTCTGATTTTTGTCCATAAGGTGGAGCATTCCTCTCTCTCTGGTTCTATGCTGCCCTGGGGATGAAACTTTTTTCATACCAGGAAACTAACCACTGGTACAGACAGGCTCGTTTAACTGATGCAGGTAATTTTCCAACACTGGAAGTTAAACTGATTTCATTTCAGAACAAAAACAACTAATCCAACAACTACTGCTTTTTAATGTCTGTTTTCAGAGACGGACAACAATGAGCATCTCACTTTCAAAGGTAAAACTGTTTGTCATTCATACAATGATACTCTTCTTTACATTAACCTATATGATGATGAATGTCCTCTGTGACTCTGTCTTTGATTTCTCAGATCTGTACTATTTCCTGCTTGCCCCAACTCTGTGCTACCAGAGAGACTTTCCATGTACTCCTAAGGTCCGCATCAACAAGCTACTGCACAGGCTGCTGGAAATGGTGAGCTGAACAACATTTTAAGGCTTGAAAAAGTGTTTTGACTGTGGCAGGGGTAGGTCGTGTCTTTTAGTATCCTTTTGGGCTCTGTGCAGACATCTCATGCCACCAATATAACGGATGCTCAGATGATGGGTACTAATAATCATCCACTGCAAGGCCTTCCTGTCCTTGACTGTACAAACACTATGCCAGTTTTTTATGTTTCCAGTCAGGATGCTTTCTATTGTTCCTCTCTAAAATAGAACTTGGCACCACAATTTAAACTTCTTAAGTTTCAGTTAGAATTAAAAAGCTTTTTCTGTTTTTTACCAGGGTGGTGGTGTGATGACCACAATAGGTTCAGATTCCCCAGAACCTAATACTGTTCACCTGCTCCACCTCAGCTCCACTGATGTAGTAGGGGGTTTGTGTCTTTGCCTCCTTTGTTCTAAAATCATCAGTCTACCAACCAATCAACCAATCATTCAAAATTGTTGATTTCCTCTCAATAGGAACTCTAATCATTGTTTATAATGCAGTGGGTGCAGTGGGGGGCCTCTGGTACACTAAATTAGAAAAACATATTAAATGGACTTGGATGGAAATGGAATTTATATAGCGCTTTTCCTGTCTATTGATCACTCAAAGCGCTTTACAGTACTTGCCACATTCACCCATTCACACACACATTCATTCACTGATGGCAGATGCTGCCATGCATGGTGCCAAACTGCACATCAGGAGCAATTTAGGGTTCAGTATCTTGCTCAAGGACACTTCGACATGCAGCTCAGCTCAGCCAGGGATTTGAGCCAGCGACCTTCCGATCACAAGACGACCCGCTCTCAACCCTGAGATTCAGCTGCCAGGGTGCTTTCTGTTATTGTTGTCAGGTCTACATTAGTCGCTGTCTGTTGGACAACAATTACATGCAATATACCTCTTCACTTGGTTTTCTGTATTGTGATTTGACTTTGGATTGTCCTTTTAATGTGTTATTCATTCAGTTATGACAGCAGATGCATAATGAAAAGGTCATTCTCAAAACAATTAGTACTTCATTTTACTTTATTATATCATTGGCTAATTTTTATCAAGGCATTTTAAATAATAATTCAAAATGTGGTTTATATGGACGCTTGGGTTGATTGCTGCTATACAGTTAGAAAATGGTCTAATTATATAACATTAATTGAGTATTCCCATATTATTGTCTGTGTGTGTAATTCATGTATAGTTTTATTTTGCATGTACACTACAAGAAGCAGTTGCAGTATAACATTTATGTACTGTAGGTCTTATGGATGGAAACACTGCAGCTTGTTAATTGTGGCATTTTCTACTTTTAGGTGATTGTTATCCAGATCATGGTTGGAATTGTGCAGCAGGTACAGCAGCTAATTAAAGTTCTTCCTGTTTTGTACAGTATATTATTGTGTACTTATTTGGGAAATTATATAGCACATTTACATTTAGTTTTTTGACATGACAGTATTTATTATCAAAACGTTTTGTGTTCTTTTTTAATTGAAAGCAATTACATCGTATGTTTCATCACATTGTCATGGAACCTGTTATTTTCTGCTACAGTAGCAGATACTGTTGCAGACCAGTTTCCTTAATATGGAGAGACCATAATTTGTGAGAATAATGAAAGAAACTTAGTCTATTGTGCCATGGTAGCTAGAGTAAGAGACAATAATGTAAAGGAGGAAGTAGATTTAGCTCTGCTATATGTAGCTTGTTATATTGAGCTATGTAAGCTATATATTAGCTGTATGGTTATTGTACAGCAAATGGCAAGTACTGAGTGCTCAGCCTCACAGGTCCTCAGGGTTTATTCCACCTTACAAAATAAAAGCACCTAGATTAACCATGACCTGGATGACTGAGAACCTTCACCAACAGCTGCCATGTTATCGCGAAAAACATGTAGCCTTCCAGCTATTGTGACTATGAATAGTATGTTACATAGTAATCTGAAAATATTGTGCACCCTCCCGCCCACATAATCAGTGCGAATGGTGTCATAATCAGTCAGTCAGTCCGTCAGTCAGTTGGACTAAAATATCTCAACAACTATCAAATGGATAGCCATGTAATCATGAGCAGACGTTCATGCCCATGACATTAGCAGAACACATTAATGTTCCCATCAGGATGATTTTTAAAAACTTGGTGATCTACAAATTTGAGTGAGTACCTGCAAAAACTAATATGTCAGCCTCAGCTGTACATTGTGAAATTGTGCTAATTAGAAAATGTTTACAGCACCTTCTAAACATCGGCATGTTTACGTTATCAATGTGAGCAATGTGTGCCAAGGTACAGAGAGCCGCTAGCGTGGCTGTAGACTGCTAGTCTTGCTTCTGAATGTGTTACCTATGAGAATTTACATTGAATGCTATTACTACACTGTGACTGAGTCTTTCTTTCTATCAGTGGATTGAGCCCATCTTCCAGAGATCACAAAACTCCTTCTCCGTGAGTAAAGCTGAACAATTGTGAATGCTAGAGCAAACCCAGATTCCACATCTGTGGATTTCACTTATATCAATTTTCATTCTCTTACACAGAGTTTCGACATCACTATGAAAGTGGAGCATCTGGTGGGACTGGTGGTGAGTGGTTTATGAACAATATCTTAACATTATATTCTGTTGATTATAGACATGTCTGATTGTTTTCCCCAGAACTGAGCCATTGTAAGATGTCATTTTATGATCATGTAAACAGACGTCATCTCTGTAAAGAAAGTGTTACCAGATCGTGGTGATGATGAGTATGGGGAGTATGTTTGGGTACAATAATTAGAGATAAAAGTTTGTAGACTGTTGTACATGACAAAATAGCAGAGATAGCAGAGAATCATGTTGAAGATAAATTTGTATCATTTCTGCATTAAAATGTCTAAAAATTACAAGTTTGATTGCAGGATGATTTGTGTTTATTTGCACAAATGTTTAATCAACACAAACAGCCAGAGTCTTTTACTGTGCATTAGCCATACACTAGTGAGCAACTGCAGGGTGTGTGTATCTTTGTGTTTGAATTAAGATCAACCTCACACTGAATTCAGCGCTCACCAGAGACTCCAGTTGTATCTATTTTCCCCCTCTCTTCTCTGTACCTTTACATACATTCATTCTTGAAGTTCAGTACATTTCTCCTACAGCTCCAGTCAGCAGTCAACACTGCAGAACATAAACGCCAGACAATGGAGGTCACCTCAGCTGATCACTGCTGCAGTGAAGTTGATAACCTGGAGTAAAAAATATTCACCTTTTGATCCCAAAACATAAAAAGTAATCTCTGAGCTCACCTTCTGTCGGTAAATGGATCTGGATCAGCGCAGAATCTGATGTGACTCCATGTGTTTATTCCTCCAGAAGGTCTGTCTCTCTTATCCTCAGCTGGCCGGCTCTGAGCAGCTGATGGTCAGCTCTGCCCAGCCCTCCCCACACAACAGTCTGCAATTTTTTTAACATTTGTTTTTTGAGAGACTCCTAGCGACTGAAAAAAAATATTGTGATTGTTATATTGGAATTGCTAACACGTATTTCAATGTCAGGCACCAACCCATTTCCTCTGGCTCCTCTGCTTCTTCTTGACTCACTCCTACCTGAACTTCTGTGCAGAGCTGCTGTGCTTTGGTGATCGTCATTTCTACGGAGACTGGTGGTCAGTTGCAAAAAACAATTTCTGCGCATTGGGCTGTTGCACATTCAGTACTGGCTCAGTGTAGTTCATCGTTTCATTCACAGGAATGCTACAACTCTGATCAGTTTCTGGAAGAATTGGAATATTCCCTGTCAGAAGTGGTGTCACAGGTAAGTAGTCTGACAGATGATAAATACCTAATAATCTCCCTACATTTTGCTTTCATCTCTCAAATGACTTAACTCCTTGTCTTCTCTTAATGAAGACATGTATACACACAGCTGGTGGAAAAGAATGTGCCCCCATCACAAGCAGAATTATTTGTCTTCCTGATGTCTGCTGCTTTCTGTGAGGTACAGTCTGAAACTGCATGAAGCATTTTATTCCTTTTGGTGATCCACTTGTTTGGTAGCAGAGAACAGATGATATTTGGAATCTTGAATTAATGGAGTTTTAATGTTAGCATTATTATGTGCATTTTTGTATAAAATGACACAGTTTGGCATCACTGGTCACCTGCTCATTTCTGCCTGCCCTGTCACCTGTCATTCTTCTTGTTGCCTGCCTACTGGCAGTTGTACTGAACCATATGTGTTTTTAGGACACAATTGCAGCACACAGGATGCACACACACAGTAGCAAATGTGGCAACACAGAGAGAGTCTCCGAGCCACTTATTCTGTAGCATTATTGTGGAAAGGGTCTCACCAGGCAGCCACAGGCAAAATAGTAACCAAGGATGCAGCAGAAAATCTCGAAGCCAGGGACAGAAGGCCGGAGCGTTTATTGGGAATCAGACAAGGTCAAGGTCAAGACGGGTTTGTCAGAGGCACGCAGAGTTGGCAACAGGAAAGCAGGCAGAGGAAAAGTGCTGGAGAGTCTTGTAAGAGTGGCGAAGAACCTCATCCTCACAGGCACTCTGTGAGGCTGGGGTTGACATACTGGGTTAATTGGTGATGGGGAGCAGCTGTTAGAAGGTTAAGAGTTGTTGGCTGATTAAGTGAGAATGGCTGGTGACAGGGCAGGCAGAAATGAGTAGGCGACCATTGTTGCTAAACTGTGACATAGAATCTTGACTGCTAACATTCTGTGCAGATGAGTGTCAAACTGGCAAAAAGTTGGGAATCAGTAATGAGGTAGGTTTCCAGTTCCCGAAAGGGGTGATGGTAATCTTGGACATTTAGTTAACCTTGCTCCTATGGATTTATGGTATGGAGATACAAGGGCCCAGGCAAACAATGCAACACTCGGCTTCTGTGATGTCTTTGTCCTCTCTTCTACACAGTGTATGGTTGCTCTGCCCCTGCATAGCTGTCGTCTGTGGGTCTTCCTTGCGATGGTATTTGAGGTGAGAAGATCACACCAGTAGTGGCTTCAGCCTTCACACTTACAACATTGTTGCCTTGCTTGGTGCACTAAGCAGCTTTGACTCCAACTTTGATAGACTGATAAATTTATGCAACAGTTGAATCAGAGAAGCAGACACACTCCATACTTCATCAGTCTGTTTTCTCACCGAACAGAGGGAGTCTCTAGAGAAAAATAAAGCAATAACAGACAGAGCACACCATCAAAAGACCACATGAGAACAGCACACCATAGTCACAGAAAAAATACTCCATAAGACCCACAGTGTATTACTTTTCATTCTTAGCAGCACCACCATGGAAGTAAACCGTTGATGCACTTTGACTGACAGAAAGATTTACAGTATATGGAAATACTGTAAGTGGTCATCGGTTGGAGAGGTCTGTGGTTTTGTTTTGCCCTTAGAGATATTATTCCATGATTTACATTTTTTTTGCCTTTCCTTGCGTTTCCTGTGTTATGGAGCATTTTTGTGCATATAAAAAGACTGCAAAGTGAAAAAGCGCAAATAATAAAAGTCCACTCCCAAGTGAGTTACTGTCTCCCTCAGCAAACACTGCTCCTGCACTGCCTAAAACACCTGGTTTGGAGTCTAGCCATTACTTCCGTATGTTTTGTGTGTCACTATGTAACAGGCGTTATACAAGTATACATTTTGATTAATTTAAGCCTTGTTTGATGGGAAAACACTAGCCATGTTGGACAAGATACAAGCCTGTCTTTTATTAAATGTCTGTATATTTCTTGCACTGTGTCTTCTTCCAGCTCCTGGTTGCAGTATTCCTTGGAAACTACTTTCAGGGAAACTACGGTAATGGTTTAGTGTGGCTGTGCCTGCTGCTGGGCCCTCCTCTTGCTGTAACCACATACTTTCACGACCACTACATCAGTTTCCCGTCAGCATCATCCTCACCTCAGATGTCAGACTACGGTCTTCCAGTTTTCCTGCAGCCTCATTGATCAAGAGGAAATGTCTATCATCTTATGCTGTATATGACAGTGCTCCAAAGAATTTCGAAGGCTGCTTATGTCTTTCCGGGAATCCATTTTGATGTCTTGATAACCTTTTGGATTTACAATCCACAACCTCTACCCCAGTTCAGGAATCTATACTGTATTTGTTGTTTTGACTCATTAATGGACCTACTCTATACTGGCAAATACAAATACTGACTTGCAAGTTATACTATGATAATTCCACACCTGGCAAATGTTGATGCAAAAAACTCAACTTTTATATCTGAAGCTTGTTGAATGTGACCGGAGAATGAACTGCAATATGGCAAGGCTATGATAATCTCAGCCGCTGATCATTCCTGTTATAATGATGTGAGTCAGCAGCATAGATGATAATGTCGCTGCTGACACACTGCTCTGTCAACATGTGGTTAAGGGGCGCTAGCTAATCTAATTTTACCATAAATTTCATGGACACGGTCCAATCAGAAAAATAAGGGGAATTAAAGCTGCAAGCAGCGTTGAACGGGCCCTAGCAGTCCACGCGCATCGATGCATGCTGCCGTCGGGGCATGCTCAAGCAACACCTTCCGCTGAGGAAGTCGTTCCTTTATAATTCGGTGGCCTGCTATTGCCGGTATGAAATAATGTACGCTGAAGTCAGAAAAACTGTGTGAACTGCTGCATGATTCCCCGGGCAAAGACTGAGTCGATGGTCTGCCTCTGGAGCTGGCTGAAGAGAATGTGCACACGAGGCATGATGCAGTGAAATAGTTTCAGGAAGAAACTGAAAGTATCATCCTCCAGTAGCCTCACAAACCTTCCAGCTTCTCGCACAGTGGTAGGCTCAAACTCCCCAAATGGTTTCAAACACTGGACACTGGATGATGTCACCTTTGTGCTAGAACAGTGTTCACTGCACAGATATGGAAGTTCCATCTTACTATGTTTGCTCTTGGGAGTCTGTGTGCCACCACTCTGTCACGCACACTGGTTCTCTTGGGAGATGTTGAAAAAAATCCAGAGAATCCAGCCAGGTCAGAAAAGAACTGATTAACTGATGGGATGTGAGATGTCACCTGCTGCATGATGAAAGCTTAAGAGGAAGAAATTGCAGCTCATGGGGGAGTTGTTGTTGTGCTTGTCCCTCCGGGGCTTTAACAGCCAAAAGTGTAATAAGACCATCAGCTGAAAGTCAATAAGTTTTCCTACATTTCTATGTATATATTGTCTATGTAAAGTAAAAGATGTGGGATCTAAATCAAGCTGAAGAGAACTTTTTCTCCAGTTCTTCCATCTGCTCTCCACTGTAGCGATGATGTCACGCACTCTAGCTCACGCAATACACACCCATTATAAAATCAGAAGACGGCCTACAAATCCCTTAAAACTTAAACTGTGATGATTTGAAAACCATAAAATATTTTAAAAACTGAATACATGTCCAATAGTTTGAGGTCTTCTGACTCTTTAAAGGTTAGAATGGTGTGTCTAGCTCAAAGTATGAGGGACAAGGAGAGGTTGAAGGTCGATGAGTTTTAAAGAGGACTTGAAGATTTCCCCATTTAATCCCATTGACACTAATTAGACTGCGACCAGAGCGTCAGCTATTGGCCAATTTGCACCAAATTTTACACAAAGCCTCATCAGTCCATACCACACAATGATGAACATTTATGTGATAATCAGACAGCATTTTGTAAAGATATGTAAGATTGTCTGTTTTCAACACAATATGCAGGAATTTGTCGTTTTATATTTCGGGCAGTTTATGGACTATCAAAATTCTTTTGATAACTTTTTGTCAGGAGGGTCTACAGATGCTACATGCAAAGTTTGGTGCAAATTGGTCAAATCGTCTAGGAGGAGTTTGAAAAAGTAGGTTTTTCATTGTTTGCAAGTTTGCTTATGGAAAGTTACTGCAAAAGTGGGCGTGGCCCACAATTCAGCTGAATTCAGGGAACACAGGTATGAGGATTAATAATGTGCAACATATTAAGTGGGAGTTATGAGTGAAAAAGGCTTTTGCGTTGAAAATAGCGCCACCTGCTCATTTTTGGTGTGTTAGTCACAGGGGCCATTCTATAGCACCTCTATGAATTTCATTTCAAGTGTTATGGTGTGTGCACAGGGCCAAATATAAAATTAAACTGACACCAGAGCGCCCCCTACTGGCGGATCGGTAAACCCTTTATAGGCTGTCCTCAGGACAGCACTGACAATAAATGTACTAAGTTTCCCGTTAATCCGATGAACCGTTGTGGAGATATAAAATACTTCAATTTAAAGAGAGCCACCTTGTGGTCATCGCATAAAATTTTGCACAGGGCCTCAGGGGCTCGTAGGGAAGTAGTATGCTGAATTTCATGTCATTAGACCACACCAGTGTGCAAATATCCAACACTTCCTGTTTTAAACCAAATCTGCAGGAAGTTGTTATTTAATAACTTTAAAATGATTTGTCTTAATTAAAAAAAAAAAAAAAAATCTTTTGATAACTTTTTGTCAGGAGGGTCCACAGATGCTGTGTGCCAAGTTTTGTGCAAATCGGTGAAATCGCCTGGGAGGAGTTCTAAAAAGTAGGTTTTCAACATTTTGCGACGTAGCGAAAAAAAAAAAACGGTTGGCGGAAATGGGCGTGGCCTATACTACGAGATTCAGCACAATTCACTGAACACGTGGATATAAGGTTTTTGAATGTGCGACAAAGTATATGTAGTGCAGCAGATTAGTAAAAAAATCGTTCACTTTGGTATACAAGCATGAAATTTGGCACAGATTCTCTCTAAGGGCCACTATTTTGGAAAAAGCCGTTGGCCACTCAAAAATTCAATATGGCGGCCATTTTTCAAGATGGCCACCATTGCTATTCAATGCTTATTATTATTCAAACAGTGATCCAAGCATAAAATTTGATACAAATACCCTCATAAGGACATGTTAATGGAAAAAGGTGCTTGTCCCGCAAAAATTCAAGATGGCCGCCATTTTTAAAGATGGCCACCGTTCCTGTCGAATATTAATTATTTCAATTGTTCAAATGGTGATGCAAGCATAAAATTAGGCAGAAATACTCTTCAAGGAACATGTTGCTTGCTTATGTTTATTATATCAATTATTCAAACTGTGATCCAAGCATAAAATTTGATACAAATACTCTCTAAAGGACATGTTAATGGAAAATTATGCTTGTCCCTCAAAAATTCAGGATGGTGACCATTTTTAAGCTGGCCACCATTTCTGTCAAATAGTCATAATATCTGCTTTGTCTGCCTCCCCTCCTTTGACCTGTCCGGCTTAGTTAAACTTGCCAGGGATATAAAATCCCCGCCGGCATAGCTCTCAGGTTCATTGGAGTACACAAGCCTCTCCACCACGGCAAGGTGCAGTCCACAGAGAGGAAGGGTCACTGTTTCCAAATGGTGATACAGAAAATATGCCACAAATACTCTGCTAAGACCACTTTTTGGAAAAATTGGATGGCCAATAAAAAATTCAAGATGGAGACCTTTTCCAAGATGGCTGTCATTTCGGTAGTATGTACTGATGCACACATGCATGTTAGAAAAAATACTCTAACGGCCACACTTTTAGAAAAAGGTAATCGCAAAAATTCAAGATTAATTTTTCAAGGTGGGTGTTGCTTTAATAGTGTACTCTTTTGGGACTGAGTTAAAAGGAAGGATTGAAAAAAAAACAAAAAACATAAGTTCTTTTCACATATTTACCAGCTCAAACGCCTTGTGGTTGGAGTGTCCAACCTGAGAATGAGAGGCTGTGCCCTGCCGAGTCATAATAAAGACTGTTAAAAATGGTAGCCAATGCCTCCCTGCTTGACAGTCAACAAGTGTTGAATTGGGGGCAACATATCCAGGAAGGTGTACATATACATCACGGTCCAGAATCAGGAAATTGGCTCTCAGCCCACCGCAAGGCTACTTACTTTTTTATTCACATTTGCAATTGCAAGTGAAACCCAATCTAAAACATTTGCATCTTCCACGGCACTCTGATTTGCAACCACACGTGGCTGGTTGTTCACAACTTTGTGCAATTGGTGCATTTGTTGTCCAGAAGACCCCCCCATTGTTCACCAAGCTTCCATCCCCAGTCAGCAGGACTATCTGCTTCTGGTTGACACTGGGTTGCTTGACCCCATATGCAGCCTGCCTGATATGCAGCATGTTTAGTGCCCTCTGCTTTCAGGCAAACATGTCAAGTCTAGCCTCATCTACACTAACAGCTGTGCTTGATCGATCATATTGCAGGACCACAAACTTCTCAAGGATCTCCAGGTCACTATCAATCAGAACAGGAGGGTATTGACTTAGTTTGCTGAAGATGAGAGAGGCCTCAGGGAAAATGTCCCAGGTTTGCCAGGGACCTCAATCATAGACAGAGTACACATTCAGGTATGGGATACAACTAGGTTCGGATCACCTACACCTAGCGCGATCATTCATCCAGTATCATTTAAGTCCCACGTGATCTGTACACCTTCCAGGTAAGCATACATGAACAAGTCATGTATTGCCATGCTTACCCTTGGCTCGGCTCTCACGCGCTGGCACAACCTGTCAATTCAGGTGTGGCTATCTAACTACATCTATTACTAGCTAATTAATGAGGGGCTGGTAGACAGCATTTGGGACACTAAACTTAGCTATACTATTACTACTAGACAAGAACTACAGTGTCAGTAAAACTAGATCAGCTGACAACCCCATGCTGAGTTCCACAGCAGTGGATGTGTAATGACGTTCACTCTATTAAACAAAACCTTCCTTAACACACTAAACTGAGCTCTGACAGAAATGGTGGCCATCTTGAAAATGGTCTCCATCTTGAATTTTTGAGTGGCACACACCTTTTTCCCATGAGAATGTTCCTTGATGAATATTTGTACCAAATTTGATGATAGCATCACCATTTGAAAATTTGATGGAAGGATTCAATAAAAATGGCGGCCATCTTGAAAAATGGTTGCCATCATGAATTTTTGAGGGACAAGCACCGTTTTCCAAAAAAACATTCTTAAGAGAGTATTTTCACAAAATGTTATGCCTACATCACTGTTTGAACGATTGACATAATGAGCATTTGACAGAAATAGCGGCCACTTGAAAAAATGGCCGCCATGTTGAATTTTTGGGTGGCCAACACCTTTTTCCCAAAAAGTGACCCTTCGAGAGTATCTGTGCCAAATTTCATTCTTGTATACCAATTTGAGCGATTCTCTTGAAATATGCCATTAATCTGCTCCACTAATGGGAGTTATTAGCCAAAATGCACTTTCCTGAATAAGAGCGCCATCTAGTGGTGGAAATTCAGGACGACAATAGATTATAACATTTTTCGCCAGGTGTGACTTATATTCCAAGTTTGATGAGTTTTGGGGTATGTTCAGGCAGTGAAAAATGTAATCATTTGGGAAAAAGAAAATAATCATATGAAAAACAATAGGGTCCTTGCAGGTTCCCTGCTCGGGCCCTAATAATTGTTCCTCCTGGTTCAGTGTGGAATGGTTTAAGTAAAGTTTGAACAAGCTCTGCTTGTTCTCACAATTCCACTTTTATATTATCATAAACTATATATAATAATAGGCCTACCTCTGAAAGATGTGTACCATTCAATATTAACTGATTATATATAATCAGTCCAGTTAATAAATAAATATATATATATATATATATATATATATATATATATATATATATATATATATATATATATATATATATATATATATATATATATATATATATATATATATATATATATATATATATATATATATATATTATATATATATATATATATATATATATACATATGTATATATATATATATATACCTCCCTCCTGTATGTTTTATGTTATGTCACTATGCATTGTTTATTTTAGGATAATGTGTACTGGTTGTGTTGCAAGCCAAATTGTACTTCTGGGACAATAAAGATTCTCTCATCTATTCTAATCTAGTGTAGTCTAATCTATGGACACCACAAATGTAGGTAGAGTCAAGAAAGTTTGATAAAGGATGATAGAAACTAATTAAATTACCTCTCTGAAGAAAATCTACCAAGCTTCCCTTGCAGAACTGCTCAGTGGTCAGCAGTGGTTGTGGCTTTAGTCGTACTGGAAAGCTTTCAGGAGTGAAGATGTGTGATTGTTCGGATGTAAACAGTGCAGCAACAGAAGTGCTAGAGGCCTGGGTCAACTAACCAGTACATTTAAATTACTAATTCCCCTGTTGTGAATGTGAGAACATACTGCAGCCTTTTTTTCAGTGATATCTCTCAGGTGATGATGATAACATTAATGGCAACATAAAAAGGGCATTGTGCATTATGTGTCTTTTATTTATTGAGCATGTATTAATTACTAGTCTGTAACGGCTATATGTTAACCATACCCACCCCTCTTATAGACATTTAAGAGAAACTTAACATGAGGTTGAAAGGCTGTGTTTCACTGCCCTCTCTGGTTGAAAGTTTGAGATCTGTAGCAAGGAGTACACTTCTGCATCACTGCAGCAAGATGAGTTAAAACAGTGGAGATCTGCAGCAACAAGCTCACCTATTCTTTTCAGACACTTAAATGGGAGCCTGAAGCAGTGATACACCACCCATCCAATGTGTATTTCACATTTATGTGCAGGAATAAATGTGTTTTTTGTGTTTTATCAACCGGAGAACAGGCTACGTGCTTTATGACTGGAGGACAGCACAACTGAGCAAAGAGTTTCCTGTAGCTGGCCACATGAACATGTACGATATAATGATTTGATCCTTATCAACTGTGTGTATTTTATTTCAAATCGCCAGTTTCACAAGCAAGTGGGCTTTTTATTTCCTTGCATTTGTCAGGTGTCTTTGGAGTTCAAATACTGTTTGTATAGATACTGTTGCTCAAAACATTATATAAGTGGCATGTATGCATAATATCATACAGTATAACTAGATGCATGATTCTGGATGTTAGAAATCCACAAGCAAAACTAGAGCTAGAGCTACTGATGCCCTGCATCTACTCCACTATCCAACATGTATAAAATTAATGTTGGGTGTAATTTTCCAGCTCAACACTATACATATTATATTAAATGATCACTAGTGAATTGATAAGGGATCAATTAATCAATTGGATAAAAGCGTTCTTGCCCAATTCAGTTCACACTCTGGGAACAACAAATCACAAAATGTCAAGAGAACAAAGACTGTGCTTTCTATATTTCAAGTTTAAAATAGAAGATAAGAAAATATGGAGTTTACCAAGAACGGCTTTGTAAATAAAATGAATGGATCTAAGTCCCGTGATTCACTATCCAGCATGTTAAGACAGTGGGGAGAAACATTTATATACAACACATCTCCAATAATAAACAACAGGAAAAAAATTACCACCAATTTTCTTTCACAGAGAAAGAAGAGCAAGTCCTACAATCCCAGAGCGTCAGTTTTTAACGATTTGGGTATGAGAATTAAAAATCAACTTTCCTTACAAATAGGGCCTTTTAAACTAGATTCTAACTCAATTTGTTGACCATTCCTGGTAACAGTTTTCCCAGATCTCGCAGATCTTGTTTTTTTTGTTAAGAAGAGATTAAGAACATAAGCTTAGTTTTATCTGCAATAAGGACACGCTGAATTTATTGCTTGAACAAAGTTGTTCTTGTACTCTCTCAAATGCATGCTGAAGGTACACAAAAGCCTTAGCAGGAGTAGGGGCAAAGCAGCAAATGACCGTATCATCAGCATAACAATGAAATGTTTAGTTGGGAATGTTCTGTCCAAGGGAATTAGGGCCCAGGACTGAGCCTTGTGGAGTTGCAGTACCTCAGAGGCAGCACCATCTAACTAGCAGCGTGGGTTCTGTCTGAGGTAGTTTGCAAGCCACACAACTAGCAGTCGGGAGTATCAAAGGCTCTGGAAAAATCAATAAACATTGACAGACAGCACTGCTTATTATCGAGGGCTTTGGTTATATTATTTATGACCTATGTGGTAGTAGTATGGTTTTTGTTAAATCCTGACATTAGACATGAGCATGGTATTGGAAGCAAGATATTCTTTCCCGTGCACACTTACCAGAGATTCAATCACCTTCACCAAAATAGAGAGTTTAGATATTGGTCTATAATTATTTTCCAATGGTTGGATCGCCACCTTTCAATAGCAGAATAACAATGGCGGTTTTCCAGTCCTTGTTTTATTCGTTGACAGGGACAAGATTTAAAGTGTGATGCAATGGTTGAGAAATACATTCTGAAGCCAGCTGGTTTTCTGGCATTAAGTTCATTTAAAGCTCTAATCACCTTTTTTGGTAGAAGAATGTAAATTAAAAACCTGAGAATTACCATTAGCTTTGTTTATAAGTGGAGATACTAACATAAATAATTTAACATTTCAGTCTGATCAGTAAACCATCAATAAAAAATACTGGTGGGTAGTATCAAAAGATTTACTTCCAGCAGTAAGCTACTGCTGGAAGCTAAAGATTTGATGGACTTCTGGATGGTCTACTAGAAATTACAGTTATAGTGGGCATACGGACACCTTACCTGTGAATATGATAACGGCATTAATAGCTCTGTAAATTAATCTGTAAAACACATGCATCTATTGCAACAAGGTCCACTCCATGCTTTCTCTCATCACTTGTCTTAACAAGTGTTTTTAGCAGCTTTGATAATATACTGTACAAGGTCTAAAACTGAATTCTAAACACTAAAAGTCGTTAGGCTACTCAAAGTGTGTCATTAATTATATTATTACTGTAAGGAAATATTTTATCTTTGAATCAAAGGCCAGTTGTGAAAATGCTGCTCTAATCAGTAGATAAGATGACTTTGTTTACAGGGGTAATTTGTAAGATATGGCCAATTTTTAAAATATTATGATAAAAAAAATTATAATATTAACATAGTGAGAGGAAACAACAGTGTTTAGGTTATGTCAAAGACATCTATGGCTTGCATTGCAGACATGTCTACTGAACATAGCATGCTAACCAGCTAGCCATGGCCTGTCCTATCTTGTAATACAACTTTGTACACTAATATGCGATAGCCCGTGTAGTTTCAGCTGGGATGTGTGGTAAGTTGTCTATGTTTCACAAGCTCTCTTTGAATTTAGTATAATGAATGAATGAAACAAACAAACACACTACTTTTCTTAATAAACAGAAAAAATACAACTCACCCTCTGAGTTTCTCTTTTACTGAACTTAGCCAAGCTTAATTCTCTTGGTAACGCTCAACAGAAATGAAATAAAACTCACTAAAACAGCCATAGTTTGTCTTTCCACAAATACCTCTGGTTTGGCTGAAACAAATCAATCAATTCATTCAATTCATAGAGCAAGATATGAAGATATTTCAGCTCTAAATGCTGCTGATGCCAGACCCTTCATGCCTCTCCTCTCCCTGCCTGCAGTGCCACCTTGTCCCCAGAGTCATAGTCCAGATCAGAGCTGCTGTAAATCACCTCTGTACTGTTTTCCCAGTTCTCAAACTAGCATCTCAGAGCAGTGTTCAGTCCCAGAACAGTGGCCAGCTGTGTTTGCTGGAAAACGGCTGAGGCCTGTTGAGCTGGTTGACTACCTCTGTGATCTGAGGTCACAGTTCAGGCAAACGCCTGTCCCTCTTATAAGGCATTTGACCTTTGGTCATATTTTACAAATAACAACTATAATGTAAAGGTTTTGCTCACGGTGACAAACTGCAGTTTACATCAGCCCTACAAAGCTTTTTAGTCTCTTTTAGCTCACTGTTTTGGTTTTGCCAAACTACTCATTCCATTTTTATCATCCCCATTTGCAGCAGCAGCAGCAGCAGTAGCAGGCAGCTGTTTTTAGAATAAAAAGTCAGATAAACAGAGTGTACACTACATTCCCAGTACCAAACGGTACACAGACATTGTGAACATAGTGGAACATTCTGTAGAAAAGAGACAGATTTTTCAGATATTGTAACAAAATATTGGACCTAAATGCATCAAGCATGGACACAAACAAGTCTCAAAAAATCAATGCTTATGATGCTCCTTGTCGACCAGATGTTTCAATAAATAGCCAATACATGGCCATAACAACGTTATAAGCAGTTATAGGATATCAACACTCTGCTTTGTGGATTTTGCTGCCATCAAGTGGCCTAAAATGAGATAGAAAATACATTAATGCTGCTTTAAAAAGTTCTAATTGTGATAATTTAGCTGAAATTTAGGTTGAGATCATCATTCACATTTCTCAGTGGCTTGAACGTTGGAGCTCGCCTTTATACATTATATTTGGTGTAGAACCTTTGTGTCTTTGGAATTATATTTCACTTTCCTTTTGTGAAACCTATTCAATCTATTTTTTTCCTTGCTATGAGATTTTCTCCAATTATACAGCGACTTCCTTTTCTGTATATTTCATTCCATCTGCAAGTAAAGTGAAGCGTAATTTCAATTTTAAGTATGATGTTTACAATTATTTATGACCCACAATCCTTTGTGCATTGAAAAATACATACCCTGAGTCACGTGGTATTGTCACTGAGGCGGAAATGAAAGTTCACTAGCGACAGCAGCGGAGCACAGCTGAAAAAGGTACGGGAAAGACCACATTTAAGCCTAATATGTTAGTGTTTCAAGAGACATATCGTCTTCTGACATGAACCACGTAACTAACAGTCCTGCATGACTTGTTGTCAGGTTATCAGAGCAGATTATATCGGCATGTCCTTTTATAAAATCCCCCTACGAAGCTTGCTTGCTAACAGTTAGCTTCTCATAGGTCAAGTTAGCCAGAATTGGCCACAGCGAACCGGGCATGTCAAGATTTCCCCTTCAAAACAAATGTGAAAAAAAAAAAACCTGGCACAGTGGGGGAGGTATGGGGAGAACTACGTATTGTGAAATTCTACCAGTTCAGAATCGCCTCAGAATTAAGTATGTATTCTCCTATTAACGTCGCATTAGTCATAACAGGTTACAACACAGGTATATTTGGCAGTTGGGATGTGCTTTGGAGAAAAAAAAATGACCGGAAGTAATGTTTTCTTAGCGTCGCTTGACAGTGATGCATAGAAATGCCTTGATTATCTTCCGTGTTTGTGTTTTGTGCGCAGCAGCCAAGGGGATTTAAATACGGGGACAATGAAATTTGTTTAACGGGGACAGTTAGAACTTTAGCTACTATGCGCTGAGTAGCGGATTTAGCTAACTCTGCCCAGCCGGACAGCTCGTTTCACAAGGTTGACGGAAGATGATGTGCGTTTTTGTTGTGATTGCCATGATCAGTTTTTCAGCAGCCCGGAACCAGACTTCAGGTGGCCATTTGGTTAATTCGTGACTTGATAGTTTTTTTATTCAGGCTAGCTACCATATGGTCATGCATCACTGGTATTTGTCCAGTCACAGACTGAGATGCCAGCAGCAGTCACCTTGGTGCTGCAGCAAGTAACGCTACACTGACAACAGGATGAGGATCTACTTCAAAACAAACCAGTTACTGGGTTAGGATCTCTTCTTGATATACAAAGTATAGATAAAAAATAACACTAGCTCCAGACTCAAGTTCAGTTTTACTGCATTGTCCTTGCCTTCCCATTACATTCAGCCCAGCAGGCTACATCTCTGACTTTGCTCAAGGTGATGTTGATAGAGTCTTGGCACTCACTGATGTCCGATGGGGGGTAACAAGTCTGTGTCTTTCTTGAAATGTATATGGTCTGATGAATATATCTGTCATATGCTTATGGACGGGTTGTTTTTGTGTTGCGATGAACTGACATACTGTGTGTTTGCGTGGTTGTGTTTCAGAGCTGTGAGGTCATGGCAACTGCCAGTGTGAGCAGACCTGGTGGTGCCCAGACCACTGAAAAGTCTCAGTTGATCTTGAAAGGTAACACTCAATTTTTGTCAGGGACATTCTAATACTAATAATGGTATTGCATATTTTTCTGCTGCAGTGTTACACGGAAAAAAATGTGCATAGTTCAGCCCAGATATTTTCACAAAACAAGTAAAAGCAGCCTGGGTTTCTAGGTGCCTTTTTGTGTGTGTGTGTGTGTGTGGACGTGTGTGTGTGTGCGCGTGTGCATGTGTGTATGTTATGGCTGGGTGGTGGTTAGGTAGCACGATGATACCTCTTCTGTCCATCCATCATAACATGAATTATTCTCTCAGTATGATGCATCAATTTATGAAACGTCTTTCTCAATTTAACCTACTTCTCTTTTAAGAATAATGGGTCACGCTGACACCTCACTATTATTCTGGTCGGTGTTGCACTTGATGACCAAAAGGACATTTTTGGAACATCTTTCCATCTTTTTTGTACAGTTCACCTGCTGTTCAGACAGGATGTTTGCAGCAGTTACACAGCATTTATAAAATGCTAAAGGCTTTAGGACAAGTCAGATTATGTCAGATAAATAACTGTGTAGTTCTTCCTACCTTAAGATCAGTTTTTTTGATTTTGGTGGACTGTTTATTCTTTTGTGTTTTCATTAATGTGACCCGTCCAAATAAGTCACCATTTTGAGCTGACCTGCATGAGCAAATGAACACTGGCAGAGATGTAACACCCAGGATGCTCACATGGGTTCACAGTGACTTAAGATATCACATATGGTGGCAATGATAAAGCATCAGAGGTAGTTCACCGCTTGGTTTGTCAGATCAAATACATACAATGTAGCTCAGTTGTCATAATATCCTGGCATGGCCACTTTTGTCTTCCCACTCTGCACTTTGCTGGTTAACATAAAACCCATCACTACTGGTGCAAGTCCAACAAAGACATAACAAACCTTGCAATGGATTTTTGATCACATTTCACTGACACAAGTCCGATTAGGGCAAGAAAATTGTTTTTTGATTTCTCTTCTTCTTCTTTCTTCTTCCATCTGTTAATGCAGGTTTGAATAGGATATATGTGTTACCTTAAAACTTGGGTTGGTTGGAGAAACCGGAAACAGCAAGCTAAATTTCCAAAGTATCCAAACCAGCTTGGGGATGTGTTTTTGCAGTTTGCCATATTGCACAAGCTTTTTTTATCTTTTTAAGTCTAATAAATAGATACAAAAAAACAGCCCTGTTAAAAGCCAAAGTCACATAAACACAAACCAAATAGCTGTCAACAAACATACCCTTAGTTCCATAATGCTAATGTTAACCAGAGCAGCAGGAGCTCCTTAATGCTTTTGTGTGTGTGCTTTGTGCTAACGTTAGCTGCTGAGCAAGTTTGTTGCTGCTGTAGCAGCTCTGTTCTTTGGCTCAGGGGCTGTGTGCTTTGTGCTACTAATGGCTCAGAGGCTGTGAACTGTTAACGTTTTTCAAGCTTATTCAACTAGATCATGTCTCATTCAGATATTAACAAAACGCCTAACACTATCATTACAAATATAAACAATGGACATGGCTATTAATAGTACTCACGGCTGTCAAGCTCGTTTATAGTATTAGGACATTTTGTATACAGTTTCTCTGTTATTCTTGTGCGACTATCTCACTAATCTTTAGCAATATATCCACCTAGCTCTGTGGAAGATGCCCGTCATGGGCAATGAGTACAGAGGCAGGTACATAGGTAAACAGACAGGCAGCTGAATCAAAGACAGGATGGGCTTATTAGAGGCCTGCAACAGCTAAATATATTTACCGGTATCATATTTTTCAAATTATTTGATGTATTGATTGCTGTCGTGATGTTAAGACATTTTCTGGCAAAATAACAACATTTCTTTTAGAATAACTTACCAGCCAATCCTTTAAAACATATTGTTCTCATATTTGATTATAATTATCATAATTTATAATCTTAAACTATGGGCAGACTTGTTACACCATTTGCTTTTTTTATACATGTAGCAGTTTTGGATGAAACAACATTATAATTCATGCAGAGCTTTGCTGCATGTTTCTCCTGGTAAATATACAGTGGGGCAAAAAAGTATTTAGTCAGCCACCAATTGTGCAAGTTCTCCCACTTAAAAAGATGAGAGAGGCCTGGAATTGTCATCATAGGTACACTTCAACTATGAGAGACAGAATGGGGGGAAAGAATCCAGGGAATCACATTGTAGGATTTTTTTTTTTTTTTTTTGTAAATATGTTTTATTGATTTTCTGGAAATTTTTACCCCACGAAAATACAGTACATGTACATGTCGTTTCAATTTACAGTCATTTTCAAGACACAGGGTGCGTTGTTCTTCAGTTACATTGGTCCAATGAGTTCACCCTATCCTTCTTCTCCCACCCGATACACCCAACATCCCATTGCTCACCCATAGGGCTATAGGTTATAGAACACACTTAAGGAATTGCACTCAAATGAAAACTAAGAAAATAAGAAAAATAAATAAGTAAGATAATAAATAAATAATTAAATAAAATTTAAGAAAGAAAAAGTAAAAATAAATAAATAAGTGAAAGTAAATACATACAAACATGAAATAATGGGGGAGGGAAAATTCCACCAATGCAAAGAGTCATGTATGTGTTCGAGTCTACTCATTATCAAGGGGTTCTTGTAAGGAGTCATAGTAATCAAGAAAGGGCCTCCATACCTTGAGAAATGATTAGGAAGATCCTTTAAGTGTGAACTTGATTTTTTTAACTTTAAGAAGTACATAACGTCTTTGACCCAGTGAGAAAAGGATGGAGGTGCGTGTTGCTTCCATTTAAAAAGGATCAAGCGTCTCGCAAGGAGTGTAGCGAAAGCTATGACAACATAAGCTTTAGTCGGTAGGACAGTTCGAGATTCCTCGGATGTTAAACCAAAGAGGGCACATATTGGGCTGGGATCTAATCGGGTACTAAACATCTCACTGAAAGCTTTGAAAATACTTGTCCAAAAGGTAGAAAGGTTCGGACATAGCCAGAACATGTGTATTAAGTCTAACCTGTAAGTAACGGAAGAAATGGTTTTTAGGTAAACTGTAGGCTTGGGATAGTTGTGAGAAAGACGCTAATGTGTCTTCTGTGTATAAGTTACAGATTGATTTAATCCCTTTATCAAACCATTGAGTAAATGTAGGATCTGTACAGGAGAGAGTGAACATGTGATTCAGCTTAATAGGGGAAAGGATAGAAGGACCTTGAATTCCAAAATGTTTTCTAAATTGGGCCCAAATTCTTATAGAATGGTTAACTATTGTATTTGAAGTCAAATTATTACGGACAAGGGGCAAGGCTGCACAAATCACTGAACTTAGTGATATCGGCATGATGAAAGTTCCAATTGCACCCATTCTGCCCTTCTTGTGGTTGGTTTATCTTCAAGCCAGTGGATTAATTTTTGAAAGTTGCATGCCCAATAATAAAAGAGGAAATTTGGTAGGGCTAGCCCTCCTGAGTGTTTTGGTTTTTGGAGGTGGATCTTGCTGATACGACTGGGTATATTCCCCCATATGAAAGAGATAATAATTGTATCTAGTGTTTTAGAAAACGATTTTTTAATCAAAATTGGGATGTTTTGGAAGAGATATAGAAATTTAGGTAATACTATCATTTTGATGAGGTTAACCCGTCCAGCTACTGATAGTGGTAGAGAGGCCCACCTATTCATGTCCTGTTTACAACTGTTAAGGAGAGCAGTGAAATTCTTTGTAAAAGTAGTAGACAAAGTGCGGGTAATCTCAATCCCCAAGTATTTAAAACCAGTTTGAGACCTTTTAAAGGGGGGGGGGTTAGAAAGAGGCGCATCCGTTTCATCTTTTAAGGAAAACATTTCACTCTTTTGCAAATTCAACTTATACCCCGAAATTCTCCCGAATTGTTCCAGGGTGTCTAGAATGGAGGGAAGTGATGAGGCTGGTTCAGAGACATATAGAAGTAAGTCATCTGCATATAAAGAGACTTTAAGCTCTAGGCCGCCCCGCTGTATACCTTTGAAATTCTTGCAGAGTCGCAGTGCTATTGCTAAAGGTTCAATTGAAATTGCAAATAGGAGGGGGGACAGAGGACACCCCTGTCTTGTCCCCCTTCCAAGAGGGAAAAAAGCAGACTGTGTATTATTAGAAATTACTGATGCCAGAGGAGAGGAGTAAAGCAATTTAACCCAAACGATGAACTCTTCTTTAAAGCCAAATTTGCGAAGGGTGAAAAATAAGTGGTTCCACTCGACCCGGTCAAGAGCTTTTTCTGCGTCGAGTGAAATTACTACCTCCGGATATTTTGACCGAGCCGAGTGGATTACATTAAATAGCTTTCTCAAATTTGAATAAGAGTGACGGCCGTGGATAAATCCCGTTTGATCGGGCGAGACGATATCAGGGATGACACTCTCCAGGCATTTAGCTAAGACCTTAGATAAAATTTTAAAGTCGACATTTAGCAAAGAGATTGGTCGATATGATGAACATAAAAGCGGATCTTTATCTTTCTTCGCCAGTAGGGAGATTGAGGCTTGTCTCAGCGTCATAGGAAGAGTCCCCAGTGAGAGTGCTTCTTTAAACATAGCTTGGAATGTTGGTGCTAATTGCAGAGCAAACTTTTTATAAAATTCACACATAAACCCATCAGGGCCAGGTGATTTGTTGTTCTGCATAGATTTTATAGCCGTAACGATTTCAGAAATTGAAATGTCTGCGCTCAGTTTGGTATTTTGTTCCTCAGACACAGCAGGGAGAGTCAAATTTTCAAAGAAATTACAAGGGAGATCGGAGTCATTATTGCACCATGGTCTGTCAATATCTCACCCGTATGTGATCGAATCTTTGTAATTGAGCAAGAAGCAGCTGCTTGACGAGCTTGCATGGCTAGTAGTCTACTCGCCTTATCCCCAAACTCATAGGCGTTGTGTCTAGCCTTCATAATGAGACGTGTTGCCTCATCAGTGGTTAACAGGTCAAATTCAGTGTGTAGTCTTAAGCGGTCCTTATACAGACCTGAGGTGGGGCTTTGAGCATATTTTAAGTCAATATCTGATATTTGTTGAGAGATATCTTGTAATCTTGATTTTTTTTCTTTTATAAGTGTGGAGATGTAGGCTATGATATGTCCTCGAATGTATACTTTAAGTTTTGCAGTGTCATAAAAGTCTGTTTCCCATCATTCCTCAGGTGAAAGTTTACATTAGTAATGTGTCCGTGTAAAAGAAAGGGAGAAAAAGAAAGAAAAAATATAACCGGAGAAAAAATACAAATAAAAACGTAAGTGAAAATTTCGGGTGTGAAATGTAATAAAATAAAATAACCCTGGTGTCCTGAGTTGTATAGTCCCAGCAGACAGGCTAGCTAGCATTACTTGTGAGAAAAGGAGAAAGGAAAAGCAGCCGGGTCATTAACAGAGTGATCCCGGCAAGTCCGCCGTAAGCATAAACAACCCCCTGACCAAATTCAACACAGAAAACAGCAACAGTTAAGGATAAATTAAATATTTCACACCCCGCCGTGTGTATAGTGTCCAAAGCACATGGTATAAGTTCGTATATGCCAGATACTGTTTGTTTAAATGCGGGTAAAAAAAAAAGAGAGAAGTGGGGCAGCGTTTTCTTCAGGTACGAATAATTGTTCAGATTTCAGGTGCCGGACATTTTAGATAAATCCGTAGTTGAGTTCACTCACCAAACAATCCAACAAGATCAGGGTAGAAGAGAATAACGTCCCCGGTGTTTTCCCTCATCATCGTGGTTATGGAGGGGGCTCACCCAGCCGATTGTCGCTCCTCCAGAAACGCGGCGGCTTCAGCTGGGGTATTGAACTCATACCGGGATCCCCCGGCGATTACACGGAGCTTTGCGGGGAAGCGTAGGCTGAACTGGTATCCCGCTCTCCTCAGCTCGGCCTTGACTGGAGTGAAGGCGGCTCTCTTCCTGGACACCTCAGCGCTGTAATCTGCATAAATGTGAACCTCCCTGCCTCTGTAGGTCAGAGAGCCTTTCTCTCGGGCAAGCTGCATAATTCATTGCTTCACTTGAAAGTCGTGGATGCAGGCTATGAAGGGTCGGGGCGCGCCGTCTTGCCTCCTTTGGATGGCCAGCCTGTGCGCTCTATCAACGGCTGGAGGGCAAGGGAAGGCGTCGGCGCCAAGGATTTCTCCCAGGAGGGATTCAAGGAAGGAGGTTGGTTTGTTGCCTTCGGTCCCCTCTGGTATGCCTGTTATACGAATGTTGCACCTTCTTGACCTGTTTTCGAGGTCATCTACCTTTATTTGCAGTTGTTCGTTCACTTTAGCAAGTTTGCCTACTGTGGACTCCGTCGTGGCTAGCCTCCCCTGGAAGTCATCCATTGAGGTTTCAATAGCTTGGATGGTCTGGTCATGTCTGGCAATGGCGGCGTGGTTGGCTGAAATTTTTTACCGTCAAGCTTGCAATGATCCGCTCTTCCATGCCTGCGAGTAGTTTCTGTATGTCCCCGAGGGACGCTGCCGGTGGGTTGTCTTCATTTTCATCCTCTGCGGGCTCATTGCTAGCTAGCTGCTCGGAGGCTGAACCGCCATCTTGTCCGCTCTCGTTTTCAGCTTTTTTACCTTTTGTAACCATGACGAATTGAGTGTTAGAGATGACAACTGCCGAAAAAGTCTTTCGAAGTGGGTTCACCACGCTCTAAATGAGTAAATAATAGTGCAAATATCAAATAAATGTCGAATGGTGACAGAGCCCTTCCGACTTGCTGCCTACTCCATCGCTCACCAAACCGGAAGTCACATTGTAGGATTTTTAATGAATTAACTGGTAAATTCCTCGGTAAAATAAGTATTTGGTCACCTACAAACAAGCAAGATTTCTGGCTCTCACAGACCTGTAACTTCTTTAAGAGACTCCTCTGTCCTCCACTCGTTACCTGTATTAATGGCACCTGTTTGAACTCGTTATCAGTATAAAAGACACCTGTCCACAACCTCAAACAGTCACACTCCAAACTCCACTATGGCCAAGACCAAAGAGCTGTCAAAGGACACCAGAAACAAAATTGTAGACCTGCACCAGGCTGGGAAGACTGAATCTGCAATAGGTAAGCAGCTTGGTGTGAAGAAATCAACTGTGGGAGCAATTATTAGAAAATGGAAGACATACAAGACCACTGATAATCTCCTTCGATCTGGGGCTCCACACAAGATCTCACCCTGTGGGGTCAAAATGATCACAAGAACGGTGAGCAAAAATCCCTGAACCACACGGGGGGACCTAGTGAATGACCTGCAGAGAGCTTGGACCAAAGTAACAAAGGCTACCATCAGTAACACACTACGCCGCCAGGGACTCAAATCCTGCAGTGCCAGTTGGTCCCCCTGCTTAAGCCAGTACATGTCCAGGCCCGTCTGAAGTTTGCTAGAGAGCATTTGGATGATCCAGAAGAGGATTGGGAGAATGTCATATGGTCAGATGAAACCAAAATAGAACTTTTTGGTAAAAACTCAACTTGTCGTGTTTGGAGGAGAAAGAATGCTGAGTTGCATCCAAAGAACACCATACCTACTGTGAAGCATGGGGGTGGAAACATCATGCTTTGGGGCTGTTTTTCTGCAAAGGGACCAGGATGACTGATCCGTGTAAAGGAAAGAATGAATGGGGCCATGTATCGTGAGATTTTGAGTGAAAACCTCCTTCCATCAGCAAGGACATTGAAGATGAAACGTGGCTGGGTCTTTCAGCATGACAATAATCCCAAACACACCGCCCGGGCAACGAAGGAGTGGCTTCGTAAGAAGCATTTCAAGGTCCTGGAGTGGCCTAGCCAGTCTCCAGATCTCAACCCCACAGAAAATCTTTGGAGGGAGTTGAAAGTCCGTGTTGCCCAGCGACAGCCCCAAAACATCACTGCTCTAGAGGAGATCTGCATGGAGGAATGGGCCAAAATACCAGCAACAGTGTGTGAAAACCTTGTGAAGACTTACAGAAAACATTTGACCTCTGTCATTGCCAACAAAGGGTATATAACGAAGTATTGAGATGAACTTTTTATTGACCAAATACTTATTTACCACCATAATTTGCAAATAAATTCTTTAAAAATCAGACAATGTGATTTTCTGGATTTTTTTTTTTTCTCATTTTGATTTTTTTTTTTTTTCTCATTTTGTCTCTCATAGTTGAGGTATACCTATGATGAAAATTACAGACCTCTCTCATCTTTTTAAGTGGGAGAACTTGCACAATTGGTGGCTGACTAAATACTTTTTTGCCCCACTGTATCTCTGATATTCTGGTCTCCTCAGGGAGATATCTGTCTCTTTTAGCTGTTAAATGCTCCGCTGTGTTCCCCAGCTAGTCTCAGTGTCTGTCAGCTCTTTGCTGCTTAACAGGTAGTGTACAGTGGGTTGTAGAGCTCTTTTTCTTCTCTTGGGTTTTGTTGGTATTGGTTCTTTGGCTGCTCTCCATGCACGGCCTAAAAGGTAATATACTAAACCTCCGTGCACGCAGTACAAGTAGTAGGTATCCTATACTTTAATGCAGCACTTACTGTATTGTTATTATAACTAGTGCATTGCCCGAAGGAAGCATGTATTCCTATAGAAAAGTGGGAGGTTAAGTAGCTTTTTCATGGATGGCCAAATGAGGCTGTGTTTGAAGGTGGGATGTCAGGGATATAATTGGCTGTTTTTGACTACTTTTGATTATACCATTATATTTCACCTTAAAAACTATTTACCTTGCCTTACTTGGTGTAATTATTTTTAGCACAACCTCACATGTGTGACTGTACAGTTGTTTCTTCATTTTAAGGTACTATATTAACACTATGGACCTAAAATCACAAAATAACATAAAATCAGAGTAGAAAAAGTTAGTTTTTTTACTGTGAAAACAGCAAACATGTTTAATGAACCAACTGCATTAGTTATAATGCAAATATAAATTGTTGTTTACTAAATTGGTGCATAAGTTTTTGAAATTTACAAAGTTAAGTGTAACTATTTACATTTAAATGCAGGCAATGCCTCAGGCTCCTCAGCTCATTCCTGCCTGTTCCACATTCAGCCGTCTCGTCCTTGGTTTGCCTCACAACACGACTCCACTACTCACTAAACACACCACACCAAACACTACATAACACACTAACTATACACTCCAAACACGCTATATGTCACAAATCTCTCAACTCTCAAAACTCGCTATCTCTGTCGCCGTCTCCAACACACAACTGCTGCTGTCAATCATCCACCGATGTCCCTCCCACATCTTCCTGTTCCTCAACAACCAAACTTGCTGCTTGGACACTTTCGTGACAAAAGCACATTTTTACTGTTTCTTCTTGCACCAGACATAAAGCAAACGTAACGGCAATGTTCGCGAAAAAGCGCGTTGGACATTATTTACCCTAAATCCACTTTTGGACGTGCCAGTGCATCCGCTCCGTCAACTCGGGAGGTGGGCCGTGTGGGTCGGTTAGCGGCTAGCAGCTAGCTACACACGAACATCCACAGATTCCGATCCCACTTTGTTGACCGCGCGACTCCGGATCTCCTCAGACCCGAACAGACTCGGTCTGGACTTGTTTAATCTCATTAATCCACAACAGTCAGTTTAGATGCACAGAACAGGACCGAACCGCCGGCAAAATCCCGGTCCAGCTCGCGCCGCTGCAGGTATAAATCCGCTTGTTTTTTAAGGTATGTCGTGAGCTTGAGCTCTGCAGTGATTGGCTCTGGTGCGCACGTGGCCACGGTGTGCAGTGGTTGGCTCTGGTGCGCACGTGACTGTGGTGGCTCCGGTGGACAATGCTTGCAGAATTTGTAAAGCATTTATGAAATAATTTATTCACGGTATCATTGCAGTCCAAGCAAATGCTTAGTTGCACACCACTGAACCACGCAGCAGCCATGTTGAAAGTCTCAGGTCAGTCTGATCCTGATCCGCAGAGATATTTGAGGAACACACACACACACAGACAGACAGACAGAGATGTCTTGCTTTTATAGAGAGATGACTAGATTTTAGAGCCAAATCCAAGAAAAGACTAATTGTCCTGTCGCCTGTAATGATCATTCAAGAAGAGTTACGTGATGGCTGTTATGCGCCTCCTTCCCCTTTTTCCCCTCAGTATCATTCACTGTGCATTGTTTGAGCTCTGACTCACCTCCTCATTTACTTTTCCATTGATCTGTTCTCAACTGCTATCTACCAGTTTCTCACCCCTCCCACCCCCCTCATTATGTCAAAATGTACATCTGATTCTTCCATCTCTGGCCTTATTCCACTCCTCTATGTTAGGTCCTTGCGTGATGTGATGAGTCACATTTTTTTTTTATCAGATGTTTATGAGAGATGTTACAGAGATCGTCAACTTGTGTCAGCTGGCGCAGATCAGCTAATGTCTCGTCTGTGATAGGAATACAGACAGACGCCCTTTTCTCCGTCATCATTTATTAATCCAACCACCCATCCTGATCTGACGCACCCAGAGAAGTACTTCCAAGCTGTGTGATGTGTGTTTGCAATCCAAAAGTGTTGCAGGACGAACATATCGTCTCATATGACTGACAAATGCTGTAACAAGATTCTCAGCAGACCTTCAAGAATTCAAAGCCACTAAGCCTGTCTAAGCCCAGCTGCAGACTTTGACCATAGTCACCGAGCTTCCAATAATGCTAAGATTTAATGACATACCATGAAATGCATGGATGTATATTTAAGGAGTTTCACAGTTCTCTGTAAGAAGCCAGGGATGTCAGGAAGTTTAATTCTACAGTGTCACACAGTGGTTGTCATGCATTCATTTCATGAGGAGGTTACAGCACCGCTGGCCTGGAAACTGAATCACAGCATAAATAAACATAAAATAAAAGCATTTATAGGCTGCAAAAGCTCTCTGACTTAGCTATTGAAAGTCCTTGAAAAATCTTGAAACATTCCACCAGTGGTGCTGTATAAGCACTGCCCTCCAGAGTCCACACGCTGGTTTCTGGTGTTTTTCTAACATTGAAGATCTGTAGCAAACCTTTAAATGTTATACCTCTGTCTTATAAAAATGAATGAAATCAACAGAAGATGTTTGTCTTTGTCCCACTAGAGGGCGATGTTTATATTTGTTTGTTTGCTTGGTCCACCACCAATGCACAAGTTTGGTCCCAAATCCATATAAGATATGTGGGATGGCACACGGGATAAGTGACAAAATGAAGTAAACTGAAAACAAGTCAATATGCATACAAATAACCTCAAACAGAGTGCCACAGCTGGAGAAAATAAAGCTTATCATAAATGGTAGTGAAATGGCTTCGGAAACACAGCAGACAACAAATGCCTACACTTTTTGGAAAAATATTTGTTTTCTCTTTGTTATGTATTTTTTATGTGACAATTGAAGTATATAATTTTCTGTTGATTTCTTGTTCACAAACTGCAAAAGCAATTTCCTATAGTGATTCTGCCAGAACCAAAACTCGCTATCATCAATTTTTCAAAACATCAACCACAAAAAAAACTTTTGGGTGGCGTCCTCATGAACTGTAAAAAAGTTAAGGACTCAGTGAGACTGTTCAATATATTCCATCAGTACCATGTGAATTACAAGCCTGTTGTACGTTGTGCTACTGGCAACTAGTGTTACAATTCATTTTTGAAATAATTAAAACCAATTTTAAAATGTACAGTTAATATAACAATAAATGGGTTAACCCTTGACCTGAAAGTGCTTTCTGTTCTCAGTTTACGACTGGTATATGAGGCTGAGTCAGTTATAATGCAGCACAAAGCCTCCCTTTAGTACCTTACACTTTAGCTCGTCAAGCACTGAAACTGACATGTAATCAGAGGTTGACACAGACATGTCCAGCTTCAATAAATAACAAACGATTTATTTTATGCTTTAGAGATTTCAGCCAATTTTTTTCTCTCCTTAAGTGGGCCTTTGGTATTTTTGAAAATAGTGTGATTGAGGGGTACATAGGACATGATTAATTAAAAACATATGTAAAACCAAAAAAATGTCCTGTAAAACAGAAACAAATGACTTCCCTCCACAACAGAGTTTGTAAAACAAGGTTGCTGTATTAGTCTAGCCCTGTTTCATAAATGTATCAATGAAATGGCAAAACTGTAACATTTAGACATGATCAATTTGTTTATAAAGCACATATCAACAGGTTGACATAAAGGGTAACTCCATCAATTTTACACATTAAAGTGTGTTTATAGAGTACTACCGCATATGTGAATAAAGCCTTTTGTGGCTTGAGAGGAAGCTGCATCTAATCTGATAAATTGCCCCCATTGATGTCACTTGGTGCCTTAATTGCACAGTAGTTAATGTAGGCACCTGGTTTTGAAGATGAAGAAGAATGAGTGGAATCAAAAAATAAATATGGTCCTGGATCTGCTGCATCGATTTGAATATTTGTTTTTTAACTGTCCACAATGAAGAATAACATAGGAATGCAATAGTCGACCAGTGGACTGCTTCTCAAAACCTGACACCCACATTACCCGCTGTGGAATTTAACCACTGAACACACCACTGGAGGCTTTATTCTATTTTCTTTACATACGCAGTAGTACTCCCGAAGACACACAGACCTGTAAACACACTTAATTTAGAATTTTTGAAGTTGCTCTTTACTGTGCATGAAGTCAGCAAGCAGGTAGGACTGGGTGATATGGCCTTAAATCATGTTTTTTTCCGCCTATAATGAGATACACAATATGTATACATTATATATACAATATTTTGAAATCTCCTCAGAAACATTTCAGTAATGCTTGGAATGGGTGACAAAAATCAAGTATGACTGTATTTTGGACCAAATGCCTCTATGTATATTGCAACAATATTTTAGGTATCACAAGTGGTGCTTTTTAAGATATTGAAACAATGAGATTTTTTATTTAAAAAAAATGTCTAATGTGGATATAATGACTAAGTGGGTAAAGACAAGTATTAGAAGAAGTCAAACACTGTGGTGGTTGAGGAAATGACATCACTTTACTGTAATGCAGCCTTTAAAACCAGGAAAAGACCAAAATCTGAGATGATGCATAGTCTCATATCATGATAAAGATATAACATTGATAGATTGCTCAGTGCAATGAGCAGGTCCAAAGTGCTTCAATGATAACATGTACAATTTTAAAACTCAACTTGTATTTCACTGTGAGTAATTTAAGTACTGTAGTAATATGTTTGTCTGAGGATGCTGGCTAGGTTGTGCTTCTTCTGTTAGATACTCAAATTGCAGTGTCTGCTGACGACGTCATTTTAGGGGCCCCGTCTCACAGCTAGACTCGGAGGTGGACAACACATTATTTAAAAGAAATTGTGGATGAGGTGTTGTCAATATGAAAGCAACTTTTGACCTTGAACTTACACATGAATAAATAGTTTCCTTATTGTTGTTGGACTGTTGCCATAGTATCACATTGTGCTTCCCAGTCTGTTTCTGGCCTCTCCAGTAGATGCTGTGTATCAAAACAGACAAACAACTTTTCACTCCCTTCTACTTCTAATGTATTCCTTTTTGTTTTCTTCCATTTCTGTCTGTGTTTCAGTGGTTTCAGCGAAGCCTCAGTCTCCCAAGCTGCCAAACCGCCACTCTCGGCTCAACTCTTTCGTAGAGGTGACTGCCGATGGTCTGACCAGTGAAACCAAAAAAACAGGCAAACGCAGTGGACACCTGGAGCTGCAGTGGAATGAAGACCTCACCCTGTGAGAACACCATTACCCACATAAAGACAAGAACGCTGACTTTTATACATTACTATATTCTATTGTTTGTAACCTTGTTCAAATACTTGTATAGAGTATAAAAAATCAATTGAAAGCAACCCCCTCTGATGTTATGTGTGTGCTGATATACACAATGATGGAATGTTTCAAACATTACACTTTATTAGAAGTACTTTATGTTAACTTACATCATATGAATGTTGGAGACATTTTCTTTTCCTTTTGTTTATTCACACAGTATTTTTGCATTGTTACCTTATGTAACAATGAGCATGTGGATGCACATGTTGGACTTTTTTTAACATGGAGAAGAAAAGTTTTGGTTTGGAAAGAAACACTCAAATTGTGCACATAGAAGAGAAAACAAAAAACATCAGAATTACATAATTAAAAATACAGAGCCTCTGATTACACAAACATTCACTCAACCCATCCCAGCTCATTAAGAATAAAAGGTACAAATACAAATAACAGAATGTTACAAAGCAGCCCTTAGTCCAGCAAGACCTTCAAGTCTGTGAAATATGACTTGTGAAATAACTTATCAGTACATCGTCTTATTTTAGATTTGATTTTCTTAAGTACCAAAACATTGTATCTTAAAGTTACCACGAAAGTTAGCAAACTTTTAAAGTCCAACTTTTTCTGCTGCAACAATTAAGTACAATTTCTAGTGAAACTCAGTCATTCAAGTATTTCTTGAGGTCAAACAAAACACACACAAATACCTTGTTACAGTTGCAGTATGCACATAGGTAAGGATAATACGAATATCAATACAAAAATATATAATGAAAGCATTGTAAAATTGTTGTCAGTTTGTAGTTGGTGTTCTTTTCCGTGCTGGTAAGAATGTAAAACTGATTAGGTTAATGCAATGCTGTGCAGTATTTATTTATTTTTCATGATGTGTGTTAGTGTGGTAACAGGCCCCAGTTTATAAAGTATGTGTTTGTTCGTGTTTCACAGTAATGTGACGCCTCAGAGTCGTCTGGATCTGAAGCTGTGGAGCTGCCACACCCTGAGGAAGGAGCTACTGGGCAGCGCCACCATAGACCTGCTGGACACGCTGCGCACACACGATGGCAAGAGTAAGAGCATCACTGAAAAAATATTAGGATCTATTCCTCCACAGTGTTCAACTAAAATGAAATTTCAAATCCAACTTATAAGCAGTACATTAACAAACAAGAACAATATACTAAAAGAAGTGATTTTACAGATTTTTTGATGGAAGTGTAAAATATTTTCAAGTTAAAGCCAACCCAGTTTCTTTTAGAAAAGCAGCCCAATGTTGCGGTAGCTCAACCATACAGTTTTTGCTGAGCAGCTGGCACCAGTGATTTGCTGGAGATGATTGAGCAATATGATAAATATATAAAGTATATACAGTCTTCACTTGATTGCTCACCTGCTTCTGAAACCACAATGAAGTGAAGCTTGACTGCAGTAGTCATCAAGATAAAATGTTACTCAGCTCTCTTAGCTTGTTGTTGCTCATCTTCTGGCCCCACGTGTCTCAGCAGGGTGGCCCTCCACTGTGTGGAGATAATACACTGTGGGTTCACACTCTTTTCTCACTTTGGAGCAATAACAGAGGATGTCCGATTTCCTCTCTTCCATGCCTCCTCACCCTCACTCTTCCTTCCAACCACACCACATGTGCCCTCTACCCTCCCCCCCTCCACCCCTCCCGCTCCCTGTTGTTCCACCTTCCCCCTCTAGTGGAGAACGTCCAGCTGAGTCTAGTGCTGCAGACAGAGAACAAAGGCTCAGTTGTAGCGGGAGGCGAGCTCAACGTCTGTCTGGACGGCATGGTTGTTGATCTGGGCTCACTGCCCAATGGCAGCACGGCAGCAGACAGTGAGTATCGCTTTCGACACACACACACACACACACACACACACACACACAAACACTGACACATTGACAGAGAAGTGATGCTAATGACACCAAAATCCACAGAGAAGCACTTGCACTGAGGCCATACACATATATATTTGCCATGTGAAAGATTTCCAGCTCCGGTGTATTTATTTTCATGATTTAGGAGACAAATAAAACTCCCTACAAGAAGTAATAAAAGATCAAATTGACCTGATCTCAGTTGAAATTTAGGAAGAGATACAGCACAGAAAATATATAACAAAGTACTGCAAATGTGGGTGTCACATTTCATGTCAGGCGCAATTTTAACACAAAAAGCATGAGAGCCGAAAACAGCCCAGTAACATTCTAAAAGAAAAAGAATAAAAACAAGGACTTTAATTGTGAATGTATTGTATGAAAGTTTAGATAACTTCTGGGAGTAAATACACACTTTATTATAAATGTTATAAACCTCGTGGATAAACAAACAAATGCACTATGAAGCCAACACCAAGAGCAGTTTAAACTGTTTTCTTAACTTTTCTTTTGGAAAGACAAAGAAAAAGATGTGAACATGCGCACACTGTTTTCCAGCAGAACTCCAGACAGCTTATTAGTGCAGAATACACCACAATATTAAACCTTTCTCCTCCTCTCACTCTTTCCCTTCCTGTCTCTCTAAGATATTCCTTAATATTGCCAACAACCACATAAACACACACATGCACATGCGTTGTTTGTACAGTAGGGTTCTTGTGTGTCTCTCCACCCTGGTAATGAGTGTTTTCCCCACTTGGAAAAAAACAGAGGTTTTACATTGTGAAATTGGCCACTTTCCAAAGTCAGTTCTTCCCCACATGGCTCTGAATTAATATTGTGCTCAAATACATTTTGGTCTTTGGAGTCTTGTTTATGTGCTGACAGAATTGTACCATTGTATAGAAGTATATTTGTTTTATTGGATTACTTAAAGTTGATTTTATATTGTTTATAATTGTATATTGAAGTAAAACATTGAGACAGGATTTAATGAATGAATTAGGTTGATATACTTAATGCAAATACATTTGTGCTACAGAACTTTTTATATAAGTATCTTGAGGCTAAAAGTTTCTTGGTGTTTCTTGATATGCTGCAATCAAAAACATTAATGTCCAGTTAATTATATTGTAGAAGATGCATAGTAGGGGTAGGCGATAACACAAAATTTGGTCTCGATCCGATACCAAGTAATGCAAGGTCCAATATCCAATGATGCAATATCACCGATATCTATACCGATGCGTTTCATTATTAAAAAAACAGGACAGTTTTTTAAGGGCAAATAACAAAAGTGTTGATCTCATGGGGAATCACCTTGATGAAATACCAGAATTATTAGGTCTATAGCCTATGATAGACTACATGTAGCCATATAGGAATCCTGCACCTTTCATAGTTACATTAATAGTTAACATTTTCAACCATCTTAATGCTTCATTTTTCATTATTTTTGTCAGTGTCACTTTTGTCAAATAATTTATTTAGACAACAAGTTTTAATGGGCTGGACAAATTATTCCTCCTCCCTTCTTCTCTGCTGCAGCTCTGTCTTCTCTTTTCTTTGTCAGGTTTTTTTTATGTGTTTGAATAAGTTTGTAGTGTTGCCACAGTAGTGAACAGCTTTCCCACACACATCACATTTCGCAACATTTTCATTTACAGCTGTGAGTTAGCTCCAAACGACACTCCTCTTGTGTTCAGCCATCACTGCTGGATGTCAGATTAAACTTATGGTCAGGGTGCGCACTGGGGTGAGCTGCACATGCACAACGCACACGTTGTTCACATGACAGAACAAGAGCACAACATTGAAGAAGCAAACAGAAGGCTTACATGTGTTGATGACAACGGAATGTTTTTAGACAACTGTACTTGTTGAAGAAATGTAAATGTGAGCACAATGTAGAAAACTGAAACTGATCCAGTTGACGCTTGGATCGATCCTCAAAAGGAGTACGTGGTATCAGTAGTATTGATTTTTTCGATCGGCCCATCCCTAATGTGTAGTTGACCAAGTAAACCTAATGACAAGCTGGTCTTGATTTATTGACTTTAAGTATAAAATAGTAAAGAAGATATATAGTTAAAGATAATTTAATGATATCCATTAAATTCAAGCAGTTTGTCTTTAGTTGTTTAGTTGTTAGTTGCTTCTCTGCTGCAATGTGTCTAACCTGACAGCAATGAAAAACCTGTTGACTATATACACTACTACTTTCATTCTCATTCTTTAACACTGACGTTAGAGAGCTCTTAGTCTCTATGTGGATATGTTACAATTCCCCAACCAGAATAAAACCATTTCACAGCCTTAGAGGAAGGATTTCAAACCCTCCACAGACTTATTGACTCTCAGTGCACAGTATTTCCCCACTTCCAGGCACTACGCTAACATTTTACTTTCCTTTATGGCTTGGAAGCAAATACTAGGTGTCTTTTTAACAACACTAAGTTATAAAGCTGCTCTTAGCTAGGTCCATGCACCCATCTCCTCTCTGTGTAACACACACTTATACACACACACACAAGGCTTTTCATAGAGCGCCACACAGAGCGCACAGTGTATTCTGCTGAATGAACACAGGGCCAACAGTAGAGGCCAAGCCCTGCCACAGCACGAGTTGTATAAATGTGTCTCTGTGTGACTGTTAAGATGTGTGGAGAGAAGGTGTGTTATAGGTAGTTTTGTTTTTGGCCATGCTGTTGTACCACATGTCTTCATAAGGATGGTAGCATGAGAAAATGTATATTGAGGGCGCATTTCGCTACTCTTCCCTTATAGAGGAGAAGAGTATAGGGTTTAGATATAGATTGAGGTTTGGCCAAGATCCACCAAGATTGGACAGATCACCAAAATTACTGATGTGTCTATGGTTGATTTCTTTTCGCCCATTGCTTCATATTAGCACTACCAGAACATCAATTCATTTTCAGGAGAAATTACAGTGGAAACGCATGTATCACAAGCTTTTTGGTTGTGACTTTTTTTCTAATCTTTGCCCTCAAGCAAAATGCGAAAGCTGTGCTCCTGTTGATGAAGTTTGGCCCTAAATGTAATCATTTTTCATTGTATGTGAATGTTTAGCCCCAGTAGTTGCTTTTTTTCCTCTGGATTTTTTCCTGAACATCAAAGAAACCCTCACGATAATTTACAACGCATATTCATTTAAAAAGTTTGTTGCGGAATGTTTACTGAAATCAAATTAAAAACAATGAAAAATGATATCTAAATAGCACCTTTTTCATACTTTTAACTGGTTTTGATATTACGTTTAATATTTATTTCATAGGTATATATTTAGGGTATATTGGGTTCAGGAAATTTGCAAGTTACAGCTTGTAATGGTTTAGTTTGTTTGCATACCAGATGCTGTTGAGTACATCTATAGGATTTTGCAAGATCCATTTGATGTAATAGTAATAAAAGTATATACATACATTTTTTGGAAGAAAATCAATAATATCTGGAAAAGTTCAGATTTATGGCAGAGCTGGCATGGAGTGATACCTTTGAGTTTGGTAATAAGACCGATACCACTCTCTTATGCTCTAGCTAGCAGTCAGTTAGCCTACCATTGCAAACCTGTAGCGTTGTGGTATTACTGTGTACCTGTTATCACTGTGTTTGTTCCTAGAACATCATAGTTAACGTTGTTCTCGGACCACCACTGCAAGGACTATCCCTTTGGAACTGTTATCCTACTGTTCACTTGTAATTTTACACCAAGTTCACTTGTAATTTTTACACCAAGTTCACTTGTTCGTTTAACAACAAGTTCACATATTATTTTCAGTTTCTTTTAAGTTTTCTGTCATTGGTTGGTTTAGGCAACATAAATACTTGGCAATGTTTAGGACAATTATTTGGGTTAAAATGTACCCTTTAACTCTTTAAACATGTGTTTGAGAGGATAACTTCTCCAATGTATGTTTTTTTTCAGTACAGTCACTAAGCTATGACATTGCATAAAATGTCATTGGTCTGTTGCAATATTTGTCCTGGAGCAACATTAATTATGATGTTCCAGGAACAACACCCACACGGTGATATCAGACAATGTATGGTGTTACAGGGGTTAATGTTCCAGACTATTCCTGAGGAGCAGTGACTTCCTACCAGTAAAAACACTCAAGTTATACACGCCTGATCAAAATTTTAAGACCAGTTGAAAAATTGCAAGAATTTACATTTTACACTGTTGGATCTTAAAAAAGGTTCTAAGTAGAGTTTCAAAATGCAAAAAGAAGAAATGGGAGTGACACAAAAAAAAAATTGAGTAAGCAATTTATTGAAAACAACAATTAAACTGAAATAGGCTGTTCATCAGCTGATCAAGACCATAGCTCAAAAAAATCCAGAAACCCCCCTAAAATAGAAACAAAAGTTTCAAAAAAGGACTCAGTAATGAGTAGCTCCACCGTTCATGTTGATCACTTCAAAAATTTGTTTTGGCATGCTGGATGCGAGTGTTTCCAGGAGGCTAGTGGGAACGTTGCTCCAAGTGGTGAAGATGGCTTCACGGAGGGCATCCACTGTCTGGAACTGATGTCCATTTTTGTAAACTTCCCTTGCCATCCATCCCCAAATGTTCTCAATTGGATTTAGATCAGGGGAACACGCAGGATGGTCCAAATGAGTGACGTTATTCCTCTGGAAGAAGTCCTTTGTCAGGTGGGCATTGTGAGCTGCAGCGTTGTCCTGTTGAAAAACCCAGTCATTACCACACAGACAAGGGCCCTCAGTCATGAGGGATGCCCTCTGCAACATCTCCACATAGCCAGCTGCCGTTTGAAGCCCCTGCACAACCTGAAGCTCCATTGTTCCATTGAAGGATGGAAGCAAAAAGCACCCCAGATCATGATGGCGCCCCCTCCGCTGTGCCGCGTGGAAAACATCTCAAGTGGGATCTCCTTGTCATGCCAGTAACGTTGGAAGCCATCAGGACCATCAAGGTAAAATTTTTTCTCATCAGAGAATAAAACTTTCTTCCACCTTTCAGTGTCCTATATTTGGTGCTCTCTTGCAAAGTCCAATCGGGCAATTTTGTGGCGTTGAAGGAGACGAGGCCTTTGAAGCCGTTTTTTCTTCTTAAAGCCCTTCTCTCGCAGATGCCGTCGGATGGTTATTGGGCTGCAGTCGGCACCAGTAACAACCTTAATTTGGGACGAGGATCGTCCCGTGTCTTGAAGGACAGTCAATTGGATCCTCCGGCTCAGCGCCGGGGAACTTTTTTTGGGTCTACCACTTGACTTTTTTGTTCCATAACCCTCAGGATCTTTCAAGAAATTCAAAATGACTGTCTTACTGTGTCCAACCTTAGCAGCGATGGCATGTTGCGAGAGGCCTTGCTTATGCAGCTCAACAATCCGACCACGTTCAAAGAGAGAAAGCTTTTTGGCTTTTGCCATCAGGAGGTCATGACAGTGTGAATGCCTGACAGAAAATGACATTGAATCCACATTTTTGCGCAGATTTTGGTTTTTAAAGGCTGTGGTCTTAAACTTTTGATCAGCTGATGAACAGCCTATTTCAGTTTAATTGTTGTTTTCAATAAATTGCTTACTCAAATTTTTTTTTGTGTCACTCCCATTTCTTCTTTTTGCATTTTGAAACTCTACTTAGAACCTTTTTAAGATCCAACAGTGCAAAATGTAAATTCTTGCAATTTTTCAACTGGTCTTAAAATTTTGATCAGGAGTGTATAACCTGTTAGTGAGCCAATTAGAGATATTTAAAGGTGCTAGTTGGCCCAATTTGTTACCTTTTGTCAGAGCAAGACTAGCTGTTTACCCCTGTTTTAAAGCTTTATGCTAAGCCAAGCCAATTTGCTACTGGTTCTAGCTCTACATGTCCATCTTACTGATACAAAAAATGAAAATAATAAAGGGTAGGTCATCACAATGCAGTTAAACAAGCTTTGATATGTAATTTTGACATGTGGGAAGAGCAAAGGTTAACATAGAGGGAATAGAGCCGTGCAGCGCCACCCCCTAGTTTCTTTATGTAGCCTGGTGTTGTACACACACATACACACGCACACACACCACATACACACACACACACACACACACATATAATCACAGACATCAGGAGTGCTTTTGTCTAATTTGTTGCAGAGAATTGCGTAATTGAGCCTCATTGCTTGCAGCTCAATAGTACAATCGCCTCCTGTGATCCTGAAGCAGTGTGCATAGTAGCGGGGGGGTTTCCTCTCCTGGCTTGCCTGGACAGGGATGACAGAGGTCGGGTGTGTGTGTGTGTGTGTGTGTGTGTGTGTGTGTCTGAGTTTGAGTTTGAGTTTGAGGGGGAGGAAAGCTTAGTGAACAGACGGCTGAAGTATGCCCTCTAAAACCAGAGTTTTAGATTGAGGCACTTGTCTTTGTATGTGTGTGTTTTATGGTCTCGTGAGGGGGTGTGCAAGCGTGTGTTTTTGAGCTTGTGTGTGTATGTATTCATAGGTATGCATGTGCATATCGTTTACATTCTCTAGTGTGTGTTTGCTGGCATATGTGGGCTGGCCGAATGTATAAAGTGTATAAAGGTGGGAGTGTGTTGACTTCTGGTGGTGTTAAGGCGCTCTGTGTTCTTGCTCTGAACGCACCTCTGTTAGTTTGGAGGCTTTACTCATTTCCCCTGGCAGCTTTTCTAACAAATACACACACATGCGCACATACGCACGCACGCACACACACACACAGCAAGTTTCATAAGCAAGCCCTTGTATTTAAAGACGGGGAGAAACAGAACCCAGGGCAGAAAGATTTCGACTGTTGGCACACTTTGTAAAGGTTAGAGACTTACACACACACTCCAGGCACACACAACTTCCCACCCTACAGTGACAGAAGCCTCATATGCACCACAGCACAAACACACATTAAAGATGGGTATTTGATGTTATTTACATATTAGAGTACATTAAAATATTATTGAATACTCATGTACTAAAAAAAAATCAAACATAACACTAGATTTTGAAATGAAAACCCAAGCAAAAATGGGGGTTGGGGTCAAGGCGAGGGTTAGAAACACATGTTAAACACCACTGCCAGTAGTAATAGCCAGCATAGCTGGTGGTGGCGAAATGATTGCCAGCAGTACTTTACCCTTTAAACACACCAACATCTTTTACTAACATCTGTGTCTCTGTGCTGAAGAGAATGGACAGTGGCTACAGGGAGGGCTGCCTCTTCAAACAAACCCTGTTTGAATGACTTGGTTTTGGCAAGCCAGCATTTGCCACCAGGCTGGTCATTGAGGGACAGCCTGCCCTTTGGACATTCAGTCTGTTTGCTCTGTGAGACACTGCAACAGTGAAGTAAGGAGGGAGAAATAGCCGTGCAGAGATAATCAGTTGCCTTCCTGTCACTCAGCAGCTGGTGGATGAAGTCGGGCTCAAATCCCCTTTGGCTGGTCCTTGATAGGAACGCAGCTTGCTTATTGTATGCTCACAAGGTGGCAAATCTAACACTTCACTGAGTGGAGAGGCTCAAGAGGCCGTCCACACGAAAACATTTTTTTGCGTTTTCGTTTGAAATGTATTTCCTCGTTTTGGCCGACCGTCCACACGGATCCTGAAAACGCAGCACCTGAAAACGCCCTTTTTTGAAAACGGGTCTCAGCATGGAAAAATCCCAAAACACAGCCCTCCCGTTTTCGTGCAGACGGCGAATCCGCATACTTTCCAAAAAATGATGCCATCGCCCCACCCCTTGACCTCTAGCTTCTGACCTCTGAACCCCGCAGCGTCTCATACCAACAACAACAACAATGGCGGACTACATGCTTGTGTTTGTGCCACAGAAGATATTGAGCCTTTCTTGCAACTTACTTGTCTTGTAGTTGAGTGTGAGTCTCAGCAGCAGTTTTAGGCCTGGAATATGAACTTCAGCATTTGAGTCATTTTCAGTGGATCCGTGTGGACGCAAATATTCTTGAAACGATGCCGAGGAAGACGGAGGATAAAAAGATAATTTTCGTACGTGTGGATGAGCCCCAAATCAGCTTGTGATGAGCACAAAGAAAAGCAAGCTACAAAGAGCGTTTTGCAGTGTACAACTAGCAGCAAAATGGAATGGACTCAGCTGTCCACAACCTTGCAACCATTGTAGCTAAAAAGCATACAATACATGCTAATTTCTAGTATCTGCCTAGACACTAAATAAGCCTCACTTTTGACCACACTGTTGGTGGCTAGAGTGTGTCTGTTACCTCCTTAATGCAGCTTGCTTCTTCAGTGTGGATAAACAGTGTCCTGCAGCTAGCAGGCTGACCATGGCTGTTATTTTTCGCCGGGAGAACCATGAACCATGTGGTGAGCGTCCCAACAAATGTAAACTTACTATTACTATTAATATAGAACAAGATCAAGGCAGTTTGGTCATTTTGCCAACAAGGGGTGTGGCTTCCACTAATTCCCAATTAAATCGCTCAATGTCTCATGGTATAAAAAACAGTCTAATGCAGGTCACTCTTTGCGAGCTCGCTGATTACTATGCAATTATGCTAGAACAATAACTGGAATTATCGATTTGTCAATGGATAGAAAACTCTTCAACAACAATTATTCATGTATTTATCAAAATAATTTATTCTTTTAAAAGGTTAACTATTAATGCTTCTGTCTTCTCAAATATGAGGATTTTCTGCTTAATTATTGTACATTGAATATATTTGGGATTTGGACTGTTGGTCAGATAAAACAAATAATCTGAAGACATCACCTTGCACTGCTGGACATTTTTTCATTAAAGATTTGCCAACATTTAAAGACAAAATGATTAATTGGTTTATCAAAATGGTTATTAACAGATAAACTTTTATAAACTGATAGTAATCATTATTTGCAGTCCTAAGTGACAGTATAAATGTATTCATCAAATGTATTTACATGTCTCATTCATGCTACACAGTGAACTGGGATTACACAAGTAGCCAGAGGTTTCCTCCATAGTGGCTGCTGAACTAGAATAAGCCCACTGTTGTTTTTTGGTGTACTTTGGATGTTGAGATGTTTTTGTGTCCTAGGATGATCAATAACTGAAAATTCTATTCTACACACCTACATACACATTCACTCATGTAGGCCTTCACATGAACAGACACACCAGAACAGTAATTTGACCTGATCTGAGGGAGGGGGTGATGAACTCAGTGAGCAGGCTATGACACAATGGTTTCTCCTCAAGATCACTGTTTATTTTTCTGTATGTCCATCGGGTTCGCTCACAAGAACCCCTTTCATAGCCACAAAGCTGTGTGTGTGTGTGTGTGTGTGTGTGTGTGTGTGTGTGTGTGTGTGTGTGTGTGTGTGTGTGTGTGTGTGTGTGTGTCTTTGAGTGAGTGAGTGAGTATGTGAGTCAGAGATTACCTGTTTGTGTTACTCTAGATAGCAGGATATATATGTGTGTGTAAATATGGTTGCTTTTTGAAGCTGTCATGCTTCTGGCATGAGCATCTTCACATAGGAAGGTGCTGTGTTTGTGTGTGTGTTACAGAGAAGGTGAGTTAATGAAAAGCATGTTATAGACAAGTGGTTTTCAGTCATAGTTGGGACTGAACATATAGTAACACATTCCCTCACACCACCAAGACCGCATACCACTCTACACAGACACAGACACACACAGACACACACCCAGCAGCAAAGGCAACACAGTACATAGGATGAATGGTCTCTTTTAAACCACCAACTGTACTTTCCTTGCCACATGTTTCAAATCTATATGGATTTGATTATTTTCAAGGGTTTTTTTTTTAACCACAAAGTAGCCTAAGCCTCACTCTGAGAACTTTCTCATTTTCTGCACAGCTCTGGAGAGGACCAGTAACCTCTGCAATGTTTAAAGTGTGACAGTAATGTGGGGGTAAGGACTAATGGTGGTGCTGTTCCTAGGTGAGCTTTAGTACAGAGAGCATTTGGAAAAAAAAAAACATTTTGGACCACCTTCAGTAACCATCCATTGTGTGAGTGTTTCTGAGAATAAGTTTGCTAAATGTTTCTGTCAATAGTCTTGTTAAAACAACTTCACCGTCTCGTGGATGCAGTCTAAAGAGGAAGGTGATCTGCTGCTTCCTTTTGTTTAGTGTTTCCTGTGACTCAACACAAACAAAAAAAATCCAAAAGGAAAGTTTGTCTACCTGACCTCTGTATGTCTGCGTATGGTTGTAACTAATGATTACAGAAAATGGTGAAAATGTCAATTGGTGTTTCACAAAGCCCCAAATGTCATCAAATGTCTTTTTTTGATCACGAACCGAAGATATTCAGTTTACTGTCACAGACAAGGAAAAAAACGGAAAACTTTCACATTAGTCAAGTGAACGAATATTCTATATAATAATAATAATAATTATTGCAACAGAGGTCATATTAATATGACAGTCACTAATCACAATGATAATAATAATCAAACTAAAATAAAGGGGGAAATAAAATGAAATAAAGAACTCCTATGTCCCAGCTTACCTTGCCTAGCCCGCCCCGGCCCCTATCATCTGTTGGGAATATGAAGAGTAATGGCAGTTAACCAGGCTGGTGTGAATGCTGTACATGTGAATATGTTGGGGCAGAAATATACAATACATCAATTAATCAATTAATTCATAAATCTCCTTCATAAGGAAAAAGCATTTTTTGTCAGTTTCCTTCATCTGCCTAATAGGCCAGTATTTTGCTTATATTTTCATAATTTTATTAATGATCTGTCAGACTGCCTTTCCCTTGTTTCTCTCCAAAAATATGCAACACTTGCATGAAGACTGCTGTATTTTGTGATCCAGGAAAGCTCTGTCCGCTGACACATTTTTTGCATTACTTTCTGAGTAGTCAAGCATTCTCTCCTATCCATGTCACCACTGAATCTTTATTTTAACATTCAGTTGCATTTCTTTCTAGTCAAGCAGGAAAATGTGCAAAGTGTAGGTTGTTTAAATTGAAATGACACACCAGAGCCTTTTTCTTAATCCATCACTTTCTCTGTTTCCCCCCGATTGACTTACAATATTTGTTGTGATTGACAGCTGGTTATTAGCTGGTTATCTGTGTCCGTACAGTGATGATGTTGTGTGTCTTTGCAGAAATTCTGCAGTCAGACAGACCCAACCTGAGGAGGACACAGAGTGAGGAGACTCCTTGTACAGATGGATCTCACAGCAGGTCAGCACACACACACACACACTCACACACACTCACAGACCCTCTAAGCACTGTTTGATATTCACATGCAGTCATTTTAATGCTGCATGGATAAAACAGAGATTAGATGAAATAGAACATCTCAAAATCTGAACCAGCTGTTTGGAAAGGTTATTTATGGGGAGGAGTGGATGCATTAATGACATTTCAAACCAACTGAATAAAAAGGAAGCAGGCTTCTGACATAAAGGCACTTCATTTCAGGCCAGATTTGTGCAACGTGGTCAACATTTGTTTGTCTTTGAGTTGACATACATAGCATGCTTTTTATATCGGCTAATATCTAATCAGATAATTAACAAACCTTTTAGTATTGGTAGTATCCAGCAGTGACAATTCAGATTCAGTACCCATGCCTACAGTAGTTTTACCCAGGGTTAACATTTGTATTTGTGAATAAAATAAGATCTTTTTATCTGTTTTAGTAAGGCAGAGTTGATTATAGTTTAAGGTGGTCTAAGTAGCTAACTATAGAAAAATGACACATCACATAGATCATGTGAGCATGAAATAATGGCCACTTTGTGTCTCCTAAACAATCGAAGTAGATTGGACCTTTATTGGAACATTAAAAGCAACCATAATAAAGGTTTGTTGAGTCTTTGAAAAAACGTAGAGACAAATGCCTCCATTACTCCCAGTGAGATGGGGATGTGTTGGGAAAAACTCCTGAGGAGCCAAGGGGAGGAGACTAGAGGTTTAGGAAGCATTGGTTTAGAGCAAAAAAAGTTGTAATGCAATATCGGTAAGTGGGTTATCCTGGTAATGTGCAAACTCTGCAGTAGACAGAAAGTTTAGCAGGTTTTGGATTTAAATATTCTGCAAAGAAATGTCAGTTAAATCCACTGTCTTCTGCTTTGGATGTCACTTTTAGGTTTCTGTTGCCACTAGGGGTTGGAAATCGGACCATTTTTTAGACAGTGTTTGATCTTGAAGACGTCCACAATCTAATCCTTTCAGTTAAATCAAAGTTGGATCGCAGTATTTAATGTCCTCTTAAGTCTGTTTGTAAACTTCATAACCTCATTCATCAGGCAGCTCCACACTCCCCGAACAAACCAATTGAGTGATATAGACACCTCGATGGCTTGCTGATTTGACAAATTACTTCATGTGGCTCTTACTCGGTTGATGTGTTGTAAACAGTGTAACTTTATTGTTGTAGCTACCAAATGGCAGATGAGGAGCTTGTGCCAAAAAAGAACTACCTTCAATGCAATATTCTGTTTAAATGGTGCAAATGAAGTTATATATTTTTTTTTTTTATATTTCAAGTCCAAAGAGCATTTCAAATCTGAGAAAAATTACCACAATTAAGGAGATTGCGGATCATGATTGCAGTTAAACAGTGACATAATTTGTAATCAGGAAGTCCCATCGCAGTCTGTCACAAAAATGTATTTCATTTGTGCAAGTAAGTGTATGTTTTTTTTTTCAGAGCCGTACTTGTTTCTTGCCACCAATGCCGATACCAATTTTAGGAAGTAAACGATTCAGATATCAATGTGTTGGCCGATATACACACACATTTTTTGCAGTGTTCCTTCAAATCAGACAAGATGACAGAAGTCTTTTTCTTGATCCCTCACCAAGGAAACTCATGTGCAGCTTACACAGTGAGTGAACAATAAGAAATATAAGACAGAATAAAAGCAAAGCAAAAATACAGTACACAATAGAATTATATAAAATAAAGAAGTACTTTACACATACAATTATGACCAAGTGAACTAAAGGCAACAAATGGGAAATGTGGTTATTAAATCACCTTTTTCTGCATTTTCAAATCTTAAGAAAGGTATTTATATCAACATATATCAGATAACATATAGGCCTATACCAATATATCTGATGGTCAATATCAGCCAAAACTAAATCAACCAAATGATATATCAGTTGGGCTCTTGTGTTTTTTTCTGACAGTCACAAATACACACATACAAATACACACGCAAACAGAAAACCAGCTTTTAGGCATAATTTCAGCACGGTTTCAAATGTCTCCAAAAGTTGTGGTATAATAATAACAATAATAGCTTAATAACAAACTTGCGTAATCTTTTTCTTAAACACAGTTTGCAAAGCGCTTATATGAAAAAGATAAACTGGAGGCATAATTGTAATCAAAATAAATGGAAGAATAAAAAAAGGATAGATTAGAGGCAGCCTGTGCCAGTATGGTCAACTGAAGCACTTATGAAGAGGGCCAGCATGTTATTCCCCCCTGGATGTGGTCTCAAACGCTGCTATCACTGGCTAGAATGGTAGTGGGATAATAAATATTGGAGCAGACGGCATTTATTTCAAAGCTTTGCGGTGGGGGTGTGTGGGGTCAGATGGTATTTCCCTCCAAACATTGCAGGGGGGCATTAAATACAGCTTAGCGAAGAGCCCAAACCACTGCTGTCATGGAGAAGCAGTCAACATCTTCTTACAGTTGTGTAAGAACAGACATATAGAAGAGGAGAGCTTATTATTGTCTTACCATGACAAGGAGCTCAGTTCCCAAACACAAACATTCATATTCATACACAGTGTTAATGTCAAACTGTTTCTTCCTTCCCTCAATGATGCTAGTCAAATTGTGGCGGAGTGCAGCCCTGAATGGGCGGATGGCTGTCCAGGCTCTGCTTCAGCATTCCTCCGTCCTGGGGAGGGAAACATGTTTGTCTTTGTATAAAATGTCTCGTCAGAAAAGCAAAGTTATATTTAGTGATAGGACATTTTGAGGGTGCTCAGGGAGGAAAAGTTGCAGACACCGACACCTCTGTGTGTTTTTTGTGTGCTGGTTTTGCCCGTGTACATGCTCCTGTGCCAGGTCTATTCTCCCAAGTCAGGAAAAACAATAGGTCTAATTATAAGTTGTCAAAACAAAGCTGAACCACAAGAAGAGTGTCAAAGAACAACAGTCCTACACATGTATCACCTGCTATGAATTTTAAACAGATTTCTTTGTCGTCCCTCTCCTCTGTCCTATTGTACCTCCCTCCCACCCTCAATTCCTCCCGCCTTTACCCCTCATCTCCTTTTCTGTCACCTTCTCCCCTCATCTGCTCCACATTCTATTCTCTCTCTGTGTTTTTCTGTTTCTCAGGACTAACAGGCACTCAGTGGGAGGTTCACAGGGCAGCTCCCCAGGGTGCTCCAGAGGGAGCTCACTGACTAACGGTGAGCTGAATGAGGAGCAGATCCCCACATCAGGCCCGTCTGCTCGCCGTCGGTCCTCCAAGAGTCATGGCAGCCCTGGAAGCAGCGCAGGTATACGCATTCTGCTAACCTTAATTGTTGTCTGGCCTTAACAGGACTTCTACATATATAGTATGTATGTACACTGACTAGAATTTGACTGCTGATAGAAATACATCCAGATATTGTGTACCATTCAGGGAGCACTAACGGGGTGCTCTGATTTCCACACAGTAAAACATAAATATATCATTTCACATAAGAGTCTGCAGTTGTCATGAATACATGATTACTTGACAACAGTTTTTCAGTAGAGTCAAGTTAATCTATGCAGATGTTCGTCAGTAGAGCTCTAACAACACCATCTGGTTCTTCAGCTTAAGCTGAGGCATTTGTACCAATGTGTTGGTTTACTGTTTATCCTCAGGTATTATTTCTACAGCTCAATAGTCAAGGTAACAATATTTAGCAGCCAGCTTGGACGTCCTAGATGTCAGACCTCAGTATCACTCTGAATTCAATGGAGTAGTTGTACGTAAGAAAGAAAATTCTGAAATATTGAAAATCCTTGATCCATATCACCACCAAAGTAAAATCTTCTTAAAGTCCTGGTTTTGGTTTGTTACTTTTGAGCTTTTCTGGTAACACTATAAATCGTTCTTTTATCCCTGTGTCTTCTCTCAGACAAGGTAGAGTTGACATCTAATGGGCTGGAGAACAGTCGCTGGGGTGTGGCCCGTCACACACCTCCTCCATCCTCTCCGTCGAACCGATCCCCAGCTGCAAGCAGCAGCAGTGGTAGCCCCTCTCCGGGTCAGGATGCCCTGGGTCTGGCAGCACCATCGGAGCCCAGCCCCAACACCACCTCCACCCCCGAACAAACCAGCAACAGCACCACAGAGTCCACTACAGAAGTGCTTCCGGCAGGGTAAGAGTCATTCAGAGTGATGTATGCTAAATTATGGGTTTTCATGATTCTAACATCAGTCATAAACCCTCCAAACATTCATAACATTTTGTTGTACAGTACATGCTGCAGCTTTGGACCCTTGACAAGCATGCAGGCTGACGAAGACACAAACTGTTATCAATCAATCAATCTTTATTTGTATGGCGCTTTTCATACAGAAAAGTAGCGCAAAGTGCATTACAGAGATTAAAAACAACAACAGGGATTTAAAAGAAAACAGCAAAATAAAATCAAGAGAAGAAAATCCAATGAACCCAACCCTCCCACCCCCATAGACATGTACAGAGACATACACTAATACATCTCATTCATACACACACTCACATACGTGCGCAGACACACTGACCCACACAGTCACACCCACTCATACACTAGCTGTTACTAAAGAGACATGGCTGGGCAGCGAGACCTGAGGAGCGGAGGAAGCTACCTTTGGGGGGCCAACCACACTGAGTGTGATCTTGGTCCAAGGCGCAGGGAGCACTGCCACAGAGACCACCCCAACCTGGGCAGACAGGAGGCCCCGCACCAAGGTGCAGAGCCCTCTAGCCACTCGGGCCGAAACCGACTTTATAAGAAAGTTGGTCCACTGATTTGTTGTCGCTTTCCTCCTGGGTCCTCTCTGTCTTATTTTTTATAAGCTAAGATTAGCTTCATTGCGTAGCATTTTGAATTTTTGCTGAGAATAAGATCTGTTGCTAACACAAGTTTCCGATACTAACAAGTTTTTTTCAGTAAGATAATCTTCACAGATGAACACCACTTTTGTGATTTTCAAAGCATAAATTAATTTGTTAGAAGTGAAAACCTACTGTAAGGCTTTAAAAAGACTACATCACAGTCACATGACTTAAACGTCACCAGCACTAAACTAAACTACACAATTAATATACAAATTTTTTGTAAACTGATCAACCTACACATTGTAAAGACGGTCTTCATGTTCGGTGTAATGACGTTTAATGTCCGTGACAACTTCTGTAGTCTCATTCAGCCACTTGATAGCAACCACCATTTTGTGAGTTAGTTAAGCAAGTGCAATACCTGTCTCTTTCTCTCTCTGTGCAGCTGGGAGCAGAGGGTGTTGCCTCATGGCAGAGTGTACTATGTCGACCACAACACCAAAACCACAACTTGGGAGAGACCACTGCCACCAGGGTATGTCTGTTACTTTTTATGTGTTTTCGTGCTGATGTGTTGATTGTTTGATGCACATGGCAGAGCTAGGTGAACTAATATGTAAGGTTGACTTTGGGCTCAGATATCAGCCTGTCATGTCCTCCAGCTCTTATGTTATGGAAGGTACTGTGTGACCATGAGCACAGAAAACAATGTGATGTGATGTTTGGACCATGTAAATTAAATACACTTGAATGGACTTCAACTTTTATCCCTAGTGGAAGTCTGGCCGTTGAAGAAACACCAGGCAGTTAATACAATGCAAACCTCAACGAAAATGAATAGTAGTCTATTAAACACATAACTGAGAAATAAAAGCAGACATTTCCACACTATTTAAGTCAGTTGTATTCTCTAAACAATAACATGAATGACTAGACCTTTTCAACATTCAGTTTGTAGACATTCCCTTGAGAAACAACAGACTATGAATGTATCGATAACATCAACAAATGGTTCACCTATCTTATTAAAAAGAAAGAATGTACAATATGTTGAATAGAAACTCATTGCAACTAGAATATATTGAGAACTAATGCTGTTCAGGAAACAATAAGTAAAGAGAAACAGCTGCACATTCAGTATGTGCACTGTGAGGCTGGGTTCATTCACACATCTTTGGTTAACATTTTATATTCTTGGTGTGTCTTCTCACAGGGTGCCTTTACAAACACACTAGCGAGTAAGGAACTTAATAGGACTTAGGGTTGGGTGGGAAAAAAAGGTTTCTTAGATGTATCTTGTACGGAGCCCCAGACATGTAAATAAATATTAAATTGTGGCCTCAATATAGCTATAACGTGCACTATATATATATATATATATATATATATATGTATATATATATATGTATATGTATGTTTGTATGTATATATATGTATCCATCCATCCATCCAATCACGTAGGCTATTGTGGTATCTAGAGAAGGTGCGCTCGATTCCATCCATCCAATCACGTAGGCTATTGTGGTATCTAGAGAAGGTGTGCTCGATTTGCTTACCCAGTTGTCCCGGAATTATATTAATATCATTAATTAGTATTTCGTGCGCACATTATACCTACTTCGTGGCCACGAATTAGTATTTCGTGCACACGTTATCCTTATTTAGTGGCCACGAAATACTAAATTGTACCCACAATGTAGTATTTCATGGCCACTAAGTAGTATTTTGTGGCCACAATTAAGTATTATGTGGCTACAAAGTAGTATTTCATGCGCATGCTATAGCTATATTGTGGCCACAATTAAACATTTTTTTGACCATGTCATGTCTGGGGCTCCGTAATCTTGATTATCTCTTGAAAGATTATGTCTTAATGCAGAAAGTTCAATAATCAGAAATGTAAAGCCCAATTCTTCATTCTTCGGACCTCATTTATAAACCTTGTGTACTCACAAAAAGGGCTTGATTTATTTATTTATTTATTTATGTTGTTTGTTTCGGACATGTCAATTCATAAGCATCACATTTCATCATTGTTCAAATAATACAACACACATGGCCGAAAGGGAAAAGCGGGAGAAGCCAAAGCTTATCAAGTCCCGCCCCCATTACCCACAGTATAAAATCTTCATTCTGATCTTTTCTTGTCTTTTGCAAATTACTTTTTTCTTTTCTTCTCTTTTTTTCTTTTGTTATGACCTTTGACAAAACATATTACAGCAGTAGCATATAGAGCTGAATTCAAGCTCTAGACAGTACATACAGATTACATGTGTGTCTGCACATGTGTCCATATTAGTCCATCATGAGTGAACAACAGTCTCATCTTATGGCCTCATCTTATAGCCAGGCTTGCCACAAAGTCAGAATATCCAATTGAGAGAGAGCAAAAGTCCAGTGTATTTATTATTTGTTGAGATGGTGTTGGGATGGTGTAAGAGCCCTTTAATGCATTTTCCTGTTATTCATGTTATTGTTATTGATGTGTGCTTACACAACTTTCTAAGCGTAAATTCTAGTACTACTAATACTATTGTGTCATGTTTGATATTATCGGGGTGGCCATGATGAGTCTGTGAGCATTCAAGAGGCTTAAGACCAGAGCCCATATTCACAAAGAATCTTAAGGCTAAAAGTAGCTCCTAACAGGCGAATTTAGGAGCAACTCCTAAAAATAATGGGCGTGTCAGTCGTAACTTTATGACTCCTAATTTTTGAAAAAAGGGTTATTCACAAAACATTTTAAGCTTAAAAGTAGCACCTAAGTCTGGGAGACCTTAGAAGTAGTCCAGAGGACTCCTAACTCGCTAAGACCTGGTCACAGCCGAATGCTTTGAAGACGCTAAATAACAGGGAATTATTAAAACGATGTTGGATGGACCACGAAGGGATTGAAGTTGTGGTTGAGTTGGTGAGGGACGCAATAATGTCCCCAACCAAATGAAACAATCCAATAACGCCAGAGTTAAAATGTTTTGCAACACTCATTTGTCTACGGGGAAGATGCAGCTCTTCGCACGGGACTAGTATTACCTGGGGACCTCAAGTGATTTAGAAATTATCCCACCACGTCCGTGTTTCGTGCGGCGCATTCGCACAGGATAAGCAATGTCTGTGTTTTAACTCAAATTGACTGACATCCCCCGGGTTGATCACACCAGAGCCCTTCCTGGAGCAGCACAATGGTTAGATATGGATATTTTTAATATAATAACTGGTGAGCCTGTTGAAAGATGGAAAAATGTTCCTTACCGCATGCTGCCATGCATGTAATCCATTTTATCTTCTTTCGAGATTTCGCTCTTCTGATGAGCCTCCTGAATTTGCACCCAAAATGCTGTCAAAACTTTAATTTATAATTCCCAATGCAGCCTCCATAATTCTTGACCAGGAAAAAGGCAGAAAAAAGGTGGAAAACACAAAAAACATTAAGAAAAACAAAAAACGACCCCAAATCACAGAGATGCCGATTCGTTTGTCGAAATATGGTAGGTAATTCACGGTGGAATTTTTACTTTACAAATTACGAACGGGGCAGATTCGCACGGGATTAAGATCACAGACGACCTCCGCAATTATTACAAATTACTGGAGGTCCCCACGTTATACTAGTCCTGTGCTAATAGGGCTTTTGTCAATCGGAAAAAGTTGCATTCCATCAATACACAAATTGTCTTTGACACACGTTACAATATACTGGACATTGTTGCGAAAATGGCCCGGATCGACACACGATTCCCGAATTTTAATGGAGAGTGGTTTGACGCAGCTTTTCGAGCAAATGCCGCTTTTATTGACAATTCACGTTTTTCATCACAATCTTCTAATTTGTCATTTTTGTCCGAAGCGTTTTTCTTTGGGGGGGGGGGCACTTAATTCGCCTCATAAATACATTTCTTTATCCAATATCTTTTCATAGGCTTTGTCATGGGCTTGTAGGCAACTTCCTTATTTTCACTTCATGCATTGCGTAGCCTAAATCAGTGGTTCTCAACCTTTTTGGGTCACGACCCCCAATTTAACATGCACTGCTGTCCGCGACCCTCCCCCCCGCGCGCGCGCTGTCCGCAGTGCTGAAACAATGCCCGTCGCATTTACAAATCAGACAGTACTTATGATCACACTTCAGCTATAACTTTCTTTATCATCTTATTTTGAAACACTTTTGGATTTTTTGAAAAACATCAAACAGCATCAAGAGGCTAAGTTTTCACGTGAGTAACAGACCGACAGTGGTCGCTACATCCCATCATATTGCTGTTTGTTGAGCGGGTTAAAATGTAAACAAATAACGCAAACTTTATTTTTCGTTGTAATGAAATAAAACGATAACCAGCGCTTCCTAATTAGGAAGCCGTAACTAACAAAACATACTGGGGAGAAAAACAGCCTATGTTTCATTTTAAACATCTATGTTGCTGAGAACTTAAACATGAAAAAGAACATCATAACATTTTGTCATAACAACAACTTAAAACTGTCAATCTGCTCATTCGGCCCCTTTCCTTGTCAAAGCAGAGATATTTTGTTAACAAAAACTCCTAACTCTATAAACGTCTTCTTCTTTTTTTTCTTCACAAAGCCAACTAGCTGCAGCCACTATTTAATGTGATGGCTGGGCCTACTTGTTTGAACACAGCAGCTGCATTCTTGGCTTTATGTTAGACACGGCCACGCGAAGATCACTCTCAGCTCGGAGGAGTCGTGATCTGTATTTGTTTTTCATGTAGGTCAGCGCAGAAAAGGTCTTTTCACACAGATATGTGGATGCAAATGGAAACAGTACATCGGTTGCAGCTTTTGACAGTGCTGCATACTCTGTAGCTACTGACAACCAGAACTGACCGCACAACCAGAATGTGCGGTCAGAGGAGAGATCGAGCAAGGTGTCCTGCAGCTCTGATGACAGGTGATGCGCGGTGGAGATGTTGAAAGGCTGGCGTATCCAGTCGTACTTTTCCGGCGTGTCATCATTTGGGAAGTACTTATTGAAACTTTCAAGCAGGCTCCTGAGGTGAGAGGCAATAATTTGTTTCATAGTTCGAATGGTTATGTCGTAACTCTCTATAAAGTCATCAAGCTCAGGGAACATTTCAACACTTCCCCCTTCCACTCGCACAGCACACCACTCTAGCTTTCTCTTAAATGCTGTGACCTTATCAGAGAGAGTTAGGACATTTGTGTTTGGACCTTGAAAGGACAAGTTTAAGCTGTTTAGTTTGTCAAGAATGCTGGCTAAATATGTGAGGCTCGCGACCCACTTTGGGTCAGTCAGATAGTCAGCAAGGGGAGAACTACAGTCTGATAAAAATATGCGGACCTCCTCACGCAGTTCAAAGAGCCTCGTTAAAACTTTGCCATGAGAAAGCCACCTGACCTGTGTGAAAGAGAACTGCTTCGTGGTCTGATCCCATTTCATGACAGAGTGTGGCAAAGAGTCTGCTTTGCAGTGGCCGTGATTTAATGAAATTAACAATCTTAACTGATATTTGGAGAACATCACGAAGCTCTGGCTCCAGACACCTGCCAGCAAGTGCTTACCTGTGGATCATACAGTGCAGAAATTTCACATGGGGGGCTACCTCCAACACGCAGGCCCTCAAACCTTTTCTTGCCCCCTGCATAGCTTCAGCTCCATCTGTGCACACAGATACACAGCTCTCCCATCGCAGTCCCTCTTTTTGTATGTTACTGCTGAGCTTGTTGAAAATGTCCCGTCCAGTGCATGTTCCTTCCATTGATGAGCAAAACAACATATCCTTGTGCATTTTCCCTTCATAGCTGTACCTCACAAAGGCCAGCAGCTGCGCATCTCCTGACACATCTGTGCACTCATCAATTTGCAGGGAAAATCTTCCACTCTTCCTCACTCTGTCAATGAGTTGATCTTTAATGTCATTTGCCATGTCCTGAATACGGAGCCCCACGGTGTCATTTGACAGGGGGATGGATGAGACTCTCCGCGATCGTGTGAGGCTTTTTCGATTGAGCCACCAGATATGCGACCTCATATGAAGCTGCCAGGGCCTTAGCAGGGACTGTAGCATATTCACTCACCACTGTTTTTTGCCTTTTTAGTTCTTGCTCCCTGTGCTGAAAAAAATCAATTGGCTTATCAATTAAGCTGCTGTGTTTGGTCTCTAAATGTCTTTTAAGTTTGACTGGCTTCAAGCTCTCTTGTGCCAGCACCTCAGAGCAAATGACACGCTGTGGGTAGTCGATGCTGTTTTTTGTTGTGCAGGAAAAGCCATATTTTAAAAAGTCGGGCTGATATTTACGGAGCCTCGAACCTTTATCAGCCGCCGGTGTCGGCCCGAGTGCCATACGTTTCTCAGGTGGTGGTTCTGCTGGCTGATCTTGGGACCCCTGCTGCTGCTGCTGACTGTCGTGTGCTGGAACACTTTTTCTTTTAAGCCATCGATCCATTTTTCCTGCTAGCAAACTTGCTGCAGCTGTGGCTAAAACAACATCGCGCCTGTTTTTTTTTCTCTTTTTCTTTGTTTTTTTTCCCCCCCACTGTGCTTCACTGACCAGAATCTCACACGCACAGATCAGAATCATAGAAACGCCGCGTTGATACAATGAATTTCGGACAAACAATAAAGCAGAAAACAACTAAAACAACTCTCTGTTTGAAATTATGTGATTTAATATTAATGTGACGACCCTTCGGCTACTGTTATAATGTTTAAGCAGCCTAATGTTTTAAGTTCTGCGATTTCAGACTGTCTGTGAACGCATATGGCCTTATGTGGTGATGAGGTGAGGGGCGGGGTAGAGAGAGAGCTCTGTCTGCATGTGTGAATGAGAAGGGCAGACATGAGATAAGTAGACAGGTTCGTTGTTGTTTTGGTGTAGTTACGGCCGACAGTAACTGGTTTTGAGTAATAAAATGCCTGTTTGAGCCCAACCGCTCGTCATCCTTCTAACGTCCGGTCGGACGCTACATGAATTTTGATAAAAAATAAATGAAGAAATAAATAAATATATATTTTTCCAAAATGATTTGGCGACCCCCAGAAATCATCTCGCGACCCCAATTGGGGTCGGGACCCCAAGGTTGAGAATGGCTGGCCTAAATGACTTTTCAGTGGGCTGCTCAGTCACTCAACAACCAATCACCGTTGTCACCACTTCTAAGTGCGTCCTTATAAAATGACGTCATCCATAGAAACAGAGAGTTACTTCTAGTTTAGGAGTTCACTGTTTTCATAACTAAAAGTAGGTCTCAGCGGCTTTGTGAATTACTTTTAAGAAACGACTCCTACATAAAAACTTTCAGCCCGATTTAGGAGTACTCCTAATGTTAAGATAAAAGTCTTTGTGAATACGGGCCCTGATCTGTAAACCTCTGACATTATCAGATCATCTGTGCCGAGCAGAATGTTTTGAACGGGCACTGCACCAGTCGGACAAAATACAAGAAAGGTGTGCTGATTCATTTAACCTGTGCACAGGATTCTTCTGATCAATTCCAAAAAAAATTATGTGAATTGGTCTTAAAATGTAGCCAAGTCACCTAGTTCAGTTTTAGTGTTTGTATGCTACATCATCATAATGAGGACACAGTTTCCTCCCCCTCTTACGACAGCAGAGTACCCCTGCCAGAGTCCAGCCTCTTTATGACATTTTTACTTGCACCAATTATTTGTTGATTTTCAGAGTGTTTGACTGGGTGACAGAGAGAAAGAGAGGCTGCTTTTAGGAAATGTTCACCCCCCTTCTCCTCAAACCTACACCCCCACCCCACCCCCAACTCAGTTTTTCCATACAAGGAACGAGAGTGTGGGGGCCTGGAGAACAAAAGTCCTTTCTTAGTGCCACATGTACTTCCATCCACCACTGAGCTGGCTGCTGTCCGCCATGACCCTTCAGAGGATCAATTAACAAACTAATACCGGGCGAATGCTCCAGATGCACACACCAGGAACTGTTTAGAAGTTCGGGGTTGAGTTAAGCAATTGAGGTTTGGAGGCTGAAATAATGATAGCCATCCAAAGCCAGACTGAGGAGAGTTCTGAGTCATACAGCTCTTTATCAAATCTACTATAGAGTCTGTAGCTAGTGGTGCATCTTAAGTTCAACCACTCAGGTTAGTTGCAGGACATCATAACATAAATTTTTTTTTCTTTAAAAGGATAGTTCAACATTTTTGAAAATTGGCCCATTGCCATGATCCCTCTAGTCATAGCAGTAGGTTCGTTACCTTTAATTGTCGGTCCAAGCTGCTTTTAGATCGGCGGAGCCGAGTACCGAGCGGCGCAGCTATGCTACGGAGGCTAATGGAATTTCTTGGTTTCCCTCATCAAACTCAGCAAATACACAACCAAAAACCTCCAAAACGCTGTGGTGGACAAGTTGTGACCTGCACATTCACCACGCTATGAGATAATAACGGAACGTTACGAGATGGAGTTGTTTAGAGGTAAAGTCGCACTTCACACTCCAGACACGGCTGCTCGGCGGAGTGATTTCAAAAGCGCACGTTTACTGCAGATACTTCCGTCAACAACACTTGTGAAGAAGCGAAGTGTGATCATGGCAGACTTTGTGATGGACAATGAGGACGATTTGCTTCACGTCTCGTAACGTTCCGTTATTATCTCATAGCTATTAAGTTAAAATTGATGTGTGTTTACATGAAAGCCATGCTAAACAATAGAAACTAGACAGTTGCGCAACATTTATTTTAATATTCATATTTCCACAATCTCAGCATAGAATGGCAACAGCTATACCAAATCCAGTAACAAAACATTTTCCAGGTCTAAAGCAAAGATTCTAGAGTTTTTTTTCAGGAACCCATGGGAAACCTGATGAGTCTTATACAGATTTCTCAGATTTCTCAACAAATTTGAAGGACATAAGATGGAATGGGATGGAGACATAGGATGGGAGCTCATAGTAATTGACATTAGCCAACGTGATATTGAATAATAGCTGGACTGTTCAAAAGAAACTGTACTGTGTAATCTCAATTTGGACCATTAATGCTGTGAAACTGCATAATAAATATGCACAGTAGATAGTTAATGATATGTCTAATAAGCAGAGTAAAAGCTAGATAGCAGAACTAAGCAGATACTCTCAGACAGGCCAGTGAGGGCTCTGGGACTTTCCCTGGCTCCAGTAAATAACTAGCTAGTGCTAATATCAGAGAGGGAACTGTGTTTTTCCTGCCTTTTAAAGGGAGCTCGGAGGCAAAGTGGTCAGAGACTATCCCTCAACCAAATAAGTTCCTTTGTTTGCAGTCATCCACACTGCTGAAGTGTCCCTAAGCAAGATATTGTAACCTACCAGCTCCTGGGGTGTTGTTCAGAAGACAACAAAGTATCTTTTTATGTATATTTATACTTTAAGGATGATCAAATTCTTACATTAGCTAATCTGGTTACTTGTTGTATCTGAACTGAAACTTCAGGGTGATGATACAGACTCAGTTTTCACTGGAGACACCAGTGCTGAATGTGTCAGCACTATACTAAGAGGTTCTCAGCAAAGAACAGTTTTAGATCCCTTGAAATACCATTTACAGTGCATGTATATAAATACAGTTATCAAGAATATGTCCATGTCTATGCCTTATTAAGTGTTGCTCAACTTATTTTAGGGTCAGCAGAGCTGTTAGTTGGTTAGTTCTGAGACTTTTAAGCTCCCTGCTGAGTAAAATAACTTTCAGCTACCATCTAATTTTAGTACACGTATCAGAATGATATAAACATTAGTAGTATCAGATAAGTCACATAGCATTCGAAGGAGTTTTTAGAGATGTTAGAGTATGGTATTTTTCCTCTGTGAAGTTGAGCTCCATTGATGTCATTTAGCCACCCTGTTGCACTGGCTGATATGTTCCTTCATTTCAATGAACACATACATCATCCTACTGCAGGAAATACTCCCAACAAATACACTGTTTCTGTTCTGGTCATATTTTCTAAAAATCATAGGGTTCAGCTGCTGCAAGCACAACAGACTGTAAGACATACTTTATTCAGTTGTTTACTTTGATGGAGTTGTATATGTCTCACAATCAGCAGAAAGTGTTGGCCATCTGCAGCCATCATATAACTGCTGACTGAGGCTTTTCTGTCCTGCTATATTTAAAACTCAATCACTGACAAAAGGCACTAAAATTGTCGATATCTTGTCTTGTAGTTATTTTAGAGTATAATAGTACCCCTCTCCCTTATTTTATGTTAATGTCCCTTTGGTTTAGTTTGGTTCTGCTTGCACCTTTTGAAGTGCAAGGTTGTCATTATTTTACCATTGTTTAGCTGTTACAGTCAATTTTGTACTTTCTCTATTGTCCTTAAAGAGTCATGTTTTTGGTTGTAACTTGTATTCTTGTTTGAATAAAAACATTTGATCACAAAAATAGTACCCCTCTCCATCTATGGCAAAAAGTCTCTGTTCTCTCTACAAAAATCCAGAATGCAACTTCCAAGATTTTCTACTCGTACCCAAAAAACAAGAGCACATTACACCTATACTTGTATCTTCGCGCTGCCTGTTAGTTTAAGAGTGGATTTTGAAAATTTTCTTTGCAATTTCAAAGCTCAGAATGGTTTGGCACCAAGCTAAATGTGCATTCATGGGCCCTGCCAAAGCATTTGCCAACAGGCCCCCAGACTTTGGAGCAACATTACAGATGAGATAACTATGGCTGTGTCTATCTCCTCATTTACCCAAGTCTCTTCTTAGAATGCATTTTTATCATTTAGTCCCTTGGTGATCCTTCTATCTTACCTTCATACACCATTAATTTTAATTGTTACATTTTATTGTTAGGCTTTATTGCTTATTTTATGTATTTCTTTGATCTGATTCTTTTTATGATTTTCACTTTAATGATTTGTGTTTTTTGTTTTGTTCTCTACGGTATCTTTCAACCATGTACTGGAAAGTTGCTACATAAAAAAAGCTTCATTTATTATTACTGTTAATGCATTACCTGCAAGGACATTTAATTATATCTGGAGACAGCCATGGAGACAGAGCCCTTTTTATTCCTATGAAAGCTGCCCAGTGACACATGAGACTTCTGCTGACCGAACAGCTTAACTTCCGGTTTAGTGCCCGGCTAACTTGAATTGGGATAACATAATCATGCAGCTCTGCTAGACTTTCCAAATGTTATTGGACCTAATGGATCAAATTATAATGGACAAACCAGTCATTTTGGGGGGTTGTGAAATAAAAAAAATTAAAAAATCCACTGGTTGGGGAAAAGTCTTTTTGAACCCCAGTGCATCAGGTGACGATGTAATACACACTTTGTCCACTGCGAAATCTGGCTCAAAACCTTCAGTTCGTCCTGGAGGCCTGGTTACCTGTGACTGCTTCACAATAAAATGTACTCTGTGTATACCCTGTGTTCGCCAATTGGACCCTTTTTAATGGGAACTAGCAGCAGGAAATTTTTGGTCCGCATTAGCTGAAGAAGAGGTATCAGTAAACAGGGAGACTTGACACTTAGAGTTGGGCATATATTTTCCTTTGAATCACTTGTGTGTGAGGACTGCGCCAATAACACTTACATCCAACTGCAACATCGAGGGGCAGTTACTGGATGTAAATGCACTGAATTGTTATTGCTGGACAAATGGTGTCAGAAATGGGATGAGACGGCCTTGCGTCTTCAGGGTTAAACCCTCCACTTTGAACTGCAACGTGCCTGGTTGGAGACTAGCTGTGGATCTACATGTTGTTCCTCATCTTCTTTATTCCTGTGAACTCTCAACTGGCAACTTGATAACGAAGCATAACATTGCCCCTAGAATACTTTTAAAATGGGGTTTGAAAGTCAAGGGATCATAACTTCAAATAAATATGTATTCGTCCGTAGAAAGTTGACTGAGCATGTAAGCACTCGCTTGCTTCACATACTGTGTAAATCTTTCATGCAGCTTTCATCCTGCATTCTGAATACACTCTGTATAAACTCTCTCTGTGTGTGTGTGTGTGTGTGTGTGTGTGTGTGTGTGTGTGTGTGTGTGTGTGTGTGTGTGTCTGAGTTTGCATTAATAGCATCGGTTCAACAAAACTGAGTCTATTCAGAGGTCTTGGACCACAGGGAGGACCCAGGAAATGAAAAGTTGTTGGCTTTACAGTCATCTAGGATGACTATGATTTTGTGTGTTTGTATTTGCACTTTTTTTTTATCGTGTATAATTTTAAATATGTAAGATTTTGAGCAGAATTAATTTTACAGCTCTTCTGACACATTCATTGCAGTGGTTGGTGTTTTGTGTCATGTCTACAGTGGAAGCCACTGTAAGTCTGTAAAACACTGAACAAGGAGGTCACAGAGATATAGTACTGCCGTCAGTTATGAAAGGCTGAATAAACACCTAACTTCAGGGACAAAGTGGAAAGGCCGTCATGGTCCGAATGATTGTTTATTTTGTGTGTGTGTGTGTGTGTGTGTGTGCACATGTACATTTCTCAGGCAAGTTGCTAACTGCGTAGTGTGTTTTTGTTAGCATACGGAAGTCAACGCTGTTTTCTCTTCCAAATTCTGACACACTGAAGTCAGAGATATGAGAATAGCAGCAGAACAACAGTTGGTCCTGCTGAGCCCAGGGTACTGCTCTGTGTGTGTGTGTATCTGTGGTCTGTCTGTATCTTAGTCCATGTGCAGAACCCCCATCTTAAGAGGAGAACAGGATATACATAGATTCTGAGTAATACCACTGGAAGGCATTAACACACAAACACACAGCACAGCTCATGGTTACTATCACCCCGTGACCTGACATCTCCCATTGTTTTCCCTTCATCACCATAATTGAGCACTGGCGTTGTATTTAAAGTGAATAAGCTATCTGATGATGTCTGATGCTGAGCCAAACTACTCAAAACACTGCAAAAATACAAAGAGTATCCACTGACTTTATTCTGTCCTTGGAATGCTGCTTTACAGGAGACATGGAACACATTTACTGTGGGGTATTAATCATGTACAAGTGGTTAGAAGTCATATTTAAAGAGGAAAGAGTGTTAAAATACATTTGTACTTCAGACATCCACAACTTTATTGAAATACTGTATTTTCAATCAGGAATAGTTTAACCGTCATTTCCTTCCCTGTCTTTCATGCTTCATACATAGCTTCATCTATACTCTTCTTCCCTCCCCTCTCTTTCCCTCTTTTCCTCTTCCTCTTTCCCACTCCCACTCCTCTTAGACTGCTTTCTTTCCTTTGTTTCTTTTTCCATGTCCCAATAAATCAGTGATGTTACTATCAGACTCTCTCTTGACTTGCTTAATAAAGATGTTATTGAAAGCTATAGCTCCCTCTCAACCCCCCCTCCTCTTCTCTGTCCTCCCCTACAGCTGGGAGAAGCGAGTGGACCAGCGGGGCAGGTACTACTACGTGGACCACAACACCAGAACCACCACATGGCAGAGGCCCACAGCTGAGTCTGTGCGCAACTACCAGCAGTGGCAGAGCCAGCGCAGCCAGCTGCAGGGCGCCATGCACCAGTTCAGTCAGCGCTTCCTCTACCAGGTACTCCAAGCCTTCAGTGGCCCAGTTAACATACACACTATATGCTAGCAAACTAGAGGTAATGACACCTGGCTTTGGCAAAAGTAAAACAGGATTAGTTATTTGATACCCCAACAGACTGTGATGTATTACAGGAAGGAAAAAAATGTATTTCAGTGAATGGGTAATCAACAAAACCCCAATGCCTACATCAGAATGTTGTAGTTCTTCAGTTAACCATTGCTGCTTGGTCTTTTTCAATCCTGCTCCTGGGTTGCCAAAAGACAGAGATTTTCAGATTTTCTACGCATGGTTACTTGAAAGCTGCAATATTTTAATTATTTTTTTCTTAACATCATGACCAACTCCTGAGAAAAGTATCTGGTGACTTAGTTGCAAGATGCTCCCTCTCTCTCTCCTTTGGTACTGGACTGGCAGTGTATAGCATTACTGCTGTTTTGATGGGACGGTGCGACTGAACCAAAATAAGTTTCAGGCTGTAAAAACCACAACCAAAACAATGAGCTGAGTGGCGGTCCCAGGTTCGAGTTCTGGCCTGGGACCCTTTGCTGCGTGTCACTCCCCTACTCTCTAATCCTGTTCCCTGTCATCTCTTCAACTGTACTTACAATAAAGCCATATAAAGGCCAAAATATATACTTGCAAAAAAAATGAGCTGAAAGATCCCATAACCATCCATAGCACTGATGTGCACTTTAAAAATACAGCTTAACACACAAAACTGACGAGGATGTTTAAATTTCATGTCATTACCACAAATGTCCCAATGAGGCAGAACGCGCTCAATAGATGTTTTGAGTCGGATCTGCGCTGTACGCATCACAGTGTAGGTAACTTGTCTGCTAACAGTCAGAGGATATCGACTTCCATAGAGGGTATTAGAGATGTTGTTTGAAACTTGTTTATAGTATTTTTCCAGTGGAGTCAGTCGAGGTTTGTCCGTGTCTCTGACAGTCGTCCTCTCAGTGAAGCAGCCAAGGTCAGACTGCAGCCAGACAGTAAAGACTTATGGGACTAAAACAACAGAGCTTTCTCAATGGACCGTTATTAAAGCCAGCCTTAAAACTCTTATAGGCTTCTATAAAATCACCCCACCCTGCATTCTGTGTATGCTTGTTTCTGTGCTAGTGTTTCAAATTTGATGAAATGTGTGTGTGCATGTGTCTCAGTCTACCATACCGTTTGTCTTTGTGCATTTCTGTGTGTTTTCATGTGTGCATGTGTTTTCTACCTTTTGAAATAACCTGTTTTCAGCCACTTTGTCTGTCCTTTTATCCACACACCATCAGTCTTCTCCCCACTTTACTTGTTTTCCCACAGATTGACAATTCACACCCAATTATTCCTCATTTTACACTCTCATTCCCATCATTAAACAGTATCTGTGTCTGCCTGTGGCTGTTGTACTCTATGTTGAATTTTTGAAAGGTTTGAAAGTGTTTACTACTCAAATCAACCCATTTTCAAAACTAACATTTGTTTGTCTTATCATACAGTCACATGCTGTTGAAGTCAGAGTAATTGAACTTTGAACATAAACCCTCCACACCTGTGCAGTTAAACTGCAGAGATGCAGAACACCTTTGTGAAACGTTAAACACAAAATGTGAACAAGTGGTGTAGCCGCTGACTTTTGCTGATTTATCATCCACTGGCATTCTTTGATTAGATATTTTTTTATCAATTGTAGCGTTGTTAATTTCAATCTTATTTCAGCAGAGTTTTTGTGTGTTTGCGGATGTTAAGAAAAGATTAAACGCATTAAAGGCATCGTAGAAAATTGTGTTTATATAGTTATTGATAGATATTGGGCGTGAAGTGAATACAGCATTGTTCAGTATCATTTAGCCCAATAACACTGCATGAGCTTAACTTACTATTGTTGTCTGACTCATGGGGTCCGCTCTCTCTCGACCTTTTTTTTACTGTCAACTCTTTAGCTGTCCTATCTGTTATGGCACAGAATGCCCCCAAAATAATTGAAATAAGTAAACAGACAAAGGATGATGATGTGCACAGTGGGCATGATTAAAGCTTGGTGATATTGTGTAGTTGTTGCCACTTTTGCCTTTATAATGGGATATTTTCATTTTCTTTAAATACAGTTGTAATGTAAGAAAGAACCTTGCACCAGAGCTGCACACATTTCCTCAACTTAAGTTCATGAAGAGCCACTGTTGCATAAGAAAAAAAGCCACTAATAACATGTAAAATTACACCCAACCATATTCTTTCTTGCCTTAAAGGCCTCTAAGCCCATCTGGCTTTAGATTTTAAAATGTCCCATACAATACAAAGTGTACTTAAGTAATTACATATGATTTTCTTTCTTTCACATGTTAGTTATGGCCCATAGTAGAGTGATGTATTTCATTTAATAGACAGGTTAGCCTGTATGCAAAAGTTTCCATTGAAATCAGATTTGTTCATGTTGAAATGATTGATCACACTAAAATTCAGTCTAAACAGTATCAAGATTAATTGGTGTTCAAAGGTGACAGGTCAAGTGTGTGTGTGTGTGTGTGTGTGTGTGTGTGTGTGTGTGTGTGTGTGTGTGCGCGTGTGTGCGCGTGTGTGCACGCGTGAAAGAGACTCTGTGTGTGTATCTGTGTGTGTCTGTGAGACAGGTCTGCCCTCCATGTTGATAGTACACTGCTCTGTCTTGGAATGCCCACACTGCTGATAGCAGTGACTATTTATGGCCCCAGTGTGTGTGAAAAAGGAAACACGCACAAAAGAGCTCATAGTTTAAGTTTGAACACAGCCACATGTTCTACTACCCGACTCTCACTGTGTGTGGACCCCCCAAAAAAAATAATGACTTAAAAACTTTTCTGTTGTACCATTAAAAATCAGGACATGCTAGTTTAATTTACTATGACCTTGCAGGACTTTGTATCTGTGCACGCAGCTATATGGATGCTGATGTATGTTTAGGTCCCTTCTGTTAAATTGTGTGTGTGTGTGTGTGTGTAGATGTGTTCACAGGCCTGTAATGTTGAGGTCAGGTGCCACATTTCTTTTCTGTCGCACATGACAACCAAAGAGGGTCAGGGAGCCGGTCGTCCTCTTAAATGGACCATGGCGCTGTAACGGGGGCCTGCATGTACACATACACATTTATACACACAGGTTAAAGTTTAGTCTCTGCACCAATAACACTACTTGAACTTAATGTAACGTGCACAACCCTGGGGTTGTGCGGGCGGGGTGTAATTGCAGCTCGTTAGAAACCCCAGAGAGAGCAGCCTCAGTCATTAAATGCAGTTTCCGGCTCGCCCCTCTCTCTCTCCCCCCTTCTTTTCACTTCTACCAGTCCTCCACTCCTATACCTCTATCCTTTCCTTTAGCCCCACCCAACACACTTCCTCCTACCTCCTAATCTTTCTGTTGCCTAACCAAAAAAAACTCAATCTCAATTTCCCTCTAAAATTCCCCCTTTCCTGCATCACTCTGCAATATTTTAAATCTTTTTTATCTTGGCTAATTTCACATATGTTCTGCCTCTTTCTTTTTCCTGTCTTTTAGCTTTACCTCTCCTCATTCTCCTCAGCCCTCAATCAGTCTTTTTCTCCCCTCACCTTCCCTCAGTTGGCCTCCTTCTTCACCCTCCCTCTCTAACTTTCTGTCCATTCTCGCTGGAACAAGGACCCTTAACAGCAGCACCTGAATCAGCCCTGTGTTTTATCACTTGCACCACTGAACAGAAAACTCACACACATCCACAGGGCTGAATGTCATGTTAACTTATGTTTACATACAAGCCGTCAGTGCTCATGTTTCCATAAAGCACATTTGTAGGTGGTTTGTAGCCTGAACAGACAATGAACAGAAGTCATTCACACTGCACTGATGTTTTGTTAACATGTTGTGAATGAAGGTACGTCCCATGAATGTTATTTACTCAATGTTGCTCTTGTCTCTACAGTCACTCTACTGTCAAGGCAGATCATTTCCCATTTTACATTTTATTCTTGTGTTTTTAAAAACATTTATAATGAAATCTGCTGCTATCAGTTTAGATTTGATGGAGTTAGGGCTCTGTGAATGAGGACAAATTACAAATTACATTTTGGCAGAAGTATCATGAAAGAGCTGTGTGTCACTGCTGCTATTATCGTGATAAGCAGCCAAAAAGTACTCAATTCTGCTTAGTTGTTTTTGGGACACGAACATGCACCCCTCCCTTTTACCTATGCAGTAACTTTTCTTCGGGTCTCTCTTTTCCCATGGATATTCAGATAGATCGTCATTTACAATTTCATTGACACATTTGGATATTCAGGTTGTGTTGCTTTTATTCTCTTTTGTGATGGTGAGTAAATACATTTTGGTTGATTGGACATGATAAGTGATTTGGAGACATCACCTTGGGCCTTTGAGATTGTGATTGGTAAAAAATTCTACCTTTTTGGACATTTTATAAAGCAAACAATAAATCAGCTAATCAAGTATATAATCTGCAGATTAATTGATAATCTTCAGTTGCAGCTCATCCACATTCTACAGTGGCATTATCAGACCCAAGACCATGAATTGCAGTAAATAACTTACAAGTTGATCTATGAATTGAGAAAAATGTATCTTCAAACCAGCTGTGTCTCTAACAAACAATCACATTGTTTAGAATATTAGGAGAATTAGGAGAAAGGTGCAAATATTCACCACCATGCACTGTGATCACTTGGCGAGTGATCATCACTTAATATGAGATAAGAAACAAAATAATACTGTATGTAACATACATCAAACATCAAACATAAACTGTGGTTTAATCTGTGTGAAAATCACAGATGAGCTCCCATGCTTCCAAAGTATTTCACTGGCTGATGAACTCACTGACCTTGAGTTTACTGGAATATTAAACACTTTCTCTCCTGGTGTAAACACCTTTGCTCTCTGCAGATGTGGGAAACTATGTCTTTGCAACATAAATGTGACTATAGTTTTTATAGATTTGTAAATAAAAAGTTTTTACTAATAGTTCTAATGGGTTTGTCTCTTGAAGCCATATTGGTATTCTAACCTTTTAAAAGCAAACAGCTGAAATTGCCTTTTTCACCTGTGGTGCCTGGCCTTAAGACAGGCCTTTCTAGCGTATTCCTTCCAAATCCATAACACCTAGCCATTATTTCACACGTTTCTGTCAGCATGCTGCTTTTCCCTCTCTTCTTCTCCCTCCCTTGTTTTCTCAGCCTCTCTTTCTTCTCTTTATCCAGCCTTGCTCTGTCTGGAAGCTGCTGAGGAGCTGAATGGTCAGAGCCAGGATGAAGTCATCATGTCTTTATATCATTATATTCTCCTTTTACCTTTTTTAGTCACAGAAAACCCATAAGGGTGGGGCGCTTGGGCATAGATTGGCTGTCGATGGGAGCGACACACACACATGCACATACACACACACACACACACACACACACACACACACACACACACACACACACGCACCCTTTAACCCTATTATGTGCCCACTCTCGCTCCTCAAGCAGGCCCCGTCCTTTCCGTCCCAACTCCTTCAGAGTTTCCATGACAGAACTGTTTTAAATGGGCACAGTCACATTTCTTTTTGGGAAATGCTGCGAAAAGTGACGTTGAAGTTTGATGGATAATGCTCTACTTTATGGCTTGTTAGGAAATAATCATCACTTTTGTGGCGCAGCATGTCTGAGTGAAAAAACCCTTTGAAGGTCCACCAGCTTTAATTTGGAAAATGGTGGTTCTGGTCCTTTTCACCTCAGTGTAGCCAGTAAAGGACAAACAGCACTACCTGTACTGCCAAAACTAGCCAGGGAAGCCACCATAACTACATTTTCCCACATTTTTGACAATTTTTGTTAAGCATCTTAAAAGAAACAAATAGTGTACCCACTTTTTTATTTGTAGCACCAACACAAGTGTACAACTAGCATAACATGTTGTTAGCGGGCCCTGTACTCTGCTTGGTGGAACACTTAATGATTTTGAAGCAACACACCTAAACCGCCTGTTTGATAAACATCTTTTAGCATGAAAATCCAGCAGCAGCAGCTAGTTTCTAACAAGCATCTTTTCAGCTACTTTTCCACTCAAGCTAATGTATTCATGCGTGTGTGTGTGTGTGTGTGTTCGGTGTGTGTGTGTGCATGCATGTGTGCTTGTGTGCGTGTGTTCCAACATAAGAACATACACATTGACTGTTTGCCACGGACAAACTTTTCCACACTGTGGCACACACATATATACCCACACACACACACACTGAAAAAAGTGTGGGTGTGTGTATGAGTGCAGGCTGAGTAAACCCCACAGTGGTTTCCAGGCACAGAGTGAATAAAGGTGCCTTTTGTCAGGCCCGAGGTGGATTGGGGCGGCCGGAGAGGAGGCGGGGTGGGTGGGGCGGGGGTGTCCAGTCTGGAACAAGCATGAATGTTCCCTCAGTTCCCTCAGACATCGCACTTCCCTGCCTACTTTCACAGCATTGCTAGAAGAGAGCACGAGAAAAGAGGAGGAGGAGGAGGAGGAGGAGGACCTCGGGGTGGGGTAGGGAGGGGTGCCAGGGTGGAGGTGGAGGAAGAGGTGGGGTGTATTTGAGGAGGTGAGCGGGAAGTCGGGGGGGTGGGGCTTGCATCCAGCCAGTGAGCTCATTGGAACAGCGTTGTTGTTTTATCCTCCTACCGAGCATGTAGTTTTTGGAAGGCATACGAGCTACCAGCCGGCCAGCTCCCTCAGTCGCCCCTTACCGCTGCAGCAGAGAGGAGCCACCCCCACCCGTTTCAGCCCTCATTACTTACACACACCCATACACACACACTCGAGCCTCCAGCACTATCATCGCTGCTTTCCTGAGTTAGCGTGGTCAAGCTAAGACTTGACTGTCCACACTTGGGACAGCTTTACTGAGTGAGTTTTTTTTTTTTTTTTCCCTTTCTCTCATTGGTTTTCCCTCATTTCTGTATTTTTTGGGATGGTTTTTCCCAACCTTTTCCTCCTCCTCATCCTCATGCAGTGTTGAAAAACAGAGTGGATGGACTGAAGAACTTCACGTTGTACCATACGACAAGGACAAACACTGAGAGAGGACTGAACTGAGAGGAGAGAGACAGAAAGGTGTCCTAATCGGATTTGTTTTGTCTCTCTGTTTCTCCCTCAGCCGTCCGGAGCTCCTGTAGAAAATGATCCTCTGGGCCCTCTGCCTCCTGGATGGGGTAAGTTTGCCTAACACACTCCTTTTGCATACACTCCAGGCCAAGATACTCTCAGTGAGGGGTGCTGAACTGGTTTAGAGGTTTGGCTTCCGTCAGCAGACTACATTTTGGTCAAAATTTGTCATCCGTAACTCCAAGTGGTGTCTTGTGCTGAATCAAATCTGATCAGTCGAGACTGGATTCTAAAGTCTGAGCTGTTCTCAATCAAAACCTGAAACCCTCCCCAGTTTAACCAGTAGTGTAGTCAATAGTCGATCCACGCAATTGGTTGATATATAGACATTGGGTTCATGATTTAGTTGAATATGTGCTTCTCATGTCTGCATACTGCAGTGACGGAGCAAGGTTTAGGTGAAATGTTTCAAAGTGTTTGTCGCATGGAGTGTGGTGTCTTCACAGAACTTTGACAACACTTTTGATGATTTCAAACCTTTTTACAACATCAGAACCAACATTAATTCTGTGGCTGCTGAGTCATTTGCGTGTAGTCCCCATTGAAGAGATGAGATGTTCGTTGACCAAATTATGTCTCCGCTCCTGATATTATTATTCTATTGTAACAAATATAAATAAAAAAAATGTTCATTACACTGCTAGTGTTATACCAATTCGTCCAATGTATAACACTGCCCTTACTGTAAAGTCCACAAATTACAGAGGCCGCATTATTGATGGGACTCTTCATCTTCCAACATTTTCCCAAATGAGTAATGTAATCGGATCCACGCAGAATCATGTCACACACATTCATTCATTCATAAGCTGCTGGCAGCTCCTGTCCCACCGACATTCTCACAGACTTCATCACACGGCCATGTTCTCTCCAAAAACCCTCACTCCCTGCCCATGATGCCTTTTCAACATGTTGCGGTACCTCAAGACGAAAAACCTCAATTATATCACTGGCTCAGATTCGCTTCTCTGGCGTGCTCATTTTCATCTGCGGTCAGTTCCCTTGCTTTTTTTTTGCAAGGCTTGGATTCAAAAAGACAAAGATGGGAGAAAAGAGGGAAAGATGGAGGAGAAGAAAAAGAGACAGTGGTGAATTAAAGAAACTAGGAGGGGGGGGTTTTAAACTCGATAGTAAACTGGGGATGGAGTGAGTGTGAGTGAGAGTTGCAATGTGAGCACTACTGTTTCTGGGCCCTCCACACACTCCTGTTAATGAGAAAAAGATGTCAGAGCAAAGGAGGATGGGGCACTCTCATGAAACCAGTGGCCTGCTATACACACACAAACACAGGCAAAATTTAAATAGAACATTTTACGCTATTCCATAAGGTTGTATTCTGTGTTTAAGGTGCTTCCCATTTGGTCATTTATCTATGTTTCACCTTTTTTTTTTTCTTTTTTTTTTTATGAAATCTTGGCTCCATGTATTGTATTCCTAAAGACATGGTCACTTTGACTCTGACCTCAACCACAACATTAATTCCAAACACACTCACACACACAGACTAAGGTTTGCCCTGGTGAGGTATTCGGAACGAGCTACAGTGAAATACCACACAAACTTGCTGGTTTTCTATCATGAGGGTGAGATAGTTTTCTCTTTGGCCCAAAAGAGAGAATGAGCCCAGACACTCAGGTGATCCCTCTGATCCCTGATCATTTATTGTGGAGTTGATTCCAAGCCTTTTCCAAATCCTCCAACTTCAAACATCCCAAATCTCATAAAACTCTCACTTTTGTGTCCACAGAGAAGCGCCAGGACAATGGCAGAATATACTTTGTCAACCACAACACACGAACAACGCAATGGGATGATCCTCGGACCCAAGGGTGAGACTGAGACTATAGAAAAACTACTAACTTGGATGTGTGGTAGTGTGTGCATGTGTTTGCCTGCTTGTTAGACAGCACGTCGCTTTGGGTGTCTGCTCCTACTGAAAAAGATATATTTATCGTACACAGGTTAGTGTGACGACAGAGGGAGTCATCTGCTTTATGATGTGTACATGTTTCCCACTGATCAGGGAATTTAAAGAGGCATGTTCTGGAACATTTGACAGATTTGTTTAGGCCTGTGTATACAGGAACAGGGCAGAATTTATTTTACAAGTTGACTGTTCTTAACTGAAAAAAAGCAGTGGTAAAAAAAAGAAGAATTCTAGTACTTTATTTAATCTCACTGCTTCCCAAGCTCTTAACATCCAGAGATTAATTTGGAAACTATCCCATGATCTATCTCCTCTTTATTTTACCATTTTTCTAGCATCACCCTCTATTTCTTTGACATTTAAACTCTTCCTGAGCTATTTCTCTCACCTCATCATTTTAATCGAACTTCTTGTCAGCCAGTCGGTAAGATGAAGTAAATCTCATTCATCACAGACTTGGAGGGCATCTATATGCCATTATAAGGACTAGCGGGCGATGTGGTTACTTTTGCCTGTAATCTATTTAAAGGAAAAATTCACCTCAAAATTAAAATTCAGTCAATATCTTCTCAGTCCCATGTTGACAGAAAGTCAGTCGTCCACAAAACAATTCTGGAGCTTCACAGCAAAACGGTGTTGCAGCATTTCTCAACAAGTGAAGTAAATTGGGACTTGTTTTAACACATCATAAAAAACACCTGCAAAAGAAGCACAAAATGGCTCCATACAGCTACCAAGCCTCTGGAAGCCTCAATATCACAAACTGATTTGAAAAGATGTTATTTACATACTCGATGTGCAGTCGAGCTTGTGCATTCACTTCAGATCAGGTGCATGCTAACACTTTTAGCTTAGCAGCTACAGTGAAAATTACAGCTTAAAAATGGGTGTAAATGACATCGCATTCTGTACTTTAGGAGACTTGAACTTAGTGCGGATGAGCTATATGGAGCCATATATGTTGTTTGCAGTTATTTCATACATTTTAAAACAAATCCCTGTCTGCTCCAGTTGTGTCAAAGAATGTTGCAACACTGTTTTGCTGTGAAGCTCCAGAAATGTCTTTTAGGATTCTGAAAATACCATGAGAATGTTTTATTTTTCAGAAACACTGACACTCTGTGATCTCGACTGTTAGATAATACATGAGAAGCACAAACTGCAGTAAGAGTCGAGCAACAAATTCTTGGCCACATTCAAAATACTGTCCAGTCACCAATTTTAATGATAAAAAAAATGACATTTTAAAGTCTGGCTTTGGGATCCTCAAAGGAGATAAACTCCACCTGAGCATGGCCAATAATTTTGTACCATGGCAGGGTTTCTATTTAGTGTCCAGCGATTTAGATCCACAGGTTGGCAGGGGAGGTGTGTTAGTTTCATCCCCAGGACGGGGCCCCTACGGCTGGGACCGTGCTCACTGCCCCTCTCCCTGTTGCAGGATGATCAAGGAGCACCCCCTGCCCCCGGGCTGGGAGATGAAGTACACCGCCGAGGGAGTCCGATATTTTGTGGACCACAACTCGCGCACCACCACCTTTAAAGACCCCCGACCTGGGTTTGAGTCAGGGTAAATATTCTCTCAGCCCTTCCTCCCAAACCTGCTTTTATAGAAAATCACAGTATGTCACCGACTGAGGCAAAGACATTCTGAGGAAATGATCTTCACGCCATGGAAAATCCTAATTAATTGAACTAAATCAACTTATTTTTCAATTTTTAAATGATTTGCACAATGAATTTGCCTAAGTCTGACATAACTGCGTTGCAAATATTAATTTAAACAATCCCCTCGTTTTGTGAAAACCTTACAAGATCACGAGAAAGGTCAAAACTGTATTTTAGACTACATCATCTTTTTTTATTTTATTTGCATCTTTGAGGCCATGTTTTATCTGTTGCCTCTCATTTCTTTCCTGAGCATCAATACCAATATTTTAACAAAAAGTCATATCTTATCACAGAAACATGTTGATACTGGCACACACTCAGACACATACACCTCTTACCTCAGCCTGTGGATGTCTGCCTTGCCTTGAAGCAGTCTCAAATCTTACCACAAGTCAGGAGAATGTGCAGATGTGTGACAACAGATTCACAGCAGACTGCACTGGCGTGTGTGTGTGTGTGTGTGTGTGTGTGCGCGTGTGTGTGTGTGTGTGTGTGTGTCTGCACTGGTGTTTGTGCCTTTCTGTATTGGAACTCAACATTCAAGTGTGTATACGCTTATGTTGCATTTGTGTGTGCGCATCTACTAGCTGCTTTTCCTGCTGATATCAGAGCGTATTTTAAGCTGGTGGTCTCCTGAAAGAGTCTGGACTGTTTTTACACAGGATCCTGCAGGACTGTGTGTGTGTGTGTTGTGTGTGTGTGTGTGTGTGTGTGTGTGTGTGTGTGTGTGTGTGTGTGTGTGTGTGTGTGTGTGTGTGTGTGCGCGGCCAGCTCTCTGCCGCTGCGGTCTTAATTTCCTAACCCAAACCAAGATGTGCTTGGCAGCGTGGCGAGCACAAACCCGACACATTAGGGGCCTCCTTCTTCTTCTCTCCCTCCATTTCACCCTCTTTCCTCCCTTCCTCCCATTATCTGTCTAACTCTCTCTCTCTTTGTCTCTGTGTCTCAGCCTCTCCTGTGCTGACAAGGCACATATCCAGCATGTGTGTGCAGTGGGTTGGTGAAGCTTATACTAACACAGCTGCAGGCCCAGACTCACCTCTGTACCAGAGACCCAGACGCACCGAGTCGTTTTTAGAGCAGAATGGCTGCTGTGAATTGAATATTTACTTTGAGTGTCTGGCTTGGAACCTGGAACATCAGGGCTTCTTAAAGGAGACAAAAATGTGTCAGTTGATCAGCTTCACAGTTTAGACCCGAAAACATCAGACACCGAAGTATGCAGTCTAATTGTTTTAGATTATGAATTATCCAGTCGGGATGCCTCATGGATTTTGTTTAAATAGAGTAGATCAATTGATATTGTTTCCTCTTTTCTCTCTCTCTCTCTTGGTGTGTGTGTGTGTGTGTGTGTGTGTGTGTGTGTGTGTCTTTCTCTCTCTACAGGTCACGGCAGGGTGGTTCACCTGGTGCTTATGACCGCAGCTTCAGGTGGAAATACCACCAGTTCCGTTTCCTATGCCATGTAAGTGTTAACTGGAGTTTGAAGCCATAATAAAACTCTTTGTGTCCAGTCACTGTACCTTGTTTGAGTTTGGGTCTGTTTACCCAAATAGTAAAAAAAAAATAAAAGATAAATAAATAAATGTTATACTTCTATATGTAAAAATGCAGTTTTTCAAAACTCTAAATTCCATAAACTCACCTCCATTGTATTTGGGTGTAGGGAGCAAATACTATCTGCCTGGATGGATATCAATATATCAAGTGAGAAAATAAGTGTTTGAGTCAGTAACCTGCTATGTATGTAAACTAAATAAGCTTTTAAATACAGGGTCCTCCAATATCATTGGGAGTTGTTACGCAATGTCCAATATACGCAACGTGATTTTTTTTATGTCCTTATTCATGGTGCAAAAACTCAGAGAAATGTTCCGATTGCATAATTTTCCCGTTCGTTGTGAATTAGCCGTGGCAGAAAAAGTTCTAAAAAATGTATTGATGTGGAAATAAATTGCATTCGAAAAAAATCACCCCCAATGTGTAAAGGCCTTGAAGGTCAACTTGAGTCTCCAACTCATCAAAAGATGCTGGGTGGGTGGCAGATGTGACCTACAAACCTTAAAAGTGTCCGTATTTCATGTTCTTGGAAACCCAAAGTATCTTACAAGTTGGACCTTTTAAGGATCAAAACTGAATAAGGGTTGGAATTAGAGGTGAGAATTAAGAGACTTGTGGTGTCCAGCAGCTGCCAAGGCCCCACAAGGCTTTTCAGGATGTCATACTGACTCAAACTAATGTCTGTGTATACTGTACTCATACTGTACATTCTAACTTTTTTGTTTCTGTCTCTGTGCAGTCCAATGCCTTGCCCAGCCATGTAAAGATCTCTGTGTCCAGACAGACACTGTTTGAGGACTCCTTTCAGCAGGTTAGTGACATTTCTAATCAACACAAAAGCTAATCTTATTGGCTAACCCCAGTATCTAAACTTGATCTACAGTCATTACAATATTTGAATACCAGACTTATCTACAGATTTTATCTGGATACAATTTGTAGCATTTCCAATTATTTCTGTCAGTCTTTGTGATGTAAGTATCTGTAATCTGGGTTCAGATGAGTCCTTTCATACAGCAGAAAACAAATATGCCATACATCGTAGTACATACATAGCAAGAATCTGAAACATGGTGGATAGATATTATTGCCAAATAGTATGTAACAATCACTTGCCACTGAAAATGCATGGCTATTCCACAAATTTTACACATTAAAGTGTGTTTACAGGTCTTGGGGTGTGCTACATTAAATTTATGGAAAAGGGAGCATAAAGCCTTTTGTGGCTCAATGGGGAGCTGCTTGGCACGCAGGTAGTCGAGTGGTTAGAGCGCATGCCACGTACGCAGCGGACCCTGGTTCGAATCCCGGCCAGCGGACCTTTGCTGCATGTCACACCCCCTCTCTCTCCCCTTCCCAAAAAAATGTATCCACTGTCTGAATAACGGTGTCTATGCCTAAAAAAATCTTTAAAACAAAAAAGGAAGCTGCTTGTAATCTGATAAACTGCCTTCAGTGATGTCACTTAGTGGCAAAATTGCATTATGGGTAATGTAGACAACAAGTTTTAGAAAGGGTTAGGGTAGGAATGTGACATTATCCATACATTACCCATAATACAACATAACACACTAATCCTACAATAATACACTAATCTTTGAACGTGAAAACAAATGACCCATTCTCTTCGTGTGTTATTCTTGTATCATTGGTGATAATGTCGTATGTGTGCTGTCATCAGATCATGAATGTGAAGCCATACGACCTTCGCCGCCGACTCTACATCATCATGAGAGGCGAAGAGGGGCTGGACTATGGTGGCATTGCCAGGTGAGAGAAACAACAAAACATACCTTTCTTCTTCATCTCACATTCTATCATTTTGTGAGTGATATTTTTTTTCAGGGACTGTTTTTATGTTATATTAAACTTTGTTTTTAATGTTGGTGACGTTGATGGTGTGTGTCTCCTGTTACTGCCACTTCTCTGTTTCTCCACCAGCCTCCTCCTCCTGTTTACTGCAGTTCCAGGCAAAATGAAAAACTATTTCAAAAGATTGGTGTGTCAGCGAATTGTGTGTGCAGATGAAATTCTCACTGGTTGCCAGTAGAGGTCATACAGTAAATTGCTTAACAACCCTTTTTAATGTTGCTTCCTGAAAACATACAACACCTCCTACCCTCTTGCAACATGTCTGTCCTCCTTCCCTTAGTCCCCATCCCTCATCCACCCATCACATGTATTCATCCTGCCCCCTGCGTCTGCTGTGTTCCAGGTCTTCCTTCCTATATATGTTGTTAATTTTACGTTGGCGGTGTTCTCATTTTTTCTGTTTGATTTTGCATTGTGTCTCTGTCTCCGGTGTCACGTCAGTGGTTTTACCCTATGGTAGGTGACATCATGCTGTTCTACCACAGGGTAGAACCACGGACGGGATGTTGGGAGGTGTCTGCGTCCGTTCGTCCGTCCGTCAGTCCATACCCTCCCATAAACCCCAAGCAGAGAGGCAGGGGCCTTGGGAGCGCTTGGTTCTGGTGCTGCAATTGGTGGTGGTACTGCTGGTGGCCCTCATTCTCTCTAACACGCATCCTTACACAATCTGTTGTGTCTTTTTATTCTGCCCTTTGTATTTATCTTTCACTTTGTATGTCTGTCTTCATATTATTTTTATGTGTCAAGTTTGGTTGTAGGATGTGTATACATTTGTTGATGAACTATTATTCTAAATTATACAACCCCAGATTAGGTTGATACAATTCTTATTTTTTTAGAGCTGAACTACATAAGGCTGCCATAGAAAAATAGCCCAAATTAAGAGAAATTACTGTCTTGTTCTGATTAAATAAATCATTTTACATTCTAGAAAATATCTTTTACAACAGTAAATGTGAAGCTTGAGCCTGATAAGCCAAACATCTACACAGCTCCCCTTCCTCTGTACGACGACCGTAAAATAATGCCTACATACCTCTTTTGGCCTCTGACTTATATATATATATATATATATATATATATATATATATATATATATATATATATATATATATATATATATATATATATATATATATTCGAACAGCCAGTGTGTAGGATTTAGTGGCATCTAGCCATGTGGTTTCAGTTTGCAACCAGCACAATACCCCTCATCTCACCCTCTCATATAGTGGCCACTAAAAACGAAAAAGGCCCTCTGTATAGCCAGTGTTTAGTTTGTCTGTTCTGGGCAACTATATCAATCAATCAATCAATCTTTATTTGTATTGCACCAAATCACAACAAAAATGTATCTCATGACAATTTCCTCACGTCGACAAGACGACCACCTGGGACTCTAGGAAGTTTCTGGCTTGACATGAGAGCAATCTAAACAATTATTTCAAGATTATGATTACTCAGTCTATATGCAAATGTAATTCAGTAATTATTGAATACAGGATTTCAAAACTTTTATGAAATTAGACTTGAACTAATATTAATTTTTATGTAATTTGATAGTATTAAAGGAGTCATCACCCGGAAATCGCAATTTCTCTCGTTAAATCATGCGTATTGGTGTTGGACCTCTGTTGAAACTTGCCTGAAAAGCTGGAGTTTGAAAGTGGCTTATTTTTTTCGCTTTGGCTCTTTTTCTGAACAGGAATAGCGCACAGTAGTGCGCGTTCCTAAAGCACGAGATTTTGACTCTGCTCCTGTGGTGACGTTACCACAGGAGGCTACTTGCATATTAAGCATCGGCTCACAGCCGTCCTCAGCCAGACTTTCTGAGCGAGCACGCAGAATCTGCCTACTTCTCTTTCATTTTCACGCCATACATCGTCACTGCCAGCATTAAAACTCAGGTCTTACATGTAAAACACGAGTGTGAAAAGTAAGAAGGAAAAAAAAATAATTTACCATTCAGAGACGTCCTGCTTTAAACGTGTCTCTTCCACCGTCTCTGCCTCTTCACTCTCCCATTCGGTTTCCGACTCCGGCTCGTACATAAATGCCTGAATTCCGTAAGGTCCGTCATTTAGTGTGTGCGCCATGACAGCTGGCGTTTATGTTGTGGAGTCTGTGTGCATGCAGGCTCGCCCCCCATTCCGTTTCTGTCCTTCCTGCGGCCAATCAACGCGCGCCTCATTACATATTAATACAATGCACATCCGGACCGGTCAAAACCTCGCGCATAATCTCGCGTGAGAAAGTCGCGGTATGAAAAAGGGTCAGAACAAGCTCTATGTTTGATTTTTTTTTTTTTTTTTTTTTTCTAATAAGTTTTAAGAATTGATCCAAAGCAATCCAAGAGGGACTGGATATGTGAAAAACCAGGTGATGACTCCTTTAAACAAATAAAATTAGATTTTGGAGACTTTCCCATCACATGTAGGACATGGATATTTCAAAATACTATAATTAGATACAGAGAAGAAAGAAAACTGACCACCTCTCACATTAAGTGCCAAGTGACACCAAATCATCTTCAGCAGTGTGAAACTTTTTTTTTTTTTAAAGGCATAAACACCTTTATCCTCTGGCTGGATTCGAACCGGGGTCCACTGCATTTATGGCATGAGCTCTAACCACTTGACTACTTGCGGGCCCCAGTGGTGTGAAACTTGCAGGAAATTCAGAAAATTGACAAACTCCAAGCTCACTATACTTAAAGATAGACTTGCCTGAAACTGAGGGACATTGTACAGTCCAGAGTTATGCTGGGAAGAGACAAACTGAGAAGCAGCATCTCCTCACATGTGTCACTCCTCTTAAGCAGAAGAATAACTGTGTTTTATTGTTACTTTTGTTGATTTGTTTTGTATTATTTGCAATTATATGTGTTTGTGGATCATGTTCTGTCTGTGCATAAAATGTACTGCAATAATTGTTTTGTCTGTATTTGTGACAAGGTGTCTTTTTTTTTCTCCATCATTGATTTGTCACCTACCAACCAAACCATGATTAATTGATTTTCTGCTCCTCCACTTCCTCTACTGAACCGGTCTTTAACTAATAAATTATTGTTTCAACATTATGCACAACATTTTTTAAATGGATTTATGATCAAGCATGTGCGCTGACATGATTACCATACTTCATCATATGTTCCTCTGCTGTAATGATGTTTCTGTCCTGTCGCTCTGCAGGGAGTGGTTCTTCCTTCTTTCCCACGAGGTTCTCAACCCCATGTACTGTCTGTTCGAATATGCCGGCAAGAACAACTACTGTCTGCAGATCAACCCAGCTTCCTCCATTAATCCCGACCACCTCACATATTTCCGCTTCATCGGACGCTTCATCGCCATGGTGAGCTTCACTTTGGAGTAGTTTGTGATAAACAGACTTGAAATTTTATTTGTCGTGGACACTGTACTGCAAAAGGCAACGCATGTCTTTGGCTGTTTGATTGTTATTCCTTTGTGGTTGTGCAACAGAAAATTCCGCCTCAAACACATTTAGTGACATTGAAAACAGCCCTCTAACTTACTTTAACACGTGTGATGGGTAAAAACCCAAACAAATATTTTTTTTCCATCTTCAACTTGTTTCATTTTCTTCCTTGGTCATTGTCTGAGCTGTCCACAAACTGCAAAAACTCTCCCACTGTCCCAAACTGCCTGCACAGATTCCTGCTGGTGGTGGAGCCTTTTAATATATCTGAAAGCTGCAGAGTCTCACATTGGGCAGCAGTAGATGATGATTTTCATTAATTATTAATCTGCTAATTATTTGCACTATTTATTAATTATTTAGTCTATAAAATAAAAAAAACAAACAACTGTCATCACAATTTCCCAGAGCCTCTTCAGATTGTATTCACTGTTTCAACAAATAGTCCGTAATGAACCTGCTCTTCATTTACTTTGAAGAAAAGCAGATTTAAGAAGGTGGAACCAGCAAATTCTACTTTTTTTAATAAAATGACTGAAATGATTAAATAACTGTAAACAAAAATAAATAAAAATAGTTGATGATAATTTTTTTTAGAGCAACAAATCAATTTATTGACTAATCGTTGCAACTCTTGTCGACGAGCTGTTGTGTGGCGTATCCAGTTCAATCCCTTTTTGAATTTGTATTCATTAGTTTTAATTAATTTTGATTTCCATCTGTTTAAGAAGAAGTGTTACAGCCATGAAACGAGTTTTCTTTCAACTTTTATTTATATGAGCAGAATTTTTTTTAAGTACAGTTGTACAACAGCTGTATACAGAGATTTTTCCCGTGAATGATCAGCACAGACAGAGCCATTGTGTCCACATGTGTGTGCTGACATATTTAAGAGTTGTTTTTAAATATATATTTTGTGGAGCTTAACTCCTGATGAGTCGCTCCAATGGCATAGTTCTGTCTTTTATGGATATGTTTGGGCATTTTGCAGTAATTTGATAGTGACAGTGGAGATACAGACACTAACCCTAAGCACTACATTGTTTTAAAGATGTGTACAGTTCAACAGTTTGTAACCTTTAATAACATGACTTACTGTATGTACTATAATGTCTACCTCCTTCTGGGATCAACTCCAGAAAGCTGTAAGCCCTAAAATCCGACACCCTCCACCCCTCCTTCTGTCTGCCACCCCACCCCTCACCCACACCATGACCTCACTGCCGCACCCAGCCCACACCCGCCAGCAGCTGGTTATATTTAGTCCTAAAATGCACTATGCTGACTTGCCTTATAAAGATGCTTGTCTCTACCAACCACTCTTAGTGCCTCCTTTTCTTCCTCTCTTCTCTTTTCTTTACCTTTTCTGCTTTCCCTCTTTACAGTTTACTTTCCATCAACACCCTCCCCTATGTCTATAAATCTTCCTGTCTGTCTGTATGTGTGTCTCACTGGGTGTGAGACAGACACATGGTCAGGATACAGCAGGACAGAACAGACTGTCACTGAGTTAGTCAGCGGGTGCCTATGTTGTTCTTGGCTCTTGCAGCTCGGAGCCCACAGTGGTTTTCATAACATTAAACAGCTCTGTCTGGCCGAGTCTACTCACTCTACCTCTCTGGGAACACACACTCAATGAGGGCAGATGATGACTTGATTCACAGCTGTGTGAATGTGTTCAGTTAGTGTAGTGTTTTGTCTCTGAATCATGATCTAATCTCAGTGACTCCTTGTGGTTATCACCATGAAAATATGGAAAGAAGGTACAGAATAAGTCACCAGAATGTAATTTTAAAGTCAGACATACTCGTCTGCAGGTACAATCGAATCAAATACATACAGTATGTCACCTTTTGCTGCTGCAGCTGTAGAAATACTTGGATAGTGGCATAGATATTACATGAATTATGAGTTTTGGTTTGGGCCCAATAATCAATCCTCATTTGTAGCAGGTGTGAAGTTTTCACTTGTGAATGATTGAGGAAAATAATTCTAACAAGCTGCCATGATTACAAAATAAAAGGCCCATTCATGTTTCTTGTAAAGGTGACTGGCTGTTAAAGCATTTCTAACACTTGAATTGGCATGAAACAATCCCTGGAGAATCATCAGCACAAACAATGAGCTATGGAGAAGAACATATGTGTTGTTTGTCAGGAACAAATTTGAACCATATGTCATCAATGGCCATACAATAGCACTATAAGATCACCAAATATCAGCAGAGGAGAAAAAGCTCCCCTCTCCTGTCTACTGTGTTTGATCCAGTGACTCAAACCTGCCATATCACCAGGTTTAGTAAATACCAACTGACATTCCTTATTGTGGTTTCTAATGTAACAAATCCTCCCTGCAGGCTTTGTACCACGGAAAGTTCATCGACACAGGATTCACGCTGCCCTTCTACAAGCGCATGCTGGACAAAAAACCCACGCTCAAAGACCTGGAGTCCATAGACCCTGAGTTTTATAACTCCATCATGTGGGTCAAGTAAGTGCCACAGGACAGGTCATCTCTGAATGTGTGTGTTGTTCTCATTGTATGCTCTCAAGCTAAAAGTACCCAAATGTCTTGAGTGAAAGTGAAGATATCATGTTATAATGTCACTTAAAAATATCAGTAAAAGTGAAAGTCACCCATATCAGTAAGTCCTAAACGGTCTTATATTAAATGTACTGTAGTATCAAAATTCAATTTCACTCAATAAACGAACATGCATATCAAAATAAGTACAGGTAAATTCTACTTATTTACCTAAATAGTATGCATATAATGTATTCTGTGGATCAACTGGTTAGGCTGGACGATTATAGTAATTATTCTCAACCTCTATGATTTGCAACATGCCAGAAAAAAACCCTACCTCTCCCCAGCACTGAGACATTTAACTCACAGTCCTGAAAGTGCCAAAATGAAAAAGAGGTATTTTTTCAGAACTCACACACACTTTGACCCTAGCAATAACACTCAATAACATCTATTTTGAGCCACTGGTACAGGAAATGTGATGTTAAAACTATTCTCAGTCTAGAATATGTATTTATTTTTTCACGTCAGAATTAAAGTCAGAAGAAATTCCTTGGTCTGTCCTTCTATGCAGATCTGCGCCAAAAGTGGATAGGGTCTATTTTGGACTGAGACCCATCCTCTATCCAAGTTTTGTGTAATCCTGCTGACTAACCAGCTAAATAACCAACCAACAATTAAACAAACAAAACACCAGCAAAAACATAACCTCCTTGGTGGAAATAAAAAAATAATGCGCTACTTTGGTTCTGATGCCACATGAAATTCTCTCTATTCCTTTTTTAACTTAAAGAAGGGGACATGTTGTGATTTTCTACTTAATAATCACACGCATAAAAGCACACATGCACTGAAGTGATGAGGTTTAGGTCTATGTTGGAGCCAGATTTTCTCAAAGAAGAGGGGTTAACAGATCTCTAACGCAGTGCCTAAAAATCTGAGTAGCAGGAAATGTGTAACATCAAATAATTATCTTTCTTGCAAGAAATGTAGCAAAGGCTGTTGCCTTAAATAAAGGTGTGTTTCTGTTTGCATGTCCAGAGAGAACAACCTGGAGGAGTGTGGCGTGGAGCTGTATTTTGCACAGGACATGGAGATCCTTGGCAAGGTCTCCACTCATCAGCTGAAAGATGATGGAGAGAACGAGCTGGTCACCGAGGAAAACAAGGAGGAGTACATCAGGTACGTTTACGTAAGCAGTGATAACCACAGAGAAGAATGGTGAAATGTAATTACAAAAGAGAGATGTTGTCAGAGATGCAGACCAAACCATAAAAACCAGCTACTCCTTCTTCCCACAGCCTGCTGACAGACTGGAGGTTCACCCGCGGGGTGGAGGAGCAGACCAAAGCCTTCCTGGACGGCTTCAATGAGGTGGTTCCTCTGGAGTGGCTTCGCTACTTTGACGAAAAGGAGCTGGAGGTGAGGAGGAGTGCGAGGGCCAGGAACACTTTTTAAAGTCAGAAGAAATGTGATAAATTTAGTGCTGTAGAAATTTCAAATTCAAATTTCCTGGCTTCTTAAACCAAGTTTCCACTCATATTTAATAATCAGTATGACGTGCTTCACATAAAGACAGATTCATATATATTAAAAATAAATTAATAAATGCGACAAATAAGTGAGAGATTTTGAAATAAAAGGAAAAGTAAATATGAGCTAGAGAAGGTAAAATGAGCTTGAAGTTTTCAGAGCTTGTTGGCAAGGTACACAGATCTACATGAAAGCTGGGGCTATCACTTCATACTACCTCAATTACTGTCTGTTCCTGTCTGTTTCTGTCGCTTAGGAAACAAAAAAAGGTTCTCTAAGATTTCAATGCTAAGAGGATGAATTGAGATGCAGCTGGAGTGGGTCCTGACTGTGGTTTAGTGTGGAAATAGCTCCAGATCCTGACTGATGAGTAGTTTCTCCTTGACTCCTGCTGCAGCTGAGCTTTCACCTAAATGAGTCCGTATCCCAGCAGACACCCAACAGTCTAACAGAGACAGTGTATTAAATTAGTCTGGAGTCCAGATGGACACTCTCCGACTCACTGTGTTCACGCTGTCTTGTCCCATTTTGTCCTCTGCCTGCTGATGAGTCAATAAAGGACACACAGCTCCACTGACTGGCCTTTAAAATGTTTGTGTGTGTGTTGCAGTTGATGCTGTGTGGGATGCAGGAGATCGATTTGACTGACTGGCAGAAGAACACCATCTACAGACATTACACCAAGAACAGCAAGCAGATCCACTGGTTCTGGCAGGTACGGACACTCTGGTTCATTGAGCATAAAGCTTGTCCTAAAAACACATCTGCAATGATGAAGTACATGTGTTGTGGTGTGTATGAGTGATCATGTGTTTGTGTGTGTTCCTGCAGGTGGTGAAAGAGATGGACAATGAAAAGAGAATCCGTCTGCTTCAGTTTGTAACAGGAACCTGTCGGCTGCCTGTGGGAGGATTCACTGAGCTCATAGGTAAATAACACTAGCCCTTTTCACACAGAGACGCCGCATTATCACCGCAGCGGCGGTTCGCTAAAAACTTCCGCCGACGGTTGTTCACACAGAGCGAAGCATTTCCGCTTTGAAGACGAACTGCTGTGTAATTTACATAGAAAGCTGGCACTGCAGCTCCTAAAGAGTTTCCTCCTGTTAATCTAAACATGTACCCGCTGACGGTTTTTTATCATATGGATGCTGTTATGCTGTGTTGTGATTGAGATCCTTACCCACCATACACCCTGGAAAGTGACAAAGTTTTTTTTTATTTGACATCAGCAATGATGTCTATCATTTTGTTTTGTATATTTGTTGAGATTCATTTTTTCTGAGAATGCTTGAAACTAATTAAATCATCAAAACAAGTGGAGCAGAAAGCAAAGAATGTCATACTGCCTAAACAACCATATAAATCATGTTGGATAATAATTAATTAATTAGTTGATTAATTATTACTGCTGGAATCGGTGCTGTGGAAATGTACATTATAGTGGAGAATTTAATTTGTTGTGTAGGGGTGTCATGACTTCACTTTTAAATCAGTCTAAATGAGCTCTCAAGTTTGATCATCAAAATCAAAAGCAGGATCAGCTTCCCAGTATTTTCTTTCTTTCCAGCCTGCCAACCAAAGAAAAGAAAACAACAGCTAGCTTACTGGTAGCCTGCAGCTGCACTTCAGACACACTGTACAGTATGCCCAAAGACAATCACTGTTACCGGCTGTATTTGTGACAGCATCACAGATATTGGGTATATTTTCTTTTTTAGAAACCTTGATTTGTGGGAGGGGGGTTTACTCGGGACAGATTGGAGAAACCAAACTTTGGCAATACGTGTCAGGGCTGAAAAACAAAATAAATGTAAATCTAAAATTTAATTTAATTTAATCATGACGCGCCTAATGTTACAGTTTGCTGAAATGAAAATTGACCTCTTTTGTTTTTTTCCTTTATTTGTTTTTTTTTACTATTATTTGAAAAACAAATAATAAATAATGAATGGTTACAATTAATTCATGGTCAAAATGATTAAAACACATCTTTAGGTATATACTTAGACAGTTATGATGAAAAACATTTAAACTGATATTTGATTAAATACTGTAACTTCTTGTTTTGTCTTTCGACTCCACAGGAAGTAACGGTCCCCAGAAGTTCTGTATAGACAAGGTGGGGAAGGAGACTTGGCTTCCGAGAAGCCACACATGGTAAGCTGCTGCCTCATCTGTTCATGTGGTCAACATTGACTGAGTGATGTCCTTAGAACAGGGTGTCTCTCCTTTCATATGACGTGTTTGTCACTAAGTTACCGCAACAGTGCATAGAGTGCAGATTCAGGTTACTTAAATGTAAATGATCTGTAAATACAGATAAGATCCCTTGTATTTAAACACAGTATGCATGATTTTAGTAGTTCGTATACCTATAGAAAAGAAAACCATTGGCGCGCAGATAGTCAAGGGGTTAAAGAGCGCATGCCACATGCGCAGCGGACCCTGGATGGAGTCTTGGCCAGAGGACCTTTGCTGCATGTCACACCCCCCTCTTTTTCCAATTTCCTGTCTATCCATTGTCAAATAAAGGTGTCTATGCCTGAAAAAAAAAATATTCAAAAAAAAGAGAAAGAAAACCATTTGATATATTAGAATAAATAATTCTTTGGGATAATTTGGGATGCTGAGATTGTGATTAAAATACTGTGATTGTTGCCATACATTATTGTCAATTTCTTTATTTTTCTATTTCTTATTAACTAACTAAGGTTATTTGAATGTTATAAGTAGGCCCTACATGTGGACAACCCTGTACAGTTGTTTGTCTACAGATTGTACTCAGCTGCGCACACAGTTATTATTACTGTTTTTATCTGTATTTTCACATCTCTACGGTACCTGCTATTCAATAGGAATGATTTAAGCAAAAAAAAAACACCAAATTTGAAGTGTTCTTCAAATTTCAAGGCTCTCCCTCTCGTGCTTTTACATGATGCCGAGCAATAAGGGCACTGAAATCTTGAAACAGTTTACATCATAAGAAATGCTCTATTTAACCGGAGCATTTCCAGAGGGAGGAGAGAAATGTGTTCACTATAGACTGGACTGGATTGTTCACATGTGCCACCTGGTGGTTGCTGGTGCACACTGCAGCTAGTGCTAAATCAGAAGGATAGAATTGAAGTCTTGTCTCCTTTTCTGCCGTGTCGCAGCACCTTTAACACTGCGATAATCGCGTCATCTGAAGGGAGAGTCATCTATAAATTTAAGTGACAATCCACAAATCTACAGGTTAACAACTAAAGCTACTCCAGTAAATGGAGAAACTATTGCAGGATTAACAGGCTCATGTAGAAAATCTTGCTACCATGAATAGTATCAAAAACTAGTGTAAAGAATAGTCTAAATCTTGAGGATTAGAATTTGAAACCCAAGGGGATTCAAAGCGCAAAGATTCATGAATACATTGTTGTGTACAGTCTGATCACAAAGAGGAAGGACCAATATTGATCTGTGTCTCTTCCTCACAGCTTCAATCGTCTGGACTTGCCGCCCTACAGAAGCCTAGAGCAGCTCAGAGAGAAGCTCCTGTTCGCCATCGAGGAGACGGAGGGATTCGGACAGGAGTGATGCAGGAAATGGACACAAGATGAATCAAGGAGAAGACTTAATTCAATGGGATTATTTTTGTTCTTAATATTATTATTTTGCATTTGTTAATCACAGGGCTGAGGAATCACCTTGTCATCTATAGCCCCTCACCTAGGGGAGGATCATGTTTGTGAACTGAATCATGGGATGAATTTGGAGAGTGAGACACAAGAACGTAGAAGGAGAGTGTGTACGCTTATCTGTGTGTACATGTGTGTGGTTGCTCAGATTAATGCCATTGTGTATATGCCTATAGATGGTGTGTATGTCTATGCGGGTCTGACAGAAGGGCACATACAGAGAATTATATTTGACTAGAGTCTCACCCCCCACACAAACACCTCAACTCACTGCTTAGAAACGCACCAAAACCCGACAACAGGATCGTTTTAATGTCAGAAACGACTCACAGCAACAGCACAGCAAAAATGCAGTATAACATATCTACCAGAGAGAAATACATTTTTTAACATTTTAAAGTGGCGAGAGTGAAAGAGAGACGGAGAGTGTGGAACAAAGACAGGCAGTGTATGAGTGCGTGAGTGTGTCTATACGACAGACAGAGAGCTGTTATTCAGAACTAGTGCACCTCTGTTACAGAGGCTAGAGAGATGAGATGTGATTTTATTTTTTATTTTTCTGTTACTTGTGAAATTCAGCATTTTTCTCCTGTACATAACTAAAATAAATGAGATTTCAATCTTGAGCTGTGTTGGTGCTTTTTTGTGAGAAATAAGGGGTTAAACTACAACAGGGCATGTTATAGGGACATGATAGTAAGGATAGTTTTGTTTTGTTTGTCCACCAAAATAGCTGACAACTGTGGGAGCAATTATTAGAAAATGGAAGACATACAAGACCACTGATAATCTCCCTCGATCTGGGGCTCCACACAAGATCTCACCCTGTGGGGTCAAAATGATCACAAGAACGGTGAGCAAAAATCCCTGAACCACACGGGGGGACCTAGTGAATGACCTGCAGAGAGCTTGGACCAAAGTAACAAAGGCTACCATCAGTAACACACTACGCCGCCAGGGACTCAAATCCTGCAGTGCCAGACGTGTCCCCCTGCTTAAGCCAGTACATGTCCAGGCCCGTCTGAAGTTTGCTAGAGAGCGTTTGGATGATCCAGAAGAGGATTGGGAGAATGTCATATGGTCAGATGAAACCAAAATAGAACTTTTTGGTAAAAACTCAACTTGTCGTGTTTGGAGGAGAAAGAATGCTGAGTTGCATCAAAATAACACCATACCTACTGTGAAGCATGGGGGTGGAAACATCATGCTTTGGGGCTGTTTTTCTGCAAAGGGACCAGGATGACTGATCCGTGCAAAGGAAAGAATGAATGGGGCCATGTATCGTGAGATTTTGAGTGAAAACCTCCTTCCATCAGAAAAGGCATTGAAGATGAAATGTGGCTGGGTCTTTCAGCATGACAATGATCCCAAACACACCGCCCGGGCAACGAAGGAGTGGCTTCGTAAGAAGCATTTCAAGGTCCTGGAGTAGCCTAGCCAGTCTCCAGATCTCAACCCCACAGAAAATCTTTGGAGGGAGTTGAAAGTCCGTGTTGCCCAGCGACAGCCCCAAAACATCACTGCTCTAGAGGAGATCTGCATGGAGGAATGGGCCAAAATACCAGCAACAGTGTGTGAAAACCTTGTGAAGACTTACAGAAAACATTTTACCTCTGTCATTGCCAACAAAGGGTATATAACAAAGTATTGAGATGAACATTTGTTATTGACCAAATACTTATTTTCCTCCATAATTTGTAAATAAATTCTTTAAAAATCAGACAATGTGATTTTCTGGATTTTTTTTTTTTTTTTCTCATTTTGTCTCTCATAGTTGAGGTATACCTATGATGAAAATTACAGGCCTCTCATCTTTTTAAGTGGGAGAACTTGCACAATTGGTGGCTGACTAAATACTTTTTTGCCCCACTGTAAGTGATGGAATGTAACTAAGTACATTCACTCAAATATCCCACTTAAGTACATTTTTGGGATATTTGTACTTAACTCATATATTCCCATTTTCTGCTACTTTATACTTCTGCTCCACAACATTTTGGAGGTAAAATTGTACTTTTTACTCTGCTCCTTGTATTTGATAACTTCAGTTAATGGTTATTTTGCATACTGAATGTTGCACCAGAGCCAAAGTAGTGCATCCTAGATTTACATAATTCAAAATTGAACAAAAAAACTGCTTCAGATTATTTGAAAAAAATCCAGAACAGATAATCTGATAATCAGACAGGCTGATTATAAATCGACCCATAGTATACAATGTATCAATACATGTTAGTATATGCATAATTTAGTTTAATTGTACTTTGATACTTTAATATATTAATATCAGATACTTGATAAGTATGATACTTTTTCACACTGGCTGAAAGAATAATTTCCTAATAAACCATTTGCTCAGTTACTTTAGTGTTGATGAAGTGTTATTTCATGTTGTTAACCTCATCACAACTCAACAGATTGGAGCTGTTGTTCTAGTGCTGTGAGGCCTCATTCATTCTCATCATATATTGGAGAGAAGGATGACGAATTAAAAAAGGATCAATCATTCCCCTCAGATGTATCAAAACTAGGGCCTGTTTTGAAAATGTAAGAAGGAGAAAGTACAGATACTTGTGTTAAAATTTAGGGAGGAGAAGTAAAAAGATGTAAAATAAAACAACAATCAAGTAAATTACACATACCGGAAAATCTGCTTAAAGCGAAACTCTCGCCAAAAATCGAGCAGCTAACGTGAGTAGTTCAAAAACCTTCTTTTTCAAAATTAATGTGCCCAAAACCGAAACTACGGTAAATCTTAAAAGTGCCTCTTTAGTCGAAATTATGCTTTCACACGAAGGTTTGACTCATATTCAATCCCAAATAAAGCCTCGGTTGCTTTTTGGCGAGAGGTTCGCTTTAACTATGTAACAGAGTAATTGAACTTCATAACTTCCCAGCTGGACAGAGAATGCAAAAAGTAGTATACTTGAAGTTCATTTTATTAAGTATGCTTGAGTATAAGTATAAGTATAGCAAGTATACTATGGACCATGTACTTGTAGCATACTAGAAAGTATACTAATTTAATACTTCTTCGGACTAAATTGGAACTTTTAAAGTTTATAAAAGTATACTTTAAGTATACTTTATAAGGACATTTTAAGTTTACAGAAGTACACTTTCAAGTATACATAAGTACACTCCTCTATATACTACTAGTGTACTAAGTATATACTTCTAGTCCACATTTTAGTTTATTAACATGTAAGTTCAGGGGTAATACCTCAAAGCAAATGTGTGTAGTGAAAAACTAAAATAATTTTTTTTTTATTCTGCTAAATTAAATATAAGCACAACTCAATGACTCAACCTTTTTCTGTACTTACATCAAGATATTGTAAGTATTAGCACTTGTAATGTATCTTTCGAACAAGAGATTCACCATTTATTATCATACATATGCCCACTGTCTAACGGACGGGAGGTCTCTCCCAGAAAACACCCCTTCACTCACGGTGCCAACATTTTTATCATCTTTGTTAATTCAATACAATTTAACCACAGAACAAGGATGTGAATTAACCCGCAACCATCTTACACATCATCTTATTCACAAACACATTCAGGAACCATAATTACACTAACAATTACAGAATACCCAAGAGTCTTTGCGCCACAGTCCACACTATACTAAAGTATAAGTATAAGCTTTAGTATTAAAGTATAAGTCTAAGTATTAATGTACTTAGTCTTAGACTATTCTTTATACTTTTCAGTATAAGCCAAGTATACTTCACTATACTTTTCTTAAGTATATAAAATGTAGAATATAAAAAGTACACTTCAAGTATACTGCCTCAGTTTTAGTATAAAATAAGTATACTTGTAGTACACTTGAATAAACTACTTTTTGCTAAGGGTGAAGATATGTGGATTGAAGTTTTTGCAGTTTCAAAACAAGTCCCCATCTCCTTCACTTGTTCAGGAGAAAGCTGTTTTGCTGTGAAGCTCCAGAAATATTTTGTGGACTATGGAACTTCACACAACTTGAGGTGAGTGGATAATGACTGAATCTTCATTTGTGGGTGGACTGATCCTTTAAAAGAATGACTTTAATCACTTTAATATTTGTAGAGGTTAATATAACTCAATCAGTGAGTGTCCTTTACGCATATTATACAGATTAAAGGTCATATGTATGAAGAAATATTCTCCTCCACCCTTTGATATGTGCACTTGTGTACAAACAAATGGGCCTCTGCATTTTGGGAAAATAATGAAAAAGCTCATACATGATGAATTCTGCATCTGTTTGGACAATAACCAAACAATTAAATGCGTCTATATTTACCTGATCACAGGGTTAAAAAGAACAACCTTTGAACGAGAGAACCTGTCCTCAGTATGTCTTGAGAGCAGCTCAGAAAAACAGCATATTGTTAAAAGTATAGAAACTGACAGTGGATCCAATACACATTTAGATTTAACAGGTGATAGAGTCTGTGGCTGCTGCTACAGATACTGCTACAACTCAAATGTTAATAACACTCATAACTACTCCACAACACATGTTACTATTGATACACATTGTGTGGAATATAGCATAGTATATTTAAGTATCATACAATAGCAAGAACGAATTACTTTTTACTTTTTACTCCTCACTGCATTCATTAAAGAGTGAAGGTGATGATTTAAAGGTTTAAATAAAACTAATAATAATAATAATAATAATAATAATAATAATAGATTTAGTTTATATAGCGCCTTTCAGGGTACCCAAGGGTACCAACCGCCGTTAACACCGCCACCAGCACCGCAGGGAACAGCACCCGGCCTCCGTCCAGAAGCGAACTTGCGTCTGGAGGTCCCATGCACACAGCGGGGGCGACACAGGAGACCCAGAGATCCAGTCCCAGTAAAAATAAATGACTTTATAAGTTTTCTTGAATGTGTGATTTGCATTTCATGATTGGAAGCACTCATACAGTAAGCGTGTATGTTCTTTGTTTAATGCTTTAATGAAGTGGCAGAAGGGCCAATGACAACTTAACATCTCGATGATATTTAAAAGACCTTTATTGTGAAAGTACAGCCTTCCTTGGTTCGGCCCGGAAGTAACTGCCTCGTCTTCTCGAGGGTCCTCCAAGCAGCTCATCCGGCCGAAGCTTGACAACACAGTGCTTAGAATTAGTTGAGCTAACAGTGTAACTATTTAAAATATATTTACCGTTAACTGAAGTTACATTTGTAATGCCCGTCAGCCTCCACTCACACTCACACGGCCCCGTCCGGTGTAATATGGTCAACGCGGATGAAGTCGCCAGGTTGTGCTACGAGCGTTTCAACCAGCTTCCCCGGAGAGGGAAGCCTGAGCCGGGCAGAGAGTGGACCCTGCTGGCCGCTGTGGTCAAAGTCACCCGGTGTGCTAACTCTGACACAGGTTGGACAGCGGAACGAGCTATAGCTGCAACATCCTTTACTGATTTTGCGATGATGTAATGAAAGGAACACATACTACTTTGTCACTAAAAAAACATTCATGAAGTTTGTATCTGTAATGAAATTATGATAGGTCTTCTTAAATTATGACCACATCTGCTGGATCAAAAACATACAAACAGTAATTCTGATATTAGGTAAAAGGTCAGGACTTCGGGAAGACCATTCCAGCGTGATGTAGCCGTTCCTTTACCACTTCTGATGTGTGTTTGGGATCATTGTCCTGTTGGAGCACCCAGCTGCACCCAAGAGCCAATTTTCTGACTGATTATTTTTGGTTTTCCTGAAGATTTTGGAGATAATCCTCCTTGTTCATGATTCCATTTAATATCTTTATCCAGATGCTTTTAATTCATTGCAGACTTTGTTGTTGGTGTTTTTTGGTTGACTCTGGGCCGCCCTGACCAATTGTTTTTCAGCAGCAGGTGATAGTTTGTGTTTTCTTTCTGATCATGGCAGTGACACATCCACTACTGTAGACACATAACTGAGAATTCAAAGCCCATGAAATATGATATGAAAATGTGTTGAATATGAAGATGTTATCCAATGATAAGAAAATGACATTCTAATGAAATGGGTTTTTTTCCTTTTACAGATAAAATGGAGGTTGTCTCTCTGGGAACTGGGACCAAATGTATTGGACGCACTACAATGAGTCCCAAAGGTGTGTGGTCTTGATCGTGGTCCTCAATTTAGCTGCTGAAGAATCATCTTCCATACAAAGAGTATTTATTGGCTGCCCAACCACATAGATTTTCCATCCAGAAAGTATATTTTTTGTATTTTTGATTTCCATATGGGCACAGTTCAATGTGCTGATCACACATGGATTTAAAAAAATGCTGACAATTGAATGTGTCATAATGGACAAGTATCTTCCCTAGAAAGAACTTATTGGGTATCTTTCAGGACCTCAAATCATAACAAAACACTTCTCAACTTGTGGAGAGCACTGATTATAAAAGTCCATTGTCAAAACCATCATTTAAAATATTGTCTTAATTTCTGAAAACAAACATATCAATGTTTTTATTGTTTTTTTTTTATTATTCTCTCATCCATTTAGGTGACGTGCTGAATGATAGTCACGCAGAAGTCATTGCCAGAAGGGGGTGTATCAGGTGTGTAATGGTATTGGACTTTTGAGTGTCCTTAGTAGCTGCCACTGTAACTCCATACTGTCAGTTGAACGTACAATATGAGCTTAAACTCTAAGCGGCTTGTGTGTGAAACTGCAGGTACCTGATCCAGGAGCTGCACAGAGCTGTGAGTTGCAGGGACAGCTCTGTGTTTTGTCCGGCAGATCAGCAGGGCAAGTGGAAGCTTCAGGCGGGAGTTTCCTTCCTCTTCTTCACCAGTCACACTCCCTGTGAGTCCAGTATGCTCCCAGTGTACCTGACTGGCTGTCTGTGTCACAATATTTGTTTAATGGGGCCACCAGTTATTTAAATCAAGCTCTGTATTTTGTCATGTACAACTGTGTTGCACTTTAGATATGTTTATTTTTTCTGTGGAGTATTGAAAGATTTATCCGTGAACGCTGAGTTTTTTTTGTCTTCTTTTTAATCTTTGTTGCAACCGGGCACATATGACCAGGATCTTTACATCTTTGTTCGCAGTTTCTGTTTATTGCAATTACTAAAAAGAAGAGACTTTAAGTCTGCCATGTTGATGTAGGTTCTGTACCAGGGACTTTTAATTTTAATTAAAAGACAATCTTAGTACCAAAATATCAGTAGAGCTGCAACGATTAGTACGATTAAGATATTAGCCAGTTGGAAGAAAATGACTCGCCAACTGTTTTGATTGTCAGTTGATCCCTTCAGGCATTTCCAAGCATAATTGCCAAACATTTTCTGATCCCAGACTTTTCTTTGTAATTTATGATAGTAGTGAGGAGTCTTTGGGTTTTGAACAGTTGTTTTATGACATTTTATCGATTAAACAACTAATCGATTAATTTTTAAAATAATCTGAAGAATACTCAATATTGAAAATAATCGTCTGTTGCATCCCTAAATATCCATATCTCATCCTTCACAAAGGTATTGCTCAACTCTGTTGCCATGTCAGTCGTTTGACAAGGAATCCAAAATCAGTCTAAAAAGTCCTGTGTGTTACCAGGTGGTGACGCCTCCATCATCCCTATGACTGACAGTCAGTCTCAACCCTGCCCTCCCGTCACATCTGTAAAGGAACATGGAGAAACCGATGGAGGAGGAGACCTGAAGAGGAAAGCAGAGGAACCAGGTGAAGGGAAGAACACTAAACTGCCACGTATTGAGGAACAGGAGATGGAGGGAGAGGACAGAGGAGACCCAAATCAATACTTCTGTTCAAATTCATCCAGAACCAACGCTCTATCACAGAGTCCTGCTGCAGAATCGCCTGCAACTGTCTTACAAGATGCAGCACGTCTTGATATAAGAAGTAGAGGCCCCTCCGACAGTGCTGGACTGCACCCACAGGTCCCAGACATTCACAGAACGGGTGCCAAGTGTGTTCCGGGTGGCCCAGCGGACCCTCTACACCCTGGCGTAGGGTACCACAGTGCAGGGGTGCTCAGGGTGAAGCCTGGTCGGGGAGAGCCAACTTTGTCCCTCTCCTGCAGTGACAAGATGGCCAGCTGGGGGGTGCTGGGCTTCCAGGGCGCACTGCTGTCCCACTACCTACAGGAGGCGCTCTATTTCAGCACTGTGGTGGTTGGCAAGTGTCCATACAGCCAAGAAGTGATGCACAGAGCTTTGGTCACAAGGTGAAGAGAAATGAGCCAACTAATGAATATAATTTTAAATGCGATATCTTTGAGTTTGATAGTGCCGATCAGTGGGCTTTGGGAAATTACTGTTATTGATTATTAGACTCTGTTTGACTCCGGATTAGAAACTTGTGAAAGTTTTCACAAGGCCGGAAAAAGAGCCATATAAGATCGTCGTGATAGTTCTGTGAATACTTTCTCAGGACTCAATTTTTAAAACTGCTGTAATTCGTTTTTGACCACTATGGGGCAGCAGAACAGGCTGTCCACAACATGTTGACCATACAGGGCTGGTGTGGTGAATGTGTTGGCAAACAGCTGCAGATCCAGCAGACACAGGGCAACACTAGTATTCATTTATCTAGTAAGTAAGGGAAAGTCTTTGTGCACTGCCAGGAACAAGCAACTTTGTACTGCAGGAGTCACATGTATAAAATCATGTGTGAGTGTTTTTCAAGGATATATGGTCCACAGAGCAACACAGACCAGCAACACAGACCAGCAACACAGACCAGCAACATAGACCAGCAACATAGACCAGCAACATAGACCAGCAGATGATATGACGGGAAATGTTAGAACTACAAACCAAATAACTATGTATGGATGGTGTAAATACAGTAGAAAAGCTAAATATTTGATATTAGGCCTTGAATACTGGATGACCATAGTACATCATTATGCCAATACACTGGTTTTCTGATGATAATGGCTTTTTGTCATAAATTGGATATTAGAGTTTTCCATCATGTGAAGGAAGATCCAAATGTAGCAGTTAAGAATTTGAGTTTATTTTTATAAAAATGTTCAGATGCCAGTTATCATCACTTTCACCAGCTTCATAAGCCTCAATATGAGTCCTGTGTGAGAAATCCACAATACATCATCAGTCACTGTTACTTTGAATAAAATCCTCTTGTACTTCCCAGGTGCACCCATGTGTCCGGCCTCCCGGCTGGTTTCTCTGTGTTTCCACCTGTGTTGCTCCAGTCCAGCCTGGAGTTCTCCTTCAGCCAGGGCCAGACTGAGCTTCGACATAAGGACGGACAGGGTCGGATCTCCCCCTGTGGGGCAGGTAGGATTGTCTTTCAACATCCATGTTGTAATTATGATAGGAACCTGAAAGATACAACAGATTTTGTGCCTGAATACCAAACAAATTCAGCCCAGTCACATCAGACGAAGTCCTAGCTCAAGGTTATTGAAGTCATTGCAAGGAACTCGTTTTTTGTTGATTCTGGCCCCTGTGGACAAAAGTGGTAGTGTTTCTCACCTTGTTCCTAAAGATCTCAATCTGCTAGCACGTGAATTTGTTTTGAAAGTGAATGAAAGAAAGACGCAGCATATATTCAATACTTGTTCAGTTTTTAAACATAGCTGTTTGAAGAATGCATACCAGTGAGGTTTCTAGTTGTGCCTATGTAAGACTGTAGTGTTCCTGCACTATTAAACATTTATTTAATTTTATGATTTATATACTCGGATAAGTTGGAATCTGACCTGCTGAAGAATAACTATGGTAACCCTACAGAAAAAGCCAATCTTCACTCTTTTGTGTTTATGTAAGTCTTATAGAGGCATCAGTTTTAAATTTAAACTGTATCACACCAGGCTAAAGGCTCCTTTTAGTGTGTTTAAGATGTGATATTATGTTACATAGTCATTGTCAATCTCAAAACTGTGATTTAACCCGTATGACTTTCACTCTGAACTGATTCAACCGTCTGAGGACGTGAACACTCACAAGTAAACCACAGAATCTTGTCCACTGATCCCATGTGGATGGTGGAGATAATCAAAACCAGCATGGCGTGTTTCACAACATGTTTTACAGATGTCAGTTTGCAGAGTTAGCTTTTGAATACTCTCCTCTTTTCTCCTGAAGACCTGGCACTGATATTGTGAGAGCTTATAACTGTTAGTGAACTGAAGTGTATTTTTAAGGATCTGGGAGAATAGAGCTCTTTGTCTGCTTTGGTTTAATTGTTTTTACTGTTGTGAGTTTCTGAAATATTTTTTCTTTTGCACAGTGTGACCGTTGCCTTGTCTCTTAATGCTGTTTGTATTTGTTATTACATAACAATGTCATAATGCTGCCCCCTTGGTGAGGGGCTGGTTCTTCTAAGCAAGTCCAACCAAGTCTGATGCTCTTTGGGTCGCCTGTCTTCACTGACCCAAACATTGGTCATTGTGGATGACTGGTAGCTGGTTATCAACCGACTGTAATGGTATTCAGTAGCTTCATGTATTAACACTGTCAAGAATTAAAGAGTCCCACCACGTATGATGTACGTGATGTGTGAACTTAGTATTTATCACCCACACGGGATCCTCTAGGAATGACGACTGTGTGTCTCCAGTGATCTGATTGGTCGTTAGTTGGTCAGGTATAAGATTTACCGTAATTTCGTTTTCAGGCAAGCTCATTTTCAGTGGTGTGCAGGGGCACTCTGACACTAGCATCAAAATCGCTATTTTTAAAACACTAAGAAGACTCGACACAACATGAAACTTTGCTCGTAGTATCACCAGGGTCTCTACACATGAACACGAGCATTGATAACATTGTTTGTGTACACAGTTTACTAAAAACAAGGTTTTTGGACAACTCACATTAGCAGTAGCACCTCCGGCGCGCCGCCGTCATGGCAGACAAAAAATGTCGTTCCCCGAGTGCGACCTAAAGGCCCCCACGCACCGCCCAGACGTCCAACTGCCTTATCCGACCACTCTCCGACCACTACGTTGCCTCTTGTCTGACCCGTTCGGCAGAAAAGTTGCATTGAACACACCGCTTCCACGTGCTGCCTACGCCACAGTAGCGTGTACGTTCTTAGGTAGGAGGTCCACCGTTACTCTCCTGCCTGTTAGGTCGCACTCGGGGATCGACACTTTTTGTCTGCTATGACAGCGGCGCGCTGGAGATCCAGCTCCATCGGTGAGTAGTTCACAAACCTTCTTTTTAGTAAACTCTGCGTCCACAAACAATGTTCTCATTGCTCGTGTTCATGTGTAGGGACCCTGGTGACAAAGTTTCATGTTGTGTCGAGCCTTCTTAGTGTTTTGAAAATAGCAATTTTGATGCTAGCATCAGAGTGCCCCTGCATCCCAATGAAAATTAGCTTGCCCGAAAACTAAACTACGGTAAATCTTAAAAGTGGCTCTTTCGTCGTAATTATGCTTTTACACGAAGGTTTGACTCGTATTCAATCACAAATAAAGCCTCGGTTGCTTTTTGGCGAGAGTTTCACTTTAAGCCTTTCATTTCCAGGTAAATGTCACGGTATTTCACAGCATACCAGACTTTGTCTATCTGGAGTCTGTGTTGACTTTCCTGTACTGATGCACCAGTAGGGATGCGTTTTAAGTCATCCGGCAGTGATTGGTTGAGTATGGTGGAGGCTTCCATGTCATGAGCATTTGACAGTGTTTGTGTGATGACTTTTACTGCTGAAACGGCGAAATAAGTTCTGCACAGCGTGTTCAAGCTGACAGATACACAGCTAACTGGCAAGGCTCACTTCATGGTACAGGCCCCAGGTCTCTTACCTGGTTTGATGAACAGCTATTTACCTGTATGGGTTGATTGGTGAGGTCACTGGAAAGATGATCCCACCTTATAAAAGTACCCACATAGAGGACATGTATATCAGACACATTGCTGCTATTTCACTTTGAATTAGAAGAAAGTCCCAAAAAGAAAGCTACAGCTGCACTGTTGGCCACATTTGTTTGTTTGGTATCCTGTTCGGTAGCTGAAATTTGTTTCTCACACATATATCTATTTTTTCTTCTCTCTTCTGGGGTTTGCAATTCTAGATTATTCAAGTCCTTCTTAATTGCAGCATACCTCATTTTAGGGGAGACGCATGCATCATAAAGTTGGCTCTATGTAGAAAAACCAAGATCATTAACTGTTGTTCACTTTGTTACTGAGTTCCCAGAAGTCTCCCAGCAGAGTCATCAGGGCTTCTAATTTCTTACATTATGAGTTACGAATTCATAATAAAAAGTAGTGAAGTATTTATATTGTGATTTTTTTTTGGGGGGGGGGGGGTATTTGAGTGTCTTTAGTAAATACAATCCACATGTGTTACAGCTATCAGCTGGTGTAATGTGACTGAGCAGCCAATAGATGTCACTGCCAATGGCTACAAACATGGAGTCACCAAGAAGGCTCTAGGCACAGCTAAAGCCAGGTAGAGCCAACAAACACTCATCATAAATGACAATATAAATGATGCTGTGTGTCATCACTATATATTAATCATGTATTCCAAATGTAAGTGACAGATATGCATGTTTGTTTGTCTTCAGGTCTCTTCTGTGTAAACTGGAGCTTTTCCACGTCTTTCTGTCTCTGGTATCGGCCACTGACCCTTCAGCACTTCCCAGCTCTCTCAGGTAACAGACAATAGGCTCTTTGACGATCTCTCTGTGGTTTTAAACATCTGATCAACATAAAACGCTCACGAAGATCCCCAAACCATGCCTGGCTTTCATCAGTTGTCCTTTTTGGTAACTCTTATCTCATCTGCTCCTGAAGCATTCCGAATTGACGGCAGTGAGGCAAATAATATATCACAGTCACAACATTAGAAAGACTAAGTGTAACTGGTATTAGCATGCATAGGTTTATGTTTTAAGGGTCTGGTGTTTTTCTTCTAGGAGAACTCATTTAAAGGAACTATTCACACACAAAGTAGAAATTCAGTCATAATCTACTCACCTGACAGAAAGTCAGGTGAAGGTTCGTAGTCCATAAAAGGTTTAATGGGCTTAAAACAGAATTGCAGCATTCTCCTAAACAACTGAAGCAGCTGGAGGCTTGTTTTGAAACGTTAAAAGTAACAACCATGAGCAAAAAATGTTTTTTGATTTTTTTGCTATGAAGCTCCAGAAATGTTTCATGGACTACGAATTTTCCATTGGCATTGGGGAGTAGATAATGACTGAATTTTGTATTTTTTGGATGACCTGTTCCTTTAATGAATGCGTTGAAAGCTTCAATCAAGTCACAGAAATATCTGAATAATTGAAAAAACTCAAGAGAACACAGAGTAATGAAGAACTCATGAGTTATGTCTGTTTTTTTTGTACTTGACCACACCATTTCCAAGTTAGTCCTTTCCTAAGAGTATAGGGTGTCACATAGCTTGCTGAGATTACACCAAAAATTGTGTGTGTGTGTGTATACGCGCGCTGTGGTGTTCACTGTGTGTCTTTGTATGTGACATTAGTGCTCACATTTCAATGTTCGTGCGTGTGTGTGTGTGTGCGCACGCGCACGCGCGCGTGTGTGGCTGAGAAACGGAAAACAGTGGTCCCTTTGTTTTATCAGCATTTTAGCAGATAACCTGATCCCAGCCCAGTCCATCCCAGCCAACACACAGGTCCACTGAACACCGAACACACACACACACACACACACACACAGAGTTATTCACCCAACTACACCATTACAACATTATCTGCAATGACAATGGTATGTCTGGTGACAAGAGATAACTGTGGGATCAGGGAGAGGCCACTTGTCTGAGTTCTGTTTCTGACAGGACATCAATCTTTAAGTTGAATCAGTCGGCTACTCGACATCCAAACTGCACCACATAATCTGCATGAGAGTTACTCACTTACTAAACCCACTTACTTGTGGGGATCTTAGATTTATTATTATATTATTTGTTAATGCATTGCAATATATTTTGACTGTAACTATTCTCATAAGCACTTCATAAATGCTAGGACTGGCCAATAAAATGACCAAATACCTTGATATCAACTTTGTATGAGTGACTGTTACATGATACTGATATATTGATATTGACACAGTGAGATTTTTTATTAAAAAACATCAGTAATGTGAATTACAGTGACTTAGCTGGTAAAGAACAGTGTTAGACAAGTCTGGTAAGTTTAGAAAATGAAAACACTTGACTGCAGCCTTTCAAACCAGGAACAGACAACACTTTTGCCATATCACCATATAATGAAATCCAAAATCTAAGAACATACTTAGTCTAATATCAGGACAACAATATACACATCAGTCACAACATTAAAACAACCAAGTTAGTGTTGTGCATGCTCTCCTTGTGCTGCCAGAACAGCTCTGAATTGTCAAGGAATTGTCGTAAGACCTCGGGGGGTGTCCTGTGGTATCTGGGCCTGGGACTTTTGTGGTGGATCCTTTGGGTCCTGTGTGTTGGGGGATGGGGCCTCCATGGATCAGATTTGTTTCAGCGCATCCCACAGAGGCTCATTCAGATTAGGATCTGGGGGCCAATTCGGAGGCCCGGTCAACACAAATTGGTGCAAATGTGGATAAAGGGACGGGTCTGGGAATTTTTTGCTCCCTTTCTTTAACATTGTGAGATAATGTGTTTTGCCTGTTGTGATGGCTGCCTCTCTCTCTTCTCTGCCGCTTCATGCCTCTTCTGTCTCCTCTTGTCTCAGAGTCAAAGTCAGACCTGCTGTAAATCACCTCTGTACTGTATCCACGGTCTTCAAACTGGCTTCCGTCAGTCTTTTAGGCATTGGGCAGTCGCAGCTGTGTTTACTCTCAGGCTGCTAAACCTGGTTGAGCTGAGCCATGTTGCCCATGGTGACTCCCCTGTGATCTGAAGCAAACACTCCAGCCACCGGCTGCATGGCTAAATAACCTTACAAGCTACAGCCAAGGATAGCTAGCAAAGGGTAGCTGATACTCCGGTGATACGCTGCCCCCCATGTTTTTAGAGCTATCTCCAAATTCTATACCTTGCGAGGCAGCTGGATTTGCAGGTATGTAACTTCAGCAATCTGTTTTGCCAGGCTTTAAGCTGTAGACTTGTGGTTGGTCAAAGGTTGATCAGGCCAATAAGCGTCCTTTGAAGAATTGGAGGCAGCAGATGCAGGCAGACTTTAGATGTGATTACAGCGAGAAGTAACTGCTAGCTTGTAAACGATGGCAGCCCCAAGGTTAGCGTGGATGCTGCCATAGTGGCAGGTTTATCAGAACTGGACAACATTTCCTCATTCGAGGAAGAACAGCACTGAAGGCTTTTCTTGATGGAAATTATGTTTTCCAAATGGCTTCAGTTAGAGTTTGACTGAGCAACTGGCACAGCTGTTAGACCTCTTGTATTGTTGATCTGGTTGGTTAAAGTTAGCCTGTGACAGACAGACAGGTTCATGCAGTTACCTTCGAAGTATTTTTTAATGTGCCTGCCCTTTTCCAAACAGTTCCTTGCAGCTCCTTTCCAGATGGATTTGTGAAACTAACCATCTGCCATGTCAGGTTTCCAAGTTCTGGCCATGTCTTACAAATTACACATTTTAAATAATCGTGTAAACATTATGTATACACGTGTAATCATTAACTGGGTTCCCACTCATACTTTTCTGTGTTTATCTCTTCAGGAGAACAGAATTGCAGACCTACTGGGACTACAAGCAGGCATCTGAGTCATACCAGCAGGCCTGGCAGCAGTTCCACAGCCAGGCGTTCCCTCTGTGGCCCCGGAGTGACAGAGCTCTCCTTCTCTTCCACTGAAAGCACACTCTCTCCAGCTGAAATATCATTATCAAGGTTGATGAAGAAGTGGTTTTGTTGAAGCAAGAACCATGAGGTCACAGGTCAAATGAAATGCTGGTCTGTATTGTATTGTTTTTCCTACAGCCTGTGAAACACACATTTCAAACTAAAGATGGCAGTAACATACTGGTGAATAAGAAACACTCTGAGTCATTTTCATGATGTCACATTTTTAATAAAAGGACAAACACTTGACTAAGTTCGAGAGTCTTCATTTCCTAACCTCTGTTGGGTCAGCTGGTCAATCTGGGTAAATATTATTTGACTATATTTGACTCTCCATAGTCCAGGATGTGACTGCTTGCAACAGCAGGACACCCAGCTCTGTCATGCTGTTCAGAGGTCGATGACCCCTCCTCAGTGTCCTCAGATGATGCTTTTATTTTCACAATGTGTGTAACATGCTGTGTTAGATTCCCTGTCCTTGTTTGAACACTCTCCCATAGTGTATTCCTCCCACTAGCATTCTGCACAGTTATGATTGTACATGTACTGATCAGCCAAAACATTAAAACCACTGACAGGTGAACTGAATGTCATTGACCGTATGTCTTTATAGTGCAGTGTTCTGCTGGGAATCCCTGGGTCCTAGTACTGTGGGTGTTCTTTTAACACCTAACAACCATCTTAATTCTGGCTGAGTCCTGTGGGTTTTAAGGGGGAACCTCCATAGATTGGACTTAGGGGTGTGCTTGTTTTGCAGTGGAGTCTAGATGGGTGTAATGTGTCAAACAACATCCCCCTAAATACCTGGACCCAAGGTTTCCCAGCAGAACATCATATTATCATATTAAGTTCTAGTGTCAGTGGTTTTAATGCTTTGGCTGATTGGTGTATGTCTCTATTCACCCTGTGATGACCAGTAAACTTGAGCAGGGTGTTCTTAGTGTGTGTGAGAACAGATTTCAGTCCTCTTGGAAACCTAACTCACTCATACAACAGACAAAGAATACATTGAACCTGCACATTTCTGCACAACAGTCAGGTGGTTTATTGAAGTCCAGACACTGAATCAGTGCAGGGAGTGAGGATCATTGGCATTACTGCTTTAGGTCAGCAGATTGCAGGAACAAGTAACAACCCAATTGCTGCTAATACTGAACAGCATGTTGCTGGTTATGACCATGAAGTCTTACATTGTGTATTTAATACCATTGTCAGTCAAATGCTGTAGAGATTTTTCAAAGTTGGGGGGGGGTCTTGGTTTTAGCTGTGACCAACGCCTCTAAAGATTGCTCTTTTTTTCGATCGCTCCACAAAAAATGCCAACTGGAAAAAGGGGATCTGAAGTGTCCTATAACAAAAAGGCATGTGACTTACAAAACAGAATCACGTTACAGCAGCTCTATATCTCATTCTGTTCGTCCATCAGTTCAGTGGTAAACAAAATTGTCCCAACCTTCAAGTGATTTTCTGTCCATGAGACTAAATAAATTCGATGGTGGTCAAGTATTAGAAAACTAACAATTTTGACTTGATAAGGACACTAGATGAAAAGCTAGTGGATCAACAAAGTGAATACAGTTCATCTTTCAGTTTATATGAAACAAGTTTGATCAAATATTGGTTGAGATGTTGTACTCTGGACCAAAGAAGTGAACCGAGTACAAGTGACAGTTGTGTGCTCGCATGTGTCAAAACTTTTAAGATGTTGCTCAACAGCACTTCCAATGCAGCACACAGTACCTTTAATTTGATGAAGTTAAAGAATATTGACATATAAAAGCTGCTGTGAGAGTTACGTTATTGAAATAAGTGTTAAATAACTCTATATTCCAACAGTAATCCCTATTGTAGAGTGTTTGGTCAGTAACCCATGTCTCTCCTTTTTGCTCGTTCAGTAAAAGAGGACAGACATTTTCTAGTATCCCTGCCCACTTAAACCACTCAGGAAAGAGAACTCCATAAATAGGCTGTCTGCTCATGAACACACAGAGAGCAGGATCCTCCTGTTCTAGTTCCTACACCAGCATTGGCAGAACAGGGAAAGCTACAAATTGTAGTGCTCCTGGCAACGTCTTATACTACCAAACAGGCCAAGTGTTGAAAAACACTTGGGGAAAAAAGGGCAAAGAGAGCTGCCTCGAGAGAAAGAAAGAAAGAAAGAAAGAAAGAAAGAAAGAAAGAAAGAAAGAAAGGGAGTCCTTCCAGTGAGGATACATGGAGAGAAGGGAGGTGATTGCTAACTGCAAAACTGACACAAAGTTAAACTAAAACAAATGCTTACAGTAGCTTTAATTATATTGTGTTTTTTCTAAAACAAAAAAACTCCTACGATTCATTTGACATTCATTTTTATTGGTCAGGTCTTCAAGGTACCTCACCGTTCAAATATCTAAAATTCCTTTATGTCTAATAGATAAAGCTGGACAATCATACAACACTGATGACATAAAACAATGCTGAATATCTTAGCATTCCATCAATGTATTACACATCTACATAAAATGTCTGAACGCCTGAATGAGCTTCATGGTGCACAAATATGGATACTTTAGGTAAGTAAAGGGAGGATATATCTTACTCTGAATCAGCACCAAAGACTACAGCTGAAACCAAAATGTCAGCTTCAGAGTTGTCTGAGTGAATAGAAGAAAGATAACAAGTGGTTCTCATTTTGAAACCTCTGTAGCCAGAGACGTGAGCAACTCTTTACTTGAAGTATCTGAGATGTGAATTACAATTTGGTATATTTGGACCTTGGCCTATGTAAAAACAAGGTTCATTATACGCATGTTAAATATGTGAATGTAATAGGAATAGTAATAACAATGACTTGTAGTTTTATAATGACTTTCAAAGTACCCAAGGTTGCTTAATTATTAACATGTGAAAGCACTCTGCACACTAAAGGTAAACTTTCAGTGATTTTATTAACCAGCATTTCCACTGAGAGCCTTTTGTATGTACATTACTAAAACATGAACAAGATATAATGGTCAGGGACAGGGTCAAACACTTTGTGTCTCTCTAGCATTCTCATTACACACTTATTCCAAGAACATTGTGTGTGTGTGTGTGTGTGTGTGTGTGTGTGTGTGTGTGTGTGTGTGTGTGGCCTGCTTCCTGTTATTGCCGCAGGATGTGATTTCTTGCATTTTCTGGAGTGCTCACAGGATTTTTGCTTATCAGGGTTCTGTTTTGGTCTCCACCTGCTACTCAGAAAAATGTCTCTCATTAGCTGCTAATTTCACCAGCTATTGGCTAACTTTTATTTGTTGAATGTTGCTAAGCAAGTAGTGTAAAGTTGGTTTAGCAGACCTTTTTTACTGAAAATGGCTGCCTGCCACGTCTGGGTTGATAAGATTCAGGATTGTGGACCAGCAAACCAAAACAATGAATTGAAAAAGAGCACCAAGAGCAGTCTGTGTTACATGAAGAGGTAAAACAGCAGTGCTAGGTAAATGTAGCAGCTGTGGACTGACGATGATGGTAAATTAAAGGAAACAATTCACATGGGCAGAGCAGAAGGAGCTGTTTGTGTTGGCTAACTGCTAGCCTGCATTTCTAACTTGCATATGAAGCGCTGCATTTTGAATTGTAGCGCACATAAAAAGGAATGTTTCATCCATTGTCTGACACTTGTTTTTTAATTCAAACAGAAACACATGCTCTATTAGTCTCAGCAGTCATGCTCTTATTTTGTTGTAGAGAATTAGATTGCATTTTTGAATGCACTCGTTGTCATGTAATCAATTACTAAGACAAAAATCTTAGTTCTACGTAAGATTTTCGGTTCATTGTTCCCTTTAATCTGTATTGTAGAACATGGTTGCTAGGTGTCGCAATCTTTAAAAATTAGCTCCAATACAATTGAGCCTGACGTTAGAATTTTCATGTCTAAAACATTGTCAGCCAGGACAGAAAATCTGCCACAGTAGCTTTTATTAACTTTTTTCACAGTACATACTTTGACCTGTCATAGCAGGAAAGCGCATATTAAATAAATAACACAAACAACGACTCCATTCCTTTTAGTAACCAAAAACAAAAGGGAAATATGGTCTTTATTAACATTATTTTTTTGTTTGATTGAAATGTCAATAAATGTTTAACTAATGGCATTCTGGGAAGTGTAAACCACTCACTGGTCTAGAGGGTAGACAGAGCAGGTTAAGGGAGAATGGGTAGTGCAACACTATATCACTGAGTACCTCTTAGACACAATGTCACAGATTGATCATGTACCGGTAAAAAGAAGAAACTGGGTGAGTTTGCTGTAATTTCTGTCTGTTGCCCTGTGATGACAACGTAAAAATATCACAACATTTGACTCAATAAACTTCAAGTGTTGGATATCTTTAGCAGTTCAAAGAGGGTCATGGCTTGTTGTTGGCATCATGTGTCTGAATCGTGGATGATGCTGACATTTGTTCAGACAACGTAATGTGCAAATACATAATATCCAGACTGGCAAGCACTCAGTAACATCCCATGAACTGGTGCAGGTCCCTGGCCCTGAGCACCATCATGCACCATCTAAGTAGCATGATCTGCCTTCTTTCATACGCTTATTTCCGCTCTCATGGCCTCTCATGGTGCTGAGGGGAAATTAAAGTTAAATACTCAAGTTTTTTATACATGATATGAGTCATACAAATACATCCATAATGTGGTTAATGATTCTATTCACATGGTTATAGGGTTTCTCTCTCACTTCATTATAACACAAATATCAGTGACAACAAATCTGGACTGAAAGAAAATGTAGCTTGATTGGGCAATGTGTGATGATTGGCATGTGTTTTTATCAGGAATATTAATTATATCTGATTATAATGTATGGTGATGTTTGTATGTTTGTTTTATGGCAGTGTTAAAGATATTTCTCTCCACAACTGACCTTTAAAGCAGTAAAAAGACCAACCATTAAGTCAAGTATTTCTTGACACTTATAGTCATCTGAGACTGTCAAAAAGAAATTAGAGGTTCTTTACTGTTTGATTGTGGTGTAGTTAATTTTCCACCCTAAATAAATGTCTGTGCCAAGTGTGTAGGTGCATTACTTGTGTAACATTGTACACCAGGAAATGTAAGGCCCTACTGTGTGTGTGTGTGTGTGTGTGTGTGTGTGTGTGTGTGTGTGTGTGTGTGTCACTAGTATTAAGTGAACCATTAACCCCGTGCTGTATAAAAGGCCTTGTAACCAAAGGTGTTCTCTCCGCTGTAAGCCACGTAGAGAAAGCCATCCTCGTCCTTCTCCTTGTCGTACAGCTGGCCCATAGTCAGACTGCAACACACAGCAGAAACCAGATTCTGATTAGATCAAACACAATGTCAATTAGAATTGATTATATTTACATATGGGTTTGTGAAGATGCAAGCCTCCAATAGTGGTTATTTTTTGCTGATCAATGGAATTTCTCAGTGTTCTGTTCTTAAACCTGCAATGGATCCTCAGAACAAAACACATGCAACAGCGAAAACATAAATATTTAGGAAAATGCTATCCAATTCGAGAAATGCTGGTGGTACAAAGATGTTTACATTTTCCTTGTTATTGAAGGACATAACACGTACATACACATATATATTTAGTTAAGAATTCATAGATCATGTTATTTCTATTTCCAAAGTCTCTCAAGGAATCATCCAAACTGCTAACTGAGCTGAACTCAACCAATTACTAAGCATGGCAGATATTATTGGAGGGTTTTATATTATCTAAGTTATACAGTACAGTCAGTAAATGACTGCTCCTGTTGCTCACCTTCTGCTGGCCAACAATGTAAATGTCAGCAGATAAGTTCTAGCAATTACCATGAGTATATGTATTGGATCAGAAATGCCAAATAATATACAGTATGTTTGATCTAATTTTGAAACAGTGTTTCCATTACATAGGCTGTCTAACAGAGAGCAAACATTGTTATTTCTGTTGTCAATTTCAGCTGTAGCTATAACATTTAAAGGTGTAAATTGTAGGGATTGGCCAGAATTCAAAGGTAGCTCCAAAACTATAGGGCGAAGCATAACCAGATACAGCTACTAACTATACTTAACTTGCTACTCTTTGCTCTAGCTATCTTTGGCTGTAAGAACTTCCTGCCATCAGCAACTAGCTCTGTTAGCAGTGGAGTTTTCGCTTTTAGCTGACAGAAAGTCTGTCTGCACAGCAACCTCAGATGACAGAGGGAATGACCAGGGTCACCCAGGCTCAGTCAACCGGCCTCCCAGTGAAGGTGGCTGGATGGCAAACTGGGACTGAACACAGCCTCTGAGTCTGACAGATGTCAGTCTGAAGACAAAACATACATTACAGAGGTGATATACAGTGAGTCTAATCAGGACTGTTGACCCAAAGAAGAGAAGACACAGCAGGCGGGAGATGGATAGAGACAAAGAGAAAGCAAGAGAGTCAGTCATCAGCAGTGGGCCAAAAGCATTGTATATAGCCAGAATGATTTCACATCTTAGTCTGCAAATATTTTAACCAAACTAGAGCTGACTGTGGAAAGACAAGTTTTATTTTGTTGCTGTGGTATGTGTTTTATGGTGATTTAATAAAGCAATTAAGTTTGTCTTAGCTCAGTGAAAAAGAGAAAGTTGCAAGTGTTCTTTTTGTTACGGAAAATAGCTGTAAAAATATTTCCTTCTATTTTGTGAGTTTATTTTGCTTACTTAGACTAGACTAAGGCCACTTTTACATCTACCAGCTGAAGCTTCAGAGGCTATCCGACTATCACCTCTTGAGGTTCAAAGTGGTATTAGGAGGCAGGACAGGTCTCTCTGCTGTAATCACTGAACTAATGTGTTAAAAGGTTAATACTCTTCAAAATTATCAACAGAGCATATTGGACATCCTCTCGATTGTACAAGGCTAAGCATAAAAGTGAGTTACAAAGTGGTATTATGATACAGAACAGGCCAGGGCTAGCTGATTAGCATGCTATATCTTCACCACACAATACATATTGTAGATGTCTTTGAAATAATGTCAACACTATTGTTTCTTCACACTCTGTTGACAATGTAGTTCATTTTTGTGAATGTTTTAAACAAAAACTCTGACCATGTCTTACAAATGACCCTTTTAAAGATATATGGTTAAACATGGTGGTCTGATGTTTGTGCTGTGCTTCTTTTAGTTACTGTATTTGATAAAGCAATCTACCAAACAGTGACATTTCACCACCAGTCAAACTAACCGCTAGTTTAAAGTAAACTTATACTGTCATTTCCTTTGACCCCAACGGTAAATTCAGCCAACATAAGTGGAAGTGTTGTTATCAAAGCATCAAACATGCATGTTTAATGAGAGGTAAAATAAGAACATGAAATTGTATGTAAGCTACCTGACACAGGGGGTTTTCTATTTTAAACTCCTATATACCAGCATTGGCCTCAAAAATCCAGTATCAGTATCAGTATCAGCAAATACTATCAAGTTTGCTAAAACCCTCCTTCAAACAGTCATAGTTAAATCACAGAGCTATCTGAGCCAAAAACTGGTCCTCATTCTTAAAGTTATTGTAGCATTACAGATTAAACATACTATTTGAAAATATGACTAATGAAGTATAAATCTTAATACCCTGGGGCTAGTGAGAAGGACACATGGGCACCAAGTAGGGAAAAGCAACAACTGAGAAGAAGGTTTGAGAAAATAAAAGATATAATCTATGAATTTTTGGAAAAACTGACAGAAAGAAAAAGATGTACTGCAGTTTTTTAAAAGATCTGTATGATTTTGTCACGGCATTGTTTAGTAAGGAGAACTGAAATACAAAACACACCTCTTTCACCGATAACATTTTGACTTTCTAAATAAGAAAAAGTAATGGCTGAATTCTCCATCCTTGTCTCTACTGGGACACATGAATGGAGCAAAGCCATAGTTAATGTTATTAGTGACACCTGAGCCTTTTCTAATAGTCAAGATGTCTGCTGTGGAAAAGGGCTATTCCCAAGTCTTCTTTTATATTAGTCTATGTCCCAGATTTAAGGATGTCTTATATTATATATATATATATATATATATATATATTATATTATGTTAGGTTTTAAGGTTGCTCCCTGAACTTGCTTTTTGGATCTTCATACTGCAGGGGATTTAGATGAGCTGTTTAAAGCCATTTGTTAGTTGTTGTTTTTTTTTATGTTTTGTTTTTTAAGTCCCCATCTACTTCAGTTGTCTCGGCAAATGCTGCAACGCTCTCTTGCTGTGAAGCTCCAGAAATGTTTTGTAGACCGCAAAACTTTACCCGACTTTTCATTGTCATGGAGGTGAGTAGATAATGACTGAATTTTATATTTTTGGGCAAACTTATCCTTTAACATTTGTGCTTTCAGTCAGAGGGGGGATCACATTCAATAGATCCATTCACATGTTCAAATAGGGCACAGTATTTGGGAATTTCTTTCCAGAGTCCCATAAAACTTGGAAAATAGTGTGAGACATGTTACCAGGTAAGGAGATAAAGCATTAGAATAAGGAAGTGGTGACGGTAGTATTGTTAGGCCAAACAAAGTCTTTGTTTTAATAAAGAAGCCTGTCAAACATTGTTGCAACTGTTATGTGATTTAATGCAGTGGATGATTTTACAGTCATTTGCACATTTCTTTTTATTCTTTTTACAATCTTTATGATTTATAGGAAATTACCGTTGCACAATCTGTTTTGATGAGAACAGTGTTTGATTTCGTTTCAAAATGCAACAATGATTAAAATCTAATGTTAAATATGTACCATGTTAAGATGCTTTGTGTGTGCTGGTAAATCATTTTGTGTTTGAAAGTACATTTCTTAAATAAAAAATATTTAAAAAATCATTATTAAGTCATATACAATAAGACTGTGTTGGACAACCTATACGCATTGTTTCCTGTGATTCCCTCATGATTAGATAGGGACATGAATGGAAGATTCTGCCATTACCAATAAAAAATGACTATCTACATACTACTATTTAGGTACATGCAAAAGTGCTGATGAAAAATAGAGAAAGTAAAGAGTATAACTTTTAGGGGATACTAATATTTCAAGGACTCCAGGCTAGGTTTTGGAATGAAGAAATACAAAGCTGCAGTGTTTTCTATAGGTTAAAAGGTCGAAGTTCGACATATCGTCACATCACACATCCCAGCTGGATGTGGTCAGGTTTCGTTCATTAGCGTGGTACCATAGTACCATGCTAGGAATATATGTACGCCAGTTTTACATTTTAAATACTATCAACACAATCGCTGTGAGAAGCAGGTCAGATTCCTCAGATATACTACATGTTTTTGGAACACATCAGCATTTCAATAGATGTGAGTGTGACATGAATCAGATTAGTGTAAATTGAGAGCACAGGTGTGGCTTCATGATCCTCAGAGGGAGATTGATTACTCACACATGAAGAGGTCACATGTTCCTGCTTTTCAGTAACACAGATGGACAGATAAACACAAACACTACACACAAATAGGAAGGTCAGACTTGAGCTTTAACTGCATATTCATTTAAGGAGGCCAGGCCCTTAAAGTACAAGATTCATAAAAAACAAGTAAATGTGGCTTAGAGCCAGTTGATAGATATTTGAGGACCATATAGATATCAATATTTTGGAGGTGAAAAAATGTTGATGACATGACATGATACTATTATAAGCAGCTTGTCATTGCTCTGTTGTAGACAAACTATGAGATGGTGACATGGTTTTCTAAATTATCTTAAACCTATTCAGTCAAGCAGTAAATCTTTCCTTCATGGAGGTTAATATGATAATATATTTAATTTAGAGATGGTTATTAACTGTACTATGATTTCAGAGGACGTAGCAGGTGGTGCTGTTGAATTACTGTGTTACAGATGTGTTTCTAATATTTTGTCTATCATCATTGATTTAAATGGGTTGGACAAAATTTTATAAATTTTGGGCTTCTCCAACTGGGGTGATGGCAAGTAGTCATCAGTAGTCATAAGGAGAGATGTGCTCAATTTATGTAGCTTCATATAATTTGATGAGAGCATTTTCATTACTCAGAAGCTGAATGCAGAAGTACAGCAGTGACTTGCTACCATCCAATAAAAGAAAAACAGATCACTATCAGTGTTATCCTGTGAAGAGGTTAACTTTCTAGACTTTTATTTTTTTTATGTTATGACAATTTTCACATTATTGCTACATACAAACTTGTCACATTATAAAAAACGTTTTTTTAATATACTATTTATCTTCTTATAACGTGAAACACTTGATGTTATAATGTGATAACATATTGTGATAACATAAAACTGGTCATTTTATGATGTTAAAATATAATGTGAATCTTGTAATAACGTGAAACCTTTCTTGTTGTAACAAGATAAAAAGCATTTTGTTCTAACAAAACAAATTGATAATATTATGTTGCCATCCATTTTTCTTTTCCTGGCAGCAATATGCTTCCACAGACCGATGTTTACACCATTCTCATTGATACTTGTTAAGTATCAATACAAAGAAAGATGTCACTAGTACTATCTCAAACTATCATTAAATGATTTCAACATTAACTCTGAGAACTGACCTGATTTACCATAAAGAAATGAGCAGAAAGCTCCACAGTCTCCAGTGGCCTCTACACTGCGAACCACAGGCACTTAAGGGGAGAAATTTGCTTCAGTGCTACGTACCACTAATGATGTAGTTTGATGATTGAAACCACGAAACAATTTTGATTTTAGATTAAAGATTTCCCTCCCTCACTGCACCTTACTTCAGAATCAGAATTCCTTTATTTGTCCTGCAAACGGGGGCATTTCTGTGTCACAGCAGCAAAAGGACAGTTATATTACAATAAACAATAATAATAGTAAAAATAAACAATATACTAAGAAGGTAAGAAATAAAATAGACTTGTATATACATAATATTGTACAAAATGACAGTGTAATTGTTAACAGTGTGGCAGTGTATTGTTACTGACAAATAATGAATATGGGCATGAAAATGAGAAATGGGGTTATGTGTAGAGTTTTTATTGCACAGTGCACATGAGGTCTGCTGGGAGCAGTGCTGGTTGTAGAGTCGGACAGCAGCAGTCCACTATCTGACAGAGTCTTCCACTATCACAGCTGAATGAAGTGTTGCTCTCACCTGGATTGGGGAACAGTTTTGTCAACGAAGAGGAAGATGGCTTTCTCTGAAGGCAGTTGGATACGTTTCCTGATGATCCACATAAACTGGGCCACTGTGATGTCAGAGGGCACCAGGTACTTCCTCTTATCAATGTCCACTATCTGAGAGCCAGACACCTTCTCCACAATCACCTGGAGAAAACACATCAACAGAAAATTAGGCTTTTAACACTATATGATATGACATTGGATTAAGTTCTCAGTACGCTAATATCCACAGCTGTTAATGTTAGTTGCTCTTTGCAGTTCACTCCTGTAAAATAACTTTTATGGCTGTTATTCAACAAAAATATCAGTTTGTCTGATCCTGACGAAGTACAGCCAGACCTTGTTGGACTTGGTCCTTCTGGAACCTGTCTGATATTGGCTGCTCTAGCCGACAACATTTTGCGAGAGAAATGTAATCGGCTAGAGCAGCCAATATCAGTGTTATTGCTGAGTCTGACAAGCTGGGTCTTGCACGTCCTATAATAGCCACTTCAGGAACCTTGTTGAAGTTCAGTCTTCATGTACTCTCATATTTAATATAATACCAAATGCCGTAATACCAAACATGCCAGGATGTCCTACTGCATCTGGTAACCTTTTGTAGTAATCAAGCCAGAATGCTTTACTGGCTATTCTGACCTCGTCAGTGTGGAGAATACATGACACTGACTGAGCCACTGAGAAACAGAGACTGATGACAGCTCATTGGCTGCATTCCAGATTGCATACTTCTTCTTTTAACTTTTTTTGCTACAGGCTGCAAGGGATGTATGAGCCAGAGGGTTAGTCTGAGTCCAAGGCACAGTGTTATAATAAAGTAGTAAGTCTCAATTGTACACACACTGCATGCAACAGTACATACTTTGTAAGGGTAGCTACAGTACGTAATAAAACTCCAAATAATAAGAGTGGCACTTGGAGAGTTTTTGCCCACCACCAAATACAAAAGTTGATTCTTTTTGTTCTACAATGTGCAACCACTATACATCTCTGGATACAGAGTATCTCCAAAACTGTTAGCATTATGACAAAATGTGGTTGTGCCTCGCTGAAGTTCAATTTAGTTTTAGGTAAGATAGTGATTGGTTGCATGTTATGTGTATATTCCTGCTTCCACAGCCACACCTTAGTTTGAGAAAAACAATTGTGGCAATGCCAGCCATTATTGGTCATTTGGAGTCATCTCTCTGGCCACTGAACACATGTAAGTGCATTCACTCTCCTTTTAGGTCTGTTTTTTTTCCATTTCGAACAAGACCTGGGGGAAATATTATCAGCATAATGCTCCATTATATTCACCAGCTAGATACTAACTCCATCTATCTGCCATTTGGTGCTGGGCAGGTAGTCTATCGATGGGTTTTCCAGAGCATTTTTTTTACTGAAATCAGATGTCTGCTGTGTCAGAAACATGGATATGATGAAAGCACTGGGACTAAATAAACATGGTAAAGTTGCCGTAAATTCAAAACATTGAGATGAAACAAGCTACAACACTTCACTAAAGTGAAGGAAACAGCAGGGTGATAATTTTCAGTGGATTAATCCCAAGTGACCCCTTTCACGCGACACATTTATTTGATCCATTGTTGTCTGATTCTGTGTTCTTCCTGTTCCTCCCAGCAGTTATTTAACAGGTGCAGAATGGAAGAACTAGTTAAAGAGATTAAGTTTAACAGGCATTATCATCCACACAAAAGGTTCTTCGTATAGATTTCCTCAGATCAGCTAGTTTAACACCTTGTGTTGTCCAAAACATCACTTTGTATGCAACAATGATCTGAGGTGTCAGTCTTCAGCACTGCTATATCCCCTTACTGCCAGTGTTGCAGAAGTTACCTCAATGTCTTTTTCAGAGGTGTTCAGAGCCTGGGTGAGAAAAATATCAAAAAAACAGGGTCGGACAAGGTTTAGAACCACAAATCAATTCTTACAAATTCAATAAAAAATGTTTGATATAATCAAACAGATCACATGAAAGGAGCAGATATTAGGTTTTCTTGTTAGAAGGTAGTGACTGACTGGAAGTTAGCATTGCCCTGGTTACCTCTACAAGAAGCCTATGGGATTTTTAAAAGCATTTTGGATTATTGCAGAAAATAAGAACTTTTTTTTGCTCTAAGCAAACACAAGTTTGTGATATTTACCAGCAAGGTAATCATCACAAATTAACTGCTTTTAACCACTTTAATGATTGTTGAATTGTAGATGGAATCGCCAAAAGTAAAAAGCTAACATTAGGCTATAAAGACACCTTTGGTGTGGCTGTTCTTGAGTTGTTTGTACTTTTTGTACTGGCTGGAGCAGCCTCCTCTCTCACACCTTGGTTCTCCTCAGCCTCTCCAGTGTTGGTTTACCTCCAAGACGTAGCTCCATAAGCCACCCCGCCACCCAGCCTTCTATGCCTCATTCCACCAGCTTGTGCTCTCAAGCTTACGTTGTGGTGAGTCCAGCAACCACTTCAGCTGACACACAGCCTGAGCCTACACCTGTTCCCCTGTCTTCCACCTGCGTTACACCTGTGTCTCCTGCTCCTGTGTCCCCACTGAGCCGCTGCCAACTCCCCTGTCAGCCCCACAACTCCACCTGCTACCACAACCTGAACCAGCAACTAATACCTCTGCACTTCACTTCAGTTCGCTCAATAAATTCCTATATACCTATCCTAGTCTGGTTGCCCGGCCCAATTAAAGGGAATGAAGGGAATTGTGAGCCGTAGTTTCCCCACCAGTAAACACAGTGCCTGGCTGTCTCTTGAAGCGAAAGCCTTGCTGGAGAATGAGTAAAGAGGTCGGTTGTTTCTGTGTGTTTGAGTCAATCATTGAGAACGAAGCCAACAAAGTCACGCGATCAGAGGCAGTAGAAGGGCAGGTCTTTTGAGAGGTTTTCAAATGGAACAATACAATGATGAAAGATAGTATAATGCATCTGTACTGATTTCCCTTGTTAGATCCACAAGCTCTACAAGGAAAATAACCACATGATAGGTTGGCAGATATCATCACAGTCCCGGAACGGTACTTCCGCATTTTATTATCAGGATACTTGAAGTGACATTGTAAAAACAACACTGTTTAAGTGGTAAGAAAAGGTTTACAATTAGTCCAATATATCAGTAAAAAGAAGGGGAGCAGATCTAAAGTGACCACTACCTGCTGAGTCCTAACGCAGTGGCGTTGCTAACACGGGGTGGTTCAAAGTCATAGAATATCATGTTCAATTTACTAATAGGTTACTTTTCAGGACATAAAAAGTTATCCTTTGGCATGCTCCACTGACAAAGCAGACATGGGCAACTCACTAAGTCATGAAGGCACTTATGGAAAGTCATAGAAAAGTTGGATTTTACACAGAGGTCAAAGTTAAAACTCAGATTCTCTGAGTTGTATCTAAATCCTAATCCATCTATCAAGTCATTACTACTCTCTCATTCTCTTCTTTCCAATCCAAAACTGCCATTCACTCTCCCAGCCACTACTCCTTATCTCTTGAATTTCTGACACTCGCTCCATGTGTAGCCTTAACCCCCATCCCACTGCTGAAAAACAACACCTCCCCCTCACTCACCGGTACTCTGTCAGGATATTTGTTGCGTATTTTGGCTGACTCCACACATCGGTGCTCTGAAGGAGAGACAGGAAACAAACAGGAAGTCAGAGATTAAAGGGATGAGTAAGGCCTCTTGGGAATCCCCTCTCGTGCCTTACTGCAAAATACGGCCAAGCCTAGTCACATGTAGTGATCCATATGCAAGACCAAGGACAGCATAAACACTGGCAGTAGCCTGAACAGAGAGAGGAGTGGATGTACAGGATGCAGTGTGATTATCATGGATCACACCAGGCCTTTATTAAGTTATACTAAACATGTTAGTACTTATCATTATCAAAGAGCAAGCGATAGTGCATCTATTTCTACTGCACTTTGTGGGCAGGACCAGATGTAGCAGGCAGACATTAACCAGAGACATGGGTGATGAGATGCGGTGGATCCACTTAGGCTCAACACGCTGCACGCCTTCATTAGCCCAGATAGGAGGCCTACTTTTGGAAACATCTCTATCAATCTGGCAGCAGTGCCCAGAGGAAAATTTTACTGCTCAAAGCTTGCTCCTTTATGGCTATGGAGCCGTAAAGGAGCTCAATGAGAGTTCTCATTTCAGTCTCGTTGTAGACTTTTTTGGTCTCAAACTTTTCTCATTTGTTTCTCCTAAAATTCCTTAGGAGCAATAGGTGAGGCTTGAGACTTTACCGCTTAGACCTTGCTCCTTTCCAGCACTGGGGAGACATTCTGAAACTTCACTGAGAGCTTGATGAGATCTCCTTTGAAACTTACAGGGAGCCCAAGTTGAGATTTTCTGCACCTGTTTCTCAGGAGAAACAATTGAGAAACAGAAGAAATCAGCCACAGCCTCACTTTGGTCTCACATAGATCTCATAGTTGTCTAGGAGAAATGAATGAGACACTACTGAGATCTCTTTTCCAATTTTCGTTTCCTCTGGGTGTTTCTTTAAAAAGGAGACTTGTGGGACAATATCTACTCAGAAGGTCAAAGACGCTGAGGAGGTTAACAACAGCAAAATTATTTACCCCGACAACCTGAGTACAGAGAGAACTTTGCACCAAACTCAATTTATAATCTGGAAATTGAATGTTTCCCTAAGAATCTCAAAATATTCATACCAGTGTCACATGTTTAAAGCCCTGGACCAAATACCAAGTAAACACTGTTTAATTTGGCATTCATCTAACACACTACTTATTTCAATAAGAAATAGTGCATTCTATACATTTTTTTTTTTCACTTGAAATGTTTGCTGTCTTTTGCCAGCAAACTACACACTGGTAGATGGTAAACACTGAGCAGTCTGAAGAAGTGCATAAAGTTCATGTGCTTCTTGGTGGAGTAGGCTATTTTAACCACCACACTTGAACAACGCGTTACCAAGGGTTTTACTGTACGCAAGGATTTTACTGTACGCAAGGCAACATTACATTGTTAGAGTCTCAAATGGAATTTGGTGATGAACATGTCTCCATGCAAAATACAGACGCGTTTCAAGGATAATATGAATCAATAATGTGAGGTGAACCCGATTTTGACAGCGGTCATCTTGCAGGGAGAACATGTTAGCATGCGCTGCAAGTCACGCAACGTTCATTCATTATGGATTAACATCAGTCTCTTGCAGGCTGCTGTGACGAGCATGCACCTCTGAGCCTATGTGGAATGATATGGCAAAATCGACGCTGAGAGAGCAAAACTGAAAGGAGGGTGCATGACATGACAAGATCATCTCTTGTTTCATAACAACCCAAACCCCTTTTACCGAGGGAATGGTCCTCTTTAAACATCCATTTCATCTTTGCTGGATCCCCGCACTGAGGCGTGATGGTAGAGTCGAAAGGCGGGCTTCTAAATGTACCGATAATGTCGGCGTGATGTCCAAAAATCCAGACAAAAGCGGTCAAAACAAAACGTCAACAATGTCTCTCTGCCCGAAGCCTCCAACTGTCCGTCTAGCTGGAAGGTGACGTCACCGTCTGCCAGAGGGGTGGTGGTAACGATGCTGCCTTCAAGTGCTCTGGGAAAGAATCAGTCTAACCAGGAGTTTATCCATCACGCTCAGTGCAGAGCGGCCCACATGCAGGGTACTGTCGAGTAACTTAATTTTCTTGCCAAGACAAGAGTTGTGGATGCAGAAATAAACCATTTATAAAATGATTAAGTACAATGAGCTTGTAAAGACATTAAATACACCAATTATCTAGACATGTTACATTATTCTCATGATATCCGCTTTTTTAGGAGAATTGTTTGATCTGAGTTGAAGAATTTTAGACATATCAGCTGGAGAAATTCATCTCCCTTGAACTATTTAGTTTCCATATCACTGAATGAAAGAAAGAAGCTCACATTGGCTACTTGTGGAGAATAGGCCAGCAAACTAAGCTAGCTAGCTTTTAGCAGCTCAGTCAATAAGAATCGTGGACCTGTAACTAAAAAAGAAGAATGTTTCAATGTTTACATCCTGTGTTGTCCATTGGTGGATGCACACTTCCCTCTGTGCGGTGACACAGTTTGCTGGTGTCGTCCGGTAGAAAGGAAACAGTTATATAGTAACCGTGTCATGATTTCTCAAAAGAGAAATTGCTGTTGAGTTTTTTTCAAATGTATTTTACAGGAGCTCCAGGCACCACAAGCTGCCATCTTGTCTTATTGGAGAGATGGCAGACATCACTACATCGGTTGTCAGATGTCTGATGTAGTTCACACACAGTAAGCAGATGGTGTAAACTGCGTATGAAGAGCGGGAGTTGTGAAAGTTGGGGAGCTTGTGACTTGTTACTTGACAGTGTGATTACTGAAGGAAGCATATTTCTTCCTTTATCATAAAGAAGAGTTAACATACTTTAGCGCATATATGCAGACAATTCTTTGATCACATTTCATATTCAATAAATATTTCCAAGCAAAGAGTAGCATTATGTGAAAACTGGCAATCTATGCAATTTGGCACCCATCACAGCCCATCAAGTGCAACACCACTTTTGTACATACAAATCCCAGGTCTGTAACAAATTGTCACATCACAATAGTGTTGTTACTTGAAAACTTCTGTCTTGAAGTAAACATGTATGTAACACTGTCATCCGACACTCTCACATAAGTTACAAAGTGCAGAAACAAATGATAGGGGGCAGAGTGGCTGAGACAGAGACACCATTTTCCCTATTACAAGACGCTGTGCCATCAAAATACTTTAATTCAGTCAATTTCATTTCAAGATTTTGATTAATGTGATTCTGAATAGCACATATTGTTGAACATTAAGACAAATCTATTCCTGTATTACAGGTAAACAATTAGGCACTGTTGCTTAAATAACATCAGAATTACATCTCTCAGGTGCCCTTCCTGCTCTGAATGGTAGTTTAGTAGTAGTTTAATATTATATATATAATATGCTTATAGGTGAAGTAGCATTGCATTCAGTTCGACGAGCAGCCACATAAAGTGGATCAGCTCCAGGTCTATCATCACCGTCTTTTCATGTTGCTGAAGATGTCAGTGATTAAGCTCAAGAAGTGGATAGGCTACTAAATGTTACTTCAAACAGACATTTGCAGCCGTTTGCACTGAAAGGATATATATGCAACACTGACATCTATTTAATTGTATAAGAATTACTTGATAAAAACAATTTTAAGATAGTAGTGTTTCTGAAGTAGTAATTGTTTTAATATGTTCACTTCACTACAGCATTTGGATCAGTTTCAAAATGAATAAACATGATTGATGCAAATAACTCTTCACCAGCATTTCTGCAGTAGAAACATTTCTGTCACTTCTAGCTAGCAAATAAAATTATTCCAGTCATGTTTTATTTGGCGCAGTCTCTAATGATAAGCCAGTAGTAATGTTGTAGTGAACTTAGGCAGGACAGTGGATGTATATAGGGGAGGGGGCCCAGCTGAGGCTTCATATATAGGTTAGGGGCCCAGATTGTTGGTGCCACAACACTGCTTCCACTTGGTGAAAAAAAGTGTTTAAGTGTCAACAAATGTTAACAAAATGGCTTCAAAGCGACCAGTGCTGTGTGTTATGATAATAACATCTACAATAACACTCATATTCGATTTAGCTCATTAAAAGCGTTTAATGAGCTATGCTTAGTTTGTTTGTGTCTGCTGTTTATTTGTTCATGAATCACTCCAAACATTTAACACCGCAGAATGCAGTCAGGTGAATTACAAAGAAGTGGGCCAGCAGTGGGGACAGCGTTACTGCCGACATCACAGCGGGCTTTCCTGTCGTTGTCGGTGCTCTGTCCTCGGATTGCACCGGTCTGTTGTTCTGAATGGAGCGTGAACGCGGTCCCTGGCAGCCATGGCAACCGTGAGACGCTAAGCTTTAGCCCCGACATGGCGCGGTGCATGCTACTAGACTAGCTTGGGGCTAATGTAAATAGCACGTTAATACGCTACGTTTCGCAACAACAACAACAAAAAACAGCTCTGTAAAATGCGATATCGTGTCGGATGCTGTTAGATGGATATTACTTAACCTGGGTTAATCCATGTTTGCTGAGCTTTTCGTTAGCTGTGAGCGCTGGTCCAAGTAGCAGTGTGATCTACTTATTTAGCATTTATGCTAGATTGAACATTAGCTAGCCGGTTGACTTGATACACAACACTGGCGGTGACGAGCGCAGTTTATATCTCTCCCTATGGCTTTCTATGAGGTGTACTCTCATCCGGCTTTGATTCGGTACAAAACGAGTGTTTGCACGAAAGCCACGTTGTTTCTGGCCATTGTTCTGTGCCTTACCTACATCCCACCTCTGCTGGTTGCTTACAGGAGCCAAGGTAACTTACACTACAGTCATGTAACTCTTGTGGTTGCTGCTTCTGTCGTTATTGCTACATGATGACTTTACATAGGAGTTATACTATGAAGTTTAAATACGCCCCAATGTAAATGGTTTTATTAAACAAGTAGCTAGTCTTGCTCGCTGGTAAAAGTCATGTCATTTTAGGTTTCTGGATAAAAAGAAGCACTTATGAGGAACAGCCGGTTGTGAGGTTCCAGTACCAGACTTTGCTGGTGGCAGCGACTAGCACTCGGGGAGACTACGTCGCTTGGAGTACCTTTCCTCATCTGAACAACATGCTTGGGAACAATCTGCGGATCCCTGCTGTCTCTGTAAGACATTCACCACTGTCCCCTCACATGAACACCACTTATGCCTCTGTGGGTTTGCCTGTATTTACATGATTTTGACCTTAGATATTGCTAATTTTGACTGTGTTAAAACACAGTCAAAATTACAATCCCCGTTTGTAGTGGTGATTTGTCATTTTGATGAATGGTACCGTGGATTTGAAAACCACTCCACAGGTGAGAGAAGAGGACCAGAACCAGGACGGGAAGTTGGACCTCCTGCTCTTTAACCTACAGCTACCTCTCAAACCTGAGGAGCAAGTGTACAGTATCCAGCTGCTGATCACCTTCAGCTACCAGCTCTTCGTATGTATTCCACTGCATTACCTATCATCCACCCACACTGTATACATGTGGATGATGTGAATGTCAGTCTTAACTCACCCCAAGTTAAAACTCATCATGCCATAACTTATATTCTTTGTTAATATTCATTAAATGTAAATGAATATGTTTTTTCATTCTTTTTTTATGTTCTGCCAGCGGATGTCCACAGTGGTGATGCAGAGTCTAGCCTTCGTGCAGCACTCTTCTTCTGTCCCTGGAGCTAGGCTTTTCATCAGTGGAGACCTGAGGCTGCAGCAGAGGACACCCCTGCCTCACCGGGGACTGTACAACATTTACAATGTGAGAGTTCTTTGACTTTATCCATTTCTCTCTGTACTCCTGCTCTGTTTCTCCCTTTGCACAAACACAAAGAACAGTAGAATGGTGCAGCTGGGGTGGTGGTGGCCAGTTAACAATACATTTTGCTTATGTAGGTCATACAGAGGCATCAGGATTAAATTAAGATTTTTTCACAGGCAGTTAAAAGTTCCTTATATTTAGTTTAAACTTTAACATATCTGGCCTTCATTACATGCATATCATTTTCACGTGTTTGTTTACTAAGTTGTATGTACCATGTATATAGTCTGTGTATTTAAAATACCGGCCGATATTGTTATATACACAGGTACTTCCCAACATCAGCATGAAAATTCGATTGTTGTTCAGGCTTGAATTTTTGTTAGTTTTAGTCTCTCCACTGTAGAGCATAGGAATCATGGAGAACCTTCACTTCATTCACTTGCCTATTCAATAAAACGGAGATGGAACATTTCTGAATGCAAAACACTTCCTATTAGAGGTAGTGAATAAATTAGCTTCTCAAGAAGATATATGTCAAGATACTGTAGCTTGGCTACAGTTAGTGATTCTGCAGGTGTCTGCGGGTTATTGATTAAGACTTTGAATTTGTAGTGCATAATAGTATTGATAATAATTCAATAGAAAATATTATTTATCTTACATGTACTAATACACTCATAATAATTATGTAAGCTATGTCTCTTCTCAGTGCCATGGTTAGGGCATGTACCTTCATGTTAGTTACAGATGCCATAAAAAAAAAAATCACTGTACAAATATTTGACTGCAGTAGACTACTACATGCTGACTAATGTGCTGACACTAGCAGAAGATCTTCATTTGTTAAGGTATTGTTCTGTTTGTCTTTTTTCTCTATTAATACCAAGGTGTCGGTGATCGATGGCTCCAGCCCCTTTGCGAGTGCGTATGACCTTGACAGCATAATTAGGAGCTACCAGGAGAGAAACTGTAAGTTCACAAAGGCTGTGTAATATACTTTGTAACCAATGCCAGAACCAGCTCGAGCTGAACCAAAAACCCTTCCTCCCACAGTGACCACAGTATTGTCCTGTCCCATGCCAGTCTGGACTGTGGGACGAGCTGCTGGGTCTCCCTTTCAGCTCAACGCTGAGATCCGCTATCCGATGGAAATCATTAGATATCCTTTAATAAATGCAGGAAACTCTGTGTGTGTGTGTGTGTGTGTGTGTGTGTGTGTGTGTGTGTGTGTGTGTGTGTGTGTGTGTGGTTCTACTTGAACCCCAAATTTACTTTTTAAATGTAGAAATGTATAAGCATTTATAAGCACTATATGAACATTTGATGAATTTCTTCTAACACACTTTAATGTAGTTGTATAAGTTATGGAAACATTTAGAGTGTTTATTAATGTGCAGCCTTTCTCATTAACTATGAAGTGTGCATGAAATGAGTGTGGGTTATTGTCATCAGTGAGACGGCAAGTTTAACTAGAAAAGACTTTATATATCGTGTGCATGCTTCTGCTGTAAATTGACAGCGAATTGAAATCAAGCATTAAAAGTAATTGAAACACTTTTTCATTGCAATAGTGTTTGAAAATAAATAAACCTGATAGCGTTTTGAATTCTTGCCTTACTGAACATGAGCTTGTTACATGTGTTGATGATTAACATCATATTTAAATCTCTGAGTCTGGTCGTTTTGATATTATGCAGCACCTAGCTTCCTATCTTCAGACATTTGTTAATTTATGAAAAAAATGCAGATGCAGTGTAGAGTGGTCAAGATTTTCTAAATATATACAATTTGTTTTCCAGATAATATAGAGTATCCATATTTTTTACACTGTCCTCAGTATATTTTTAATTTGATATTTTAACAAATTTGACTACATCCAAATACAGTTGTGAAAAAAAAAAAAGTTGTATGTTTTTATTAAGTTTTTGTCATAATTTCTACCTTAACCATCTCCATCCACCTATCGTCCTGGCTTCTGGGAAACAATCAAATTTGCCTGGATTCAATATGTCAGTGTCCTCCTCATCTTCCTCTGGGTCTTTGAGCGCATACAGAGATTTGTTTTCCAGAACCAGGTTCTAACCACCGTACCCATACCAGTGGGAAAACCTCACCTCTCATGATACGATGGTAGTGCTTTGACCTTCAGGTATGCAAGACCCTCCAGGTTTCCTTCTTTCAGAGACAATATTTTACCTCTCATAATGACTCACCAACACTGATAGTCTTGACTGAAATCTAATTAAAGCAGCATTGTATAGAAATTGGCATGTTGTGCGATTTGGCACCCCCCACAGTCTTTGAGTGCGGCACCAGCCATACGTAATGTAGGTGCTAACTACAAACAAAACTCATTACATTACAACAACATGATGTCTTGTAAGGTTGTATCTTGAAGTAAACATGTATGTAATGCTGTGAGAGGGTAGGATCACTGAGTTTACACAGTCAGAAACAAGTGATAAAGAGCAGAGTGGCTGTGACAGAGACACCATTCACCCTGTCAGAAGACACTACCATCAAAAGGATTTTGAATGTTATCTTGAAATAAAAAAGTAACATAATGTTGGTTTAAAATGTAATCAAACGAACAGATCTGTGGCAGCTTTAAGACTAAATGTAGAGTAACTAAGTGGTTATGGCTGTTTTATGCTTCTATTATAAATACGAAGACGTAGCAGTGACTTGTTACACTGTTTCCATCTGAAGCGAATGTCATTAGTGAAGTTATCAAGCCCCATTAATGGTTTTGGCTGTGGTATTTCATTTTGATAACTGACTGTTATTGCTTGAATATTGTCTGGTTTTTCGTCATCAATTAATAGCAAATTGACCGATGAGCCTCCCATAACTTGCTGTATTCCATGAACAATTTGCCTTTAATTTATACAAACATGCTGAGACACACACTAATTTGTTAAAAATTGTAGTGCTTTCCTGGACAACTTTCCATGCAGACCCTCCTCTACAGCAGCGACGTTCTCTCTTGCCCTGGGAAATACATTCCTTCTCCTACTGCAGTTTAAAGCAACTGAAATGTATAGAAATTACAAATAGGTTTCTATATTTTTACTGTGTATTTTTATGACGGTTTATAACAGAAATTAAAGAAATGTGTTGATGTGCTTGTACATTTTTGTTTTGTACAACTTTAGATGATGATAATAAAAAATTCGTGCATTTTGTCATCTTTGACCATAATGCTTTCATTTCCTTTAAAAGACTTTTTTAAATAACAGCAGTGAAACTTATCTGACTACTCTTATGTAATAATTCTGCTATTATAACATGTCAGCTGCAAGACGGTTGGGAGGACAGACCTTGAAATTGACTGACGTCAATTACATTTCACTGTTCTCAGTCATTTCTTAAAATATATATATATATATGTATATATATGTATATATATATACTACATATTAAAGACATTAAACAAGTAACATGAATTAATGAATAATTCAAGACAAGATGATTCTGATTTCATGATCAATATACCTGCCTACAACTGCTGTGTCTGCCAGCATTTGAGTCATGCGCATAAAATAGACACCTTGTGTGCTTAGACAAAGCAAGGATGGATTTTGGATGGAGTTCCTCTGATGAACCTGAATGACCCAAGAGGTGAAGGGGCCCTGAAGCCCAAATCGTGGCATGATGTCACTACCTCAACAAGTCAAAAAGCAAAAGGCTATGAATCTGAATGAATCTCCAGCTGGCCATCCCAAAAAGGCACCAGAATACAGGAAATCACAACTACCAACTTCAACATTCAACATTAAATGTCAAGCACAGGTGACTCCGCGGTGGTGGGAGTGGGGCCCCAAATCAAATTCTACTTAGGGCCCCCAAAAGGCTTGGGCCGGCACTGCTTTCAGTGTATGCCATTACTACACAAACAGGTTTAGTGATGGCACATGCTTTGCCTCCTAGCGTCTGCTTAACGAGCTAAGACATAAGTACCAACACACCTGATTTTTGGCTGAGTGACACCACTTTGACACTTACTCTTATATCCAGCATATTGAAACTAATTTTCTTGTCTTCATAATTTGGGATAGTTAAAAGCCCTGCACATACAGGTGATACTGATTCTGATTCTGAGGGTAACGCGTTAGCATACAGTGTCACAAAACAATGCTGTAATTAAGTCATCCCCTAAGTCCTTCCTCCATGTATTAACCTAGGCTGCTCCTCTGTCTCACCTGTTGGAAAAGGGGGGAGGAGTCACGTGAGTGTGAAATTCAGCACCATATGGCACCTTCAGCACACACACACGCACACACACACGCACACACACTACAATTCCATAAGTAAAAAGGTCTCCCTTATATACAGCTATGTTGCTGTTCTCTGTAGAAGGGTGTGCAGTCTTTTAGAGGCGAGAGTCATGATTTTAATTTCTCCTCTGACTCAGTGTCCCAGGAGGTGTTAGTAAATGTGCATGTCCACACCAGTTTGTCTGTGTGTGTGTGTGGATCTTGACTGCATTAGATCATTTAAACCACTCAGTCTGGCAGTTTGTGTTGTTCCAGACAGTTTACTGAGAGTCACACCCTGTTCGCTCAATAAGGCTACAGTACCAAAAAATATGCCCTTAAAATGTTGCATTTTAGCCGTTGTGTAGCAGTCCACATTTTGATTACTACAGTGCCGCCACAACTTGAGGCTATATTATTGAGTGTTGAAAATAAGGACAAGCAAAATGAAAATAAGGAAACAAGTTTTTGTTTGTTGTTATATATGGCATTTCCACTGATGCTTTGTAATAACAGAACATATGAAAGTGCTTTCTATGTTGCACAAAGGCTGTATTCATTTTCTCATTTATAGCTTTAACTTCTGTTATACAGTATATGTCAACATTATTGTGTTCTTAAAACTGGGGTTAAATTGTTTTAGAGGCATTTTTTTTTTAGATAGCCATAAACGTTTAAGCTACCTGACTGTCTGTGGGATCATCCCTGTGTTCCCCGGGTCCTATGTTCCCCGGGTCCTATGTTCCCCGCTTTGTATGGAACCGGGGAACATAGGCCCCGGGGAACATTTTTTAAAAAAGGGTCCTATGTTCCCCGCTGTTCACCCAAAGGGTCCTATGTTCCCTGCTTTGTATGTGGCCGGGGAACATAGGACCCTTTTTTAGAAAAAGGGTCCTATGTTCCCCGCTGTTCACCCAAAGGGTTAGGGTTAGGGTTAGGGTTTATTAGTCTTAAAACATGAAAAATGCGATCGGGGAACATAGGACCCGGGGAACATAGGTACGCTCGCATTTGCGGCGTATGACTGGAGTCTTTCACAGGGCTAGTTGAATGTATTGCTAAAACTTCTAGCTAACTACTGACACCAGAATGGCAGAGAATGTACAGCCAAAATTTCCCGATACTAACACATTAGCTCGACATCAGTGAGTACTAACAGGAGCCATGTTCGTTGTTTCCGTTCATTATGATAAAGTTTGGGCTTTTCTTACATGTGAGTGAGACATGAGGTAGGCTAGCGATTACAACAATGTGCTGCGCTCACAGTACACACCTGCAGAACCTGCTGTCCACCAACTTACTACCTCAGTAGCACAAAGCACAGAGCTTCTGAGCCAAACAAGTGATAGGCTGTTGTTCAGCCACTAACTAAACAAAACTAGTTTAACAAAATTAAACTAAACTTGTTTATGCGACTGTGTGTCTGATGTAGTAGTCTGCAGCACGGGAGCTCCACAGGGTACAGTGCTCTCTCCTTTTCATCTTCACACTCTACACATCAGACTTCAGCTACAACACGGGCAGCTGCCACCTCCAGAAGTTCTCCGACGACACAGCCATTGTTGCACGTGTGACAGAGGGGAACGATCTGGAGTACAGGAAGGTCATCACCAACTTCGTCGCCTGGTGTGAACTGAACCACATGCTCATCAACGCCAACAAGACAAAGGAGGTGGTGATCGATTTCAGGAGGAAGGCTCCTCAAACTGCACCATCGAACATCCAGGGTTTGGACATTGAGATCGTGGAGGAGTACAAATATCTGGGTGTTCACATAAACAACAAACTGGACTGGACACACAACACAGATGTCCTGTACAAGAAGGGCCAAAGTCGTCTCCATCTGCTGAGGAGACTGAGGTCCTTTGGAGTGTGCAGGACACTGTTAAAAACTTTTTATGACTTTGTGGTTGCATCAGCGATCCTCTATGCTGTGGTCTGCTGGGGATGTGGAAGCTCAGAGAGGGACAGGAAGAGACTGAACAAGCTGGTGAAAAGGGCTGGCTCAGTCTTGGACTGTCCTCTAGACTCCATCGAGGAGGTGGGTGAGAGGAGGATGTTAGCCAAGCTGGCATCTATCATGGACAACCCCTCTCAACCCCTACATGAGACTGTGGGGGCTTTAAGCAGCTCCTTCAGTAACAGACTGCTTCACCCACGGTGAAAAAGGAACGCTACCGCAGGTCGTTCATTCCAACTGGTGTCAGACTGTTTAACACCAGTAACTCTTAATGTAGCACAATAAGCACCTGCTTCTCTTGCACTATTTTACATTTCTACCTCTGCCATCTTGTGCAATTATCCTGTGCAATAATACTATAATAATAATCTGTTTTTTGTATATATTCATATTTATACAAATACACTGAGTCTGTTTATACTGTATTTAATTTTGACATTTTATCTATATGTATATAATGCATATTTCACTTCCTGTATATACAATGCACATAAGGTATTGTCCGTTCTATATTTTATTTCTATTTTAATTTATTTACTTTATTTTTTCTCTCTTATTCACATCTTTTTTAATATTTCTTTAGTATTGTACTTATTGTATGTCTGTCCACCTTGCTATTGTGACAAGTACATTTCCCCGATGTGGGATAAAATAAAAGTCTAAAGTCTAACTAGGTAGCATAAAGCACACATGCAGCAGTAAGGACTAACTGTTGTGCCTTGGGCATTTGTTAAGTCATGCACTTGTTAGACTAAGTCTTGTGCTTGCCATGTTGCGACTATACTAAACCACAGCCGTGCTTTGAACTAAATGTTATCATCAGCGAACTAACATCCTCACAGTGACAATGCTAACATGCTAAACCTGAGCCGGCACAGTGCTTGTCATGTTCAGCTTAGTTAAGTAATGTTAAGGCTAGCTAGTGAATCTAGATTGGTTCTGCCAGATTGTTTCTAACTCTGAACCATCTTGAGCCACGTTCCAGACAACTAGAAACTTTGAACATCTGACCTCAAAGAGGTCCAGGTGCACGACAGCTCTCAGGTGAGCGTGCACAGAATTGAACCCTTAGGAGTTCAGTCTCCTTGCACGATAAGCAAATAAGAAATAAAATAAAATATGGCACATAAGGTACCCGTCGCCATTATAAATGGGATATTAAGGCACTTTTGTAGGCTAGTTGGAAATTAATATTTCATTCATTAACCTAGAACAAATGCTGATGGGGTGCTGCCATCATTGGATTATGTCATACAACTGCTCCATCGTGAACTCAGAGAAGTTCGATTTGCCCCGATTTTACAAGTAGGAGTTTTGACTTTAAGTGGTGTTCCTTGTACATTTTCTAGTAGGAAGTCAGTTATCTGGAATGCAGCATTAGAAACTGTCTTGAAAAGGGCCAGCCCTATCAGAAAGTACTTTGTTAAGGACTCAGTCTCTCTGTCTCCAAATCATATCAATGAACCATATGAGGAAGTATGAGAGCACTATAAGTGGAGCCAGTTGGTAAATGAAGCTCTTGCTGCAGCAAGCAGGGGGAAGAGCAAAAACACATTTTCCATTGAGAAAGCCTTCAGTGCCATTCTCTGCTCTTCTTTCAGTAAAATATACTCTCCACTGTTACGCTAACCACTTGAGGATTCGCCATCGCTGTCTTCAAACTGATAGTCCCTTCTCTCACTGGTTGCCCAAAAAAATACATGCCACACATTTAGCTGCCAGCGGTTCCTCACGTGACACTGATTGGTCAAACTACTCTGGTTGTCCCAAAGGAGCATAGCTTGAGGCCTGTCAAGATGGACTTGTGAAATGACATGATCACAAGATCTTGAAAATCCAGCTGCTTCAAGAGACTGGAGTCCGAGTGTGGAAGAGGACAGACTAGAAACAAGAGCAGAGCTGAGTCTTTGTAGTAGGCTTGATTACAGGGTTGGATGCAACTGGTCGGCCTCTGCTCTACTCAGCACACCTGTCTCCACTTACACAGTCACACTCACACACAGACAGCCAGGGAGAGTGTGGGCTCCCTCACCATACATTTTATGCCTGTTCATCTCCTATCTACTCCATCCCCCTGCCTGTGAACCCAAAGCTGATCTCAGAGCACCGGGCTTGATGGAAGAGGTATGACTCACAGTTGGATTCACAGTTGTGTCCTGGGCCGAAACCTTGAGTTCTGAGATACAATCGAAATATGCACCAATTAACTACAACATTAAAGCAGGTTAAGTGATTTACAACGATCATCTTGTTACATTGCAGTGTTCTGCTGGGAAACCTTGACTCCAGTTGTCATACACCACCCAACCATCCACCCCTCCAGACTAAGTACACCACATCATGGCAATGGCACTCCTGGACGGCAGTACCCTCTTCTCTGCCACACTGCAAAAACGGTTACGGAATGGCATGGTGAACATGAAAAAAAGCTCATGGACCACCAACTTCTCGAGATCCCAATGGAGGCCATGAATTGGACTTGCCATGAGGGGTTGTAAACTCCTTTTGGTTTTTGCTCCCATTTTTTCCACAAGATTTAAGACTTTTTACACACAGAGAAGAATTATTTATCTCAGATTTTGAGCACAAATTTGTTAAAACGTGAAAAGTGACCTTTTCTCCCTATGTAAGATAATCCATCCACATGACAGGTGTGGCATATCAGGATGCTGATTAAAAAGCATGATTATTGCACAGTCTGCATTGGACTGATCACAATAAGAGGCCACGTTAAGATGTGGGTTTTATATTGAAAACATTTATTTATTCTGCATTAGTTATTGACTTCACATGACTAGGGTTACAGATATGCATTTTATTGCCATTGCTACTCTTTGTGTAGTACTTATCAAACAAGCTTGGAGTGCTTCCCACCACAATATGTATGGTTCTAATAAAGTAGATGTCCTCCATGTTACTCTCCCTCTTCGAGGTAGCTCTCAGTCTGAAAAAGGTCTGGATTGACCAGTGTTGCCATTAACATGATTGATATCCATACTGGCGGTAATGTCTCATAGATTTGTTTGTTAGCAATGCAAATTACTACATAAGAAACAACCTTTAACCAGTTTGTTAGAATCTAACAAGCCTTTTTTTCACACCTTACAGCAGCTGTTCAAAACTGATTCCAAATCAGTGCCGGGGCAAAGTCACTCTCTAACTCTTACATTCTTCTCTCCTCATCCAACAAGCATTCTCTGGTGACAAGAGAGCTTTGACATTGGCTGGAGAGAGAAGGATGGCAGGATATGAGTCTGGCTCATACAGGAACCAGGTGCATCCTTTCATTTTTGTGTTGTGTTTTTTTTTTTCTTTGGATCAATCTCTGAACAAAAAACTTAACCAAAGCCAGTAGTAAATGATTCTGTGTATTCTTCATACCAGTAAGTGATACTTTACTCCAGTAAGACTGTCCCTTACCCCATAATTTGCACCTTTGCCATGGCAGCTTTGACAGGGTTCAAGAAGGAAATGCTCCTGATTGAAGCTGCATGTGTGAAAAATGAAAAACACAAGCGGTGTCTGAAAGGTTACCCCATGTGTGAGAGAGACCTGACATCTATTGAATTCAGAGTGATCACTCACTACGAGTTGCAGACATAAAGAATAAGCACCGACAGTTGTAACATGGGTTTCAGGTGTATGAATGCCGTTGTTTATAACAGTCCCATCATCAGCATGGGTAGTCTGGCTTGACACCCACTATAACCAAATGTCCCTCCTCTTATCCTCTACCTGGAGTTAATAGTGGAGGTGGCAGATTGCTTTTATTTTTATAGATCGTATTATTACCAATTTTTTCATATTTAGGTAGCATTTAACATTGTAGTTTAAGGTTCTGTTTGTCATTATACGATGCAGTATTGTGCAATAAATACAGCTATAGCCCCCACATGCTACAAAGGTAATAACATAGAACAAACTTTGTGCAGAATTAAAATTAAACTGTATTTACAAGTAGTAAATGCTCATTAAAATAATGAAATATACTAATAATAATCATATTACATGGTAAATTCACTACTTATTAATGATGATCTTTAAGTGTTACCCTTTTTTGTAATCCAACAGACTATATTCTAAATAACAAATGCAATATTAAAACTGCAAGCAGTGATGAACGGGCTCTCGCAGTCCGCGCGTGTCGGGCTGCGGCGTTGTCCAACTGCGCGCTCACCTGTTGTCAGCATGTCATGACGGGAAGAAAACAAGCAGTGAATGTCATGTCAATCGGATGATGTTTGTCTGACTTCCTGTGTCCAGTGGGTGGCGCTATGGATATGACACAGTATTGATGCACAGATCTATTCATGGCGACTCCCTCTACATTCCTGAGAGATTTGGCCGAGATAGGAAATTGTATGAAGAAGTTATTAGGACTTGATGCTTCATGACGAAGGATTTTTATGGCGGGCACCACCACGGCCAGCAGGTATGACGTATGATAAAGATTTCCATAACTTTTCATCTTCAAGGTCAGAGGATGATACTGAGTGACTGTGAAGTCGGTGGTGTTGCATCTGTAGGAGAAGATAATTTAAGTACGACGATTGGCAATTTTTCAAAATGGCGGCCAAAAGCAAAATGGCCGACTTAGTATTGATGCTGAGATTTATTCGGGGAGACAACCCCCTACACTTATGAGCAGTTTGGTGTGGATAGGAAATTGTATGTTAAAGTTATAAAGCATTGATGTTTGACCGTGAGGGGAAAAAATGGTTTCCACCGCCCCGCCCACTAAAGTATGTCGCAGCTGAATGATTTCCATAATTTTGTTCTTCAAGGCATGAAGATGATAATTGAGTTAATGTGAAGACTGTGGTGTTTAAGCTCTAGGACAAGATCATTTTCAAAGAAGGCATGATTTGGACAAAAATGCCGCCACACATCAAAATGGCTGACTTCCTGTTGGAGTGACGGTATCGGTCCAAGAGGGTTTTTGGGGTGTCTGGTCATGAGGAATCTGCGTATTGAATTTCTTTCTTCTACGCACTTGTGGGAGGCGGGGCTGACCAATAGGGTGCGCTACAGAGCCCGCAGGTCACGGCCACGCCCCATGACAACACAGATCTGTTCCGGGCAACTCCCTCTGCATTCCTGAGAGATTTGGCCGAGATAGGAAATTGTATGAAGAATTTACGAGGACATGATGCTTTACGGCGAAGGATTTGAATTGACCGCTCCACTGCGGCCAGCAGGTATGACGTAGGATAAAGATTTCCATAACTTTTTATCTTCAAGGTCAGAGGATGATACTGAGTGACTGTGAAGTGGGTGGTGTTACATCTGTAGGAGGAGATAATTTAAGTACGAAGATGGGCAATATTTCAAAATGGCGGCCAAAAGCAAAATGGCCGACTTAGTATTGATGCTGAGATTTATTCGGGGAGACAGCCTCTACACTTATGAGCAGTTTGGTGTGGATAGGAAATTGTATGTTGAAGTTATAAAGCCTTGATGCTTGACAGCGTGAGGAAAAAAGGGTTTCCACCGCCCCGCCCACTAATGTTTGACGCAGCTGAATGATTTCCATAACTTTTGTTCTTCAAGGCATGAAGAAGATAATTGAGTTCATTTGAAGACTGTGGTGTTTAAGCTCTAGGACAAGATAGTTTTCAAAGTAGGCATGAATTTGGGAAAAATGCCGCCACACATCAAAATGGCTGACTTCCTGTTGGAGTAACAGTATGGGCCCCCCAGACTTTTTTGTGCTTCTGGTCATGATGAATCTGTGTACCGAAATTTCGTTCGTCTACACGCATGTGGAAGGCAGGGAAGAACATTAGGGGGCACTACAGAGCCCGCAGGTCATGACAACGCCCAGTGACAATGCAGGATCGTAATTTTCGCCGGATGTGACGTATTTTCCAAATTTGGTGAGTTTTTGGGTATGTTCAGGCATCCAAACTGCAGTCAAACTTGGAGAAGAAAATTTCTTTCCTTCCAATTACAATAGGGACCTCGCAGGTCTACCTGCTCAGGCCCTAAAAAGTATACAACTATAGTACAGAGACCCTGAGCTCACATCATGCAGTATCATTGTAACATTTTTGGTAAATTAGAAACAGAGACCTGGACTTGGCTCATTGTGACTTGGACTGAAGTTGACTCAAGTCATCGTTTTGATCACAACTTGACAGAAAATAAATGACTTGAGACTCAACTTAAAGTTGGAAGTTAAAGACCTATGAGAAATAAAGTTTTTGTAGAGATACAGTGTTTTTGTTTTTGTTTTATTTCTCAGAATCTCAAGGAACAAATCCAGTTCTTTGTTTTACCTTTTGAAAAAGGTTTGATACTGGTTGATACTGACTGGAAGCCTACTAACACTTCTCTTTTTAGAGGTATTAGATATTGCAGGTAGGACTGAGCTTTCTTGGGCAGGAAAGGGAAAGAAAATATGATTTGGGGCTAATTTGAGACTTGCATCACATGTCTAAATATCCATGTGGCCTAACTTTACTAATCGAATTGACACAGTGATTTTAGAAGAGCAGCCCACTATGTCTATGGCAATATGCTAAATCTTTAGTGGTCCAGACCTGTTGAGGCGTTGTAAACTTAGCCATGCCTCAGCAATAGGGCCGTCAGGGCTTCTCTTGCAGCATGCCGCTTCTCTGCCCCTGCTTGCAGGCACACTGAATGAGTTGGCTACGGTCCCTCCTGCTGCACCACACCCACCCACCCACCACCCTGCTGTATCTCGGACCACCAGCCCCCTACCCCCCTTCCCAGCCCACTGCCAGTCAGCTCGGCACAGCCTCTGGCCACGTCTCAAAACGCCGCTTTGTACACAACCGGACAGTGGAGGTAGTCGAGCAGCTGCTGGCCGGGGTCTGGGGACAGAGGGGAGGGGACGACAGGACCGCAGGGTGCTGGGACTCGGCGCACCGGCTCTGTCGACAGGCAGCACGGCCGAAAACTAAGCTTTAAGGTAAGGTATTTCTGCTAACAGCAGGGAAAATACGATAATAAACGTACTCCTCTTCAGCCAGGACCGTTTTTTCTGTTCAACTTGGTGAGTCGTTTAGCTAGTTTCCGTCGGACCGATGGGAAGAGGCTTGCGGAGGCACTTTTGGGACAACGCATGAATAATTTGGTCTTTCTCGTCCTCGGCATTCAGGCTCATAAAGACACTAGCGGTTTGGTGGTACAAGCAGAGACAAAATTCTTAGATAAACCTATCCAAACTTGAACTAAACTCGGAGTTTATTAAATAGCATGGCTTTGCATCACGGCTAATCCCCATAAAGACACAGGGAGCTCCATGACACTCCATTAAGTTGAGTCATTTTACACGGCAATAGTATTGCCCTTTGTGTGTGTGTGTGTGTGTGTGTGTGTGTGTGAAAAGAAGACCTGGGATAATTTCAGGAATAAAAATGAAAATCCATACGGGGACATTAATAAGTCACCCTCAAGTGGGGTGTCCCACTTTGAGGCTTAACTTATAATAGACCCAGCAGAAAGGGGGGCAGGGTCACGGAGGTAAAGTGAGTACACTCTGTATTTGTATAGTTTTGATTATTTTTCTGATATTGATTTGACAATGTTATAATGCAACATCAGACAAAACAAAATTATACTGTAACTATACTAAAACAAAAAAAGCAAAGTTGATGATAATACATTTTAGTTAAGTTGCTTACATCTGTCACCATACTTTCTTTAAATGCATTCCTTGGCAGGTATACATGTATGTGATACCAACATTTCATTTGATTGGCCAAAAAAGCTTTTTTCTGTATATTCACCAATGGTCTGGAGTGGACAAAGTGAGCAGCTGTGTGAGATTGTCCAGGAAGACTTGCACGACTGAGTAGTTTATTTATCTTTTGCTCACAGGGCTCTTTCCATGAATACTGATGATGCTTTGTATGTGGTTTCAAAGCTCTTGAAAGTCATATTCACAACACTTAAAGGGATTCAGTCAATGGCAGTTACAATTATAGTTCCCTTGCTCCTTCAAATAATGCTCACATAGTTGTTGTTGTTTTTTTTTAAAGAAAATCAGTAGCCATGACAAATGAAAATCTAACACATAAGCTAAAATAGTGCAGACATTAAAATATAGTCAGATATAGTTAACATCTAACGGACGTGTAAGAACAAGATGTTCACTTAACTATGTACACTGTGATGTTCAAACATAAAAACATGTTTATACAGAGAACAGACTAAACAGGTGGTCACAGTGTTAAGAGAAAGTAGTATAAAGATAAGGTGACATCCGTGTATTAGATTGATGCCAGTAAGGTGACGTAGTGATGAGCTCAAGGGTTCAACACACTTTTGACCTGCTGGATGAAGCAGTCCATCAACGTGGTGGTGACCAGGGAAGCTAGGGATGAGCAAGTAGTCATGTGTCGTGTGTGTACAGAAGGCTGAGCATGGAGCCCTGAGGGGCCCCACTTTTATCAGTGCTGATAGGGCCGCACATACTGTAGATGTAGATGTATAATCACACCTACTGTATGAGAGTGATGTGCTTGTTAAGACAATAAAAGCAATTTGGCAGCAGATTATTAGCTCTGTTTAGAGGTTATAGATCCTCGTTGGCCAATAGTCAATCATATGAATTTCCTATGATCAGTCTGATACTTTATCAGCCTTTATTATTATATTCACATTATATTGTGCATCCGTAGTTCCTCCCATACTGTCTTTTGTGTGTGAATAAAAATTAAAATGCAGACATCTGTTGGCTGCATCATGGTCATACATTTTAGGCTGTGATAAGCAAATTGCAGATTTTTAAGCTTGCACATCCAAAATTGATCCTCTCAGTGGGCAAATGACAAAATGTACATTATGCAGATCTTCATGGCAATGAAAATGACAAAAAGTAGGCTTTATACAACTGCTAGTGTATTATTTAGAGGGTTTATAAGCATCAAGTACACAATCACTCTCAAACTTCCCTCTTAACTCTGACAGTACAGCTACATTTAGGAGGGGATTGAATCTGGGTCTTTGCAATGAAAACAAATTGCAGTTTTCATGTCACTGACTCAGTCACACACATGTTTAGGCATACAAATGTGCTTGATATTTTATAAGAATAGACAACGTAGGCACAAAGGCAGAAAAGGCTTGCTGTTTTGTTATTTAACAGCATCTCCATTTGTGAGGATGGTAAGCTCTCTCTTGTCGAGTTACCTTTGGAGCACCTTCAACAGTGTGGCTCTGCGGTGCTGTATCGTGCAACATTAATCCCGGGTTGACAAACTGTTGAACAATTCAACGTGGTCTAGATTTCAAGGATATAAAAAATTGGTTGAAACTGCTGATTAACTGCATCCAGTCCCCATGAATCACATCAGCAACCACTTAGAGGAATTACATTATGAGACAACTCAGGAGGAAGTGTCCTGCTTCCGGGCCAGAGATTCAGCCAGAAGTTTCATACTTCTGATTGGGTTTTTGTGAGTTGTTTGGGAATGCAGCAACATAAGTGAATCAAAAATCAAGATGTGTTTTTATTTGTTTTGACCTGATTGTTAATTTGTTTAAGGCCTAATTCTTATCTGGACATAATGTGAGATTCTGTAAAGTTAACTACTGTAATTAGATTAAATAGACCACTCAGTTGGGCAAATAAAGGATAGAAGAAAATCTGGCCAGAGAATAGAAGGGTCTTATGATTTACTGAATTGTCAAAAAATCACCAATGAAGATATATGACAAAATACAAAATATTTATACACTGCCTGGCCAAAAAAAGTCACCACCTGGATTTAACTGAGTAAATAGGTAAGTAGCTTCCATTGGATAATTACTGCATTGCTAAAATGGGTTGCCACTGGCAACAGGTTAATTAACCCTAACTGATGCATTGAGTAGCTTGATTTCTTAACCAACCATGTGGTCCTGGAAAAGATGTTACTCTGTATCATAAGGGTCAAATAATTGGCCTGCATCAAGCAAAGAAAATATCTAAGGAGATTATTAAAACCTGGAATGATAGTGGTGAACCATCATCTTTCATGAAGAAATGTGGTCAGAAAAAATTCTTGAATGATCATGTTTGGAGATCACTTAAACATTTGACGAAATCAGATCATAAAGAACCTGATAAAGTGATGCAACTACCATGCCTAGTGCCTACTGTACAGGCCTCTGGGTTGATTCAGTTGGTCATGTCTAGTAGGGGTGTGCCATAATATCGATACTACGATACATTGCGATATTTCGTCTTGAGGTACGTTATCGATACACTGGTGCCAAATATCGATATTTAAAAATGTAAAAAAAAAAAAAAAAAAAAAACATTTTTTTTTTTGGCCCACCACCACCACCCCTCTTCGGAGGACAGCTTTATCTTTATTCAAACATAGGTATACAACCAAATAAAATTTAAAAAAATGGTTTAATTAGCTCTGAAACCCACACATATAGATATTTAATGATAGTTGTAGTCAGTGTGTGTGTTAAGAAGAGACACTGTGCAATATACTCTTTGTTTACTTGGCTGTCATTCATGTGAAATTGATTGACAATGTTTTGTAATTCCTGTGAAATGGATTCAGTGCAGTCAATAAATTCTGAATTTCTTCAGTGACACAGATATCGTGATGTATCGTGGATGAAATTCCTTGCAATATATCAATTATCGCAGAATCGCGTATCGCGAGGTTCCTGGTGATACCAAGCCCTAATGTCTAGGTTCAGTGATGTTATGTGCCAAACAAATCAGGTCAGCTGACTACCTGAATATATTGAATGACCAGCTTTTTACATCAATTGATTTTCTTTCCCCTGATGGCACGGGCACATTCCAAGAAGACAATGCCAGGATTCATCGGGCTCAAACTGTGAAAGAGTGGTTCAGGGAGCATGTGATATCCTTTTCACACAGAGTCCAGACCTCAGTCCCATTGCGAATCTTTGGGATATGATGGAGAAGACTTTATGCAGCAGCCTGACTCTCCCATCATCAATAAAATGTACATACAATACAATGTATGCAGCTCTGGACAGAAATAAATAACGTCAGATTGCATATGCTTACCAGAATGATACCGCCGGGAATGCAAGCCTTAATCAAAGCTAAAGGTTGTCTAACGAAATATGAGTGTGTGACTTTTTTTTTCAGCCAGACAGTGTATCAAACGGTAGACGGGATAAGTGGAAATGTCTAGAAATGTCCAGACATTTGTTATATATTTTGTTGACTTGTGTACCTCCGTTATCCTGAATTTTTCCAGCAACGTTCAAACTCAGAGAAATCGACAAGTTTATTCAAGGTAACATTGTGTTTCATTTGGTTGCCTGTCACCGTAACTTCTGGGAGAGGGTCAGAGAGTGAAGAGGCAAGTCAGCAAATGAAAAAATGTAACGTGAATATAACTTTATGATTACCTTGTCTCAGAACATTTGTGCCTGAGTCACATCAGATACATTTTCATCAGCAATGGTTGTTGTTTAATGGTAACCACCTAGTTGCGCTAGTTTGCAGGATAGTCTATGTTTATTAATGTTAACCGCGCAAGTGTTATTTTTCAGACAGAGTACTGTGCAGTATCCATCAAATAGTAAGCAACAGCACACACTGAGTGTGTGAATGTCTGTCTGTTTAAATTCATGTCAACCTCTCACATAACTCAGCATTCATCAGCAACCCCGGTTTTGTCTCCTCTTTTTTCCCTCTCTTCTCTTCATAGTTACAATCATGGAGTAAAGAACATTTCCTGTACAGCTTTAGTCAACAGTCAAAATTATATTACATGAACACCGATAATAGCGGTCACCCCTATAGATTGCTGCTGCAGTCAGGTTCATCAACGGGAGTGAAGATAAATACAATTTGTAATTCTCTGCTCTTTACCCATCAGTAAACCGCTTCAGATCAGGGCAGAATCCGATTGTTTATTTCTTCAGAAAGTCTGGCTCTGCACCGGACTCTCTCCCTCAGGGTTGGCTGGCTCTGATTATCTGAGCAACTGAGCAGCAGCTATGCTACCCTGCTCCTTCTGACTCTCTCCACACAACTCAGCACGTCTCTTGTTTTAAAAGAGAGACCTCTCAAGGCAGACTTAAGATATAGTGCTTTAAAAGATATTTGGTAAAAATATAGCAAGTAGCCTCAATGGGATTTTAATTAAATGACAATACTAGTTCATGCTGATGGGTGTTTTACCTCATTGACTGCATCGTCTTGATTATCAATCATCCCATGTTTTGAGAACCTGGGAAAATAGAAGATGAAGGATCTGTCATGATCTCGGATGTTTACCTTTGTATCCTGAGGGTCTGAAGGTGAGGAGCTCATGTCAGGGCTTGTTCAGTAAGCACAACAGATTATGGTACGCTTGCATGGATCACCTCAGTCAGCGGTGACTTGCACTGGAAACTTTGAAGGACAGTCCACAACACTGTCTGTTTCTCCTTTTTCTCTCTTAACTGTTTCAGGAATACATTTATTTAGTGGCTGTATAGACCACCAAGTAGGTGTGGTGGGTGTTGCTGTTTCTAACTCACTCTAAAAGAATGATCCTCCCATGATGGCTGCAATGCTCCTAAGGAGGCATTCCACTATGAAATGTTTTAGAGAAACACTAGCATTGTTCGCTTATCACTGCATATTGAATATGGCTCAACATCAAGGCATTAGAGCATCAATATCCAATTATTCTGGACCGTGAATGTCCCTCCTTACAAACACACACACACACACACACATACACACACACACGCGCTTCTAGTTCCACATGCGGCACATGTGGAGCTTCAGTACTTTATGTTCCCTTAAGTCTTCTGGTTCTTTTTCTCAGGCCCACATACACTTGTTTTTTACTAGGTGATCAAGCTGAAGTCATTCACATTAAACTGCAGGGGTGATGAACATGTGTCAGCTCGTTAGGTTTTATTTCCTGTACAGCAGCATATATAGCAATAGAGTACATTTTACAGTAGTTGTTTCTACTTTATTAACAAGTTCATGTGACATAAAGGATAATTTTGATAATACAAAAGTATACAAAGAGATTTGTCATGTTAATTCAAGTATTTAATCAAAAAACCCAAACTGCTAGGGTGCCGTTTAGCTCAGTTGGTAGAGCGCGCATCCCTTGTGCCGAGGCTCTGCAGCGGACCTGGGTTCAACTCCCGGCCCGGGTCCCTTTGCTGCGTGTCATTCCCCCTCTCTCTCTCCCTGTTTCCTGTCATATCTTCAGCTGACCTATCAATAAAGCCAGAAAAGGCCCCCCCCCCAAAAAAAACCCCAAACTGCTGTGTATTTACTTAACCCATTAAAGGGGTAAGAAAATCAAATACATTTTTATTTATATAGCCCGAAATCACAATCACGTTGTCTCAGTGGGCTTTACAATCTGTACAGTGAACCACATCCTCTGTTAGACCCTCGATTTTCAGGGGGTCTAAATCGAAAGGGTTATACTTCATGCAGTATACTATTGGAGAACAGAGCATCAAGAAGCCATTTTGGAATTAGTAAGGTTATTTTCTGAAAATAATAAATAAATAAATAAATATGAAACTAATCATTTAGTTATTTCAAAATCCACTTGGTGGTTTTTTCTGTCTCTCTGCCCAGACTACATAAATAGGAGAGTCATCTTGCAGGATTCGTAGTCACCTCAGTCATCACCCTTACATCTCTCTTCCTGCTATTATCGTACCAGTGCCCTCCTGAAAATTGAGCTCTTAATACATTTCACGTTAGAGGTGTAATTTTGATGTGTTCCTTAACTGAACTACTTCCCTAAGCAATGTTTGGTGCCAGGTGTTAAGCATGATGTGCATAGATAGACCAAGCTTTAATTTAGGTATTCTGACAGAAAATTCTTAGGATGAAGTGGCTACATTTTTTAAATTTGTGTATGGTTGAAATATGTATTGTCTGGTCAACATATCAATTTATTTCTCTTTCCCTCTTCGCTCCTTCTCTCTCTCTCTCTCTACTTCCTTCAAACTTTCTCATTTACCCTCAGCGCTGTCTTAGGCAGAGGCAAAACACAGCTCCAAAAAGGACGAGAAAGAGAAAGATCCACATCAAGCTCCTGAGATTAACAGTGATCTGCAGCCATCATGCTTCGCTGCAGAGTGAACCTCAGCACCATGATTTTCCTGGTGATCCTACAAGGGGCAGCAGTGGTGCTGTTTTGTGGCTGGTATGTCCAGCTCAGTCCCTGTGGCTCTGCCCCCTCCAATGGCAAAGTACACGTTCTGCTGCTTTCATCCTGGAGATCAGGCTCATCCTTCCTGGGTCAGGTGTTTAGTCAGCATCCATCAGTCTTCTACCTCATGGAGCCCGCTTGGCATGTGTGGACCAAAATGCAGAAACCCAGTGCAAGGGTGCTCCGAATGGCGGTTAGGGATCTTTTGCGGAGTGTTTACCAGTGTGACTTTTCTGCGATGGAGCCCTACCTTCCAGAGCAACACAATGTGTCTTCATTGTTTATGTGGAGTCACAGCCGGGCACTTTGCTCACCGCCGGCCTGTCCTCTCACGCCTCGCAGTCAGTTCAGCAACCAGACTCTGTGTTACCAGACATGTGATGCAACAGGCCTGCATAGGGTGGAGGAGGCCTGTGGCACTTACAGTCACGTGGTGTTAAAAGAAGTGCGATTTTTTGAGCTTGAATCCCTATACCCACTCTTGCAGGATCCAAACCTAGATCTCCGCATCATCCACCTGGTTCGAGACCCTCGGGCTGTTGTGCGATCTAGAGAGCAGTCAGCCAAAGCCTTCATGAATGATAATGCCATCGTCTTGGAGCAAAAAAGCATTCCAGCAGCCGAGGTGCAGTATCAAGTTATGCAAGAGATCTGCCGTAGTCATGTGCGTATCAATGAGAGGGCCATCCTGAAACCCCCTCCATTTCTCAAAGGCCGCTACAAAATGGTCCGCTATGAGGACGTGGCGCGTAACCCACTTGGGGAGATAAATGGGATGTATGAGTTTGTAGGTCTGGATATGACCACACAGTTGGCAGAATGGATCTACAGGGTGACCCATGGAAAAGGCAAAGGCACCAGGAAAGAGGCCTTTAAAATCACTTCTCGAAATGCTGCTGATGTCTCACAGGCTTGGCGTAGCACACTTCCCCATAACAAGGTCAAACGTATCCAGGAAGTGTGTAAAGGGGCCATGTCATTGCTCGGGTACAGGACTGTTAACAGTGAAAAAGAACAGAAGAGACTTGACATAGATCTACTAGTACCACAGGAACCATATCAGTTTAGCTGGTTGCCAGCTAAAACCAACCAACCAAGTAATGAGTGATAAAGACATTAATACCAAGAGACCACATTGGACTTGGTCAGGGCCTATATTCTTGATAGGCTCTAATAGTTGATTAAGTCTTTTTTTTTTCATTTTATAATTATCTTTAGTTAATTTCATGCTTTCCAGCATGAGGTTTTGCTTTCAATCTCTTACAAACAACATAAGTAATAATAACTTGGTGTATAAGATACTATATACTATCCTAGGATGGTGTGAGGCGAACTTGAACCATGAATACATGAACATACAGAAGTCATTAGTCACAAGATACAGACACACACATGTATTTCACATTTATATCACATACACCTACATCCCAACCCCGACATAACGCACACATCCTAATTTTCATCACTTGTTGGGACAAACAAAGACTTCAGTTAAATTCCTGAAGCCTTACCCTAGCCATAACCACTACTTGTCTAACACAACCACACAAATTCAGAAAAACAAGACCACATACATACACACATTTATTATATGTCTTGTGTTGTCCATTGGAGGCCTCACTTTCCTTCCAAGGTAGTTAGTTTTTGATAATGCTTCCATACCTTATAGAAATGCTTCTTTGTAGTGTTATCTTAAGAGCATGTCTTTTCTCAATCTTTCTAAATCTGTTAAGTGTTTTAAAAATGAAAAATGAACAGCTGTGAATTCAATTTTTGTTTCAAATGATATCTATTCTTAGATTTCATTCTAGAATGTTTACTTTGGTACAAAAAGAAAAAAATATTGTCATGAGAGTCACACTTTACACACAGATAATAGGTGTCTGGATACTTAGGAATGTTATTGTTGTCATCAATTTGTATTAACTGTAGATCTTAATTTGTGGCAATTGATATTTGTGAGATAAGTATTTCTTTTTGAGTTAGCTTTAAAATGGAGACATTGGTTCCATGTATCATACAACTTTTGAAATTAGCAATGTTCCAGTTGTTCCTTTAGCATGTTATATGCTTTGTCAGTTAATGTATTCTTCTGTTTCTTTTTGAAAAGAAAAACCTCATAGGGTCCTGGCTACAAATCATAGTGTAAATTACATTTCAATTTTATATCAAAAATGTTTGATTCCCCTTGTACAATAAGTGCCTTCTATGAGCTACACAGTTGAGGTTTTACTGATCGATTATTCAAAACCTGTGATTCCTTAGGGATACTAAATTGCACTCCTAATATTTTTTTACATGTTATTATGTGATTTAAATGTGCTATTTATAACAAAGTTAGTTACTTTTATATTTTGTTTTGTAATCAGAGGTGTAAATAGGTTGGGAGGGTTTCAATTCTTGCTTTCAATATTTATCCACAGCTCATTAGCTGTGTTATGTATTATATGATCTATATGAAACATCAGTGGGCCATAATAATACAGCTCTAAATTTAGAAATCAGAGATCTACGTCTCTTCTTGCATTTTGCAGAAAAGTTCCGCTAAACTGTGCCTTAATTAGACAAGAGAAGTGACTAAAGCATTATGTTGCATACTGAATGACTTTGGAGGGACTAAAGTTAGAGATTTGTATATAATAAGAAATGTACATATCCTAAACGTATCCTTCCAATTACATTTATGGGCAATTTTGACCATTTGTGTAATTTTAGGTTCACTCACTTACTCAAGAAAGTTATCCTTGTATAATTGCGTCCTTTCAGAGCTAATATCACAACCTAGGTACTTTTAATTTTTTTCAACTGAAAACGTTTAGTCTTCCTTCATTCGTCCTTTATTAAGTTGCATCAATTCACTTTTTGAGAAATCCTTTACAGCCTCTATGGCCTTTGGAAAAGATGTTTTAGTATTAGTAAGCTATAACATCAAATCATCAGCAAATAAACTCAGTTTTTATTTTCTTAATCACATTTATGCTGCTTACTTCCTCTGTCCAATTTTCTGAGCCAAAGGATGGATTGCATACACACATGAGGGAGTTAACTGGCAACTATCTCAGATGAGGGTCCATAAACCAGTACTGTTGGAGACTTATCTATTGTCTGTTTTATGGTCGTTATTTCTTCCAGAATTTCAAACAATTTTAAAGATTCTCTGGTTTTGCTTCATTTGCTTAGCATTAGTATTATTGAGATATTAACAGCTTGTAACATTTGTTTTGAGACTTCTATTTTGTAAAATGTCCGTTTGATGGTAGCAAAATTAATCTGGGAGTATCTTGACTATTCTGTTATTGAGGACTTTGGTAATAGCTTTATTGTCATTACTAATTAAACAGGTCCATACTCTGCTGTCCTGGTTTTCGTATCACACTGATTATTGCCTGGTGCATTGTTTGTGGGAGAATATGGTGCCTATATGCAATATTGATTACTTTTAAAAGTAATTAAATAGTCTGTGTCCTACATATAGAATAAAATTCTTGGTAATCCATCACTGCACAGCGCGTTTTGTTTTTTGAAGAAAGCTATCAATAAGGCTTTTAGAAAGGCCATTGAGTCAAAATTCTGTGTTATTATGTGAAATGTATATACATTTTTATGTGGCAAACCTCTGATAAAATCTACATTATCTGTTATTTGCATGTTGGAAACCTAGTTCCAGTGCTATGGTGTACCTTTCTGCTACTCTTTGCTCTTATTAGTTATTAGTAATTTACCTGTTTTCTGATTGATAAGATTCTTGATTTGAATAATGCCCTTTTTAAGGAGCAGATTTTCATGCGCAAATTAAATTTTTTTACAATCTTTCATCCTGGGTATTAGTAATAACTTTTCTACTCTGTCAATCTCTTTATCTAGGTCGTTCTTCTTTTATCTAAAAATGATATCATAATAGGATACTAAAAGACAAAATCCACCCAGACACAGTGTGTTCACCCTGCTGCCATGGGGCAAAAGATGCAGAAGTATCCACTTCAGTACCACAGGACTACAGAGCAGCTTTTTTATTCAGGCTGTGAGACTCCTGAATTTATTCTCAACACTCCATCATAAAAAATGCTTGTAGAAGTAGAAACTCTGTGCAGATCGGAGAATATGTCTAACATATTATAGAAGTTCTATTTATTTCTTAATTCTCCAGATTTTTTAAGAAATTGTATTTATTAAAAGTGTCATTATACAAATTACTGAAGTGTGATCTGATATGAAATGGTAGTCTATCCAGCAATACATGTTTTGCATGTGAATAATATGTCTAGTTCAGTATTGTGGGGTGAATTACCCTTCATATATATCCTGTTGTTGTAAATGATTGTCAAGATAGTAAAATGCTTAGTCCTTCACTGTAGAAAAGCCCTTTGTATGATTACAAGACAAGATGACATCTACTATATGGGCATCTTTGTTAAAGTTAGACATTCTTTTCATTGCAGACATTGTAATGATGACACAACTTATGAAGTGGTAATAACTCTTCTTTAAACATAATCAAAGTATCTGAAGTGAGGCGTAGCTCAGATGTGTGAAGTACTGACTCGGCTTGTTGCTGCTTGCATCTTTAATTTTTGGTCATATGTTCTTTATGCTTCAGTTCCTTTTAAAGGTCCAAATCACCGCTTTAAGCTATATTTTGGTATGCATTCTTACAGCTTTCTGTATAGTTAATGTTTCACTATGAACTCATTATACATTTGGATCTCAGCTGCAAGTTCTATGGAACTGGGACACAGGCCTGCTTTAGGTTTACGCGTCAGTGCACAGGATGCATGTGGATTAGTGGTGCAGAAAATTCAAAACAGGTACTATCAGGGAACATTGGCTGTTGTTTGGCATCAATGGAAACATTGTGGTACAGGCAATTCTGCACCAGCACTTAAAGTTGCTCAGTGAGTAAGGGTGAAGATGAGGGTCTGACTGTGCTCCACGTGTCTGCCTGAGACATGGAGCATACGGAACAGAGAGTTCCCAGAGTACACAGTGTTCTCTCATTGTGTGTGTGTGTGTGTGAGGGAGGGTGGGTGTGCAGAATTGCTTATGGATTTTCCGGTCAGTGTTATACTGTTAAACATTTTAGGTCCAAAGATTCAAAGGCTCATTTAATCATGATTTTACAACACCGGGTTGCACAAAGAGATGCAAGTTTTTGTCCCTTTATACTATAAAAAAGAATTATGAGGAAGTGTTGATGATAATGATTTCTGAAGCCTCACAAGTCTGAGGAATGCAGCTGCTCTGTAGTCTGGTGGTGTGGCAGTGGATACTTCTGTGTTGTTGGATGGTTAACCCTAACCCCTAACCCTAACCAGAGGGGGTACGGTTTCATGATATTGAGGGTGACAAATCTGACTTCTTCTTTCATATCCTACTATGCCAGTGTCATTTAGAGGTGACCAGCACTCCAACAGTGATAACTTTGTGTTGGCCATGGTGAAATAAAAACACACTGAATTGATTGATTGATTGATTGATTGATTAATTGATTTTGATACCGATTAAACAGTAGTGCAATCAAGGAATGTTTTGGTGAGTGATAAGTGGTGAGGATATATACAGTCTATGAATAGTAGTAAAGTGTTCTTAAGCAGTTGTTCCCTACCAAGTGTTTGGGATAGCAGGATAAATTTGATGATTAATGTGAATAAATATGACTCTCAATATAAATAAACCAATTTAATACAAATGATATGATAAAAATCAACATTCCATTAAATGCAACAGTATTGTAAAAAAATAAATGTAGGGTTACATACATTTATGAAAGAGATAGAAACAGGTGACAGACATTGGACTCTTTCTGAGCCATCGAAACTGATATGTGTGTAAACTCATAATATTTGAATATCCTGTAAGTCTAGAGAACTAAAGAAGGTCAAGACAATTTGTTTTTCATTCTGGAAATCATTTAATGTTTTGGAGAAAGTTGCCACTGATAAGTTAACATGTGTCTCCATGCGAAGTTAAACATAAACACATCACTGTTCATCTTTCCTGTGTTTCTATTATGTTTGTAAAAAGAGTCAGTTGATAATGTTAGTGCCTTACGGTTTTAGCTGCCAGTTTCTTGTATTTATCTGAAGCAGAAACTATTTGGTATTAATGACAGCAATAAATATTTGCTTGTAACCTTTGACTATTTTATGGATCCATGATGTTTTCTCAGTGGGACATCATTTATGTTTGGGCGCCATCTGTTGGCTATTCATTGAGGATGGATCCTGTAAGAAAAGGATTTATATAGTAACTGCTGAATAACATTTTTGAAATGTTGTTATATATCAGAATAATCGCTCATTATTTAAATTACCCACTTTACAGCAAACACCTTTTCATACATAGTTTCAGCAGAATTACATATTTATGACCATAATCCTATTGACATATGTTATACTGCCTGTTATTAGTCAATGTATGGTTTCCCATATATTTCTATCAATTTGTACATATACATTTCAACAAGACTCGCCCTACATGTCTTTGATATGTATTTGAGCCTAATATAATCTCAATGAAATACAAAAATCACACATTTTGTATGAGAAAATACACATAATATGCACAAAATAGACACACAGACGTGGTCGTGGAATATAACTAAGTAGGCTTACACTTCCTCAAGTACTGGGGTAACTCCAACAATTCTACACATTAAAGTGAGTTAACAGGTCTTAGGCATCATGACTGCATACGTGAAAAAGTAGAATAAAGCCTTTTGTGGCTCCAGAGGAAGCTGCATGTAAACTGACAAATTGCATCCAGTGATGTCACTCACTGGTAAGTTGCATTGTGTGTAAAACTAGGTGGCAGGTTTTAAAATGAGGAAGATTGTTTGTTCCTAAACTGTCAGTAAGAGTCTAAAAGTGTTATAGAAGTGCAATGCTAGACATGTGGTAACAAACAGGTAAAAGTAGGAAATTAGGCATTTTTGTCTTCAAAATAAAGGCTTGACAGGTCAATGAAGGATAAACATATTAATGAAAATATATACGAATCAAAATGTGAAAAGTTAAGTATTTTAACTAAGTTGCAGGTGAAAAAGCACTAAATTAACTGTAGATACATAGTTTAAGTTGGTACAAAAGAAAAAGGACGTGCAGTTTGTAAAGCCGATATATGTAACAGTACACACAGCAAGAGAATAGCACAGTGTTCTCAGAATCACGATGCACACAAGAAGAAATTGAATAAGCGATTGAGAGCTTAACATATATTAGATTTGAAATGTAAAGAGCATACTGGAGTCTTAAGATGTTCTGGAGCAGCATTTACCACAGTGGCTCAATTTCCAAGCTGTGATTGTTGCAGCCTGGATCATATGTTGTTTTTACAAAGTTATGTCTTCTGTTGATCTACGTTGATCTGTTATGTACTTTTCACAGCCATAAGCAAAAGGTAGCTCAAATCACCCAACTCTCTCTCACTAAATTGACACTACCAAAACAGTGATATGCCAGTTGGCATCAAATTGATGGAAGAGATTTGGAATTCAGGTAATGAGTTAATACAATGCTTCAGAAATATCCTTATAGCAGACCAAATATAGTTATATTTGTGTCACCCCATATTTCCTATAAAGAACATCATGCACTAGACATTACAATCTTTATATTATAACCAACCACTTCTCAAAGCATACACCATACTCTTCCAGAAACTGCTGCAATTCATTTTGGAATGCAGTGGAAAATCAACTTGCAGAGACTTAAAAACTTGCTTGAGATGAGTGACACAGTTTGTCCAGATGTTTTGGTAGGGAGCACTTTCCTGAATGGTGCTATCCCAGATACACGATTGGACATGTTACTGCTGAAAAACATTTAATGGTTTAATTACCTAAGCAAGGCACTGTCTATTAGTAGTCCTCTGAAATGTTTTAAGCAGTTTGATAGGCTCTGTAATTTGTTTCTTTGAAACACCCTATGATAAATTTGTGCAGGTTGCAGAGTCCGGTGGACCAAGGTGGGCTAGCAATTCCAAGCCTCCTTTATACCAGCTTTTGGACTAAGGCCTCTGGCCCATTGGACTCTCCCCCCTGAGCGTTCTCCACCCTGGTTCTCTATTGAAAACTCCCTCTATGAAGATATCCCCTCTATTCATTGTCTTTGTGTATTTTGCTTAATCCTGAACTTAACATCAATCAGAAACCATTTCTTTGGAGGGTCTGGGTGGAGAGGAGCATCCCTGTTAAGAGGGACATCTTTCAGGGGGACAATATGAAATCATTCAAAGCTCTAAAACAATAGGTTGTACTACCCCAATACCAGTTTTGGAGGTATCTTCAAATAAAGCCTCTTTTAGCTCATACATTTGGCTCAACTTCTTTAAAACCCCTGGACTCAAACACTCCCTATTCTAGCCTTAGTATATTTGGAATAGGATATGAGGCTTCAAAGTACTGCTCCATCCAAGTCAGTGAAACTTAATTCAAGGTTGGAGACGGATCTAAATAGGCCTATGTCATTTTCTGAGAATGCATGGAAGACAATTTTGAAGAATTTAAAGATTTAAAGAAAAATTTCCAGAGAGATTAGAACAAGATCCGTCCAGTTTAAGATTCTAAATAAAATGTACTGGACTCCTTAAAAAATTGTTAAGAGCTAAGCTGAGAGGGAGTGCAGAGTGCTGGAAATGTATCAATTATGATGGTACTCTTGTGCATCCTCTGTGGTCCTGCTCAAAAGCGTAAGATACATGTAGATTTGAGGTGTTTGCTACCTCTGTATGATCTCCCCATGCAGACTGGATACAAGTGGCTTATGTTGGGTAAGAAAACACCCAGTGAATGTGAGGTTTGGTCACCTGACGACTGTAACAGCATATGAGAAGCTGTCTTTAAGTCTCATGACCAGATGGAGAATTATGCTTATAAATGGGGAAAATACCTAGACTTTATGAATGTTAACCTGTGATTACCTTATTATGGGATTATTGGATGTTTGTCTGCTGCCAGTGTTAGGTTATGTATGTCTTTTTTATGTAGATGCTGATTAGAAATTCATATTATTTGAATTATCATTTTTTTAAGTGAAGCTATAAATGTAAAAATATTGCATTGGTAAAAGTAAAAGTGAAAACTCTTAAAGGATCTGATTATAATTAACCTAAGTATCAAAACTAATGTTCTGGTGATAAGCGTATGCAAAGAATGAAAAGTCAAAGGAAAAGGAAATTGTAGATCAGAATTTGGCTGCCAATAAAATTAATTTAATTTTAAAAAAGTAAATTCAGCAAGGTAACAAAAACATACCAAATACATTTAGTGGGGTAAAAAAAAATACAGTGGTCTATTTGCCTCCAGGATGTAATGGAGTGGAAGTAAATAAAAAAAAAAAAACTTAAGTAAAGTACAAGTACCTCAGTTTCAAGCATTTAATAATTGAAATTGTGCAGCATGGTGGTTCAGGAATAACGACTTTATTTTGAAATGTGCTCGGAAGTTCTACGGTATTCTTGTAACTGTATATGGAGAGAAATAAAGCTGCGAGAACAGATGAAGACACCTGCAGTCACATGATCATCTCATACTTCCCTTATACTTAACATATCATACAAAGCTACCACTGTTTCATTTCAAACAGCTCCCCCTCTCCCCCCGGCAAGCAAGCAGCAGGTGGATAATGCGACAGCAGCAGAGGGAGGATGGGTCTGCCTCTCCGGGCTTTGATTGACATTTGAACGCGGATCCAGTCGCCTCTCCCATTTGCTGATGGAGCAACAAGCTGAGTAAAGTCCGCCAGGATTAGTCACAACATTAGAAAAAGACTGGTAACTTTATTTTCAAAATAAAAGCACATATTGTTAACTGAACTATGTCATACAGTATGCATCTTTATGCATGTGTAAATAATAAGAATATGAATATGAATATGAATATGAATAGTGCTACTATTTGGAAATATTAAACCCACATTTTTACATGTGTCTGAAATACATGACACAGATAGTACAGAATTATACAGCATTTTTCAAATTACAGCAAAAACACAGATATACAGAATATTCTATGATCAGCTTATATAAATAGTGTTTCCTAAAACTCAAGATGTCTCAGGTGTCTTGTTTTGCCCACAGTTAAGTGTCATAGTAGAGGGAAGAAACCGGAGAGAAGCCTTTTTATATTTAAGACGCTGGAAGCAGGGATATTTGGAGAGCATTTAAAAAAAAAAAAAAAAACATAATTATCAAAATAGTCCACAGATAATGTCATAGTTGACAACTAATCAATTCATTGCTGCAGCTCTAGTATTTACTTTGATAGTTAGATTGCTCAACAGTGGCGTGCGCAGACTTTTTGAAGGGCAGGGGCGAAAAAAAGGGCACTTTAGCGCGCGTTTTGGCTCCCAAGAGGACATTTAGCATGCGTTTTGGCTCTCCAGAAGGCACTTTAGCGCGTGTTTTGGCTCCCAAGAGGGCAGTTTATCATGTTTTAACCAGCCAAGGGGGCAGTTTAGTGTGTTTTGCCAACCAAGAGGGCACTTTGGCACGCGACTGCCCCCCCCTTGTGCACATCACTGTTGCTCCATAAAGTTGCAAGGTGTTGATGACAGTAGCTTTATTTTTTAAAGCTTAGACCGGAAGTGATACGTTCAGTGTGACGGTGCTGTGATAACGAGGTGCAGCTGCGCTAGTTGGGAGGTGGACGTTACGGAGAGGAAAGGACACAGAGCCGAGCAGGAGACAGCGGACAGCATCCATGGCCTCGGTGCCTGACGAGTGAAGAATGGGCTCCACGGTTTCAGAGCCATGGCCAGATCCACCAACAGAACCGCCGTGGAAGGAGACTCAAGGGTAACCGCCCCTACAGACCGCGCAGATGGACGGGACCTGGCCGAGCCCCGGGAACTGTCTCTGGAGGAAGTGCTGAAGTCCTACGAGCAGCCCATCAACGAGGAGCAGGCATGGGCGGTGTGTTATCAGTGCTGCAGCGCGCTGAGGGTGCCCCGCCCGACTGCTTGGAGTGTCTGCCTTGTGAAGGACCCGTCCTCCATCCTCCTGCACAGGGACGGGACTGTGTCACTACGGCCGGGGCCCCTACGCAACGGTAGGATAACTGTCCGTTGATGCCCAGAACTTCCCTTTGCCCTGTGAAGTACGCTTGTTTGTAATAATGTGACACAAACTGCAGTGTTAAAAAGGAAGACTCTAACAATGTGTCCATGCTGTGCAATTTAAGTAAGCGCTTACAATTTGACAACACATTGTGTTTTTAATATGGAGCCACTTTTAAATTCGGCGCAAAGTTCTGTACAGGAATCCACACTCTGCTTCAATAATCTCGACTTTTCCACCTGGTCCGCCTCATTCCCGCAGTTTTCCTTCAGTCAACTACTCTGCGATAGTAGGCAACTAAACACAGCGAGACCATGTTAGCCTAAAGAAATGTGCTAAATCCTGCTTGGCTGACCTTATCAACGCGGGCTTTAGGAATGTCGAACAGTGTTTCACGAAATAAATTGAGTCATGTTCTATTTGGCAGGAATCTTACAATGCCGCAAGAAATTCTATGAATTCCATACGGAGTTGGTACACAGGAACATTCGACTCACAGGCGATAGCCGGGCGCATCTGTTCTATCCTGTCACGTTTTCAGACAACTTATTGTTTTCTTAATCAACCTCTGGCTCGATTTTTCGATAGTTTTGTCGAACCGCGAGCTGCCTTCACACAAATGGACCCTGTGTTCGGACAGCTAAGTCTAAATCTTTGTCGCATGCCAACGAGGATGACTTGTGATATGCCGGTAAATGATTAATAATTCACAGAGCACAGCTTCACCCTAGCCGCCCCTCTTAAAAAGACTGTTTTGGTGACTTAACAGGGTGACTGGAACCCCAGACGCTGTTCATGCAGTCCTGTAGTTGCCCCGCCTCTACCTGCATGATATCCTACTGGGTGTCCAGTATTTGTGTCCTCAGTGTGGGCTGGGCCCAATCAATCTGCTCCAGAAGTCTGACTTGCACAGAGACAACTTCAGGCTAAAGTTGATTTTAAAAGGTTTTATTTGGACTGTACATTTCCAAGCTCATGGTGAACTTGAGACCTTTAAGAGCCACTTTACATTAAATCCATTAAACCACACAGTACTTGTTTATATAAAGTTTTCACCTCTTATTCCCAAAGTATTGAGCAATAACAATATTTATGTCAATATTTCCAGTACTGCTTAGCCTACTGCGCTGAATTTGCCGAAAGTCTTATTCTGTACTACTTCTGGTGTACCTTCACTCTAAAGCAACATACAACCAATTTAAACAATTTCCCCCCGGGGATTAATAAAGTATTCTGAATCTGAATCTGAATCTGAACCAGAATATTCAAACACCCCTACACTTACTTATGTCAAGAGGCCACATAAGTCCTTATAAATATGGAGAGAAATGGAGAGAAAAGCAGGGAAGTGAGTTATCAAATCTCAGCAAATGGAAAAAGATAGTCGCTTGTTGACCGTGTCAGAAGTAGTCAGAACTGAATCAGCACACACTCTTGTGCTGTTGTTTTGCCTAGCAACAGCTGTGTGGCACCTGGCAGAGTCTAACGGGAAAAACAGGGAAAGTTTACAGGTGATGCTTGATACATACTTGGCAACAGGATGGCATCTATCCTAGACCATTGTTCAGTAATACTAAAGATTAAGATTTAAACATTAGTGTTACTCCCAGGGACCCACTGTACATCCCACAAGAGTCTGGTTGATTTTAATACTCCTTCATACTCTGTTGACATGGTGAGATGGTAACAGTGGTGAGATTCTAATAATAATTCCCTTTTATCCTCAGCTCAATCAGACTATAGTGACTTTGGAGTGTTCCTCATTTAGCTGGAGGCCTATTGAATCCCCCTCATGGACCACAGGAGGACCCTGGAACTGCTTAAGATCCTGACTAAGTTTCCATTTTACAGTTCCTGTGATCAGTAGTTCTCAGCACTTACTGAAGAGATAATTGTTTATCCTTGTTGAGCCTGTGTGGATTTACGCTCTGCTGATCCATAGTTTAACACAATCATTATATAAATGGTGGTGCAAATCCCTTAACCAGCATGAAGTGAGTCTATTATAGTGAGTCTGTTTACATTATTAATGCAGCTAGACAGCTAGAGAACCATTTGCATTCAAGTGGCAGAATTCATGCCAAAATATCATGGCAGTTTTAGACAACTTGGCTTTGGAGGTCACAGTTAATATTGAAGAGTAATCTGGGATCCAAGCTTCACCATAAATGACTATTTTGACTGTCCACTTTAACTGACATTTTGTTGTGTACATAATAACTGTAGGGGGAGAAATTGTCCACACAAAAGGCCTGTCTAGGGATATCCAAGAATGTGCTCAGTCTAGACAAACAGACACACTCCAAGGAGCCCTATCTGAAATCAACATAGTCAGTAAAAGGACTTCCGCTCTTTACAAATTTACAATTAGTTTCAGAGGTACAGTGGCATTGAGGGTCAAAACACATAACATTTCCAAACACGCCAAGTCATGTGATTTAAGAAGACACAACAGCATCTTAATAAAGCACAACAACACTTTGAAAATCACATTTCAGAAAACACACTCGTTTGTAGTTTTCAGAAAACTACAAGTGAAATGTTGTAGTGTTTTCTGAAAAAAACGTGTGTTCAATGAGTCACTTCTTAAAACAAGAAGGGGGAAGTGTATTTCATATTAAAAGCTGCTAGGCTTTTTTTTTTTTTTTTTGATGTACTATTATAATCCCAAATTGGGAAATTCTTTTTTCCACTCACATTACACACAGGTGCGCACACACAGACACACACATGCAGTGTAGAGGAGATGAGCGAAGGGGCAGCCACACATGCTACCTTAATAAGGTACTTAGAGTATATAAACGTATACGGTCAGACTTTTCACTGGCTGTAGTATTCATTGGTTTTATTTCATCAGTAGAGATTTTTACTGTGTTGACTGGAGGTTTTCTATCAGTGTAATACCTATTGAATCTGTTTTTCACTGGGATCTGAAAATTTTCAAATTACAAGTTAAAATGGCTTTGTTTGTCACATATAAGTAATGTCAAAATATTTATCTTACTTCCTTAGTTCAATACAGATATACTTTTTTACAAGGTTAAACTCTCTTTTTTCAAATTTCAAAAACCAAAATAGTTATTTAAAAGCAGCTAAAAATCTCTGTAGAGCTGAAAACTGCTGATCCAGATAATAACTTTTTGTTCATTGCTATAAGTGATTGTTTTTTTACATTACTTCTTTTTCTTTTCTTTTTTTAAAAAAAAGTAAATAATAATACATTAAACAATAAATAATAATAGGATGAAAAACACAAAAAAGACTATTCTTCCTTTGAAAGGTTGGCGACAAGGTAATGATTTAACAACATATTGGTAATAGTAAATAGGCCTGGGTCCTGCATGAACATTTTGTATTTTTCCTGAAGTTTCAGTATGTTTATTGACAAACCAAAAGTTTTCAAATATGAATTTCTATCAAATTGCTAACTGCTTTAAAAAAATGCAGCCTAAAAGAACTTACATTTGATGTTACATCAAAGAATAAGTAAAAAGAGGGTTGGAACTTGATGTTGCATGTGCAGCTTTGGCCTGATGTAAGCCAGGATATCTATAATGGCACTGTACCTTCAGCCTCATTCATAGATTAATGACTAAGTTGGTTTAATCGAAATCATATTGTCCATCGTAAAAACCTGTAATGTCCCACAGTTTGAGTCTGTGTTTCTACTGAATGAGATCCTGAAAGCTCCTGATTTGACATCTGTTAAACTTTGGATATCTTCCTCCTGCATCCTGATCCGAATTCAATAAACAAACGGAGTCACAAAGGAGATTTAGAAGTAATTAATAAGTAGTAATTAAAAGATTAAGATAGAAGAAATGTGATATTCAAACTGTTGTTGTGTTTTATTTGAATTTAGACTGAGCACATTTGAAATGAAGCACCTTTTGGTTTCTGCTTGAAGGTCCCTGAACCACACTGCTTGACAAGACTAAAAGGTGGGGCTCAGTTATTTACTGAGTGCACCTCAGGCCAACAGGAAGTCAAAGTCCAGATACATATCACTCCTGTCAGATAAAAAGCTTGCAACACTCAAATGTCAACTGCTTTTATCAAGATGAGAGAGAAAAGCAAGTTTTTTTTCTGACTGACTGGACATTGTTCCAGCAGGTTGTTCACATGCTGTGTCACTCTAGATCTGAAATACTTTCCTGATTTATTTATGTATTTATTTTACCTCCCCAAACATCATAGAGATTATTACTATATGGATTACTTTTCCCCTTGATTATGACTCTCCTGCAGTAAATGCACTCATAAGGATATGAAAAATGTGCAACGGTCAACTTTGACTTGACATGTAGCTGATGGTGCTCCACTCTCCCTTAGATGATATTAGCCACACGTCACCATGTGTCCAGAACTACCACACCCCCTTTTGTGTGAAAACAAACACTGTGAAAGTGCTGCCACAAGATTTAAAACTGCTAGTAATGACATGTCTAAAAGCCACTGTTTTGCCATTTTCACGTCAAAGGTCATGATTTTATTTCCTTCCACAAAGAATGAAGGGCACTTAAGGAAGAGATCTGTGGCTTCAGGTCGTCCACAAAGACAATGACATCGGTGTCAAAAACTTTATCATAGGTTAGTTAATGATGTTACTGAGTAACTGATGTCCTGATTGTGTATGTAGCTCAAAGTGAATCAAAAAAGCACCATTGTAAAGTTGTAACACAGTTTTTACTGCGAGAAAAGAAGGCCCGACGTTAAAACATCTGATTTTAGAATAGAGTTTGGTTCACTGGGCTGTCCACTTGACAGACCACCAGGAGCAGAGGGTGTTTTTAATGTTAATGATATACATAAGCTGAGCTGCCCTGCCTTCTAATAATGAACATTGTAAACAGCATAAAGTAACGTTGGATGTGGATCTTTACCGACCTGTTTTCCCCTCCTCTCAGTCGAGTTGTTAAACACAAACGGCTGTCAGAACAGAGGAAGCAGTTCTGCTACACCACAGAGATGTGATTAGTTAACAATAAAGTCATATTGAACAGATTATAAAACAGCAACATGAAGAGTCTTAACGACAGAAAAGATGAAAGATGACAGAGAAAGGACCAGGACATTTAATAAGGTAGTTGTGTGTGTCAGGTTTGTGTTACGCTTTGTAATAGGTTTAGTTGTTGGACCCAAAAATGGACACCAAGACGGGGGAAAAATGTAAAGGTATTTACTGAAATGCTGCTGGAGGTTTGTAGTGGAGGAAGGCTGAGGTTCAAATTTGTGGATTGGCAAAAACATTAGAAAAAATGGACGCTTTACTAAAAAGTGTGCTTACTGGTCAGCCAGTTACCACATGTAGCTGAGCTGCTTTTCTTTGTTATCTTTTTTTGTTTTGCCACTCTTTTTGTCTTTCCTATTAATGTTTAACTAGCTTGGCTCTTCTCAGCCCAGTTCTATGTCACTTTGTGGTTTTCTTTGATTTTGGTTTGTCAGACCTTATTACCATGGCAACAGATGGCAAAGTCCTGCTTATCTCTGACGCATTAAAATCCAAAAAGATTAATACTTGATATTGATGCATCCATTTTTTCCCCTTATAGTGCTACAACTTATCCATGTTGAAATAAGTAGAAAAGAAAATTGCTGTGAAAAAAGAAAAAAGGAGAAGAGAAATTAAAAAAACTCCACTGGTCACCAACTCTTGCACACTGTGTGCATAGTTTCTGTTATCAGATTCAGAATTCCTTTCTTGTCCCGCAAGTGGGGACATTTCTTTGCCGAAATTAGCCAAATTACAGTAATATTACAAAAACAATAATAATAGTAAAAAACATACAATATAATAAAAAGGTAAGAAATAGAATAGACAACTCTGCACCACCTCTGTAATCATTAAATGCAAAATAAACTGATGGGATACGGTCAAAAACAATCAACTCTGAATGATTCTGGATTTACTCATGCTCATGAAACCACAGACAGTGTTTCTCCTAGGATGGAGTTGTAGCAGCAGACATGTGATGCCCTCAAATTTAGTTTTTGTAAGTTTGCAAAGTGTGCTCTTAAGTACATATTAAGGTGTGACGAGCCAGTCTAAAAGTCCTTCTTTTTCCTGCAAGTGCACCTTGCTAACTGCCTAGTGTTGGGAGAGTAGCGGAGTGTTTTTCGCTCTACTGCTGCATCCCTAGCCTTAAAGCTGCTGGGTTATTTGGATCTGTAGCTATAATATGGATCCACAGTAGAGTGTGTTAGCTTTGCTGAAAGGAATGTAGTAATCAACTTGGTATATTCGTATAATTGGATTAATAATAATTGTCAAGTCATCAGCACCAAATGATGATGATGGCGAGTAGTAGTAGTAATAATAGTAGTAATAATAATAATAATAATAATAATAATAATAATAGTAGTAATAATAATAATAATAATAATGATAATAATAAAACAGTTTAAATGTAAGTATGATTGGTTGTTAGGAACATCCCGAGCCTAGACATAATTTCTCTGTCCATACAGCTAACTGGGTGAATGTGTTTTCCAACATCCAAGCTTGAAGGCTCTTGAACATGTTTTCATTGCCGATTCCTCTCCTCTTTTGTGTTTACTGACCCATAACCACGGGAAACCGGCAGAGGCATCAGGGTTACATTATGTGACCCCAGCCATTATTATTTAAACCTGTCTGACAGGTTTGCAGCAGCTCATGTTGTCTCACTCCTGTGGGGAGGCCATTATTATAGAGTTTCTTTGCTCTCCTGTTGCTGTGTCTGTTGCTGCCTTTTGTTGCAACTTGAAGCAGCATCTGTGTTCACACGGGGAACAGTGATACTCTGTTGTCTGAGGTTCACTTCCTGCTCTCAGCACTTTATAGTTGACAGAGGAGGATGCTGTGGCAGGCTGACGTGATGATGGGGGCACATCCACACCTACACTCCCCGTTTCTCATCTTATTTCTGCTGATCTTTCTCTCTCTCTCTCTCTCTCTCTCTCTCTCTTCTCTTCTCTTCTCTTCTCTTCTCTCTCTCTCTCTCTCTCTCTCTCTCTCTCTCTCTCTCTTGCTTGCTTTATCTCTCACTCCTTTCATCTCTGTCTCATCCCTGATGGTAACAAGGGTTCTCTCTCACTGTCTCTGTTCCCTGCTCCTCTTGTCCGTCCACTCTCCTGTTTCTCTGCAGTGCGAGCTGCTGATCAAGGAGTTTCCGACCTCTCGGGTGTCATTACTGACATCTGAGCTGGGAGAAGAGCCTTTTTACTCTCTCTGTCTCTGTCTCTGTCTCTCTCTCCCTCTATCTCTCTCTCACCTACGCACGCACACACACACACACACACACACACACACACACACACACACACACACACACCACTCCAAGTGACATGAGGAGTAACACATTTGTTTTAACGATTTGAAGATTTGAAACAGGCTGACTTTGTTTTTATTATTGTTAGAAGGTTCACAGTATGATATTGCCAACTGCAGAAAGTGACAAATCAAATTTGATATAAAGTATTAATCTCTCTTTAACATTACAGCAGAGAGTTTCAGCTTTAGCTTATTTTGAAAAGATACCTACTTTTTCACAGCTCATCTCATTGTGGTTTTCCAAAATGCACTAGTTTAAAAAAAACTGAATTAAACTAAATGGAAAACTCCTTAATATTTCTTCGGGAGCAGATTAAAGTGTTAGGTTCAAAGTATTCAAATCAAATCTTTTCATTGAGAATAGGGATTTAAGTTTGAAAAGTGCCATTGAACAGCAGATTCTGAGCCTAAATTATCACAGAGGAAAAATACAACACAATCCCCAAAAGAAAACATGGATTATGAGTTCTGTGAAAAAAATTATCCAAACCTTGAACACTCAGTTAAATTAGGATAATATCCTCTGACTAGAAAAAATAAACTACTGTATAGAACAATCATAAGACATGCACTATTATTCTGCATTCCTGGGATAAACAAAATGAAGTTCTAGTGATAAACAGATGGAAGCTATTAGATAAGACCTACTAATAGCCCAAAACAAAATCTTTACACAAAAACATGTAAACTAGTTTAGCTTTTTTTCAGCTAGCCCCATATATAATTAAAAACCCTGTACTAAAATATAAAGAAAGACTTTGTGGTAACGATGAATCATTTAAATGAGGACAGAAAATCTTGGTTAACAAAGACTAAATCTGTGCCCAGTTTAACAGAAGTTATAATAAAATCATGCAGCAGAACAGTGAAAAGAATATAGTGCTGCTTGAAATGAAACCAGGGTAATTGTAACGGTTGCAGTAAGGAACAGGTGGACCCAAAAGTGACAGCAAACAGGTAGTGACTTTAAAGGTGAATTTATTGATCACAAAGATGATTTGCTGGTAGGATGAGACTGTGAGCTCGAGCGCAGGCAGGTGGCTCCCAGGGTGAAGCCGGTGGAGACTCGTGGTTTTTGGCTCTGGCAGTAGAGGTTCTTAGAGGTGGTAGAGGTGTGGGTGGCTGGGTGGCGAGTGGTTGAGGAGCTGGTTCACAGGTATGGTCCGGTCACACTGGAAGAGGAAGAAGGCAGGGTTAAAGCACCGGTGAGTGAACACAATAAAGCTTTCTAAATACATAAACACTAAAGATACTAAGAGTGATCAAGAACCACAGGAGCTTGCCACAATAATCTGGCACAGTGCAGAGGGAAGATCTGGGAATAAGAGCAGATGCTGATTATTACAAAGTCCAGTCATTACAACTGTAGGGCATCTTTTTATTGTACTGTAATACATAAACTTTGCCTTCATACTTTTCATATTTCTAAGTATTTTATATTTAACTTTGGTAACTTTTTTTCATTCTCTGTATATCAGTACTTTTTTAAAGTTCACTGTCAGGGAGAGCTGTTCCGTAGAGGGCGATGGGGCGCCACCCTCCTTGTGCCTCATAAAAATGATTAATTTATTGTCATCATCATGTTTTTATTCGGAAATTGTTAAACTATACAAAGGTTCAATAAAGAGTGTCCCTGTCAAAGTTGTCAAAAAAACTTTGCATGATTCATCATCACGCATCATCACACAACCTGGTGCAGTTTTGTCTAAAATGTAAGGGTTATCCAATAGTCTATGTTCTATTATAAACATAGAAAATGTATGTTTTTTGCTGTCAACCCTGTCAATAAAATTTGTTAGAATTAAAATTGGTAGCGGCCAAAATTGACTTTTAAAAAATTGTAATTGGTCAAGGAAATTGCAGTCAGCACTTCCCACATTCATTGTATATATAATGGTGACTTATCACTGTATATGCACATGCATCAGCTACAACAGTAAAAGAAACCAACAGGTGAAGTAAATAATTTTGACGCACTGTTCTGCTGGGAAACCTTGCATACTGGCATTCAGGTGGAAGTTCTTTGAAATGTACCAACCATCGAGACACCACTGCAGACCGAGAACAACCCCTCGTGCTATGGCATTACCTGATAGCAGTGGCCCCTCCAGCCGGACCATGCACCCTGACACACCACAAAAACTTCTCAGGAATGGCCTGAGGAACATGACAAGAAAACTCTAGACCTGCTATCCAAATTCATCAGCTCCCAATTCAGTCAAACATCCATGCGATGCACTGTAACAAGTAAGAACTGTGGAGGCCCCACCTCACAGCTAGACGTTGACAGATTAATCAATTTGGCCGATTAATCGGCATCGGTACCTTTTAACAAACTATTGTTATTGGCTGAACTTGGCTCCGATAGTTGCTGATGACTGCACAGCCTCCACTGACCATGCCTGGGAGTATGTTACCATTTTGCATGGAGGACACACTAAGACAATTATCATTTGAGGGCCACTTCTGCTTAGAATATATAAATCCTTTTAATCTCCCTCTCCATCTTAAGCTAAAGTTAACAAATTGACACAGAAAGGTAACTGCTGTGCGTTCATTTTAGACATGCAGCATGTTTAATTAATGTCACGTTTTTCAGTGTAGAGTAAAAAAGACTGATGTTACATCAGAGATATTTTTTCAGAAAGTTGTTCTCCACTCCAAGTACTTTCGACGCATTACTTTGCCATCAACATAACGTTAAACATTTGAACAGCTGATTTTACTGGAGGCTGACAAATGGCATTCAAGTCTTGCATAGCCAGACTCTCTCATCTGACCCGTCTTAAGTTTATCTAAACAGTTACATTTCTGTTACATTACTTAATACTGTACCAATGTGGCATTGTCTCTTCCAAATAACCCAGCCACGAAACTATCCATCCATTCATGAAATGAAATCACACTCTTTAGGAATATGCACAAACATGCTTTTGTAAGAGCGGCATTTAACAATATAATGAGACAAACAACAGAAGTCATCCTGGCCAGTTCAGCTACAGAACAGCTTACCGTCCATTGTAAATGGAACAGATTCCAACAATGTAGTCCACCAAAGCACACGTTTCCAGATCTTGTGTCTTGATATCAAACCGTCAGCTACTGCTAGCTTTACAACTCAAATTAGAGAGGACATGTCCTGCACATCTTTAACTAACATTACAAAGCCTGAGTTTCACTGTAACGTATCACTGAGAGAGTGGGATAGAGAAAGGGCCTTAATGTTCAGTTCAACAGCTCTAATAAGTTAATAGCAAAGAAAGTGTTACATTTAAAAATAAATAAACAATTTAAAATATGAATAGTGATGACTATGTTATACCTGCCCAGCTGCCCACACGCAGCAAAGGGACCCAGGCCGGGAGTCGAACCCGGGTCCGCTGCAGCAAGGACAAAGCCTCTGCACATGGCTCTACCAACTGAGCTAAACGGCGCCCCTATAGATATTTTTAATATCTGCCAGTTAATCGGCCATCTGCTTTTTCCTTTTCCCTGACTATTGTTAATGTATCGGCCTTTAACAATCCACTAGTGGTCGACCTCGAACTCAAATCCGCCATCATCAAACTTAAAAATGTTGTTATGGCTGCTCCGTCAGTAGCTTTTTGTGGGTGGCTACTGTGGGTTGAGAGTTCGAGCCTCCATATATCTGACTGGTTTTGGCATGTCCCATGGATGTTCCATCAGATTGGGATCGTTAAGGAGTGGCAAGGCACATTGTATTGCTGGGGTAGTCATAGTAATGCCATAGCACTAAGGGGTGTATTGGTCCTCTGCAGTGATGAGGTGGGTAATTTTAGTCAAAGAACATCCTAATGAATGCCAGGGCCCAAGGTTTCCCTGCAGAACGTTGCATTGTAAAGAGTGGATCGATGTTACTGAGTTCATCTTACCGTAGTTTTATTGTTTTGGCAGATCAGTGTATGTGCTCTGGCAGCTTGTTATTGGTATTAAACAAAAAATTTAATTCCATCGATACTTTCAGAAGTTTATGACTTTTGTGTAAGAATTTGCAGATTTGAAAATGGACAAAAGTAAATTAACCCCAAAATTGTAGCAGGAAAACTGCCCCAAATCGTACGTTTTAGTACAGGTCTGTGTGTCTCGGGTCCTAAATGGTTCTTTCCTTTTTTCTTTGTCTCTTTAGATGACACTGATGAGCCTCCTACCTCACCTACAACAGAGCGTCAGGTGAGACACGAATCACTTCATTGTTTAAATAATGATGGTAAAAATGCATTTTTTTGTAGAATTTACCATAGATATTAGCTTTTTAAGTTGACATAAATTAAACATTATGAAGTTAACTCATGTTTCAATATGGACCAGTGTTTTAGAATAAAATCTCCTCCTTGACCTTTCTAAAGACATTTCTGCCATCACCTTCTTCTTGGAATATTGTAAATTTCATGTTATGTTTACTTAGAAGCTTTTGCCTTGGCTACATTTCTCTCATGTAATACTTACAGTTATAGTAAGAGGTGACGGCTTAGAACGCAAATTATTGGGGTGCCGTTTGGCTTGGTTGGTGGAGAGGGCGTCCCATGTGCTGAGGCTCTGCAGCAGACCCGGGTTCGACTCCCGGCATGGGTCCCTTTGCTGCGTGTCACTCCCCCTCTCTCTCACCCTGTTTTCTGTCACCCTCTTCAGCTGTACTGTCAATAAAGCCCAAAAAATATTGACCAAACATGGAAAGTGGAACTTTATGTGAAACTTGGTATGAGAATTGTTATTGGTAAACAACAACCTATTAGCTGTTGCCTCTTCATCTGACCCTCCAGCTGGTCCAGTCGCTGGGTGTGGCCATCTACCGCGCTCTGGACTGGGGACTGGACGAGAGTGAGGAGCGGGAGCTTAGCCCGCAGCTGGAGCGCCTCATCGAACGCATGGCTGGGGGGGAACAAGGTGGAGAGAACCACAGCGCCACTGGGAACGGTACAACAGACGAGGGGTACAGTGGCCAAGAGGAGGAGGAGGAAGAAGAGGAGCAGGAAGGAGTAATCAAGCCAGTGTGTACCTTCTGCCAGGTGATGGCTCTGTGTGCGTCACGGCTGGCAAACCCAAGCTTGGCTCCAGAGCACTACCAGGCCGTCTGCAGGGCTCTGTTTGTTGAGACTCTTGAGCTGCAGACCTTCCTCATCAAGATCAGAGATGCTAAGCAGGTATGTAAGGTTATCATGTCAGGATTAAGGTTATCGTTTAAATGGACACTTGTTTACTTTTATTGCAATTTAGTTGAGAACATAATAAATACGGGGAAATCGATGCATGACCTGCTTTTCATTTACTTCAGCTGAAGTGAATGAATACACTTTCATTGCCCCCAGTTGCCTGCACCGCACTGTGTGCGCTCTCTGAATAACACCCTGCACCATTAATATTCCTGTTTATATGCCACAGAACAGAGACTGATGAATGACTGAAGAAACCGTCTCCACAGTTTCCTCCTGGTGCTCATCCTCAAAACATGACTTCTGTAGTGTCACTGTGAAGGTTTATCCTTATTGAAGTTTTTTTTTTACTTTTAGTGTTTCAATAGATTAGATTTATAAGTAGAACTAGGTACCAAATGCAAAGATCCCACCATTTTACTCCAATGAGAACAGAATGGCATAGGGATGACGTATGTTTGTATGCTAACCAGTTGCTATTCCTGTTTCTCTCGACAAGGGAATTGAATTTAATTTTGGATTATTGCCCAAAGTAAGCTCTGCGGCAAACACAAGCTTATGATACTTACATGTAATGTTCAGCAAAATAATTTTCACAGATGAACACCACTTTTGTGATTTTCGTAAATTAAATCTCTAGAGGTAAAAAGCTACTCTTAGGCTGTAAATAAACTATGTTGTGGTTGAAGCATCCTACTACACAATTACTATACATGTTTTTTGTGAACTGATCAGTCTACAAGCTGTGAAGTTAGAGTTTGGATAGTTTGTAACTAAAGTCTGCAAAGACAGGCAAGTGAGTAGATGAGGCTCATGTTCAGTATGATGAGGTTTAATGTCCGTGACAACTTCTGTAGTCTCATTTAGCCACTTGATAGTGGCTGCTCTTTTTAAGGACACGTTAGAGCTTTATAATATTGTATTGTATGTCATAGGACAAAACGTCTGAATATCTTAAGCCTGTGGTAACCACAGACCTGATATCACGCATTTAATCCAAAACGAATTAAAAAAGACCCATCGACTATTGGACAAGGGTACCTGATGTGCATAAATGCTAGCCTATTTTAGGGTTTTAGTACTCACTACTACTACTGATTTTTTAAAAATGATTTTGCATTTTGTGTGTGGCAGGCAAACCGGTGTTTGACATCTTACCATTCTTTCTTTTAAAGCTCGCAATTATTTAAAAAAACAAAAAGCTAAATTAGTTTTTTCCTATTTGTTGTACAGATGCTGAAGAAGATCACAACAGAGGAAGCTCTGGAAGACAGGTCTACAGCTGAGCTCGATGCACTGAAACACAGAGACTGGGTGAGATAACAGGGAGGACAATACAGCAGTGTGTTTGACTGAAGAAGGCAGTGTTGTCGTGTTGCCGCATGCAGATGTGTGTCTTGTTTCCATCCCAGGCACGTCTGTGGGTGCAACTGATGAAGGAGCTCAGGCAGGGAGTGAAGCTAAAGAAGGTGCAGGAGCAGCCTTTCAACCCGCTGCCCACAGAATTCAGCCTCACACCCTTTGAGATGCTGATGCAGGACATACGAGCTCGCAAGTTCCAACTACGCAAAGTCATGGTGAGAGACTAGACTTAGTCTAAAATGGTGATGAAAATATGTAAGCAGTGGAAAGATCAATATCTATGCCATGAAAGGAGTTGAATTGTAAGTTGATTAGTAAGCAATGAGAGCAATTTAAAATTCAGACAACAAAGATACAGGAAGTATGCACACTGTAAATCATTGCAGAGTCAGTTGACTTGTAAATGCTGAAAGCAATTGACGTCTCAGTTGAAAAGTAAGCCCTTATAGCTGATGAAATGTTAGTCTGGGACATGAGGACTTTGATGGCAGAAAGGAGTAAGCTTGTAACTGTGACCTTGAAGCCACTATCCTCTTTCAGCCAGTCCACTGTAAAACCTGAAGGATGTATCAGTTGGCCAATATTGGCCTAATATAGATCAGCTTTTAGTTCCTAATATTTCTAATATTAGTTCCTAATTTGTTACAGGAAGAAAATAGTAGCAGGCATACATGTGAAAATCACCTTGAGGCCTTATCCATGGGCAGATGCATAATTCAGCCCAGAACACAAATATTAATGAAGTCCTCTTGGCCTTCTCTTGTTCTGGCAGCAGTTGCACAGAAAATAATCCCCCAACTGTGCAGCTCCCCTCAGCTCTGTGGAGCGTTTCGGGTCTTTGTTTTGGTTTCACATCCTTAAACTAACTGTTTCAGTCTCATAGCTCTTATCAAACCTGTGTACATCCACAGCAGGTAGCTGTTTTCAGTGAAAGACTTGAACAGACAAAAGGAACAGTAAATATGGGTCTTAAGTTTTTAAGGTGAACCCTAATGCGACTCTTTGTGCATGCTAATGTTGCTGCAGGATGTGTCATAGGTAAATAGGCTAACATGTTTGCAAGTTTTGGCTTAAAGGTTGCAATGTGTGCCTCAGGTTGTCTGTCTGTCCCGTTCTTGTGAACGTGATATCGCAAGTATGCCATGAGGGAATTTCTTCAAATATGACACAGATGTTCAGTTCTCTCAAACATGAAGTGATTAGATAGAGAATTGATCAAAGGTCACAGTCATTTTGACGCCCTATTCTCATGAACATGATATCTCACAAATATCTTGAGGGAATTTCTACAGATTTGTTACAACTATGATTCAAGGATTAACTGATTAGAATCAATTGATTAGGTCAAGGTCACTGTGGCCTCACAAAACACATTTTTGGCCATAACTCAAGAATACATACAATAATTCCGCCAAAATTTGACATATAAATGTCTGATAGAATACAATAATGATGTTATGACATTTGATATCCAAAAGGTCAGAGTTTAATGCATTGTGACATCATACCATTCTTCAATTCTAGTGTCAACTTATTGTCCCTAATTGACCAAAATGTAACTCATTAATGCAGCTTTTACAGACCATCTGACCATTTTGAATCCATGATTTACTTGTTTCTCTAAAACATTTAAAGAGACAAAAAGTGGCTGCATACTGTATGATATACAGACCTAGTGCTACAATGTTTGATGTTTCTTGTCTTACCCAGGTGGGAGGGGACATTCCTACTAGAGTGAAGAGAAATGCTCATGAGCTGATACTGGATTTCATCAGATCAAGACCTCCACTTAAACCAGTGAGTGTGTTTATCCTTGTAGAAGTGTAAAGATGGGTACATGCAAAAGTGCTGTTGTTCTTGCCATTTACAGTTTACCCTGCAAACTATTGAGTGTGTATCTTACACAAGCGGAAGAGAATGTTGTATATGGGTACAACCAGGCTTATAAACAAATGCCCCATTCACACTGCCCTTTCAGTGTGGGAATCATGCACCATTACTCCGCCTTTGTGTGAAAGTTACAGATGCAGAGAGGGGGGACAGTTTTGTTGCGACTCTGATCCACCTCCAGAGGAAGTATCAGAGCCGCAGCAGATAAGAGATGGCATCTGTGTGAATGGAGAAGCTGGAGGCATGGAACAGGGGTGTATCGGTCTGATGGTGTCCACTGTCCGACAACTAAACAGATCCTTCATTAATCATCAACTAAACAACAGTAATGTGGTAACTGGTATTGTCTTTGGCAACTTAAAAGAGGGAAATAATACAGCATCCATGGAAAAGTGTCTGTCGTCCTGTCTGTCATACCAACTTCTTGTCACATTTATGCCAGAAAGACATGACTGTCCCGGCAGCACAGCCAGGAATCTCCATCAGTGGAGTAGCGATGATTATGTGACGCAATTCAGAGCAAAAAAACTCTGAAAAACTCTAACTCACCATGTCTTTGTCACTCCATTGTCTCTAAAATCTCAGTAGTAGAGTACAAAGTACAGTAGTGCTACTACTATAGCTACTGTGCACATTACTCTGGGTTTCATTGGGGACAATTATTGTCCAGTGATCGTTTTAAAGCAACGGCTATTAAATCCAGTCAAGAAACACTGGAGATTTTTTGGAATGGGAGGTACGATATGTACCTGTGTATGATAGGGTTGAGCAATATATCGTTATCATTATATGGTGATACACCACAAGTGTTGTCTTTTCACTGTTTTAAAGTCTGCATTACAGTCGTTTGATGTCATTTTCCTAACATACCAGATTGTTCGACTTGTTCTTTACCCACTTAGTCATCATATCCACATTACTGATAGAGCCTGGATATACTCCTTCATCAATACAGGGCTATAACAGACATGTATCACTGACAGAATTGACATTGGTCTATATGTTTTCTGATGCCAATATGAAAACTCTTTTTTACAGGACATAATGCTAAGATTCTTTGGGCATTTATGATAATTGATTTTGTCCGCCAGTCGTCACATTTAAGTAGTGCTTTTGAGGACATTTAAAAAAATCAAGCTTTATTTATATATATATATATATATATATATATATATATATATATATATATATATATATATATATATATATATATATATATATATATATATATATATATATATATATATATATATATATATATATATATATATATATATATATATATATAAAATCCCCCAACTGTGCAAGTAAGTACGTATTTTGTTGTATCTCTGACACTTTTTTCAGAAGTATGGATGTGCTCTATTTGTTTTCATTAGGTTTCAGAGCGCAGCCTCCCCCCTCCTCCCCCACAGCAGCCGTGCCTCCATGACCAGGTTCTGGCTGAGATCAAGCAGGAGAGGAAGCTCAGGCCTGTGGTTCTGCCCAGCTCTAGACGTAAGGGGACAATCATTTACTGCTGTTTTTTGTTTTGTTTTTTACCCCACCATCACTAATATAAAGCTTTGGTGGCTTTCACCACCAGGTCAAACTTAAGTAGTAAATGTAAAACATTAGAGGTATGCCTTTTATTTGACACAAAATTGTAACTGAAGGTAATTTTTCCAAAATTACCTAGTGCAGAATCAAAAGCTGTTTCCAACAGGCAGACAGTTGGATGGTGTCCAGGGGAACGCATTGTGATGTAAATGAAAAGATGAGGTCTGGCAGCTGCTATTGACCTCATACATTGTGTCTGTTTGTCTCTAAACTGCCTATTTAAGGTCTTTGTGTGACTCTCAGTGTGACTCATGTTGTGCTTTTGCTGAAAGTAAATGTTGTACTGAAGGTGAATGGACCACCCACACTGCTAAATAATGAGTTCAGCGCTGATGCTGTAGCCTGTACACTGTGTGCTGAAGCCTGTGAGGGTCACATGCAGTTCTTTACTGCATCCAAGTTTATAAGCTGTGGAGTGTCACAAGAGCATTTTTCACTTGAGAGCGCATATATGGAGCACATATGAAGGTGGCATTAGATTTCCTAAATATTGACCACATTCAGTATGTGTGCTATCAATGAATAAGCCTCAGCAGATGAAATGTCCATGAGGACTTCACTGAATATTTAAAACTGTCAGTTCCATGGCAACATTTGGCTTACTGAAATAGATGGGGACTTGTATAAAGTTCTTTCCCCACCAGTTTTTACTTACCTGTCAATTACTGCTTGACATGGTTATTTAAGATGGATTTATTGACGTGGAAATGTAAGTTGTCATATTCAGGTTTTTAGTTTTTCTGCTGAGTGGGCTGCAGTTCCAGAGCTCCGATCTGCTATACTGATTGACTTTAGTTGACTCAAAGCTCCTAGCTAGCTTTTCACAGTCTGGAAAGAACTCTGCTGTAAAGAGTAAAAGAATATAGCTGCAGCAGTGCAACATCAACAGTTTTTATTTATTCTATGTGGCACCAGTTTTCCCTCTCCCCGCCCCTCACAGCAAGTCGACACCACTGCGGTCATCTCATTTACTCTGGTTTAATAGCTCAAGGCAGGCAGTGGTGGAGTGCCAACCCAAGCACCAGACAACTTGCAGTACAGTACATCATCCATCAGAGGGAGTGTTTATTTGTGCGGTGCAGTGCATTCTGGTTTTTGTATGTTCTCTACCTTTTTTTTTTTTTCATACTGATAGTCGGCTAACCGGTTACAATTTTCTTTTGAGCAGTGTTCCCATCCCCCCACCCTTAAAGGGATAGACTTACAAACACACAAACATGAAAGTACAAATATGAGTATAAATGAGTATAAATGAATAAATGAATAGGAAAGAGAAAAAAATAAATAAAATAAAATAAAAAATAAATGTTCTCTACCTTTTGAGCAAAAGCTAACACCACAGCCCTTTTTCCGTTTTCTTTGGTTATGTGGCACCAATTTCAAAAATATTTGCGTCTTTCTGCTAATATTGGAAAATGTACAGTAATGTCTTCTTAGTTTAGAGGAAATGTATATCAAGATAATTATTGTATATTTATATATATATGTATATATTTACTGCAAAACCTAAAAAATATCGAGACAATAATCATAAGCCATATCACCCTGCCCTAGGCTGAACCAAAACAGTCACTTTGAAAGATGCGCAAAAAAAGTGGAGCTGAGTGCTCTGAATGTTGCACAGTCGTTTGTCCCATTATTAATATTAAAATATGGATTGGTGCGTTAAAGGGCGTCTATGGAACTTCTGTCTTATGCTGGAAGCCAGCCGTTTATATTACGGTACTCCATTTCTAACTTAACATTAGCTGCTCTCTGTTGTCATTTATACGAGGCACTCGAAAATAAAGTCACATCCTTTGGATTGTCGCTGAATATGCGATCCAAGTTCTTCACAAACAAATCCACAGTCCAACAGCATGAAACAAATTAAACAAGTCTTCCACAGGCTCGAAAAGGCAACTGACGGGGACAGGGAAGGTCTCATTTTTGATGTTGCATTACAATCTCCTCACATATAACCGATGTATGTGTAGCATGTAAATTGCTAGAAATTGTTGTGTAGGGCCCCTTTGAGTTGACACTGGAAGAAGAGCACTCTCTTTTTTTACTCTGTGCTACAATGCAAAACAGCAACTTTGCTCCAAATGGAACTCATTGACTTACAATAACATTAAATGCAGTGGTTGTGAGGGAACTGCAGTTCCTCTTAAGCTTGAAAATGCAGTCTAGCATGGTTGTTTCACAGGATTTATACTCATCTCTAATTATGAGCGCAGTGATGATGATGGATGCTAAATGCTACACACCATGCATATGAGGGTATTGTCAGAATCTGACTTATTTTTTTCTTGACTGTTGTTGCTTTCTCTTCCCTCAGCATTTGGCTCCCTGCCCTGCCTGGCTCAGACTTGTCCTTGTAATGTCAAATCCACTTCGTGCATTGACCTATCCATGTCAGAGCCTGGGCCAAGAACATCATCTCGTCCTCGAATCCTGCTCAAGGCTCCGACTCTGGCTGAAATGGAGGAGATGAACATATTTGAGGTGAGGCCAAGCAGGAGCACAAACACTGAGATATTGGAATTGGAGGAAGGATTCATTGGAATCACTGTTGCTGTCTCTTAGGGCTGACTGGTGTTTTTCACAGCAGCACATGCTTTGCGTAAGTGGGTTAAGATGCCGCTGTGCATATGCAGGGTAGCGGAAAGTGATATAAAGATTGGGATGAATCCTGTTTTTTTTTTTTCACAAAGACTCAACAACTTGGGAAATCATGTCTTTTTCTCTTTTTTTTTAACAACCATCAGAACTTGACGATTTGTTTCTGTCGTAACACTTCAGCTTTTGGAAAATGTCCCCAGTGGTCCAAAGGAGATCTAGTCTCAGGTCAAAACTCACTTCCATTTCATCTAAGGGGAAAGACATGTTTACTGTTTGAGTTGCACCTCCTGTTTTCTTTTTCCCCTCAGTTTCACATTTGCATTCTTTTTTTCACTTTTGTGCACTGTATGAAACCAAATTTATTTTAGAAAATGTATTGTGTACAGCTTGTCTTCACTCCACTTCTCTGCTACTTGTTATTACATTAAATAAGGACTACATTTTGCTAAGATGACACACGCACACACACACACAGACAAACACATACAGACACACAAGGTGAAGACAATATCTCTTTATCTCACATACTCTTTACTTTATCCTTCATCTTTTCTTAATTGTCCTCCTTCATCCGCCCAGGAGGAGGATTCCCCAGACGGGGAGCTGAGGAGGACTGAGAGCTCTCCCACACCTCTGAAAAGAGATCGCTCCTTCTCAGAGCACGACCTGGCCATGCTCCGTGGCGAGATGCTTCCTTCGCTCTCTGAGACAACCCAGCTTGGCGGGGCTGTCAGGCTGAGGGGGGAGAGGCCTCGGTCTAGGACGCTGACCGGTGCCAGGCCACCTCCTATTTACAGAGGTCAGTAAGTAAATATAAAGAGTTTTTTGACATGACCAGGGCAACCCCTGAAACAGTGCTATTCAGGTGTAAGATGTATTCAGAAAGCGAAACATGCTAAGAAGAAGATGGAGAAATATTCGACAGGGAAGAAAATAAAAACTGGTTATGCACATCAAGCAAACATGTCAGTCATATCAAATCCAAGTTATGAAGAAGCACAACTTGCAGCTGGAGTCACTGTCAATGACTGACATTATTTAGTGTGCCAGAAAAAGATTTAGTATGTCCCAATACAATGTACTTGAAATGCAGTGTTCCAAAAATGCCAGGTTGAATTTTGCAATATAGCATGCTTTTCTGGTTATTCTTACCCACAATCCTCTGCGCCATTGAAGATATGTCACATATGTCATGTTGTATTGCATGAATATAAACAAAGCTGGAAATGCATAAACATCACTGTTTATAGTTCACTGACAGGTGATGGCTCATTTGACAGAATGACAAAACACAGATAACAACGCATTCAGGTCTAAGTACTACAAATGATTTGCGATTCATGTGTCCAGTTATATATTGATATAATATTGCTGCACAAAGCTTAGCAGATAAATGAGTGCAAATGTCAACCTATATTTGAACTAAGTTTTCCTTAGAATGGCTTCGATGGATGTAGGAGCAAGGGTCAAAGTTCAAGGCATATTGTCTAAAATCAGAATCAGAAATAATAATAATCCCAGGGGGAAATTATTTGTGTTACAAACTCCAGATATACAAACAACATAAATTATACAAGCAACATCTATTAAGAACAAAATATGAAAAATATATATATAACTATATATATAAAGAAATTGTATTCATACTGCATGCAACAGTATGTACTTTGTAAAAACAGCTGCAGTACTTACTTAAAGCAAAAAGAAAAGTATTCAGTGGGGAACACACAGTGTTTGTCCGTTCAGGCTCCTGTAGAAACATGGCAGTGCAATATTGGACTCAGTGGAAGAGGACCCGCACGCTTTGTCGATAAAAGCAGCTCATTGTTTGTTTGATTTGTGTTTTCAGGTACTAAAGAAAACATGACTATGAATATTATATTTCCTGTCTGCCAATAGCCCCCCTAAATCCTGCACACTGGACCTTTTTAAATGAAATTCTTGGCAATAAGTATGGGACGCATACTTTTGTTACTAGTTGGGACACAATGTAAAACATAAATAGAACAGACTGTGAGGATTTGTTAGTCCCTTTTGACATAAGCTACAAAGACAAACCTGTTTGGAACACAGGCTAATTGGTAAAAGGTGATAGTATCATGGTTGGTTATGAAGGGGGCATCGTAAGGCTCACTGGTTCACTAGCAAGAGCGGGCGAGGTTTACCATTTTATGAAACACATGATTGTGTAAAGAATATTAGTGCATAGGTTCAGGACTAAAACATTGTCAGCAAACAGTTTGTTTGAAAATGATAGTTTTCTGTTTATTTACATTGACACAGTGTTCCAATTTGTTTTGAATTAGGCTTGTAGTTTCACTGGTAGTGTTGAGTTTGATAAAAAAAAAAATTTAAAAAATTAAAAAATCACCTTATTTGTATGGAGGTTTTATGTTTTTCAGCTTCCAAATTATTTTACTTTAAGTAAATTGTGATCACATGATGGTGCTACTGGCATCAAAACATATTAGTTGATCCAGTTTGCTCATGGCTTAACTTTATATCAAATATTATTGAAATCAGGCTGGCTCACTGTCAGACTGTCATGGTTTAATGTGGGACACTTCAACAAAGCCAATAATAAGAAATCAGAATCAGCCGTGCTTTTATCACTATGATAAGTCAGAATGTCTACTGCAGAAAAAAGTGTGTTTGCTGCAAGCAATGATTTTTGAGGACTGGGGTTACATCTTGGATTACAGAATGTTTTCTTTTATATTTCGTGTGCTGAACATTAAATATAGCTACACCTCTGCAGCTCTATTTCTTTTACAGTTATTGTCAACCAATAGTCTACCGTTAACCTTCAAAGATATAGAAAGCCACTGGCAGCTATGAATAGTTGTTGTTCTAAAATGTTTAAAAACTTTTCAATCACTAATCCTAGAAATAGGATTTAATAACATGTGTACAGCGGAGTTTCTCATCTTTTTATTGGGCTTTTCTTGTTCTGGCATTAGGGGCTCTGTAGTGAACATGATTACACCATCAAATTCTAAGAGAGTCAGAGAAAACTAAAAATTATTTGGAAGTCTAAACATCCAAGAACAACCCTCTAAATAAAATTAAAAAAACGTCCTGAGGTTTGCGGCAAAAAAAGAAAGAAAAAAGAAATGAATTCATTAAAATATATGTAAAATTCTGGTAAATTCTCAGTCAAAGCAAATGTAAACTCAGGACTTTAAATAAGTCAGACTGAAACCTCAGGTTCTCCTGAATCAAATCATTGATGGTATTTGATGCTGACTGCTAAAAAACAAAATAAATAGTGTCGGGCACCCCAAAAATTGTTCTTGGTGTTTGAGTGATAATGAATCGTAACTGAAAACTGCTTCAGCCCCCGTCAAGGATTACATTCTTATTTGGCTGAAAGAAAGATAGTTAATAGGATTAGTCGTTTTAGTGTTTGCTTGCAATGAAAATGTGCAGACCATTGGCCATCTGTGTCTGATGAGTCACACAAACTGCAGTTTGAATTCTTCTCCCACAGAGGGAGCCACAGTGTGAGTTATACTGCAGTATGTGTTTTGTATCCTGATAAATGGCGTAGTGAGGAGGAGATTCTGGTATTTTGTGCATACAATTTATCCTCAAGCTGACATCAAAACCAAGCCTCTCATACAGTAAAAGTGAGTCACAAACACCCTTTTTTTTTCTCTCTCTCTCTTTTTAAAAATTATTTCCTGCTCTCTGCCCTGAGGCCTGGAAGGAAAGTCATGACAAAACACACAACACAAGCTCTTCCTTTTTTAATTAAAAGTTTAATGTTTTTAAGGATTTTCTTTCAACCTTCAAGGCAATAAAATGCTTGTTGTGGAAACTAATGGAGAATAATCTGTCAGTGCATCCTGCATAAGTCCTTACAGAGAGTTGACAGGATCAACATGATGCTATGAAGCTGTTGGGAGTTTTGTGATGAGGTTTCATAATTTATAGAGATGTGCTGATAAAGTCTAACTGAGTCAAGGAAGGCAGAAGCTAATGGGTTTGAATTGTGTGCCGCATGGAAGCCATGGGGAGGATGGATCCGGTCTTGATTCATGCATTAGCAGGCTGGCTGTCCTCTCCCTGAGGTAATTGTTTGAAAAACAATCCCGACTTCAATCTATTCTAGATGGCTGCAAGTCGATCCATGCAGCTGCATGCCACAAGCCTTAGACAAGACCCAATTATAGCTCGATGGAGATTTATCGTAGTACACCACTTTGCCAACAGAGGATTCTGCAGTGAGGATGTAAGCCTGTAAGCCCAGGCGGTCATCTGTATCTGATCCAAATTGTATGTACTGATGATTTTAACAGGCCCGTTCCAGCCTTCCTCTCAGCCCAATTAACACCTTCCATTTGCGGGATCGAAGACTCAGCCAGTGTGCGGTCTGCTTTAACCCCCTCTCGCCATTAGTTAACTGAGTCTCTTCTGAGCTGCTCTTTTAGAGGCAGCCACTGAGCCGACCTCTCACTGAGATCTAAGTTACAGATGTAGCAGCATGGGCTGCATCACTCCACTGAAATCAGATGAATAATACATGACAGTGTTAGAGGCAATCGAAAAGCACTCTGAAGGACTGAGATGTGAGACGGAGCTGAATAAAAAGAGTCTGATGTGTAATTCATGGAGTTGTTCGACTGGGATTTGTGGTTTTCTGTCATTCACTTTCTAAAGCTGTCCACATTTGATTCAGTCATATTCAGTTCCAATGATAAACACTTTATTCCCTCTGTCTCTTTCACTTTTCATCGATTTCCCCACCCAAGCTTCTTTCCCAGTTCACAGCTGGGTGCCACCCTCTCCAGCCCGCCTGTCTCTGAGTTCAGTCGACGAGACCACGGAGGGATCAGAAACAACGTCTGGCTCCAGAGCTGGAGACGAGCACCAGTGGATGGTGAGTTTGAGTCACTGTCCGCATCAGAATTGGTGCTTTGTTTCGTGCCTCAGTGGTCCCACCAGGAATGAAAATGTACTGCAAAAATATTCATCCCATCACGTAATCTTTGTCTATTATTGAAAAGTTCTCCTAAAACAAGTGAAAAACTGTCAGTGTAACAAGACTATTTTCAATCTGTCTCTGATATCAGTTAACCTGTTTCTAATATTCTCATAAAATGAGCATCAGTATCTTTTCATATAACAGAATATAATGCACTAGAAAATTAATAATGATAAACTAGAAAGTTGAGGATGAGTTCAGAAGTCTCACAGCCTAGGGAAGGAATCTATACCATAGTGTGGTGGTATGTCAGTGAATATATCTGTATCTTTTGTGACTGGAGCCATCTCACCTCACTGATGTCATTGATGCTCTATAGATGTGTGCTTATCATGTTCTAGCTTGTTTTAATCACCTGCTGCTGAGCCCTCCTGACCTGCATGAACCATGCCAGTTTGTGATGTTTGTGATGTTTCCAGGAGGAGTTCAGCCACCCTGTGGAGAGTCTTGCGTTAACAGTGGATGAAGTCATAAATGTGCGCCGCGTGCTGGTCAAAGCAGAGATGGAGAAGTTTCTTCAGAGTAAAGAGCTGTACAATAACCTGAAGAAAGGCAAGGTAACTGAAGGACTTTCCTCACTGCTGTTCATGTGTTTCTGTGCTGTGTTTATAGTAAATGGACTCAGTAACTCTGTACTCTGTACTCTGTGTGTGTATATGTGTGTGTGTGTGGGTGTGTGTGTGTGTGTGTGTGTGTGTGTGTGTGTGTGTGTGTGTGTGTGTGTGTGTGTGTGTGTGTGTGTCTGTCTCAGGTTTGCTGCTGCTGCAGAGTAAAGTTCCCTCTCTTCTCATGGCCATCTACCTGCTTACTGTGTAAAAGGTATCTAATACTTTCTGAAATGTTTAAGCCACACGACACATTGATCTTTAAATGCATCATAGAAGGAGAAGATAAGAAGATATTTATATCAGCAGCACCACCACTAGCATTTATGTTTTATTCATTTGGTTAACTGTTGATTAATATATTTTTTTTCACAACATGGAGTTGTGAATGTTTTTTTCAGACCCTCTGTGCTGCCAAAAAGTACAGTATGTACTTGTTGCTGTAAAACATTCTAAAATTGAGATATTTATTTTACGTCTATTGAAATATAAGTATATGAATATGGTTATTTTTTATTTGTAGGATCTAATCAAAAGGTTGCTAGATTCTAATTAGTTAAAATTCACAGAAAAGCGAACAGATCACTCCTGCAAGCTGTCTGCACATGCTTCTCAATGCTTCACAGTGCTTCACAGTGGAGTACATGCACATGCTGTCAATCATGCTATATACATAGTCAGAAACAAGTTTTGTAAATAGTACAGACATTTTGTCATACTTTCAGTTGTTCAGTGTTAAACAGAGCTTAATGTAATAAACAGGTTTCATCTTGCTGTCCCTTATAATTGATGTTAATGAATCCAGCTGTATTGATCCCTGTGTATTTCTCTTACAGATCTGTCTGCAGCTCCTGCAGTGCAAAGGTAAGTTTAGGAACTTATTGTGTTTGTTTTTAGTGATGTTAATTCATCATATGCTTTTTGCTTTATTTTAAAAGTATGCTTATGTGCTTATGGTAACATAAAGCTTAATAAAACAATTTAAGTTGTTGATTTAAATGAGAAAATGTTGTTGCACTTGTTAACATGTTATTCATTTTGTCAAATACATGGTGTAGTAAAGTGGCTGCTACTTGTGTTGATGTCAGTTCTTCTGTTTTTTGTTGGTTTTGAATTGTTGCCTCAGTCCCAGACCGTGTTGGATGTGTGGTTCTGTGCACTATAGGTTTGAGATTAAGCTGTTTGGATTGTGTCTGTTGTATGTGTTTCTAAATGATTGGTGTAGTGCTGTTGTTGGGGTGCTGTGACTCATTTGTATTGCGCAACATTAATGTGGTTTCTCTTTATTGAGAGCTGTGTGTTTAGGTTCTGTGTTCATTTGTGAATGTGTGATTTGTGTGTCAGTTTGTGTTCATGATTATTTTTTGTGAGTGTGGAGTCTGTGTCTGTGCATTTGAATCTGTTGTTGTACATGAGACTTTTTTTGCCATTAAGTCCGCTATGTCCCCTCACAATACAGTTCTCTTCCTCTTCTCTTGTCTCTGCCTCATTGTTCTCTTCTTATTATGCCTCCCCATGTGCTGCAGATGAAGATTCCCTCGAAGAAAATGGCCCATATTCCTGTGTACACTGTAGGCTTCCACAGCACTCCAAAGAGCCATGGACAGAAAAGCCAAGTCTATAAGTGAGTCTGCATTTGTCCTATAGAGCCACTAGAGAGACTAACAGCTGACCTCAAATGAGAGATCTGAACATAAATGCCTGCTTAGCCTAAAAAGTTCCTATGGTATTGTAAAGATTAGGATTTTGAAAGATTTTTGCCTAGCTAGGAATTTGACTTAGAGATATACAGGGCATGAAGACCTCCGGCACGGTGCCGGAAATCCGGCGTAGCAATATTTTGGTCAAGTGTTTTTTTGTTTTTTTTTTTAATTATGTTGCCACAGCAACATGATTTAAAAAAAAAAAAAAAACTGTAACCAGTCGTTTAAAGTGATAGTTCCAACTACCAATGGTACTCAAGGTAAGCAAGGAGTTCTAGCCAATCAGATCAGAGTAGGGCGGGCCTTAAGTTTTCAGGCACCTTGGACAACGTAGCCAGAGCGATTGATGTAACATTAGCCAAGAGGCAGACCTGCACACTTTTCATTCAGACAAACTAATGCGACTGCAACAGTTGTTCGATTTCATCAATGAGACCAACATGATTCTCCTAAAAAGAATTTAACCAGCCAGCGGTAAACCTCTAAAAGCTTGCAGATAAGTTACTTGGCTCGTTTTCTCCCCCGGGATGACGATGGAGGTTGGCCCCGGGCGATCAGATCAGTAGACGGGCGCTGCTGCCGCTGTGACAGCCGTTGCCCTGGTCCCCGGTCGCGGCTCCCACAGACTCTGCACTGGATTAAACTGTGACTTTCTCGCATGAAAAAATATTAAAACTGTGACGTGTTAACATCGCTAAAGCCAGAATTAAAACAGCTTTTAGCAGCTTTACTGCTATCGCTGTCGATTGCCACGAACTGGCGATAGCTATGCTAATTTTTGTTAGACCGTCAATGAGGTTTTACATTATACGTTAGCATTAAGCTAGCGGACTTTATGCTTAATGATACTGGCTGTGTGTGTTTTGAACGTTGTTTCAAACTATAATCTGGGTTTAATTGAACATCTTTGATGCTTAAATTTATATTGCCGCTTAATATAGGCCTATTGCTTTACTCTTTATTTTATGTATGCCATGTTTACAGTAGGGCAAGCTAATCTACAATTTGGAGTGACAAATAAAACCTTGAAGCAAAAAAATTTCCTTTTGTTGGAGAGTTTACATTGATGTACATACAGTAATTCAGTAACAGTTGTAAATATACCTTTGTACGGTTTATTTTTAATATTTTACCGTTCAAAAGCAAGCTCACTACTGTCCGTCCCATAGAAGAACATGACAGCGGCAGCCTCTATACCAGCGATCCTCAATAGGCGGCCCCCGGGCCGCATCCGGCCCGCCGGCCTCCTGTTTGTGGCCCCCAAACTTTTATTCCTTCACCATGGGTTTTGGTTGGGTCAGCACGTGTGCACCGGGACTTGTCTCCATGCCAACGATACAGAGACAGCTGGGTCACTCACCACTGCGAGCGCAACTTTTAACTTTCACTTTCGTTTTCGGAGCAGTTCGCGTATTCACATTTTGCCGGTTGTAAAAGATTGAAAATGACGTGTTTCCAAGTAAACTGCTATCACAAAGTGAACAGTGAAAATCTGCGACTCAGAGAAATAGGGATTTAAAATTTGCATTCATTCTCCGTCTGACCAGGACAAACCCCACGTATCTGACACTGCAGCGATAACAAAGGCCAGACGCAGTTTAACTAGTTCTACCCCGTCTCATCATGTATTTTCAAACACTCAAATATTGTAATGGACGGGGAGTTTCTCCCGGCAAACACCCTTTCACTCACGGTGCCAAAATGTTTATCATCCTTGTTAAAACTCAACACCATTTAATCAAAGAACAAATGACGTGAATTAACCCACAACCATCTTACATATCATCTTATTCACAAACACATTCACGAACCATAATTACACCAACACCAACAGAATACCCAAGAGTCATTGCGCCACAGTCCACAAGGGGCGTTACAATATGCCAGGAGAAGCTGTGATAAAGATTTCCAATTTGAAACGGCATTATGAGACGAAGCATAGGAATTTTGAAGAGACATTTCCTCAAAATTCAGCGATAAGCACAACACCAATAAATGCACTGAAATCGTCATATCAAGCTGCAAGCAGGATGCTTGTCACATCTATGTCACAATGAAATAAAATAATGCATGACTGAAGTGATGGACACAATGTTTGAAGGCAAACAAAAAGAGGAAATATTCAACTATGTATTTTAATTTATGTTAAAATGGAAATTACATTTTATTTTAGTTCGTATTTTGTTGTTTAGAATGAAAAGGACATTTTGTTTTGAATATTACAGTATTATTGCATGTGGCCTGACCGACCTCAATACATGGACCTTTGAGTTATTGAAAAAAATCTTTGTGGCCCTTTAAGATTTGTATTTGAGTACCCCTGCTCTATACTATAGTATAGAGATTATGGCTATAGAGATTATGGCAATGGGCGAATTTGCCAAAATGTTTAACTATCCTTTTAACAAGAGATCAGATCAGCTCCCGATAGTTCCAAACTAGGCTCAGTGTTTCCCATTAATTACTTAGACTGTGGCGGCCCTCCATGGTCTAATTTGTCCCGCCACAGTCTCAACAAATTCTTACACTTCTCATAATAACATAAAGGATCTGTAACTTCTGTTTCGCGCTGCACCTTCAGCAAAGCATCTCTCAGTCGGCCTTAAGGCTGCAACTAATGATGAATTGATGATGTACCCTCCGAATCCATTTAATTTTTTATTACAATTTAGCTTAAAGTTAATTATTTATTAAAAAATAAACTAAAAAATAAACTAATTCAACACAGGTAACCACTTTTGCTTTATTTCTTTGATGGCTCAGATGTATGCTCTAGTTGAATTTGTGTTTTCACCATTCGTATCTATACAACCAATGTGTTTGTGATTAAATTGTGTACAAGAGCACACAGTTCTTCATAGATCTAGCCTCTTAATTTTGCTTTCTAAGTGCACCAGATTGATGCATTTAACTTTAAAATGTTAAAAAAAATCTTGTGGGGGAGCATGCCCCCGGACCCCCCTAGAGGGTCCGACATCCACCCACCACAGTCTCACAAAATCCTGTGGGTGACACTGATAGGGATTATTGCAAAGGGCGAATTTGCCAAAATGTCAATGCAAGAATGTTAGTTTTTCAGATGCTCATATTTCATTATTAAAAACTTTGAAATTGTTATTCCAACTTCTTGATGTGATACGTGATTGATGCTCTCAAAGTGCTCCAGATTAATTCATTAAGATTGCAAATGTTCAGAATTTTCTTCCCCCGGAGCCCAGACACCCAGGCATTTTTTTCAATCTGCTGATATTTTAATATCCAGTGATTACTAAAAAAATTGAGGGAATAATTTTTAGTTTAAACCTAAGTGAGGATACAATAAAAGCAATAAAAACAATGATATCCTTCAACACGGGGGGTTGGGTGCACACTCCCCAATGCATAAAACATTCTCAGGCACGGAATTTTTTCCTGCTTTAAGCCCTGGATATAATACGTATTAATTTTCTCTTAAAAAAATGTTTTCAACAATGTTCAAATCCTTTGTTACTCAAAGGTAACAGTGCATAGGTTGTGTGTTGCTGTCACTTCCAGGAGAGAGTCAGAGAGAGGAAGGAAGCTGGCCAATGAAACAAAACATAACATAAAACTTTAAAACATTGTCTCATCAATGAACTTTGGTGTCTGAGTCACGGCAGAATAATTCTAATCAGCAATGGCGTTTGTTTAATGGTGTGTTCACTGCCAAAGAAGCAAGGTTTCAAGAGGGAGTGTTTATTCTCCCTAAACGGCAAGATTACTTTACTGTACCGTAGCCATTAGCCTCACTAGAGACTCTGAATTTCCCTCTGCTCAGATTCAGACAAACTTTATATAGTACTCACCCCTGACCTCATGAATGCACCAGATGATGAAAAGTCAGTGCTGACATTATGCCAAAGACATCTATATATTGTGTTGCAGAGATATCTACTGAAGTTAGATGGCTAACTAGCGAGACTTGGCCTATCCTGTAATATCATTTTGTACCCCAAGATGTTACAGTACGATAGCCCCCATAGTTTGCAACTTAGTCTAACTTGTTATCAAAATAAACTCACAAAATGTCAATAAAGGAGATATTTTTATACCTGTTTTCCTTACGAAACAGAAAAACACAACCGTATATTATCAGATTTCAAGTTTGTCAGTTTTAACAAATAGGGCCTCTTAGCTCCATGGCTTACTGAGCTACTTGCAAACATCAGCTTTTCGTTACAGCCAGAGAAAGCTTCAGCAAAGAGTTCAGTGAGCAGCACTAAGCGGTTTTGCTGCCCCCACTTGTTTTGTTGCTACACTGTATTACAGCTATTTCATACAAATCACACCATTAATATTTTAACATGTAAGGTTTAATGAACATTGCCGCCTCCATGGTCCACTAACAGGGCTCCATCTCTGTATTCTTGTTCTTCAATATGTTACTATTAACTTATTTGCTGAGGATGCTTTATATAAGCTTCTACCCATCTTTGAACAATGCGAATAATTTGCCTTGGTGTGTTGGTTTAAAGTTCATTCCAGGTAAAGCTGACCTGACACTTGGATGGACTCCCAGCTTGTGACATGACACTCAGGCCCAGTTTCTCCACAGTTCTTTGAGCCAGTCGTGATGCTTGCTTAGTCCAAGGACAAAAGCACACCTCAGGTTAAGAACACAGGTTAAATCTATTTAGGTCTGCCCCTTCCTCACACCACTGACTGCTAACCTTCTCCAGCCTAAGCAGATACAGCCTCTGTGCTTACCTCAACCAATCGCAGATTGCCTACTCAATCCAATCACCAGTGTCTAAACCCCACCCCCCGCCCAATTCCTTTTGTTATATAATCAGTGCACTGCCTCTTCCAGGGCCTCTAAGCAGCCATTATGTAATTATTACCCAGCTGTCATTAATATCCTCACTCATTGTGCCCGTGTGAATACAGACATGGAAGTGAGAGTAAGAGCTGGACAGAAAAAGGAATGGGGAGAGAGAGAGCTAGACAGTTAGTTGGAGAGAGAATCTAGGCGCGATGTTGATCTGCTGTCTAACACTTGTCATCACTGTCAGAGCGAAGACAGAAATAGCAGGTTTTAAAAATGTTAGTGTTATTTTAACCAGAAATATTAACATAATCTTCTCAGTAGTGGCTGCGATGGGCCCACAAATTTGTTGCGCTGTTTATCATGTGTTTATATTAAATAAGCTTAGAAAAGCAAACAAGATCGGTTTACTGTGAGTAATGACATGCAGTACGTGTCTGTTTTGTCTTTTGAACAGTCAATGTTAATCAGTGTTCCATTTTAAAATGCTGCCAAGACAAATTGGCTCAATGAATTCAGTAAATAAGAGAACAGAAAAACAACACAGGAAGAAGAAATTACATAGTGGCTATTTTTACATTATATTATTCATGCTGCTGTTTCTTGTTACCCAGCAGTGTGACTTTATATAACAAGAATAAAGAAAAGAGATTAAACTAGGCTAGCGTCTAAATAATCCACAAGACCTCTCACAGGAAAACATTTTTGCACATAACTTGGAGTACTTTTTCAGCAATGATAATGTGTTGATTTCTACTACTGATATTTTCTATAAAACTACTCCAACTTTATAATATTTGCACTTTAGACATTCCTTTAAGTTTGGAGATTAAGGAGACAGTCAAGGCAGCAAAAAGCAAGATACTTAGACTTTTAGTCCTTAGTATGACCCAAATTTAACAAATGCAACTGAGTTACATTATGGAAACTGTAATACACAGCATCTTTTTATTAAAGCTTAGTCTTACTAGAAGGTATCACTGCAGAGTTTATCTATGAATAAACGTTTGCAGAATATCTGGATTTATTTAACTTTTAGACAGCATGTTAACAAAGCTAATGCAAGAGATGTGCTCACACTGACTCTTGTCTCATGAATGTCTGTTAACAATGCGAATTTTGTGAAGTAGTTTATAATCCAACAGAGACGCATTAAAAACCAAAAATGGCTGGTGTTAGGCTGCTCTACTTTGTACTGTCTGGGATTTGGTTCCATCTAAAGTCAGCACTGTTTTTTGTCAGTATTGCAACCTAACATGTCAACTTTTACCAAAGTTAAACTTGAAAGATTTGCAAAGAATGTGAATATCAAGAGTGTTGCTGGAATGTCAAAGATGTCTATGTATTGTTTTGTAGAGATATCTACTTAAGTTAGCATTCTAACCAGCTGATAGCCCCTGTAGATTAAGCTGGGGGATATATATGCCAAGTGCACAGAATAACCTCACCAAATGTTAAGAAAGGAAATAGTCTTGCATCAGTTTTCCTTACTAAACAGAAAAATACAACCCCTACACTTTGATGAGTTCAAGTTTCTCTCACTTTACTTAACTAAGACAAGTTTAATTCCCTCATTAACTCATCGTAAAACACACTTTGTTCAAACTTGACATAAACAAAATAAAACTCGCCAAAACACTCTTAGTTTTTCTCCCACAATCACCGCTAGTTTAGTCGAAAGAAATCCTCAATTCACAAAGTAAGATCTGAAAATATTCCAGCTCTACACACTATTTTCACCTGTCCTGACACTCTCTCCTCTTCCACTTCATGCCTCTCCTATCCTAAATTCTGTGCCTTGTCTTTCCTGGAGCCATAGGCCCTGTTTACATTTGGCACCATCCATTCTGAGTAATCCCATTACAAGTGGACAGCTCTGGTTTCAGGTGTGAACACAGTAGTAGTATGAACAAATAATAGACTTCCTTACAGATTTCATGATTTTAAATGTTGTTGAGGAGAATCTTAAACTTTTTTGAAATGGCAACAGAAAATGTGATATCATTAAGCCTTCTTGTCAATTCAGCATTAAATGTAATACATTGAGATGTTCCTTTACCTGTAAACTTTGTTGCGGCATCACTGCAGCCGTTTGAACACACTCTTTTGACTAATTCCACCATTTACACCAAATTTCTTAAAGAATATATCATATTGACCATATACTTGTCCAAATTTACAGTAACTAATATAGGCTACTTCTTTGTTGTTTGTGGAGAAAGTCCCCCGACACCTTGCTCAGTATTGAGAGTTGTTGTGTTAGAAGAAACATTGTGAAATGCTGTCTACAACACATTCTTAATTATTTGACTTAACTTGTTAATTTGGCAAACCTTATAAATGAAGATATTTCTTTTGTTGCGTAGCTTGTTTCAGTGATGTGGATGTATTTTGCATATAGAGCGTGAAAGTGAGATTTGATTCAAAGTAGTCCCTCTAGACTCTATATTAAGATGCATTTAATGCCAGGTGTGAACTGATGGGCTTGAAGCTGTCCACTAGCAATCGGATCACTCTGGAAAAATGGTAAAACCAAATGTGAACAGCCTCATAGTCCTGTTCAGATGCTGTAAATCACCTCCTTACTGCATTCCCTGTCTTCAACGTGGCATATGTCTGTCTGCTGTGTGGCCCTTGGTGGAGGCTCTTGCAATCCAAGGTCACTGTCCAGGCAAATTCTAGCTAATTAGCTAACAGTAGCCAGCTACAGCTAAGGATAGCAAGGAGCAGTTTTGTCAGTTACTCTGGTTATATGTCACCTACTATAATTTTGGAGCTATTTCTCAATAGTGGCCTTACTTAACAAATAACACTTTTTGAAACAAAAGCTGCAAATTAGATTTTTTTACATCACTGTTTTCAGAAATGATAGTAAAACTCTATTCCATGAACCTTTTTATTAATATAAACATTAAAACCTTTTCAATCCTCCCTGTCCTTCTGCAGGTCGTTGCGCAGCTTATCCCGCCGCTCAGTGGAGGAGGAGTTCCCCCACCTGTATGCTCATGGCTGCACGCTGCGTGACATCTGCGCTGAATGCACCAAATTCATTGCAGATGTCATTTCCTCCAGTCGCCGGAGCCTGGACATCCTTAACAACACTCCCAAGAGGGAGGCCAAAGCTGCTTCTGCTGCTGCTCAGAGACCACAGCTGCAACGTCAATCCCACCTTGAGACTGGTCCTCAACCAGACCCTGAGTGTCACCCTCACCCCCAGCTCCCTCTCCAGTCCCATCATCAACAGCAGTGGCTTCATGCGTCATCCTCGTCTCCTTCTCCGCGGCTCCCCACCAAGTCCATCAACAATGTGAACCAATGAGTAGACTGACTGACACTTTATCCCTTTTTGCTGACACACACACTCCCTAATAAGCTGTTCTCCTGCACTACACTGTGCACACACACAGGCACAGGAAAAAAGTGGGGTTCTTTAAGGGGTTCTAGTGGTCACATGCAAATCAGTAATGACTCAAAGAGCCATCTGATTGGTTCAAATGAATATAAATAAAAAAAATGATCAGACGTAATCCAGTGAGGATCCTTCTTTTGATACTGCAGGGTTGGAGTATTAAATGCGTTATTATTGATGGTTATGCTATGATATGTAAACCTACAGAAACATTGCCAGGAACTGTGTAGAACCCTTTTAATGAGAATCTAGCAACTCTAAGCCATCAGCACCTCACCCATCATCCAGTTCCTAACAACATTATCTTCCATATCTCACCATCTCTCACAGCAGATGTGCTCACACACACAAGCACAGACCCCCTCATCACTCTAGGTTTGAGGAAAAAGCAATTCTGTCTATCTGCCTTATCTACAGCATACACCATGACTTCTCTCCTCGGTGCTCACAGCTGCTGGAAGGAAAGTATATGGGAGGTGAGGGCAGAGAGGACAGTGCGGGTGATTGGGGTTATTATACACTGTGAGAGAGAGGAGGTGGAGGTGAGGTAGGGTGAGGGTTGTTTGAGGAGGGTAAAGGCTATGCAGCATAGAGTCAACATGTAACCCTAGCATTTTAGCTCTCTGTGGTTGCCTTGTTTTTATCATGAATGTAACTTAGAGACACAGAAATAGAATTGTAAAATTATAAGCTCGTACACAGCATAATAACATTTATTTTTAATCATCCAAAAAGGGATTTGTAACAAGTGGCTGCTGCATAACGAAGCCTCTTTTCTATGTACAGCTTGTAAATTCCCAGGTATGGCTGGATAAGGTATGATAGCGGCGACACAGTGAATGTAAAGGGGTGAAGCTGCAGACTGCACGTTTAGCCGACGCAGCATGATGATGCTGATGTGAAGCAAGCAGATCAAACTCCCGCCTCTCTCACTCCCCATGGATGCTTGCAATCTGCTCTGGTTTTGTAAACACTAAGTAAACCTCAACTGCAATAAAATCTAATGACAAACACGACCAGTGCTGCGTCTGTGAGTTTTACTGATCACTTCTGCATGCTGTGTTCAGCTGATTTTCTCTGCCACATAATGGCTTCAGTGGTCACAGACTGGAATGTATTAAATAATTGGAAACAATGTTGTAGATCACAGGTTTTTTTCTACTGTGCATATTCAGTTACTTATATAACTTTCTTGGCAGATGCACCAAGAGAGCAATTGTCAGTGGACTGAAAAGACTCAATGTTTTTCAGTCAGTAGTTGTATTATTGAATCTATGGGGGAAACAACAGTTAGTGATTGCAACTTTAGACCTATTTGAATAACTCAGTCACAAGATGTGGTTTGTGTACCTGGCTCATGGGATTAAGATTTAAACCTGCAACATTTCATTAACTTGTCTCATGAACAAACAGGTTAGGTTTGCCATTACTTGACTCCTCAAGTTTGTTAACACAACACAGGGCTCTCTTTTTATTTTTGTCCTGCAACAGAGGAATGGGTAATGCTATGCTAAATACACAAGTTATCACTTTATTAGGTTCACCTATCTCAAACAAATGCAGTGTACTATAACAATAAAACTACAGTAAATCCTATCAGATGTTCTGTTTTAGAGGAACTGTTTCAGAGAGATGTTAATTCAAGTGTTTGGGCACTTTGAGAGCTGTAGTTTGTGGTGCTTTTGAATTGTATAAATTTATACTGACAGATGTTTCAAATATTTTGTTTACCCACACTGGCTGAAAATGTCATGAAAGTGCCTCCTCTCTTTATATGTAGGGAAAGCAACTCAAACATGTTGCTTCCAGCAGCTAAGCTCTTGTCATAGAAAATGAATGGAGGTGAATTGACCACTTGGTAAAATGCTCACAGATGTGACTCTCCCACAACTCTGCTGGGGGTGAAGACCAAAGGCTCATGAAGTGAGAACTCCACTGGAGGCCAGAACTATGCGAGTGTTTTCCTGTGTTGCAGCTCTGTGGTATGGTAAAAAAAAATTAAAAATTTGGAAGATATGTAGTTTTACTCAGTGTATCCAAACTCTTACACCAAGGGTCCATTCCAGATAGAGAAATTGAATAAAGTGCAAGTGCACTTTACCAATAATGTATAGACTGGTAAAATGTCATATAACCTGGCCAACTGTCATTTAAACAAGGTTCAAGGTTCAAGAATCTTTATCATCCCCTAGGGGCAATTTAGCAAACATACAACAACCACATCCAAAAAGAAAAGAACATTCAACATATGTCATTTAAAAGCCTGATCACTGCAGGGACAAATGAATCTCTCCATCTATTAGTGTTACATCTCGGAAGCACGTATCCGCGTCTGGAGGGAAGCAACCTGAACTCTCTGTGCGAGGGGTGATCTGGGTATGCCAGGATCAGTCTGGCTTTGGTCACACTCACTGACCTCTCTTTGTGCAGCTTGGAGAGGTCATTTAGGGTTGTGCCCGCAATTTTTCTGCACACCCTGACAATTCCCTAAATTGTATTCTTGTTTTTACATGTTAAAAGACCAAACCAACAGATGAAGTTAAAGGTTAATAAAGACTTGATAAAACAAGCATAAAACATTCTCATAAAAGTAGTATCCACATTAAAATCACAGAGCTTTTGATAAAAGTACATCTGCTGATGAGCCTTCTTACAGAGTGTGTCAAAATGGGCTTCAAAGGTCAGCCTATCATCAAGTATGGTTCCCAAATATTTGTACTGGCTCACAACCTCCACCTTTTCCCCAAAGATCACTGCAGGTGTGGTAACCGTACAGTTTTTTCTTAAATCGATGGACATTTCCTTTGTCTTTGAGACATTTATACTTAAAAAGGAGGACTCACACCAATCAGTGAAGTCCCTGACCACTGGCCCGTGATCAGGGTCATCACTGCTGAGAAGAGACAGGATGACTGAGTCGTCAGCAAACTTTAAAATATGACGCTGTGGATACTGGCTGCGACAGTCATTGGTGTATAAAATAAATAAAAGGGGTGAAAGAACACAGCCCTGAGGAGAGCCAATAGAGGAGAAGAGGACATCAGAAAAAACCCTGTTGACCCTTACCCGCTGAGACCTTTCAGTTAAAAAGTCCATCAACCATCCTATGAAGCCAGAGTCAATGCCATAAAAACGATGCAATCTCTCAGCTAAAATATGGGGTTGAATACAGTTAAAAGCCGATGAGAAGTCGATAAAAAGTAATTTTGCAAATGTTTTCTTTCCCTCAAGGTGCTTTAAGATCATGTTTAAAAGAGTTCCTGTTGCATCCTCCACTCCCCGACCTGACCTATAGGCAAATTGAAGTGGGTCCAGATGATCCTTAACTCTAGATAAGAGGACCTCCTTAACAATTTTTTTCAAATGACTTCATTGCTAGTGAGGTCAGGGCAACAGGCCTGAAGTCGTTCAGTGACTGAGCAGCCTTGTTTTTGGGGACAGGAACAATGACAGATTTTTTCCAAAGCTGAGGGACCCTGTGAGTCTGGAGAGACATATTAAAAAGAAAACAAAAAATGTCTGCCAACTGTAGGGCGCAATATGTCAAAATGCGACCTCCTATGCCATCAGGGCCAGGACTTTTCCTCTCTTTGGTTTTACGAAAAAGATTAAAAACAGTTCCACTGTCAATGTGCACTGTTACATCTGAGGACACATTTTTATAACCAGAGAGCTCCTCCGTAAAATCATGGGTATTAAAATGATTAAAAAAATGGTAAAGGTCTTCAGACAGTTCATAATCAGACAAGGAATTAAAAGCAATTTGAGTCTTTTTGGTCGGCATCCCCATCATGGGACCTAACCCCCTCCCAAGCCGGCCGACAGTTATTGGACCTGAACATGTTCTCCACCTTCTCCTTATAATTCACCCTGAAGTCCCTTGTCAGTGAACTATGGCAGCGTATCGTTACCACACTATACACAGAGTCTAATATTTGAATGTGAAAAATGGATTGTTATAACAACATGTTGGTCACAGTGCATCAAGATATTTTCACATTATTACGTCATAGAATATTAGCACATTATAGTAAGAAACTTTGTTATGACAATATACTATTTATTTTGTTATAGGACAAAGCGTTTCCCTTTATTACATGATAACATATTGTTCAAAAATGAAATGCATAGTGTATTGTTGTTGTAACAAAAAAAGTTTCTTGTTAAAATTTAATTACTTTGTATTACGGAAATATCTTGTGATAACCTGAAAAGATGTTGTTCTGTCAATAATCATTTCCCATAGATCATTTAGATCTAGACCATACTCTTCGATTAATTTGTTTACAGAGACCCACCATTTCCCCCATGATCAAGCACTTAGGGATAGTGGTGAGAAATAACGTAAACTAATGTTTTGTAGAACTTTTTGTTAATTAACCCTGACAATACAGTGACTATACATTTAAGAACAATATTCAGTATGAACGTGACACCTTAGCTGAAAGCAAATGCAAAGACCTTTTATTTTTTGTTGATTCTGGCCATTGTGGACAAATGTGTTTCAGCCCCCTTCAGTCGAGACATGTGTGAGGCTGTGTGCATGTGTGTGTGTGTGTGTGTGTGTGTGTGTGTGTCTTGCTGAAATATTCCATTCACTGAATGTACTACAACAAACATTATAGTAGTAGTTCACCTGTTTCACCAAACTCACTTCTCTGATATCATCTGTTGAGTTGCACCATTCCCGTCACAGCAGGTGCGATACCATGGCAAGGTGGCCTCCAGTTTTACCTAAATTCATTTCTATCTCAATGAAATACTCCATGACTGCATCTTGCAGGATTGTGACGTTATCGTTCAATAGATGTGATGCATAATACATAATTCAGTTATGGTGGAAAGTAAAATGGCCACCATGAGGTGCTTTTGCAATGGCTCCATATCTGAAAAAAGTTCAGGGAATGTACAATTTGAAAGAGTGAATTATTCACCTCGAATATGTAGTCAATCACCTAGACTACATAAAAAAAAAGTGATACTAATCTTTTTCTGGCATGACAGCATCACTCTCCCTGCAGAAGAAATAGGTCAATATTTTTTATTTTTATTTTGTTTCATTGTGAACACAAACAAATGATTAGCTCTATGAGCTCAAGAAAAAACATGAGATCACATCATTGATATTCTGTGAAAATAATCTTGTTGCATATTATCCATCATTATATATCATATATTAAAGTAAAATAAAACATTTGAAGTGATAACACATGGGACCCAAAGCAAGAGCTCTGTGAGTAACCTTCAGTCTAATATTGATGACATGCTTCTCATTAGCTGTAAAGTTCTGTTGTGGGAATATTTACATCCCAACATCGCAGCCTTATTTTTCCCGTGATCTTCGATTTTTTTTTTTCTGTCACAAAGTTAATTAGTTTTGACCGCTTATGAATGGAAATTAAATGTGTCCAACTTGATTAAGATTAGAGGTAATGCAGCATATACATTAGCTAATGCATGTTATAGACTTAGAGAAAATAACAACCATACAGTTGTTAGTGGCTTCAAGGAACATGGACATATTGAACTGCCAAGAGCTCTCCTTCGTGTGAGCCAAACTCCCCAACAGAACACCTCTATTGATTCATTACTGATGAGAGCTGTATTAAAACCAGAATATGAAAACAACAGGTTGTAATAGGCAGCAGTATCCATTAATAGAGCCAACACAGCCAGTGAACTTAAGAAGGCTTTGTCAGTGGATCTATAATGCGTCTGTGGACGCCCCGCCTCCATCATCATGAATAAATAATCTACAGGTCTACATGTCTATTGGCTCTTTCTGGCTGTCATCCGGCTCTGAGTTCACTCTACACACTGACAAGTTGCGCGAATATTGAATGAATACCATAGACTGAAACAGGAACCTGGTGGATTATACTTTCAAAATAAATGCATTGATCTGTGTCAATTTCATAACTGCTCCAACGTGACCTGATCCTGCCATGACTTCAATAAGGATTTCAGAGGTGCACAGATAACTATTCCACCATTTGGAGGCATGTAGAGGTCAACCAAACTCGGTAACTGTAGCGTCATGTAGTGGCCCCTGTTAACGCAGTTTGTTTGGGGCCATTATTATTATCGCCCTGAGAACTTGATATGAAGAGGGCTAACTAGAGTACAGGCGGCTTGTGATAAGTGAAGTTCAAGGACGATTCAGGTACACCTACAAGTAAAAGTCCTGGAACTGCATACTGATGAGTGCCGGGCCATACTGCCATACATCACAACAGAGGGAGGTGGAGCAGGCCACATTTACCTGATAGAAGAAGTCTCTCATTTCTCCCAGGGACAAAGCCATGCCAGTTTTCTTGCAGTTCTTTTAATATTCAACACATTTTTTTTTTAAATGACCTACTTCATTCGTAAATTCACTCATGGCCCCGTGGAGGAATTGTTTCTGAACATTGCAGGGATAGCGCGCATGTATGAACAGGCCTTTAATGAGCCCGCCCATGGCCTAATGCAGGTAAAGACTGCAAATTAATTTGACATTTTCCATTAGTGTCTGCATCCCTTCTGGGGGACACAGTGGCTGCAGATATTTTCATTTTGGTCTCATTTTAGACGCAACAATTCGATCCAAAACAGATTTCGCGGCCATTATTTTATTTTGAAAGATGTCGCCGGATATATCCTTGTTTCGGTCTTGCTAACTCTCCGGTGAAGTCGGACAGCTTTGGAGCCTGAACTCAACAACAAGCCCTCCTCGGCTGGCCCATCACAGCCAGTTGTTCTTTTCGTTCTGCTCTCCGTGTGTTCTGGGAGTCCCTGTGAGCTTCCTCGCCCTCCGCCTGCAGTCACAGAGTGAGTGGGTGTGTCGATGCGGGCCAGTGTAGCCTAGTCGCTGCTTGTGCGCACTCTGAAAAAGAGGAAAAAGTTGATGATGAGTTTAGTGTGAAAGCGGCCCGCCTCAGAGCAGGCTAACCGTCCAAGAATGGCAGTTTGGACCCGAGCAGACAAAAACGGTCAACTGGACCTTCTGCTCCGGGACCGCTGGATCCGAGTGGCAGCCGAACTCACCCGAGAAACTCTGACTTTGACGGCCGAGGCGGAGGCAACCGGACAGGGGGGCAACCACTGGGACTACAGCAATTCTTCGGCGGGCCTGCGAAATGGCATGTCGAACGGAAACGACCCTGGAACGAGTCCGGGGAACCCTGGCCGCGGTCCGTCCTCGGGTCAGGACCAACTCCAGAACCAGAACCACGGGGGGCGGGGGCGCAGTGGCAGCCCGGGGCGCGGGGGCGCCAGTCGGGGTCAATACGACGGCAGCTACGGCATAAACAGCCCCGGGAAGTACCCAAATAACGGCACAAACTCAGACTTTGGGAGCCCAGGCTCCAGCTACGGCAGTCCCGGGTCCAGCTTCGGCTCGAGACAAGGCGACTTTCCCGTCAGTCTGGACGGATCCTCGGAAGCTGTGCGGAAAGTCCGAGTTGTCAAACAGGAGTCTGGCGGGCTGGGGATCAGTATCAAGGGGGGGCGCGAGAACCGGATGCCCATCCTCATCTCCAAGATCTTCCCGGGGCTCGCCGCCGACCAGAGCCGGGCTCTCCGGGTGGGCGACGCGATCCTGTCGGTGAACGGGAACGACCTCCGGGAGGCAACACACGACCTAGCGGTCCAGGCGCTAAAGAAGGCAGGAAAAGAAGTGACGCTGGAGGGTAAGTTGGCTAACGCGAGAACGGGGACTTGCATAGGCCGAGATTAGACTCCTGTGGTCAGGCTGTACACCTCAGTGCACTGCTGCTCCTCACTCATTCAGACGTAAACGGCTGTCAGTTGGGTTTTTAACTTTTTACACACGTACACACATATCCATGTAAGTCGAAACTGGAGTCATTATCACACTAAAATATTTTTTCAAGCATTCTGAAAAGATGGAGCATGTAAATAGTACAAGAGATTACCAGTAGTCACCAGTTGCTTTGCCCCAGAAGTGTGAGTGGAGAAGTAGCCTACATTACATACAAGAAAAGGGGTGTGATTCTGAGTGAGCTGATGCTCCTGCAATACTAACTAGGCTTTATAATTCATTCATCAGCACCTCACCTCCAGCCCCATTCAAGGAAGAGCAATAAGATGCACACTGCCACTAAAGCTTGATGACCTGACTCCACACATGCCCTGTGGGTTTGAACTTTCACCATAAATAAGCATTTCGAAAACTCATTATTATACAAAACAGCAGTCATACTGACAACCAGGCTCACAGCCACCTTGTGCTGTGTCCAGGAGGAGGAGGAGGAGGGCTTAAATGATATCATTGGAACAGAAAGGCCCTGATTAGTGTAAACAGCAAAGTAACCTCAGTTGTGGTCACAGTCACACTTAGATGCATTGTATTTGTATATGTGAATGGCTGTGGTTTGCTGAAGGTTAGAGATTTGTGTCTGTGTAACTACATTCCAGGAGAGAGAGAGCGAGAGAGACACGCAAATGATCTTTGGGGAAATCAGCATGTTCAGCCTCCACAAATAACACATTAACCAATTATATCTCATCATGAGAGAGTTTAAAGCAGAAGCGAGTCAAAGTGGAGACGTTGACGTGTCCAAAGCCTGCGCAAGTGGACACACTGACCAGTGTTATGAATATGTGTCAATTATTGTAAGAATTAAAAGGTGAAGGTACATAGGATCATAAAATGTGTATTCCTTGCACTTGGAGGATGAAATGTACATATGAGACTAGTATGTACCAGTATATAAACATTTAATTAATTTAGGCAAGTATCAATGTAGTAAAGTAATGTCTGCAGCCCAGTATAATATGAATGCTGATGTCGGGTAGAGTGTGGAATCTGAAAAACTGAGGTCATAGAGTGAAACCAGTGTTGGGTTAGACTGTGATTTTTGGTATGAAAGACCGGCTCTAGCGTTGCCCTATTTAAGCTAATTGTTTTGGTGTGGCACATCAACTGTGTGCATCAATAGCAGACAGGAAATGTTAGCAGCTAGCAGGTAAAGAATGTCAAACATCCAGCAGCTTAAGAGCCAGATTTTTTTCTCAGGAGACCAAAACAGAGATGACATTTGTAATGTCACAGAAAACACACCCTTGAATGATATGTCAGCAGCATGTGAGATGAACCAAATGCTTGCTAACCCATTAATATGGTATGGTGGTTGTGTGTGTTTTAATTTATTTCTGCCTTCTAATGACCATTTTTAGGCTCATCCCAATTTTATTTGGGTTATTTATAGAATAGGTTTGCATGCTTTAATGCTCAAATAAGAGATTGGTATCCCCATACTGATCACTTCTGCAGCACTGTATTCCCCCTCTGACTGAACTTTAAGGGCCCTCCTAAATACCCAGTGTTCTCTGACGCTAACAAGAATAAACAAAAAAACACTAAGCTTAAATAATGCAAATGCATGGTAGTGTGATGTCAGGAAGTCCCCAAATTAAAGGCAAGACTACTGATGAGGCGTTTTGGGAGCAGAGTTTTCTGTGGGAGAATAAAGCTTCTGTTGGTGCAGACTTTGACATCTTTAACTTTCAAGCTCTTTTACATAGGTCTCCTTTTAATACACTTAAACAACACTGTGGTATCATTTGATATGGAGGAAGATTGTTTGATTGTCAAGGTTTTTGTCTATGAAACATCACAATTGCAAAGTATTCACTTGAGCAGCTCAGCAGGAGGTCCTACAAGGTCTCCTCAATGTAAGCTGCAAAGAGATGTGATCAACAAAACTGTCCATATATCAAAAAGCCTATTAAACTTCAGATGGAAGACCATAATACACACAAACATAATAAAACACACACAGTAGATGGAAGTGACATGCTGTAGAGAAATGTGTTCATTAGGAAATAGGTGCTGGCTCATTATGAGAATTAAAAGTCCTCCATGGAGATGAGTTCAGATCCCAAACAGTGCCGATTTCGAACTGTTCAATCCATAGAAAAGTGGAAAACGAGTGAATTGGAGTGAGAGACGCCACAGAGCCCCCGCGGTCCGGAAACTTCAGGCCAGGAACAGCTAAATGCAGTGTTTAATGGTTTGGAATGAATGCTGGATGAATGCTGACGAGCACCAATTGTGGTAACTAATCAATGTGACACATTTCCACTCAAGTCCAAATTAGCCCTGTTTTGTACCTCAGGAAAAACCCCCTAGGTAAAATGTCCTGGACTCTTTAAGCCATCCAAGGGGCTGATTATATAAGACCGATGCATATAAATGGTTCAACATTGGATTCCCCTGATCAGATATGATCCAAAATACTGTGTTACATTCCGTTTTTGTTTTTTCAGCTGGTTGATGTAGATCTCTAGATAGGCACGTCCAAACCCAGTAGAAATGCTTTCGTCAAACAGGATAATTTCCAGTCTGCTGGTGGAATTTGCAACTGATATATAAAAAACATTTCCGGCACAGACAGGAGGATGTGCTGCCTCCTGCCACAGCCTCGGCCCAGACGTGGGCCTCTGTTTTGAAGAATGTGTCAGCTGCCTGTCACTGTTTGTCAGTTTGATAGGCAGTGAGCTACGTTGTTTGTGGACTGGCACTTCCTCCCAGTCCACCTCTTTTCCTGGCGGGCTCCCACTGCTCTGAGAAAGAAGCAGTAGTCAGATAGAACAAGGCTTCACTTTCCAGGCCACTGTGCCGTGTAAACAATACATAAACCCCCAGATATTCTCACAATTAGCTTAGGTGGCCCACATTCCTGACCGCTGCTTGCATGTGTGTATTTAGGGCAAAGGTCAGTGCTCCGGCTCCGATGAGTCTTGCTGCTCCACACTTGCAGCACACTTCCACTGACTTTTATGGCTGGTGCTACATGAGGTAAGAGACAGTAGAGGAACACATCTGAGAAGGAGATGGATGTCATAGAGGGCAGTGTCCTGTCTTGTAACAAGGGCCTTCACTAAGCCATTTAATGATAAGTAGCATGATGCCTAAATATGTTGTCCATTTCATTTTGGCCCAAATATTTAATGCACTGCCTTTAACATTCAGCACAGCCTGTGGCCTGAGATCAGTGTCTTTTACATTGGTTCAGCATGTAAGAACTGGCAACCTGGTGAATTCATACTCCAAACAAATAGGGGACAGCATATCACTAAAGTAACCCCTGAACTGCTGCTAACAGTAGCCACTGACCAACAGTTCAAAACCCAAACACTAATCATTTCCTGAAATAATTAACTAGAGCCAGACCGAAGCTGGATTTCTGGGGCCGATGCCACATTTGAGAAGCTGGAACCTACAAATGTTTGACATTTCTTCTTAAAAAATGACTGAAAGGATTAATCAATTATCAAAATAGTCGGCTGCTATTGGCTCTCAATTGATCAATTGATCAGCTTATCGATGCAGCTTTAGTAAATCCCATATAGTCTTTATCTGTGATAGAATGATTCAATCTTTTTTTCATCCAGGAGAGATCCTCCTATCAAGCACCTTTGCACTGTTAAACAAGTTTCAAGATATCCCATACTAACAAGTTGGTTGCTTTGTTGTCACACTGTCAGAAGCATCTATCAAGAGAATGATATCAATGTCTTTGGTTATTATTATTATTTTTTAACTATCTTTTAGATTTTTATTTTGAGACAGCAAAACAGATCCTCTTCAGTGGAACAACATATGACCACAGCTTTCTGCTGTCACAAAATGATAACATATATTACAAGATCATACACACAATCAAAAAATCACAAAACAACTCAGAACAAACAAGCAAAAAGAACACTTAATATAAAGGGGGGGGGGGGGGGGGGATTCATTATATCAGCGAATGTGTATGCTTAGTGTTAATTTACTCCAATACTTATTACTGCTGGCCAGTCACTACCAAAATAAATACCAAGGGGGGACCAGTCTTTAACAAAATCTTCTAGGGTTGCTTGCAGTGCATGAGATAACCGCATGAGTGATCATATTTACTACATACTTCAGGAGTCACATGCAGTTTATTAATTATCTTAAATTGTTTTACATGTGATTTGTGTGATCTAGTAATTCTCTTGGCGTTATACAAAACTTTGCGCCTGGTCCGGTCATCTACATGAATACCCAAGTCTCTTTCCCAGCTATTTGTAATTTTCCTTTTTCGTCTTATTATTCATAAGCAACTGGTCATATATATAAGTCATCACTTTCTTATTAATAGTTGCTGCTTTTGTGATAAGACTATCAAGAGTATTACGCTTTCTGCAACTTTTGTAATATGGAGTAGAGTTTAACTAACTCCTAATTTGTAAGTAACGATAAAAGTGTACTGGAGAGAGATTGAACTTTTCCTGTAGTTGCTGTAAAGACTTTAGTGCATCACCCAGATACATATAATGATTTTTTTTGTGATATCATACCAGCAGCCTTCCAATCTCTAAACACCACAACTACACAAGTATATTCAAAGTCAGGGTTATTAGCAATGCTATTCAAAGACTTGCATATATTTGTAGCTTTAAAATTATCCTCCATCTTGATTTGTAACTTCCTGGAACATACAAAAGGAAGGTCTGACATTGATACAGTATCTAGACTTATACTTTCCAGATCAGTAAAGGAAAACTCACTATCTTTTACGCAGTCTGCAACAAATCTCAGCTGTGAGGCCCAGTGATAACAGATAAGATTAGGTAAGGCTAACCCACCCTTTCTTATGGGAGATTGGAGCTTTTGTAATTTCGTCCTGGGGCACTTATATTTCCAGACATATCTACAAAATGCACTGTGTATTCATTTAAACAACTTTAATGGACTACAGGTAGGTAGCATTTGAATTGGATACAATAAGTGTGGCAAAACATTAATTTTTATAAATGCTTGGTAAATTCATCCCTCTTTGAAGGTCAGAGTTGATTTTTTGTGTGTGCTTATTTTAGGAATTAGACCAATTTTGAAGATGCAGTATTAATAAATGTTGTACTAACAGTGGATTAAATGACTGCAGTGCTTTTTCAGCCTTGGTTTAACTAATAACTAAAACTACAAAGGGAGCAAGTGAGATCTTCTCTCCCATAGTTGCTATAGTATGCAAACACTTATTAAAGTGAAACTCTCGCCAAAAAGCAACCAAGGCTTTATTTGTGATTGAATATGAGTCAAACCTTCATGTAAAAGATCCCTGAGTGCAACCTAACAGGCAGGAGAGTAATAGTGGACCGCTACTCAAGCAGTCCACCATTAGGTCGCACTTTTTGTCTTTTTGACACTTTTTGCCTTCCATGACGGCGGCGCGCCGGAGATACAGCTACTAACATGAGTTGTCCAAAATTCTTCTTTTTAGTAAACTCTGTGTTCACAAACAATGTTCTCATTGCTCATGTTCATGTGTAGAGACCCTGGTGATACTACGAGCAAAGTTTCATGTTGTGTCTTCTTAGTGTTTTAAAAATAGCGATTTTGATGCTAGCGTACGAGTGCCCATAGCTTGCCCTAAAACGAAACTACGGTAAATCTTAAAAAGTGCCTCTTTCGTCGTAATTATGCTTTTACACGAAGGTTTGACTCATATTCAATCACAAATAAAGCCTTGGTAGCTTTTTTGCGAGAGTTTCATTTAATATGTATATTAATATATATATTAAATAGTAATTTAGTCAAATACTTAGGCCAAGTTAAAGTCCTGTTTCCTCAAACCAAGTGAAAACATCTGCCAAACTGTTTTTGATGTGATTTTTTTCTTGATCAAGTGTCACATTCTTGATTGAACTGCAGTCATGTGGCTCATTCTGTTTTGTTCTTAAGACATTGATACTAGAAAATTGCTCAAACATAGGACACACTTAAAACAAATGGAATGCAACAAAATCGCTAGTTATGCCATTTCTTTTGCATCGTTATGCCCCTTGTCAGAGTTAACTCAGTTGATTTAGTGGAGTTGCAATGGTTAGACAATTAATCGATTAGTCGATCAAAAGAAAATTATTAATGTCATTAATCATGTCAGTCCTTTTTCAAGCAAAAATGTAAAACATTTCCTGGTTCCAGCATCTTAAATGTGAACACTTGCTGCCTTTCTTTGTCTTTAATGATATAAAGAGCCTTTGGGCTTTGGACAGTTGCCTTGACAACCAAAAGTGTTAAACTGGGCTCTTGACGTTTTCATGAGCATTTTTCAATGCTGAGTTCTCTCTTTTTTTTTCTTTTTTCTTTTTTTTTACATTTTATTGACAAAACAATTGATTGATTAATCTGCTGATGATTTTCACATTTAATCAATCATGAAAATTATTGTTAGTTGCGCCTATTTATGTTGGTGCGTTCATTCTCCAAGGACACTGAAATGAATGAATGACTGACTGGTGTTTTTTGTCCCGTTAACACATGACATACATATCCCAGACATGACATACTGCTGGTTAATCCCCCTCCTCTCACCAGCTGACTGGTACACATAATATCCCACATGTCCAAATGATTAGTTGAAGCTTGCTGCAGCCCCTTGTGTCTTATTGGGTTAGCCTTAGCTGGTCTGTGGAGGGAGACGCAGGATGAGCCCTTTGTGTGAGTAATTGGAGGGATAAAAACGGCACATACCAGACACAGAGGCTATTGATGAAACGGGGACAGCCCTGACGAGGAACAGTTCCTTTTCTTTTGTTCAGAGGCCAAAACTAGCCAAGCGTCCATTCACTGTGTCGTTCGCTGTCCTCACGGGGACAGATCTGCCACGGAGCATGAGTTTGCAGAGTCTGAAATAGGCCAAGCCAGTTTGTCAGCTCTGTCTCAGTGCGAGCTCCACTGCCTTTGATACCAATGTGCAGATGTGTCTCTGGTATCCAGCTGTCAGGGGGAATTTAAAGGACCTTCTGGATTGTGACAGAAACTGAAATATGAATTACATGTGATTGCATTAGAGGGGATGATGCAGATATAGTTAGTACAAAATACATTCATATAAATAAAAGAGACTGATATAAGTTGTCATTGCTCCCCAAATAATAGCAATTTTAATTCTGTCTTAAGAATGAAACATAATTCCTCCATGAAGTTTGTTTTATCAGAGGAAAAAAATGTCATTGAAAAACATCTTACTTAAAGGTTCAGTTCACATAACTTAACATAGAGACATACAGTATTTCTCTTCCAAGCCATAGTGCTATCTTACCATGTAGAACTTTTTTTTAAAGACACCATTACTTGTAGTATCAGTAAAAAAACAGATTTTTCTCACCAATAATAACAGCCACATTTTAAACAGCAGGCAGTTTCCAGTAAATAAACGCCACGATAAACCGACTGTATGCCACCTGACCAGCAACAACCAACAGACAGACGTTTGTGACTAGCTGGTGTCCATGTCCAACGATAATGCTCAGAAAGTGGTAAAAACCTAGATAAAAGGTAGTAGGATAGTGAACATTGGACTTACAATAATCAGAATGATCTCATTGTCCTCATTTCCAGATATAGCAGCAAGCTGTTTAAGTGAAAAAAGTCTGAGAAAGTCCCTGCACACACTGTTTCCCTGCACCAAATGGTTGGAGTTAGCAGCTAACAGCTAGCATTTGAGACAAAGTTAAAGGTCCTGTAGCTGAGGAGCTACAGGTGATTTATTTGAGCTCTAAAAGGAGAGTGAACATTGGATTTAGATTTCTGTTTTTCTTGAAACACAATGTTAATGCTAATGTTACACTGTATCTGCTTTAGCCTGTGTGCATTGTGTGCTAACATCTTCTGAATACAATGTGTTCATCAAGTGTGTAATTCTGAGCTTGTTGTGTAGTTATACTTGCAAGTATGCAAAAAGGATCAACGCTGCCTGAAAACTGTTTGTTAGTATTTATGTGTTACTGATGTGTTGTCACGTCATCATGCTCTGTGAGCTGCTTCAACAGACTGTCCTGTCATTATCAAAGTCACACTAAAGTCCCGTATCAGCCAACTGGAAACTGTGGAGACTGGCTGTCTCCCTCATATTTGACTTGGGATGTTGAACCTAAATGCTCCAACCATTTAGGTTAATTAATGTAGTAACCAATTGCGCCTAAGAGCTGATAAACACTGGTAAGGTTCGCTTTAACAATTTTACACATTAAATTGTGTTAACAGGCCTTTGGCAGTGATACTGCATGTGAAAAAGTAGTATGAAGTCTTTTGTAGCTCCAGAAGAAGCTGCATGGAATCTGATAAATGGTCTTCAGTGAAGTCACTCAGTGGCTAGGTGGCATTGTGAGTAATGTAGGCACCTCGTGTTGAAAAGCAGTCCACTGGTCTAGCACATTCTTCCTACTGTTGTGGAACTGTTAGATCTGTAAAAACAATCATCTAAATCAGTACAGCAGAAGCAGAGATATCACCTTTTTTTTATTCCACACATTCTTCTTCCTTTTTAAAACCTGCCGCCAACAATACCCACAGTTCAACTTCCACTGAGTGACATCACTGGAGGCTATTTATCAGATCACATTTATCTTCCTCTGGAGCCATAAAAGGCTCTTACTACTTCTTTCACACATACAGTAATCCTCCCTGAGACCTATTAACACACTTTAATGTGTAAAATTAGTTAAAGTTAATGTTTAAGTACAGTGGCTTAACTACTGCTACTTAGCTACTTAGGTAGAGATTAAGTTTTTGGCAACTCAACAAACAAAGCTAGGAACGTTTGACTACTTCAGTGAGTGATACAGTATGAGGCATTATAATAGTTGCATAGTTTATATTAGCGTTGACACCTGCCTTTGTAACGAGTAATTTAAATGCATTCTAAAATAGTGGAGTATTTATAAATGTATTTGCCTAGTGACAAGATTACATATTTTTTTATTAACTATTCTAATAATCAACTAATTAATCAATGATCCAAATAACTTTAATTTCAGCCCGAATTTTGACAACAGCTCCACCACGGCTGAAAACATCAGGTCTTTTCCTGCCTGCTGGGACTGACTGTGGATAAACCAGCATGAATCTGTGCCCTCCAGCCAACATGATGGGAAGACATTTGTAATCTTTAGCAGCACAAAATGATGAATTTGATTATTTCTGTCTATAATCTGCTTTATCCTTTGTAGAAAGTTGGCACACATACTCAAATACACGTTCAGACCATAGACTGACCTTTAGAAAACTGACTTATGTAATTTCATAAATGTAACAGTGCGATGTTTCAGATAAACATACTCATGTGTTAACACTTGAGCAGCATGATTTCCCAAAAGTTTTTTCTCTTAGCAAAATTAGAGCATGACAAAGCGGAAGGTGCAGGTGTGACTCTGTCTGAGTGTGAGTGTTTGAGAGATTGAGTTTAATATACTGCCAGGCTGTCTTGTATCTGTAGGCATTTATATTTGCAAAATGTATCGCTGGAAATTTAGGAGATTTTTGCCTTAAAGGAACAGTTCACCCAAAAAAGAAAAATTCCATCATTATCTACTTATACCTATGTTAATGGAAAGTCGGGTGAAGTTAGTCCACAAAACATTTCCAAGCTTCACAGCAAAACAGTGTTGCAGGATTCTCTTTAACAACTGAAGTAGATGGGGACTTATTTTAAAATGCAAAAGACAACTGAAAGAAATCCTAAAATATCTCCATCCGATTTAAGTTTTTCAGATCCCAGATTGATTTGAAAAGACGTTATATACCGCTTCTTGAAGTCAACATCTTGACTATAGCTACTAAACTAACAGTGTTAGCCAAATCCCATATGAAGTGGGTGCACAAGCTCTGCCGCAGGTTTAGGGTATAAATAACATCTTTTCAAATCAATTTTGGATCTCGGGGCTTCCAGAGATTTGGATTAAATGTGGATACTGAGAGGAATATGAGTAAAGAGGGATAACTCTATGAAATGGCCGAACCAAACCGATACATTGCAATTAAAGGGTACACATTTTAACCACAAGGTCACTAGTAAGACAGTATGAGTAGTTTCTCATGGAAAATAAATTGAAAAGGCATTTATAGGTAGAATAACCAAATGGGATGTCTGTTTTTGGCTAATCCAGTGTATTAAATGCCCAACAAAGCAAGTGAGTTCATCTCATTGATATAAAAATCCAATATTACCATAAAACACACACATGCAACATTGCCTGCCACAGCCTAATGCAACCAGAGTCATTAGATAGAAATGGTTAACCCAAAACTCTAAAGGTACTGCCCAAACCATAGTATCCTGTGACATTTTCTGACAAGAAGGAATTGACAGGATTCTGACAGCCTCCCTTCTTCTCCAGCATGAATATTGAAGCTCAAAATGCAATTTTTAGCAGTGGCAAGGTAACCACTGAATGTTGATGGAAGATCCTAAATTGTTTAAATAAGGCAAGTCCTGAGTTTATGTCAATTTCACTTGAGACATGTTTTCACCCAGAACAAACTAGCTATAATAATTGTGTGCACTGATTTTTTGGGCCAGTCACCGAACTTGTATAGTTGAAATGTACACTCCAATTCTACTTTTACCTACTAACTGTACTCAGCTTAAGTTCTTCAGTGTATTAACTAACTTATTGTGTAATAACTTGTTGTGTTGTCACATTAAACTGCAGTTCACAGTTGAACACTCACTGTTCTAAACGGTTCTGCTGTTTGCAGCACCACTGTAAGCTTTTAGCTTCATCAAAGCAAAAAATGCAGATTTCTATATAATGTTGCTTTAAAGTGCAATAGTGCAATTAATGAATGATAGCTGAATTCTGTTCAGCTGCTTCAGTGTCACAACTCAAAGGTATGCTTGGTCACATCAAAAGTGTGTGTATTAGTTTCAAGCGGCCACACTAAAAGGCAGAGTAAATAGCTGACCGTTATAGAAAGAGGGGGGCGATACAAAACCATTTCGGAAGCCCCGTTCACACTGCCGCTCGAATGCGGGGATCTTGCGCCGATTCTCCACCTCCTCCTCTGTGTGAAAGTCTCAAAGGCGGCAAGGGATGAAATTTCACTCCGGTGCTGATCCGCCTCTGGAGGTAGTATCAGAGGCGCAGCATTGGCGAGCTGAACCAGTGTGAATGGATTATCCTGGCGTCGCGTATCGAGGGCGTGCCGGTCTGACAATTACACAGGTCCCTCACTCTTAATAAAGACAAATGTCCCACAAAGCAATGTTACTTGACCAAACTAAAGTAGTAATATAGTAACTGTAACTGTCTTTGGCAACTTATATGACGAAAACAATCTGCAGCTGTAAGCGGAGAGCTGTCTGTCCTCCAGCCTGTCCTACCAACTCCTCGTCACATTTCTGCCCGAAAAACAGCGTCTGTCACAGGCAAAAAACTTTAACTCACCAACTGTTTGTGTTGACAAAAAATAACACCGACGGTCAGCCCTCCTGACAGAGACTTCAGTGAACTTCCCCCTAGAACCAACACAGAACCCCCAGTCTGACATCAAGAGGTGTGAAGGAACAGGTTTCCAATCCATCTTGAAAGAACTTTTGAAGGACCCAGGCCCTTCATGTTCCTTGTAATGTTTATGCTGGCTCACTCTTACACTGCCATGACTTACTGGGGTACTTGAGTGGAGCAAAGCCAGTGTTAATGCCAGCATTTAATCAATCGTCAAAATAGTTGCAGAGTTAACAGCTAACAGTTTAAGTGCTGTTACTAAGGAGGTAGTAAGTTATTAGTATTAAGCTGTTAAAACCAGAAAAGTGAAGAGCAAAATCCCTGTTGAATGAGACTGCATTTTATAACGCAGGTTAAATCACAGTATCAGCCATCGAATGACAGTGATATATAAAAACTGTACTATATGGCTCCACTATAAGTGACCTTTCTTTAGAAATGGATGAATGTATTATCTGCATGTGTGCTAGAGGAGGGACCCAATAAGGACATCTACACAACACACACACACACACACACACATGCTCTCTCTGTTGGGGCTGCTTTCTAACACATTGTTCTCATTAGTTTTTTGGCAGAAACGGGCTTTGAGGGAAGGGGGAGGAAGAGAGGGAGCAGACAAGATTAACACTGAAAAGACAGAGGTAGAGAGGAAAGTAGAGAGGTGTGGGAACAGAAAAGAGAAGAGTGAAGAAGGGGATGGGGCAAGAGAGAGGTGAGAGATGGAGGGATGTAGATAGAGAAGGAGGGACGGAAGAGAAGAGTGAGAAGGAGGATTAGGAGAGAAAGAGAGGAATGAGGTAGAAAAGCCTGAGGAGTGAGGAGAGAGTTGTAGGCCAAACCACAGGGGAATTTCTGGCCAGTTTTGGGGGGAAAAATACAGAGGCTGGGGTCTGACCGCCTGACTTGCTGCTCTGCAAGCTATTATTTCGGCCATCCCATAAGATGATTACTTTTGTGTGTGTGTGTGTGTGTGTTTGTGTGTGCGTGCGTGCGTGTATGTGTGTGTGTGTGCGTGCGTGTGTGCGTGTGGTGAGAAAGAAGAGAGTAAAGCGGTCTGAAGGCAGATAGTTTTATGAGTAGCTTTTCACCACAACTAGCGCCACAATCAAATATGTGTTGAGTCAGACTGTTCTTCCTCCTGCGTGTAGAAGAGGAGCTACATGCTGTCTTGTTATTTCTTCTCTCCAGCATGGAATGAAGGGAAGCAGATGAACTGGCCTCATGAGATGCTTTTTGGCATCTCTCTGGAAGCTCTCTCCCTGGGGCCAATTCACAATGTTTCTTTTTTCTTTTGAAATGTCATCGTTTTGCGTATTCAAGAACCAGAAATGGCTATACTGTCAGTATCAAACGTGTGGCCTTAACACTATAAACGACTTTCAAAGTTGTCAGATCGCTATCCCTTTCAAAACTCCCAACTAAAAGGCAAAAAGTTGTGTAGAACTCTTTGCCTTGTGTTCGGAGTCTTGCAGTCATTGTGGTTTTCACACTCCACAATACAAGATCCATGACACGGTAATGATACAAACAGTCCAGGCACTTTATGCCTTCATGTACAGCAGGAAAAAAAGGAAATAACACGGGTGAGAGAGTGGATTAGGATGCATGGACGGCCAGGATTATTTTTGCACTGAAAACATGATACTGCCAATTAATTTTGTGGTTCAGCAAGGATGTCTGGTAACAAATACTAAACACTTGTGTGTATGTATTCTGACGTTAACTGTTGGCTATTATTGCGCCCATTCCAATTGCACAGATGCCTGGTTAGACAGTGTTCAGAGAGCTGTTGCAAATGACAGCAGAGGAAGGAGGGAGGGAGGGAGAGAGGAGAGCAAGGTCTGCTATAATTGGCTGTGCTTCATACCTGGCTGCCTGTAGACTGAGCGACTCAGTCAGGTATTTAGCCTCGGCAAGCTGTTCCCAAGCTTGGGAATGGGGTCTTTGAACAGTTCACACATGCCAAGCGTGTGCCAATCTGCCCCTGATTTTGGGCTTTTTGCTGGTGAGCCCCAAAAATCTAAGGGCTAAAATCTTGTAGTTGAATAATCACTTCCATGTGTTTGTGTTTGTTGATATCAGCTAGCTAGCTCTTGTTGCTACCCAACAGTAGCAACTATCATATGCTTCCACCCCATCATCCCACCCATAGGGACTTTTTTGCACATTATACTTCTTCTCCTGACTCTCTCTTTTGGTGCTGTAATAACTACTATAGCCAAAAGAGTCTGCCACCTAACAATAAATGTCAATATATGTTGTGCTACGCTGTTTTCATGGACGACATTTTCTGATGAGAAAAGACTGGAAGCAGCTCAACTGTTGGATCGATTACCATGAAATGTTCTACAAATATTTATGGTGCACAGATCAGGCCAGCTGACAGTCTTGCCTGGGCCCGGGACGAGATAATCTTAGATGGGCCCCCGCGCCCAGATCTCTGCTTTTCTCTTGCTCTTCCTCTCCTCTGCTCTGACTGAAATTGAATGTGTGATCAGTCTCTGATCCATTTAAACTAAATTTAAAACCTACATGAAGTATGAAAAGGTACAGAAAAATGCTGTCCCAGAATTACTTTAAAAAATAACTACATTTATTGCCATTCACAGAGCAAACAATGAAGAATGGAGTGAGTGTGTGTTTGTGTGTGTGTGTGTGTCAGGGTTATTATAGTTTGAACATTTTCATTAGTTTTTATTTTAATTTAGTTTTTCTGTTTAGTTATAATTAGTTTACAAGTGATTTAAGTAGTTTTAGTTTAGTTTTTATCTAGGAATTTAATTTTAGTTTACTATAATAACCCTCGCGCGCGCGCACACACACACACACACGCACGCACGCACGCACACACACACACAGCGTTCAAAATCAGGTCGAGCAGAACTGGATGTACTTGGACCAGGAACTGGTGACAAAGGCGTACATAAGTGTGTGATTACGTGACTTCGCTGGAGACATTTAGAAGCTAACTGGTGTTTGAATGTGTGTTGAATTGAATTTGAACATTTTTTTTTTTTTTCGGCCCTTTTTGGACCAAAACTAACAAACCAAAACATATCAGCACCAGCAAAATGTAAAACAATACCCAACCCTATCATTATGTATCTTAAAGGGATAGTTCAACATTTTTGAAAATTGGCCCATTGCCATGAATCCTCTAGTCATAGCAGTAGGTTCGTTACATTTAATTGTCGGTCCAAGCTGCTTTTGGATCGGTGGAGCCGAGTACAGAGCGGCGCAGCTACGCTACGGAGGCTAATGGAATTTCTTGGTTTCCCTTATCAAACTAAACTTTCAATTTTCAAAAATGTTGAACTATCCCTTTAAGATATAATGCTGTTCATGTGTATCCTAGCAGAGTACATACAGGAAGATACATTGTTGTCAATAGTGCTAATGAGGTTAAAGTGTAGCAGGTAGAAACAACACAATAGATAAAGTTGGTTGTTCTGTTTGCAGCTGCATCTGTTAAAAGAGGCTACATTGCATGACGTTGGATTTGAGATCTTTAGCTACATCAAAGACTGTATCTGCTCCCAGCCCTGTCATCTAGACCCAACAAAAAAAGAGAATGAATAGCAGCAGATATACAATGGTACACAGTGCCAACAACATTACACAACAGAGCATTCATAAGCCTTGCTGCAGCACACAACTTAGATTCAAGAAATTGTGGTTGTGAAGTTATCTGATAACACAAAATGAAAGATGTGATGAGAACCTATTTATACAACTTAAAAAATAAATCATAGCCAGAAAAAGAAATGGAATTTGTCATCCCCAGATTCAACAAATTTTCAGGATACCACTCCACTCCAGTGTCATCCATTCCTCTCTCAGTCTTTACTATGGATGCCTTTTAGCCATTGGCTATTTTGTTATGGTGTCTTCAGTTACAGAACACAAATGATCTAATTGGGTTTTTGTTTACTGTCTCAAGGGCAGTGCTGCCAGTAAGACAGCATTCCATTTTTTTTAATATATAAAAAAATAATTACACTGAAAACAATGTATCATCTTGAAATCCAGCCAACTTCTATTGGGGAGCAGGCTTGTCTGCTTGCCATTAACCAGTCAGTCACAAGAAATGCAGTTAAGTAACCTGTATCAGCCCAAAATAGTTCTAATGTCAGACAATAAAATGATTCTGTGCACAATCAATAGTGTTGGATGCTAGTAGGATAGGCTCTTGATCATTGCAGGGCTGTACACAGCATAAAGTAAACGTTTATAGGTTTTAAATATGGTTCAGCCAGTTTACATTGCCATTGTATAATCACTCCTACTCCTTTCCCATTCCTGGGAGATGTTTGTCTAAAGAATTGATTAGCATCATTTTATCAGTTTTAAATGGTGCTAACAGCTTCCTTGATTGTTGTTGATACTGGGGGTCAGCTGGACGTCAAGGATAACTAACCAACAGAATCTTCAAATCCAGTGACAAGGTTAATATTTAGGAACTCTATAAACATAAATCAGAGCTTGCACTCTTTTCCAGAGAACAGGCATCACTTTACACTTGATTCTTGCTGGATCAACACTTTCCACAACTTCTTCCTTACTATGTAGATGACGCCGATCTTGATGTCTTTATCAACTTTTACACTCAAGTTCATTCAGGTATGCCTGAGTGTCGTCTTGACATCTTAAGTTGGATTTGTGCTCACTACTGAAAGGCCTGCTTAAACACTGATAAACACAGTACAGTAATACCCAGTGAGCTGTTCATCTAATATTTGACGATATAAACATGTACAACGACAGAGAGCTTTGGGTCTGCTTATGGAAAATATCTCAGCTGCACATCTCTACACCAATGATTATCAGGCTGTAAGGTCAGTCCTTTCAGCAGAGAGGTTCTCTTCCATATGACCCTCAGACATAAACATGGGCATTCAGGAATGCTTTCACACTCACTTGCTCCAAACCACTTGCGTTTGCAGAAAAGATCCCAGACCTTGTTGTTATGGGTGCTGTGGTTAGGAGGGCCGGTGAAATGAGGCTCCATTTTTTGGCGAGTTGCCTCAGCATTACTACCATCCCCGCCCTTCACTCTGAGTCATACTGTACATATTACAGTATACACACAAGCATGCACAGACTCATGCACGTAGCAAGTCTCTTTGCATCTATAACTCAGTTATAAACTCTGTGTAGCTCTTGCTGAGCCATACACATTAGAGCCAGACCCAAGAAACATTGCTGTAGACATGATTTTATATTTCTCTTGCTTTCATGCACACACACTCACAAGCCTGACATCTCAGGCTATACTCAAGAATGACCTCACCTCTTAAGAGTCTTGTTTCAGGTTTCATACAGAGCAGACCAACCCAGTTGTCTAACACACACTTACATACACATACCAGGACACTCTTTAATCTCTCGTATTCACACTCACACAGATTGTGTACACAAATAGAATAAGAGATCATGCATTGGAGGAAACACATGAGATAAAATGAGCATGTACGGTGGATGATAAAAGAGTGCAGGAGCAAATGAGAGCCCGGCGGGAGGGTTACAAGGCTGCTAGTCCAAATTTGGAAAGTGAATTCATCACATCGAAGCAAAAGCCATTCTATTACAAACATCCAACCTGCCAAGCTCACAGCTGTATGGCTGACTGAACTTGTTTTTCTAAGATAATTTCACACAGGGGGACTAATATGTCCTTTTAAGACAAGCTTGAAGATGGCAGGAACTGATGACGTTCCAAGCTCTTGACGGAAATACGACCATTGTCCTTTTGTCCATGTGATTAAACTTCAGGTTGGACAAACACATGAAAAAAGTCTCTTTTCCATTCCACATGAATTAGCAAGCTGATTGTTGAGAGAATCAAACCACAGCTTTCTCCAACAATGTCTGACCCTAACTGGGCCCAAAAGTATATTAAAAGCAGAATAAATGCTGACTTTTTTCAGAGAACAGAGTGTTTCCTTACGACCTGGTTTATGGTTGGCTGCTCCATATATTCTCAGTGACTGGATGTTATTGAGTGGAATCCCACAGATGGTCAAACTATCAACACACTATTTTCTCAAGATCTGGAGATATTCAGCAGCTGTCTTACTTTGGTTTGGGCTACAGTTTGCTTTGCTCTAAACTGCAGAAAACTGCTGTGTTTATTCTATGATGATAAGGAGGAGTAGTTATGGAGTTCACATATTTGTGAAAGATTTGACTTAATTTGGTTAGTTAAGAGGAGGATTATTGGAAAGGGAATGATTCTTGTTTCTCTTTACACATGTCCAAATATAGATCACAGAGCTTTCATTCAGGTGTTACTACCACTCAGTCTTTTGCAGGTTTATAAAATTTCAAATGAAAGTTTATTTGGTTGAACATTTGGCTGGATCAATTTTGGAGTTTCCAGATTTTTTCATTAGCAATCATTTTTCTTTATAAAATGGTCTAAGAAGATGGTCTATAAAAAGTGAAAAATGCCCATCATAATTTCCCAGTTTTAGAGGCCCTCTCTAAATTGATTATGTTGTTCAAGCATTCAATATATATTCAATTTACAATGATGTAAAAGATGATAAGAAACAAAAGCAACTTATGTCAGCATTTGAAAATTGAGCCTGTTTTACTTACAAAAATGTCTGTGATTGCTTTCAAAAATTGTTGTGAATTAAGTTTATTTCCGTTGATTAATCCACTCATCGATTTAGGCCACTGCCGTGATACTGCCATGAGCAACACAAATTCTTCTAGAAATATTACACTACAGAAGTAGGAATTAGCACATGGGATTTGGATAGCAAGATTTTTTATAGTTTTACAGTCTTTCAGGTCACTCTTTTGGTTTACGGCCCCTAACTGTTTTCAGCAACAAAGTTGAAAAGGGTATGCAGATGGGCATCTAGGCTTGAGCACTGTAAAGTTGGACGAATAACTTCATGTGGCTCTTCGTTGGTTGACATATTGTCAACAATGCCAAAAACAACTATCTTTGATCTTTACATCTTATATGCACTACTGTGTTTTAATGGTAAATGAAAATAAAGTGATCCAAAGGCTATTTCAACTTTAGCTGTATTATACAGGGAAAAAGAGATCACAATTTAGGAGTGGATTGTGATTGTGTTGAAATAAATTGTGATGTTCATTTTTTGGCCAGATCACCCACCTCTAACTGAGTGCCACTCAAGCCACATTGCAATGGCGATACACATCAATATATATATATGATAAATATCCTATATCTTTTATGTTCCTCCATAGTGAAGTACATCCGTGAGGTTTCCCCGCTCTTCAAGAAACCATCCCTGGTGGCTGACCTGCCATGGGACAGCATTCGCCCACAGTCACCCAGTTACAGCGGTAGTGAAGATTCCGGGTCACCCAAACACAGCAGCTCGTCCTCCTCCAAAGACAGAAAGGTCATAAGCCTAAAGATGTGCTTCATCAGCAGGAACCTCACCATGCCAGATCTGGAGAACAGGTATGATACGAGGCTGCTCAATGTTTGTGTGGATTCTGGAGAGAAATAGCTGAGCATGTGGGAGTTTAGATATGGGTGGATGTGTTTTTGTTTCACTGCTGGGTGTGTAAGAGTTTTTTTTGTCCTGTGTTCAACTTCTGTTCATTAGTTGGGAATGTTTGTTCTGTAAGAGACAATGAGCACACACAAATGCTCTTTGTGCTTGTAGGTACTAAATACATCATCAAAAAAGATCAAGGAAAAAATGTGAGAACTAGTCCGTGAAATACATGAGTGATAGGCCAACGTATGAATGTAATTATCACTGCAACCACTGCTACAATTGACTACTGTTGTAATTACGTAGTAGCATTATCAGGCCACGTTATTGTGCGGTTGTCATACCCTAGTTTCAACTTCCTCTTTGTAAGTACAGTTAGCTTAATGGGTTGTCTCAGGCTACTTTGACACTTTTTACTTATATTTCAATGAAAACAATGTATCTGTTGACAACTGAAACATATTAACACTATTCTCCTTTAAAAAAAACAGTTATTTGCTGCATTTCCAAAGTAATCTAGTGATAGTTGTAACAAGATTTCAGACAGGGAATGATAGTACTTAATGCTGCGTGATGGCTTTAAATTGCACAGATTCACAAAAATGTCAACATACAGGGCTTAGAAAAACACATGGGGTATGCCAACATTGGAAACTATCCCCACAGAAAAACTCACTCACTTAGTTGACATGTGAAAATCAACATCCTTTCATAGACACATAGTCACAGACAAACAGTGGATTAACCTCAAATTCTATATTTGATAGCATGTTTCGAGAACATTTAAAAGAATAAAATGTATTTTAAATGGTAATTACATTTATATCCCAAACACGACTTTGCAACTCGTGTCACATTCATTCACCCATTCTCACACAGATTTATACACTGATGGCACAGGCTGCCAAAGAGCGATAACGCCCTTTTTATCCAAAGTGTCCCATTCACACACACTTACACATTGATGTAACAGCCATCAGGACTATTTTGGAGTTCAAGCACACTTACAAATATCACACATATCAGACACTCTCACAAATAACAAACAACTTGCTTATTGGGCAACCCCAAAGCTTAAAAGTGTTAGCCTTAATAGTCCACCTTTGTGACTGTGATTTTTTTCCCCCACAATTTTGTTTGTTTAGTCTCTGTATGGATCTGTTGGTAAAGACCTTAAGTTTTTCCCCTTTCAGACTGTTGGAGCTTCACTCCCCAGACGGCCAGCACACGGTGGTGCTGCGCTGTAAGGACGCACCCACTGCCAACTCCTGGTTCACCGCCATCCACACCAACATTGCCGCCCTGCTGCCACAGACCCTGGCTCACATCAACGCCTACCTGGGGGCCTCATCCCCAGCCTCCACACACCCCCATCTCAAACACATCGGCTGGTTGGCTGAACAGGTATTTTCAGCTTTGTTGAGTTCAACAGCTGCATGCTATCTTATATAAGTAACAGTCCTTTTCCATTGTTAATGGGTAATTGCTAATTGCTGTTGCTAATCTTTAAATATTAGATTCTGTGCAGCATCACAGAACAGGAGGACGACAAGAATAAAACAAACTGAATTTTAAAACACTCCAACACATGAATGGTAATACAGCAAATAACAACATACAATATACAGTAAACTAGCAATGTCACTAATTATTTTTGTAGTTTTTTTAAGGTAATATCATACATCCTGGGTCATCTGGCAAAGGAAATGACACTGTAGAGTTTTCTGTTATCATCGTTAGGGATTAAAGTGCATTTTAAGTGTAGATATATGTATAGTTTAAACACAAGTTGCTCTCCAAAGGAAATGGTATCAGTGGTTTTCAGCTTAGTTTGCTGTTGCATTACTTCTCCGTCACTGCACATACCCAGACCTCAAACATTGACGCTGGCATTTCTGCTGTAAAATAACTGCAGCACACAGGAAGAGTGTGTTTTCTTGAATTAGCTTTGGTCCTACATTTAAACATGCCCATTGATAGTCACAGGGAATCAGACTCTCACTCTGAATTATAGCTTTTCACTTTGATGAAGTGTTCATTCAAGGTCAGGTTGAATGTATGGATGTCTGCCTTTGTTTATTTGGGTGACGCTCAAATAGGAAACACCAATGGAAGTTTCCGTTGCAATGTTATTTCCTGTAGAGCCCACCTACTCACCAGAGTTGCACTCACAAGCATGCTGTCTGTTTTAATGTTGCTGCTTTTCACTATAATTTCACCAACACCCAGTCACTCAGCCATGACTCAGACAAACACACACCGCCCTATTTTTACCTCAGTGCCACCGAAATCAGGTCAGACTGTCAGGATGAGCTACTTAACCCTTCTGCAGCTGCATTCACTACATAACTACACCTGCACACCGTCAAACTACATAACTACACCTGCATACTGTCAAACTACATCTCTACACCTGTATACTGTCAAACTACATAACTACACCTGCATACTGTCAAACTACATATCTACACCTGCATACTGTCAAACTACATAACGACACCTGCATACTGTCAAACTACATATCTACACCTGCATACTGTCAAACTACATAACTACACCTGCATACTGTCAAACTACATAACTACACCTGCATACTGTCAAACTACATAACTACACCTGCATACTGTCAAACTACATAACTACACATGCATACTGTCAAACTACATAACTACACCTGCATACTGTCAAACTACATAACTGCACCTGCATACTGTCAAACTACATAACTGCACCTGCATACTGTCAAACCCCATCTCTACAACTGTATACTGTCAAACTACATAACTACACCTGCATACTGTCAAACTACATCACTGCGCTTGCACACTGTCAAACTACATCACTACACCTGTACACTGTCAAACTACATCACTACACCTGCACACTGTCAAACTACATCACTACGCCTATACACTGTCAAACTACATCACTACACCTGTACACTGTCAAACTACATCTCTACACCTGTACACTGTCAAACTACATCACTACGCCTGTACACTGTCAAACTACATCACTACGCCTGTACACTGTCAAACTACATCACTACACCTGTACACTGTCAAACTACATCTCTACACCTGTATACTGTCAAACTACATAACTACACATGCATACTGTCAAACTACATAACTACACCTGCATACTGTCAAACTACATCTCTACACCTGTATACTGTCAAACTACATAACTACACCTGCATACTGTCAAACTACATATCTACACCTGCATACTGTCAAACTACATAACTACACCTGCATACTGTCAAACTACATATCTACACCTGCATACTGTCAAACTACATAACTACACCTGCATACTGTCAAACTACATAACTACACCTGCATACTGTCAAACTACATAACTACACCTGCATACTGTCAAACTACATAACTACACATGCATACTGTCAAACTACATAACTACACCTGCATACTGTCAAACTACATAACTGCCCCTGCATACTGTCAAACTACATAACTACACCTGCATACTGTCAAACTACATCTCTACAACTGTATACTGTCAAACTACATAACTACACCTGCATACTGTCAAACTATATCACTACACCTGTATACTGGAAAACTACATCACTATGCTTGTACACTGGAAAACTACATCACTACACCTGTATGATGTCATACTACATCACTACACCAATAAGATTTAAAACTCCATCAGCATAACCTACCCATTCATAAAGTGAGTACATAGGACTATACGATGGTGGAATGGAATACATCAAATAGATATAGGTTTAGAGTTAAGCTCTTTGGTAGAGTGCCCGACCCCTGTAGCCACTCTGAGTTCTTATTGTAGTGGCACAGGTTTGATTCCAGCCTGGGCCCCATTGCTATTTTACTGTTAGTGAGTGCATAATAAAGGGTTTATTAACCTCAATAAGGCATTGTATTGCATTAACCTAATAAATCAACAAAAAATTAAAGGGGGACATTAAAGGGGAAATACTAAATTTCAAACTCATTAAATGTGTTTGTAATGCTATTATGAATAATTATGAGAAAATCAGGGCTTTTACTAACATTTTTTAGCATAACTGTTAACTTGTTTCTAATAAATGCTTATAAATGTCTATAATCTGACAATAATTAATTACGGAGCACCACAAGAGTCACAGAAACAGTAATAAACATTTATAGATACCTAATTGTATAGTAAAAAATTACATATATTAATTTCATTTGCAAATGTATTAGTCTGAAGACTAAATTACAAAATAAGTGTTTCATATTTTACTGGGAAATTAAGAAGAAGAAACAATATAAGAAATTGTAATAACAATTTAAAAATTTAATATTATTCCATCAAATTAAAAATTGGATAGATTAATACATTTTTATTAATGGCCATTTTTCTTGTACAGTTAGTTTTCGATTGATTCAACTGTTATTGCCTGCATACTTATTACCTGTTAACTTGATGCAAAGTGACACGTGCTCTGGGATATAAATTACAGTATTGCTGCCTTTGAGTAGTAGATTTACAGTAAACCCAATGATAGAAATAATTGCAGAATGTTACATTTGTAAACAAAACATGACATACAAAATGTCATTTTGAGATTTTACATTGTTTTGATCAGTTTAACCTATTAGCACTGTAATTTTGTCCTCCTTCAGGTCCAGCTGGAAGGTGGACGGCAGCAGTACAAGCCAGTTGTGATAGCTCTCACGGAAAAGGACATCCTGCTGTTTGAGTCGGTGCCATGGAATAGAGAGTCCTGGTCCATACCTCTGCTCACACACCCATTGCTGGCCACAAGGTAAAGACAACAGACAGCAGCGTGACCCTACTAAGGTCACAGTCAGCCAGAATGATCAAATCATACCTAACTGGTTCATTTAAATGAATTTGCATGGGACATTTAACCAGGTCAGCTGTTGATTCTGTGCAAGGTTTTAAGTTAATATATACTGTCAACATATATTCAACAAACCTTAATTTATGGTAAGTACCTGGAAGTTTACAATTTTGCTCTCGTGAAAATGAAAGTGAAACATATTGCTAGGTTATCACACAGTGGTAACCTGTTCAGTGTGCGAGGAGATGGGTTTCACATGACGCAAATGTGAGTTACGTGATTTTTCTTTCTGGGGAACTTCAGTTGGGAACCCCCGCAACTGAAAAGAAGAACAACACAGTGTTAACAGTATGTCAACACCCACAACATCCTATTGAGGAAATTCCACTTTAGAGACCAGGAGCCAACTTCAGTACACTGGTTAGGAGAAGTGAGCAATTACTTTAGAGCGATTTAGGTCAATTATGACTCCTTCTAGCATGGACTTCTGATCCATGGAAGGTTTATATTCTCCATAGATGAGAGTGAGGTGAGGGGTGTTCAGTTGGTGTCATCCACACAGCTAGATGCCACCAAATCCCACACCGTACTCTTGCAGATGCAGGTTATCTATCCGAGTTGTCTCCGAGAATGTTAAATGTGTCATTAATGTGTTTCCCTCCAGACTGGTTCATTCTGGCAACGCCCGAGGTTCTCCAGCCCAGGGTTCAGAGCTGGTATTCGCCACTCGGACAGGCACAGGGCGGGGAATCGAGTCCCACATCTTCCGAGTGGAGACCCACTGGGATCTGTCTTCATGGACACGAGCCCTCGTTCAGGGGGCGCACGCTGCCGCTGAGCTCATCAAGGAGGTCTCCATTGGTGAGTGTAGATGTGTCTGCAATTGATGGTTAGTCTGTAGTAAGAGCAAGTCATCACCAGAATGTCCTGTACATCATGTACACAAGGTTAAAGGTTCATTTATTCATCATTTTACAACACCAGGGTTGTAGGACAAAACTACTTTTAGCCCCTTTATACAACATAAGAAAACAAAAAATAAAAAAACATTTAAAAAAATGATATTGTGTGGAGGATCAGTATATACAGTATATATACACTACTCACAATAAGTTAGGGATATTGTTATTTACATGAGTGCTTTTCTTATTTGGTCTGAATTTTAATGAAATAAGTAAAAGTTCCCTTTGAGATTACTAATAATTAATGAGAAGAAACACCATTTTCATTAGTTTAATATTTATTACCCCAAAAATTTAGACAATAAAAGGATAGCCCCAAATAACAAAAATTGACAATGTCAGTAGCGGGTGTTTCCACCATTTGCTGCAATGACAGCTTGACAGCGACGTCTCATGCTCCTCACTAGCCTCATGATGTTGTTCTGAGGCAATGCGTTCCACTCCTCCACAAGTGCTACACGCAGTTCTGCCAGGTCACGTGGGGGTGGGGTACGATCATCCAGTCTCTGCTTCAGCTGGTCCCAGACATGCTCTATGGGGTTCAGATCAGGGGACATTGCTGGCCATACCATATGAGGCACTCCGACTTCCTGAAGTCGAGCTGTGACAATTCTGGCACGATGTGGTGGAGCATTATTATCCATGAACAGAAAGTTGGGGGTGTGCCGGCGGAATTGGGGGATGATGATGGGTTCTATGATGTCTCTGAGGTAAGAACGTGCAGTGACTGAGCCATCTACAATAACCAAATCTGTTTTGCGCTGACTGGTGATGCCTGCCCAGACTGTTGCACCTCCTCCACCAAAGGGAACCCTGGGGACCATGTTGACCTCGGCGTATCGCTCACCTCGCCTTCTCCAGCAACGCTGACGACCATCATTTCTGTGCAAGGTGACCCGACACTCATCAGTGAACAGGACGGTAGACCACTGCTGCATTGTCCAGGTCACATGGTCTTGTGCCCACTGCAAACGTTCACGGCTGTGTCTTGGTGTCAGTGGAGTCACCTGCAACGGTCGTCTGGCATTCAAGCCAAAGCGGTGGAGTCGGTTTCGAATGGTTTGTCTGGAAACCCTAGTACCCCTCACATCTCGTAACTGGGCCTGCAGCTGTGTGGCAGTTGCATAACGATGTCTGAGTGCATAGGTCCTGAGGTACTGGTCATCGTTGCGGTCTGTCACTCGTGGGGCTCCACTCCTGGGTCTGTCACGAACTCTGCCAGTAGTTCTGTGTCTTGATGCAAGTCTGCTGATGACACTTTGAGACACACCAAGTTCACGAGCAACATCTGACTGCCTGCCACCGACCCGAAGGCGCGCTATGGTCAGGTGGGGCTGCTCGTCCGTTAAGTGACGTTGTGTGTTCATGGCTGTTTGAATGATGAACTTGGAATGACTTACTGACAATACCAGCTTTTTATACCCACAGAATGTTGGAATTGATGCCACATTGAAAAGGGTTGTCTTTTAGTTTTTTGGTATTGACCCCAATATGTAAGGCACACTGTACACAGTGAGACCATTACCTGGAAAACACAAAATGAGGTGTGTCTATCACCCCAATACAATTGCCTCCCTATCCCAAAACTCTCCCGGAATGAAACAAACACCGTATGTATGAAATCACTGAGTCTCTCACAATATCCCTAACTTATTGTGAGTAGTGTACTATATATAGTATTTTCACAACCTGAGGTTAAGTGTTCCCCCTTACATATCCTATTAGTATCCTATATCAGCTGCAATCAGTATTTATATATTGTATGAAAAGTTTTATCTCATTTCTATATGTAATCCCTCAATGGCTCTCTGAGATGAACCCACAGAGAATTGTTACCAACTCTGCAGGACCCCCAAGTGCTACTGGGCATTTTAGCATCTCTCGGCTGATAGTTTTGGTTTTCACAGTTTAACTGTTTTGGTTCACTTGCTCTGCTCTTGCAGGCAGCTGTTTTCAATAGAAAAAAAAACCTGCACAGGACCACAAATACTGCAGTGATACTAGCTGGTGAACATAGTGGAATAGCCAGGGCGGCTGTGGCTCAGGGGGTAGAGCAAGCTTCTTGTTATCAGAAGGTTCAATTCCCCTGGTCTGCATGTCAAAGTGTCCTTGGGCAAGAAACTGAACCCCAAAACTGCTCCTGATGTTCTGGTCAGCACCTTGCATGGCAGCCACCAGCATCAGTGTATGAATGTATGAATTACTGTAAGTCGCTTAGGACAAAAGCATCTGCTAAATGCTGTAAAAGAAATGAAATGAAATATTTAGCAGCCATGAACCAGGTATTGCCCTTAAGAGTTAATGGACCGAAACAGAGCTAAAAGAAGAGTGAATATTGGAGAGAAACATAACATCCTGGCACTGTTTCTATCTGCTTTTGTGTCTTAGTTATAGACAAAATGAATGAATAAAGTTACGTTTTGTTATGTGTTACTGGTAGCTGCTACTTTGAGGTAAACTGAAAGGATCCAGTTGTCTTTGAAACAGCAACGGCAACAATAATACCACTTTCTATTTCCACTTTAAAATAACATTATGTAACCTTTTTAACTTAAGATATTAGCAACATTCGATGGTACAGTGTATTGTAATAGAGTGAATGGTGTCTCTGTCTCAGTGACTCCGCCCCCCATCACTTGCTTCTGCAATATGTAACTTTAGTGAGAGGGTGGGATCACAGTGTTACATACATGTTCGTTTCAAGACCTAACATAGTTATGATGTAATTTTGTTTGTCGTTAGCACTGTCATTGCATCTGAGAAACTGTTACAGACCTGGGATTTGTATTCACGTCAGTGGTGTTGCACAGACACTATGGGGGTGCAAATGCCAATTTCAACTAAATGTTGCTTCAAGTAAGGAACTTCCTCCACCAATCTTCCAACAACTCAGAATGATCACTGATTACAGTGTCATTCAGCAGGAAAAATGTATAAGACGTGCCAAAATGATAAAGGATATACGTTCATGTTAAATCTGGTCATTCTTGTTCGAGTGTTGATGTTTTTTCGTCACAGGAAACACCTCATTATATAGTGCAACATAGTACAACACCACAGACTACAGCCTCAGATATACCACAGAGTTGATTGAGAGCCTCAGGCGTGTTTGTCTCATGTACACCTGTTTAGATGAATGCGTGTGTGCTTGTTTTATACACCATGTGTGTTTTTTTTCCGTACACACAGATTAGTAGCAGTGTGGTGGAGTTTGGAAGAAGACCTTTGAACAGAGGATGTGGGTTCACCTTTGTGCATGAAATCATCCAACAAGTGCATGTTGAGTGGAAATGAGTTTTTAAGATAAAACTTCACAAACTAAATTTTGTATGACACTTGAGTGTTTTATTTTGAAGATAAGCACAGATCAAATATTTCCATGTGTGTAGGCCTACATACTTGGTCTGGGACAGGAAGCTCCCGACAGCAACTGGCCCGCTAGAAGTGTGCAGCTGCTCAGAAACAGCAGCTCCGAGTAGGAAAAGCAGAAGAAGGAGCCAGCACAGGGGAATGTGCTCACTCTGTGCAGAACAATAGTTGGCCGCCGGAACAGCATTGGAAAGACTTTTTTTTTCTTCTTCTTTGGTCTCCTGCTGCTACACAAACGCAGAGGCACAATTAAGGCAGTCAAGTTATAGTAACACATGGAAATGCTTGAGGATCAAATGACAGTGGAAGCGGCACCAGGCAGGATTTTTCTTTTTTTCAGCAGACCATCCAGTTCCATTCAGATGCTGTACAACCTTTTTGAGAATGATATTATTTAGGAGACATATAGTGTATGTTAACAAGGAAGCTATCAAAAATACAGAGCCCACATTGAAGTCTACAAATTGCTTCTTCAGTCCAAAACCCAAATTCTCACATTTAAGAACTTGGAATAAGTAAATCTGTGATATTTTTGCTTGAAAATGACTGAAACATTTAATTGATTATCAAAAAATCTGCAATGAATTTCCTTAAGGTTGACTTATCTATATTAACCATTTCAGCTCTACTCGCACTCGCTGAGTGGAACATTTCTCACCATGCTCACTCATACACCTGCTATTCTCCATCTCTTATCTGTCTCACCTTCTCTTTCAGGTTGCACATTGAACAGACAGGATGTTCGCCTGACACTGCACTATGAGAAGGGCTTCACTGTGACAAGGGAGCCAGCAGATCCAGCTGGAGGTGCCGTGCTTTATAGATACCCCTACGAGAAGCTCAAAATGTCTGCCGACGATGGAATACGGAACTTGTACCTTGACTTTGGGGGTCCAGAAGGAGAGATGGTAAATAAAGTCAATAATTCCAGTAATTTCTTTAATGCATTGCTTTGCCATCAAATAGCAAGTTAAGTTCTTTGAGCCTCAGATGATGTCATCAGGTTACTTGCAAAACGCCAAGCCGCAAATCAACATAATGAAGGAACTGGAACCAGAAATGTTCTGGTAATTTATCTTTATCAGTGGCCTAGATTATTAACTAAATAACACAATTGTACTTACTTTATATTAATTGATTAACAAATAGTTTGACGATTATAAGTTATTCTGGCAAAGCGTAAGTGAGAAACTGTCAGAGTGACTATGCCACAGCTTATCTCAGTTTTTAAGATACACATGATGTCGTAATCTCAGCTCAATCACAGAAGTGCAACTACAAACACTAAAGAACCTTTTGTTAAAACATAAAGCTGACATCAGCAGAGCATTCAGAACCAATGTTCACCCTAACCTCGTACTTTGAGATCATTTATTACAATGCCCCCACACTAACACTGTTTCATTGGATTGTCCTTGAAATTATGGAGATTTTCTAGCAAAATATTTTTACTAATTATTATTTTTCATAGACAAAATCATTTTTAGATTGATCAACAATCAGCAGAATAATTACTTTCTGTAAATGATAATTAATAGGGTAAGGGGTTGCAGACAATCGATGAATGGATTGTAGTTTTTTTTTTATGTCACCCTTGATAGTTCCACTAGGGGGCACCAAAGTCACCAGTTTCGAATGTTAAAGGTGAACTCCACTGATTTTACCTGTTAAAGTGTGCTAACTGTTCTTGGGGAGTTAAACTGCATATGCGGAAAAAAAAGCCTTATACAAAACATTTCATGGCTTCAGAGGAAGCTTTGGGTCTCTGAGACTTACATCTGCAATGCGTGTGTGCCTGACAGGAACTTCATGCTGCATTCAGGTGCACCTCAGAAAACTATACATCAATGGCCATGATGGTTGTTAAAAATAGGAAAGTTTCATATTTTTTAAAACTTTTTTATTTTTAGTAATCAGAAGTTAAAATCTTAAAATATGTCATTAATGTCTTCACATGTATATTGTAACCAGACATTTCTGAATTGGATCAAACTAGATCAAACAGAGTCAGACAGTGAATCAAATCAGGAACTTGGGAATTGGAATTGTATGATTTGGGAAATCAGAGGCGATACCTAGTTCTAGTAATTAATGAACATATGCAAATATGCTTTCTCTGAAAATTTACACTGTCTCTGGCAGTCTGGTAGAATAACACAAAACTCATGACACCACCCAAAGTTGCTGTCCATTGTTAATGTCGCTATATTTTGAGGATGTGTGGCATGCAAGGTGAGGCCACAGTTATTATATTTTTGTCTGGAAGACAGAATTACCAAATGTATCTGTAAAACAACAAATAACTCTTGCTGCAATAATAATGACAGGCTGGAATCAGAACAACTGATCGTATAATATGGTGTCTATACATATAACTTCATAAATTTAAAGATTGGATTTAGTGTTAAGTTACTATAAATTAGGAAGCTTACAGATGAAGGGAAGGTTACAACAGAAAATTTACTGTAATGTACTCACTTCCCTTTACTGTTGTTTTTCTCCTCCTTTCCTACCTCACTTCCTCCCTCCCTCCATCCTCCAGGTATTTGACCTCCACTCGGGTCCAAAGCCGGTAGTGTTTGTTCTCCACTCCTTCTTGTCAGCCAAGCTCACTCGCATGGGCCTTCTGACGTGAAACAACCAACAACAGCAGTGTGGATGAGAGGATGGGCCCAGTCACAGCAGGGAGGGTGAAGATGCTCCCAAAATGCTGGCAAAATACTGGCAATTATTTTTTTGTTTTGTTTTGTTGTTTTTTTTAATGTCGTTTGGTTTTCTTCAACTTCTCCATTCACTGCTGAAGTTAGGTCCTGAAGTGGCACTGCAGGGGAGATTTAACCCAGGAGCCATGTTGTTGATTGTCTCAAAAATGTGCCTTCTCTTCCAGCTTCTCCTAAATCTCTTGCAGTCATAGAGTGCTGCAGGGATGATGTATTTTCGTAGGCTAACACAGAAGTAAGCATCGCCTTGGTTCCCTCAACAGAAACCCATAGGATTGTTCACCTGGATCTCGGATTATTGCAAAAAAACAAGGTCTGTGATAAACACACGTTTATGATACGTAAACATTCTGTTCAGCAAGATAATCTCCACAAATGGACGCCACTTTTAAGATTTTTAAGTGCAAATGCAATCGCCAGAAGTAAAAAGCTAATGTTACGCTATAAACAAACTACATCATGGTCAAATGACTTGAATGTCAGGACCACTGAGCTTCCTACTACACTGTACTATACACACTTTACTATAAATTGATCAATGTAGAAGCTGTAAAGTTAGAGTGTGTCTGTACAGATGGAGTAGTGAGTAGATGAGTCTCCATGTTCAGCAGAATGATGTTTAACTTCTGTGGTCTTATTTAGCCATTTGTTGGCAACCACCTTTTTTAGACGCTCTAAATTCACATGTGGGGTATTTACTTACAGTGTTTTATGTTAAAGAATAAAACAAGAAAATCTCTTAAGCTTGTGTTAACCAAAGACCTTTTTCTAATGCATTTAACTGAGTTCAAATTGAAAAAAAGCCCACTGACTTAGAGACGAGGGAACTGGAAGTAAGACATGCTAACTTATTTCCTGGTTTTTAGGACTCATCCCTGCAGCACTTTGCTGCAATGCCAGGTAAAAGGAAGCAACACATTGCTTGAAGTCATGAATCAAACATTTCCATGTGGTAATGTGTCACATTTCATCATGATTATCTAATATGATGTAAAATCCAAAAAACAAGAAAAAGGAGAAGCTAAAACAAGCAGGGATGCTGCGATGTGTGTATGAGATTCCATTTGTGGACTTCAAGCAGAGTGTTAGTGAAATATATTCAGGAAAGGGAGGATTCTTTAAGACAATTAATACACAGCTGAGCACAGATTGGTGATCACTCCCTGTTTTTACTCTCTGCCTATCATTCCATGACAGCCTTCCAACTGATGTTTATAATGTATTTGTTTATGTCTACATGAGTCAGAATGCAGTTAGAGATTGTGCGAATGAATCTGTGTGTGTGTGTGTGTGTGTGTGTGTGTGTGTGTGTGTGTGCGCGTGTGCGTGTGTGTGAGAGAGTGTGTCTGTCTGTCTATACTACACGCTTCTGTTGGCTTGATAGTGTGCCTGCTGTCTGACAGACTAACCTTTTAGCACATTCTCCTAAGCTGCCGTTGTAATCAGGATTGCCAACTGTGCCTTTATTCCATGTAGACGACGACACTCTTTGAAATGTTTCCTTTTTTTTTTTTATTTCACACAATAAGAGAGTGTTAAGCTTTCGACATGCGTGAGCAATAGTATTACTCTTATAGTGTACACTATGTTATTTTGTCCTTTGTTTTTAAAAGTGTATATCTCATGATTGCATGACTTCCTCACATTGAACTGCGTATCTGATGATGACGGTGTGTTACCTCCCGTCTTTGGCCTACACTACCACATCTCCGTCTATCACTGCATTCCAATTTGCTTGAGATGACTTGTCCCTTGTTTCCTTCCCTAAGGTAGCATCTCTCTGACTTAGGACTTAAACGAGCTTGTTTTGAAGTGAGCCATCACATGACAGAGATACAAATGTATTTTAAAAATCCCAAATGGTAACAGTCAAAGACATTGTACCTATACAAAGCCCTGCAGTAAAAAAAAAATGATGCCACTGTTTGTCATTTAGCTTATTACAGTCTTTTGCTTCCAATTTAGTTGTAAAAAGCTTTTTTTAAGTTTGAGAAGATAATCTTTAACTCAGTCTCCACCTACTGGCTTTCTTTTGAGCTCTCAGGCTCATCTCTTGGTCTTTGCTCAGTTGTCATGGAGATGGAAGTATGGAAATTTAACGTGCGTGATAATAGATGTTCATATTTTCAGGAAATTGTGTCCCTGTCTCTGTTGGAAGATGTTTTCGGCTGGCCTCTTTGTTCTTCCCACAACTGACCTCTGACCCCTTCCCATTCGACGTCGTGACTGGGTTTGGACCAAATTTAAAGGAAAAAAAATTCTTAGAATTGGAATGAAATAAATGTCAACCATGTTCTTGCCCTTTACCGCCTAAGAATAAAAGAAAAGTTCAAATCAAATGCAAAAGTTGGCTAAAAGTACCCTAATCTCAATAAAACATGTTGCATATTTTTTTATCATGACCAGTTGTTTAACCTGTTTCAAACTGTGTCTCAGCTGGTGTTTGTTCAGCTCTGTTTCTGAGCTGCAGCTGTCTGGGATGCACTTTAACAGACTGTACTACCTCTGATGCTCTCTTAGATTTAAGAGCATCTTTAAGTTTGCAAGTAGGAGTGAAAGTGAAGGACATTTACGTTTATCCCATATCCTGAGTGCAGAATTTCACTTTTAACAGAGTGCCCCCCCCCTGTGTTGACAGACAGTCCTTGCTGTTTTAATGACGCAGTGTAAGTGAGGCCACGGTGTGAGAACTGAGCAAACTAAATTCACAAATGGATACTGTGAGTTACAGTGCAAAGCTCTCGAAACGGCTCGTAAATGGTTATTTGTCAAACTACAATTCCCAAGTTTAAGAATAAACTTTCAAGCTCCAAAGAAAGTTTATTAGAGCTAAAATCCCACAGCAGATCTTGTGATTTCTGTCGATAGTAAATGCCATCAAAATTAGTTATCTAAATCCTCTCCTCTTCAGCTTGTCTGTTCAGTCCAGTGCCTGTTTTGAAGCTTGACTCTTTAATGAATTCAACATGACTGTAATTTTCAGAACCTTCAGTTGGTTTATAGTACATGTTGCTAAAGTGATCCTTCAGTAGAGCCTGTGTTCTTTTGGGCCTCTAATACTGAAGCATTGTGTCCACTGACTGTGCAACACAGGAAAACAAGATAACCCTTCTGTCCTCGGATAAGGAACACAATCATCAGTCTGAATGACCTTTGTTCTATTTTGGACTCTGATGTCCTTGTGATGGTTTGAACAACCCTATTTGGCTCTTTTATAAAAGTGAAAATATGTTATCATATAGTTCCTATAGCTATTTAGCTCTTTTTCAAGCTGTAGTTGATTAGTGGCTGTGGTAAAAAAAAAAAAAAAAAAAGAAAGCAGCAGAAAACATCATGTGTTAAGTTCTCCTGCAACATTTGTGAAACAATAGTGAAGTGTTGCTCTCTATCATCCTCTCTGCAGAAGTCCTAAACAGCCCGTGGACACCATATTATTTCCTAAATCTTCCTGTGACGAGTTATGTCTGTCTTTATCACAAGAGGGCAGAGGTTGTTTTCCAGGGATAACGAGATAATTTTGTCGAGATCCCCATGCAATGAACTTGTTTGTGCTTATCATCCCAATGCAACATTTTTGTTTTGAGGAAACAAGCAATATATATTACCCATGGCTGTTAAGGGCTACCGTAACCTCTGATTTACCATGCTGATTACTTTTCTCTGATCAACCTTCAACAAGCGACAAGGCCGTCCCTGTTTGAGCTCGATGCACTAACCAATCAAACCCCTTTAAATCTGTGAATGTACACCTCCTTTCCTCTTCCAGATGATTATTGTTAACTTCCTTTCTCTTTTTGTCCTGAAATAATTGCTATCCTGTCTATGTAAAGTGATGCTTCAAAGACAGGGTTATGAACCAAAGGTAATATCTGTGGCAGCTTGCGTCCAACACAATCATTGAACTGAAAGGTCACAAAAGGATAAAGTGCTGCTGCAATAACCTGTCATATGCAAAGTATTTTAGACTTCCTTCCAAGACATAGTAGACAATGTATGATAGCAATGTAATAATCTCAAATGTAAATACATACCAATAAAACTGTTACAAATGACATAAGTTGTTTTGTGGTTTGTTGTAAAGATTTAGATGAATAAAGACAAGATAATCTTATTTGCTGTGTTTGATTGTTGGGGTGCACACATGTTTATTTCCTGGCTTATTATGAGCCTGCCTTATTTTTTGGCGGAGCATTGCTATAGCACTGATTTAACCGCTAGGTGGCAGCAGCTGCGATCTATTTAGATATCTGCCACTGTCAAGTTGCTCATTTTAGCCATACGACCGAAAAATATCAATAAGAATAAATGTAAAATTATGTACAGAGAAAATCATAGCCTTAACATATTCTCTATTGAGCGGGTGAATATGTTTATTCTGTCATTTTAACAGCGAATGTCATATGTGTAATGTAGAATAGAAATCTAAATGATATATATATATATATATATATACTGTATGTGTCTGGCACATGTTTGTCTTTCGCTGTTCTATTCTGAAATCTCTAACCGGAAGTTGTGTTTGTATCAGCTAGCTTGTCGGTTTACGCAGTGTTCGTTGCTGTGGTTTTGTTAGGTCGGACAGAGCTGTCATATTTGCAAGCTAACGTACTAGCAATTGTCTTGTCATGTCAAGAGCAATCTGTCCCTTCACAACGTAGGGCTGTGAACGAGTTCATTTCTTCACATATCTACCTTTGGGTAAGGTTAGAGGATATAAGTCTGGGCAGAGAGCAGAAGAGTGAGATGAAATGACAACGTCAACTTTACAGGTAGGCTAATATGAGCAAGCTAACGTTAGCCTGCTACAACTGTAACTAACGCTAAATAACTTGGCTTTACCCAGAGCAGCTCGAATGGAAGCTAACTTGATAGCAAAACAGCTGATGATAAAGCCTGCTAACGTTGTTAGCAAGACAGTTAAGTTAACTGAGCCAGCGAACAGTGTTACCATTGCGTTGTCTTGAAATTAACTGATTCTGACGTTACTGTTGTAGCTATCCAAATAATTGAACTGAATTAAAAACATATTAACGAATTCATGTTTAGCTGTTGATATGTGGATTGTTAACTAACGTGAACCCAAATGTTTATAATAGCACCAGCCGCTATCTCAGCGTTAGCTGGGCTGTGGCTCCTGCTCGCAAACAGTTGGCATATAAAAAACAAGAAATATTTCAGTCTGTTTTGATGATTTTATTGTAGAATCGGATAAACTAATAGGATCCAATTACATCATGTTAGCTGTATAACTGTGCTTTGTTTTGGTTGAAGCTCCATTGTTGACATGTGCAGACTGATATGAGGATGGTTAACATGCATGCATCCCCAGCCTCTGTTTAGTCTCCACCTCCAATCCATCTCACATCTACCTCTGTCTGTATTCTGACTGTATTCCCTGCATCTGTTGCAGAAAGCGATTGATCTTGTGACCAAAGCCACAGAGGAAGACAAGGCAAAGAATTATGAGGAGGCCTTGCGTCTTTACCAGCATGCTGTGGAATATTTCCTACATGCCATCAAATGTGAGTACTGCAGCCTGATAGGTAGTTGATGTAGCCTAACACCCCTCTGTTGGTGAGAACACATTGGGGGGTTTCATTAACATTGCTGTTTCCTTTCTTTAGATGAGGCCCACAGTGACAAGGCAAAGGAGAGTATACGAGCAAAGTGTATGCAGTACCTGGACCGAGCGGAGAAACTCAAGGACTATCTGAAAAATAAAGACAAACAGGGCAAAAAGCCTGTTAAAGAGGCACAAAGCAATGACAAGTATGTCGTGCCCCCCCCCCAAAAAAAAAATAAATAAATAAATAAATAAACAAACAAACAAACATGTTCAGTTCTGCTTTACTGTATTTGTGTCCGGTCTAGGAGTGATAGTGACAGCGAGGGTGAAAACCCAGAGAAGAAGAAACTGCAGGAGCAACTTATGGGTAAGCAGATATGAATTTAGATCAGTTGATATGTTGTTTGTGATATTAATTCAGCGTGGTCCTCTGTCACAATAAATGTACAATTTGACTTATTTTGTGTAGGTGAATAAATCTGCACTGCTTTTACATGTAGGGATCTTCACAGAAAGTGACTGTAATGATACATTTTGATCAAATGTAACTTTGATGTATTTATGTTAAATAAAAGTAATTATTTATATATTTTTTATTTTGTTGTAGTAGTAGTAGTACTAGGCTCGGTGGTGTCTTTTTTGTGCCAGGGCTGTAGATAGACCTTCAAAGTGTTTCTTCTGATTGCATTTCAAAGATGGACCTGTGTTCTCAATTATGCTCTGCCCTCTGTGTGACCAGGGGCTATTGTAATGGAGAAGCCAAATGTCAGGTGGAACGATGTGGCTGGACTGGAGGGAGCTAAGGAAGCTCTGAAGGAAGCTGTAATCCTGCCCATCAAATTCCCTCACCTCTTCACAGGTCCTGTGGTATTTTAGAAATTACAGATGTGTACTGTGAATATGTATGTCCAATGTAGATAGTATAGTACTGTGAAAATAATGGGTAAATATAGAGCCAAAAAATAAGTAGATTTGATCCACTAATTATTGTTTGGTAACAAATTGATATTCAGTGACTCAGTCATTAGGTAAAGACACCAGCTGGGTCTAGCCTCTCAAATGTGAGGTTTTGCTACTCTTTGTTTTTACCTCATTTTGATAATTTCGTGTTTTGTCAGTGCAAGTTGAATCTCTCGGATTTTCGATGTTGAATCTGACAAAACACAACTCAAAATACACAATATACTGTAAACCTCAATATACCCAATATTTTTTCTACCAAATACATGATATCAATATTGCAACAATATAATCAGAATGTTTTTTTGATAAATGATCATCAGTAATGAGATATATATATATTGAGTAAGTAGATAAAAACATGGATCAAAACAAGTAGAAGTGGTAGCTGGTAATTTCACAAAATGACATCACAGTATTGCACCCTTAAAAAAACAGGAAATGACAACACTTATGTCATATGATCATATAATGATGTCCCATATCAAAGACGATATATAGTCTTTTATCAAGACATCAATATAATATCACTATATTACACAGCCTTAATTTGATGTATATTGATTTCTGTTTACTTTCGCTTTAGAGATAAAAAAAAAAAAAAAGACGAACTGACAGATAAATCAGCTGCAGTCTTTATTCAGTTTCACTGCTTATTAGTTCACTTAAGGAGTTTTGAAATAACTGTCTGATATCTTCTTCACATTATCCTCTGTAATGGGTGTTGTACTTCTGTTCTTTTAGCATAAGGTTCCCATCCTTTTTGTCTGACTATAAGTTGGTACAGCAATTGAAGTTCATGTTAACCTCCATGACTGTTTTAGTGACTGGTTATGCTGGAAAGCTAGACCAGGCTGTTGAACAGCACCCCAGTAGGACAACATGTTACCAAACTGACTTGTGGTCTCTGTGTTGACAGGCAAGCGGACTCCTTGGAGAGGCATCCTTCTGTTTGGTCCTCCAGGGACGGGGAAGTCCTACCTGGCGAAGGCTGTGGCCACTGAGGCCAATAACTCCACCTTCTTCTCTGTGTCCTCCTCAGACCTCATGTCCAAGTGGCTAGGAGAGAGTGAGAAGTACGTCTCTTCCTCAGGAAGTTGTACTTTAGATAGGCAACAGCTGCCGTACAGAAATATATAAGAACTTGTATAAAACTGAGATATTAATTTTTGTAGCTGTTTTCAGAATCAGAATCCCATTATTACTCCCACAAACAGAGAAACTTGTTTGTCACAGCAGCCAATGGACAGTTCAATGTAACAATGAATAATAATGATAGTAAAAAATAAACAATATAATAAAAAGAGGTAAGAAGAACAGCTGGAGCAGAAATAGAAATATAATCGTGTATACATAATATGTAGAAATATAAACAGTGTGGGCAGTGTATTGTTATTAATGAATAATTAATATGAGCATGAAAATTGCCCAGTTAGTGCAAACCAAAATGAGAAATTAGTTATATATACAGTTTTTGCTGCAGTTAAGTGCACAGTGAGGTCTACTGGGAGCAGTGCTGGTTGTACAGTCTGACCGCAGCAGGAGGGAAGGACCTGTGATACCTCTCCTTCACACACTTGCAGTCTATCAGTCAATTACTGAAGGAGCTGCTCAGTGCTGTGATAGTGACCTGAGGGGGTTGGACTCCTTCACCAGCAAAGATTGTCCCGTCTCAATGTCCGTCCCTGGATGTTCAACTGTGTGCAGGGTAGCTAGAGTGGTCGTGTCTCCGTCTATCTCATATTTTCCATCTGTCCCTGTTTCTCTCAGACTGGTGAAGAACTTATTTGACCTGGCTCGCCAGCACAAACCTTCAATCATCTTCATCGATGAGGTGGACTCGCTGTGCGGCTCAAGGAATGAGAATGAGAGCGAGGCTGCCCGCCGCATCAAGACAGAGTTCTTGGTCCAGATGCAAGGTGGGCCAAATGAGAATGACAAGAGTGACCTGAAGTGTAGAATATGCACTATCTAATCAAATCTACAGTATAAGTAACAAAAGAAAACTAGAAAGTTATTGTAAAATATGCAAAAAACGCTTTCCTGACACTGAAGCAGAGTTGACCAAAGCTCTCTGGTTTTGCAGGTGTGGGAAACAACAACGATGGAATCTTAGTGCTGGGAGCCACCAACATCCCCTGGGTGCTGGACGCTGCCATCCGTAGAAGGTCAGTTGGTTTTATAAATGGAGTCATTCATAATAACCTAATTTCTAACTAAGGAGAGGCAAATTCATCTTGGAAATACATTTTAATGTAGCTATATAAAAATATGATGCCCCATTCTAACAGGTAGGTGTAAGATTGAAGTTTTAAGTTATGCCTGAGATTAATCTGTATCAGATAAAACACTTAAAATGTTAGTAAAGCATAAATTCTGTCCTCAAATTTAAATCAAGTTCAAACTAGGCTTAGTTTGAATGTACGCGTAGCTAGTACTGCCCAATGCTGATTCCAAAATTTGGGACACTGTATAAAACATAATTGAATCAGTAGTTGATAATTTACTAATTCCTGTTTCACATGTACTCAATTAAGAACAGTACAGAGACAATATATTCAATGTTTTACTTCTTCGCCTTCATTGATTTTTGTAAATATATGCTTATTCTGAATTTTATATTAGCAACATGTTTCTGACAAGTTTTAGAATGCTCCAAAACTACTGGCTAATGTTTTAGTAATTCAAAAGATAATATGTTTGTTTAGTGGTTTCTGACATTTTTTATGCAAAAATGTAAAATATATGCTAATGCTAGGTTCTTCAATGTGAGGATTTGCTGCTTTCCTCTGTCATTTACGATGGTAAATGAAAAGTGTCTGGGTTTTGGAATGTTGGTTTGACAAAAGAAAACGTCACTTTATATGCCATCTCCTTAGCCCAGCTTCACTTGATTTGACTCGGCACAGCAGCCCAGGGATTTGCATTTCTACCATAACTGGGCTACCTGATGGAAGTGTGTCTTAAGACAATGACATGCTTGTCTCAATCCCCACAGTGCTATCAAAAAATCAGTGCCAGCAGAGTGGCTCCTCTGATTCAGTTACAAACATGTTTTATTTCCTATAAATTATTCACAATAAAAGCCCAACATTATACAGGTGTCTGCAGGTCCTCATATATGACAAAGTGGTTTAAATCGACTTAAAATTACTCATATGTATTCAAAAAGTAATACTAATAGTAGTGGATAGAAATGTTTCATTTGATTGAGGGTTAAGTGCACAAAATAATCTGAATGGGATTTAATTGTGTACCTTTTTCGACTCCCGGCCTGGGTCGCTTTGCTGCATGTCACTCCCCCTCTCTCTCCCTGTTTCCTGTCACCCTATTCAGCTTTACTATCAATAAAGCCATAAAAAGGCCAAAGGAAAAAAAATAAAAATTGGCTACCTTTTACCATAACAATTGTTAATTGGACCTATACCCTTGAAGGAAAATAAACACGACTGGGCTCTCTTTGGTCTAACATTTAGCCCAACACAGCATATACAAGCTCTGAGGTACACCTGAAACAAACACATTGTTCATGTAATCTATGCTGTTAGACTGAATAACCTCTGTTGTGTGTCAGATTTGAGAAGCGTATCTACATCCCTCTCCCAGAGGAGCCAGCTCGGGCTCAGATGTTTCGTCTCCATCTGGGCAACACACCACACAGCCTGAGCGAGGCTGACCTGCGGCAGCTTGCCCGCAAAACAGATGGCTACTCCGGCGCCGACATCAGCATCATCGTGCGGGACGCGCTCATGCAGCCCGTTAGGAAGGTCCAGTCTGCTACGCACTTCAAAAAGGTGACCTCATTAGAAACCCGAGGAAAAAATTAGGTCAAATCTTCAGAAGCCTATGTCAGTCCAATCCCTGTTTTGGTTCATAGTTTGTTGTTGTTTTCTTGTTCATGCTCCTGCAGGTTCGCGGTCCATCCCGAAGCAACAACCAGGTGATGGTGGATGACCTCTTGACTCCATGTTCCCCTGGTGACCCTGCAGCTGTAGAGATGACCTGGATGGACGTGCCTAGTGATAAGCTACTGGAGCCCATAGTCTGCATGGTGAGAAACATACAAAGATGATCTTTCTAAAAATACTGCAGCTCTTCATTCCAGATCTCAGTTTAATGGTCCCTCCAGTGGCACATTGCTTCTATAGATAACTAATTTCTCATTTTGCTTTGCACGAACTGGGCGATTTTCATACTCATATTTATTATTCATTAATAACAAAACACTGCCCAAACTGTTTATAATTACACTGTTTAGATTTGTACATATTATGTATAGAAGAGTCTATTTCTATTTCTTACATTTTTATTATATTGTTTATTTTTTACTAGTATTAAGCGTTATATTGAACTGTCCCTTTGGCTGCTGTGATGCACAAATGTCCCTGTTTGAGGGATTAATGAAGGAATTCTGATTCTGAACAAGATAGGAACGTTCACTAAAACTGGACTTTTATTTAAAAATATTAGATTACACACAACTAAATACAAAAAATAATAGCCTATAAATATGCGTTATTATACACAATTAGAGCTATGTAGGGTGCACAAGTGTGGGAAACAGATCGATTTCTCTACATTTGTCTAGTTAAAGATATTTAAGCGTTATGTGTGAAACTCCCTTCACAGCAATCAATAAATCATGTATAGTTTAGTTGTAGTAAGTAAAATTTGAATCTGTTTTAGTTCTGCTACATCTTTTTTAGACATTTGAGTCTTGATGATGCAATGAGGAGTCTGGGAAAAGAAGTTCAATGAAGAATCTGAAAAATTCAGTATTGGTGGCTGCTGCAGGGCTTTAAAAAGCCCATACAAACGCCTCCTTAAGCCCGTATGAAAAGTCTTGACAGGCTACCTGTCTGTCTACGTGTGATGCTGCCTGCCTGCTGTCACTCTGCCCATGTACTCATTGACTGGAGTGTTCCGCAGGGCTGGGCAGATTGAATGCTAAAGCTATTAGCCAGCTAGTGGCACAAGAATGACAGAGATGATGTTCAGAAGCTAACTCGGTAGAACACAGTCCCTGAGTCAAAGAATACAGCAGCAACAGCCTTATTCACTGGCTCACCCAGTTGGCACAAAGCACACACCTACAGCAGTGAACAGTTACTGTTTTTGCCTGGTAGCCTTTTCTGACTGAGGTATGTTCATTATCGCTATTTTGCTTGGGATTATATGATTGTGACATTTAACAGAGTTGTTGATTTATGGATTTATTAGATAAAAAAGTGCTAAGAGGCCTTGTGTAATCTATCTAACTTGAAGCTAACACATATATTTATTTATTTATTTATTTATTTATGTTGTTTGTTTCGGACATGTCAATTCATAAGCATCACATTTCATCATTGTTCAAATAATACAACACACATGGCCGAAAGGGAAAAGCGGGAGAAGCCAAAGCTTATCAAGTCCCGTAGATATGTATCTACCTGCTGGCCAGTATGGGGTACAGGACAGTCAATTCAGCAGCTTATGGCTCTGAAGGAAGCCTAGAAGGGCTGTATGAGTGGGATTTATTTGGGTGAATACTTGGTTTCTCCAGCCTTACCAACCTCAGCTTCAGCAGCATAAACATCTTTGCTGTGAAAGTGTACATGAACATCAGTCAGGTGGTAAACTGGATGAAGAAACATTTTAATATAAAAAACAATGACAAAACTGACTTGAATCTCTTTTTCCTTTGCAGTCAGACATGCTGCGCTCTCTGTCCACCACGCGTCCCACAGTCAACACTGAAGATCTGCTGAAGGTCAAGAAGTTCACAGAGGACTTTGGGATGGAGGGCTGAGAGACAGAGCTCCATCTTAACCTGTCCCACCTCTCCCCTGTCTACCAGAAGGGTCAAACTGTCCCCATCAACACTCACCCCACCCAGTAACTGCTGTACCATCCTATAGGCTTCCATCTCTCAGCTGAGCGCTTGGTTCACTGCCTCTTATGGATTTCAAAATAAATCACTGGTCTGTTGGAACAACGAAAGAAATCCGGGCCAGTATTTTTGAATTCTCGGATAAAGTTGACCAAATGCTACAATAGAACATTTTGGTGTGATTTAGTAGTTGGACAATAGAGCCCTCGTCTTTCCCCCATTTCTGTTCCAAAGCAGCCGCTACAGCATATTCACTACAAGAACTTCTCATCTAACCTGCATCGTTGTGAGGAAAGCTGAATTTGAATCTGAACTGACTGAAGTTTGTCCCTCTCTGAGCCGATTCTATCTGACTGAATGACTGTATATTTGTTGCCGTCGTGCACTTGGAACGCAATGAAGGACAGTGATGTTTGAAGAAGACACAAAATAAGAAGATAGTTCTCCTGCCAGGCATGTGAGTGTGTGGATGCATCTAAGTGTTTTTATTAAAACGTGTGTGTTAATATATTTGTCTATATGTTGAGGGCCCTGTTATTTTGTTATCTGATGAAGAGTTAAATTAATTGATGATCGCTGCTGCCTCCATGTCCCACTGCAGCTCTCTATGTGTCTGCGTCAGGCCCGTACCTCAGTGCCAGCAGCAGTCTGAGCAAAGCTTCCATATTCAATATTTATAATATAAGAGATGTGCTTGATCGAGAGCCGAACATTTAATCAGTCAAAAAAATTTTAAAAAGAAAACCTCCTTGTTAACCCTCTTGTTGCTCTTGAGTGATGAGTCTCACTATGAGGCAATTTTTGTAACTATTCTGGAGCTTCTGGTCATACTACATGATCTTCCTCAGCAGATGGAGTTTGCGTCCTGTTCAAATTTCCAATTTTGGGGGACTTTTGTTGATGTAGGCTTAAAAGCTGAGGTTTGAAGTTTACATCTGACCTTGAAAACAACAGGTGGTCCATTAAGAAACAGTTCTGGAGGTTTCAGTTGTATAACGTGATGTGTGTGACCACAGTTCATAAGTCAGCTCAGGGGTAGAGCTGGTGTCTTGTTATCATAAGGTTGCTGGTTCAATTCCCCTGGTCTGCATGTCAATGTGTCCTTGTGCAAGATACTGAACCCCAAACACTTGTACTGTGATTTCTTTCTTTTTGGATTTGCTTTTATTGAAGTTCGTGTTTAGCAGTCCGTTCAGCTTTGATTGTGTCGGTACTGAACATACCGAGTTAAAGAGAATCCATCCAGCACATCTCTTTATAACTTTGATTTTGTTGTTTGCCCTGGCATTCATTGTTCAACAAATCTACAGAACACTTTATACAACATGTTTGATCTCACCTGACATGTAACTTGACTTAGTAGAGATACAGTATGTTTACACTTGAAGTATTATAACTTTTGTTGATGTTTCATTAAGGAGCTCCAATGAATGTCCTGTGGTTTTTTTTTTCCCTTTTGAAGGCAAATATACACACCAGGTTTTACTCTGAAGCAGACACTTCCATGTTGTTTCATGGCTTGCTCTTCTTTTCAAGCTCATATGGTGTTTATCCTGTTGTCAGCTAACATAGGGAATAGGGAACGCTCGCCATGCTAGCTAATAAGAAGCAGGATCACACAGTTAGCCATTCTGAATGGCTCTCTGGGGTTGTCGGGCTAACTCAGTGATGGGACTTCTTGTGTTTAGCTCAGTGCTGTGTGTCTGTGGAGGTACATACTTGTGTGGTGGGAGATCAGTTATTGACGTCCTTGTAAGGGAAATTAACCTGCCACTGGCAATGTAACCATTACTACTAATTTGTCCTGCATTAATAAAAACTGACATTTCAGATGAAAAGAGACAAAGTTTTTGTTTTGACATGTTTATTATTTTGAATAGCTGCAAGTTTTAGACAAATGTACAGGCTCTACAGTAACATTTTCAGTATCTATCAGTCATGTTCTCTACCTCTTTATTGACAGCTAGATCATTAATCAGATAGCAGTGTACAGAAGTGTCCAAAAGTCTCACATCACTCATCTTTTTAACATAATTATTTGTAAAGAAAAATGTTATCACATTTGAAACAAATGCAAGCTACAACTATTTTTGACTTGTGGTCTCAGACTTCTTGACACTCCTGTTTAATTGTCCCAATATGTGCAGATATGGAAACCTGTTTTAGAGATAATACTGCAGAAAAAGGTGCTTGAGGTTATTAAGAATGATTGAGTTCCCAGTGAATTTGACTGTTTCTATGCACAGATGTCATTTTATATACATTTCATTTTTGAACAGTAAAATGTATAATCACATACACTTGTCACAAGTGTTTGCTAACCACATTTGAAGGATATACATATATATATATATATATCATATATATATATATATAT